>NC_137456.1:184231230-185569400 GCF_964235325.1 Thermobia domestica
CTTTTTCAATATCTCTACAAAATTTCATCAAATCGAAAAATAAAAAATACTGTCATAATCACAATAAGATTCTAAGACTTTTTAAACAATAACATTTTCCCGAAAACTCAAAAATAAAAATTCCGTAACATTTTCCCGTAAAAATTCCCAAAATTTCGAATTTGCTATAACATCATCAAATATTAACCGATTTTCAAAATTCAAACGACAATCGATAGAGAAATAAATTGGCTATCATTTGAAGGTTTTATAAATTGCATAACTCTAAGGATATAATTACAAAAACTCAAATAAATCTCTTATTTATACATTATCTTTAAAATTTAAATGGCATAATGTTCTGTATATCCAAAGGTCTTAGTTTTTATAGTCTTGATACTATAAAAACACTTATACACTTAAAACATACTTAAAATTACAAGTTCAGATAGTGATAATGGAATCTTCTGCTAACCTCGTTCTTAATAGGAAACAATGACTTCTTAAACTCTATTTACTGATCATAGTTCAATCTGAATAGACAGCCGTTAATATCAAAAACAACTTGAACTTCAGTCTGCACATTTTTCACAATTAAATTGAAATTATTAGTAAGTATAAATTTCTTTTGAGGATCCATTCTATCCACTCCATTTTTTACTTCTGACGACATATTTTTGTTCATTTTTATTATTCTTTGGATTCACAAAACCGATCATCATTTTGAAATTTACATACAGAACTCAACAGTTGGATAATTATCTTTTAAACCAGTGTATTTGATTTTTACTCCATCTTTAACGATCTCATCAATCATTTTATCTGTTAAGTGTTTTGTAAATCTAGGTGGAAGAAATACCTTAAACTCTTCACATTCAACTAAAATGCTCTTTCCAAACTTAATTATAATCTTTTCCATTATCATAATCTTATATTCTGTATTTAATTCTAATTCTCTTAATCCAATAACCTGTTTTTGTTCAATACTTCCAAGTTTATTTAAAAGCTCAATATGACGCGGCATCGTATTTAACACTCTTCAATTTTTATCTTCACCAAAAATATTTAATAATTTTTATCAATTTCGTTTTATGGAAAAACTTCCATAAAACAATACAAACATACATTTAACTATCTAACACTCTTCTACTACTTTCTCATTCTTAGGATCATATGTAAAGTTTTTTTGTCCAATTAAAATCGCATAACATATAGTATTAGCAGCCACAGCTTCTGCAAAGTATACTACAATCTTTATGTTTGTTCTCTCATTTGCCGATACATTCTTTCTCTTACTACAATTAATCACATACATTGGTCTGTTATTTGTAAACTCTTTAGGACCATAGTACATTTCGCTATTGCCACATGTTATTCTCTTAAATGCAGTATAATCTTCATACATCTTAAAATAATCCCTGTTAGCAATATCTAAGTTTCTTGATTCTTTTGGAAATACCTCATTCCTTTCATTCTTAAGATAGATATTCTTTACCTTACAATGATCAAACTTACTTGCATCTGCTGTTTGTTTACCGCTTCTGTCAGTTTGGAACATTACAACTACGAAATCAGGCATATCAAATTGTCTAGAATTAAATTGAGTAGTAACATCAAACTCCAAGAAAGAACCTACAACAGTCTTTTGAACACATTGATAAGTATGGAATGAAAACATGATTTTAGGCTCTGTAAGAATATTCAACTTTAACTTGTTTTCATATTTAGATTCATATTCAACAATAGGCATTCTTATTTCCATACTTTTTATTGTTATTTTCCCATCATGAGGAGCTGCTCCTGATCCAGTCCATTTGTACAAGACATCGTTATTGTTGTTAGCTTTGTAAATGTTATTCTCAATCTACCTTTCCACATAACCTCTTTATAATCACTTAAGAAGCCTGGAATTAATCTTAATGGATATAAAACACTAAAGTCCTTTCTTAGACCAAGTTTATCATCTGTTTCAAATCCTGCTTGTTTTAGATATTCAACTTCTGGTTTGGAAATCTTTAATGTTCCGATAGCTGTAGATGTTATTCCAGGTAGTTCAATCTCATCTATAACAACTCCATGCTTTCTAACCTCAATTTGAGAAAAGAAGAATGGTAAGAAGTTATCTACAAGTTTTATAGTATCATTTGCACCAAATGTTCCTCCAACTGATACACCAACAACTTCAAAAGTCATATGACAATCTGCTTTGTGTGGATGTATGAACCCATCGCCCACATCGAAATCAAACTCAATATCTTTGTTAGCTTCATTCAAATTATTAAATGTCCTTGTGTTAGCTTTAAAACTTTGTAACTCGTAACTCTCAACACTATCCATTTATTATAAAGAAAATCTTGAAACAGCACTTTTATGGAATGTATCCATAAAAGAATCATACATAATAACAATTAAAAACTTATAATCCCCATCTTAACTTAACCTTAGCAATCATAGCAGTACCAACCCCAAAAGCAGCTAATCGTTCACCAATTGACGCATCACTACTAAATGCTCTTTTCCATGCTTTAGTTTCTAGTTCCTTATCTGCAATATGTCTTGACTCTGTATCTTTATTGTCTCTGTAGTATATATCGTGTTCTTTACAAGCCTCATCTAATGGGTTAATACCTTTATCACCTCTCTCTAACTTTTCTTGAAGCTTAATCCCAGGCCCGCAAAATCTAAAACCTGGAATATGTAATTCAAACGGGAGTTTATTAATCAAATCATTTACTAATCCTTTCCCAAGCTTCTCATCATTCCAGAATCGTGGTGGTAATGTATTTAAGATCTTAATCAAATAACCTATGCCTTTTGGATCATTAGGAATAAATTGTGAAAGCTTATTATTAATCATACTCACTATACCTACTTTCTCATTATAAAAGTTATTATTACCAGCCTTTTCTTCTCCATCTATAACTATTAACCGATCAATTAATTTTCTCACATCATCCATCCATATATATTTTTAGGTATCTCCGTATATTGTTTAATTCCTTCACCAGTCCTTTTAGGTGTCGTGTTCTTTTTAGGAGTTGGAGGTAAAGATGGTTTAATATAATTATCCCAAATAGGCTTGATAATATTAATGTACTTGGAACCTCTACTAGATGCTACTTTTTTATCTCGATTATATTTTTGGAAGGCGGCATCTGATTCTATGATTATTTCCTTGTACTGTTCAAAATCGTCATCATCATAATCTTCAATGGTTTTATTAGTATTCATCGTTAACAATTCCCATAGACCTTCTGTTCCTTTATAAGTTTTACCATTAATTATCAAATCATCATCATTCACTTTAACTTCAGAATTTCCTATCTTATTTATTATTTTTCCATCTTCTTCTACAGTTCTTATTCCAAATACGCTATCATTTCTTTTACTATAATATTTCGTTGCAATCTTACCAAATGATTGTGCTGTGGTTAAAGGCTCTACTCCTTCCACTTTGTCTTTAATTTGTTTTCTCATTTGTTTTATTTCTTCCGTTATAGGTGTATCACTACTACTTGGAGAACTATCATAAGTTATCTTTTTAAGTGTTTCTAGTAGACTAGGATCTATTGAAGCCGTCTTATGTACAATTGGAACAAGTTCAGTTATTAGATTTTTATTTTGTTCTGCTACTTCTTTGATTTCACTTCCCAAGTTTTGAATAGCATCAATTACAGGTTGTTCTTGTGTCTTAAATTTATCATATATACCTGCTCTTTCCTTCTTCCAAGATTTGAAGCCCTTTATCAAGACCTCCTTTAACTTAATATTCTTATTAATTTCTTTCTCATCCATTTATTATATAGAAAACGAACAAAGTTAATAAACGTCAATAAACGTCAATAAACGTGAAAAAACGTCAATAAACGTCAATAAACGTAAAACGTTAAAACGAACAAACGTGAAAAAACATCAAACGTTTATAAAGTGTTTTATCTTGTTCCTATACTTACCATTGTTTAACTTCCTTGTCATATCAATTACTATAAAACCATAATCTTTTTGCCAACATTTTGAACATATCTCTTTAAATTTATCATAAGACATATCTTCTCCAACAAACTCATTATACACATGTTTAAGATTAGTATCATCTTGTCTGAATATGCATAGGAAGTTAACGTTATCTCTTATAAGCTGTTCAGGTACTTTCGAATATGTTTGTGCAAGATAGAAACAGTCTAAATGTGTATGCCTACCTCTTGTAAAGTAATTTCTAACAGTATCTTGATTCTCTAAAATGTAATCATCAAACACAACGACAGAGTATTTTTCACATTCATCAATAGGTACAATACAATCATTACCGCTTAAGAACGTTGCTATTTGCTTCTTAAACTTTAGTTCTGCTTTTTCAAATCGATCTTTTAACTGCTCATACTTTGGCTGATTCATGCTTTTAGAATATATATAGAAGTAATTATTGTTTAACCAACCTGGCTGTAATAAAAAAATTAAATAGCAAAAACGTCTTAACACACCCAGATGGACCCACTATAAGACATCGAATATCATCAAGTATAAGCTCTCAATTTCTTTTTTTAGCTGTTGTTTCTTTTATCATCTCTTTTAAATCCCAATTAATAGTTTTCTTACTCATTTATTATAGGGAAAATCTTTCCTTCAAATATGTCGGTTCTTCAGAACTTTATTTTCAACAACCAACAACTTAAAATTATTCTAGATAAGGATGGTAACGCGTGGTTTAAGGGAAAGGTCGTTGCAACAATTTTAGAGTACAAAGACACCAAGAAGGCACTTGCTATTATAGATGATGAAGGCAAACAAAACTTTACTAATATGGAGAAGGGGGAGTTTTACTCCCCCTTACAGAACGCTCATTCTGAAACAGTTTTTATCAACGAGTCTGGACTTTACTCACTTGTGTTTTCATCTAAGAAGCCCCAGGCCAAGAAGTTCTCTTTTATGATCTTATATCTTTAAGTTGTTCTCCGATCTTAAGCAACGTATCTTTTATATATTCGTTATCCATTTCACCATTTATTGTTATTATCATCTCTAACTGTTCTTTAAATGAGTTAATACAAGTGACAATGGTTTTATATTCATCTTTTCTTTTGCTTATGTTTAACTTAACAAACCTGTTATTATAGCACTTCCAGTTGCAAGAGACGTTGTTAATATTGAGTAAATTTTTACAGGTATAAAAATATTAATAAACCCAGTTGTTGCAGAAAGTATAACCGACAACGTGATCAAAGTGTAGTATGCATATCTAACAATTCGTAGTTTTCTCTTTTTCTTCTTTACACTGTATTCTAACTTTTGAATGACATCTATTAACTTGATTACTTTCTCTCTTGGAATATCTCTAGGTAAATCAAACTCATTCATTTATTATATAATAAATGGCTAAGGTATTTAAGTTAACGAGTGATACTTCTGTTTTAAAGAAGAAACTCCATTACGAATTAGACAACAGTAACAAGTATTTAAGTATAGAACTAGTTGGGTTTTACAGTACATATCTAACTCCAAACATAACAACAGGAAAAAACAGTTTCTCGTATGGTAATAAACAAGTCTTTATATCAGAAGGGCAATACAATTTGAAATCACTTAATGAGTATTTAAAGTCTCAGTCAATCAACATAACATTATCAGAAGATCATTTAAGAAACAGAGTGAAAATTGAAACTGATAGTAATGATGTTGCAATTGGGGGTATAGGTACTGTCCTCGGGTTTAATGTTCTTGAAGTTTTAGAAAAAAACAAAACACATATTGGAAGTAAGTTTGCGAAAGTTTCATCCGTTTGATACTATAAATGTTCACTGTAATATAGCAGATGGTATGTTTGTTAAAGATACAGAATACACACATACAGAAACAGGAATTATTGCATCATTAAAAACAGATGCTGAGTTTAAACATAATATTATTTACGAGCCTACTTATCCATTATTTTCCTCTATATCCAAAGACAAGGTTGACAATTTTGAGATAAGGATAATAGATGAGAATGATTCCTTAATTGATTTTGGTGGAGCTACAACAACTGTACTTTTACAAACTAAGATTTTCTCTTAAATAAATAGGAAGATGTGTTCTATTAAAGGTTGTATGTTTAGCGTTCCTTACAACGAACTAAAAGATTTAAATATCGATCATGTATTAACAAAGAAACAACTTAGTGATAAATCTAAGAAAATTAAAGAAGGTAAAGGAGTGGATTTAACTTTAACTACTGCACAAATGAAAAAGATTAAGAAAGAGCATATGGGTGGTTTTATTTTTACAATTCCAGCCATTTTAGCAGCTTTAGGAGCAGTTGGCTCATTAGCAGGTGCTGCAGCAGCGATTACTAAAACTGTACTGGATGCTAAGAAGAATAAACAAGAACTTGAAGAACAAAAAAGACACAATATGGCTATGGTAGAAAAGCAGGGAGCAGGTAAACCAAAGAAGTCAAAAAACTAAAACCATTGACCAACTTCGATATAGAGAGGTTGGTTAAAGAATTAAAGATAAAACGATTTAGAGGTGTATTTATGAGTGATGAACTTCCACAAAAACCTATGTACACGAGTGTAGTATAGTTAACCTCGATAAATCAGAAAACATTGATACTCATTGGATATGCTATTGGAAAGATAACAACATAAAGTACGTGTTCGATTCTTATGGTGGTGTTCCTCCTAAGCAGCTAGTACAATATCTTGGTACCGAAAACTTATTTTACAATGATGAACGAATACAAGACTTTAATTTAGTTATGTGCTCATCTTTGTGTTAAGGTTTTAAATCTTCTAAATCAAGGGTATTCTTTTAGTGATGTTATGTATATGATTAAAAATGATTAAGTACTTTTATGGCTTATATCCATAAAAGTTTTGTTTTAAGATAAATATGGAAGCTATACAAAATAGATTTTTAGATTATTTTGAGCAGCATGAAGATGAACTAGATGTACTAGATAGATATAATTTTTATCAGTATTTTCAGGATGTTAGTAAGATAGACTTAAAAGATAAAAACAACGTACATGATATTATTGATTTATGGAAAATGTTAATACCTAAATTTTTGTACACGGAAGAAAAGTTGGAAAAGTTACGTCCAATAATTACGTTAAAGGAGTTGTCAAATTATAGCTCTAGTACATTAGAGTGCAGTAATTGTGGTAGTAAGTCATTAACAAAAGGTATGAGTAGATACATTTGTGATGATTGTTCTGTAGAGAGTGGTTGGGTTTACAGTACTAATGAAGAAATGAAAGCTGCATGTGTAAGGAAACCGTGGTATGATACTACAAAAAGATTTATGTTACAGTTATCTCGTTTGCAAGCTTTACAGGATAGAATTATTTCTAAAGATGTGTTCAAAGTGTTAAATGATGAATTTAGAGATATACCAAGAGATTTAATATCAACAAAAGATGTTCTAGAAGTACTAAAGAAAAACAAATACACAAAATATTATGATGATATCTATTTAATACACTATCACGTTACCGATCAAAAACCATTAAACTTACGACATATGGAGGAAATGCTTATAAACAACTTCGAAAACTTATACGAGACCTTTAAAGAACTGTATCCGAAAAGAGTATTGTTTATTAACTTAAAATGTGTATTGCACCATCTGTTGAAAAAGCATGATGTTTATGTTGATATTGATTTTAAGCACTCACCTAAACAAATAGAGTTGTTAAAGAAATGTTTTGAAAAATTAGGATGGACATTTTCTGTATAATAAATGAGTATGGATATATTTGGTAATGTTAAAGATAGAAAAGATAATGTTGATATTAGTGATGAAAATTAAAATTGTTGGAGAATTTAAATGATGTTGTTAGCGTAAGTCAACTTAGGTCAATAAAAACCCAATTAGAGAACGACAGAAAACGATTTGAAGATGTATTAGAAACGTTACAAGACACATACATCAAGAAAGAAGATCTTCAAAAGCTTAGGATGGATACTACTAAATTGATTATGCAGGAAGAAACCATACCTCCATTATATCGATTGAGAACTAAGAATGTTAAAGACCCAATCTTTAGAATATTTAATCTCTCTAATGGTTACAAATTTCTCTATAATGGGAAAATAATGCACATGGAATTAAGTTTGGATAAATACTTTCTAGATATATATTTGGGTGATACTTTGATTAAAGAGATAATTTTTAACTTTAAGAAGAACGATATAATTACGATTAAACCAAATAAAAACTCTGCTATGGAAGAAGGACAATTATTGTTTGTTGTAATGTACATAGAAAGAGAGCTTTCATAAAAACATTTGCTATACAATAAATATGGATATGTTTGGTAATGTTAAAATGATATCAGAGTTAGATAATACAGTTGTGAGAAAAGATATTGCCATGTTAAAAGAAGAGTTTAACTTCATCAAACGGAGTTATGTTATAGAGCTTCCAGGTCGATTGATATCAGAAAATGTTGAAAATCCGTTCTTTTTAATACATAATCTATCTACCGCATACAAATTTCTTTATAAAGGTAGGATAAGGTATATAGAATCATCTTATAATACGTATTTTATAGATATATATTTAAATGGTTCTCTAATTGAAACTTTTCCATTACACTTTAATATAAATGATCAATTAGCAGTTGGACCATCTAAAGATTCTGATCTGAAACATGGTAAATTATTATTCCTTATTATGCATGTAGAAAGAGAAGATGAAGATAGTGATGATGATGATGAGAATGTTGATAGCCTAATATTAAACAGCGATAGTTATTGATTTTCTATATAATAAACAGGATGTATTGTGTTAAGTGTAAAATAGTGACAGATACGGAGGAAGATACCATTAGAATTGAACAAACAAAGAATGGAAGATATCTAAAGAAAGATATTTGTTCCGTATGTGGTGTTACTAAAACTCAATTCATTAAAAAGCCTGATTGACTAAAAGAAGGTAAAGGTGTTAGAGAAGACATTATAGAAGAAATTCACAAATCATCTAGAAAAAACTTTGACAGATTAAGTGTAATTATAAAAGGTATCGATGATCTTTGGCAAGCTGATCTTGTTGAAATGGATAGTGGAGTATTTAAAGGTGTTTCCAAATTAAATAGAGGCTATAAGTATCTGCTAACGATTATAGATGTGTTCTCTAAATATGCGTTTGCTGTTCCTGTTAAAGATAAGAGTGGTAAAAATGTTACAGAAGCATTCGAATCCATATTAAGAACGAGAAAACCTACTAACTTACAAACTGATCAAGGTAAAGAGTTTTACAATAAAGAGTTTAAGAAGTTAATGGATGAAAATAAGATTAATCATTACACAACCTATAGCGGTATGAAAGCTTCTGTTGTTGAGAGATTCAATAGAACACTTAAACAAAACATGTGGAAAAGGTTTACAACACAAGGAAATTATAAATGGATAGAGATATTACCAACATTGGTTAGTGAGTATAATAATATAGTGCATAGAACAATTGGTTTAAAGCCTATAGAAGTTAATAAGAAGAATGAGCGAGCAATATTGGAGAAAGTGTATAAGAAAGAATATAAGCGTGTTAAACCCAAATACAAATTAGGTGATCATGTTCGTATAAGTAAATCGAAAGGGTTATTTGAGAAAGGATATACACCTAATTGGTCAACAGAAGTATATGTTATTAGTGAAGTTATTCCATCTAATCCGCCTACATATAGAATTAAAGATTTAGAAGAAGAGGATGTGCAAGGTAGATTTTACGAACCAGAACTATTAAAGACGAAACATAAAGATGAATACTTGGTGGAAAAGGTGTTGAGAAAGAAAGGTGATAAAATATATGTTAAATGGCTAGGTTTTGATGATTCACATAATAGCTGGATAGATATAAGTAATGTTGTGGTGTAAATATAAATGTTTGTCTTTTATGGTTATTATTCCATAAAAGGCGTACCAACCGTTACTCTCTGTGTTAGATGATTGTATAAGGGTGTAACGATTTCGAAAATGATTAAATAAACATTTTTCTATAATAAATATGAGTACTATGGATAATTCTCTTAGTTTAAACGATATTTGCTATGAACAGATTAAGGGTAATTATTGGTATGATGTTTTTGGTGATTTTAAATTGATTATAGATAAGAACACAGGTTACTTCAATGCTACTAAATTGTGTCATGATGGAGGTAAACAATTTAAACACTGGTTAGAAAATAAAAGTTCAAAAGAGTTATTAGAATATTACAATAAAAAAGCGTAGGTCGACTTTCCGGCAGACGTTCTACTTATCAAATAACAGGAGGAAATAAAGAAACAAACACAATCATCTCAGGAACATACGTTTATAAAAAATATTTCTTGCTATAGCTCAATGGTTGTCTAAAGAGTTTTATGATAAGTGTTATGATATAATAGAAGACTACTTTATCCAAGACTTTCAACAATATCGCGACAACAACGAATTACTCCAAATAGAAATGCAAAAAATACAAAAACAAATGGATGAATTACGTTTGCACAATCAAGTACTAGAAAACGAGGTTGAGTATTTTAAAACAATTGCAGCACCGTATACAGAAGATCCAGGAAAAATACACAGGCTATTTATTATGAAGAAGAATCTTAGTGAAGAACAACTTGAAAATATACTCCTTTACTATGACGAAGAAGAACAAGACCAAAAAGAAAGAATAGAACAATATAAGTATTGGGTTCGAAGAGTACAAACACGCAATTACGAAAATAGAATTAAACAACTCAAACTTAAATACCCAAATATGAGTATTGTGCTTAACATTGATGATCCTAACTCTATAAACTTATACAACAGAGCTAAAGAAAGGTATGATAATAGAATGACTTGGCACGGTTCGCATATGAACACAGATTTAAGTGATATAGATCGTGTTGACAGGTTTATTCAGTTAAGAGACATTTAAGTATAAAAAATACGAGAAACTAAATATGCTATTGCTTTTATGGGTTAACCCATCAAAGTACAATTTAAGTGTTAAACAAACCATCTGTTATAACATCGAATGCTAAATTCAATATACTACCTAAATCGGGATTATTATGATATTTTCTTATTATAACTCTCCAATCTACGTAATGTCTAAATAAATATATAAACTCTACAGAGAGGTGTTGATAAATTGAGATGTTTTGCCAATGAACTCTGTCTTTGAACTCTGCAATAAATCTTTCTGTTAAATTTTGAAATATTGAAATTGCTTCCCAATCTACTTTATCAGCGTAATCTCTTATAAGGTTTTCTGATAATTGTTGAGTTTCAGATAAGCACCTCCAAGAAACTTTATCTGCATATTCTCGTATAAAGGCCTCAGAGAGTTTGTTTCCATAAGATATAGCATCAAAATCAACTTTATCTATAAACTCACTAATAAATTCTTCAGATAGGTTTTGATTATACGACACTTCTCCCCAATCAACTCTATCTGCAAATTCTCTTATAAAGTCTTCTGATAAGTCTTGGCTTCCTGAAATAATCTCCCAATCAACTTTATCAGCTAATTCTCTTATAAACTCTTCTGATAACTTTTTCCATAAACATATTTCGCTCAAATTAACTTTGTCCTGATATTTGCGTATGAAATCTTTTGTAATGTGATCATAGTTATATTCCTCCTCATAATCATCATAACCTATAGATAACCATTGTTCATCAGTCAGTGAATGTAATATCTCATCTGACAAATTCATAACGTTTGCGTAGAGAATGTTTTGTATGAGAAATGAGTTGTTTTCTTTAGTAGCTTTCTTGAACAAATGATCTAACATACCTATGGACACGCTAAAATTTATTTTGTCTTCATCATTATAACCACCAATATCTAAATGTTTACATACACAATCAAATATAGGTTTGTAAGATAATATTTCCTTAGCACTAGTCATGTTCGTTTTTATTCTTAGATTTTTTAAATTTATCTCATTTTTGTTGGTTTTCTATATAATAAATATGGAGAAAGAATTTGATTTTCATCATGATCTTAAACTCTTAGCAGCACTACTAGGGAAGCAAATACTGTTAAAGGAAAAAGGATTATTAATAATGCAACAAAAACATCTGATTTGAGTAGTGATGATAAATATAAATATGGTAGTGATGATTATAATGATGATGATGAGTAAGTTTACAAAAATGATTTAATTTTTTTAAATTTCAAGACCAAGAGCTTCTAACTGTAGCCGATGTTAGCGGAGCAATCTGGTTCAAAGGTAAGGAGGTTGGAAAATTTTTAGAGTATGAAAAGACAAGAGACGCAATTCAAAACAACATCAAAGAAAAATATCAAAAACAATTTAAGGATCTAGATGTGGGGGCCAGCGCGAGCGGCCACCTTTCAAACATGCAAACTTCGGTTGTTATCCATCTCTTAAACTCTTTAGCTTTGGGCTTCTTTGATGATAACACTAAGGAATACAGACCAGACTCGTTGATGAAAATTGTACGTGGCTGAAGTGGTATTTTTTTGATACCACTTAAAGCCGAATACTGTTGCGGATTAACGTGGGTCCCCGTTTCAAGGGCCCGTATTTGTTTGTATGTAACTTTGTCTTCTTCAAACATCTGATTTCAGTAGTGATGATGAATATAAATATGGTAGTGATGATTATGATGATGATGAGTAAGTTTACAAAAATGATTTAATTTTAATATGTGTATATGTGACTTTGATGGGTTATTCTCATCAAAGTCGTGTTCTAATACAACGCGTAATATGTAGAGAATGGCAGGAGTGTACAATGTTAAGCGATGTATTAGGATATATGGAAGTAAAAATAGTACAAAAATGAACTGAAATAATCCGGCGAAGATAAAAATTGGGTATAGTAAGATTTTCTATATAATAAATAAGATGAGTAATTATAATAGATTTACTGTAGTAGAGTTAAGACGACAATGTAAAGAAAAGGGGACCAGAAATATTCCCGATTAAGAAAAGCAGAACTGATAAACCTTCTCAAACAATATGATGATGAAAAAAGCAGAAGACAGATTAGAGATATATTCCCATTTAAACAAGAAGTATTTGAAGAACCAAGAATCAAAGTTGAATCAGTACCAATTGATGTAAAACGCCAGAACATTGCATTAAAATCAAGATTAGAAACATGGAGATTTACAACAGATTATAAGTCACAAGATCCACTTGAACAATATAATACTACAACATATAAAGCCATATTAAACAGATTACAAATTAGCTTAAGTAAACATAGTTCATTGAAAGCTAATCTTTATATAAGTTGTACATATAAAAAAGGTGAAGAAACTCAAAACTTCTATTTTAACACTGAAAACCAAGAAATATATCAATCAAGTAATTTAAAAGAAGAAATAACTAAGATGAAACAAAGATTAAGAACAAAAATGGATGAGTTCCAAGCTAGAGGTTCTGGCTGGGCTATTATAAACATTAACTTTTACAACTAGCAATCGTCAAATATACACCATATAGAGGACCAACATACATAGAATTACCTAACAAATTCAAAACAAAAAGGCAGTAATTAATGTAAAGAATGAAGATGAAAAATGTTTCTTATATTCAATCGCTTCTGCATTACATCATGTTGGAAAAGATCCACAACGACCACCGAAGTATAAGCATGTTGTTATAGACTTAGAAAAAAAATTAAAAGGTATCAATTATCCTGTAAAACTAAGTGACATCTTAAAAGCTGAAAAATTACTTAATACTTCTATAAATGTCTATGCATATGATAAAGACTATTCAATTTTTATACTATATCATACACAAAACAAGAAAAAAATCATATCAATTTATTATATATAAAAGAACAAAATGAAAATCAAGTTAAAACACATTACTGTTGGATTAAGGATTTAAGCAGACTAGTATGTACACAGTTAACTAAATGGAGAGCTCGAAAATATTTATGTGACAGATGTTTGTTATACTTTTACTCTCAAAACGCATTAAATAAACATGAGCAATATTGTTCGTTAAATGATCCAGTAAAAATAATAATGCCTGAAGAAGGTAAATGTGTTGAATTTAAAAACTACCAATACATAATGAAAATGCCATTTGTGATTTATGCTGATTTTGAATGTTTGTTACATAAAGTTATGGGTTGTAAAGAATGTTATCCAGATAACGAGCCATATACGAAAAAATATCAACAACATAAGCCATCTGGATTTTGTTATTATGTAGTAAAGAGCGATGGAAGTAAATCCAATCCTGTTTTGTATAGAGGTAAGAACGCTGCTAATAAATTTATAAGACTGTTAACAAAAGAAGCCAAACACATATCGAACATATACAAACAAAATAACGAATTACCATTAACAAAAAGTCAGAGAAAAGAGTTCAATGAATCTAAATGTTGTTATTAATGTAAACAGAAGTATACTAAAGAAAATCATAAAGTTAAGCATCACGATCATATAACAGGAAAATTTATAGCACCACTATGTAATAACTGCAATTTAAAAGTTAAAGTACCAAAGTTTGTACCAGTGATCATACATAACTTGACAGGACAGGACACTTGTTTATAAAAGAGCTTGGATGTAATAAAGAAGAAAAAGATCTAATACCCAATAATGAAGAAAGATACATATCATTCAGTAAAAAGGTTGGAACTATTAAATTGAAATTTGTAGATTCATTAAATTTATGGTTTCTAGTTTAGACAAATTGTCATCGAACTTGAAACCCGAGCAAATGATACATACCCAACACTTTTATCCTAATCAAGAACAGTTTCAGCTTGTAATAAGAAAAGGTGTTTAACCATATGATTATATTAACAATTGGGATAGGTTTAGAGAAAGAAAATCACCGTTAAAGGAAGCATTCTTCAACAAGCTTATGAACACACATGTAAGTGATGAAGATTATGAACATGCAAAGAAAGTATGGGAAACATTTGACATTAAGAATCTCGGACAATACCATGATTTATATTTAAAAACAGATGTATTATTGTTAGCAGATGTGTTTGAGAACTTTAGAGAAACATGTCTTAAAGCTTATGATCTTGATGCAGCTTGGTATATGACGGCACCGGGTTTAGCTTGGGATGCAATGTTAAAGATGACAAATATAAAATTAGAATTGTTGTGGGATTATGATATGGTATTAATGCTAGAGAAAGGTATAAGAGGTGGGATTAGTCAGTGCTCAAAAAGGTATGTAAAAGCAAACAATAAGTATATGGAAGATTATGATAAAAGAAAGAAAATTCTTACTTAATGTATCTAGATGCCAATAACTTGTATGGGTGGGCAATGAGTCAATATTTACCGTATAAGGGATTTAGATGGTTAAGTGAAGATGAGATGAGAGAAATAGATTTCACAAATATACCTGATGATTCTGATACTGGTTACATATTAGAAGTTGATCTTGAATATCCTAAAGAAATACATGACTATCACAAAGACTATCCATTAGCTCCTCAAAACATATGTCCGCCTGGTTCAAAACAATCAAAGCTATTAACAACTCTATATGACAAAGAAAAATATGTAATCACTATCGAAACCTAAAACAGTGTTTTCCACTTGGATTAAAACTTAAAAGGATACATCGAGTAATAGAGTTCGAACAATCAGATTGGTTAAATAAATATATTGATTTAAACACACAAATGAGAAAGAAAGCAACAAATGATTTTGAAAAAGACTTTTATAAGCTCATGAATAATTCAGTATTTGGGAAGACTATGGAGAATATTAGAAAGAGAGTTAATATTAAACTTGTAAGTGATGAGAAAAAATACGAGAAGTTTGTAGCAAACCCGAATTATAAGAGTACTACAGTTTTTACGGAAAATTTAGTAGCAGTTCACATGAACAAGGTTAAAGTGCAATTTAACAAACCAATTTATGTTGGTATGTCAATTCTAGATTTGTCAAAATATTTAATGTATGATTTCCATTATAATGTGATGAAACCAAAATATCAAGACAAAATAGAAGTATGTTATACAGATACCGATAGTTATATATACCATGTCCAAACAGAAGATGTGTACGAGGACATGAGAAACTACATTGATTACTTCGAAACGAGTGATTACCCTAAAGATAACAAATATAGGATACCACAAATCAATAAGAAAATACTTGGTAAGATGAAGGATGAAATTAAAGGTACAATCATAGAAGAGTTTGTGGGTTTAAGAAGTAAGATGTACAGTATAAAAGCACCTCAAATAGATTTAGCAGATAAAGACTTTAAAGGTAAGTTCGATAAAGAAAAGTGTTGTAAGAAAGCTAAAGGTGTTAAGAAGAGTGTTGTGTATAAAGAACTTACATTTAACGAATATAAGGACTGTTTGATTAGCCAAAGAGAATATTATAAGAAGATGAATTTGATTAGAAGTTATAAGCATGATTTGTACAGTATAAAAGTAAATAAGTTAGCTTTAAGTTGTGTGGATGATAAGAGATGTGTTTTAAAGGATGGGATCAATACCCTACCATGGGGTCATTATAAGTTAGAAGAAAAATAAAATATATATACAATTCATTTATATAATAAATGCCTAAATAAAACATAATAAAATTAGACTATTTTCGATATTATTGCACAACATGTAAATCAATTGCAACGCAAACTAAAGAAGAATCTACAAGTGACTTCTGTAGCTTTGGAAGATGTAGTAGATGTGAAAATTATGGATATGATTATATTTGTAAATGCGTAGAATAATTTAGTTGTAGTTTTAGATGTAAGTTTTAATATGTAGGTTTTTATGATTTTAAATGTCATAAAAGCATATTCAATCTCACTTTGCGCTATCCTTCTGTGTAAAAGTGTAATGGTTAGTTGTGGCTTCATAATTTTTTTGACAGTTAGGGAAGGAGGGGGAAATGCACCAGAAGTTAGGTATGTGTACTACTACGTTTTTTTACCTGTATTATAAAGATGAAAGTGACTGTCTCTTGAACTACCCGACCAATCTCGATCAAATATTCAATATTGCTAATGTTCGGATCTGGGAGTATTTTTATCTATTCATTTTGATGGTGATACTTAGGGGAGGGGGAGGATGGAAAAATATAAAAAATAAAGAAAACTTAATAAGTCTTGAATGAAACGGCCAATCTGGATGAAATTTTCAACATAGATTATGTTTGTGCATGGAATGCTTTTAATCATTTCACTTTGGTGGTGGAATGCAGAGAAGGGGAAGGACTGGGAGATATACAAAAATCAATGTAAATAGAAACAGAAGTGACTATGTTAATTAGTTAATAAGTCTTGAACTACCGGACAGATCTGCATCAAATTTTCTACATGGATGAAGTTCGAGCCTGGAGTGATTCTCATCATATCACTTTGACTGTAAAACTTAGGAGGGGAGGGGAGGGGAAATATATATAAAAATAAATAAAACTTAATAACTCTTGAACCACGCGACCTATCTCGATCACATTTTTATCATACATTAGTTTCGGGCCTGATATAGTTTTTATTATTTTGATTTTTTCGCTAGAACTTACAAGGAGAAGGCAGACTTTGGTAAATGAATTTCGACGCCATTTTTTGCGAGGTGGTAGTGCACATTTAAAGAGCTAATATTACAAACTGGGAGAGCGTAATGGGCAA
Source organism: Thermobia domestica (assembly GCF_964235325.1). Lineage (NCBI taxonomy): Eukaryota > Metazoa > Arthropoda > Insecta > Zygentoma > Lepismatidae > Thermobia > Thermobia domestica. The sequence continues at coordinate 184,248,779 of NC_137456.1, forward strand.
AAGTAAGGAAAGAAAAACCGTCTTCTAAAGTGTTCTACTCGCCACATATACTGTTAGGCGCGCAAATTTATCAAGTGACAGAGTGGCAGAGTGAGTAAAGTGTGCAACTCATATGCAAAGTGTCCCGTGTTCGCTTCCCGTTCGAGTCAGTCCTTGTTTTGTTTTTTGCTTAAACTAATAAAGTAACAATTTGTAACTATAAGTAAAATATTAATTCACCATATGTATATAATGAATAAAACAATAGAAATTTTAAAATCACTTGTAAAATCTTTCAAAGTTCCATGTTATCTAGCAAGAAAATTTAATCTATTCCGTAACTATACTAATATCACGAGTTGTGTTATCGTTACGACAGTCAATGGTGCCGATTTCTCTGTAAATTTAGGGGGAGTATTCATACAAAATTCATACAACAATACATGACACATGTAACAATGTAACAATAAAAAATACATATGAAAATACATATTCATAAAAATACATGGGGCCCACATCAGCTTGGGGGGAAGGGCCCCCCATGATCGCCGCCCTCGACGACAGTCGTTTTGTAATAAATGTTCTTGACGATTCGTGTCTACATCTGTTGACAGTGTGCGATTTACAAAGGTATTGAGCGGGGAAATCCCCTTTGTTAATACTGGATGTTGCTACAACCAAAGCAGATTTTCTCCTCATTCCCCTTGTAATTCTCACACTGTCAACAGATGTAGACACGAAGCGTCAAGAATATTTTTACACAACGACTGCAGTAACAATAATATTTACGGAAGAAATTAAATTTTGTTTCTAGTTAACATGGAACATCAAAAGAATTTACAAGTGATTGAACATTTCTAGTGTTTTATTCATTATAAATATATGGTGAATTAATATTTTACTTATAGTTGTTACAAATGCCTACTTTACTGGTTGAAGCAAAAAACAAAAGAAAAGTTTGACTTGAACGAGAATTGAACCCGGAACCCTTTGCACTTGATTCGCTGATTCTTCTCAATCTGCCACACCGTCACTCGACAACGCGCGTCGTACGATATAAGCGTCGAGTAGAAAACTTTAAACGTTATTTCTCCGTCATTTTTGCCCATTGCGCTCTCCCAATTCGTAATATTAACTCTTAAATGTGCGCTACCACCTCGCAAAAAATGGCCTCGAAATTCGCTTACTAAAGAGTGCCTCCTTCTTGTTAGAGAAGGGGAATGGGAAAGGGACATATATATATATAAACATAAATAAAATTTGGTTTGGGTACAAAACCTCGCGGACCAAAACCTCGAGGTCCAAAATCTCGCTGGGCCGAAACCTCGCCTGCCCAAAACATCGTCGCCCAATACCTCGCGGGACAAAATCTCGCCAGGCCAAAACCCCGCCTGGCCAAAACCTCGCCGCCCAAAACGTCGCGGGCCAACACCTCGCCCGGCCAAAACCTCGCGGGCCAAAATCTCGCCCGGCCAAAACCTCGCCTTGCCAAAACCTCGCGCCCCAAAATATCCATACCCAAATCTCGCCTCGTTGTAATGATCTCGAGACGCACAATCTTGCCTGGTCTAAATTAAGCGAGACGTAGTGTCGCCTGGGAAGAAATGTCGTCAGGATAAAAACTCTTCACGACTATTTCTCCAATGTTGAATGTGTTATCGCCAGATTTACAAAAGTTATTAAGTTTTGAAACTTGACATTTTCTATAAATCTTCTTGCTCCACAAGGGCACAAGCTCCAGATAAGACAATATTTTGCGAAATGCATGCCCTAAGGAGGAATGGAATGGAAGGCCTTGAATGAATTTTGCCGTTCTCCAGATCTAAAAAACTACTAAGCGTTTTGGTACAAATGTTCTCCTTGTGACATAAGAAGGTATGTTGCAAAATGCTAAGTTAAGATAATTCTTCGGCGTTGGCTTGATCTCAGGACCCATGAGGTTTTGTCGGCGAGATTTTGGCCACGCGATGTTTTGGGCGGCGAGGTTTACACCCAGCGACATTTTGGGCGGCGAGGTTTTGGCAACGCGAGGTTTTGGCCCGCGAAGTTTGGGCGGTGAGATTTTGGCCACGCCAAGTTTTGGCCCGGAGAGATTTTGGCCCGCGAGGTTTTGGGCGGCAAGGTTTTGGCCGGCGAGGTGTTGGGCGGCGATGTTTCGGCTGCGATATTTTGTCCGTATCCCATAAAATTTAATAAGTCTTGAACCACCGTACCAATCTCGATAAAATTTTCAACCTTGATGAAGTTCGAAAACGAGATGGTTTTCCTCATATCATTTTGACGGTGTAACTAAAGGAAGTGGAAAAGATAGCAACATTTAAAAGAGAACGAAAAATGACCGATATTAGTATCGAATCTATAATTTTTGGAGTCACTGAGATGAACAGTGACACATCTAATGCCGTTTAAATCCAAATTCAGCCCGCAACGTGAAGGAGGGGGAGACATATAAAAATGTTCAAAATAAGTATTCAACAGTATTGTCAAATTCATAGTTTTCCGGGAAGCTGAGATGAACAATGACACTGAAGATGCCTTGCTCCGCAACATAGGAATGGGAGGGGATATATAAAACTCATCGAAAATGATCAATATCAAAGAGCGCTTTAGTAATAGTAAAAAGTGACTGAATAATGGAACATATTACTATTTTTTCTTAATTTAACGCAGCAAAGCGGGTAATTGATGCTAATAATAATAATAATAATAATTATTATTATTATTATTATTATTATTATTATTATTATTATTATTATTATTATTATTATTATTATTATTATTAGCGTACTTTTGAACTTGCAGGGCGAAAGTAATTCATAATATGTTTTAATTTCTGTATTTTTTCTGGATTGTATGTGGTTTCCTTTATTAGTGGGCATTAATCTCTCTCTGGGTCGTCGAATAAATTAATTTCGTTGTGCACTTAGCTGCAAATAACCTTACAGGAAGAACATTGATCGTTCCAAAGAACAGGGTTAAAGTAAGTAACATTTGGCTTCTTGTTTCAGGTGGCATGATAGTGTCATTCGTGCTCGTGCCTTCGAGCAGCTCAGGTCGCAAAGCCTGCTGGGAGCATAATTCATAAGGTTTCACACATTGGTAGTGTGGTGAACTTAGTGGCATCTTTTCTGCCTATTTAGGCTAGTACGTTTGATATTTGTGGTGATTCCAATTCCTGTGTCTAGAAAATTTGAGTGCCATGTCTTATAAGAAAGAATTACAATACAAATTAATGTTTGATAAGCGTTATCGAAGTTCTCGACCTAATTCAAGTCAAGTTTACCAATGGCTGTTGGAGAAGTTTCCTCGCCTGTTTGATCAGATTTGTGCTCTTCAACTTCATGAAGAAACTTTTAGTATTTATATTAAGTTTAAATCAGCCAAAGATTATGAACAGTTTGCCTCGACAGTGCTTGAGACTGTGACCTTTAATCACATGGACGGTAACGTAAGTACCGTAAGAATTTTACCGGCTGAGGATCCTGTAAAATTGGTGAGAGTTTATGATTTTCCATTGGAAGCTCCAGTGCAATTATTGGAAGAACATTTTCGTGCCTATGGATTGGTAAGGCGAGTAAAACGACAATTTTGGACGGCCCCGTTTCCTACAGGCATTGACAGTGGTGTGCGGGTCATACATATTGAGCTAACTAAGCATATTCCGTGTAGATTGATCATTCAAGGTTACAAAGTGAATATTTCATATGAAGGTCAGCCAATTACTTGTTTTTTTTTTTTTTGCCAGAGCACGTCACATACCGTGTCTAATTGTCATTTAAAGAAGAAGAATAGTGCTATTGGGGGAAACCGCCCCCGCCGCCAGTGATTATGACTGAATTGGGGAAGGTATGGCGATCTAATCCGCTTCCGGCTTCTTCCGATCACGTAAGTGACGAACCAAGTTTATCTAAGACTGGGTTTGCAACGGATAACAGTGTTCCCGACGAATCTCAGTTTCCTGCTTTACCAACGGGATCCGTCGCGCCTTTACCATTACCAACCATGTCGTCAGTATTGGAGGAGAAAAAATCTTGGTATCTGAGCAACAGCTCTCAGAGTCGTCTCTAGTCTCTACGATACATTCGGAGAATCTCAAGAATGCAGATGTAACAATGTGTCCAAGTGAACCCCTCCCCAGGGTCTTGATCCTCTTAGCAATTCTGTTATATCACCCAGTGCTACGATGATTGCCATTGATCCGGCTTCCCAACAAAAACGTCGAAGGGTATCTAGATAGACTACAAAAAAGAAAGAACATACAGCTGTTGTTGGTGATTCTCAAGGTGCGATACAGTCCAAGTCACGTCACCACAGCCTCAAAGGCCGTGCTACGTCTGATTCCGAGATATAGAGTGCCTGCATAATGTGTTTTTTTTTTTTTTTTTGCGCCTTGAGTTCACGAGTGTTTTTTAGTTTCATTGAGTTGTGTGTTTAACAAGGTGAAGATTTCTTTTTCAAGTTTTTATGCCATACATTCATTGTCTACTGCAGTGTTTTTCCATGGGCGCTACAAGTAAGTTTTTGTTTGTGCTGCTGTTAGTGTTGTTGTGTGGGAGTATGGCGCAGATCAATGCTTTTACTTTAATTACTCTCAACATTAATAGAATTAATTCTGCACAGAATTTAGCGTTATTACAACAATTTATTGAACGGAATCGTGCAGATGTTTATTGTTTAACTGAAGTCGCTTTTCATACATTTTACTTTCTCTCTGACTATAATGCTATAGTGAATTCTGACAAAAAAAACCACTGGTGTAGCGTTGTTAGTACGAAAGGGCCTACATTATGATAGGGTTATGCTATCTCCGGATGGGAGAGTCATCCGTTGTTATATTCACGGTATCTGTATTATATGTTTATATGCCCCTAGTGGAATTCTTAAAACACGAGAGAGGGAAGATTTTTTTCCAGTGTCATTCCATCGTTATTACTTCCAGGTCTTACTTATTGTTTATTAGCCGGCGATTATAATGCGGTTATCGACGCCCGTGATTCGCTCACACCATCAACTCCCTGTCATGCCTTAGTTGAGTTGGTGAGAGTTCTTCAGCTTCACGATGCTCTTCTAGCATCTCACTCTAAGCATGCAATGACGTACACCTGTACTACGACACAGAGCCTCTTGGATAGGATTTAAGTCGATGCTAGCTCATGTAAGGCTGTCCTCGCTGTCCATACACGGCCTTTATCGTTCTCAAATCATGCAGCTGTATTAGTTAATTTTAAGCTTCCTTTTCTTCTTCCGGCGGGAAGGGGACGTTCCTTCTGGAAGATCAACAACGAAGTGATGTTAAGAGATAACACTGTTGAAGAGTTTACCGAGCGTTTTAAGTACTTTCGTGAAATGCCCGTTAGTTTCCAACAGGTGTTGCGTGGGGGACTACTTATTGTAAACCCAAATTCCGTAGTTTCTTTCAATGGAGAGGGAAATTGTTCCAACAGCACGATCGTCAGCTATGAGTTTTATTATAGGGCACTATGTGACCTCTGGGCTGCACAGCCTTCTCTATTTAATCTGGTTTGTATTAACGATATTAAACGTAGAATGCGTCAAATCCATTCTCGAGTATCGTTGCAGGCGTATTTTTCAGAAGATCTATATCATTGTTTTCCGGAAGAATCGTCTTCCTTGTATCATGTGGATCTCCTGTTTCGACAGCGACGAGCCACATGTATTGAATCGTTAGTATTGGACAACGGCGATACCATTTCCGACCCTTTACAGATCTTACAAGAATTTACGCAACACTATATCGCCTTTACAAGCGCATCGAATTCGGATTTTCTTTTTGCTCCCGAGTTTCTATCAGCCCTTCCCCAGTGGCTGCCTGCAGACGCTTGTCAGGCTTTATTGAGCCCAATTACTGCTGACAACATCTTGGCGGTTCTCAATAAGTCTAAGGGACGTAGTTCTCCCGGTATAGATGGCTTGAGTGTATCTTTTTACCGTCATTACTGGCCTACTCTTCGTGGTACCCTTGTGACACTTTTTAATTCCTGGTTGTCTAATGTGCCCTTTCATTCTAATACTGCGGTTGTTGCACTTATACCCAAATCGTCCAAGGCGAAGGTTGTGGTTGATTATCGCCCTATCTCTTTATTCCCAGTTGATTTGAAATTATTTACTAAAGTTCTTACAGCCCGATTACGACCTATCATACAGAAACTTATCAGTCCGTATCAAGCAGCCCTGCACGAATCGAATAACATGCAATTCACCCTTCGTACTCTTCGGGTTCTCTTTCCTAGTCTCGCGGTGTCCCAGTAGAGCGTTAGCAGTAGATCTAGAGAAGGCTTATGATAGTGTAGATCACAATTCCCTTCGTCTAACCCTCGACGATTGGGGTTTTCCCGCAGTTTTCTGTCAAGTAATTTCGAATTTATACACCACCGCCACCTTTCGTCTCCGAATTAATGAACATCTATCTGACCTAATTCCCTTAAAGCGAGGTTTGCGCCAGGGCTGTAGTTTAAGCTCTATTTTGTTTTCTTTAGTTATAGACCCTCTCCTCTATCGTTTGGCGCTTGTGTCTCACCCAGGCCCTACCCTCTTTACTTATCAAAACCTCCATTGTTTCGCTGATGATCTGACTATCACAGGGGTCGACGCGGTTGCTCTTCAGCGTGTCTTTCCTGTTCTCAAACGATTCTCGCGTTGCTCTGGCCTCCAGTTTAATGAAAAGAAAACTCAAGTGTTACAATTTAACGGATTTCAGTTACCCTCTCCTACGCCAGGTACGCAGCCTATACCGCATGTTACATCCTTAACTATTTTAGGCATTCCATTCACGTCACTTCCCACTCCCCATTATGAAGAAGTTTGGCAACCTCTCCTTAAGCAAATTCGTAGGTTGTTCTTCACCCTCCGCTTTCGTGGACTTCATTTATGGCATCGCATCCAATTTATCAATATCTACGTGACATCTAAGTTGTGGTATAGGGCTCGGGTATTTCCTCTCCCTGAAATTTACACCAAAAGATTTTAATCTCTGTTGCTTTGGCACATATGGCGGGGTTACTATTTTCGCATTCCCAGAAATGCCATTTACTTTCCACGTTCCCGTGGTGGTCTAGGTTTAGTTCATATCCGTCTCAAATGTCAAACTCTTTTCATGGCAGATTCCTACGTGGGTCTTTCATCCGTCGAATCTATTACGAACCATTGGTTTAGTTGTTTTTGGCCGGAGTACGCTCACCCTGTCAATCCCCCTTTTATTCAATTTGCCGATCAGTGTCCGAAATATGTTTTGATCTTTATTCGATATTGGATTTATGCCGGGGTGCCTTTGGTTCCTCAGCAGCACAATGCTCGCTCATTATATTCTGTTCTCTTCACATTGTCCTCTCAGCCGACTCAGTTACGAGTATTACAACAGTTTTCACATATAGAGTGGCAGCAAGTGTGGGCTAAAATTTGGAACCCAATCTTACCTTTCTACATGCAAGTGTTATGATTTCAAGTAGTCCATCAACTTATGCCAACACGTGCGCGGCTTTATGCGATACAACGAGCACCAGATGCTTTGTGTACTATATGTCGTTCTGAGAACACTTTGGCTCATCGGTTTACAACATGTGAGGGAGCGCCAGTGATATGGAACGCCTTGCAGGTGATGATGGGTCATATCACTCGTCGTCCGAGTGCACAGTTTCACATTGATCATATGCTCCTGCCGGACTTTATTCCTCCCCCCCCCCACTAAGCATCGTACAGTTCTTTTCCTGCTAGCCAGCACTTTACTATATTTCCAGCGGCATATCACGTTACTGGATGCACGCACTTATTTTGATTTTCTTCAACGTACACGCCGGAAATGTTATTCTCCGCAGCAGGAAAGGATTTCTTTTAGTAGGTTTTTAGAAGTGCTTTTGTCATGAACTAAAATTCCTCTTTCGTTTTTTTTAATATGCATTTATTTATTTCTAGTTCTCTGCATTTATAGTTGTAGACCCAGAATTGGTGATTTTTATTTTTATGTCTAGTGCTTTTCTTGTATAGACTCAGCTAGTTGAGTCCATTTAGTACTTTTCAAAAAGGTAATAATAAAACTGATAGTGTAGCGGTAACGTAATGGACTTCCCATTAATAAAACTGTCCAGCATAGATTCAACTCCTGTTCACGCCAAAGTTGCATCTTTTACAAAGTGATAGTGAAGAATCGATTTCTCATATTCGGCATGCAATGCTTAAAAATGTGGAAGCAAACACGTTTATCATGATATTGACGATTTAGGAACGTTGGTTAGGGAAGGGCAAGTAATTTACCAGGACCCTCGAAACACTTCATTGATCTGAAGTCGACACTTTTCGTGTTATCGTTCTCAGAAAGAAATATTACACTATTTGTTGAACAAAGCTTGTGTAAAGCAATCGGTGGTGTAGTGCTAAAGTACCAAACTTCCAAGCGGAAAATCTGCGTTCCATTCCCCGTCAGGTGGAATAACTTTTTCGCATAAAATAATGGCTGCAAACAGTGATTTTTCTTCTGTTGGAGAACTGACAAAGCATCACTGGCGAGAATTCGAATAAACAGTGTGTACGTTCATCATACACTCTAATGATAAGTATGTTTCATATTTATATTCGTCCCTCTCTCTCACTCTCCTTCTTTCTTGACGTTTCCCTATCCTGTCGTTGCATCTTTCACTTCTCTCCCCTCTCTCTCACGTACACACGCACTTCATGTGCGTGTGCGTATTCCGAAGTTAATAGACCGATAGACCTGTTCTGGAAAATGTAATTAACTGGCAACTTCAGCGTCGAGTTTTTAGTGCTCTGGTCATAACATCTCTAGTCATGGCCATCTCTGAAAGAAATATGTTTAAACGCAACAGAATAAGCAAAATATCTTTTTTGTCATCTGGGTTACCGAGTCTCAGTCGAATTACCAGGCCACTGGGGGTTTGAATCTTCAACCCAGTGGTGATCTATAAGCTAACCAACATCATCCGACTGACACTATGATCCGTTTGAGCTGTAGCGTGTTGATTCTATCTGTGCAAATTACAACGTTATATTCGCAAGAGATGAAAGGGACGCTGGATGTTCGGAACAGATAAATCTTCGGAAAAGACTAGAAAACGGCAACCCCTTTGGTTATTTGAAAACAAACTTTTATTTATACTAGTTCGACACAAATTTGTTTCCATCCTATAATTCAATGTGATTTATTCACGTTGAAATTTGAAACATGCAAGGTCTGATACATCTATAAGGTAATCCAATTTTTCATTTGAACATTTGTAACTTTTGGTTATGATACGGTTTGGACTTTTAATATAGGATATTTCTGATAAAAATTTAGCAGTAAAATAGCACTCATTCAATTTTATTTTTCCTTCTTTATTTCTTTCTCTTTTCGTTTCTTTCTTCATTTTTTCACTTTGCACTAGTAGTCTGGAATGGAAGATATGACCTATGCTACCTACTGGATTTATTAGAAGGTAGTTTGCATGAGTACGTCCAATGAACACTACCGAATTCACAACCGAACTACGCGGAAACAAAGCATGTGGGTTAAACTTTTGACATTATTTTAGATGTGTCTGTGAGATCTACAGTTCTACTGTAAATTGAATATGCTATCCTTTATGAAAGAGACTTAATGAATGTTTCAAGCATCCTCTTTATATTCGAATAGTCCTGAAAAAAATATATAAAAATAAACGTTACTTCTATATTACTGTTGGATTTCTGGTAACGGCACTTTATAATGTTAGGTTCTTTTCTTACTAAGTTTAAAATTCCATATTTTTATTTGTTTTCACTTTTCTTTTTCTTCTTCTCTCGCCTTCTCTCTCTCTTTCATTTCTGAACCTCTGTGTAATATACATCCATTAATTTCAATTTTTCATTATGTGTGTGTTTTAGTTTTGCCCTAAATCAACTTATGAACCTTGTTTCGTCTCGGTTTTGTTATTTCATTTTATGGATACTTATACATGTGTAGTTTGAAATTAGAATTGCGCTGATGTTTTTAGCTAATTTTAGTATGGGAGGGAAAAAAGGAGGAGTGAGAGGGGGTCTCTTTAGCAGACACGATTATGGGATAAGAAGATGTATATTGGGTGGCCTAGCTGCAGGGCGTTAGCTGTCGCAATTTTTTTGATGCGGAGTGTACATGTGTGGGGCGCGGTGGTTCAATGGTAGAGCGTTCACCTTCGGTGCATGGGGTCCCTGGTTCGATCCCTGCTCGCTCCGTGTGGACTTTGTGGTGGACAAACACCGTGCTCGTGGGTTTTCTCGGGGTTCTCCCGTTTCCTCCCACTTTCTTCATTCCAACATTTCACTCATCTCTCATCATCACCGTGTCCTTTAGCCTAACCGGCATATCCGTGGGACGTAAAACTTAAAGATTTCATTTCATTTTTTCCATTGTTCATGTGTTCTGGTTTGGCTCTTTCTCACGTTAGCCTGCCTTGTAGAACAGCCACAGCCCTTTATGTGCCCACTCCTAAGTACAATATAATCACACTTTTAACCTGATTGAATAAATTTGTTTTCTATTTACCTACTTGCAACTGGCGGGAGACGAGGCGAGGTAAGTTTTTGGGTAAAGCTGGAACATTTCAGTCAGTGTTGGTTGTACCTGCTGTATACGGTAAAGGTGAAACGAAAGACCTGTCTCATAAGGACGACATACATAAATTACTAAGAGAAGTATATCAAGGTAAATAAAAAATGCATTATGAATCCACTTCACAATTGCAATAACACGTGATGTAATATACAGGGTGTCCCATAAGTAATGGTAAAAATGAAACGACGGATTCCTGTCATCTGTGGTTTCAGTTTTAACCATTACTTTTGGGACACCCTGCATATATATTTCCAAGCATTTAGGGAACGAATGAATGCTCTTGTACTTCAAGTAAATAATTATAAAATATCCATAAGTAGATTATAGTCAATTGTCGAGTCATGTAGGATAGGTTTAAGGCAGAGAAATGTCATGGGGAGTTAAGTAAAGTAGGTCCCCACTACACATTCAAGCATATTGTTTTTAGTTTCCACGCATATACGGTTAGCAAACACGTCTTTCGCATGAGATATCAGGATTTAAATGCTAGTAAGAGCTCGTGCAATTCAAATTCTAAGTTAAATAGTGGATCTACGCCTTGGTACTGAAAATGAATGATCAAATGAAATATAATTTGCTTTAGAAACTACCGAAGTCGAATCGTAACTTGAATATCAATGCATCGTGAAAATATTAGCGTGTTTCTATTTTGCTAGTCAATACATATTATGAATGTACGATGAATTAAATTAGGAAACTTTTTAATCAATAATAATTAGTTCTTTGTATCCGTTTCAAAACACATTGTTAATAAATATGTATATTAATCGATATGCAACCATATGATTTTTATAGAATCGATTGAGATATTCGAATTGAAGAATTAGATTTAGCAGCTCTGGCTGCTTCAATTATTTTGCTCTTGTTGAGAGCTTGAGTTCTTCATGCTATGTAAAATAGGTAAAATTATTTAAATAATCCTGTATGAGGAACATATACTGGATATATGATTATGCAATGACAACTTTGTCGTTATTTTTCCTGCAACATTTGTACCTCACATTCAGTGGAGTACGCAGAATTTTATAGCATATACTTCGCGGGTACTTTGATTGTATTCGATAAGTTTTCGCGTTGACTTCAAAATGATTACATAACAGATTTTCATTTCGGTATGACGGTTGGGCGATGTCCAATGAACAATTTGTTTTATGATCATTTCATAATCTCGAGTGGTTTTCCTCTTGGTTTAAGAGATTCAAAAAATATAGCTCTGACATGTTTCCCATATTAGAGAAATGATACGACGAAAGGATAAAAATGAAATGAAATCTTTGAGTTTTACTTCCCACGTTTATGCTGGTTAGGCTAAAGAAGATGGTGATGAGAATGAATGGAAATAGTGGAATGAAGGAACTGGGAGGAAATGGGAGAACCCCGAGAAAACCCACGAGAACGGTGTTCGTCCACCACAAAGTCCACACTGCGCGAGCTGGGATCGAAGCAAAGACCCCAAGGACCGGAGGTGAACGCTCTACCACTGAGCCATCGCGTCTCCCAGGACGAAAGGATAGAAATAATTATTGTGTAGTAACTTTCTTCTAGGAACGAGGAACGAAGCAAACAAGTTCATTAGACAACTTGTGGAAGGTTGTGATTCTATTATTTTCAACGAGATCAAAGTGAATTTTCCCAAATCAACTTTATCGGGTCGCACCAAAATAGCAAATCCGTTTTTATTCTTTAGCTGTTGATTTCTTAATTGTCATTATTGACTAAGCCTCTGAACTAATTCGTTTTCGCAAAATTTCTATTCCTTTAATATAAGTATACACTAATATTTCTTTCTCTTTAATGTGATGTCCAATTAGTAGTTTGTACTAAAGATTAAAGTTTGTACTAAAGTTTGTACTAAAGATTGCCATTGTGCCCCACCAATGGATCAATAGTGTACCGCCCATAGGGTACTACGGAACAATCTCAATTCTTTTCAAAATGCTTTAGCTCAGCTTTGTATTTTGAGTTATATCAACTAATCTGCACAGCGTTCATACAATGAAGAGATTCTTTCAAGACATTACCAAACAATTTTAAAAGTTCGTTGCTGAATTCTCTATGTCTGTCTGTGTGTCTATCTATCTATCTGCCTGTGTGTTATTTGCGATTTTTTTCAATTTTGAGCCCTCCATTCAATAGAGCATCAAAAGCTATGGGAGAAAATGGAATTTTTCGCGCCACTCTTACCTTTCCCGAGATATTGGCCAAAATAATTGCCGACTTCCGGAGATCTAACGAGGCCATATCTCGGGAACCGTAAGTTAGAGAGAGATAATACTGGTGTTGATCAATACCTAAGAAAATGGTGAACATTTTGGTACCAAATAGTAACCGTTAGCCACTGGCCAACTGGCCGCCTTTCCTTAGATATTGGCCAAAAGAGTTCGAATTTCGGACATTTAAGGAGCCATATCTCAGGAACCGTAAGTCATAGCGAGAAAGAGAAGGTACGGATAAAAGATCTCTTGTAAATGTAGGAACAGTCACAGTTATCCTTCCTGCTCCATCTCTGCATTCTAGCATTGCTCCAAGTTCATTCTAGCAATGCTTTTGGAGCATTCTCAACTGGTTTTAGTATAAAGTTATCGTACAAAATGAATTATATATTGCCAAATACATATCTTTTTTCTTCCATTGAGCCCTACTTTTGCCTACATTGAACTCTACACTTTACTATCATCACTCTACACTTTACTATCACTTTACTGCCCATAATTCTGGTTTTACTTTATGTGTGACATGTACAATGTGTGATCAAAAGTACCCGGACACCTCCAAAACACACGTTTTTCATATTAGGTGCATTGTGCTGCCACCCACTGCCAAGTACTCATTATCAGAGACCTCAGTAGTCATTAGACATCGTGAGAAAGCAGAATGGGGTGCTCTGCTGAACTCACGGACTTAGAACGTGGTCAGGTGATTGGGAGTCACTTGTGTCAGAAGTCTGTACGCGAGATTTCCACACTCCTAAACATCCCTAGCTTCACTGTGTCTTATGTGATAGTGAAGTGGAAACGTGAAGGGACACGTAAAACACAAAAGCGTACAGGCCGACCTCGTTTGTTGACTGACAGAGACCGCCGACAGTTGAAGAGGGTCGTAAAGTGTAATAGGTACCATCACACAGGAATTCCAAACTGCATCAGGATCCACAAATGTCGCTCTTCCGAATAATCCGATTTGAAATCTGCTTTTTTGGGGAGAAACGTGATGATTTGTGTTCAGCTGCCACAAAGGAAAACGAGACTAAATTGATGTCAATTGACTTGTTTCATTTTTGAAAAAATGTATCGTATTATTTAATATTTCACACTGAACTTTGTGTCCTGGCGCATTTAGGTCTGACCAACCTGTATTAATTTCGCTCCAGCTACTTGGACGCAAATTGCGAAGATGCAGAAGTAGATATATCCCTACCCTCGTGCTGGAAAATTGACATACACATATTGTAAACCTTATGTTCATGGTCTTTTTTTCTTTCTTTCTTCGAGTACTTGTGGTCATCATTGTCCAATACTGGAGGGTGCTTTTCCTTTCCCTTTCCTTGTGAAATATAAACTAGTAAGAGCCAATGCACTGAAAATCTCATACCTAAGGCTTCGTAGTTTCTACTAAGTATTCACCGTAATCTTGTAAACTTCATTACCTTAAATTTGTCATTAATTACTGTTGGTCTATTTTCAACTATTTGTTTATTGTTACGATTCCTGTAATGCTATTAAAATCACCATCATTTTGCTCAAATAAGAGTATTGTTGCGTCACATAATTGATTTTCTTTCTTCATAGTTTTGTAGAAGTCATCATATTATTATAAAACAAATGTCCTAAAATTTTAATGTGGATCATTGTGGATGCCTAAGAAGAAACATATCAATTATAAATATACATGTATTCAGATTTCAGAATGTGTTTACGGCACTACTTTGTAATACTGATATGTACCACTACTACCTCTATCATCTAATATATAATATACAATAGATTCACCTCCGAAATCAAATTCATCTACCATAATATGAGACTGATCTCGCCCCCACCCCCATCTAGGTTTCAAATCTACCCATCTCCGAATGTTGAAGACAACTCTGCTCCCCTGATCCTCCACATCATTGTTTTTCAACTTCATAAATATTTTGAACATTGCTTAAAAGAAAAAGTTAAAAAAAAAAAGGAACGATCTCACCTCTCCCCCCTCAATGTTAAAGACAATTTGCGCCGATGAATGCAAACAAGCTTTATCTATATTATAAAATTGAAAGTGACTATATTTGTGACTCTTATTCTCTTGAACCACACGACCGATCTCGATCAAATTTTCAACATGGGTGAGGCACGGGCCTGGGATGGCTTTATCTACTGACTTTGACGGTGCAAGTTACGGGAGGGAGAGAGATACTGAAGAATCACCGAAAATGACTGATATTTGTGTTGAATCCATACTTTTCGGGGTTGCTTAGATGAACAGTGACACTTCCGATGGCGTTTAAATGCAAATTCAGCCCGCAACTTGGGAGAGGGGGAGGAGAAGATATATAAAAATGATCGAAAATGACCAGTATTAGTGTCGAACTCATAGTTTTCGGAGTCACTATGATGAACAGTCACACTTCCGATCCCGTTTACATCCAAATTCAGCCCACAACTTGAGGGAGAGGGAGGAGATAGATACATATAAATGATCGAAAATGAACAATATCAGTGTCGAATTCATAGTTTTCTGGGTTTCTGAGATTAATGGTGACACTTCTGATGCCGTTTTAATCCAAATTCTGCCCGCAGCTTGGAGAAGGAGATAGGTATATAAAAATTATCGAAAATTAAAAATATCAGTGTCGAATCCATAGTTTCTGGGAGCGCTGAGATGAGCAGTTATAGGCCTTCGTTCGATGCCGTGCCCCACAACATTGAGAAGGGGGAGGGGAAATATATAAAAATAATCGAAAATGTCTTATATTAGTGCCAAATCCACAGTTTCCGAGGTCCTGAGATGAACAGTGACACTTCCAATACCATTTAAATCCAAATTCAGTCACGCAACTTGAAAAGGAGCAAAGGGGAAGAAATATAAAAATGATATATATTAGAGAACACTTTAGTAATAGTAAAAAGTGAGTGACTAATTGAACATATTACTATTTTTTTTTTTTTAATTTACCCCAGCGAAGCGGGTAACTGATGGTTAGTGATGAGCAAATACAAGACCAAGACCCGGGTGGTCTTTGTCTTGGTCCTGCACATCCAGTCTTGGTCTTGGTCTTGCACACCCAGTCTTGGTCTTGGTCTTGCTTGCAAGAGTCTTGCAAGTCTAGCTTTTAAGAAATCTTACTCTTTTCGTAGGTAAATTTTACTCTGGATACAAGGGATAATAAATTCTTCAATGCGCGAATAGCAACGGCAACGGAAATACAATGTATGTTTCTAGATGTAATAAATTTACCTTCGTGTAAGTATGATGATAGTGTCAACATAGGCGATGACCTTTACCTTTTAATGGGTGCCCACACTTCACTACTTATAAGAGAAGACACAACGTTTCGTAATTATTTTATATTTTTAACAGATCCAATATTCCACAGGTTCCCAAACGGGGATTCTACCCCTGAGACGCATGAAAGAAAATCAAGACGGCATAGATTTCTGAAATACCATGAATTGCAAAATTTTTTTACATTCTAAAGGCATCAGATCTTTTTTCTTTTCAACCACGATAAACTAACCTTTGCACTGAACAAACTTCAAATTAAATATTGACATTTTGCATTATTGATTCCAATATGTAGTCTATGGGGCAGAAATATGGACATTACGCAAAAGCGTTACAAAGAAATGGAGGCTTTCGAAACGTGGGCCTGAAGATAAAGGAAGAGAATTAGTTGGGTTGAACGGAAAATGAATGACAAGGTATTAGAAATAGTAGCAGAAGGTGAAAAAAGAATGTTAGATGTAATTAAGAGGAGGAAGAGGAACTGGTTGGAATATTGGCTGAAGAGGAACTGTATTATGTGGGACTTGCTACAGGGTGTGGTGGAAGGAAAGAGACGGAGGGCGAAGGAGACTTGTAGCGACCACTTCCCCCTACCCCCACCGAAACCAAAAAAATGAAATTAAATCTTTAAGTTTAACGTCCCACGGTTATGCCGGCTAGGCTAAAGGAGACGGTGATGATGAGTGAAATGGTGGAATGAAGAAAGGGGGAGGAAACGGGAGAACCCCGAGAAAACCCACGAGCACGGTGTTTGTCCACCACAAAGTTCACTTGGCGGGGGCTGGGATCGAACCCGGGACCCCAAGCACCAGAGGCGAACGCTCTACCACTGAGCCACCGCGCGTTCAATCGATACCAAATCTATGTATTCATTCCGGTTCTGAAAAAAATGGAAATTTATCTCACTTCATGAAACTAAGAAGCCGAGTCAGAAAGCAGTAAATTAAACTCAGATTCAAATTGGAAATCTCCAAACAAACTATTGCAGAAAAATCCTACTTCTCAACCGCAGAAACATAAATTATACACAAAACATACATACTACTTAGAAATACAAAAATTGATAGAACGCATCATCGTTGACGTAATCTTTTGCATTTATTTTACCTTTCGATTTCCATCATTTAGATCATCTGGTACTGAGCTGGACGGCTAATTGTCTGATCCAATTCGGTCAAATTAACGGTTTCAAAACCAGTAGCAATCAAACATTCCCAAACTGTTTTTTCCACGAATAAATGCCAAAAGAAGAGTCGGATGCAATATCTTATCTAACTGTAAGCCAAGTAAACATGCAATACCAATAAATTTGTACCACCGGGGTTACTAAAGCCCCCGCTGATTTCACTCTCTCAGCCAAATTTGGTACATGCAGGGATTAATGCCTCCAAAGTGAGTTTAATTCAACAAATCAAATAGCTTCCGCATCTAGCATAATCGCCAATTAGCTATAACGCTCACTATTCACTCTTAAGGCACTTAGCCGGGAACTCCGACATCTCCCCCTCCTCCCTAAAAGGGCTGAATTGGCTCCTTCCAGACAATATGAATACACTTTCACAAACTTCATTCAATACTTTATCTTTAAAAAAAAATAAGCATGGAAACACTTCTAGGAGTAATATTCACCACTCAATAGATTGCTTGTTGCACTGATTTCAAAACGCAATTTGCTCACTCTATGCATTTAATCTTGTGCTCTACTTTTTAAAGAAAACACACAGACAACCTAATACGAAGAATTCAACAGAGAACAAAAGTCGTTAAACCCTCTAATACGACTTAATATACTTCAAGAAAAATAACAAAACTTGTATGCGATCACATAACGAACATTAAGGCTTAAGCAAAGAAACAGAAAGCCCCGCATACAAATAAATCTGACACAAGAACACGTCGAAACAAATGTACCCCGATATATACACACACACACACACACATATATATATATATATATATATATATATATATATATATATATATACATATATCTATATCTATCTATCTATCTATCTATCTATCTATATATATATATATATATATATATATATATATATATATATATATATATATATATATATAACAAGAACAGTGAGCTTCACAACGAGCTCACTATCCTCGTAGACTTGATCGGCGATAGCAACGCCCTCCGGCCAAACGAATTACCTCTCCTACCTTGCCTCCAGTAACAGAACTAATTCTATTTTTTTTCTTTTCCTTTCTTTCACACAAAATAACCGTTCTAGAAAACAACTTAATCATTAATCTAACAAATATTCTAACAAATATAAATAGACTATTATTAAATATATATTTTTATGGAAAACTTTAATTAACATTCCAGCATTCCATACACTATATACATAGTTTCCAACTCTCTCTTACAAAACATTTTTCTCTTCTTTATTTCCTTGAGAAGAATTAATTTTTTTTTTGTTCCAAACGATCTTCAAAAAAATGGTTCGCCTCAGACTGTAGTTCAAGGAAGTTATTAAAACAGAAAATTGCTATTCAACACGAAGAGACTAGTTGAGGACAACCGTACGTCGAAGCTTCTCAGTTGCAGCAAGTGACTCACCAATAATAGCAGAAAACCTATGATGATGATGGTGATGACACGTTTAGCAATATTGGCCAAAAAAGAGAAAGAAAAATTAAAATAATAACGATTATAATCAAACCTCTTGATATTTAAGAATAATTTGAGTGAAAATGGAAAATGGCTCAACAGTCTATGTCTTTTGTGTAAACTCAATTTACATAAATACTTTTGACCTATATTGGAAATACAAAATAACGGCATCAAACTCCAAATTTTTTGAAATAACTACACAATCACTCTCACTTGTGAATATTGATTATTTATTGTTGTATGTTATATCGCTCAATAAACGATATGCCGTATACACAAGGAGGCTAAAAGTTATATTGATAAACAATTATTCAACGTATAAGCATCCGCCAATGAAATCAAACTTGCGATCACGTGCACTAAGTTCTTGTCAATGTCATGAAAATGTTATTTCGATATTAATTTTAAGAGTACACATAAAAAATTTTCAACGGATGCTTGAGCCTCGGAGCCAAGGCCATATCCATGTAGTCGGAACCTATGGTGTACTGGATTACTGATGTTCAATACTACAGTGCTTTTTAGTTTTGGAAGAAGAACACCACTATTATGTTTTGAAATTAAATGAAATATCTAGTTCAACGTCTCACGATTATGCACCGAGGCTAAGGGAGACAGTGATGATGGGAAATGAATGAAATGCTGGAATGAAGAAAGTTGGAGAAAACGGGAAAACCCCGAGAAAAATTCACGGACACTGTGTTTGTCCACCAAGAAAGCTCACATGAAGCAAGATGACACTTCTGTGTGACTTGAAAACGAGCAATAACTGCAGAAAACGCTAACCGATTCAGGAAACGACATACTGTAGCTATATGCTACAGGGGCAGATCGAATCACACGGATTGCATAAACTACTCGAAACACATTCACTCCAGCGGCATTTTTACTCAAGCCAAGAAATTCAAGTGAAAAATGTAATGATATTTCCCCTTCCTTTTTACATTCCATAAAAATTCGAGTAGTGCTGGTACTTGTGCAAGACTCTTGCGCAAGAGTCTTCGGTCTTCGTCTTGGTCTTGGTCTTGTATGCAAGACTCTTGCAAAAACTGCAAGACCAAGACTCTTGCGCTCATCACTACTGATGGTAGTCATACATAAATAACGCCTGGCAGAGACCATATTCTGGCCTCTGCAAGTAATTGCAAGTACACACACACACACACACACACACATATATATATATATATATATATATATATATATATATATATATATATATATATATATATATTTAAATATTGAAAGTTGCTCTGGGTTTGTTGATTATACTTCGACGTCAACTCACTATGTTAAACATTAATAAGATGGCTCACACTTAGTTGCTGACAGCAATTTTTAGATTTGTCCATAACAGTATATAATTTATCAGCATTTCGTTAACTTAATAAACTGCATGTTTATTTTGATATTGAGTAAAGATATAAGGAGATAGAAGTGATTGATAAATGTTCCTTGCACTAAAGCATTATAAACGACCCTCTTATCTTCTAAATGCCAAAATCGGATTCTTGAAGCGCAGATTGTGTTTTAAGATAAAATATGTAGCTTACGTGTCTGTTGCTCTCCAGGTGTCAAATATGAACTTCCATTTTATCCTTTCTGATTTTGTTCTCTTTCTAAAATCGGTTGACAAGACCAATGAGTTTAACAGCATGGGTGCACGTTATAGATACTTATCATTCTACTGTCACCCTACTATATATATATACACACACAAAACAGTTATTGTTAACCATATTTCGTGTTCTTGATAAGTAGTTTGCGTGAAGGTTAAACGCATTAATTTCCGAACCATAATGTTAATTCAGAATGCTTATGTTCTGTTTCTCGTATCGTTTACTGCTTACATACTATTTTCTCCTTTAATGTATTTCCGATTACATTTCATCTTGTAACTTTTCTTGTTCTATCCATATTGTTGTCCCACCACCGTACCGCTTTTTCTCGCCTAAGCACTTTTTAAGAAAAGTACATCTGAAAGAGCAAACTATGTGCTATTATACCAGCTGATATTAATCTATAATTTCCCAAGAGAATGTTCGGCATCTATCATACTGTAGTTCACCAAAAGAAATAGCGGAAAAAGGGACTTGTACTTGACTCCTTCAACATCGTATCCTCTGTTCTATGTTCCTGACATTCTGTTCAAGACAAAGGTAAATGTTGTTTAAACACGCAATTCATTGTTCATATGTACAATAGGATGTTTATTGATTCAAAATATGGCATAATTACACTTTCCACATTCTTATTACAGTACATTGTGCTAGTTTGAAAGAATGTTATTTATTATAAAATGCATTTCAGTTTAAAATTTTCACATAAGTTGTTAGATTGTAAGTTTTATTATATTATATTAATAAAAAATTATCGTACTGTCTTATAATTGTTTTCAAATATTTAAAATAACCCTATTTTCCCATACATACTTCAAAAACTAAATTATAGTAAAGGACAGAGCGCACAAAGTATAAGATTAGTAAAAAGTCCATACCAAATGCGCCATAATTATATTATAAACAGTCTTATAAATTTTAATCAGTGTGATATTTAATTGACATGCCAATGTACTGTGTGTTTTCTAAATTTCAATAAAGTATTCTTCCACTGTGAGGAACATATTTACTCTGAACTATAACGCAGCACGTTGAATTATTTGCTTTCTCGTATGTTTACAATGTTAATAAGAGAAACATAATATCTAACCACGCAACATTTATAATTGTGCATAGGGCCGGCCTTAAGCCGATTGGACCAATTGCTCCCAATTGGGCCCCACACTAGTGCTATCTACTCTACTATCCAGTCTAATCTATTCCCCAGTGCCGTTTTAACAGCATATTAGGCCCCAGAGCAAATAAGTGCGTTGTAATCCGTATGACAATTTTGCTCCTAATACATGTAATTAATAAATTCCATTCTGCTCGCGGGGCCGTCGACAAAGTAGCTATGGTACCGTTACGATGGCTCTGCTTCTCTCGATTGTCAAGTACACACAGCAACATATTGCAATACAGATACATCTATGGACTCCACAAGGTAGGGCATGGCCTTTCCCTAACAAGTAAATGAATGAATTTCATTACGTTTCCGAACATAAGTAAATACTTTTTGAATACAATGCTGCAGCAGTGTCTTTATTTTCATACGTTTGCAAACTTCTGTTGTAAAAATAGATATTATGTCTGCACATCCCCAACACCCCTAATATTACCCCAAATTTCCTTACACACCCCTGGGCATAAAAATATTCTTTTCTTTGAGTGTGTGAAGATGTATATCATTATTCTGAGTGCAGACCCTCTTTAATTTTGAAAACAGCACCATGGGTGTCGCCAGAAACTTTCGCAGGGGGGTCAAGAACAAACACTAATAACACACACACACACATATATTATATATATATATATATATATATATATATATATATATATATATATATATATATATATATATATATATATATATATGCAAGTACATATACTATGTTGACTTTAGAAGAACTTTCCGAAGACAGAATCGTATGTTCCCTCCTTAATATTTCATAATAATACCTGTTTTCAACATCTCAAACCTTGAAAGACTCAAGGAGAGAGAAAGAGAGAGAGAGAATGTATGTTCGTGGCTATGTTGCTACCGTACGTGCCTTTGGTGCGGGAGATTCCAGTTAGATTCCCGGTAGAAGTTGAGCTCATGAAGTTTGCATTCCATATGATGCTTTAGGTCCACATCTCACCCTCGGGGCTGTAAGGGACACTAAACTCAGAATAAATCAACCCAAAAGGAGAAAACTTTATAACAGTACGGTGTTTCTTGATGTTTATTTATCAGTCCTCTGCAAAGTTATGCAACAACGAGACTGCTCTCGGGATTTCGATAAATACAATATATATATATATATATATATATATATATATATATATATATATATATATATATATATATATATATATATATATATATATATATATATATATATATATATATTGTGCATGAAAATCAGCACCTAATCATTTCACATAAATAGAATTTAAAAAACACACACATGCAAAAATGTATTTCCGAAAATATTACGGTTTACTTACCAAACAGGAAAAGAGCAGATTTTATAAGATAAAATCGTCGTCATTTTCGTGTTTGTAAATAACTAAGCCACCTGCTAGAAATCATTCCTTGTCTTGTTTCATAAAGTTCACACAAAATGCACAAAATCTTTCTTTCTTCCGTGACCACTTTACAAAACGCAGAACAACCAAATTATATTTATAAAAAAAAAGCGAACACACAATATAAAGGAAAGTGCACATAAAAAATCTATTATATAGATAAGCATTATTACGTGTCATATACGTCTACTTCTTGAACAAGAATTGCATACGCCTTGGTTCTTTCTCAAAAGCATCCAAAACGTCTGATATGAATTGTGTTTTATTTTTATTTATAAGTTCCCGATTTAGACTCATCATACACAATCCTGTCAATCTTTATTCAGAGATAGTTGACCTTAATCACGTTTTCACACGTCTTAGGGTGCTAAAAATTCTCTCAACACTACATGTTGTAACGGGGAGGGTAACCATTACTTGTATTCCTTGCTTTATTGCCGGATAAAATGTGGTGTGATCCATCAAATCAAAAATAGAGAGTTTCTCTAAATTTTCTGCATCTAGATTTCTGTTTCCATAAATCGAACCAGCATTCAGCTTGAGGAAGGAAATTGTCAAATTCATAAATTTCATTTATTTCATCCATCATCTTCAAGAATTGTAGTTTAGAGGTATTTTTTATTTCACGGGGATGCAGTGTGAAGAGTGAAAAGCTTGGACTATGTTCTTCCGAAAATCTATTATTTAGCGACTGTAACAAAGAATCTATGTACGGTATACGAGTAAATATGGTTCGCCGATAATATTCTTCCGTATTTGTGTATGGAGGATTACACGATGAATTGTCGAGATGCAAGTCTGGGAACTGACAGCTGAATATTCAGTTCATCAGCAACGCGAATATACTTTTCGAAGATCGGATGAAATGTAACTTCAGTTGTATCTCTCTGTTCTTTGAACATACAAATCAACTCCGAAATGTGTGATTTTGCCGCCATTAAGTTCAACTGAACTCCTTGCAAAATTTGTGCTACTGCATCAAGGTACGAGGAATATTGACTGATAACTGACAAAGAAACAATAAAGGCTCCTGTTGTTCCTGCACAAAAAAGACGATAAGCATTGCTTCTAGTTTCAGAAACTGTAGAATTTATTGACAGTTCTTCTAACGCACACACTATTTCTATGAAATGTTCAGAAAATTTTCTGATGCTGCTGTACTTGGAACTCCAGCGGGTTTCAGAAAGAAGTAGGATAATGGAATATTTTTCTTCTTAATGGGCTCTCGTGAAAGAAAATTGTGATTTCTTTGATAGTATCCACTGTGTTTCGTATGCAAGAAACGGAACATAGCTTAAGAACGACAAGATTAAGCTTGTGTGATGCACAATGGTTAAAAAAAAAAAAAAAAAAAAAACGCGTTTGGGAATTGTCATCTGATAATGCTTTGTACACCGTTACTACATCCAGCCATGGTGGAACAACCATCGAAACCCTGCCCTACAAGTTCACACTGAGATAAACCACGTTCTTCCAATGCTTTTAGAATTATTCTAGCAATATATGCGGTGGTTAACTCTCCTAATGGAATGAATCCTACGAAATCTTCTCGCATCTGATTTTCAACAGTGCCATAAAACCGAATACCTAGAGACAATTGTTCTACACCCTCAATATCAGCTGTCTTATCTGCAAACACACTATAATAGTGGGAAGAAACAATTTTAGGCTTTATATACTGTTCATATAAAGTGTTGCCTGCAACTGATATCAATTCATTTTGAGTCTGCACAAATAAGTATTTTGCATTTTGAGCAGCATTTCCAAAGTGTTGCTCTAATGTTATATCTCCAGAATCTACTTTAAATTGGATAAGATCATAGAAATTGCCAGATTTAGCATTCTTTCCTCGTAAAGACAAATCATGAGTCGCACAAAAAACAATTGTCTCAATGATTGATGACAGTTTTTTT
The DNA here is from genome assembly GCF_964235325.1 of Thermobia domestica. Lineage (NCBI taxonomy): Eukaryota > Metazoa > Arthropoda > Insecta > Zygentoma > Lepismatidae > Thermobia > Thermobia domestica. The sequence goes on from NC_137456.1 coordinate 184,273,541, forward strand.
CGGTTTTCTTCAACTTGCTTCCGAGTCGCTTCGTCAATTTTCAAACCAACGGGCAAACTTTTTGTAGTCATAACATTCGAAAATAATTGAGCACGTTCTGTGGACGTCCGATGCCATTCAGATTGTTCGTGTTGTCGAGCAGATGCAAAAAAAAAAAAAAAAAAAAAAAAAAAAAAAATCATTGTATTTTCTAAACGGTGTTAGTATAAAAGACCCTAGCAATTCTCTTTCTACGGAGATCGAAAAACAACACACTGATTGCACAATCCCCCTCGCAACTTTCTAGAATATGCTAGCGACGGAAATTCAACAAACACAAAAAGGGGCATTTTCCTGGCATAACATCTTGATTAAAATCATATATTTCGGACGGGTGCCACGGCGGCATCAATATTTCATATCGACCAGTGTCCGACAAACTTCACTCCAAATTTAAGTCTACACAATTGCCAATGTTTTTTGGGTCACAGGACATCTCCTCACCTAAAAAATTTGCCCAAAGGGACATTTGGGGAGAAGGTACGCTAACGATATTGCCCTCCGGGAACTTTTTTCTTCGCTCAGATTTTCAACACATAAAATATCACGTTTGCTGTTTTCCAATTTTGAGGACACTTCCTGTTTTAGAAAAACATCGAGTTTCATTTGCTTATGCTTATGCATGATTAATTTTTAAAAAGCAATTATTTCTAATTCACTCTCCTACACATGAGATATTAAACAAATTATAAACTAAGGGGAAAACACCCACTAAACTCTGAAAGAGACCAGAGATCGAAAACCACACACATTTATCACTTTCCGACACTCCCAAGCAAGTTTGAAGTTTTGAAAACGAAAACCGCCTATATGACACACCAAAAACACGGATTTCAAATAACTGCGCACACCAACTATGCAAAACTAAACCTTTCTCTTCTTGAAAAAGGGCCAATCTCCATCCTCCCCGCTAAAAATAGCATTGTACTTTTAAACCGCGGGGTCTCATAGGAAAAAAAAAGCTCAATTTCTTTCTGCTCAGAACGCTACTAAGAACAAGGAAGACAATGTTTGACAGCATTAGAATCATTGTCCCTGCTGCTCCATTTGCAGTTTTGTCTTCTCGACCCCTTCCCATCTCTGTAATCCATCAAGATTCTTGGTTTAAAAGGAGGTGGGGTCATTCAAGATCACCTTGCTACAGCTAGAGGGCAAACAGGTGCAGAGGAGTCGGTAATATTATTGTCTTCAGAAACATAAATCTTGGGTTATTTTTAACATCAATATGTGTTAAATGCTCATACTTTTCCGATTGTTGCAAAGGTCAGACAAATGAGTCAGAGAAACACTTTTATTCTGCTTTACAAAGGAAACCACTGCAGAAGTATTAAAAGATGTGGCTCTTCATTTTCTATGGGAACGATTGAGGATAAATTGCTTGATTCTTTCAACGTTTGAGATTTTAAAAACAGAAGTTTTCGCGAAGTGCTACGGAGGGAACATATGATCCTCTCTCCGGAAACTCCTTCTAAGTTTAATATATACGTATACTTGACTGCTTCAAGATCAAGGTAATATTAACTAGATTTCCAGGGGGTCGTCCGACCCCTTCGACCCCCCTGCCGACGCCCATGCACCCCACTAATTTAAAGTTCCTGGCGCTCTTACTGCTTATGTCATGTGATACTAACGTGAATACCGAGATATCAAATAAATCAGCCTCAGTGCAACTTCTTTGGATATCCTTTCTCTTATTATAGCTACAGTATATTAAAAATACAAAACCAGAGGACAAACTTTGCTCTCCCCTGTGAAAAATCCCGTGGATGTATGTTTTAAATAAGGTCAGGAAAATCGAATGTATACTAGTGAGTACTGAGTAGGAGGCTGCTTATGAAGGTTGTCTTCCAACTTGAATAATCTAATGGGATATATGTCATCCATCTTCCATCAGTTTCTTAAGGCTTTTGATCATCTCTTCAGTATTTCATTTTGTCTGTAGTCGATAACAATTCCAAGCTGATTATTCCTTTAATAAGTAGTTATTTACGATGCTCTCACTAGCGTACATTAAGTGTTCATGACCTGAATTCTTTTCGAAAAGATACAGCTCTTAAGAAATCTTTGACCAACGGATTCATATCAATGTGCATTTCATTATGTCCTACAAATATAAACTTATGGAAACAGACTTCTCCATTGTATTTCTCGTAAAATTCTAGCCCAATTTAATATATTACAGGAGCCCCTCGTATTTAAAAAAGTCGAGCAAGATACAAGACGATCGATTTCAAGATCACTGCCATGATAAGCATACACTCAAATAGATGTCTATTTCCTTTCGGTGTCGGTAATCTGTTTTTGTTTTTCATCCCTTTACCCGGAAATTTTCAAACTTCAAACACATTGTTATGGCTTATTCTGATCAATCAGGTTTGTGGCCACTGCGGGCGTATTTATGGCCGGAAGCACTTTAAATTTTGCTTAAGCTTGTTTCTTGATATTCCACACTTCTCTCCCAAGCTTGGTCAAGAAACTACATTTGACATCGATAGGTTTACTTGTAAAAAAAAAAAAAAAAAAAAAAAAAAAACCTATAAAATATTGGAACAGAACCTCCTTGAAAAATTGGGAGGCACAAGAGTGAAGTATGTATTTTAAAATCATTCACCATCTGCATTTCCATTTGAGTTATTTCTCTGAAAAATTAGCTGCTATAAGTAATGAACAAGGTGAGTGTTTTCACCAGAACATTTACAGGTGGAAATACGTTACAAAGGGAAATAGGTATAACCACTAGACCAGTAGGGAGATCGATATATATATACAGGCTGTCCCAGGAGGAAGAGGTGATATTTTGGGAAACGGTAGTATGGGTGATACTAAGCAAAAAAGTTCATATGAACATAGGTCCTAATCTCAGTGGTTTGAGAGCTACAGGTTGTGAACCATTTTTTACTTTATATTGCGTATTGCTTACCCTGTAGTTATTCTACAGAGGTGCCACATAGTGAATTTCAAAGGTGATAGAATGAGCTTTCCAACGACATGCAATATGTAGCAGTGGTATTTTTGGAAGATAAATTATTGAGGGATATTTGGAATCAATGTTGCCATCCAATTTCTTTAAATAACTTTAATTTTCGCAACTTTAAACAACCTTAACCTTAATTTCCGCCAATAGCTTCCCTCTCAAAGACAACATTGCCACAAGCTGCATAACGTTGGAAAGGTCATTCTATCACCTTTCAAATCCTCTATATCTCACCTCTCTAAAATACTTACAGGGTGAATAATACGTGACAAAGTCAAAAATGGTTTACAACCTGTAGCTCTCAAACCATTGAGATTATGATCTATGTTCAAACGAATATTTTGCTCAGAATCACTCACTCTACCATTTCACAAAATATTACCCCTCCTCCTGGGACACCCTGTCTATATATATATATATATATATATATATATATATATATATATATATATATATATATATATATATATATATATATACAGTGTGTTTGAAAAAGAACTCCCTAATTCTAATGTGTCCTAGAATCTACACAAAGTAACATACACCATTTTAGTTTGTGGTGTTTCATACATCAACTCTCCAAGTTTGACTCCCCTGCAGTTGGCAGGTCTGCTTGACCATGCGACGGCACCAGTGCTGTTATTTTTTCTCTGTTTCTTCAGTTCAGTCCTGGCAGGCGTGCAGTGCAGAGCAAATCAGCAACAATGTGTACTCCGCTACAGAAAGCGTTGTGTGTTATTTTGTTTGTGAAACTGAGTCAGTTATAACAGTGCAACGTAATTTTAGACGTCAGTATGATGGTAACTACCTACAGCAAAAAATATCCGTCATTGGGTAAAGTCTTTCAAGGAAACCGGTAGGAAACCGGAAAGCTCGATCAATCTAAACTACTTTACTATTAACATATATTGGTTAGTTAGGACAATGAAATGAGGATATGTTGGTAAGTATTTTACTAACAAACTGTGAAGAAATCTCGAGTAAAATAAACAAGATTTTACAATATTTACGTCCTTCCTCTCCTTATACAAATATAACAATTTTCCTTTCATTATGACCTCAACTATTATAAAAGGTACAAACTCAATAATGTTTTCTAAAATATTTTTCAATATCTGCCTTCTTTTCTCTGTTGAATCAACCGTTAAAAACTTTTTTTACATAAATTTTTGTTTTTATTATTCCGTCAACTACTGTCTGTTCCAAATGACAGGTTAAAGGAGCAGTAGAAAATTGTTTTTGAAATAACATGTTTGATATTGCCAGGATGCGATGACGAAAAAGTATGATAAAAAATGTCCACGCTGTTACACAAACACAGTATGCTTTCGGAAGCTTGAAATCTCCCTGACTAGTAGCAGAAATTCTGAGAATTTCGTAACTTTGCTAGAAATTTCAAATTCCCTGAATCTTCCAGGTTATCTCGCTCAGCTCGCCACCATGTGTTGCAAGCAATGCAACTCTCCTCAAAAGAGTAACCAAAAGCTTGCTGTAGCTTTTTATTTTTAACGCTGATCCTTCTTTTTCTCATTTTATTTTGTTTTATCTTTCCTTAATTATTTTCATTTCTAGTCTCGAAGAGGGGGATCCGGACCCCCCTTGGCGACGTGCCTGCTTGCTAACAAATCTTCTATCCTTAGAGTATACTGTGCATTGATACAGAGTTTCTTATTCAGATCTTGATAATTAATCACTAATCTCTTATCTCCCGTTTTATTACCTACAAAAAAGCACAAAAAAGCCCACTTTTGTGAATTATTTTGTTCTAATATATTATCAAGAATTCTAACTAATTCTGGTCTGCTCTAGAGAGAGGATAAGCCTTTTTCCTAATGGAAATATAATCATTAAAAAGTATGGTATACTCAAAGTTCCTAATCTGACCTATTCGATCACTAAACACATTAGGAACTCTTTTACTAAATGTTCCACGTATCCTTGCAAGTCTGGATACAACTCGGAAAATTCAATCGCATCAAGTCTCAGCTTTCCATGTTCCGACGAATCTTCCAAAAGGACTGTCAATTTCTTATCTGATGTGGATATAAGATAAACTTCTACCAATTCTGGATTAGCTACACTGCTGATATCCTCCACTGACGCCACTTGACGACGCTGGCTCAAGTGTAGCTGAAGACACTCCCCCAAGGGCTATACATCTGAAGACTCCCGCTGAATCGCACCTACGAAGTTATTAATTCCATTATGAAGGATGACAACCCTGATATCTCGCGTAGACTCCGACGACGACGACTCACACCGAAGCTGATTGAAGTCCATCTCACTCGTTCCCATGGACTGTGGTACACTTAGAGGATAAAAATTTCTTCTATTAAAATAATGGTCCTGGTTTGCAGCAACACTAGGACTAAGTGTAAACACCGACTGCGATGCCTCACACAGACGCTGATTTAAGTTGCTGTAAACAGTTTCACTTGGCTTCCCAAATTGAATTTGATTTCGAAAAGCACCATCATTAATGTCATCTTTCCGTAAGTTGGCAACACTGGTAACAGGATTGAATACCGACGGTGACGTCCCTTCTGACGAATCACCGACGACTTCAATACCAAACACCTCCGACGACTGCTCTGGCGTAGTCAGTGAACAAGCTGACTGAAAACTGCCACCTTTCTTTCCTCGCTCAGAAAAACACTATTATATATAACACTATTATCACTCGACGCCATTTTCGATGCTGCAACATTAGGTGCATTCAGATCAACGTATCTTGACAGAGAAGGTTCGTAATCCATATTATCCGAAAAATCTAAGTCTTCCGAAATTCGCTTTTAATAATTTTAGACGTCGACGCTGAATCATTACACGTATCGTCGCGACGCCTACGTTTCAGACCTCTTCCATATAACCTCTGGGAAAGCGACGTAGTCTTATCACTTAATTTGTTTTCAGCCACCACACCGCAGGAATCACGTTGAAGACCTTGCACCACGGACGCCGACACTTCCATTGATGAACTGCGAAACCGACGCTTTGAATTCAACTCATTATCCTTTGGATACCATAAATCCGAAGAGAAACATGGATCTCTGTTTCGGGTTTGGAAGTTATCGTCACTCATAATATTATTGGCCACCTACACCGACGCTGATGTCCTCCTATGGCTGTAACCACTCCGACGCTTCTTCGGACCAACAACATGACACTGTTCCGGTGCTCCGAACCTCCTCTTATCACCTAATGGACAAGTCACTAACTCCTGGGTACATTTCATACGACTTTCCAACGACGGCGACGCTGCTTCGGGGACATCTCGACGCCATCGCCTTGACGGAAAAACTATCGAATGCTAAAAACTGCCTGGTTATTATTACTCCAACGCTGCTTCCACTTCGACGCCGACGCTGGACTACGCTTGGCATTAGTTCACTGCCCAGCTCGACGCTCATGACCTCTGACATCTATAATCTCGATATATTTTAAAGTCTTCAGCTGAAAACACGACTCCACTTCATCTTCCAAGTCTGACAACGACCTACGAATGTACTGTCCGTTCTTATAATGTTTCTTATTAAGTGGTGAATTACCATTTTGAGGGTTCTTATCAAAATATGATATTTAATAACCTTCACTTCTTACATTGGTCTCCCTCACGTCCCGACTGGACATCAGTACGTCACCTAACGACGATGACGGATCACACCGTTCGGTGGCACTTTGACATTCCAAACCAACATCCGGAATTTTCATAAATAATTTAGCTAAAAACTGCGAGTTGGATGCACAATTGTCAGTTTGGGTTTTAACTTATGTGGCACTGCTACTTGTTGACTGCAAATTACTAACAAATTTTTAACGAGAAGTTTTATATATGATCGGTATCCAAATGCCTTGGTACCGAAATGCCTAAGTACAACGTATCTGATACTAAATTCAAACGAGCATCCAAATATTTAAGTTTACCGATACCAATGATAAGCTTTGGCTCCAGCCAGTCCACCAAAAAGAACTTCTGCCTATGAACTTTATTGCTGAATTTTAAAGGTATATAAACACACGACGTAAGAGTCAATGCTTTAACAAATACCACCACACATGTAAACCTGTCCTTCAGAACCTTAACATGGTTTCTTTTTTCTGGTTCCCCTCTTCGAAACATTGTTTTTTGAGTAAGTTCACCGATGAACAGCTATCTATTCCGCACATTAATACGCTGTCCTAATATAAATACTTCAACGAAAGATGCTACCAAATCCCTATTATAAAAGTGTTATTCGTACCCAATAAGTTTTGAGCACCCATTGTACAGGTAGAGTTACTTCTAGAGTCACGTTCTGCCTAAACTTCGAAATAGTGTGCTTAACCCCTTCTCTCGGAGAGACGTTAACCCTGGCAAAACTACCGCCAAGTTTCTTTAGACCTGGTACTGTACTATATGAAACACGAGAGCGAAAACTAGAATTGATTTCCCTTCGCTACGCCACTGTTTGATTCGTAATTATGCTATTGTATACAAGCTGATTTCTGGAATGTATTTCAAACTTTCGCATTTCAGTCTCTAATGTTTCTAAATCGTTTGGAGTATCATATTTAAACAGTTCATACTTAAGAGCTGGTATCATACCGCCCATTATAATCCTAAGGATCGCTGTTCGATCTGCACCTTCGGTACAAACGGTATGCCTATCAATAACTTTTTGTACATACTCAATAACATTTTCATTCGGTAAACAATGAACATAGTGTCGTAAAATCTGTTGTCTTTCTAACGGAGTCACAAAACGATCAAACAGAGATTTGCATATATCACTCCAATCATTATTAACCTACATTTGTTTACTAAATTCATTATAGAACATACCTAATGTCCGTCCTAGCGAACTAACAAAAACTGCCTCCTTCGGGTATTGTCCAGAATGAATTATCCAATACACCTCCAGCAGGAACTTAAAAGTGACTATATCATCCATTCCATCACAATGAGGAATACTATCCACTTGATCTAAGAAGTTCTGATTAGCTGCCATAATTGTAAGTTTGTCCACATTAACACTATAGGGAATAAACGCATTCAATTTCCACTTTTCATCAGACACGTTGTTCTTTCTTTTTCTCGTCTTCACTCACAAACATAACAAGGTTCGTCACGCACTGCCTAACAAACTCGGCTCCAACAGACGGCTTATCAGTTCATCCTTTGTGTACATTACCTAGCTCAACCAACAACTCGTTCTGAACAGATAATGACTTTGGGTCTTATGAATAAAACGGAGCCTTGACTCTGCTCACTTTGCTCATGAGTGAGGTGAGCAAGCTCTGTTTCATAAGCAAACTCTCAAATTTCGTATGAACAAAAACTAACATAGTTGTGAGAACTTACTCCTAAATAACCTGAGCATGCTCATAGAGTTTGCTTCACTCCGCGCCGAGACGGCCAAGCAAGTAGTCTGTCAGATGTTTATGTAATTCAAACAAACGTATTAAAAATTAGGTATATAGAAGATAATTACGGAAAAAGAGATGCTTCTTTACAAGCGTTTGTGGACATGATAAGAGATTATCCAATCATGTTTAGTAAATTCATGTTGCCAGAAGTAAGACAAAAAAAAAAGTATCTGCATTTTCAACCATTAGGAAAAAATATGAAGAATCATTTGGTGTCCCTGTCACAGAATCGCAGTTGAATAAGAAATAGCTAACATGAAAACCAGGCTTAAGAAGAAAATGGGCTGAAAAGGCGGGAAACAAGCCAATAAAACTGAATGAATAGAAAAATATTACGGAAGCTAATGGACGGTGATACCAATCCGTTAAATCTATTAAGAGATTGAAGGTAAGCCTACTTTAGTCTAAAGTCATGCTATTTCTGGTTAAAATATAACAATTTACAATAAAGCAAGAATTCTTAACATGGGGTCCACGAACCACGTGGTGTCCACGGATGTATTTAAGCGTCTCCCTGTGAGATAAAAATTAAGATTTAGCCTATAGCCTACAGTTCGTAGTGTTAATTTATTTCTCACATATGTCTTTCGCTGTTATTTATCTCAGCATTTTCTCACATAAGCTTCATGTGCTAATAATCCAATGTCGTCAATTTAGTGTGTGGGAACTCAAGCGAGATTTTTCACTTTAACGTCCAACTAAGTGAATGTTTAATGAAACGATCCAATAAATATATAATTTTATTTATATTTTATTATTATCTAATTTCACTGTATTTATGGCCTTCATATTAACAAAGAATACATGTCATCAAATTTTAAACTTTTTGTGGGGTAACAAAGAAAGGAAGAAGTGGACAGAGCTTCTGATGAAAGCACTGTCCTTAATTCATATGGAGGAACCAGGGAAAGCCATGAAAATTCAGACAGCATGTCCAACATTATCGGCATTCGAATCCGCGTTGGTTCGCACAGGCGTTCTCTTCTTCAAACTCTCTCTCAACAATATCAAAATCCCCATCTTTCACATATTTAGCCACATAATACAGAACAAAACAGACTAGAATGCACTTTCTGGTTGTCAGTATTATTTATTTTCCAAAATAGAGAATCGTTGCTTCACTTAGCCGAAGCATCTTTCTTATAAAGCGTTTCCTGCTGAAGCAGTTGTTGAATTTTCTTTCTGTTGTTGTAGCTAGATTGTGCAAGGGAGTTATAAGCCGAGGAGCAATGGCATATCCAAAGTCTCCCAGAAACGAGGCTTGTGATCTGTATTCAGCCATGATCATGCGAACAGCTGAGTTCATTCATATTCGCGAATCGTGCACAGAACCTGGTTAGGAAGTATCCCACTCGTAAATTCCTCGTCTCAGTTACAAGTGGCTTGAACTTTCAAAATGTAACGTCCTTTACGACTTAAATGCTCATCCCCGTGTTCATGAGGCCTTTTAATTTCCACATGTGTGTAATCGATAACTTCTATAGCAAACGGAAAATTGTACTGCTGGCGCCATTTATTTATTGCTGTCTGCTGTGCAGCAACAGTTGATGGGAACTTTATTCACCACGGGGCCTTCTCTACTATTTTCCCTAGAACGTTTGAAAATGTAACGGACACAGTACTCTGGTCCAGTACCTCTGTCCTCCCCTACTCCGCTTTGAAAGCCGGGATCATTTAAGTATTTTAAAAATTGCCTTCTCTGTTCGTTAGTAAGTACCCGCCGCCTGTAGTTTTGTTTGATTCGCGTAGGAAACAATTACTTAACCACTCCACGATTTCTTTATCGAAGCAATAGATAGTCCACTTCGAAAGTGTTTTTGCGCTCATTGTATATTTTCTGTTATTGTTGAATACAACCATTTCCAGAAAACGTCTTCACTTCATGGCTTGAGTCAGCAAATAAGGTAACTCAAGATTTTTGGAGAGAGTGCTCCGAAGTGTGAGAGAGATCTCAGTTTTATTCATACGAATTTAGAGCCATCTCAATAGTGCTGACTCCTTGCTCAGACGCTGAGTGACCTTTCGAAGAACTTGATCATCTTTCTCATCTTTATTCATACCAAAAGGAGTAAACTCTTCAAAATTGGAGTAAACTCTTCAAAATTGGAGTAAATTCACCTTGCTCAACTTTATTCATAAGGCCCTATTTCTCTTCACTTTCATTTTCATTATCACTTTCATTTAAAAACGAAAAGTTACGTAACTCCGAGGAATGTTCAGAAAAGAGGAAGTTCTATCATCTCTTTGTAGAAATGGATTTTTATCTCTAAACCGACCATGGTCACCATTTTCGAATTGGTTTAAACACAATTGAACTGCTATCGGGCTCTGACTTGATTCATATCACCCCAGTTCGAACCACGCGCACTATCCATAGCGAAAATCAACCTTGTCACTGCTATATAAATACAAAAAGACAAATAACGTTTATCACTTCTATTACATACAAGATCTCTCACAATAAATATTCTTCGATTTGCATTTCAATATATCACTTCTTTCATTTGAACCGTTTCTGAGAAACCAAAATTTATGTTTCATTACTGCACTAGCACAAAAATATTCACTTTACTTTAAACACGAACTATGAATAGCTCTCTGTTCAACTTCGATTAGATACTGAAGAAGTTGGTGATTTTGTGTTACACTGTGCTCATGTGACCTTACCGAAGTAAGCATGGACAGTCGCATTGGGTAAGACGATCCCAGTCGAGAAATCACCTCACGTTCTGTTTCATATTGCCCTGAATTTTGAAATTTCTAGAACAATTAAAAAATATCCGACCCCTCAGAAATTAAGAATTCCGAGGACAGTATGGAAAACTAGAGTGAAGTCGTTAAAACAGAAAAATTCTTACTAGGGAATTTGCCAAAATGAAAAAAAAAAAAATTAGAATCTTGTACTGATGATTTATTTGCCAAATCTCACCAGTGGCTTCCTCTTCGCAATAGGTATCTAAGTTAAAACTAAGAGAAAAATGAAAAATATCTGCAGGGAAGAGAGGGTCGACACCCGGGTACGAATATAGGACAGTTTACTGTATTTAATTTATGAAGTTGTTTGGCTCTATGCATTCCGTCATCTCTGTGAACAATGGTAACTTAGAAAAGGCAAAGTGAAAAAATGTAATTTGGAGGTTAATGTCAAGCCGAATGCATGTATTTCAACAGCACCGATTTTTTCAGACGGCTATTATATTCCGTCATCAATGGTAAAATAGCTCAAATGGTTTACTATATGATACTATCCGCCGTGTCAGACTAGATTCTCAATGTGCAGAGACTATTACTATTGAACACCAAACCATGAAGTGCGAATATAGTCCGTTAATTACACACACACATACACACACACAAACATCTTCCTGCGAAATTCTAGTTTAAGGGCCAGCACTGGAAATATTTATAAGTAGTACTTGGATCGATATGTGCTCAAAATAGCGCCAGGGGTCCCCGGAGACAATGGGTAGAGATGCTTAGATGTAAAGAAATACACTATTGTTTAAATGACATATGATGACAGATTAGGGGTGGGGTAAAGTTAGTACACTATTGTATGTATAGGAGTCACGCAAAAGAAAATAATAATAGATGTCAAAGTTGCAAAGATATATGAATAGTAAAACAAAAGGAATAATAGAAAAGAAAGAACATTGGAAACTTGTTTAACAATGGTAGATTGTTATAAAGAAAAGAAAAGAATAATAAAAGTACAACACGTTGTAGTTGTATGAAAAGAATTTTGAATAAAAGAAAAAGAATAATAAAAGAGAAAGCTTGCAGCTGTGTGCTTTAAAGAATAATAATTTAGGTGTTGAACAATCGCAGATTGTTATAAAGAAAAAGAAAAAGAATAATACAAGTACACAATACATTGTAGTTGCATGCTTTAAAAGAATTTTGAATAAAAGAAAAAGAATAATAAAAGAGAACCCTGCAGCTGTATGCTTTAAAGAACAATAATTTAGTTGTGGAACAATCCCAGATTGTTATAAAGAAAAAGAAAAGAATAATACAGGTATACAATACATTGTAGTTGCATGCTTTAAAAGAATTTTGAATAAAAGAAAAGAATAATAAAAGAAAAATTTGCAGCTGTATGTTTTAAAGAATAATAATTTAGGTGATGAAGAATTGCAGATTGTTATAAACAAAAGAAAAAAGAATAATAGATGTACACAATACATTGTAGTTGCATGATTTAAAAGAATTTTTAAATAAAAAAGAAAATAATATTAAAAAGAGAAACCTTGCAGCTGTATGCTTTAAAGAATAATAAAAAGAAACCTTGGAAAATAATTGAACAATCGCAGATTTTTATAAATAAAAGAATAATACCAGATGTTGATGTCGTGGGAAATTGAAGAGAACATTGTATAATAGATGAAATGTTTATGAAAAAACTTGTTAGCTGGCCGCCAATGGTGGAAACGCGGTTGCGGCGTGGGCAATGTGCAGGTGTAAATGGAAAACACTTACATGCGCGGCCGGGAATAAACTTGAAAATACAGTAAAAGAGAGGAAGATTTAGAATTTTAAAGAAGACAATAGTATTTACCTTGAACGTATATATGAAAAGAATTTAGGGAATTTTTGTTGTAAAGAATTTCTTTCTGTTTGTGTAGTGTTAATGACGTGTTTAAATATTGTTCTTTGAAAAGGAATAGGTGACTTGTGTGAACTTGGTGTTGTTGATGGACGCCATTTTGTTTGTTGGAACTGTTTAAATACGGGAGTTTTGAAAAATGCATGTACTTTAGCTATGGCTGCTGTGCAGAAGATAGGTCTTGTGGACATCGATGAAGAGACTTTGCTTTCTGCAACATGTGTGGAGAAGAAGCTGAAGACAGAAAATAGGGATTTGCCGGTAAACCCAAGACCGGATTCGCCAGATAGTGTGAAAACTATTTATTTATCATCATCTTCGGATGATGATACAAATATTGAAGAAGAATTTTTACCAGGATCACCATTTTTATTATCAAGAACGCCAAGATTTTGGAGAATAGATAGAGCTTGTGGTACATTTAAAATGGACTCAAAGTGCATTTTAAGTGCTATTAAAAAGTTGGATATAAACAAAGTTAATATAATACGTCATATACAAATATTATAAGCCATACGACTTATATTATATATCATGAAAACAAACAAACATGGCGGTCTTTATAGTGGATTTTAACGGATTTTTCTTTGTATTCATCATATATATACTATAAGTGGGAAGACTTATAATATTTGTATATGACGTATTATATTAACCGGAATGCATAACTTTTAATATTTGTAATAAAGCTGCTGAACTTTTTGTTACAAAAATACGTATACGGGTAAAGAAAGAAACGAGTTAGTAAGGATAGTTAACTCTTTGTATTTTTTCTTTAATATACATTAACGGTAAATGTAATGTAACGGTAAGACTATACTATACAATGAACACATAGATATTCAGAACAAAATAGTTACTGTGTAACAGTTATAATACATATTTAATATTTAGTTTACTTTTTAAATTATTATTTCGTATGCTAAACATACGCAATGTTAACTGTTAAAATTTTTTCTTTTAGTTTCTTTACTATATTTGTATTATTTCTTGAACCATATTTATTTAAATAGAAAGATTTGCATTGCAAATCCATAACAACTATGGTGTGAACTTACTAATTATTTACGTTGTCCTAATAAATTACTCGAACACTTCGTGTAAACGTGTTAAAAATTTCTGTGAGATTTTAGTTAGATCGTATGCATTGCATACTCGTAACAACAGCTATGCTGTAAAAATATAAAAAATGGTGTGCAATTCTTTAGGGTTCGCTTCTAGAGAAGTTTATAGAGAAACTACGTTTCGAAAATACTAAAAATGTGAAAATACAAAAATTGCGGTGCAATTGTTTAGGGTTCGCTTCTAAAGAGGTTCATAAAAAGAAACTACGTTTCGAAAATACTAAAGATTTGAAAATATAAAAATTGCGGTGCAATTTTTCAGGGTTCGCTTCTAAAGAAGTTTATAAAGAGAAACTACGTTTCGAAAATGCTAAAAATGTGAAAATATAAAAATTGCTGAGCAAACTCTTCGTTAAAATTTAATTTCTCTTAAAAAACACATATATATACTCTAACTCATCAATTAATATAATGTTTTTTCGTATTCTTCTTCTAAAGACAACACTTGTTAGAGTATAATCATATTTAAAACTCTCTAACTATTTTTTATAGTACATACTCTGTTTTTCACTATACTAAAGTAAATGTCCACAATTAATGTTATCTTGTTCAATTTTCAGTATTTGTATTATTCATCTGTACATGTATGTAAGTGTTTGCATTTGATGTATGCTATTATAACATTTTAAAGTAGCTATATTGTTTTTAAGTATACTAAAAATTGTATATGTAGGTAAGTATTTGCACTTGATGTTTGCAATTTTACACCTTTCATATTCCTTCACAGTATACAATGGTATGCGTATTACTAACTGTATATGTACATGTGTATATGTTTTATATTTTTTGTTTTGAATATACTTTCTTATTATGCATATTACTATGTTATTTAGTATTCCTTTTTTCAACCTTTTAAAAGTAATTATATCGATTTCCAGTAGTTTTTATTCTTAGTTATCGGATCGTTAAACCGTATCTTTTAATCTTTCGTAAGAACAGCTATGCTTTGATCCTACAAATAATTCCCTTCATTAAAGAAAATTTGTCTTATTTTTTCTTTTGTGTTATTTATTTTAAATTATATCATTTGATTTTGCAAATTCAGAACACTATGTGTGAACTTTGCACCTGATGTTTGCACTTGATGTTTGCAATTTTACACTTTTATATTGCTTTTTAGTATATAATAGTATGTGTAGAATATTTGTAGTACATGTTCACTAAGAAAAAATCTTTACAGTACACGTTCACTAAGAATAAAATATTTTTTCACTACTGTTATACTTTTCTGGGGAATATCAAAATAAACTGTTGACGGAAATATCGTTAGCATTAGCAGATAAAGTACATGTTCCAGTTTCCCGTAAACTTTCTTTTGTAAAATCATTGTTCCCTATTATTTATTATTAGTTTGTATCTTTTAATATCTCGTAATTAATTGTTTATCGGATCGTTTCTTACAGAAACTCGTTGCTAAATGTATGTGAACATGTTAAAAATTTCTGCGGAATATTTGTTGCATCGTATCTTTTTATCTTTCGTAAGAACAGCTATGCTGTGGAATTTTAGTTTCATCATATGCTATATTATTTTCACGTTTCGCTTCTTGTGGAAGTTCTGCTTAGTTTTCTTAACAGAACACTTACAGTATGATTATTTAGTTTGTTCGTGTTATTTATAATAACACTTGTTGTTAATTATTTGTTTGATAGCTTCTTTAAAAGCTCATTGAAACTATATGTAAATATATAAAACAAAAGCTCGTTGTTAAAATTTATTGTGAAAATATAAAATTTCCTGTCAACATATTAAACTGCAAATATAAGCTATAATTGAATTTAAAATTAACAAAATAAACTAGGCATTGATTCTTTTCTAATTTTCATACGGTTAATTTCCTTTCATAAGTTTTTCCGTATATGTATTTCCAACATGATTATTTTTATCTCATATATTTTCTTTTTCTTCGCTTATGTTATTTCATTTTATTATTCATTTCTTAATGTATTAAAATTATTTCAAAATAATTATGTAATTATTACGTATAAGCATATAATTGTAATTTGATTTCGTGCTAGATTACAAAATAAAAACATTTGGATACAACATTAAAAACTAAATTCGAATGTGTGCCAAATTAAAACTAAATACGTTTCTGTACAAGATTACAAACTATTTGTGCCTGTATACAAATTACGAACTAAATATTTAAAAAAACAAACATAAAAATACTTATATTCAAATAATATTTTTTATTTTTCACATAATTTAAAAGCAATTACATATATCATAAATAAAATTGTTAGAAAATATATAATATAAATTAATATGGAATGTTATATGCTATTTTAATTTTAAATTCCTTTAAATGTAAACAATTTTATCATAATAAGAATTTTCTTTTTCAAAGTATTCTACAAAAAAAATTTATTGTATTTACTATGTATAAATTTCACTTCGTTTACTTATTTCAGTAACACATCTAACAAATTAAAAACTATAAATAAATTTTTTTCTAAAAAAGCTGTGTGATTAAATCGAGATAATTTTTTAAATAAAATATTATATAAAGCATAAGTAAAAGTCCAATCATCTATTTGTATATCGTGATATGATGAAAAGATTTCATACAGTTCATCAAAGGTATCTGTTCGTACCATAACACGCCATGCATTATAACATAACATTCCATAGTCCAAAGTAATACATTCATGATCGTCTAAAATACGGCTATTTTGAAAACATCCAACAGTTAAAAGTTTATATTCTGGCTTCTATCTTGAAATACATTCCAACACACACTGTTCAGTCACAAAAAAAGAAGTAGAATCATATACACACGGTCTGTTCCCTGTAAACATTTAAAAAAAACAGTTCCACTAAATCGAAAATATAAGAATCTAAAAATGTAAGTGATTGATATGATAAATGAAATCTATTTAAAAGCGTTTCGTTTCGTCTTTGATTATAGTCTAAGGAATGTTTCTTCAAGTACAGTTCACATACTATGTCACGAGTTTTTTTCTTAATTACAAATTCCCATAAAGCGCTTTTTAAACTATTATTATACGATAATAAACATAAATGAACGCGCTCATCAGGTATTCTTAATGAACAAGCACAACAAAGTAACGGTTCATAAAGTTTATAATTTTCAGAAAGTTCGTTTATACCAACTCACTTACTTTAAATTCCTTGCACTTACAGTTCACAATATCTAATTCATGAATTTCAATATGCGTATTAGGACACACTTTTTGAAATTGTATTTCATCATTTCGATAAAATATTCTAAAAGAAATATAATTTTCTTTATTAGCATATAATAATTTCACTTCGTCACAAATATTATCAGCATCTACTTTCTTCTTATTAATAAGTTTAAGCTGTTTCTGTCTTGCCGAAATATACTCGGAATGATATACCCGTCTAATACACATCTTCACAAATACAATACTATTTAAGTAATGTTCCTATGTATACATAAACAAGTCTGCGCATGCGCATAACCTTTTAACGACTGCGCATTTGTCTTACAAAGTTAATATTATTTGCTTCCATTGGTGAACACAGCTTCCATGTGCAACACGTGTTTACTTTTCATTATACAGGTATGTATATTGTTATTTTCTAAACTGTAGTAACATAAAAGACAAAATAAAATTCTATTCTGTATCCAATTTAATAAAATACAATGTCAGTAAATGATTTTTTCACACGTACAATTCATACTTTTACTAATACACAAACGTATCTTCTAAAAATTTTAATACATTCACAAAATAAATAAAGCTCCTTAAAGAAGCGATTTGTAAAATAATCACAGCATAGCTACTCTTAGGAGCTTACGTAGTAAAACGAACTAACTAAAGATGCTATGGAAGCGAACGAATAAAATAATCGCAACTATGTTGCTTTTCCAACTAATTTATTATAACATAAATAATTTATAAGTTCGCACAAGTTTTAATATTTTTAAAACGCGACTCTCTTTATAAAAACTTTATTCTTCCAAGTTTACATAGTAAAACAAATTGTCCAAACATTTTTTACAAGGCGTGTTATATGAAATAACACGAAAGAATTATTTATAGAATCACAATCAGGTTTTAGTATTTTCGGAACATAGTTCCTGCGAGTTTTCGTAAAAAACGAATCTTTTAATAATACGTAAAATTAAATAAATAAATAAATAAATAATTGGAGTCTGCGTAGTAAACAACAAACAAACAAACAAAATGGCGTCTATCAACATCAAGTTCACACAAGTCACCTATTCCTTTTCAAAGAACAATATTTTAACACGTCATTAACACTATACAAACAGAAAAAAAATTCTTTACAACAAAAATTCCCTAAATTCTTTTCATATATACGTTCAAGGTAAATACTATTGTCTTCTTTAGAATTCTAAATCTTCCTCTCTTTTACTGTATTTTCAAGTTTATTCCCGGCCGCGCACGTAAGTGTTTTCCATTTACACCTGCACATTGCCCGCGCCGCAACCGCGTTTCCACCATTGGCGGCCAGCTAAGAAGTTTTTTCATAAACATTTCTCTATTATACAATGATCTCTTCAATTTCCCACGACATCAACATCTGGTATTATTCTTTTATTTATAAAAATCTGCGATTGTTCAATTATTTTCCAAGGTTTCTTTTTATTATTCTTTAAAGCATACAGCTGCAAGGTTTCTCTTTTTAATATTATTTTCTTTTTTATTTAAAAATTCTTTTAAATCATGCAACTACAATGTATTGTGTACATCTATTACTCTATTTTCTTTTGTTTATAACAATCTGCAATTTTTCATCACCTAAATTATTACTCTTTAAAACACACAGCTGCAAATTTTTCTTTTATTATTCTTTCCTTTTATTCAAAATTCTTTCAAAGCATGCAACTACAATGTATTTTGTTCTTGTATTATTCATTTTCTTTTTCTTCGTAACAATCTGGGATTGTTCAACACCTAAATTATTATACTTTAAAGCACACAGCTGCAAGCTTTTCTTTTATTATTCCTTTTCTTTTATTCAAAATTCTTTTCATACAACTATAACGTATTGTGTACTTGTATTATTCTTTTCTTTTCTTTATAACAATCTACCATTGATAAACAAGTTTGCAATGTTTTTCTTTTCTATTATTCTTTTTGTTTTACTATTCATATATCTTTGCAACTTTGACACCTATTATTATTCTCTTGTGTGACTCCTATACATACAATAGTGTACTAACTTTACCCCACCCCTAACCTGTCATCATATGTCATTTAAACAATAGTGTATTTCTTTACATCTAAACATCTCTACCCATTGTCTCCCGGGACCCCTGGCGCGAATTTAAAGAACATATCGATCCAAGTACTACTCTTATACATAAACACTCTTCACTTGTGGCAACAAATGTATTAACATATACATCAAAGATGTTCTATTATTTATTCACGTTCATTTTAATATGTTTTATTTATCTTCATAACACTCTAAATCTTTAGTTCACTATAGGACAACCTATGCTTTAAATATATCAAAGACTGTTCGAAGCAGTCATATATCACACTCACAACTTAATACGCCACTGCCGTTAATAGTCGCATACCGATCCGTACACGAAACCTGACGCGAACCCAGTACTTCTTACCAACCCTAGTATATCCACTTCACAGTGTAAGTGTTTAATATATATTCACTGGAAAACAATATTGTCAACAATAATTTTATTTAAACACGTTTATTCTGATAACATCAATGAGGTTCATTCTTATCAGCAATGGATAGAAAAGGAGAGAACGGAAGAATAGCATCATATATTTAACCTCTGCTTACTAATGACCGCAAAGTTTATTTTTGTTGATATTTCAATTACTGCCCCGTGCAGAACTTTGTAATTTTCTGGTAAGTTCAATATGGAATCAATTTGCCTAACTACTTGTTTATATAGACCGGAAATAATATTTACTTTTTGTTAATCGTAGAAGAAAGGTCAATTCCGTCAAACCTAAATCACTAAGACCTTGGGGTAACTGAAATGGGAGCAGTGGATGATACTGAAATCGAACACTGCGGCGCAAGGAGTTTATAAACAAACCATGCATTATTAAATACTTCTTGTACTCTGTACATCGCAATACGGAATAACTATTACTTTTCATTATGACTTAAAGTATATATTATGATGAACCGGAAATAAAAAAAATAATAATAGTTAATACACTGTCCCTAGTTAAACATGTCACACATTTCAATCACTCACTACTACTATTATACTACATTACTGACACGTACACTACATTTCACATAAACTACTAGACACATATTATTACATATTAATTTATATGCTAATCAACACAATTAAACGATATTTGAAATAAATAACATCCAGATTTTATCATATTCAATCAGCTCTGTATATCGAAAAGAAGAAACTGAAATGAATAAGGGCTCAAGTGACCCTTCGACCAATTAATTCATGGTTCGTGAAATGATTGCCTAACTAAGGAACTGTGCAGCCATCAATGGAAAAGGGGACGCTCTTCCCGTAAGGAAGAAAATCCCAAAAAAAGTCAGTTCAACCCATTTCTGTTGACACGATGTTCAGTTTAGGAGTAGATGGGAGCCCCATAGGTTTATATACATTGACATATTGAACATTACCTTAGCTACAGAAAACCTACCGCCATGTTACTAATTATTTTAAAAAACACAATTGCTACATGCATAAACAAACTACATTTACGTGGACAGGTCTGTAGTATATAACCCTAACCGGAATGGTTTTGGGAGGGGTTTGAAGGAAATTTAAACTGGTGTAAATCACTGCCACTTACAAAAATTGACGAATTTTCAACAGTGAAATCGATACACTTGTATTTTGCTCTCGTCCACAATCATAACTATGTATAAACATGGCGTCGCTGAACCCGATCCTTATTTGAAATGTTTTTGATTACTTTTACAGCAAAAGTTTGCAGTTCAGAGCTTCCGTCTGCTTAATTAATAGTTCTTTACTTAAAATGGACTAATATTACCTGCTTTCGATGCCTATGGGCCGAAAAATTTCATAATTTAGAAGAACCGGATTAGCGTGCTGTTATAGAATTCGTGTCTGGAACTAGAATATAGAATCTCGCGCCGTAATATCATAGTTCAGGAAATAGTTCCAATCACAGCAGAGATTTTTGGCGGCGGAGAGTATAAAAGGAATAGAAAATGGTAAAAATCTGGATCAAACCGGTTTCCAGAGAGGATATGGGCACCTCAAGAAGGACGAGGAGTGTCCAAAATATTCTGCCAAAATTTAGATTGGTAGATTTTTTCAAGGATTAATGTCCAATAGCGGGCCTAGTTTTTCATATAGCATTAGAATGATGATTTCAATATTTCCCTATTTGAAAAACCCATATGCTGAATATTATCGCGAAATAAGATATGCATGAAAATATTATCCCCCAAAACTATAGTTACAACCGAATTATCCTGAATTTCCACATTAATTACAGGTATAATTGTAATCAATTGAATATTATATATAAATTGAAACCTAGTTCGGAAAAATTACCATGGTACAGTCGGTGATAAAATTAGTGGGCCCCTCCGAGCGGAGACCAAATTACGTGATTGCAATGGTACATTACATAGTTGAGTTTTGGTTCATGCGAGTTCTCATGTATCGGTCGGTGCGCGAGAATTTCTTTAGTGACAGGTAGATTTTAAAGTATAGAATGTGACTGCTTTGAACAGTCTTGGGTATAATTAAAGAATAGGGTGTCTAAAAATGAAACTATAATATTAAAAGTGAATTAATATAAGTGAGTATTATATGATATAATACTATAATATCATAATAATATATATAATTATATATTTATAATTATAATGTATATAATTATAATAAAGTAATAATAATGTATATATAAATAATATAGTGAGTAATTAAATGATAGGACACCTAAATGTATATGAATCCAATGTATTCTTTGACACTTGTAGAGAATTGCTAAGGTAGTGATAGTTTATATATGGTTATGAATGTTTCGATCAGTGACCTCTACATCGGAATTTTGTATGAGAATGAGTGTCGAGTAGAAATGACCGACTATTGTAATCGTACGTATTAACTGCCTACCTGGTTTAAAGATGTGAGTGGCGTTTATGTAGTAAATGTTTTTGGATAGTTTAAAAGTAACTACAGACCAGTATAGCCGTTTTCACAATTGGTGCAGTTAAAGTGAACGCGTCCAGCCTTACACTCGCGAAAGAACTTGGTTACTTTGAGATTTTTTCTTTCTTTCTCCAACGCCACTTTACTAAGCCGAGCTCATCACTGTTCATAGAGACTACATCTACCTTCAAGTATTTCCGGGGTCTACAAGAGCTTGGCTAAATAGAGTGAGAATTGGGATTTCCATAAAGCCCTCTGTCTTTGTGAAAGTCTCATTCTGGGCACAGACTTGTTTTTGCGCTTGGAGATATATCTTAGGCAACGCATTACTAGGCCACCTGTTTCGGCATATTGAAAAGTATGTTTGACTCCGAAGTTGACGATTATCATGTGTTTAAATTAGACCACTTATCTTTGTAGTATCTAGTGTTCTAGCTTATTTCCTTTGGCGTCCCTCTGTTCTCTTTTCTAGCAAACTTCCATTAACATTTTTAACTTGAACATTTTTAACAATTTAACATACATTATTTGACTTGACGATTCAACTGAGATATTGTGAGCTACACTTCGTGGAGTTATTTACTCTGGTAAGATATCAAAGGACCGTTTCCATCATTACGACCTGCTGTAGTCGTGATCGATCCCATAGTATACAATCTAATTTTGCTTTCGTTTTCCTTTATCATTTTCTGATCGAAGTGTACCGTTGTATTATTCATCGTCTCCATTCTTGTCTCTATACCGGTATACGAGATGAATTTTCGTGTAGATGTTTAGGCCCATAAGCGTACCTTAAATTTGAGATTTTATCATCTGGATGGCAAATTGTCAAATATTTTTTTGTATCGTAGCTCAGTTTACGTATCTGCCCCAAATATTGAATGTTCATTAGTTTCGAAATCGTCAGGGATGTAAGCGTCTACAATATTTCGCGGTTGTTCGTTAATCGTATAGTGGAATTTATTCTATTGTATATGATGTAGTGTTGCAACCTAAAAATTTTATTGAGCGGGGTAATTAATTTGAAATGGTAAAATAATGATTAAATATATGTATATTGAATTATAAAGGTGTAAAGAATCCAAATGTGGTATTGAAGAAAAAACGTAGAATGTTCTAGAATGTACTTTGATAAATGTAAATGAAGGGTCTTGTTACCTGCCACGAACGGTCGCGTTGGTTGCCATACTTTCATAAAATTCGACAAATTTTAAAAGAGTAACTTTGGAATATACCGTCCTATGTTTAAACACCATCCTTAACTTTGTAATGTGATTAATTTGTATATGCATCTCATATAGTCGTACTAATTACATGTTGCATGTGAACAAAGCAGGTTATCGTAACCCTAAGCTACCATCAAGTTTATCCTTAAGTCCATTAACCTGAAATCTTCCCATATAGCTGTATGTCCATTACCCTGTCATATACAAATCTTCGAATCCAAATAGTGTTTCCTTCTTAGTGATCGTGGTATGGGTGCGAGAGTGAATAGCAGTATCCTTAATATCCTACTAATTATCCTTCGACAGTTGTAACGAAAAACCCTCTACGAAGTTACGAAAATTTTAGTTTCTTTCAATTGTACTAATATACCTACAAATGTATGTAAGCAATCTAATATAATACGACGATAACTTGAGAAATGTGGTGCTAACTAAATAACAAACGAAGTGATGAAATAAGTGATTTAGTTACATTGAAGTCAATGACAGAAAGTTTTGCTTTCTTAATTTATGAATGGGAAAATGCATAAACAAGTAATTCTATAAACTGAATATGTGTTATTTACAAATGCATAGATATTATTTCATGTGTGTATGCAAATAAAGTCGAATTACGTGCATGGACGCCAAAAGGATACCTTATGGAAACGCAAAACAAAATGTTATCTGAAACGACGAAAAAAGCCTCGCTTGAAATTTTTTTAAACTCATACGAGAACAATTCGGTGTGACTAATTTTTTAATCTATATTTAATTTTTTCTTCTGTCATCCCCTTTTAACATTAAATCTATATCGGCATAATTTAACAATTCATGTATAATGATATAACTATATGTACACTTATTCGCATGTAATTAATATCTTCTTTGTGCTTATTCTTAACAGGTGCAGTGTAAATGTTACCAAACTGTAGATAGGTGATATTTTCCTTCCAAGCAAATATTAACTTACTCACCTGTGTCAATACATTCTCCTTTATATCTGTGTGTATGCATGAATGAGTGACAACTTTAGCTTTAAGTGGTAATCTCTAATGATGGTTTGGAATAATAACCTTTCTTATATGAGTACGACTATAACATATGTGTATTGGTTCATGGCCGAGGTCATGAAGGATAACTAATTCTAAATTAATTCAAATCGTCTCTGAAAGGTAAGACGAAACAACAGAATAAGCTGTGATAACGAAAGTTTTTTCAAGAATTTCAGTAAGTCCGATTGGTGGAAAATATGTGTACTCACTTTGAATTTTTTCTTTCCTTGGCTAACTCAAATGTGTGTTCGATCTCCAATATGGAAAATCAGTTACTGGATGAAAGTTGTATAATGTTCAGAAATAACAGACAAATGATTAAATTAATACTTCTCATCATCTGGACTGGGTCAGGGTAACTCCATCTTGTGCAGTTACCTGGATTCAAGTCGGAGAAGTATGAGGGAACATGTGTCTCATCAGGAACAATTCAGAATTGATTCTCGAATAATAAAAATCGGATATAAATCACCTTTTAATATTTATTTAAGCTTTCTCACTATATTTCCGTAATTATCCAGTATTTCTTCATTTCTAGTTTCCTCTTTCTTTCTTCTATTCTACTTTCTTCTCCTTTCCTTCCTAACTTCTTATTGACTTCATCTATCTCTTTCTCAGTCTTTCTTACTTTTAATAAAATTGAAGACTGGGTTGTTGGTCCAAGACCATTTCATTTAATAAAATGAAGTCGTGACTGGGAGTTGTCGCTATATACACGGTCAACAAACTCAAATAGATTTTCTCTTTGGAAGTCCGATATGAAATAACAAATAATGAAACATATGTAGTAAAAAATAAAATCAGGTTATTCACTAAATTATCAAATTGAAGTTCAAGTTGGTGACAACTAGAAGGGTCATTTCACTTTCCAATCACGTTCTTTTTTCTTTCTTCAATTTTTGAAATATAAAATCGGCCATTTATGCTGCCAAGTTAGTTTCAAAGCTCGGAATTATTGTTATTTTGACAAATTATTTTCTTAATGTTATTCAATATACATTCTAAAACTCATCATTTCAGTAATTTCTTCTAATTGTTCGGAAAATTTAGTCTGTCTTAACTACTCTAATTTCACTTGATATCACTTACACTTAAAACTGCTCATACTGTTCCCACACGCGTACAATGTACGATTGACTCACGGTCGTTGACGTCCCAAAACTCTACATTCCCGTCTTTAAGTCCTACAGCCGTTGATGTAACCCGGTGTCACATGTTCAGGACCAATCCACTTAAACATCAATACTATTTTCTGCACTGTTCTGTTTATAGTGCAATAGTCACGCAGCACGCTTAGAAAATGTGATATCACAAACTGTGCACAAGTCTGCTTTTCCAGATCTCTTTATGGCTCCTTACCACAAATCAATTAGCACGTTGACGATTGAATAAGCCTCAACGTTCCATTAAAAAGTTCAGAAAGTACAAGTCGCTTTCTAGCTTCGTCTTCGACATCAACTTATTTTTTTTATACACTGAGAAAAATAAGCAGTAACCTAGTGGAGGCTAATGGACAATTTGGCTGCCAGAAGCATTTAACAATTTGCAACAACCCTTCTGAGACAAAAGGTTAATTCTACGTGGTCACCGGTAATCAATCGAAAAAGATTACTGAAAAATGCTTTGAAACGATCCAGTGTTTGGTTGTTATTAACCTATAAAGTAGGTTAGAAGAAGATAACAAATTCAAGAAGGTTAATGTAATTTAAAACACTCTTTTGTTATCAATCGATTTTCACACAAGGAAAATTTAACCCTCCAGAACTTGTTTACTGGTAACACTGCATTACTAGAAGCACAAACAGCAACGTTGCCATTTGCAATTTTAAGAACGAAAAGTTTTCACAATTGTGAATACATCCGCAGGAATAGGAAAACAGTTATTAAAATATGTATTCTACATGAATTAATAGAGAAATGTGAAAGAAAGTTTATTTACGAAGGTTTATGCATTTTCTGACATTTAAATAAAAATAATTCTGAGAAACATCATTCTAGTGCAAATAATCACACTAGATAGTAGCACTACTAACCGTGCAACTGTCGTCAAACAATTTATACATTCGTAACAATAATTTCGTGATGATTACAGGAAACATAATACGTTGTACGTTGCTTTACGGTACAAATACCGAAAAACTTTTACAGCTTTGCTTATAGGAAAGAGTAACAACCATACAAATTATCACTGTTAATTGTCACATACTTCATATACGAGGGTATCCTAACATCTCCGATGACGAAATTCATGACGAGCTTCGTCAAAGAGGACCCGAAGTCTAGAAATGTCTTCGCATCAAAAACGACCGAGGACCGACCGACCGACCTACCTACCTACCTATCTAGTCCGTATCCTCACAAACCAACAAGATGTCATTGATCATCTCCTTGTCAACGGCGCCTATATCTATAGACGCCGACATAAAGTCGAACCTTCCAAAACTCCAGCTCCTCCACCCGTACGATGCGAAAACTGCCAGATTTACAACGACCACACCATCTCATCCTGCATCAATCATACCAAATGTGACAATTGCGAGCAAGATCATCTAACAAAAAACTGTCCCAACCTCAAAGATCCACCAGAATGTAATACCTGTGGAGAAAAACACCCCACCTTCAGTTATCACTGTGAAGGTAAACCTGCTCCCGATCCAGCCAAACCCAAATTAGCGGTACCACTCCGACCTATAGACACTCCCACTCCTCCTAATAACTCTCTTAAACACCCAGTGACAGTCGAAGATCTCCTCCGCTTCATGACTGTTGCACTTCAAAACATAAATCCTTTCCACAGGGACCGCATTCTGACCCAAATCATCCTTTTCGCCAAAAATATGTACAACCTCCAGCTGCATGCCACCTACAGCGGCCCGAATGTACACTTTGAAATCCATTCTACCGAGACAATCTAAATAATGACAAGACCTCAGCTCTCTCAACATACAACTTTCTATTCCTCAATGTCCGATCTCTACCTACTCACCAAATCATGTATACCCAGCTACTGCAGGAACACAACATAACTGCCTTCGCCCTAAATGAAACCTACTTGGCTCCCCAGATATCTTACTATATACCAAAATACAACATAAATAGGCATGATGGACCTCACAGAAACAGAATCCATGACGGAACAAACATAGGCATTAAAAACTACATACCACACCGACAAATCATACTTTCTCCCCAACTATCTCTACCAGAATACATCATCGAAATATTATATTTAAAACACCGTATTATCGCAAAAGAAACAATTTACATCCGCCCTGGAAACCACATTCACACTGATTCCTTCACACACGTTGATAGGAACAATAGACATTATATAATTATGGCAGATATTAACTTTCACAAGAGAACCCAAGCCGATAAATAGGACTTCCTTAAATTTATAGACCAACAAACAAATGAAGAACTCCATGTACTACCAAGACGCACCAGACCAATTAGCAATACATCTCCAGACATAGTTATAACCTTCTCAACGCTTTCTCAAAATACAACCTTCGAGGTCCTGGACTCAATTGGCAGCGAACGCGTTCCTATAAAAGTTACCCTAGAATTTCCTAACCACCTTCCCCTGATGACTCCAACGAAGAGAAAAATATACGCGTACCACCATGCTGACTGGAATTCATACCGACAACTAATAGATCATTCCATTGCAAATATAACCTCCTACAAATTCAAAGAACTGTCAGAAACCGTCCAATTTATCAGAGATATATTTCAAACAGCAGCAGATCAACAAATTCCAATTCAAAATATCACTCCTCATAAACCAAAACTACCCCCAAATTACCTACCGCTAGTCGCAACCTCTCGCCGTGCCTACAGAGAATACCTATTGACCCGAAACCTTGAAGCCCTTCGCCTCCAAGACAATACCTACGAATAGTCCACAATTACATAGTAGCCTACAAACTCAGACAATAGATACTCACATGCAACAAACTCTCCACAGAAGCTCACCCCACTAAATACTGGAAGCGCTTCAACCAACTTACAGGCAAAAATAACCATTCACCATATCCTATCATTGTTAATAACCAGGCTCCAACCACAGACAGCGAGAAAGCTAACATATTCGCAGATCACTTGCAAGATATATTTACACCCCTTCCTGGACGCATCTTACCTCGCAATCTATCCCGAACCATCAACCAAAGATCCGATCCACACTCACCTACTCTAACCCCGAGCAATTATCATACCGCCAATGAACAAGATCCTCTCACAGCTCCTATATTACCAAATGAAATCCATAAGATCATTACCCGAAAGAAAAATACCGCACCAGGATTCGACTCCATATCCTCCAAAGAATCACCCCCTTCCATATACTCTCTTCTCTGTGCAAAACATAAATTTATGCTCAGAACTGGATACTTTCCAACCGAGTGGAAAGTCTCCAAAGTTCTAAAATTCCTGAAACCAAAAAAACCTCCTCAAAAGCCCCATTCCTATCGACCCATCCAACTCACATCTACTTCCAGCAAAATACTTGAGTGCATTCTGGTCCGAAGCTTACATACCCATCTATCCATACACAATCTCTTGCCACGAGAGCAAGCAGGCTTCCGACCCAACAACAGCATCCTAGATCAGCTCCTTCGTCTTAGCACAACAATTTACAACACAAGTTTAACCAATCAAAACCCCCATGCCTTGTAAAATTCCACCTCGAAAAAGCGTTCCACAAGTCTGGCACGCTGGACTGATTCACGAACTCCACAATTTCTTCCTACTGCACAACTAAATTCGGCTCATACATTCCTTCCTAACCGACAGAATAGCATGTGTTACCATCAATGAAGCGTTCTTACATCGTATTTTCCTCTCTTTTGGAGTCTCGTAAGGCTCTGCACTATCACCTGTCCTTTACGTACTCTATGCTGCCGATCTCCCGGAATTCCCGAATAACCTAAACCTTTTCCAGTTCACAGACGACACAGCCTTTCTCGCAACAGCCAACTCCATTCAGCAAATAAGCAAAACACTACATACCAGCATCGACACCTTTGTTCGGTGGCGCTTTACTTGGCGCCTAAAGATAAATCCTACCAAAACCCAAGCCTTAGTATTCCTACCCCCTAAGACGCGTAGCAAGATCCGGAGAAATCCCCGACTCCTAGATATCCCTCCAACGAACACACTCACCTATCTTGGGATCACCTACGACTCAAAGCTAACCTGGAATCCACACCTGCAAACCATTACCTCAAAGCCCGAAACCGACTTAACTTTTTAAAGCGATTATGTGCCACAACCTGGGGACTCAATGTACATGTAACCACCAACACCTACAAAGCCTTCTTAAGACCTGTTCTCACCTATGTTCATACTGCATGGACCTCAGCTAACCACAAGTTCTACCAGAAACTAGCCATCCTAGAAAGGCACGCACTCCGCCTCGCATACCGAACAAGCGTTCCCAGCCCAACGAGAAAGCTTTATAGATTTCCCTCCCATCTTGTTACACCTTGAAACCCTTCGCCAAAAATACATCAAGAATAGAACCGAAACCACCCATCCCACGATCCTAGACATCATCCAATATGATGCAAACTACGAGACGCCGCCACTCCATCAGGATTCACCTCTCCAACATTACATGACTTTACGCCATCTTTCCCAAGATCCAGCTACCATAGACCCTGAAATTCTAAACATCTATAGACCTCAACAACTATCATCCGACATCTACCCGTCTTATGCATGAACCTATATCAGGATACTGAACACCTAAACATTCCTATACCAAGAGTCGAGCAGGCACATCTCTACTCTGGCCGGCCATTCTGACTAAGGGTTTCGAGGGTTTCCCTTAGTAACACCAGGCAAATGCCGGAATGGTACCAAACATAGGCCCTGGCCAAAAAACCTTCCAAATCCTTGCTCATATTATTAAAATAAAATAATAAAAAGTAAAATAAAATAAAAAATTAAAAAATGATTAAACAAACCTACCCAAACTCCTCAACAAATAAACCATCCTCTCGTGATAATCCACTCCTCTAACCCAAAGAAAGGGCGTTAACTTTTAAACGAGATGACGACCAAAAAAATAATAATCACGTATGTACTACTGAACCACAAGCTTAGGTATTTTAGTATTTTAATATTATATTTTTCGATGTTATCACCTCATTAGAGATGTGATTGAAAAAATAATGCAAATTATGGTGATTGATTAAAGATATGTTATATTAATCAAAATACGTGGTTAGAAAGTTGATGCATCCTGTTTCATTAACAGCCCAGTCGGTTGTTCTAACATGCTAACTTCGTTACCGGTTACAGATTATGATTGGTAGTGGTAACTACGTGATCGGTTAGCGTACCCCTGGGAGTTATTACACTCTAATCTACCAATATTAACCTTTAACGCATTCTTGCGATCACCTTCTCTCTTAACTTTTTCGCTTGGTTGCTGGCACACACAACTTCGTTGTCCATATATAGACAAACTAACTTGGTTACTGTCCAACTTTTTCTGGTTATTAGTAACCTTTCTTTCTTTGCGTGTATATTTTCTTTATTTTCTTAATATCTTTTCATTAAGCTAACTACTAATGCATCCCCAATGGACAAGAGATAAGGTGGGTAATGGCAATGGCAGTTGATAGATTTAGTATCCCGGCATTCGGCTGGTGGGACGGAGGGCGGACATTGGCGTACTTTCTGTTCATTTTATCTTTTCTGTTTTCAGTCTATATTATTTAAGTTCTGAATTGGCCTCAACAGCAAGAAAAGGCTCCGTACCATCAATATCTGATTGACAGGCCATACTTCTCCAGAACTGCAGGGCCCATTATTTTTGATTCCGAACGCCTGGGAAACGAATGCTTCCACTCGTTATTTTCTATTCTCATTACCTACTTCTATACCAAATTTGGTGCCATTATCTCTGATGACATTACACTCTTTCCTCGTGAGTAAATCTGTTGATATCTGTACGTTTAACGGTGACTTATATTAATCCGTTACTAGACACGATAACTTCTTAAACAAAGCAACTCTTTAAATTCTATTTACTATGAATATAGTAGAAGTTATATATCTCGTCGTTAGATGACAGTAAATATCTTCAAGTGGTTGACATCTACCGGACGAAACTGAAATTTCTCGTTCGTCATCATGGTCGTCGCCAGGATGTTTCTTAGAGGATTAAGTCAGGTAGTGTTGGACAGAAAAACGAGATGAGAAATACAGTTTCAAATATGAGACAAAATGAGATACAGGAAAATTTTAGTCTCGTGTTTAAGACGAGAGACTATATCTCTCAAGTCTTGTGGACAATACTAGTTTAAATAGTGTTTCAATGTTACATAATTTATGGTACAAAAGATATAAAATGATAAAGAGGTTGTACGAACGTAATGATTAGCGTTTACCAACCTTTAAATATACACAAATCATTATGAAATATACTATAATAATAAATAAGGTTATAAGGGGAATGGGGTTCGATACTTGCTTGTTCCAGTTCGAGAATACCGACTAATAATAATAATGTTGGGATTCGAACCTTGGATCTCTCACAAATCTCCTTTACATCATCATTCAAATGCACAAATTAGTAAATTGACGTAAGAGACTAACAATAAACAAGTATCTTCACTCCTCCACGGTCCTAAGATTCGAGCGTAGTACTAACTAGAGACATTTGCCGTTTACCCACCGTCGCTGCTGCGTCAGCTACAAGGTATACCCGTTAATACCTGTGAAGGAATACAAGGTGGGGTGGCCATTTGAAATTTACGCCAGATGGAAAGTGGAAGACGAAAGTAATATTTGTTCTCCACTGCTTAGAAATACCTTACCAGTTGATAAACACTTTATGCCGCATACACTTTAACTTATACACATTGAAGCGCTAAAAGAAAATATGACTTATTAAACACATTTGGTTAGCACTATCATCATTTTCGAAATGATAACAAGAATTGTAAATAACTTTGTATTATTTTGCACTATGTGGGTTACACTACATATAATTTAGAACAATACTAATATTTTTATATTAGTATAACATTTCACTCAAAAAAAGAAAAAAATTGGCCCAAAGGTTTCGGAACGGCACGGACCGCGTACGACGATTCCGGCAGACGTAACGACGAACATCCATACACGTTCATGAAGAGGATTTCGTTACATCGCCACTTGACGATGATAACTCGATGGTTTCATTTCTGGAATACACGACGAATCAAAGGGGAGTTTCTTCATTGATATTAACTGTGATGGTGTTCATTACAATAATATGATAAAGGACATTATTGATATCACACTATCACCACTATTAATATACAAACTTGGTGCAGCACTATTAGAAAAGTATTCAATTCAATTTATTAATTCCGCATGAGAGCTAGTTCAATCCGTCCATGTCGTTTTTCAGAAGTCGACGCTCTCATCTCTTCTTCGCACGGCGCACCGTTGCCAGGTCCCAGCGCAAGAATACACTGACAAAACTAAAATATAGTTCGTAAAGAACATTGAGTTTTTGCTTTGTTATATTGCTAATTATATATAATGAATGGTTCATAAGTTAATAGAAATCACATTACAACACTGATAGTTCCAATAAGTTGTGGAACTGATGATTATTGATAATTTTCACATTGTCACGTAAAAATCTGTCATCGTCATGAGGGCTTGTTGCGTGGGCGGACAGCACGAGGGTAGCTAAATTTTTCCTCCAAATATGGACTGACGGGAGGAAGTAAGACTGTCTGGAAAAATGAGGCACCTTTTGGGTAACAAATTCCTGAGCATTATTCTTTCCCAACTGTTGATTAGTCGCATTTCATTTCCAAGAAT
Source organism: Thermobia domestica (assembly GCF_964235325.1). Lineage (NCBI taxonomy): Eukaryota > Metazoa > Arthropoda > Insecta > Zygentoma > Lepismatidae > Thermobia > Thermobia domestica. Next base: position 184,306,889 of record NC_137456.1, read on the forward strand.
TGATGCTGGGGAAATACGAGGGTTGGTTTAAAAATTCATGCCAATCCATCTTGTTATAGATGGCGCCGAACGGACTGTCCACTGAAGGTATCGCCGAAGTGGGCAAGAACCCTGGAATCCAAGTCTTCATAACCATACTGCAACACAACAGCAATCACAGCACTCCATTAGTCCATAGAGGGTTAATAACATTTCAAGTTCGTTCACACTGAAGAAGAACAGTTCGTAAGTTCACTCGGACGCACATAATCGCGAAATTCGAAGAATAACGAACGCGAGGGCCATTTACGATAACGCGAGGGCCATTTCGTAAATGTCTTTTGAGTCCTTTTCATTTTTATTATTTGTTTACATTTTTCATTCACTTCAATTATTCCTTGAAATGTAAACACAAACATAATTTCAATATTTGAATATAAATCGATAGTTATTTGTAGTTGAAAATACTATTCAACATCGTTCTTCACAATGTTTTTCAAAATTCAAACCAGATTACACAAACATATTAATACATTCATTGCAATAATGTATTCAATGAATAAACATCATACTTGATAAAAGATTACACTTGGTAAGGTATTGTATTCAATGCCATATTTAAGAATACACAATAAAATATAAGTAACACGAACTAACAATATACCAATAAATTTAAAATGGTAAAATTGATTTAATATTTTGCAATAATGCCTCTTAATTCTAAAATAGAACACACAATATCACTCAAAATAGCATATATCACTAAGTAATTCAACATATCATGATATTGTTTTTCATAAAGATAAAATATTCCTTACGGCTAAATGCATAAAAATTTATTATATTTGAAACACCAATATTATTCATAAAATTCAAAAGTGTATGTTTCTGGGTATATCAACACAAAATATTTATCAAAATAATTCAACACAACTAAAACATGCGATATAATACACACGATAGGTTCATACTTTATTAAAATTACATGTTAAAAGCACATATGTAAATATAACACTAAAAATATTTCATTTACTATGAAATGAAAGACTGGGCACATGTGAGCTCGTCACGCTCAAAGTATATCAAAATATACTGCCTGCATTACATTGACAAGACCCTATCCCATTTATTAGTGAATATATTTCCATCCCCGAAGCAAAGTGAAAAGATAGAATGTTGGGTTAGAATTCAAAAATAATACAGAGGGGACTAATAAGAAAATTGCCTACTCCGGGCATTACATAATATGAGTAACCCATAATAGTGGAGGGACCTTTGCTTCAATGTCTTCAAGTACTACTTGAAATGTTTTCGTATTCAACGAAAAGATTAATACAACGTGAATGCAACACTAGTTACTAACAATTATCATGTAAGTATTCATCTTACTAGTTTCACATTTGCATTTGAACATTGATTTTATAATAATTTTTTTTTATTCTCCCGTTTGTGACTCAGTGGTTCACCACGTAGGCGTGTTTAGTTGGAAAACAAGGCTGCGGTAGCCCACCACATCAGTAGGAGTCAGTCATTCTAAGTTGATCACTGTGATCTTACCAGAATGCTAATTAAACAAAACGAGAGGATTAATAAAATTTGTCAATGCAAATTCTAAATTATGTACGTTACACCATGATGATTCAGTGAGATATTTTAAATATGAATCTAATTCTAAAACTTCATCAAGGATCTTGGCGATTCTATTGGAGTTAATTTTGGAATCACATTGGTTTGAAAGATTTACCCTTACAGCATTGATAGAATCATATGTCACTTCTTCGATACAACTATTCAACTCTGAGCTTTTACTCTGTTCTTTTAGGATTTCATCACTTTTGGTTCCACAGTGTTTAGTAGCTAAATTAAGCCAAATGCTCTTTGTTTCTTTAGTAGGTTTCCAAACTTTTAATCTGTCAACTGAATGTAATCCTAAACATTTACCAGTGAGTGGATCCGTTAACTCAAAAACCTTTTCTGAGACCTTTTTAGAACACAACAGGGGACCTTTGTACAAATAAAGAAATTTTGAAATTCTTTTGTCTATGGCTGAACTCAAATTCGTTTGCTTCAAGAAAGCTAAATCATTTTCTTTTACCTTATATTTACTTTCTTGTTTCAGGTTATGCTTAACATTTCTTTTACGAATTATTTCAGTTCTTTTCAGATCTGCCATAACTAACTTGTTATCCCACAAAACATATTCATCTGCGTCCTTTTCAGTAACCACAATACCAAAATGCTTGAATACTGATTCAGAAGGTTTTACATTCAAATGCAAGCTGGCAGGGCTTACACCTAAGCTACTTGAGATTGAATAATTTAACAAAATTACAATTTGAGGGATGAATTTTTCCCAAGCAGTGTGATCTTCACTACAAAACAATTTAAACAGTCGATTAGTCTCACGATGGATTCGTTCAACCGGGTTAGAAGAAGCGTGATATGGTGTTACGTAATGTATTTTGATTCCATATTCTGACATTTTTTCTTTAAATTTTCGAGAAATGAAACAGCTACCATTATCAACCAAAATAGCACTAGGAATACCTAAATGCAAAAAATACAATGATTCTAAACAACGTAATACACATTTGGTGGTAGCATTTCGCATAGGATACAAAGTGTAATATCTAGTGAAAACGTCTAAAATTGACAATGCATATTTATAACCTGAGGAAGAAGAAACGTATGGTCCTAAAATATCGATAGAAATAAGCACACGAGGACCATTAACAGTAATACTTTCCATTGGTCTAGCCGGAGGTGATGTTTCTACTTTCGTTTCTTTACATACAATACAATCATTGATAAAATTACTGATATCTTTTCTCATGGATTTCCAGTAACAAATTTCATTTACAAAACCAAATGTTTTTTCAATTCCAAAGTGACCTCGTTGACAATGCATGTGTTCAACAACAATACGAACTAATGAAGGTGGAATACAAATTCTCCAAGAGTTTGGGAAATTGAAATTTCTGTTCAAAAGTACACCATTGTCAAGTTTATAAAAATTTTCAAGATTTCGGTTTTTCACCTTAGAGTATGGGTCGTTAGGATTTTGAAGAAATTTCATTATTGAATCATATTCTGTATGTTCACGTTGTTTTTCGATTAGTTCCCGTATGGTCATGTTTCCGAAAAATGACGGTAGCACTTCGAGGTTATTCACCGTATGAGTTTCAGTTTTAGGAGCTAAAACTGTACGTGACAAGGCATCACTGGCTTTATTGTCAATTCCACGAATATGAACAATTTCCAAATCAAAACTTTGTAGTTCAAGACTCCAACGAGCTAAGCGAGAATTCCAATTTCTAATCTTATGTAAATACACTAAAGAGTTATGGTCAGTATACACTTTAACATGTTTACCATACAGTAAATGTCCCCATTTACGAATAGAAATCACTATTGCTAACGCCTCTTGTTCAGTTGTAGTATACGCACGCTGCGCTTTGTTTAAAGTTTTACTACAGAATCCAATAATGTTACGTTTACCATTAATTTCTTGAAAAAGTATGCCAGCCACGGCCACTTGTGAACTGTCGGTGATCAATGAAAAATCGGAATCAAGTTTTGGATGAGTGAGTAGTACATCTTGAACCAAACTGTCTTTGAGAGACTGAAAACTATGTTCACATTCTGGAGTCCAAATCCATTTTTTCCCTTTCTGGATAAGTTCAAATAAAGGAGCAGCTAATTCCGCAAACTTGTGTACAAATTTAGAACACCATTCAAAAAGGCCTAAAACTCGTTGTAATTGTTTTATATTGGTTGGACGAGGTAGTTGGCGAATAACTTCTACGTAAGAAGGATCTTTACAAATACCTTCAGGTGTTACGACAAAACCCAAAAAATTAAAACTAGTTTTACAAAATGAAGATTTTGAAAGATTAATAGTCATGTTAGCTTCACTCAGCTTAGTAAACAACTGATCTAATAAGTGTAATTGTTCTTCAAAAGAAAAGGTTGGAATACTTAAGTCGTCAATATATGAAACGAGTTTATTATACAATGCATAACCTAGCACCTTTTGTAATGCATCTATGAGAGCAACAGAGCCATTGATGTATCCAAATGGGATAACAGTAAATCTGTACATATGACCGTTCCAAGAGAAAGCAATAAAATCACGAGATTCCTCAGACACAGGAATTTGTGAATACCATGACACGAGGTCAATTGAACTTACAAACTTAGCACCTTGAAATTTCAACAGTAAATCATCAATTCGGTTTACTTTCAATTGTTTTAATTTAACATGCTTATTCAGCTCAGTCAGGTCAACTACGACTCTAGGTTTAGTGGTGTTTTTCTTAGGTACACAGAAAATTGGGTGGCTATGTATCGACACTGCTGGTTCAATGACACCTACTTTTAACCATTCATCGATTTGCTTGTCAATGCTTTCTTTAAAATGGTAGGGTAACGTATATTGCCGTTTTACTATGGGGTTAGTAGTGTCAACGTCTATGAAATATTCATATAAATTACACCTGCCTGGATAATCTGTGAATATATCACGGTGTTTTACCAACAAATCAAATAATTGCTGTTTTTCCTCATTACTTAAATGATCACATTCATGTACCTTTTCCCTAATTTCGTTTATTGTTGCTACAGCACACACATTTTCAAAAATAACATTATCACTTGACACCTTATCCCCACAATTTTCCTGTTTATCTTGGCTATTACCATGAGCATTTTGAATCTCATTATCAATTTCTGACATTTGTAAACCATAGTATTCAAGTAAAAAATTCTCTTCTACTGCTTGATTTATATTGAGATCTTTTATTCGAAAATCTTTCGACTCTTTTCTCAACTGTGAATACGTCTGATCTCGTTCATGCAAAACACGAATCCACTCTTGTTCTAATTTACCCTTTTGTGAAACCAAACTATTAATTACAGGACATGCTGAAGATGTATAGTCATGATTGGGTTCGAACTCTGAACTCTCATCTGAGAAGTTATTATCCCCTACAGAAATACCAAACTCAATGTCAACAGGTTTATTTATTCGATCAGCATAAGTCAAAATCTTTTTAGGTTGACAACAACTATTTTCCTTGCTATGTGTTTTTTCAATGAGCATAGGAACAACAACAGTTTTTTTCCGTCAGAAAAACTAATTACGTTTTTCGAAAAATCAATCATCGCATGGGCGACTGTGAGGAAATTACGACCTAACAAGCATTCTGTGTTTAATTCATCTACTACCAGAACTCTTATGTCGAACATCAAGTGTTCTATTTCCACACAAATATTTACTTCACCCTTAACCTGCTTTTTTCTTTTACCAGAATAATCTACCAAGAGAATATGTGGTGCAGGTTTTAATTGCGGATGTGAAATTACGGAAGAAATACGTTTCCATGCCTCAAAACTGATAAGGGATGCCGAAGCGCCTGTATCGCACAATGCTTTCAACTGAGTATCTAATACTTTACAAAAAAATTCTGCAGTGCGAGTGTTATTACCCTGACTTACATTTTCATCAACTTCTATTTCATCTTCAGAAATGTCTAAGTCCCAATTAACAACATTATTAATGTTTTTACTCAACGTTACGTACTCCACAGGAAAAATTGGGGTGAGTGCATCTTCATTACTGAAATCGTGACTATTACTAAAGTTTTCATAAGCTCTACCAGAAGCACTCTCTCGGCAGAGCATTTCTAGTTTAACGGTGTTTGTCTACTCTGATTACCTGATGATGTAGGAGGAGGGAAGGTACGAGGTTGATTAAAATTTGACATAAAAGGTGGTTGGTTACCAGGATGAAAAGTTGGAAATGATTGAGGCGTATGCCCACCATTATCAGCGCGCCTAGTCTCAGTGTAATGTATACCTTCTTGGGTATCGTAGTGATTATCGTTTTCAGGATTACGCTGAGAATGAACGTTCCTAGGTTTGTTCTTATTCTTAAAATGTTGATTTTTACCTTTGCTGTGGGGTTGCTTTCTACCTTTGTTTTTGCTTTGATGTTGTGATTCTCTAAGATTATGTTCATTACTTTCATTTTCTTGGACATTAACCTGATTTACACGAATCTGTTTCTTAAAAAATCCACTATTTGTTCTAAAGTTGTCATTGTTTTTCGACAATGTTTCCAGATTTTGAACAACATTTAACATACTTTGTAAATCTAAGAAAGGTAACAAAACCAATTGTTTCTGAAAATAATTAGGCAATAACAATTTAATTGTATTCAAGATAAAGGCTTCACTAACGTTCTCATTCAATTCTCGAATTTTATGGTAGCGATCTGCTACAAATTGGTAAACTGTACCGTCGACTTTAGGGTCATATCTTTTGGATTGCAATACTGACATCTTACCAGCTACGACTTGTGGAGATTCGAACTGTTGCTTGAAAGCACAAACAAAATCACTGTATGATCTAAAGTCAGGTTTACGAGTAAGGAACCAAGATTTGGAAGATCCTTGCATCAAAAAATCTAAAATATCTAAATATTGCTCTTCAGGAATTTGCATTAATTTAACATTTTTCTCAAACAGTTCCAAGAAGTTTGAAGCTGTAATTTCGCTTTCGTGTCCTAAGAACTTTTCAAACGATTCAATATCACTACGCTTAATGGGCCTAGCATTCGTAATCTGAACTGGTTTTCTGTGATGAATGCGACTACGGTTTTTGCTTTTAGGTTTCGGTCTACTATTAGATTCATAACTTGTGTTAGTGCCGCTACTGCTACTACGACTGGTAGAACTTCGAGTTGATGAGGTGTTAGCTACACTACTGTATAGTGAATTAGTTACACTACGAGTATTAGCAATGCTACTGGGTCTAGATTCCACATGCAAGTTCAAAATTTGTTTTTGCGTCAAGGTTAGTTGAGCTTGTAGCATTTGCAGTTCTTGTTTGAGGTTACCAATTTCATTTTTAACCTCCAGAACAGTACTCTGGATCTGCACATACTGTTTTGATTCTTTTTCCCTATCATTTGTTATTTCTACTACACTGTTGTTACAACGATCTACTGTATTTTTGAGAAAAAGTAACGATTGATTAATCCGATCAACTTCCATGCCGCAATTGTTTACACTACTTTCATTTAGAGTTACCTTTTGCATGCACTGGACTACCTGTGCTTGGTGAGCTTGAATTTTACTTTCAATGTCTACCAATGAATTTCGATTGCTACGTATTTTCTCCTCAAGATCTACGATTTTACACTCATACGTGTTAGAAATCTGTTGAAAATCATGCTTCATTTGAGTTAGTGAACTACAACTTTGGGCTTCAACCTGCTGGATAGCTAATGACAACTCATTCCGTGTCTCGATCAGCTGATTGTTCATTTGAACTTTCATTTCATTGAAACGATCATTTACTTCTGCCTTAAAATCCCTAACTTCACATTTCAAATTTTCGATTTCAACTTTTATTTCTACTTTAAAGGCATTGCACTCAGCTTCTACTCTCTGTATACCATTCGTAAGTTCCTGAGTTGAAAGTTCATGTTTTTCACGTAACTCTATTATTTCTGCTTTTACACTATTACCTTGTTTGACTAACTCGTTATGATTATCTTTTATCGCTTGGTTAGTGTTAGCTAAATCCGCGAAAAATTTTTTTACCGCGTCAAGCAAGGTTTCCATTTCGTTATACGTTGACATTGTAAAATATTACACTACAAAACACAACACACCAGGCATTGAATACAAAATTGTGAAGTTCAAATATTCGCTTTCTTCCCACTAAAGCATCTGTCCCTGTTCGGGCGCCAGATATAAGGGGAATGGGGTTCGATACTTGCTTGTTCCAGTTCGAGAATACCGACTAATAATAATAATGTTGGGATTCGAACCTTGGATCTCTCACAAATCTCCTTTACATCATCATTCAAATGCACAAATTAGTAAATTGACGTAAGAGACTAACAATAAACAAGTATCTTCACTCCTCCACGGTCCTAAGATTCGAGCGTAGTACTAACTAGAGACATTTGCCGTTTACCCACCGTCGCTGCTGCGTCAGCTACAAGGTATACCCGTTAATACCTGTGAAGGAATACAAGGTGGGGTGGCCATTTGAAATTTACGCCAGATGGAAAGTGGAAGACGAAAGTAATATTTGTTCTCCACTGCTTAGAAATACCTTACCTGTTGATAAACACTTTATGCCGCATACACTTTAACTTATACACATTGAAGCGCTAAAAGAAAATATGACTTATTAAACACATTTGGTTAGCACTATCATCATTTTCGAAATGATAACAAGAATTGTAAATAACTTTGTATTATTTTGCACTATGTGGGTTACACTACATATAATTTAGAACAATACTAATATTTTTATATTAGTATAACATTTCACTCAAAAAAAGAAAAAAATTGGCCCAAAGGTTTCGGAACGGCACGGACCGCGTACGACGATTCCGGCAGACGTAACGACGAACATCCATACACGTTCATGAAGAGGATTTCGTTACATCGCCACTTGACGATGATAACTCGATGGTTTCATTTCTGGAATACACGACGAATCAAAGGGGAGTTTCTTCATTGATATTAACTGTGATGGTGTTCATTACAATAATATGATAAAGGACATTATTGATATCACACTATCACCACTATTAATATACAAACTTGGTGCAGCACTATTAGAAAAGTATTCAATTCAATTTATTAATTCCGCATGAGAGCTAGTTCAATCCGTCCATGTCGTTTTTCAGAAGTCGACGCTCTCATCTCTTCTTCGCACGGCGCACCGTTGCCAGGTCCCAGCGCAAGAATACACTGACAAAACTAAAATATAGTTCGTAAAGAACATTGAGTTTTTGCTTTGTTATATTGCTAATTATATATAATGAATGGTTCATAAGTTAATAGAAATCACATTACAACACTGATAGTTCCAATAAGTTGTGGAACTGATGATTATTGATAATTTTCACATTGTCACGTAAAAATCTGTCATCGTCATGAGGGCTTGTTGCGTGGGCGGACAGCACGAGGGTAGCTAAATTTTTCCTCCAAATATGGACTGACGGGAGGAAGTAAGACTGTCTGGAAAAATGAGGCACCTTTTGGGTAACAAATTCCTGAGCATTATTCTTTCCCAACTGTTGATTAGTCGCATTTCATTTCCAAGAATTGATGCTGGGGAAATACGAGGGTTGGTTTAAAAATTCATGCCAATCCATCTTGTTATAAGGTAAAATAGTTAAAATGTTGTTATATCACTCCCTTTGTGGACCTCCTGTAATGCAGAACGATAATGATACATTGCTAATCTGAAATTACTAAAATAATCAGGGCATAAATTTTGACATAAATTTACAAAACGAGACGTGACAAGTTTTCCGAGAATCGAGACGAGAAGAGGAGGTAATTTTCATGAATCAAGAGAAGACGAAACTTTTAAGAAGTTTATGAGATCGAGACGAGAAATACTTATACTGATTTCTCGTCTCATGGACAATACTAAAGTCTGGTAATTTTCAATTTCGGTTCCCATTATGTAATCATGCTACTATAGGGACTAAGTTAAGTCTTTTGAAACATGCTTACCGACGTATATTTGTAATAAGTATAGGATCGAGAATAATCAGACATATATAGTACACATATGTGTACTATACTTGAGAATGACATCATTGTTTTAACCAGTACGTATGTCACACGTTTGTTATACGCGCCACGAGCATATATTTCATACACGCTTGATCTGTTCTTGGATATACATTGTATATACAGATGGTGATCAGAAAAATGGAAACACCTGTAGTTGGCAACACGTCAGATGTCTGGGTTGGCAGTGGTGTCGTGGCGCCCGCAGCGCCGGACCGCTGGTGGTGGTGTGTTAAGTCGGTCTCCATACTACGTCAGGCGCAGTGGAACAGCAATGTCCAGTGGCTGCAGCAGACGGAGGTAGTGTAAAATTGGAGACCTCTCAGATTTTCAAAGAAGGCAAATTGTTGGTGCGCGGTTATGTGGAGTGAGTGTGACGGCAGTGGCTACTGTGTTAGGTGTGTCGCGTGGGACAGTGTCGAAGGTGATGACGGCCTACACAACACACGGGAAAACCACATCGGGGAACCGGAACAGTGGGCGGAGAAAATCATGAGTGACAGGTCACGCCGGGTATTAAAGCGCATTGCCACGCAGAACCGTCGTTCCACTGCGGAGCAAGTGACGGAAGAACTCAAACAGCACCTCCCCCACCCTGTTTCGACAATCACAGTCCGCCGCGAATTACATGACATGAACTTACGGGGTCGTATTGCACGGGCCAAACCGCTCATCAGGGACCATAACGCTTTCGCACGGCGCAAATGGTGCCGCGACTATGCAACTTGGACCGTTGAGGACTGGAAACGTGTGATATTGTCGGATGAGTCATCCTTCACCCTATTCCCAACCACGGACCGTGTTTATGCGCGGAGAACGCCCAAAGAAGCTTATGATCTGCAGTGTCTCCGCCCAACTGTGAAACATGGCGAAGGCTCGGTGATGCTGTGGGCCGCAATATCATGGTTTTCATTGGGTCCTGTGGTCACACTTAGCGGGCGAATCACTGCCAACGATTATGTCGCAATTTTAGGAGACCACTTGCATCCTATGGTCCGGATGTTGTTAACAGACAATGACGCAATCTTTCAGGATGATAATGCACCCATTCACACAGCTGGCGTTGTTGCAGCGTGGTTTGAGGAACATCGGGATGAAGTTCAAACATCTCCCCTGGCCCGCCCAATCCCCAGATCTCAACATAATTGAACATCTGTGGTCTGTCTTGGAAACACGACTTCGGCGACAATTTCCACTTCCATCCTCTCTCGCAGAACTGGCCGATGCCCTGCACGAGGAATGGTGTAAAATTCCACTTGCTACCATTCACGACCTCTATGCCTCCATCCCACGTCGCATCAAGGCTATTCTGAAGGCGAAAGGTGGCCCGACACCATATTAATCTAGTAAGTTGCAATTTCGTTCAGGTGTTTCCATTTTTCTGATCACCATCTGTATCTTGTGCACAGTTTGGTTTTCTCCTGGAGGCCAAGGCACAAATTTAATTTTTTCCTGTTCCGGGTCAAAGTTTTATTTCTTTGTGTGTTAAAAATATTAATTTTGTTCTTGTTCTATACATTTTATTACGTTTTATGATGATTTTTGCGAAAATACGAGTGTGCATAAATTGTATACACATGGTTCCTGGGATAAAATTTTCATGCTATTGAAATTTACGATAAATTTATATCAAAAGTTTGGCTAAATAAGTCCTTATACTGCCTGAAATTACAAAACAAGTACATATTTTCTAAACTATTTTTTTAAATGTTCATTCTTAGTTTTTATAAAACAATAGATAACACAGATTTTCCTATAATAAAATATAAGAACAAGTCACAGTTTATCCAAGAGTTAGCAGGGAATGTCACCATTGTGTTCTCAAATTTTCAAACTTACAAAATGTTTTCGAAAAACAATTTTGGCAAATCACTTTTTCCTCTGAACATCTCGGACACACGCTCAAACCCTGCTTAAAATGTTTACCTGTACATGCTCTTCCAAAACGCTCAGACAGCTTATTACAGCATTCTGTGCAAGGATGCCTTTTCTTAACTGATGTGTGGAGAACGTGCTTTCTTACAGAAAGATGTCCATCAGAATGAACTATGTCTTCTTTCTCTTTATTTCATTCATTGATTATAACTAAGCTTTATTTCCAAAATACAATGCAACATATGACTAATCAGCATAGACAATTTCCATTGGCGTCAAAGTTCACTATTTCCGAGTATTTTGGTGAATAACTTTCACAAGGAAATAGAAGTAACTCCAACTGATATAATATGCCTTCCCATCATTAGAATCATCTCTTCGCATATCATACAGTGGCTCAATAAAGAAATCAGACATATAGCTACTTCCAAGAGAGAATAAACATTTTAAAAGTACGCTTCAGACAACAACAACAATAATAATAATAATAATAATAATAATAATAATAATAATAATAATAATAATGTAATAATTACTTTATATTATTTACTTATAGAAAATAGAAAAACTAGTAACAAAACTCAATTTCACGACTACAAAAATACAAACAAGTGAAAATACAGCTAAAATCCTTTTCAAAGAAGAAATCGGACAGGTGGCATCACTCACTATCTTTTTGGGAAATTTCGAAGATTGTGGATACTTGACAGTTTTAGGTGTCCAAGTGAAACGAATTGAAAGCGTACTGTTTGTACGTGCGTGAAACTGTGTGTTTAAAATTTAAAATGGGAGTATAACGTGGTTAAACTTCATTAGCAGTAAGAAAATTTATTTTAAAATATTATAAATAGAAAAATCAGTTCGTGCTATGGGGAAATAGTAAATAGGTCACACCCTACAATTCATGACAGTATTAGACGTTTTAAATAAACAAATTCAGCGGTAAATAAAACAAAAAGTGGTATTTCTAGAGTGTTTTTAGTCAGACAAGCGATGGGTTGTACTACAGGTTAGTTAAAAAAAAGAAAAAAAAAACAAGATAAGTGCTCCTAAACTGGACAAAGAAGTATCACAACCAGTGGCTTAGCAATAGGGTAGGCAGGGTAGGCATTGCCTACACGGGCAGGGAGTTTCAGGGGAAGACCCAGGTTTTTAATTAAAAAGGAGCAAATTATACAGGATGTTTCAAAAAACACCGACAACATTTGGGAGGTAATTCCTGACACCAAGATAAAACAAAAAGTATAGACGAACCTGGGTGCACAAATGCTTCCTTTCAGAGTTACAGGCTGCCGAAAACATGAAAAAATGAACTTGAAAGGTCCATAGCTACAAAACTGTGGGATCTACCGTTGTCGGGTCAAGACTTCTTTTAACAACTAGTATGTGCTCTATGAAAAAAATCATGTTTTAGAATCTTGCGATACTTCCGCGACAATTTTTATAGAGGTAGTTGGTGAGTACTACAAGTTATATGATCGTAGAAAAACACCGAATATATTCTATAAAAATTGTTGCGAGAGTACCCCAGGATTCCGAAACATGTATTTTCGGATAGCGCACATATTAGTTCGTAAGTGAAGTTTTGACCTGACTACGGTAGGCCCCAAAGTTTTGGAGTTACGGACCTTTAAATTTCATTTTTCATATTTTAGGCAGCCTACAACTCCGAAAGGAAGCATTTGTGCACCCAGGTTGCTCTATGCTTTTCGTTTTATCTTGGTGTCAAGAATCACCTCCCGAAAGTTGTCGATGGTGTTTTGTAACACCTTGTATAAATAGACCCACAAGTTTTCGCGGTTATCCTTTCTGAACATGTCACGAATAAAAGTTGCTGCTCACTTCGCTCGCAGTTCATTACATTTGCGTTCAAATGTTGGTATTACTGTAAACTCGCCTAGCTTATAGCACTGTATGATTTATTACAGTAACACTCTTAACTCGTTTTAATCCATATCTTATAGGTCATAGAATTTGTCGTTTTTTAACGCCTGTTGGGAAGGGGAATTTCATATAAAGTTAGTAAGATCAGTACACATAATATACGACTGATATCGTATTAATACAGTAACGGCGTGGCAGAATGAGTAAAGTGTGCAACTCATATGCAGAGAGTCCCGCGTTCGCTTACTGTTCAAGTCAATACTTGTTTTGCTTTTTGCTTAAAGTAATAAATTAACAATTTGTAACTATAAATAAAATATAAATTCACCATATGTTTATAATGAATAAAAGAATAGAAATTTTAAAATTACTTGTAAAATCTTTCAATGTTCCATGTTAACTAGGACGGAAATTTAATCTATTCCGTAAATATACTGATATGACGAATGTATTATGGTTACGACAGTCAACGGTGCCGATTTCTCTGTAAATTTGGGGGGGTTGCATTCATATAAAATACGTACAAAAATACATGTAACAATAGAAAATACATATGAAAATCACATTTATAAAAATACATGGGGCCCAAATGAGCTTGGGGGACGGGCCCTCCGGCCCCCGTGATAGGCGCTCTTGACGACAGTCGTTGTGTAATAAATGTTCTTGACGCTTCGTGTCTACATCTGTTGACAGTGTGCGATTTACAAAGGTGTTGAGGGGGAAATCCCCTTTGCTAATACTGGATGTTGCTACAACCAAAGCAGATTTCCTCCTCATTCCCCTTGCAATTCTCACACTGTCAACAGATGTAGACACGAAGCGCCAAGAACATTTTTTTACACAACGACTGCAGTAACAATAATATTTACGGAAGAGATTAAATTTTGTTCCTAGTAAACATGGAACATCAAAAAAATTTACAAGTGATTGAAAATTTATAGTGTTTTATTCATTCTAAACATATGGTGAATTAATATTTTAGTTATAGCTGTTACAAGTAATTACTTTATTGGTTGAAGCTAAAAACAAGAAAAAAAAGATTGACTCAAACGAGAATCGAACCCAGGATTCTTTGCACATGAGTCGCTGATTCTTCTCACCCTACCACGCTGTTACACCATAAGTTTGCGCGTCGTGCGGTATATGCGTCGAATAGAAAACTTTAAGACGTTTTTTCTCCGTCATTTTTGCCCATTGCGCTCTCCCAGTTTGTAATATTAACTCTTTAAATGTGCACTAGCACCTCGCAAAAAATGGCCCAGAAGTTCACTTACCAAAGTATGCCTTCTTCTTAGAGAAGGGGAATGGGAAAGGGATATATATATATATATATATATATATATATATATATATATATATATATGTATATATATATATATATATATATATATATATATATATATATAATATAAAGAATATTTAATAAATCTTAAACCACCGTACCGATCTCGATAAAATTTTCAACATAGATGAAGTTCGAACCCGAAATGGTTTCCTCATATCATTTTGATGGTGTAACTAAACGAAGAGGGAAAGATAGCAACATTTAAATAGAACGAAAAATGACCGACATTAGTATCGAATCTATAATTTTTGGAGTCGCTGAGATTAACAGTGACACATCTGATGCCGTTCAAATCCAAATTCAGCCCGCAACAAGGAGGAAGGGGAGACATATAAAAATCATCAAAATAACCAATAGCATTGACGAATTCATAGTTTTCCGGGTGGCTGAGATGAACAATGACACTGAAGATGGCAATACTTATTAACTCATTAATATAGTCACTTCTATTTACATTGATTTTTGTATATCTCTCCTTCCTTCCTCTTTTCTAAATTCCACCACCAAAGTGAAATGCTTAAAAGCATTCCATGCACAAACATAATCTATGTTGAAAATTTCATCCAGATTGGCCGTTTCATTCAAGACTTATTAGGTTCTCTATAATTTTTATAGAAAACTCCCCCTTTTCTAACTAACACCATCAAAACGAATAGATAAAAATAGTCCCAGGTCCGAACATTAGCAATATTGAATATTTGATCGAGATCGATCGGGTATTTCAAGAGACAGTCACTTTCGACTTTATAATACAGGTTATTATTATTATTATTATTATTATTATTATTATTATTATTATTATTATTATTATTATTATTATTATTCGCATACTTTTGAACTTGCAGGGCGAAAGTAATTCATAATATGGTTTATTTCTGTAATTTTTTCTGGATTGTATGTGGTTTCGTTTAATAGTGGGCATTAATTTCTTTCTAGATCGTCGAATAAATGAATTTGTTTGTGCACTTAGGTGCAAATAATCTTACAGGAAGAAGCTTGATCGCTTCAAAGATCAACGCTAAAGTAAGTAATATTTGGTTTCTAGTTTCAGATTGCATGATAGTGTATAATTAACTGTCATAACACCACAGGAGTCGCGATACTTGTAAGAAAAGGTTTGGTTTATAATCGTGTCATGCTATCACCTGATGGTAGAGCAATTAGATGTTATATCTCAGGAATATGCATTATTCTATTGTATGCTTATTCTGGATTTCTTAAAATTAAAGAGAGGGATGAGTTTTTTGCAACGACTATACCATCTATGGTTCCTCCTGGTGTCGATCAATGTATAATGTTGGGCGACTTTAATGCGGTGATAGATCCCAGGGACTCCCTCACCCCCTCACCTCCCTGCCCAGCACTAGTTGAGCTTGTGCGTGCCATGAAGCTACATGATGCTCTTTTTGTTTCTAACTCATCGCATGTGATGACATTTCGCTGTTTGTCAACTCAGAGCCGCCTAGATAGGGTATATGTCACAGATCCTTTATGCAAGGCAGTGCTTCACGTTTTAACCCTCTTGCCCCCTTTATCAAATCATGCTGCGGTTGAAGTAGCTTTTAAGCTTCCTTTTTCTCTTCCCGCTGGACGCGGTCCATCGTATTGGAAGATTAACAATACCCTTTTGTCTCGTGAGGACGTGATAGATGAATTTACGACGCGCTTTGAGTATTGGTGTAAGATGCAACGACATTTCCCCAATGTTGATACATGGTGGCAAGTATACGGTAAACCTAAAATTCGCAGTTTTTTCCAATGGCGCGGTAAATTGGCACAACAACAGGACCGTACGCTTTCAGAATTTTTCCATCGTGCTCTCAGCGAGTTGTGGACATCCCCCCCAACCTTGGCCAACTGGATCCAAATTCAGGAACTTAAGAGTAGGTTGCGTCAACTAGATTTACATGCATCAATACAAGCCTATTTCTCCGAGGATTTTTATCATTGTTTCCCAGAAGAAACTGCTTCCATCTACCAAATTGATCTTCTGTTTCGGAAGCGGAAAGCTACGTACATTGACTCCCTCACAACGGCAGGTGGAATAGTAGTTTCTGACTCGCTACAAATACTTCAAGAATTCACAAGGCATTATACAGCTTTTACAAGTGTGCAGACTCCGGACCTCTCTACCGCCCGGAGTCTTCTTGTCTGCTCTGCCTCACAAGTTCACAGAGACTGATTCTCATGCCTTAACACGTCCTGTCACTGCGGATGAAATTTTTTCTGTTCTACGGGGAACCAAAGGCCGTAGCTCCCCTGGGATTGACGGTCTGAGCTTTGCTTTTTATAAGCGTTACTGGTCCTTTCTTAGCGTACACTGGTTTCCCTGTTTAACGCATGGTTATCTGGGGAGCCCTTTTTTCACAACGTAGCTATTGTGGTTCTCCTACCAAAGTCCTCCAACGCGCAAGTCGTGACCGATTAGAGGCCGCTGTCCTTATTACCAGTGGATCTTAAATTATTTACAAAAGTTCTCACTGCCAGACTTCGTCCCATTATTCGGAAATACATTAGCCCGTATCAAACTGCGCTACATGACTCGCATAACATCCAATACACGCTTCGCTCCCTGCGGGACCTATTTGCGTTTTATCACCTTCGCCATGTTCCTGCTGGCGCACTCGCAGTGGATTTAGCCAAAGCTTATGATTCAGTAGACCATCAGTTTCTCCATCAGACGCTTGAATCTTGGGGTTTTCCCACTGTTTTTCGCCGGGTGATTCATAATCTATATGCTAAAGCTCAGTTCCGCTTACAAATAAATGGACATCTATCCCCAACTATCCCTTTACGACGCGGACTACGCCAAGGGTGCTGTCTTAGCACCGTTCTTTTTGCTCTGGTTTTAGACCCACTTCTCCATCGTTTGGCCATGTTGTCTTCGAATGGACCATCCCTGTTCCGCAGTCAAAACATTTTTGGGTATGCTGACGATTTGACCATAACAGGAGTTGATCCTGTCTCACTACAGGGCGTGTTTCCTGTCCTGACCCGTTTTTCCCGATGCTCGGGTTTGCAGTATAACGACAACAAAACACAGGTGTTGTTCTTTAACGGTTTTCAGCTCCCAGCGGACCCTTCAGTTTCTCCTGCCTTACCGCATGTCACCTCACTCACTATTTTAGGCATCCCCTTCACGTCTAACCCAACTCCCAACTATGATGAAGTATGGGCTCCCCTTTTAACGCAAATTCGTAAGTTGTTCTACTCACAGCTCTTCCGTAGGCTTAATTTACTTCACCGTATTCATTTTATCAATATTTTTGTTGTGTCTAAACTGTGGTACAGAGCGCGTGTGTTTCCGTTCCCAGAAATTTATGCCAAACGATTTGAATCCTTATTCCTATGGCATATTTGGTGAGGTTTTTATTTTTGCATTCCCCGTCAAGCCCTTTATTTGCCTCGTTCCGCTGGTGGGCTGGGCTTAGTCAATATTCGTATCAAATGTCAAACGTTGTTTATGGCTGACACTTATGCAGCGCTCTCATCACACAGTTCTATCACTAACCATTGGGTAAGTTGTTTCTGGAAGGATTATAGTCAACCGCAAAACCCTCCTTATATTCAATTCGTTGATCAGTGTCCGGCCTATATCAAAACGTTTATCCGATATTGGAATTATTCCGGGATGATTCTCCACCCTCAACAACACAATGCGCGCTCGTTATATAGGACACTCAATGCGCACTCTTTCTCTCACACTACTTTACGCGTACCTCAAAAGTATCCACACGTAGATTGGCCGCAGGTGTGGTCTAATATCTCAAACCCTGTCATACCTGAGTACATGCAGGTTTTGTGGTTTCAGGTAGTACATCAACTTTTCCCGATACGGGCGCGTCTTTATGAGATTCAACGAGCCCCAGATGCTTTGCGTGAGCACTGCCAGCAAGAGGACACATTAGCCCATCGATATACACAATGTGTCGGCTCGCCATTGATTTGGCACACCATGCAGGAGGTGTTGGGCCGCATTACCCGTCGCCCGCCTTCATACTTCACGGTGCAATTTATGTTATTCCCAGATTTTCATTTCTATCCCCCCACTAAACAACCGAGTGGTGCTATTTCTTCTTGCCAGCACTCTCCTATATTTTCAGCGCTTCACAACCTTGTTAGATGCTCGCACGTATTTTGAATTTTTGAAACGTACACGTCGAAAGTTGTACACCCCAGACAGGGACCGGCAACTATTTAGCCGGTTTTTGGAAGTGGTTTTGCAATAACGCACATCCCCCTCTTTCGAAATAGTTTTTTTTTAAATATCAGAATATTCTATTGTAATGTTCAGTACAAGTATTATTATGTAATACAGTAAACAGGCTTCCGCCTCCTTTAGTACAATTTCCCTTCTTTTTCTTTATTATTATTATTATGATGATTATTATTTTTTTATTTTTTATTTTTTTATTTATTTTTTTATTTTTTTATTTTTTTAAATTTTTTTATTTTTTATTTTTTTTTATTTTTTTTAATTTTCTTTTGTGATGTATAGTATATGTGTTATGATGTAATATAGTAAACAGGCAACAGCCTCCTTTTGTACTTAATCATGTTTGGCTCCTGTGGTTGTGTTCTCAGCCTGTAATTTCTTTACGGAAATAATAAAACTTATAGTGTAGCGGTAACGTAATCGAATTACGAACAATAAAGCTGTCCCGCATAGGTTCAAGTCCTGTTCTTCCCAAAGTTGCATTTTTTACAAAGTGATAGTGAAGAATCGATTTCCCGTATTCGACATGCAATGCTTATAAATGTGGAAGCAAATACCTTTATAATGATAGAGACGATTTAGGAATGTTGGTTAAAAAACTGCAAGCGATTTATCAGGATATCCGAAACACTTCATTGATCTGAAGTAAACACTCTTCGTTTTATCGTTTTCAGGAAGAAATATTACAGCATTTGTTGAACAAAGTTGTGTAAAGCAATCGGTGGTGTAGTGGTAAAATACCAAATTACCAAGCGGAAAATCTGGGTTCCATTCCCCGTCAGATGGAATAACTTTTTCGCATAAAATAATGGCTACAAACAGAGATTTATCTTCTGTTGGAGAACTTACAAAGCATCACTGGCGAGAATTCGAATAAACAGTCTGTGCGTTCTTCATACACTGTAATGATAAGTATGTTTCGTATTTATATTCGTCTCTCTCTGTCTATTTCTTGATGTTTCCGTATACTGTCGTTGCATTTTTCACTTCCCTCCTATCTCTCTCACGTACACATGCACTTCATGTGCGTGTGCGTGTTCCGAAGTTAAAACGGAGCAAGAGATCGATAGACCAGGTCTGAAGAATGTAATTAACTGTCAACTTCAGCGTCGAGGTTTTCGTGCTCTGGGGATAACATCTCCAGTCCTGGTCATCTCTGAAAGAAATACTGTTTAAACGCAACGGAATAAGCAAAATATCTTTTTTATCATCTCAGTTACCAACTCTCAGTCGAGTTACCCGGTCACCAGGGGTTTGAATCGTCGAACCAGTGCTGGTCCATAAGCTAACCAACCTTATCCGACTGACAATATGATCCGCTTGAGCTCTAGCGTGTTCATTATATCTGTGCAAATTACAACGTCATATTCGCAAGAGATGAAAGTAATGCTGGATGTTCGGAACAGATAAATCTTCGGAAAATATTAGAAAATGGTTATTTGAAAAGAAAATTTTATTTATACTAATTCGACACAAATTTGTTTCCATCCTATAATTCAATGTGATTTATTCCCGTTGAAATTTGAAACATGCAGGGTCTGCTACATCTATAAGGAACATCCAAATTTCCATTTGAACATTTGTAACTTTTGGTTATAATACGGTTTGGACTTTTAATATAGGATATTTCTGATAAAAATTTAGCAATAAAATAGCACTCATTCACTTTTATCTTTCTTTTATTCCTTTTTCTTTTCGTCTTTTTGTTTTTTGTTCACTTTGCATTAGTAGTCTGGACTGGAAGATATGACCTACGTTACCTACTGTGTTTATTAGAATGTAGTTTGCCTCATTACGTCCAATGAAGAGTACCGAATTTATAACCGAACTACGCGGAAACAAAGCATGTGTGTTAAACTTTTGACATTATTTTCGATATGTCTGTGGGATCTACAGTTGTACTGGAAATTGAGTATGGTATCCTTTATGAAAGAGGCATTATGAATGTTTCAAGCATCCTCTATATTCGAATAGTCTTTAAAAAAATATTTAAAAACAAACGTTTATTTTATATTACTGTTGGATTTCTGGTAACGGAACCTTATAATGTTAGGTTCTTTTCTTACTCATTTTAAAATTCCACATTTTTATCTGTTTTATTTTTTCTTTTTCTTTTTCTCTCACCTTCTCTCTCTCTTTGTCTCATTTCTTAACCTCTGTGTAATATACATCCATTAGTTTCAATTTTTCATTGTGTGTGTTTCAGTTTCTCCTTAAATCTACTTATGAATCTTGTTTGGTCTTGGTTTTGTTATTTCATTTTATTGATATTAATACATGTGTGGTTTGAAATTAGAATTGCGTTCATGTTGTTAGCTAATTTTAGTATGGGAGAGAAGAAAGGAGGAGAGAGAGGGGGTCTCTTTGCCAGACACGATTATGGGATATGAAGGTGTATATTAGGTGGCCTAGCTGCACGGCGTTCTCTGTCGCAATTTTTTTAATGCGGAGTGTACTTGTTTCTGTGCCTTATAATCATTGCAACACTCTTAATTCGTTTTAATCCATATCTTATAGGTCATAGAATTTGTCGTTTTTTAACGCCTGTTGGGAAGGGGAATTTCATATAAAGTTAGTAAGATCAGTACACATAATATAGGACTGCTATCAGTTATCGTTACTTGATAAATTTGCGCGTCGACTTACCAAAGTCTGCCTTCTCCCTGTAAGTTCTAGCGCCAAAGTGAAATAATAAAACCATATCAGGCCCGAAACTAACCTATGTTAAAAATTTGTTCGAGATAGGTCGCGTGGTTCAAGAGTTATTAAGTTTTATTTATTTTTATATATCTTTCCTCCCCTCCACTCCCCTAAGTTTTATCGTTAAAGTGATATGATGAAACCCACTCCAGGCTCGAACTTCATCCATGTTGAAAATGTGATGCAGATCTGTCCGGTAGTTCAAGACTTATTAACTCATTAACATAGTCACATCTATTTTTATTTACATTGATTTTTGTATATCTCCCCGTCCTTCCCCTTCTCTACATTACACAATCAAAGTGAAATTATTAAAAGCATTCCATGCACAAACGTAATTTAAGTTGAAAATTTCATCCAGATTGGCCGTTTCATTCAAGACTTAAGTTTTCTTTATTTTTTACATTTTTCCTACCTCCCCCTCCCCTAAGTAACACCATCAAAACGAATGGATAAAAATAGTCCCAGGACCGAACAGGAAGTTTTCTTTATTTTTTACATTTTTCCATCCTCCCCTCCCCTAAGTAACACCATCAAAACGAATAGATAAAAATAGTCCTAGGTCCGAACATTAGCAATCTTGAATATTTGATCGAGATCGGTTGGGTAATTCAAGAGACTATAAGTCACAGTCACTTTCAATCATAATAATAATAGTAATAATAATAATAATAATAATAATAATAATAATAATAATAATAATAATAATAATAATATTCGCGTACTTTTAATTTGCACGGCGAAACTACTGCATAATATGTTTTTATTTCTGTACTTTTTCCTGGATTGAATGTGGTTTCCTTTATTAGTGGGCACTAATTTCTCTCTAGGTCGTCGAATAAATGAATTTGGTTGTGCACTTAGGTGCAAATAACATTTCAGGAAGAAGCTTGATCGTTCCAATGATCAAGGTTAAAGTAAATAATTTTTGGCTTCTAGTTTCAGGTGACATGATAGTGACGTTTATCCGATATTGGAATTATTCCGGGATGTTCCTCCACCCTCAAAAACACAATGCGCGCTCGTTATATAGGAGACTCACCGAGCACTCTTCCTCTACCACTATTTTACGAGAACCCGATCTGTATCTACACGTAGATTAGCCGCAAGTGTAGTCTAGTATTTCGAAGCCTGTTATACCAGAGTACATGTAAATTCTGTGTTTTCAGGTAGTACACCAACCTATCCCGACACGGGCGCGTCTCTGTGAGATTCAACGAGCCACAGATGCCTTATGTGAGCACTGCCAGCAAGAGAACACATTACCTCATCGTTATACACACTGTGTTGGCTCGCAATCAATCTGGCACACCATGCAGGAGGCGTTGGGACGCATCACCCGTCGCCCGCCTTTACACTTCACGGTGCAATATGTTATTCCCTGATTTTCATTTTTATTCCCCCACTAAACATCGAGCGGTGCTGTTTCTTGTTGCCAGCACTCTCGTATATTTTCGGCGCTACACAACCTTGTTAGATGCTCGCAAGTATTTTGAATTTTTGAAACGCACACGTCGAAAGTTATATACCCCGGACAAGGACCGGCACTTTTTAGCCGGTTTTTAGAAGTGGTTTTGCAACAACGCACATTCCTCTCTCTCCCCTTTAAGATTAGAAAATGGCGACCTTTTTTTAAATGTCATATAATATTATTATGTAACATATAGTATATGTATTATTATGTAATATAGTAAGCAGGTTTCAGCCTCCTTTTGTACTTAATTATCAGTTGTTTATGTTTGACTCACGTGGTTGTGTTTCCAGTTTGTAGTTTCTGTAAGAAATAATAAAACTGATAGTGTAGCGGTAACGTAATGGAGTTACGACTAATATAGCTCTCCAGCATAGGTTCGAATCCTGTTCACGCCAAAGTTGCATTTTTCAAAATGATAGTGACGAATCAATTTCTCGTATTCGACATGCAATGCTTAAGAATGAAGAAGCAAACACTTTATCATGATAGAGACGATTTACGAAAGTTGGTTTGGAAAGGGCAAAGGATTTAACAGGACCTTCGAAACACTTGATTGATCTGCATTAAACACTTTTTGTGTTATCGTTCTCAGAAAGAAATATTACAGCATTTGTTGAACAAAGTTTGTGTAAAGCATTTCGTGGTGTACTGGTAAAGTACCAGACTTGCAAGCACAAAATCTGGGTTCTATTCCCCGCCAAATAGTACAACTTTTTCGCATAAAATAATGGCTGCAAACAGAAATTTATCTTCTGTTGGAGAACTTACAAAGCATCACTGGCGAGAATTCGAGTAAACAGTGTGTGTATTGTTCATCATACACTGTAATGATAAGTATGTTTCGTATTTATATTCGTCTTTCTGTGTCTATTTCTTGACGTTTCCGTATCCTGTCGTTGCATTTTTCACTTCTCTCCTATCTCTCTCACGTACACATGCACTTCATGTGCGTGTTCGTGTTCAAAAATTAAAACGGATCAAGGGACCTATAGACATGGTCTGAAGAATGTAATTAACTGTCAACTTCAGCGTCGAGTTTTTCGTGCTCTGGGGATAACATCTCCAGTCCTGGTCATCTCTGAAAGAAATACTGTTTAAACGCAAAGGAATAAGCAAAATATCTTTTTTATTATCTGGGTTATCAAGTCTCAGTCGAATTAGCGGGTCATTGGGGTTTGAATCCTCGACCCAGTGGTGATCCATAAGCTAACCAACATCATCTGACTGACACTATGATCCGTTTGAGCTCTAGCGTGTTCATTCTATCTGTGCAAATTACCTTATATTCGCAAGAGATGAAAGTGATGCTGGATGTTCGGAAGAGATACATCTTCGGAAAAGACTAGAAAATGGTAACCTCTTTGATTATTTGAAAACCAAATTTTGTTTATACTATTTCGACACAAATTTGTTTCCATCCTATAATTCAATGTGATTTATTCACGTTAAAATTCGAAATATGCCAGGTCTGCTACATCTATAAGGAACATCCTATTTTCCATCTGAACACTTGTTACTTTTCATTATGATACGGTTTGGACTTTTAATATAGGATATTTCTGATAAAAATTTAGCAGTAAAATACCACTCATTCAATTTTCCCTTTCTTTCTTTCTTTCTTTCTGGATTTATTAGAATGTAGTTTGCCTCAGTACGTCCAATGAACACTACCGAATTTACAACTGAACTACGGGTAAACAAAGCATGTGTGTTAAGCATTTGACATTGTTTTCGATGTGTCTGTGTGATCTACAGTTCTATTGAAAATTGAGTATGCTATCCTTTCTGAAAGTGACTTAGTGAATGTTTCAAGCATCCTCTATATATTCGAATAGTCCTGAAAAATATATAAAAACAAACGTTATTTTTATATTGCAGTTGGATTTCTTGTAACGGAACTTTATAATGTTCGGTTCTTTTTCTACTAAGTTTAAAATTCCACATTTTTATCTGTTTTCTCTTTTCTTTTTCTTCTTCTGTCGCCTTCTCTCTCTCTGCCTCATTTCTGAACCTCTGTGTAATAAACATGCATTGGTTTCAATTTTTCATTGTGTGCGTTTCAGTTTGTCCCTAAATCAACTTATGAATCTTGTTTCTTCTCGGTTTTGTTATTTCATTTTATTGATACTAATACATGTGTAGTTTAAATCAGAATTGCGTTCATGTTGTTAGGTAATTTTAGTATGGGAGAGAAGAAAGGAGGACAGAGAGGGGATCTCTTTACCAGACACGATTATGGGATAAGAAGGTGTATATTGGATGGCCTAGCTGCACGGCGTTCTCTGTCGCAATTTTTTTTGATGCGCAGTGTACAAGTACCAAGGGTCGGGTAAACAAGGCAACTGCAGGGGCGCCAGAGTCAGGGAGCGCCCAAACGAGCACCCCAAAATAAATTTGCAAACGTATTTTCTAATATCGCTGTAATAAAATGTTAAGTATATACTAGGACTAAGTAGCACGGGGGAAGGGGGCAAAAAGACGGGTGAAAACTTTGCTCGTGAATTGAACATATGTGATCTGATAAATAATTTGCAGAGGCAAAAGTGAGAAAGAAATACTTGCGATTTTGTATATAATTTGTCGATTAAAAAGAAAAACTGAAAATAGAGATATGCTTATATGTGGTTTCACAAAGTTTTATTATTTATTTTATAACTAGCATATATTACCCGCTTCACTTGGTTGAAGTAAACAATTTAAATGCACATCTTTGTATCTCTTGTATTTTATTGACATTAATTTTTTTTTGTTTATTGTAGCAAGCATGTTTACACAGTTTTTGTTAATGTTTGGGAACATTATGATGTAATAACATTTTTTCTCTTAGTTGTAAATTAAGTGTGATTCATGTTCTAATACTGCAGAAATAACTAATTATTTCTGTAATTCACTTCTGTTATTCAAGTGCTCTATGATACACGATATCTTTTTTATTTTATTTTAATCATAACATATACATTTTCGGGATTCCCAACTCTAGGCATTGCAACATAAAGTTGCCCGTGTGAAAAGCAAGGGGTTGTTAGATCTATCCCTGCTGTCCTGAATGTTTATCCTTGAGATTTGTTGATTGTCATTGCAAATGACAGTCTTAAATGGCATTGAAAACGCTTGAATGGAATAGACAAGTCTGTTGGTGTTAAAGGTATTCTAGGAATGTTTACCATTTTTAAATTTTCCTGCTATAATAGTGGCCTTTATCAAATTTCCCATACAATTTTCCACTCTTAATCTTGTCCCGTTGCACAAATATGGATGATTCAGATTTCGAAGTAGCATTACTATCGATCCGCGTTTTAGTATCAATTTGTGGGGAGGCATTCCTGGTAAATCTAATGGGTTTAGAAATTCTATAGGATCCCCCAGGATGCGGGGCTGAATTTGGATTTAAACACCATCATAAGTGTGTTTGTTCATATCGGCGACCCCAAGAAGTATAGATTCAACACTAATATCGGTCATTTTAGACCGTATACATTTCCTCCTCCCCATGTTGCGGGTCATGGCATCGGAAGTGTCACCGTTCATCTCAGCAACCCCAAAAAATGTGGATTCAGCACTAATATAGTCATTTTCGATCATGTTTAAATATCTCTTTCTCCTTCCTCCAAGTTGCGGGGTTGAATTTGAATTTAAACGGGATCGAAAGTATCACTGTTCATCTAAGCGGTCCAGAAAACTATAAATTCGACACTAATGGTGGCCATTTTCGTTCATTTTTAAGTATCTGTTTCGCCCCCTCCCCCAAGTAGCGAGGCTGATTTTGGATTTAAACCGGATCGGAATTGTCACATCTGAATGATCCCGAAAACTATGGAGTACACACTAATATTGGAAATTTTCAATCACTTTTAAATGTTTATCCCACTCCCTACATTGTACCCTCCCCCTCCACAGCTATCACGACTGAACTTGGATTGAAACAGCATCAGAAGTGTCATTGTTTCTCTCATCGACCCCGAAAACTATGGATTCAACATAATATTGGTCATTTTTGATCATTTTTAAATTTCTCTCCCCCTTCTCCTTGCCTACGTTGCATCGTCAAAGTGAAATGCCTAAAGTAATCCCTGCCACTAAACTCAAGTATGATGAAAGTTTGATTAAGATCGGTCAGGTTGTTCAAGAGTGATGAAGTCATAGAGGCAGTTATTTTTATTTTATTTTTTTTACATATATCTCCCATTTTCCTCCCCTACGATAGCACGTCAAAGTGAAAAAATAAAATACACCTAAGGCCGACGCTTACATATGTTGAAAATTTGATCGAGATTGGTCAAGTGGTTCAAGAGTGAAGTTACATAGATTGTCACTTTCATTTTTATTTTTACATATATCTCCGCCTCCCCTACGTTGCACCGTCAAATATAAATGATAAAAATTATCCCAAGCCCGAACGTCATCTGCTTTGAAAATTTGGTTGAGATCGGTTGGGTCGTTCAAGTGTTATTAAGTTTTATTTATTTTTATATATCTACCCACTCCCCTCCCCAACCCCTAAGGTTTACCGTCAAAGTTATATGATAAAAATCACCCCAGGTCCAAACTTCATCGATATTGAAAATCTGATTAAGATCGGTCGTGTGGTTAAAGCGTGATGAAGTCACAAAGAAGTTCACTATTATTTTTATTCTTTTTTACATATATCCTCCCTCTCCCTCGCCTACGTTGCACTGTAAAAGTGAAATAACGAGAACATCCCAGGCTCGGACCTTATCTATGTTGAAAGTTTGATCAAGATAGGTCTGGTGGCTCAAGAGTTATTAAGTTTCATTTATTTTTATAGATTTCTCCCCTCCCCTCCGCGATTCCTAAGTTCTACCTTTAAAGTGGTATGATAAAAAACACCCCAGGTCCGAGCCTCATCTATGTTGAATTTTTTTTAAAGATCGGTTAAATGGTTTAAGCGTGATTAAGTCGCAAAGGCAGTCACTTTTATTTTTAGATTTGTTTACGTATATCTCCCCCTCCCCCTCCCCTTCGTTGCACTGTAAAAGTAAAATAAAGAAAACATTCCAGGCTTGAACCTTATCTATGTTGAAAGTTTGGTCGAGATCGGTCAGGTGGTTCAAGAGATATTAAGTTTTATTCATTTTCATATATTTCCCCTCCCCCTCATCTAAGGGCTACTATCAAAATGAAATGATAAAAATCTTCCCAGGTTTGAACTTCATATGTGTTGGAAATTTGATTGAGATCGGTCGGGTGCTTCAAAAGTAATTAATTCACAAACATAGTCACTTTTATTTTTATATTTCGTGATTTTTGTATATCTCCCCCTAAACACCCTCCCCTACGTTGCTCCGTCAAAGTGAAATGATAAAAATTATCCCAGTCCCGAACCTCATCCACATTGAAAATTTGATCAAGATCAGTCGGGTGGTTCAAGAGTTATTAGGTTTTATTGATTTTTTTCTATGTCCCCCTTCTCCCCTTCCCCTAACTTCTACTGTCAAAGTATACAACTAAGAATACTCCCAGGCCATAACGGCATCTACGATAAAAATTTGATCGAGATGTCGGTATGAGTCACAAACATAGTCACTTTCAATTTTATAATATAGATAGATTATGTAAAATCGTAACATACTATATAGATATAAAGGTAACCAAGAAAGTTTTGTGGTTTTTGTAGAGGAATGTGTTCCATTGGACATGACTCCGTGAGTTGAATGCGAATGGAGATAAGGCGAAAATTAGTTGTTGGTATGGGTATAATCAACATACTACCTAGTTGTGGCAGTTCAGACACACTGTTAGCGTGCGTAAGAAGAGATTGAACATAGGACCTCCACAGAGCGTCATAAGGGCGTGTATGCTGTACGAGTTCAAACTGGGGTCAAACGCCGCTACAGCGGGTAGGAAGATATGCCAGGGCTTTGGTGAGGGTGTCGTGACTACGCGGACAGTGCAGCGATAGTTTAACAAGTTTTAGGACGGTGACGAAATACTCAAAGACGCACCACATACCAGAAGGCCAACACATGCACAAAATGAAGATCTTCAGGCAGCAATTGAGGTGAACAATGGCTACACATATAAAGAACTGTAACTACAATTGAGTGTGAGTGGAGAAACCATTCGACAGCACCTCCATCAATTTCGGAAGAACTATAAGTTGGGTCGATGGGTCCCACATGGTATGACTCCGGGCCAGAAGGCAACGCGAGCAGACACCTGCGTTTCTTTGCTGTCTCTTCTGAGGAAGCAGCCATTTCTGGACAGAGTGTTGGCATGTGCTGAGAAGTGGGTCCTCTGCAAAGGTCCACGGCGCCGTCATCATTGGTTAACATCCCATGAACCGTTTTAAAGCAACCGAAACCAACACTGCGCCAGAAGAGAGCTCCTGCTGTGTGTTTGGTGGATTATTCGCCGCATCGTGCATCAGGAGATGCTACCAGCTGGTCAGGGTATCAATGCAACTGTGTACTGTCAGCAATTGAGCCATTTTCAAGAAAAAATATCGAAACTAAGGAGTCAGAACTTCTGAATCGCAAAGGGGTCCTCCTGTTACAGGACAATGCTAATCCCCAAGTGGCTTGCATGACCCGGGACACTATTCTACGCGTTGGATGAGAAACACTATTGGATCCGCATTACACCCTGGACATTGCGCCGTCCGATTATCAATTATTGCATTCCTTAGACAATGAATCACCTTAGAGGACGCCAGTTCAAATCCCTAGTAGAGGTGCAAAATGCACTTTATACTTTTTTTTCTTCGTGGCCCACCAAGTTCTATCGCGATGAGATCCATGGCCTTCCAGAAGGTTGGCAAAAAGTCGTCGATGCTGATGGAGACCATTTTTGATGTTCCAGATACGTATTAGGTGACATATCGATGTTCGAAGGTGGAAGGTGAAAAAGCGATAGAAATTTCTTGGTTGCCTTTATATATTCATTTGAAATCATTTTGGTAATAATGGTTGATATATCACTGTTTATATACGCTACCACTGCAAAAAGGTCCGTATTTTACATGAGTATGTTTTTAACGAAAAGGACACTGTCCATTTTATTTTTAAAAGACATATCACAACGATATAAAAGAAAAACGGTAAATACCGTCCCACTGATAATTCTCTGTTTATGGACATTTCTGCACGTACGCATAAGTTATAGGTGGTCATGCATGGGGCCTATTCGATGGGTGAGGGGCACCACTAGGTATTTTGCCTACGGGTGCCAAAGACTATTGTTACGCCACTGATCACAACATCTTAATAAAAGTGTGGATCCCGAAAGGATAAGATTGCTTTTAAAAAGAAACAATTTACATGGAAGAGTGGTCCATAAAAACGTTCCTGAGCAATTGCATTGGAAAAAGAGACTCAGTTTTTCGAAAGTTTATAGAAATAAAGATTTTTCGTTTTGGAGCACTGTGTTATTCGAGATTCGACGAAAGCAAATTTAGTTTGTTTCGCTCAGATGCCCAATGTTATATCTGGCGAAAACTAATGAAGAACTCAGAGAGTGCAAACAACATGGAGATAGCTCACTGTGAAACATGAAGGTAATTCGGCAATGGTTTGGTGCTCTATGTCCGCAGCTGGTCGAGGTAAATTTTGTGTAATCGATGTAATTATGAATCAAACAAAGTATTTAAACAGTCTGAAGCAAAATTTGGTACAAAGTGCTGAATCATTGGGAATAAAAGATAACTTCCAATACTACCTGGATAACGATCCCAAGGACAAAGCACTCAATGTGCGTTTGTGGATCATGTGTAATTATATGCATGAGCTGGAAACACCTCCGCAATCTCCTCATATTAATGCTATTAAGCACTTATGGGCTCATTTGGAAAACTAGTTTTAGAAAATCATACTATTAGAACAAAGGAAGATTTAGAATCAGTACTTCAGACTGAATGGCCAAAAACTGATTCTTCCGTCTGCAAAAGAAACTTGTAAAATCCATGCCTGAAAGATTGAAAGTCATCGTGAAAAGAAAGACAACAAAATATTAAATGAGCCTAATGAGAATCTGAAATTTTGCAACAAATTACGTGTCCATGTTCCTTTTTAACATTAATGTATGCTATTTTTTCACTTTTTGTATTTTTTATACTCATGAAATTGAGTTTGGCATTGATGTTTGTATTTTTCATAAGTAAATGTTATAGAGTAATTAAAATACATTTTTTGTTCTCTCCTACTTTTCATGGAATTCCATTGTTTGATGAAGTTTATTAGTGTATGATGTTAAGGTGTTGTCAGGAAAATATTGCATAGAACTATTACTGGGAAGCGTAACGTAAAAATCTCCATCAGGTTCCATTATACTTGTTGATCTTCTTTACGGATGATGCAGGTATCCAGGAATCGAAAGAAGAAGGATATCCTTTCCAATGAAGAAGCTGTTCTTTTCTGCTACATTTTCTTCTTGTGGGTAGGATTTTATCTATGCAACACTTTTTGATAACACCACAGGTTGTAATTCCTCTGTATAAAGTAATCCATCTATTGGTTCCTTGTTTGAACCTTCTATTTCATAAATAGGTGGATCTCTAAGTATTATCTTCTGTACTTTAAATATTTCCCAAGTCCAGTTTTGCATGTATCCTTTATCAAATGTACGTTTAGTTTTACTAATTACTACTGTATCTCCAATCTTAAAATGTTTTGAGAAATCAAGATTCTTCTTCTTCTTCTTCTTCATTTTAGTATCATACTGATTATGCCATACTTGTAATAGGCTATTTTGAGAAACATTTGCAGGTGACACCTTAATGTTTGAATGATAACCTTCTTTCTATGATTTCACAACAACAAGTAATACATTTATATAATTATACGTCTGATACTTTGTGAAATACTTCCAGAGTTCTGTTGAAACGCTCTACAATACTAGCCTTTACTAGCCTATAAAAGGGATGTTTCCATGTGGTATCGATGTTCAGAAGTATGAAACATCTCTATTCATGCGTATATTTATAAAGGGTCGTATTACATTTCTCTTCTTTTGTTGGAAATAGTGTATCCATATGAAAGGTTATCATATGAATTTGGAATTCTACGTCTTTTTATATAACTCTCCTTATAGACTTTTGTTTCGGGCATGCTAACGATAGTATGATCTTTCCTGCGGCAATTTTCTTCTCATTTGTAATTTTGACTTCTGTGGGTCGAGATTCTTCTTCTTCATCTGCTTCGTCTTCATTATCTACTATCAAATTTATGTGTTTAGAAGATTCATAATTTAATGAAAAGCTTCCTATTTTGCATACTTGGTACTCCTTTGTACTGGGATCAAAAATACGTAACGCATTTCTTCGGTCCAGCTGATACATATTCTGAGATATATGTCTCTTTACCATATTCGAGTAATTCATTTGTTAAATTCTCTAAAAGGTCACCACTTGGAATTGTACTTTCACCAGGATTTTAAATATAAATTACTGAATCAGTATCAAAATAGAATACTCTTTCTTGTAGTTGTTCTAAATACTTGTACAATTCCAATCTTGCTTGCTGTTGTGTATGCGGCAATGGCAACGTTTACTGTTCCTACTGTTCCTGTATGTGATCATTTACTGGAAATATTTGATGTACATCTATATCATGTAATGATAATTTATCATATAATTCCTTGGGGTCATTAATGATATTTACATGACCCATATTCTCACGTTGACCAAATTTTCCCCAAATCATATTTAACATTAATTTAGCTGAACTCCTAATGCTGGATTATGTTTAATTTTCATTACATCTACACGTACTCCTTCCTTTTCATAAAAGTCCTGTATGTACTTTTCCTTTAGGTTATCTGTTTCACACCATGGCCAGCCACTAGCTTCCATTTTTGTTTCAGGTAGGTGTTTATGTATTCTGCAAACAAGACGTCACTTCTTGTTTCTTCATCGTATTGAACATCTTAAGCTCAAATTTCATGAATATCCATTATTTTGTATCCTTTTTACAATGCTTTTCTTACTTCATTGCTACCAATGTACCATGTAGAATTCAGCCATCATCACTGTGATTACAAGGTGCCTGGTTTAATTCATCACAACATGTACGACAAAGTGGAAACATTAGTCTATCATTTGATTTATAACAGGGCACTGGATGGAAGAGAGTTTTCGGAGGAAGAATACTTAATTTAACTAATCTTTCTACTTTTTCAATGCTGGGAATATTTGAATCTCCAGGCAAATAAATGGTGGGGTGATGAATTGGAAAATTTCTTTCTTTAGAGGCGTAAGGGTACAAGCTAATAACATCTTTCTAGCAAATTGTTTCTTGTTCAGACTCTTGTGCTTTATGATAGAAACGTATGGCACTCACAGTCATCCATAAAAAGCGTCACGAGAATTCAGTGGAGTTTTCCTTGTCTACGGATGATTACTGACATACTTCTTCTTCTTTTGATTTCCTGCCAATTGTTTCTTAAATTCACAGCCCCATATTTCCTCAACTTCACAGATAAAACTTTTAATTCTTGAATCTTCATCTTTGTTGCTTCATACCGAAATTCCATGCTATCTGTAGCATTGTTAAACGTGGTTTATCTCTGTCGTTAAGGTGCAAAAAATACAACCGTGTGTAAAACATCCTTCATACTCCCATACATGTATTCTTCCTGTATCAGGGTCTGTCCATTAACCATCTACTTTCATTGATGCAATTCGCTTTTCCTTACTTCGTGCAGCATTGATAATTTGAATGTTTGTTGTTTTTTCTTCCCAAGCTATCCATTGTACTACTTCAATTGATTGTACATCTCTGCATCGATACCCGTTCTTTTGTATCGATTTATAGATAAGTAATATCGATTTACTGGTGCATATTGTATTGATTTATTGAGAGATATTGATGCATATAAATCATCTTAATTGGTAGTATCTTATATCGCTATTATCTTCATTGGTAGTATAGTGGTTTTCTTTTTAGATTATTAATTTAGGTTTCAAATGTCTTGAAATGAAATTCAGTTTGATGTAAGTTTATTAGATAACAAATCAGATTATTAACAAAACATCTTACAAATGTTGCAGACATGTTCAAAGTAAATAATTCTAGTAATTGATAATTTAGTGCACTAAAGATGTCTGTTATCTTCAAGACAAATTAAGATTTACTGTACCGAGATCTGAAGGATCTGGTAATTTAATAGGCCTAGCAGGAGACCTCCATGAGAACAATTCAAATACATTCTCAATGCAAGACAAAATTCAACAAATTAAAAAGGTTAACTTACATGAAAGTACTCGTATGAAATACATTCTCATATCTCGATGAATATAGACGTCAGCCAGTAATCGTTCCCGTCTTCTTTCTTCTTGACAGTAAAATTTTGGGAAGTATTTATATGAATTGTGAAGTACTTTCACTGGCTTATAATACAAAAACAACTAGGACGTCATACATCCTTGTAGACTATTTTAAAGTTGTTTTTGTATTTGAAAGTTTCTCTATATTCCAACAATAACTATATGTGTAGTTCTTGTACATGCTTAATCAAAAGTTTTTGATACTTTAACTTTAATACAATAAAAAAATTTAATATTTCACAGATTGTTAAAAGATGTTAACAATAGTCAACACATAGCCCTCTCTTCGTTTTGAAGTTCTCTTATTTGTATAAGTCA
Organism: Thermobia domestica; assembly: GCF_964235325.1. Taxonomy (NCBI): domain Eukaryota; kingdom Metazoa; phylum Arthropoda; class Insecta; order Zygentoma; family Lepismatidae; genus Thermobia; species Thermobia domestica. The sequence goes on from NC_137456.1 coordinate 184,341,566, forward strand.
TGTATCAAATTACGAAGAGAACGACTGTTTAATGTTTCATAGATTACATGCACTATGGTCGGTGTCTATGTAATGAAGTTGTACTGTATAATAATGTAGTAAAATTCGAGAAAGCACTAAAATCACTTTCCTTGATAGAAACACTAACACAAGTGTTTGTAAACAAAAGGGTATGTTCAATACGTAGAGGTATTGAAGAGCGTTCGTTGAACTGGAGAAAGTCTTGTTGACAACCAGAGATGACGTCATGTCGGCAACGGTAGCTGGATCTCGTAACGGCGAGAGTTGGAGACTGAAGAATGGCTGGTACTTGACCATCTTTAATAATGAAGATGAAGATGATGATGACGCATCTAAGCATTGATTGTAGAACGTTGCAGTGAATCTCAGAACGTCTGATCCTATGGAACGTCTTCCACGAATCACGTTGAGAAGTCTCTGGACAGGGGCGTCGACTTGCAGAACGATGGACACAGTAAGCTTCTAAGATGGCCAGTCTCGAAGATGACTGCGACGATCGATGTGTGGTAAGATGGTGGGACATCGACAGGATGCGAAGAATCGAAGTCTGGACCCTTGCTGCTGGAAACTTGTCCTTGGCTGGAAAACCAACGATGATGATAGGACTGGGTTGGAAACACTGCTACAGTTTACGTGGCTGTCCTTAGAGCTCGTCAGGGACAGAGATGCTGAGTTGTGAATGATGCATAGAATCACGGTGAGCGATAGATGACCAATCGGAAGCTTGACGTGGTTCGAGGCGGATGATGAAGTTACTGCCTTGCTCTTGGGCTGGAGATAATGCTGGAAGCAGTAACCTGAACACTGGAACAGCGTCTGGAAGGAACATCTTCTTCCTGGAACGGGTAGTCAATCCTTGGTGCGGAGTGACTATCTAGAAGAACATCTTCTTCTTACTGGAATGGGATCAATCTTGGAAGCAGATTGTTGACGTCTGTGGGTGTGTAGCGCTCTCGGAATCTGCTACTGGAACTGTCAACGAGTTGGCTGAACCCTGGAACTGGAACTGGAACTACCATTCTCTGGACTGTATTTTCGGCATCTGGCGTCGGACTGCGTGGACTTTTCGTCTTTTGAAGTGGTCGTCTGAGGTCGAATCGTTGTCCCCAGGAAGGCTAGTTTGTAGCTTTGTATTGTGACACTCATATTGCAGTTGAGCGTGTAGAGAATGAGAGATGAGAATTAAAATTTGATATAAATATAAAAAAATATATAAGGAAAAGGAAAAGATTTGTAATGGGTTTGTAACGCGATAATCTAACAAGGATGGGATAATGGGATATGTATTTACCAACATCCTTATACACGTAGTAACACAATACATTTATGTGTTATGTCATTTATTTACATCATATATCACACAGACAACACATCCTGTGTAAAGGGACCTTAAAATTTTATATATGAAAACTAAAAAATTGAATTGCATAAAAGGAAATCAAAATAAATATAGATATATTAGACTAAAAGATCTATATATTAAAGAATATAGTTGTAAAAAATTAGAGATATAGGAGTATTGAAAAGAAAATCATAAGTGAAAGGATGGTTAAAAAATTAAAATTTAATGAATGGAATTGTAGTAAACCTTTTCTAAAGAATATTCATAACAAAATTTTCGTATTAGTTTTCTTAAAACTTTTTTTTGCTGTGTATAAATAGAAATAAGGTATTTAAACAAAATTAATTGTTTTTTTTTAAACTAATGAACTATGGAAAATGAAACGAAACGTACAAATAATATTACCAAAAGTGAAAACTGTATGCACTGACTGAATGAATGTACGTGACCTACTTAAGGCGTAGTACGTTCGATCCGTTATTACTGTATAGTATGCGATAAACATAACTTATTGAAAGGGAAAAGTTATTGAAAGTAAAAGTGCCTGAAAACTGAAAGTAAAAGTGCCTGTAAACTGAAAGGAAAAGGCTAAATTGAAAAAATAAGATAATCCAACACCATAATGAAATATGTTACCAAAATCTTTTATATATATATATGAATAATAATAGTAATACTAAAATAATCTCATCTCATCTGAAGGGAAATAACTATGTATTTCTATAAAAAAAAAAGTTATTTCATGAACATATTATGTCCAAATTATTTGGTAGAAAAATGTGTTTTAACTGGAAACACTAAAAGAAACTCAATAAAAGAGTTGTGCTTCTATCTGGTTATTTCGAGGCTTTATTCGCCATAAATTTGCGATATTTCGCCTGAAAAAGTGGATCATGAGGAACATCGGGATAATATAATTTGAGACGTTCCTGTGCAATATTCTGCAGAGTTCCATCTATGTCAAGTATATATTGATTGGAATCATGAGTCTTAGCTTTAATGGTGTAAGGTCCTTTATATTGTTCTCGAAGACTAGGAGACTCGCCACGTTTTGTATAGAGACGTCGAACCATGACCTGATCACCTGGTGTGTAGGAAACTGGTTTGTTTTTCGACTCTATTTTCTGTTTAAGTTGTTGGAAGGCCCTATGCTTATGAAAGTTAACTAATGAACGTAGTTCATCCAATTATAGTAATCTGTCATTAACATCTGGATCTTCCTTGGGAATTCTTAGAATATTGTCTACTGGATATCGAAAATTCATTCCAAAGAGGAGGGAAAAGGGCGATGTTCCTGTCTGAGTATGCGGGGTATTATTGCAGAAACTAACAGCTTGTTGGAGATAATTTGACCATTTTTGATGGTCTAACTTCGTAAGAAAACAAAGAGCGTTTTGTATATTTTGTGCTGTTTGTTCTACAGAGCCTATAGTTTTGTGTGATGCTGGAAGTGCATAACAAACCTCAATATTTAATGATTTTAAAAATTCTTTAGTTTTCGCAGCATGATGGTTTGGACTTTTGTCAAGATATAATTTACGCGGTACCCCATATTTGAGAATGATCTCATTCTGTACGAAATCTATAAAAGTGGTAGCCGTCATATCTTTGACAGGTTTACAGATGGAAAATGACGTTATAGCTTCAGTAGCTATGTAGAAATAATTATAACCATCAGAAGTTAGTAATTTTCCTACAGCATCTATAAAGAACGCATCAAATAGGTTGTTGTGGTTGTGAGTTTGAACGTGAATATTGTTGGGTCTATAATTTCGTTTAAATTTATTACAGTCAATACAAGCGTTTATCTTCCTATGCAGCCATTTTTGAAGATTGGGAATGTAATAACGATCTTTTATAAGAAATTTTAATTTCTGAAATCCAGGGTGACTGTCAGCATGAAATTCTTCAAAGATGGTATCTTTGAGAGATGCTGGTATGCATAGTCTTAGTTTAGGAGCGGACGGTGAGAAAAATATCTTATAAAGTTTGTGATCTTGTATCACGTATCCTTTAGACCATTTTGCATAGTTAGGATGATCTTTTTCATCATTGTGAAGCACCCTGTATATAGTAGAGAATGTAGGATCCTCTCTTTGTAATGCTGGTACATCTGTGCTGCCATCTAACACAAGTAATGTTAGTGGATGCTCTTGTTCATCTATCAGCTCATATTCTTGTTGAGAGAGATAGAGCGGATGACGAGACAGATAATCTGCTATGTTTTTAGATGAACTAATGTGGCGCACTTCAAAATCAAAGAGCTGAATAAAAGATAACCACCTTGTCATTTGACTTGTCAAATTCGTGGTCTTTTTAACGGCTGTTAAAGCAAGATTGTCTGTAAGTAATGTAAATTTACCACCTATCAGATATTTATAGAACTTCTTAAGGGCAAGAACTACTGCAAACAGTTCGATTTGATATATAGGTCGAGCTTTAATTCTTGGTGGAAGAGTAGCACTGGCGTATTGAACAACAGACCAATGCTTTTCATGGGGCAGTTTCTGAAACAAAGCCGCAGCCGCGCCTATCTGGAATCCACCCGTTACGACCATGTGTTCTGCAGCTGGATTGTATATTTGCAGTATTGGTGCTGTTGTCACCATCTTTTTAAGCTGCTCAAATCGATCCTCTAATTCAGGAGTCCACTGAATTATCTTTTGTTTGCTAGCTGCTAATTTATGTAATGGTGCTGCTACTAAGCTAATTTTATTATAAAATGCACGATGAAATTGCATCATAGCAAGGAACGATTTAAGTTGCTTTACTGTCTTTGGACGTTCTAAGGCGGTGATTGCTTTAACCTTATCTGGATTTTGAGATATCTGTCCTTTATTTATTATATGGCCGAGAAATTTAAATTTTTTAACACCAAATTGAGTTTTCTTTAAATTAAACAAAAGACCATATTTTTCGGCAGTGGTTAGAGCACGTTCTAACACACGCATCATGCCTTCAAAGGTGCTGCTTTTAAATATTAGGTCATCAATGTAATTTAGAAAGTCTTGTTCCGAAAAATCTCTGTACATTTCTTTTATGATTCTATGTAAAATTAAGGTAGAAGTTCGAAAACCTTGGGGCAATCTACGTAGTTTTAGCAATGTATGGGAAAAACCTAATTGACTAACACTAAAACTAGTTAGATCTTGGTCTATTTCATCAATCGGCACTTGCTAGAAAGAATTCGAAAGGTCTGCAAGACAACAGAAATTTGCATTGTATAACTGGTCTAAAACATCTTGTGTCCCAGGCTGTACATCATTGATAGGTTGCGACCTCTGCGAAAGAACGCGTAAATCCAAAACAACACGAACATCTTTCGAATTTCTCTTTGGAATCACCAATAAGTTATTACGATATAAAGCATTTGATGGAGCTAAAATGCCATTATCTAACATTTCTTGTATCTTTGCCCTAGCTTGCTCACGAAGTCTAAAAGGTATCGTATAAGTTGGCACTGTCCACGGAGTACGATCCACGATATTAAGGCTAGCAGAAAAGCTATCAATGCTTTGAAAATCCCTATCGTGCCATTGAAAACAAGTAGGATGCCTTTTGAGTACATTCAATATTTTATCTTGTTCTTGAGGCAAATCAGGGTTAATTTGAAATTTGGAATGATCTATGTGCTGCTTAATTTTTTCAAAGCGTGCTGTGACTCTCTGTTTGACCTGTTGTTTAGTAGGTTCAAATAATTTCCTAACTGTATATATTTCTGATGTTTCTACATCTTTTGGAAGCAAAGCGCCTTGGGCTATATGCAAGCCTTTTGCAAAGAACTTCCTACTAGGAGTGAGATTTATAATTGGAAGATACAGGCTTTTGGAACTTAAAGTTGTGTGAACAAAAACGCATGATTGCATATTCTTGTATATTGGAGTATGTACAAAAAATTTTGTGTCAGGAATATGCGTATCTAATGTGAGCCTAACATACCGCACTGAATTGGGTGGGATAACGACACCTTGTCGCACATAAAAGTTAAATTTACAATTTTTACAGACTTTGGCCGAAAGTGAACTTTCTTTATTGAACTCTTTTGGCAATCTTTGATTATTACCGAAATGCACTAACTGTAAAGAACTGGTCTGATAATTTATATTAGCATTATGATGCAACAGAAAATTATTTGACAAAAGAATTGGAATATTTGCTATTGGTGAAATTCTAAAAAGTACTTGAAAAATCTTGCCTTCTATCTCTATTGGAAGAATTACAGCTTTTGTAAGACTTAGAGGAGTAGAGGATATTCCATATACTTAGGTATGTAATGTAAACTTTTTACAATTCTTAGGCACTAACGAATAGTGAAGCAACGAGGCTTGTGCACCTGTATCAAGAAGCAAATTACATTCTGTACCATTTATTTTTCCTCTAATATACGGCAACTGATTTTTAAACAGTAATGGAACTGTAACTGTGTTTCGTTCATTAGCCTCCTGTTTATGAGATTTATTATTACAAGTAGACATCACTACATTCTCAGTGGATGTTTGAGTAATAGGAAAAGCATTCTTAAACTGTTCGTCTTGGTCATTAATTTCAGGCGTCCCGGAGGAGATAATGTGGTGGGGAACGGCCTTTTCTAATTTATTTATCTCGGTATCCACATCTACAGACTGAAAATTCGTTTGCGTTTCAACACTAATTTGTTGCTTATTATTTTGATCTAAAGGCTTAAAAGTATGAATAGTGGCTTTTGCACTAAAATTGTGGGAAACACCACTAACAGGGGAATGGTCTACTGATGACTCTGTTACACTAGTGTTTGAACCTGAAACGAATTCCTGATTACTTTTCGTGTGATCAGTGTGGTGATCACTGATCAGTCACTGATCAGTGTGGTCACTGATCAGTGACCAAGTCTTCAGTCACAGTGGTGGGAATCGCCACGGAAGTGTGAAACGCCACTAAGGAAGACTCTTGTGCATGAGCCTTGGTGCTAAGAAATGCTGGTGCATTTGGGTTAAGCCTACTGGACGAAGTATGTTTATTGTTCATGGAAGGAACCGTAACAGAATTTTGCCTAAACGTGTTAGAAACTGAATAAATGGGTAATGAATTCTGAAAACCTAGGGGTTGCATCCGAGATTGGGTAAAATCAACCTCTAATGATACTCGTTTTTTGTTGTATCCTCTATGGCTAGGAAATTATTCCTAGGGGATGAAGGCGGGTTCATCACAGGATATGTTCCTGGATTATACAATATGAGATGCATATATTGAAATGATGGAGGTTGAGGTACAAAATATTGAGAATAAAAGCGTTGAGGGTTTTGTTTTCCTTGGGAAAACTGGTTGTTAACTTTTGTCGTCTTCCTATTATTTTTGTCTTGTCCGCCGTTATGTTTACAACACGTATGTGTGTGCTGTATAGGACTGTTTTGGTGAGAAGGTGATCGTGACCTACTTTGTTTCCGTAGTTTGTTTTTCTTCTTACCTTGTTGAATATGCCTGGAGGGCTTTTCAACCGCTACTGCAATTGTGTTTTCATCTAAGTTTTGCTTATTGATTGCTATCTGTAAAGCTTTTAACTGGTTAGATATCGATTCTAATGGATCTGTTTTATTTTCAGTATTAGAAGGAGGTATCTGCAAAGGAACTTCCTTTTCTTTCTGCATGCGATATTTGACTAATGTCTCGGATTGTTCTATGATTTCCGCTTTTGCTATTACCTAAGAAAAGTTGTCAAACGTATGCTGGCTAAATAACGGAATATATCTAGGCAACAAGGAAAGTATAGTTTGCAGTACAAATGATTTGAAAGACATTGGGGGAGAAATCCTTTGCGACAGGTCGAACTTCTCATAGAGAAACTGTGTCAACCGGTCTGACTCTAACTGATAGCGTTGCTGAAATAGCAAAGTTGCTTGCAGCGATGAACGGTTTGGTGAAAACTGATCCAAGAATTTCTCGCGTAATTCTTTCCATGTTAAACTTAAATAGTCCGGTTTTTTATCTAACCAAGTATACGGGAATTTGCCTAACGAAAGTTTAAATACCTGTTTCTTTGTATCTTCATTCCAATTATGAATGAGTGCAAATCTATCAAAGCTTTTTAGAAATTCTGAAACATCCTGGCCGTTTTCGTTAGAAAAGGTTTCCAAGAAAGAATGGGACGAAACAGGAGTATGTACGGAATTACTTAAAGACGTACTTTGAGAAACCTTTTGCTTGTTACGTGACATTGTTTTGAACTCTAATGATAGACACTTTCTCTAATAAAAAGACACAAGAAAAAAACAATCTATGCAATATAAGATGCAAAACTTAACACTACATGTATAAAAACATCTCAGGTCACCGGAACGATAAGCAAGGTCATTACAAGAAAAATGACGAAAGGGACAGGTGCCACGCCCCGAGGGAACAAGTGGAAGTGACCAGAGACTGATTTCAAGGCAGGTAAGAAAGAGGAAAAAGCACAAACAGATTCTTCTTCAGATAACAACGTGCATTCCGAAGGGTTTCTAAGTGTGTATTATCAAAATGTGAGGGGGGCTAGAAGCAAAACTGAATCCTTCTATTGTAGTGTGCTGTCAACGAACTACGATTTCTTGGCAATAACAGAGACGTGGTTGCATGAGGGTATCTTTGACTCAGAACTCTTTGATGCCAGATATTCACTAATCCGTAGTGACAGAAAAACCGGCAAGAGTAGGGGGGAGGGGTATTGCTTGCAATACTAAGAAATAAATATAAAGTGTGTTTGATATATAATGATGACCTAAATAATGGCGTAGACTGTCTTTTGGTGAAAGTAAGTGCGGAGAGGGTAACAATGTATATATGTGTTGTGTATTTTCCACCAAATTCTGTCATTTGTAAATATGATGAAATATTTCAGTACATTGAATCGAAGTGTCAACCAGGCTGCACCCTTCTTGTACTTGGTGACTTTAATTTACCAGACATTAAGGGTACGGGTTTCGATTTCATGAGCGCCCCGGGGCAGTACAAATTTGTAAATAACTTCATGTCATTATATGACTTGAAATCATTCAATGATGTTCAGAATAGTTTAGGTAGAACACTAGATTTGGTATTAACAAATTTAGATAATGTAGTGGTTGAGAGAGAAGAACCCCCCGTACTTAAAGAGGATAAACACCACCCTGCGCTATTAATTAAAATCAAACAGAACAATAAGGTAAAGATAAAAAGTCAAAGTAAAGTAATGGGTTATAATTTCAGTAAGGCAAACTACAATCAACTATATCACGAATTGGGAAAGGTAGAGTGGGAGGTACTGGGTGAACATACTGACGTTGATTGCGCTGTTGAAAAGTTTTATTCCATCTTATATAATATATTTGACAAATGCATTCCGAAAAAGAAACAGAGCACGGGAAACTATCCTAGCTGGTTCACGCTAGACATTATAAATAAAATTAAAATGAAAGCTCGTCACCGCAAAGCGATAAGACTCGGAAAGTCAAATATAGATTTACATAAACGCGAATTTAATGAACTTCGAAAAAGGATTAAGAAAGATATACAAGTCGCATATACAAACTTCGTTAAGGGAGCGGAATATTTAATACAAGAGGACCCATCTACGTTTTGGAACTTTATTAAGAGTAAAACAAAACATTTAAATGGTAATGTATTGTGTTATGAGGGTAAAGAGTTAGCATGTGATAAAGATATAGTAAACGCATTTGCAACCTACTTTAAATCAGTGTATACAGACGGAGCACCACTGCTAGTTGAAACAGATGATTCGACATTAGTTGAATTGTATGAAAAAATTGATATGTTGCAAATAGCGGTAATAGAAGTGGACGAGATTCGAATGGCAATCAGAAAACTAAAATCAAAGTGTTCGATAGGTATCGATGATGTACCATCATATGTAATAAAAGGTTGTGAAGAGAGTTTCTTATTACCTTTACACATGCTATTTAACCTAATACTCCAAACCAGCACGTTTCCAGCAAAATGGAAACTTACAAAAGTTTGCCCTATTCCTAAAAATAATGACAGTAAAGAAATTCAAAATTATAGGCCGGTTTGTATTCTAAACTCATTTGCAAAGATATTTGAAAGCATAACTTATAAGCGTATTGAAAATCACATTAAACCAGTAATATCGGATTATCAACATGGATTCGTCCCTGGCAGATCCACCGTAACAAATCTCGCTGTCTTCACTGACCATCTAGTGAATACATTGGAGAGTAATAATCAAATAGATGTAGTTTATACAGATATTGCGAAAGCATTTGATAAGGTAAACCACACGTTGTTAGTAAATAAACTGAAATTTCTCAACTTTTCTGATCAGTTAATTGCTCTTATGAAGTCATATTTGATGGACAGAAAACAATATGTGGTTTATAAATCCTGTAGATCATTTGAATATATTCAATTTTCTGCAGTCCCACAAGGATCTAATTTAGGGCCGTTACTTTTTATAATATTCATTAATGACCTTCCTAACTGTATTAAAACATCACATAAACTACTCTATGCAGACGATTTAAAATTATATAGGAGAATTACAACAGCACAGGACTGTGTCAGTTTGCAGGAGGATCTAGACAGAGTAAATGAATGGTGCAAGAGCAACTTGTTAAACATAAATTCAGATAAATGCAAAACCGTGTCCTTCACTAAGAAACGGAATGTTGTTAAATTTCAATATAAGATAGGTGGTAAAGAATTAAAGGGGGAACAAACTATCAAAGATTTGGGTGTAATATATGATAACAAACTATCGTTTGAGCATCATATAAATCAAATTGTAAATGACGCAAACAAAAATCTTGGATTTATTTTGAGAATGGGAAGGGAATTTAATAAGTCGAATGTTTTACTGAAATTATATTTTTCATTTGTTAGATCAAAATTAGAATATGCGTCTATTATATGGAACCCCACACGAAGAAAGACTCTATTAGAACAGAAAGAGTTCAAAATAAATTTCTGCGGTTTCTAGTGTACAAGAGAACAGGCATCTTCCCCACATATGAAAATAGTACTTCTCTTAATGAAAATTTTAACACAATGTCTCTCAATCACAGAAGAGTGTTAAATGACATGATATTCTTGTACAAAATATTAAATAACAAATTAAATAGTAAGGATTTGGTCTCTGCCTTTCATCTCAGGGTACCCAATGGAAACATACGTGTGAGCAATGGAAATTTCTTTTATTCTAAGAAATCTCGAACAAATGCAACAAAACAGTCACCAACGTGGAGGATGGGTGCAGTCTACAATAAACTGAGTAAATGTAAAAAAGTTCTGGATATACACAGTATGAGTCAGAATAGATTTCGCAAATATATTATAGATATTCTATGTAACTCTGATATGAACACTGTAATTGGGTAGAATAACCTGTTGTGTTCTTCTTCTTAAATAAATAAATAAATAAATAAAACGTGTTGAGTTTGCTTGAGTGAGAATGTATTTGTCTTTTATATTAAGCATGAAAGCATTATATCAAATGATCACATCACACCACAATAGCTAAATGCTAATTTCAGTGATTTAGTTTAACAAAAATAATACTGATTATAAAAATTGAATTTGTCTTTTACCATTTGCGTCGGAGCCATGTATCGATTTATAGATAAGTAATATCGATTTACTGGTGCATATTGTATTGATTTATTGAGAGATATTGATGCATATAAATCATCTTAATTGGTAGTATTTTATATCGCTATTATCTTCATTGGTAGTATAGTGGTTTTCTTTTTAGATTATTAATTTAGGTTTCAAATGTCTTGAAATGAAATTCAGTTTGATGTAAGTTTATTAGATAACAAATCAGATTATTAACAAAACATCTTACAAATGTTGCAGACATGTTCAAAGTAAATAATTCTAGTAATTGATAATTTAGTGCACTAAAGATGTCTGCTATCTTCAAGACAAATTAAGATTTACTGTACCGAGATCTGAAGGATCTGGTAATTTAATAGGCCTAGCAGGAGACCTCCATGAGAACAATTCAAATACATTCTCAATGCAAGACAAAATTCAACAAATTAAAAAGGTTAACTTACATGAAAGTACTCGTATGAAATACATTCTCATATCTCGATGAATATAGACGTCAGCCAGTAATCGTTCCCGTCTTCTTTCTTCTTGACAGTAAAATTTTGGGAAGTATTTATATGAATTGTGAAGTACTTTCACTGGCTTATAATACAAAAACAACTAGGACGTCATACATCCTTGTAGACTATTTTAAAGTTGTTTTTGTATTTGAAAGTTTCTCTATATTCCAACAATAACTATATGTGTAGTTCTTGTACATGCTTAATCAAAAGTTTTTGATACTTTAACTTTAATACAATAAAAAAATTTTAATATTTCACAGATTGTTAAAAGATGTTAACAATAGTCAACACACTTTGGCATGATACCAATAGTATTTTCCTTTTGAATGTTTTCGATGCACCAAGTTACATTCACTACCGATTGTAATACATTGAAATGAAGGATTTACATTCGTTTCTGACTCAAATGTATTCATAAAGAAATACATGCTTTACGTAAAATTTTAACATCCTCTACACAATACTTGATGAGTTCTTCTTTCATCTTAAAGGTGTCATTACGATGTTCAGTATACCATTGCAAAAACTTAAGTCTTTCGACTACTTTCATGGTACCTTTCCATAATATCTAATGTCTGGAAGTATACCTTCATACGTTTGGTTCTCACGTTGATCGAAAAAGTGCGGGAAATAGCCTTTGCAGGATTGAAGACCAAATGCACCACTTAAGGGCATAGGAAAAAAACTTTAACAGATAGAATTTTCGCCCCATTCATGATTATTTCTGGAGTCCAATTCATCTTCTCAACCATGGTCTTAATGATGAAATGTGCATCATAGCCCCTCCAATTATGGACAGTGCATATTACTGATTTAATGTTTGGACGTCGTTTTCGTAATTCTGTTAGAAATCATCTATTACATTTTCTCCATCAAATATATTTCCTCGTTTGCCACAAACGATACAATCATTTTTATGTTGTTATCTTCATAACAACGGTAACATGCATGCTGACTAACCAAGACATTAGGTATATGTTCATATATGTTCGTGTCCTCATCTTCTATTTTCGTATCTTGTGTACATTCAATATCATGCCATACAATCATAGCTTTCTTCTCCGTGATAATCTTTTGATTCGCTTTTTTGATCTTTAATTCACTTTCATATAAGATTCGTGATTACGTGGTACTACAGCATATCAAATATTACAATACGTTTCTCTACATACGTGAGATTCTTTTTATTTCAGTACAAAAATTTTCAAACACTTGGCACAACAATTCACAGTTGAACATAAATGCTTTCCATTCTGATACTGAGCTGACTTGTGATAATCATAGCATGACTGACCATAAAATTCTCGATTACAATCAGTGCATGTATTATGACATTTAAAATTACATGGTGGCTTCTGATGACATCAGTAGAATACAGCTGTACGATGTTTGAAATGTGCATGCTTTGTTGTATATCTCTAATGACAGCTTTCGCAATAATAACTGCAGCTAAAACATGCTAACAAGCTTACAATGACGTTGTAATAATTCTCTGAGAAAAGTGAATTTAAAAATGTTCTCTCGTTATCATTTGGTGGTGCTTCAAACATGACATCACTTCCTGAAAAGCCCCTATACACTGTAATTTTGTAATCCTTTTAATGTTCTTAAAATTTACGAATTTCAGGAATTCCACCAACATGACTGAGATCCACATTAGCTGCTTTACACAGGTCCTCTGCTTCTTTTTCTATTATATAATTACTTTCATTTCTATATCATCTGTATTCTGTTTGATTTTTCCCCTTGCGTTTTGTAATCCTATGGCAACCACGATTGCATGTGCTGAACATCTATTATCTGTGTTGTTAATTGTAACAATACCCCGTTTTGCCTTTACATATTCTTCGGTATTCATAACATGTTGTTTCAAACGACGTAGTCCTCTTGGCATACGTACATAATGAAAGTTCAGGATGCAATCTTCGTTTATAAGAAAAGCCCCATTACTTTGCAGTACTTCCTCATAACTGGTCCATAATACTTCTGCTGAGACATTTCTAGCTTCTGTGAACGATGACCAAAAAGGGACATGTCATTCTCTTTCATTTGTGATTACTATTTATACGTAATCCTGTTGGTCCACATTACGTAAGAAATAATCTATTGGAGCCCGTAAGCTTGTTTTGATTGCAGTAAAAGGATTTTCATCTGCACGCAGCGGGGCTAAACGGATTCTTAGCGTTGTACCCTAAAAATTGTATTTTCTGTAATATCTTCTACGATCTTCTATTATATGAAATCTATTGTTATCATGATTACGATTATAATTTCCTAATCCCACTCGTATATTTGTGTTTCGTTGTGCTTGAAATTCAGATAGCAATTTAATCATTCTCTTCTCTTCATGTTCTTCATGTTCAGTATTAGCCTCTACTAATATTTCCATAAATGACGGATGTATTTCTTCTTCCTCTTTTCCAGGATTGGGAAATAAATTATTAAGCCAATTTTGTAGATTATTTTCGTAAAACTCTTCTTCTTTTGTATTCTTCCTTTCCTCATTGAAATCCTCTCCTTTTATCTGCGAAAATGTAAGATTTAGCAACTCTTCTTCATTTGTTTTCTCTTCGACGTCTTCTTCTTCTACTTCTTCTTCTTGTAACCATTTTTAAAATTTTTTCAATACAAGCGGATGCTTCTTTTTTTGTATTATCATTCTATTACCTCCATTTTCTAATATTTCTAATAGTTACTTTTCTTCTTCATCTTTTACATCTTCGCTTATCATCTCTTCTTCTTCTTCTTCTTCTTCTGCTATTTGTATTTAATTAACTATCTCTTTCTTCAATAATCATATCTGATGGTAATATTATTTCTTCCTTATGTATTCCTGTCCTCTTCTTCCTTTCATCATCTTTTTACTCTCCTTCCTTCCTCTCATGATGATCATCGTCTTCTTCTATCCCGATTACATCATCTATTTCTCTTAGAAGAACTTGCGTCTCTTTATGCCGTACGTACTCCTCTTCTTCTTCCTCCAAGTCGTTAATAAAGACTGTAATCTCTTTCAATATTTCTTGCGTACTCTTTTTGTTTTCCATTTTATTGCCCCTATATGTATAATAAGTAATTCAAAAAGGATATTTTCGTATATATATATTTACATCAGTTAATGGTTATGACACCAAACACTATTCGAAGCTGTCTTGCACCCACTAGAAAACGTAAAGTATATTAATATTTGTTTGCATTTATTGTTATTGTAGACGGTTCCCATAATGCCCACCGACTTCGATTTTACAAAATTTGAGAAATAAATTTCACTTTTTATTTTGTGGCCAATTTGAAGGCATTTTGTTATTCTACCATTAAGAAAGCCATATACATCATATTATGAATCAATTATTATGGAACAATTTCATGTGTTACACGCAGCTGTGGTACCAATCTTTGAAAGTTTCATTTACAACTTTTTTCTTTTTTTCCTTTTAAATTGATTTTGTGAGTAATGGTGCATTCATTATAAAGGTACAAGATTTTCTCTCTTTCTCTCTCTCCCTCTCTCTTTCTCGCTCTGTCTGTGTGTGGGCGAATGTGATTTTTTTAATTTCTGCTTTTTGCAATAAATAAGTAGAGTGATTCCTCTCAAGGGAGTTCCTTAATGGAGGTGATTCGCCAACTGAATGTGGTAGAAATGGATCATTTCCGATTTTAATGTTGATCACTATAGAGCGGAAATGGTAATAAATAGTAAGAAGTAGTTTTCGGCAGTCGATAAAGGGTGTCAAGGATAACTTTGAGCTTCATCGTTAACATCCTGGTAAAACCGGAAGAGATAGAAATTAACCTAACTATGACTTCTGGCTTAAAATTAATCTACATGTTGGGATAGCAAGAAGCTGTTTTAGAAATTAATATAGCGTTGTGGGAATAAATATTGTCTTCTCTCTTAAACTTCTAATAAAGTCGGAAGTAGCAAAGCTCAACTACTTTCCATTTTAGTGTTGATTACAACAGATTAAAACGATACTAAATAGCGAGAAGAGGTTTTCCAAAATCAATTAAGTGTCCTAAGAATATGTTCTATCTCGACCCTAATCTTTCTACTAAAACTTGAAGTGGTAGAAATCAATCGCTTCCGGTTATAACATTGAGCGTTATAGAATGGATAGCGAGAAGGCTTTTTTAGGTAATTCATTAAGTGCTCCAAGAGTATATTCCACCTCGGCAGTAATCCCTCTACTCAAATAGGAAGTGAAATAAATATACTAGAGCTTCTGGTTCCCCGCTACAGAAAATATAACATGATTCTCTTTAATATTTTATTATTATTAGGATCACGTAGTGGAACTTGTAATATTGTAATGTTAGTACGTACGTACATACATACGTCCGTTACTTCGAACGATAACATTTGAAAGGATGCGAATTTTCTACTTTTTTTTAATAAGTGGATAGTGTGATTTTCTCAAGAGAGTTCATCAATAGAGGTGATTCGGCAAACAAAATGGTAGAAACGAGTTATTTCAGGTTTTAACGTTGATCAATATAAAACAAAACGGTAATGGATAGCGAAAAGCGGTTCTCGGCAATCGATTATACGTTTCAAGTAGTATTGTAAATATAAAAAAACCTTCGTATTTTTTTTCAGAAATGTACGTTTTTTTTAAAAAAAACATTGCCTCTCGTTTTTTTCTAAATTTCGTTTTTTTTTCAAATTGTCATTTGTAACGCATTTTACGTCTGTTTAAGTATGATATATTTTTATGTAGGTATAATTACAGTAAAATGCAACATAAATTAAACGCTAGATACTGATACGCTACAAATATTTTACAATTTATATGAGAAGCATACCTACTAACAATTGGGGTTTCAGCTTTTTTCATCAATATCAACTAAGAAATAAAAAGTAGAAATGTAATTTCGTTTTTTCGTGAAAGCAGGCCGAAAATAATGTCACGAACAGTATAAAATTCAAATAATTTGTCTAAAGGTAAAACTAATACTAATTTGCCTACTAGTATTTTTCTAAATATCATATATAAATAATTTGTCGACTAGATATATATGATATGCAGAGCCGGCTCTACCATATATGCAACACGTGCATTTGCATGGAGCGGCAAGTTTGGAGGGTTCGACAAAATATATCATAAGTATATTACTTAAATATTTCTTGTTGAAACATATTTCAGACATCAATTGCACGGGACTGCGCGCTGTGTTGTCAATAAGGGAAAATAAAATTTTCCTAAATTTGGTCGAAAATTCGAATTTTTTATATTTCAGTACCTATACGTCCTAGTGCAAGTCACCTTACACCAGTCGAACGTTTGTTCTTACTGATCAAACGCGGGTACAGATCGTTAAATTGGAATAATTAGGGAGCGCACGAAAAATTCGTATTTAGATTCTGATTCTTGATTTTGCTAGTTTTTCCCCACCTTTCTGTTCACCGTAATATATTTTTGTTAATTAGAAGCTTTGTTCCTTAAATATCGCCATGATACTTGTTGGATATATCAGTGGTGTACCAATTTTTAATTTAAGATAGTTTGAGTCTGTCTGGTAGCAGTGATGCCAGCTACAGAAGATTTCAATTCCAAATTTTAGAGGGAAATTTTTGAAAATTATCTGTTTTGTCTCTATCATTTCCCTCTTGTTGGATACATCAAAACAAACGTACCCGTATCTGAAAGCCTCGTCCTTGCCCTACACAACGCACTATAGAAAGTTTCAATAGGATAATTAGGGGAACTACAGTTTAGGTTTACAGTAGACCTTGTTCTCTAAGTGGAAAGATAACTATGATTTTTTTTTAGGTAGAATGAGATATTTTTTTATCGACATGCTTACTTTATTACATATCGTCACAATACTTGTAGGATAAATTAGAGGGATAGCAAAGCTTATTTTAAGATAGTTTGTGTGTGTGCGTGTTTCTGATAACAGTGTTGCCAGCTACAGAAAGTTTTACTTCCAGATTTTAGGAGGAATTTTCGAAAAATAACCTTTTTTGTCTATATTATTCTCCTCTTGTTGGTTACACTCGAACAAACGTTCCAGTGTCTAAAAGCCTCGTCCTTAGCCTAAATAGCGCTCCATAAGAAGTTTCACTAGAATAATTAGGGAAAGTACAGTTGAGGTTTATAATAAACCATGTTCTGTAAATGGTAAGAAAATGGTGAATTTCTGAGGTAGAATGAGATTTATTTTTTAATTTCATGCTTACTTTGTTGGATATCGCCATGATACTTGTAGAATATATTTTTGTTGTACCGAGATTTATTTTCAGATATTTTTCGTCTGTCTGATGGTAGTGTTTTCAGCCAAAACAATTAATTCCCAATTTTAGGTGAAAAATTCGGAAAAGTTCCCTTTTCCCTTCCATTATTTCCCTCTTGCTGGCTACATTGAAACAAAAGTACTATTACCTGAATGCTTCCTTTTTGGCCTACAGAACACACCATAAAAATTTTCAATAAGATAATTAGAGAAGTTGTAGCTTTGGCATATCTCTTGATTTTTAATTCTGATGCGTAAAAAGTGTCGAAATTTCATGTGTATGATGACAGAGAATTTTTTCTTTCCCTCTTTGAATGGAAGTCAGTGACTTCAGGATTTCACTTTACCTTGTCAACACACCAAAGAATTTTCGTTAGGTGACTTGAACTCATATGGTAGCTGTGGTATTAGATACAAAAAAAAATTTGAAATTCGGTAAGGGATTTTTTTGTAAATTTTCACCCCTACATTTCCCTCAATAATTTCCCACCGGTTGGCAACAATGCAATATGATTTACACCAAAATATAGCCACATCCATTTTCTAGGAAACACGGCTTTAACCATATCAATCGAGTAAATAGTTTTTGAATAATAAGTGACAAACTGAAAATGTAGGAAAACGCCAAAAATGACCTGGATCCGAATGGAATAATCACACAATTTTGCTCGTATAGGTACAAAGAAACAAACGATTTGTAAGTTACAAGGGCTTCGACTCAAGTTCTGTTGATTATTTCAATAATCTGCAACATAAATCAATAAATAATAGCTGCCAGAAAAAAAAAACAGACATTTGAAAAAACATGAAAAAGAACGATGTTTTTTATTGAAAAAACTTCACAGAAAAAAACCGCTTTTTTACAACACTAGATTCAAGGGAATTTCTCATCTTTTTCTTAACATTCTAGTAGAACTGGGAATGGTAGAAATGAGCCATTTCCAGTTTTGGCATTCATTACTATAGAGCAAAAACGATAATAGATAACGAGAATATGTTTTCGGCAATCAATTAAACTTTTCAATGACAACCTTCTTCACATTTAACAAGCTAGTAAATTCTGAAGATAACAGAATTGAGTCATTTCCGGTTTCAACGTTGATCATTATACAGCGAAAACGATAATAGATTGTAAGAAGCAGTTTTCGGCAATCGAAAAAGCGTTCCAGGAGTAACTTTCATCTTCGTGCTTAACACCCTAGTAAAAAGGAAGTGTAGCAATCACCTACAACTTCCAGTTTCAATTTAATTTACATAGAGCATAAACTATAAGATATAGGGACAAACAGTTTTATGGAATCGATTTAACGTGGGAACAAGAAAGATATGATCTCTCTTAAACTCCAAACCGGAAGTAGTAAAACCCAACCACTTCCGATTTTAGTATTGATCGCAATAGATTAAAAAGATAATAGATAAGGGGAAGCGGTTTTCTATAATCATTTAGTGTCCCAAGAAAATGTTCTATTTCGACTCTAACCTTTATACTAAAAGCAGAAGTGGCAGATATCAATCAATTCCGGTTATAAATTGAGTGTTATAGATTTGGGAGCTAGAAGGGATTTTATGTAATTCATTAAGTACCCCAAGAGTGTATTCCATCTCGACAGTAATCTCTCTATTAATACCAGAAGAGAAAGAAATATGATAGAAATTCCGGTATCCGTATGAATGGAGAACATATTACGTCATCCTCTTTACGGTTTAAACTAGAGTTTATTTTTAAATTAAATACTAGCCGGATGTTTACTAAATGTTGTGAGCTATTAGCCCATTCCCTAAGGAATAAGTACTGGTATATTCTGTGGTCAAACTCGGCCAACAACAGGATGGACAATGGTTGCATTTCATACCTTATTTCTCGATAACTACTTTATTAGGCAGCAGCATTTTCTTTATAAATATTGGCCGAATCGGAACAAAATTCGGTGGTGGGCAGCCCTCAACCTAATTAAGATCTCTACATTTGCTGGCCGAGCTTGGCTAAGTTTTGGGCCAGATTTGCGTGTAGTAATTTATTTCTCGGTAATCTCTTGCCAGATCGAATCTAAAGGATTTGCCATTACAGAAAACCGCTCGTCCCTATTTATCGATTTTGCTTTATAGTGTTCAACGTAAAACCGGAAATGTTTTATTTCTACCACTTTCGGTTGGTAACAAAAGGAGATGAAAGGTATTCTTGGAACGCTTAATCGATTGCCGAAAACCGTTTCTGTTTTATAGTGGTCAACGTTAAAAATTGGAAATGGTTGATTTCTACAATTTTCGGTTTATGGATCACTTCAATTAACTAACTCCTCCGAAATAATTACTCTACCCATAGTTTGCAAATAATAATAATAATAATAATAATAATAATAATAATAATAATAATAATAATAATAATAATAATAATAATAATGTCACGGACGCTCATCGATATCATCGTTAAACTTTGTCCGTGATTGTACTTTCAGTTCAATATTCTTCAAAGGGCATTCAACGAACAGCGAAAGAAAATGATGGATATTTCAAAATCAAATTGTGTTTAATTAATGAATTCTTTATCTGTAAAACTGCTATGTAATTCAGTCTTTGAAATCGTTGCCAAGCACTGAAGTCAGCTAGCTTTCACAATTCAACACGTAAGATCCATGCATTGACAAATATGATGACAGAAGTGAATTTCAGAGGTTTACGTCTTTACGTATTCCACCACGAGTACAGGAAGTTCCATAACCTCGTCTCGAGTCGAGTAACAAAACTACTGGGCTCTTCCAAAGTCAGGAGTAGTAGCTTCGAAAACCTATCAGGTGGAACACCTAGTTACTAGTGTGGATCATATTGCTTATCTAGACTACATCAATAAGAAAAGGTATGTACCTGTTTCATATTTGTCAATGCCTAGTCATGAGTCAGTGCTTGGGAAGTTTCAAATAGACGCTACTGATCAGAACTACACACATTAAAAACATTCCCCACAGATCCTATTCTTTTATTTCAACCGAAATGATTAATGACGAATTTATTGGTGTACAACTTATCGATGTCTAGATTATTAAGGAAGTTTTGGTTATTGCTATGACACCTCTTGCGTACGTCCCGTTCTATGTAGATCATAGATAACTCATAGCATAACCGCATGGTGGAGGCGTTAAAATTTCTAATGAAAACTTAGCGATTTTAGTTTTCTGTTATTTAATTGTCTTAGTCAAGCATCGATACCATCACCATTAGAAAATAATGCATCTTCTTTTTTTTTCTTTTCGATTCAATCAAAATTTATTAATGGCATGTCTTTTAGGAAAGTAATTCAAAAGCAATCACGTATAACTGATGAATTAGATGCGACGTTAGACCAGATACTTCAATGTGTAACACCGCCTAGGCAAAGGAAAGAAAGAAAAGCAGACACACAGACCTACACAGTCATTCAGGTTTCTGACACGAGAGTACGATTTATATCAGCTGGTAGTTCTCGAAGCGAAGGTGAGCAAAGTTCAACAAACGTGCAGGCAAATCCAGTTAGTGTTAATGTCCAGACAGAACTATGTAAATTGCCGCGTTATGATATTAAATCCGGAATGGATATAGTTTCATTTTTTCAGGACTTTGATGATTGCTGTGAGATAAACAGATACGATGACAACAGAAAAAAAGCGTTGTTGCCAGTTGTATTTAAAGGTCAGAGTAGGCAGTGGATTAAGATTTTTCTTGACAGGAAAAATGTAGGCGAAACAACATACAATGAATTGAAAAAGGAACTGATAGATGAGTTTCGAAATTCCAGTTTCGTCTTAGACATAGAAGAAACAATTAGAGATAGTTTACAGAAAGAGGGTGAACCTATAATAAATTTTGTTTACGATATGCTAGCATTAATAGAGAAGTTTGACAAGGACATGACAGGCACTAAAAAGATAGGATAAATCGCGTCAGGTCTTTTGCCATATTACATAGACGAGGTAGGGACAAAATCCTTTGATGATCTAGATGATTTTATAGAAGATTTATTAAAGGTGGAGAAGAATAAATGTAAAATTGAACGTAGAAAACAACGTGCTAAAGGTAGAAAGAATTCAGAATCAACTTCAGTACAGGAATTGATAAGTAGAATAAGAAAACCAGTAAAAGTAGGTGATTCGTCAGATAGTGATTCCGACTATGGTGTAGTGGTAGCAAAGGAACCAAAGAAAAAATCACATGTTAATCAAAAGCCCGAAGAGAAAGAAATTAAAGTAGAACCGTCGACTAGTTCATACATGGCTAGGATAGAGAAAACTCTTGGGGAATTAAAACTTTCAATGACAAGTCAAATGCAAGTCAATTATAAAATTAATTAACAATTAATTATAATTAACAAATATTATAATAATAATGGACAACAAGGTTGGAATAATTGGAATTCACAGGCTGTTCCAATGTATTACCAACAGAATCACGCTCAACCGCAACCTCAACCAAATTTAAACTATAATGCAGTGCTTTTTGTTCCGTATAATCAAGGTTCTTTTCCATGCCCAAATTGTCAAAACTGCCAAGGACAAGGCCAATCCCAGAATTTAAACTAGAAACGTCTGTAAATTAAAGGGCACATTTACAGCGTATAGGGAACAGAAATACAAACAAATATTAGCCTCAATCCAGTGTGAAAACGACATGGTGTTTTTAACTGTAAATATAGAAAATAAACCAGTTAGAGCTATAATTGATTCTGCGAGTCAGTTATCGATTATTAACAAGAATTTAATTCCGAAAGGAGCTCTAGTCAGAAATATCGAAATGAGAATTAAAGGTATTACACAGAATTCCATTTCAGTAAATAAAATAGCCGTAATTAGGTTTTCTGTAGCGGGGAAAACATTCCGTCATACTTTTAGAGTTATTCCTGAGTTTTCACACAATTTATTGATTGGAAATGATTTCTTATTTCCACATGGAGTTAAGTTAGATTACGAAGGTAAAACAATAGCCTTACTTAGATTTGGAAAACCACCATCCAAGCTATCACAAGTGGATAGTATCACAGTATCTGTATCAGAAACAGTGCATAAAATATTAAAAGCGTCTTTAGTGCCTAAGTTTGTACTTAGTAGAAACGTCTATTTCCCACCTAGGACAAAAGTGTATGTACCAGTAAAATTAGAACATTCTTGGTCGGGAAATGAATACTTGTTGGAACCAAACAAGAAATTAGAAGATCAGTATAAAATTTTAATTCCTAGGTCATTACTCTCAAAAGATCAGAATTTGTTAGAAATAACAAACCCATTAGACAAGAAAGTAGTGCTAAAAGCGAACACAGTTGTAGGCTATGTTGAGGATTATATCACTCAGAAACAATGTAATATAGCAGATATGTCAGAGTCGGAAGAGGAAGAATTAGCAAGAGAAAAATTAAAATTTGATGCAAACAAATTGATAATAGGAAAAAGGGCGGATCCCGAAGTTAGAAAGAAATTGATAGATCTTTGCTATGAGTATAGTAATGTTTTTGCGTGGGATTCTAAAACGATAGGAAGAGTGAAAAATTACGAACACCACATAGAATTAAGAACTAAAGTTCCCTTCCATCGTAGCCAGTATTCAATCCCCATAGCTCTGAAGCCGTTGGTTCGAGAACAGCTCAATATTCTGTTAGAACAAAAAATCATCGAGAGGGCCGCGTCGCCATACAATAGTCCTATGTTATTCATAAAGAAACCAAACAATTCTATTCGTGCAGTATTGGATATGCGCATTTTAAACAATCACGCAGTTTTCCATAGCACGTCATTACCACCAAGACATAATATTCTATCAACAATGGGAGTACATTTGTGGTCCAGCATTTGCGATATAAAATCTGCGTACTATACAATCCCTCTTAGCGAAGAATCTAGGGATTATACTGGATTTAATATCCCAGGTGAGAGTAGTTTTAAATTTCGAGTTTTACCACAGGGATATCTATCAGCGCCCGCTGTTTACACAAGAATAATGTCTATTACTTTAGCGAATGTAGCACCAGCAAACGTTTTGTTCTACATGGATGATGTATTTATTTTCGGGAACGATCAACACCAAATGGTAGACATTCTGGGCACTGTATTTGAAAGATTGAGAAATGCAGGTTTGAAATTGTCAGCAGAAAAATGCAAATTTTTAGAAGAACAAATACTTGCGCTAGGACACATAGTTAGTTCCGTTGGTTACCAAGTAAGTGATAAAACAATAAACGCAATTAAGGCTTTTAAATCACCTAAATCGCCTAAACATCTCAAATCTTTCCTTGGTCTCACAAATTACGTCCGGAGATTCTGCAAGGACTACGCTATTTTAGTCTAGCCGCTACAATTGATGACCCGGAAAGGCAAAAAGTTTCAGTGGACAGAAGAACATGAAGCTGCTTTTCAGAAGCTTAAGGACGCTTTGATGAAGGCACCCCTTTTATCACCTTACGTACCACATAGACCTTTAAGATTAGCGACAGACGCTTCGAGTCTTTCGATAGGCAGTTGTTTGTTACAAAAACATGAAAATGGAGAATGGACGCCGTTATGCTATTACAGTCGTTTGTTAAGACCGTCCGAAAGTTCGCGCCATATTGTAGAACTAGAATTATTAGCAATTTTATCGGCGTGTAAAGCATTTAATTTCTATTTATATGGAAATGAATTCGAAATTTATACTGACTGTAAGGCTCTTACATATTTAAAGACAGCACCCAAACTATCGCCAAAATTACTACGGTATGAGTTGGAATTACAGGAATACAATTACATTCCAATTTACGTAAAAGGAGAAAATAATCCCAGTGACATTCTTAGTAGAGACACAGATATTCAGCCAACCAAGGAAGACTACGACATGGAAGGCCTAAGAGCGTTCCTTTCCTTTGAAGAGGGAGTAGATGTAACCGAACTGCAGAGACATGACGCCCATTTCGGTCCAATTATCAATGCATTAGAACATCCAGAAGAATGCAACGGGAAAATGGAGAGACAAGCTTCAGCTTTTGAAATGAGAAAGGGTAGATTATATCGTAAACACCGGTTCGCAAATAAGACCAAATATTTACTCTGTATTCCATATTCGCTTCGTGAATATGTGTTTCAACAATTACATACTGAACAATACGGAGGTGGTCATTTTTCGTTTTCTAAGTGTTACAGCAATGCACTAAAGAAAATATACATGCCCAATATGAAGAAATTTTTACATGAGAAATGCAGCATGTGTGTCACTTGTCAGGTCAATAAAAGACGTGTGGGGAAAACACCTTTACATCCGCAGACCTACCCACAATACGCACCCATGGAGTCGCTCGTTTTAGATCAATTTGGTCCTTTGCCTTTGTCTAGCACCTATAGACATAAATATGTATGCATTATGGTTGATATGTGTACTAGGTATGTAATAGCGAAATCTATACCGGATCTCAGTGCCGATTCAATAAGTCAAGTACTTTATGAAGAGGTGATTTCAAAGTACGGTGTGCCGAAGCAGATAGTGTTAGACGGCTTGGCATCACATAAGGGTAAATTAATGGAGGAAATGCCTTTTTTTAGGTACCCTGAAAAATATAATGCCAAAATGACCGCGATTTCGGTAGCATATATTTATCGCTTCAGTATATTGTTACTCTTGATTATAAAAAAACAATCCTCGAGAATGATACCACGTCCTTTTCATCTAACAATGAATTTAATAATTTTTAACTCGTCTGTATAATCATATTTCTGTTCGAACTTCTATATTCAACCAACATCAATGTACGTTTATCGGTTTGTGTAAGAAATCATCGCGATATGATTCATTTCTTTTATAGTGCACTATTCACTTTCATACAGGTAATAACGATATAACTAGAGGGAGTTGCGAGTATTTATACAATGTCGTTACTTTTAACTCGCTTCTCGATTCCTTCTTTCAATCTACATTCGAGACCAGTTCACATTTCATGTGGTACGAACACCGTTATTCAAAGAATCAGCATATGCATTGCCACATACAGTTGGAAATTTCAAGCAGATATGGATAAATGAATCGATTCAAAGAATTGGAATGTTAATCTTATCACATTTGGTTCATAAGGCTATTTTCTTTGCATAAAGTCACTTCAAAAGCGACTATAGGTAGGCCTAATTTTGCTAACAAACTAGTGTTTCTTTATGTTATTCTACGTGCTTATACGTCTTTCTCCATTTCTTTTCAGAATGGAGTTGGGTCCGTATTTGGTTTTTATTTCACTTACTCTCCTCAGCATCCTTATATTCTCACTCCTCATTTATTTTTATTGTATTTGTCACAACTACCGCTTCGCCGATACTGTTCAAAAGGAGAGTATTTCATTAAATGAATTACGGAAAGAAGACACAGATGATAAACCTTTGAATCTGTCAACCGACGCAATTAATTCGAGCATTTCCGCCCTATCTGACATTCGAACCCTTGACCCACCAACAACCTCTGTGTACGCCACTGTTACACGCACACTCCCACGTAACCCAAGTACTGACCTCCCGACTATCGGTCATTGTTCAAATGGTAATAGGTATGTCCCATCCGCCGATGTTTTCCCACAACAACCACGTTGTGCTATTCAGTATCCATCTCTTGAGAATTTGTCACAGCACGACCTTTCTAAGTTACAAGGACCTTTGACGGACAGTTTCAACTATAAGCAACATAGTTCTCAGGATGAGAATATTTCCGGACACCATCCATTGGAACGTTCGTCTTCTCCTCTGCGCCCCGCTGGGCACCGCAGAAATTTGATTTGTGTAGCCGAGTTGCCTTCCTACAGATGATGTTTTCAGTGCTTCCATTATTTTTAAATTTACATGTGGTGTCAGTGATTTTATTTTGGTGATGTGTTTTTTTTATTTTAGTGCTTTAGTGCGGCATATATGTTATTTATTTATATATATAACATTTCATTATCTTTTGACGTCTGGTGATGGTGATTTATGGATTTTGTGCTTTATTTTGTGTTATTGTGTAGTGGTCATTATTCTTATCCCAACATTCTTCAGAATGGTGGATGGAAACACTGTGATACATGACTGTATGTTGCGTAACCGCTCTCTTCCAGTCAACTGCGAACTCAGCATCAGTCTGTTTGCGTTCTGTGGACTTTGTTTGGTTGCGACCAGACACTGCCTTCTGTTTTCATCTCGTCGATTACCAGAATTGATGAGCGAACATTGCAAATAATTTTATATTTATTTCACTATATAATGAGATTTTATTTCGATTTTTCATATTTACTCGTTTTATAATTTATTTCATTCTGTATGTTATTCATTTTAATTATGTCTCTTTGTATTTCAATTTTTTTCTGTCGCAAGAGTGTCGCCAGATTTTCTGGTGGGGGGTGTCACGGACGCTCATCGATATCATCGTTAAACTTTGTCCGTGATTGTACTTTCAGTTCAATATTCTTCAAAGGGCATTCAACGAACAGCGAAAGAAAATGATGGATATTTCAAAATCAAATTGTGTTTAATTAATGAATTCTTTATCTGTAAAACTGCTATGTAATTCAGTCTTTGAAATCATTGCCAAGCACTGAAGTCAGCTAGCTTTCACAATTCAACACGTAAGATCCATGCATTGACAAATATGATGACAGAAGTGAATTTCAGAGGTTTACGTCTTTACGTATTCCACCACGAGTACAGGAAGTTCCATAACCTCGTCTCGAGTCGAGTAACAAAACTACTGGGCTCTTCCAAAGTCAGGAGTAGTAGCTTCGAAAACCTATCAGGAGGAACACCTAGTTACTAGCGTGGATCATATTGCTTATCTAGACTACATCAATAAGAAAAGGTATGTACCTGTTTCATATTTGTCAATGCCTAGTCATGAGTCAGTGCTTGGGAAGTTTCAAATAGACGCTACTGATCAGAACTACACACATTAAAAACATTCCTCACAGATCCTATTCTTTTATTTCAGCCGAAATGATTAATGACGAATTTATTGGTGTACAACTTATAGCATAACCGCATAACTTATAATAATAATAATAATAAAAATTTTCTTTCTTTCAAGACCTATTGTGCGCAGTATCTTAGTCGCAGCAGCTATCGTGGTCTATTATTATTATTATTATTATTATTATTATTATTATTATTATTATTATTATTATTATTATTATTATTATTATTATTCTGTCCATGATCTGTTATTTTTTTAACTGTTAGAGGAAAGGTTCATTTTTTCTACAGTCTCACTTTATCTATAATGCTAGTTCGGTATTATACTTAAAGTTTAGTTAACTAAAGAAAAAGTGGATCTAGTTGCGTGGAGCCTCCATTTCATGTTAGCCTTCGGTGATCATTTAGTACTGTTCAGCGAGGTAATTTAACAGAAGTAGAATGTTCTTATAGATTATTCGATGTAGTGTCATAAAGTAGGAAATGATACAAGACGCTGTGTTTTCTAAATTAAAGTTTGGGATCCTCTAGGGCAATTGTTCCAACATTTTAAACAAGCGCCCACATTCTTAAACCCTACATACTTCACGCCCACATCATTCGCGCATGTCTTTGACCGTTTCTGCAATTTTAGTTGCAGCATTGTATTCTCAAATCATCAGTAATAGCAACAATAATAATAATAATATTAATAATCTATACTGTATGTAAGACAATATAAGTGAGTTACTCATTATCGACCAAGCCATAATACTATAATTAGCAAGAATACTCTTTTTGACGAAAGCAAGGGATAAAGAAGGATTTTTGGAAATATGAATCATTAGGGGCGTAAATAGGATAGTTCATATAATCGCTGG
Source organism: Thermobia domestica (assembly GCF_964235325.1). Lineage (NCBI taxonomy): Eukaryota > Metazoa > Arthropoda > Insecta > Zygentoma > Lepismatidae > Thermobia > Thermobia domestica. Next base: position 184,370,001 of record NC_137456.1, read on the forward strand.
TTTCGGGCATTTAAAAATCGATAGGCCATTCCATTGGTTAAATAAATAAATTTAAACAAATGAAATAAGACCTGCTTGGATAAATTTCAAAGTCCTCCTTTTCTATTAATTTCAAGACGCTCAATCCAATAGAACTATTTTCTTAACATGTCCCTCTCTGGGGTCTCGAGAAAAATAATCTCAAAATTGGGTGGATTGAGCGTCCTCAAATTAGTCCGAAAGGTCTATTAGGCATGTACCCTATCGTGGCCACCTTTACCATTTGCATGAGTTTTTGTTTTTTTAAATCAATTCACACTCGGAATTAGCGTGCACAGGCTTTCGAGCGTGCTAAAGGTCTATAAGTTGAAAAAAGTCATAAGTGGAACTAACAATGCGGAACTAAATAATTTTGAAAGATTAACAATGAGGACGGGGGATGGATTCAGACGACATATATAACATTATTACAACAAGATCTTCTAAAATGTTCTTACAATTTTTAGAAGTAAGGGACCATGGCTCCCCAGCGAATTATCCTAATTACACCAATGCTATCAAATTTTCGAAGGTAGCGTCAACAGGGGCGTCATTTCAAACTTCGCTTGAGGGGGGTAAGAGCACTACCGACATAAGACTTTCAAGTTTTGTACTAGTATATTAATAGACAATATATTAGAGTATTTATATATATATTTCCCAAACTCTTGGGGGGCAATTGCCCCTCCTGCCCCCTAAATGACGTCCCTGAGCGTCAATGAGTGACAAAAATAACAGCATTATGTAAGCTAATACGAACGGAAACAATTATTCGAATCAAAATATGACAATAATAACGAAAATATAAAACGACTTTAAATAACTATCAGAACGAAACTAACAAAAGCGGCAATCCGACAACACTGTACCGTAACTACACTCAGATGTTCTACGTATAGCCATAAAATAAAAATTTGCTTTCTTCGTTCTTCCTGCGTATTCTTCACGTTTTAAAATTGGCTACTTTTATACTGTACAGTTTTTTTTTCTTTTTTATATTTGAAATGGAAAGAAAATTGATAATAGTAATTTTATCTCTATTTTTCTAGTTGTGGGAAATTAATGAAAGTAGTAGTGTGTAGTATGACAGCGATATGTCATTATCTATTAATGTACGCTCATGTCCAAAATGATTGTCGCATATCTATAACTGTCTTCTTGTAAGAATATAATTTGATAATGATTTTGCAGGGTACTTTTAATACTGATACTACGTGTATAATCGGGAAATGTATATTTGTGGTAAATTTCATAGGAAAAGAATTATAAACACGAAAATTAGAATGAGTAAAACAAAATGTTGCTAAATGGACAATAAAGTTTTATTTTCGTTTTATTGTTCTTACTCTTTGACATGAAATTTTCCACATACATGTCTTTGCTGATTATACACATACTAACATTATAAGAAATACCGGGCGAATTCGTTATCAAATTATATTCCTACAAAAAACATATTTATAGACAATAATTTTGGACATGAGTGTACCTATCTTGTTGTTTTTTCTTGGATGGAAAACTCATTTTACTTTGTTACAACAACAAAACACACTTCATTCAATAATTTCTTCTTTATACATATATATTTTTCTTTAACACTGGGCGTTTTTCTATTTCCTCAACTAACTTTTCATAGTCCTTATCACTAATTAAAGACATGCTAGTCACTAATCAAAGAATGTGTTAGTTTCCGTTGCGAACACGCGCTACACACGGAACAAATTGTTACGTGAAAAAACTTGTAGAAAACATTTATTTTTTACCTTTCTACTTGGCGGTACCTCGGCAGCTTTTCTGTCGCCGTCGCCTCAGTGAGCGGACTCCCATAAGACTCAATGCATTTTTAGATGTTGCGCAACTCTTCCGTCGCCGAGCTGTCGCCCTGCTTGGCGACACCTCGGCAACTTTTCTGTCGCCGTCGTCTCAGTGAGCGGACTCCCATAAGACTCAATGCATTTAGCCAGAGCAACAAGATAGTTGCCCGACAAAATGTTGCTAGTGAGCGGTAGGCCTTATAGGGTCTAGTTGCGGTTTTGCCCGGGACTTGAAAACGGTTTCGTACTTCTTATGGCAAGAGCTTTCACACGATATATAGGTTTTCCGCAGGTACTTGGTCCCGGAATGGAATCATCCCTAGTTATTAATAAAGGGGAAGGAAAATGTGAGAATAGGAATTATTACTCATATAATAGCATATCGGTATCTCAGAATCTTTGGAAGTTACAAACATGAAACTTTGTTGGCTTTAGGACTTCTCATTTAAAACAAAATCTCTTAAAGACAGTAAACAGGACCACCCAATATTTTTTAATTAAAATTGAAACGAGAAGTTGTAGTAGATATCTACCACTTAGTGTTATACACTAGTGTTTAGAGAGGAGATGGGATATATTCTAGGGACGCTTAATCGAATACAAAAACCGTGTCTATCTATTGACGTTTTTCATATACAGTTTGTTCAAGAAAACTTTGCCACTCACCTCTTTTTGAAAAGGCGTGTAGTCTTACCTACAGTTAGAATTAAATCAGATAAACGTGAATTTTGTTTGGTCAATTAAGAAGTTTATTTAGAACCACAAAATTATAATTTTCTTTCGCGGTTGCAAGAATATCATCTTTCATAGCAGGGTGAGTGGTCAAGATTTCTTGAACAAGACTATACAACAATGAACGTTAAAACCGGAAGTGGTTGATTTTTAATAATTACGTTTGATTACAGGGTAAAAGAAGAGATGGTACATATTTTAAGAATGCTACACCCCCTTTTTTATGAAAAACCTCTTCTCGCTGTCTGTTATAGGTCATGTTTTATGTATATTACATTGAAACTGGAAGGCATACTGGATTACCAGGGTGTCTATCGGTCACGAAAGGGATTTTAAAAAGTCACGAAATCAGAAAACGGTCATGAAAGTCAAGAAAAAGTCACGAAATTTTGCTTTTGGGTCACGATTCAGTTTATCTGTACAAATATAAGTTCATACTGGAAAATGTTGCTCTATAAAATGTCAAAATTCACCACCAAAAACGTCTATGGTTTTAGACGCTACAAAATCACAAGTAAAGCATGCTTCTATCACGTGCATGAAAATTGGCCCAAGCTGCACTCAAATTCGCTTTTGAGAATGTTACTAAATTTAATGGTTTGTTAAAGAAAAGGTCATGAAATTTCATTTTTGAATTTTAGTAGACACCCTGTCATTTCTGATTTTATTAGAGTGTTATGGATAGATAAAATGTATTCTTGAGATGCTCAGTCAATTGTCGAAAACAGCTTCTCGCTCTCTATTACAGCTTTTGCTCCACAGTAATGAAAAGTAAACCGAAAATTGTTGATTTCTACTGCTTATAGTTTTATCAAAGTGTTAAGGATAGAAGTGAAAAGTGTTCTTGGAATCTTTTAGTCGATTTCCCAAAACTGTTTCTCGCTATATATTACCGTTTTCCCCCGTTCAATTTTAAAGCGGGAACTAGTTTATTTCTGCCACTTTCTATTTCAATACAGTATTAAGGATGGAGTTGAAAGGTATTCTTGGGATGCTAAATCAACTCCTGGAAACCGTTTCTTGCTATCTATTACCCTTTTGGTGTACAGGATCAACGTTTAAAGCAAAAATGGTTGATTTCTATCACTCCTGGTTTCTGATCCAACACCTCCTGGTTTATGATCTTCTTCTAAGGAACTTTTTCGAGAGAATTACTCTAGCTATCAATTGCGAAAAACAGAAGTCAAATTCAGTTTCGTTCAAGAGTTTCGTGCGGAGTAACGGACGGGATGGACCAAAGCACTAACTGTACAATATTATTATAAATCTTACTCTGTAATCCCAATAATTAGATACATATTTCAGCGTTTTTGATTGTGATCTTGAAGGGAAGAAAAAGGTTTGGAAGAGAATAAAGGTGTATACTACAATTATTATTATACTAAGATGTTTATATCTCGGGATCCCGAAAAGTTGAAGACATGAAACGTGGTATTTGAACTGAAATTGGTATGCTTCCAGATATATAAAGTGCAAGGCCATAGTCCGAACAAACACGGTGGTCTGGGAGCAAAGCCCCCAGGTATTTCAACTGAAATGCAGTATACTTCCAGGTATGTGAGGTGCGAGGCTGTAAAACGAGCAAACACTGATGATTGCAGGTTTGAGATGCAAAGCGTTATACCGAACAAATTTGCGGGTCTGAGGGCAAAGCCTTCAGCGAGACGAAGGCTTGTATTAAATAAACTCTGATGAAGACACTAAGGAGGCTCACACAATATTTTCTTTATTAATAATGAAATAGGAAGTGATAGTAGATTTATACCCCGTCCGGTGTTAGTATTGGGATTGGATTGGTGACACAATTATATTCTTGGGATGCTTAATTGATTGCAGAAAACTGCGTCTTGCTATCTACTTCCGATTAGAGGATGATATCTACCAGTTCCAGTTTCAGTAGAGGGTAAAGGATGAAGATGAAGTGTATTTTTAGTCGATTGTAGAAAACCAGGTTACGGTTTCTGCTCTGCAGTGATCAACGTTAAAACCGAAAAGAGTTGATTTCTACCACTTCCAGTTTTAGTATAGGGTTAAGGATGGAGATTAGAACGGACGGTTAATCGATTATGGAAGACAGCGTTTTGTTACCTATTACAGTTTTTCTTCCATAGCAATCAACGTTAAAAACAGGAAATAGTTAATCGCTACCACTTCCTGTTTTAGTTGAAGGTTAACAACAGAGATAATATGCATTCTTAGGACGCTTAACCGATTTTCAGAAACAGCTTCTAGCTTTCTACTAACGTCTTTAACTCTACAGTGATCAATCTTATACCGAAGTCGTTGATTTCTGCCACTTGCAGTTCAAGAGTCACCTCCATTAATTTTAAAACATTTTTTCCTACATAATTATGTAACACTTGTTTTAATTCCAACTAAACTTGATACATATATGTCTTACAATCTGGAAAGAAATACTCGGGAGGGTAAGGAACCCCTAGCATCCCAAGGCGTGGGGATGGGAGAGCTGACATTTTAAAAATAATTGTAATGATCGATATTCTTGTTGAATCCATAGTTTTCGGGTCAGTCGCTGATGTGGATAATGACTGTTTCCATTCCGTTCAACTTCATCTCTGAAGAATCGGGAAGAGTTACGTTTTAAAAGTAATCGAAAATGACGGATATTAAAGGCGAATCCATAGTACTCATTAGTGCTAAGACGAATAGTGGCACTTTTGATACAATTTAAAAAGAAGTTAGAATGCAACTTTTGAATTTAATTAATGTAAACTTTTGCATTAAGAAAAACTAGACTATTTGCCAGCCAAAGTTGTAGGTGCGACTGTAGAGTTTATTTATTTATTATTATTATTTTTAAAGTATACTTTTTAAATAACACCACAACATGCGAGGGAGAGAGAGTGAGAGATTTCTGGCCTTTTCAACATATTCTTAAATGTTTATAAAGATTTTGTTAAGATTTTCTTATAGTTTTAATTTATGTTTGTTTCTTATATTGCAAGTACACACAGCTTGTAAGATGTAAATACAACTTAATTTTGAAGAGACTCGAAAATGGTGACGCCATTTCCGTTGTTCTAGTAGCTAACACGCGCGCCTTTCGTGCACGTAGTCACACGTTCGATTCCCAGTGGGAGTCTCTTACAAAATTTGGACGATTACTGTGTTTGAATTTTATTATAATCTTTGAGTCTACGTCTCATATAACCTCGATGCAGAAAGGGAATCCTAAACTTTAATAATTAATTAACTCGAAACCGATGAGAGTACAAAACTCAAGGTTTCGGCAGAAAACTAGCACCAAAATTTGGAATAGGAAAAGTATCAAGTATACTGTTGGAGGGGGAGGGAAAGGATGGGAACACGGACATAAGACCATAAAACACATTATTGAAATGTCAGTCAGTGATGATTATAGAGGTGGCTCCTGGGCCTAGAGCTTCGAAATTCCCTCTAGGGCATTTCCCGAGCGTGCTCAATCTGAGTTACCAGAATTTTCACAGTACTATTTTCACCCATCGTTTATTCAATCCCCTCGCACAGGAAAATCTGAAATGATCATGGTCTCTTATCGTGCTCAATATGAAATTCTTCCACGAGAAAATTCTGTAATCAACACTCAGGCACGTATCCAAGGGGGGTCGGGGGGTCCGGACCCCCCTTCGAGACCAGGAATGAAAAAACTAAGGAAGGATAAAACAAAATGAAATGACAAAAAGAAGGATCAGCGTTAAAAACTAAAAAGAAAACTACAGGAAGCTTTTGTTTACTCTTTCTTATGAGGAAATTTGTATTACTTGCAAAATGGTGGTGAGGTAAGCGAGGTATTCTGGAAGAGTCAGAGAATTTGAAAATTCAAAAAAAGTTATGGAATTCTCAGATTTCCTGCTACTAGTCAGGGAGATTTCAAGCTTTCGAAAGCATAAGTGCCGTTGTGTAACAGCGTGGACATATTTAATCATAACTTTTCGTCATCGCATCCTTGCAGTATTAAACATGTTATTTCAAGGACAATTTTTCTGTTGCTCCTTTAACCTGTCATTTGGAACCAACAGTAGTTGACGGAATAATAAAAACAGAAATCATGTTGAAAGTTCTGTTAGCAATTGATTCAACAGACAAAGGAACGCATATATTGTAAAACTAGTTGAATATACACATGCTTCGCACAGGGGCTGTATTTGGAAGTCAACGCCTGTGGGAGTATCACCATTGATCTCAGCAATCGCGAAAACTATGGGTTTGACACTAATATCGGTCATTTTGGTATGTCTTGGTATCTCACCCCCTCCTGTGACCCCCGGCCCGGAGCCGAATAGCGTGAATTTGGAAGTTAATGCGACTGGAGTTTCACCATTGATTTCAGCGACCGCGAAAATATGAATTCGACACTAATAGCTAAAGTGGTAGAACGTTGGCTTCGCATTCGGGAGGTCGTGGCTTCGAATCCCGCTGCCTACCATCCTGACTGAGGTTTTCCAGGGTTTCCCTCAGTCCTACCAAGCAAATGCCGGGATAGCACCTACTAAACAGGCCCTGGTCGATACCTTCCCAAATCCTTTCCATTGTTAATGTTGTTGGATATTCAATGTAAAATGGCCTCTGAGCTGTATCTGGTGATTGTTAAATAAATAAATAAATATCGGTCATTTTCTACTACTTTTACATGTCCCGGTAAACGCCCCAGTGAGACTCCCCTGGTTCGAATTTTGACAAAAACGTTTAACTCTGGTCTGGAGCGGAAACCAAGGTATTTGTGACTAAAATTTGGTAACTCTCGGTCAATTTGTCTGGTTCCCAAGCCGGTTCCGGTAAACGCCCCCTGAGACCTCACTGTTTCGAAATTAAAAAAAAAACGCTTCGTCTTGATCTGGGGCCTGGGCCAAGGTAACCTTGACCAAAATTAGGTAACTCTCGGTCCACTCGTCTGGTCCCCAGGCAGCACACAGACAGACAGACACACACACAAAACAAATAAACTCTTTATTTTATTTATTTTTGAAGATAGTTTACAAGACAGTATTCAGTATGTACTTTTTATAATAATTGAGGTCATAACGAAAGGAAAATTGTTATATTTGAGTAAACAGGAGAAGGACGTAAATATTTGAAAATCTTCAATAATTTTTTTTTTATTTTGCTCGAAATTTTTTCATAGTTTGTTATTAAAATACTTGCGAATATATCCTCATTTTATTGTCCTAACAAACAAATATCTGTTGATAGTAATGTAGTTTAGATTGACCGAGCTCCTGGACCTTCAGAATTCCATGTCATCCCCCCCTGTTACGAAATCCTGGCTAAACGAACCAATATATGTTCCAGAAAAACAGTTTAGAGTGATCGAGCCTCTTTTGTGATTACCACAGTATTTCATGTCACGGACCCTTTCCCCCCTTCACGAAATCCTGGCTACGTGCCTGCAACACCGTCAGTAGCTACGTCCTCGACTACTATACATTTACAAGTACAGCTTTATTTTAGTATATTTTTTTTTCAACTGTTAACCAATTTAAAACCATATTATAATTCAAGGTACTTATCATATTTCTATCGTAAACAAGAATATGTAGTTAACTTCTTAAATACTTCGCTCCGCAGGAACCTGTTCAGCGCGTGCAACAAGCAAAAACAACATGTTTGGCGTCTCACAAATGACAAAGGACAAAAAAAAATCAAAAGCAGCACAGCAGTGCGTTATCGCAGTCAGTCGTCACTTACGCCAATAGTCCTACAAGCGGTGTACAAGAGTTATACAGTTACAATATACGTTGTGCCACAGTAACGCTACAGGCGGAATGTGCACGAACTACAAATGAATATGTTTCTTACAAGTACCAGTCACTGTTGCACTCTCTTCACATTCTACACGTGGTTTTTTCTCCCACTTTTTGACCTTGATAGGCCGAAATGCCAGGCATTCCGAGTTCACAACCATAAACTGTTTGTGTACAGAGTACGTTTTCAGTTCTTCGAATGACTGTGCGCGCGAAGAACAAGGGTGATGATCGGACTACAGTAAACGGAAGCCAGAAACACCCGGTTGCAATTTTAAATGTAAAATACCAATATAGAGCCTTAACAATGCCGTGAAGATGTATATATATATATATATATATATATATATATATATATATATATATATATATATATATATATATATATTTACATCAGCTAATGCTTATGACAACAAATACTATTCGAAGCTTTCTTGCACCCACTGGAAAACGTGAAGTATATTAATATTTATTTGCATATATTGTTATTGCAGACTGTTCCCATTATGCCCACCGACTTCGATTTTACAAATTTGAGAAATAAATTTCACTTTTTATTTAGTGGTCAATTTAAAGGCACTTTGTTATACTACCATTAAGAAACCCATATACATCATATTACGAATCAATCATTATGGAACAATCTCATGTGTGACACGCAGCAGTGGTACCAATCTTTAAAAGTTTTATTTACAACTTTTTTCCTTTTTCTTTTTTAACTGATTTTGTGAGCAATGGTGCATTCAGTATAAAGGTACAACAAGATATTCTCTCTCTCTCTTTCTCTCTCTCTCTCTCTCTCTCTCTCTCTCTCTCTGTGTGTATGTGTGTGTATGTATGTTTGTTTGTAGTTTCCGGCGTAAGCGTATGGATACTACCAGATATACTTTCGTGAGTACATATGCTAGTGTGTGTGTGTGTGGCGCTGGTATATGAAGTATTAATTGGGATCGCGTAGTGGAACTTAACGATATTAGTACGTACATACAAACGGCTGTTACTTCACACGATAACTTTGGACGAATGCGAATTTTTAAATTCTGTTATTTGCAAATAAATAAGTAGAGTGATTCCTCTCGAGAGAGTTCCCCTAAATGGTAGCCCCTACCATATCCAATTGAATCACAAATTGCCAGAATCGTTTATACATTGTTTGTACAGAAATGTGCACGCCAAATTTTCGTTTGTACACTATTAGAAGCGCCGAATAAATGGGGGCTGCCTAAGTGGTAGCCTCCCATGTCCAATTGAATCACAAATTTTCGCAGTTGTTTGTACTTCGTTTGTACAGAAATATGAAGGCAAAATTTTCGTTTGTACACAATTCGGGGCGCCGACAGAACAGAAAAATGGGGGCTGTCTAAGTGGTAGCCCCCCACCATGTGCAATTCAATCACAAGTTGTAGCATTCGTTTGTGCATCGTTTGTACAGAAATATGCAGGCGAAATGTTTGTTTGAACAAACTTAGGGGCGCCGCCAGAACGAAAACAATGTAAAGGCTGTCTAAGTGGTAGCCTCCCATTATGTCCAATTAAATCACAAATTTTTGCAATCGTTTGTACTTCGTTTGTACAGAAATGTGCATGTGAAATGTTTGTTTGTACAAATTAGGGGCGCCGCCAGAAGGAAAACAAAGTGGGAGGGCTATCTACATGGAAGCTCCCTACCATGCCTAATTAAATCACAAATTGCCGAAATCCTATGTACCTCGTTTGTACAGAAATGTGCAGGTGAAATGTATGTTCGCACACAATTAGGGGCGCCGCCAGAACGAAAACAAATTGGGGGCTGTTTAAGTGGTAGCCCCTACCAACATGTCCTATTCAATCACAAATTGTAGCAGTCATTTGTACTTCGTTTGTACAAAAATGTGCAGGCAAAATTTTCGTTTGTACACAATTAGGGGCGCCGCCAGAACAGAAAAAAGGGGGCAGTCTAAGTGGTAGCCCCCCATGTCCAATTCAGTCACAAATTGTCGCATTCGTTTGTGCATTTATACAGAAATGTGCTAGCGAAATATTTGTTTGAACAAAATTAGGGGTGCCGCCAGAACGAAAAGAAAGTGAAGGCTGTCTGATTGGTAGCCCCCCCCCCCCACCATGTCCAATTGAATCAAAATTGTCGCAATCATTTTTACTTCGTTTGTAAAGAAATGTGCAGGCGAAATTTTTGTTTGTACATAATTAAAGGCGCCGCCAGAACAGAAAAAATGGGGGCTGTCTAAGTGGTAGCCCCCACTATGTCCAATTCAAGCACAAATTTTCGCAATCGCTTGTACTTCGTTTGTACAGAAATGTGCACGCCGAATTTCCGTTTGTACACTATTAGAAGCGCCGCCAGAACGAAAACAAATTGGGGGCTGTCTAACTGGTAGCCCCCCACCAACATGTCCTATTCAACCACAAGTTGTCGCATTCGTTTGTGCATCGTTTGTACAGGAACGTGCAGGCAAAATGTTTGTTTGAACAAACTAAGGGACCCCGCCAGAACGAAAACAAAGTGGGGAGCTCTCTAAGTGATAGCCCCCCCACGATGTACAATTGAATCAAAAAGTATCGCAATCGTTTGTACATTGTTTGTACAGAAACATGCAGGCCAAATTTTCGTTTGTACACTATTAGGGGCGCCGCCAGAACGAAAACAAATTGAGAGCTGTCTAACTGGTAGACCCCCACCAACATGTCCTATTCAATCAAAAATTAAAGCAATCGTTTGTGCTTCGTTTGTACAGAAATATGCAAACGAAATGTTTGTTTGAACAAACTTAGGGGTGCCGCCAAAACGAAAAGAAAGTGAAGGCTGTCCGATTGGTAGCCCCCGATCATGTACAATTCAATCACAAATTGCCGCAATCGTTTGTACGTCGCTTGTACAGAAATATGCAGGCGAAATTTTCATTTGTACGCATTGAATCGCACCTCCAAAATGAAAACAATGTGGGGGCTATCTAAGTGGTAGCTTCCCATCAAAATGTCCAATTCAATCACAAACTTTCGCAATCGTTTGTACTTCGTTTGTACAGAAATATGCAGGCAAAATTTTCGTTTGTACACAATTAGGGCGCCGCCAGAACGAAAACAAAGTGGGGGCTGTCTTTGTGATAGGCCGCTTCTATGTCCAATTCATTCACAAATAGTTGCAATCGTCTGTACGTTGTTTGTACAGAAATGTGCAGGCGAAATGTTTGTTTGAACAAAATTAGGGGCGCCGCCAGAACGAAAAGAAAGTGAAGGCTGTCTGATTGGTAGCCCCCCACCATGTCCAATTGAATCACAAATTTTTGCAATCGTTTGTACTTCGTTTGTACAGAAATGTGCTGGCGAAATTTTTGTTTGTACACAATTAGGGGCGCCGCCAGAAAAGAAAAATAGGGGCTGTCTAAGTGGTAGCCCCCACTATGTCCAATTCAAGCACAAATTTTCCCAATCGTTTGTACTTCGTTTGTACAGAAATGTGCAGACGATATGTTTATTTGTAGATAATTAGGGGTGCCGCCAGAACAGAAAAAGAGGTGGCTCTCTAAGTGGTAGCCCCCGATCATGTACAATTCAGTCACAAATTGTCGCAATCGTTTGTACGTCGTTTGTACAGAAATATGCAAGCGAAATTTTCATTTGAACGCAATGAATCGCGCCTCCAAAATGAAAACAATGTGGGAGCTATCTATGTGGTAGCCCCCGACCATGTCCAATTCAATCACAAATTGTCGCAATCGTTTGTACGTGGTTTTTACAGAAATGTGCAGGCGAAATGTTTGTTTGCACACAATTAGGGACGCCGCCAGAGCGAAAACAAAGTAGGGTGCTTTCTAAGTAATACCCCCCACCATGTCCAATTCAATCACAAATTGTGGCAATCGTTTGTACTTCGTTTGTACAGAAATGTGCAGGCGAAAGTTTTGTTTGTACACAATTAGGGGCGCCGCCAGAACGAAAACAAAGTGGGGCTGTCTAACTGGTAGCCACCCATGTCCAAATGAAACACAAATTGTCGCAATAGTGTGTAATTTATTTGTACAGAAATGTGCAGGCGAAATGTTTGTTTGTGCACATTTAGGGGAGCCGCCAAAACTAAAACAAACTTGGGGCTCTCTAAGTGGTAGCTTTCCACCAATATGTCCAATTGAATCACAAATTGTCGCAAACGTTTGTACTTCGTTTGTACAGAAATATGCACGCGAAATTTTCGTTTGGACGCAATTAATGTCGCCGCCAGAACGAAAACAAAGTGGGGGCTGTCTATGTGGTAGCCCCCGACCATGTCCAATTCAATCACAAATTGTCGCAATCGTTTGTACGTCGTTTTTACAGAAATGTGCAGGCGAAATTTTCTTTTGTACACAATTAGAGGCGACGGCAGAAAGAAACTAATGTGGGGTCTGTCTAAATGGTAGCCCCTCCATCATGTCCAATTCAATCACAAATTGTAGTAATCGTTTGTACTTCGTTTGTACAGAAATATGCAGGCAAAATGTTTGTTTGTACACAATTAAAGGCGCCGCCAGAACGAAAGCAAAGTGGGGGCTGTCTATGTGGTAGCCCCCGACCATGTCCAATTCAGTCACAAATTGTCGAATTCGTTTGTGCATCGTTTGTACAGAAATGTGCAGGCGAAATGTTTGTTTGAACAAAATTAGGGGCGCGGCCAGAACGAAAAGAAAGTGAAGGCTGTCTGATTGGTAGCCCCCCCCACCATGTCCAATTGAATCACAAATTGTAGCAATCGTTTGTACTTCGTTTGTACAGAAATGTGCTGTCGAAATTTTTGTTTGTACATAATTAAATGCGCCGCCAGAACGAAAACAAAGTGGTAGAGTTTCTAACTGGTAGCTCCCCACCAATATGTCCTATTCAATCGCAAATTACCGCAATCGTTTTCAATTCGTTTGTACAGAAATTTGCAGGCGAAATTTTCGTTTGTACACAATTAGGGACGCCTGCAGAACAAAAAAATGGGGGCTGTCTAAGTTGTAGCCCCCACTATGTCCAATTCAAGCACAAATTTTCGCAATCGTTGTACTTCGTTTGTACAGAAATGTGCAAGCGATATGTTTATTTGTAGACAATTAGGGGCGCCGCCAGAAAAGAAAAAGATGGGGCTCTCTAAGTGGTAGCCCCCGATCATGTACAATTCAATCACAAATTGTGGCAATCGTTTGTACGTCGTTTGTACAGAAATATGCAGGCGAAATTTTCAATTGTACGCAATGAATCGCGCCTCCAAAATGAAAGCAATGTGGGGGCTATCTAAGTGGTAGCTTCCCATCAAAGTGCCCAATTCAATCACAAACTGTCGCAATCGTTTGTACTTCGTTTGTACAGCAATATGCAGGCAAAATTTTCGTTTGTACACAATTAGGGGCGCCGCCAGATCGAAAACAAAGTGGGGGCTGTCTTTGTGGTAGCCCGCTTCTATGTCCAATTCAATCACAAATAGTTGCAATCGTCTGTACGTTGTTTGTACAGAAATGTGCAGGCGAAATGTTTGTTTGTACACAATTAGGGACGCCGTCAGAACGAAAACATAGTAGGGTGCTTTCTAAGTAATACACCCCACCATGTCCAATTCAATCACAAATTGTCGCAATCGTTTGTACCTCGTTTGTACATAAACGGGGAGGCGAAATGTTTGTTTGTATACAATTAGGGGCGCCGCCAGAACGAAAACAAAGTGGGGGCTGTCTAGGTGGTAACCCCTCCACCATGTCAAATTCAATCACAAATTTTCGTAATCGTTTGTACTTCGTTTGTACAGAAAAGTGCTGGCGAAATTTTTGTTTGTACACAATTAGGGTCGCATTCGTTTGTGCATCGTTTGTACAAAAATGTGCAGTCGAAATGTTTGTTTGAACAAAATTAGGGGCGCCGCCAGAACGAAAAGAAAGTGAAGGCTTTCTGATTGGTAGCCCCCCACCATGTCCAATTGAATCACAAATTTTTGCAATCGTTTGTACTTCGTTTGTACAGAAATGTGCTGGCGAAATTTTTGTTTGTACACAATTAGGGGCGCCGCCAGAAAAGAAAAATGGGGGCTGTCTAAGTGGTAGCCCCCACTATGTCCAATTCAAGCACAAATTTTCCCAATCGTTTGTACTTCGTTTGTACAGAAATGTGCAGACGATATGTTTATTTGTAGATAATTAGGGGTGCCGCCAGAACAGAAAAAGAGGTGGCTCTCTAAGTGGTAGCCCCCGATCATGTACACTTCAGTCACAAATTGTCGCAATCGTTTGTACGTCGTTTGTACAGAAATATGCAGGCGAAATTTTCATTTGAACGCAATGAATCGCGCCTCCAAAATGAAAACAATGTGGGAGCTATCTATGTGGTAGCCCCCGACCATGTCCAATTCAATCACAAATTGTCGCAATCGTTTGTACGTGGTTTTTACAGAAATGTGCAGGCGAAATGTTTGTTTGCACACAATTAGGGACGCCGCCAGGGCGAAAACAAAGTAGGGTGCTTTCTAAGTAATACCCCCCACTATGTCCAATTCAATCACAAATTGTGGCAATCGTTTGTACTTCGTTTGTGCAGAAATGTGCAGGCGAAAGTTTTGTTTGTACACAATTAGGGGCGCCGCCAGAACGAAAACAAAGTGGGGCTGTCTAACTGGTAGCCACCCATGTCCAAATGAAACACAAATTGTCGCAATAGTGTGTAATTTATTTGTACAGAAATGTGCAGGCGAAATGTTTGTTTGTGCACATTTAGGGGAGCCGCCAAAACTAAAACAAACTTGGGGCTCTCTAAGTGGTAGCTTTCCACCAATATGTCCAATTGAATCACAAATTGTCGCAAACGTTTGTACTTCGTTTGTACAGAAATATGCACGCGAAATTTTCGTTTGGACGCAATTAATGTCGCCGCCAGAACGAAAACAAAATGGGGGCTGTCTATGTGGTAGCCCCCGACCATGTCCAATTCAATCACAAATTGTCGCAATCGTTTGTACGTCGTTTTTACAGAAATGTGCAGGCGAAATTTTCTTTTGTACACAATTAGAGGCGACGGCAGAAAGAAACTAATGTGGGGTCTGTCTAAATGGTAGCCCCTCCATCATGTCCAATTCAATCACAAATTGTAGTAATCGTTTGTACTTCGTTTGTACAGAAATATGCAGGCAAAATGTTTGTTTGTACACAATTAAAGGCGCCGCCAGAACGAAAGCAAAGTGGGGGCTGTCTATGTGGTAGCCCCCGACCATGTCCAATTCAGTCACAAATTGTCGAATTCGTTTGTGCATCGTTTGTACAGAAATGTGCAGGCGAAATGTTTGTTTGAACAAAATTAGGGCGCGGCCAGAACGAAAAGAAAGTGAAGGCTGTCTGATTGGTAGCCCCCCCCACCATGTCCAATTGAATCACAAATTGTCGCAATTGTTTGTACTTCGTTTGTACAGAAATGTGCAAGCGAAATGTATGTTCGCATGCAATTAGGGAAGCCGTCAGAAAGAAAAAAATTGGGGGCTGTCTAAGTGGTAGCCACCGACCATGTCCTATTCAATCACGAATTGTCGCAGTCGTTTGTACTTCGTTTGTACAGAAATGTGCAATCAAAATTTTCGTTTGTACACAATTCGGGGCGCCTCCAGAACAGAAAAAATGGGGGCTGTCTAAGTGGTAGCCCCCCACCATGTGCAATTCAATCACAAGTTGCTAGCATTCGTTTGTGCATCGCTTGTACAGAAATATGCCGTCTAAATATTTGTTTGAACAAACAGGGGCGCCGCCAGAACGAAGACAATGTGGGGGCTGTCTAAGTGGTAGCCTCCCATTATGTCCAATTGAATCACAAATTTTTGCAATCGTTTGTACTTCGTTTGTACAGAAATGTGCATGCGATATGTTTGTTTGTACAAATTAGGGACGCCGCCAGAAGGAAAACAAAGTCGAAGGGCTATCTACATGGAAGCTCCCTACCATGCCTAATTAAATCACAAATTGCCGAAATCCTATGTACGTCGTTTGTACAGAAATGTGGAGGTGAAATGTATGTTCGCACAGAATTAGGGGCGCCGCCAGAACGAAAACAAATTGGGGCAGGTTAAGTGGTAGCCCCTAACAACATGTCCTATTCAATCACAAGTTGTCGCAGTCATTTGTACTTCGTTTGTACAAAAATGTGCAGGCAAAATTTTCGTTTGTACACAATTAGGGGCGCCGCCAGAACAGATAAAATGGGGCTGTCTAAGTGGTAGCACCCCCATGTCCAATTCAGTCACAAATTGTCGCATTCGTTTGTGCATCGTTTGTACAGAAATGTGTAGGCGAAATGTTTGTTTGAAGAAAATTAGGGGCGCCGACAGAACGAAAAGAAAGTGAAGGCTGTCTGATTGGTAGCCCCCCACCATGTGCAATTGAATCACAAATTGTCGCAATCGTTTGTGTTTTGTTTGTACAGAAATGTGCTGGCGAAATTTTTGTTTGTACACAATTAAAGGCGCCGCCAGAACGAAAAAAAAAGTGGGGGACTTTCTAACTGGTAGCTCCCCACCAACATGTCCTATTCAATCAGAAATTATCGCAATCATTTGTAATTCGTTTGTACAGAAATGTGCAGGCGAAATTTTCGTTTGTACACAATTAGAGGCGCCGCCAGAACAGAAAAATGGGGGCTGTCTAAGTGGTAGCCCCCACTATGTCCAATTCATGCACAAATTTTTTCAATCGTTTATACTTCGTTTGTACAGATATGTGCGGGCGATATGTTTATTTGTAGGCTATTAGGGGCGCCGCCAGAACAGAAAAAGAGGGGGCTCTCTAAGTGGTAGCCCCCGATCATGTACAACTCAATCACAAATTGTCGCATTCGTTTGTACGTCGTTTGTACAGAAATATGCAGGCGAAATTTTCATTTGTACGCAATGAATCGCGCCTCCAAAATGAAAACAATGTGTGGGCTATCTAAGTGGTAGCTTCCCATCAAAATGTCCAATTCAATCACAAACTGTCGCAATCATTTGTACTTCGTTTGTACAGAAATATGCAGGCAAAATTTTCGTTTGTACACAACTAGGGTCGCCGCCAGAACGAAGACAAAGTGGGGGCTGTCTTTGTGGTAGCCCGCTTCTATGTCCACTTCAATCACAAATAGTCGCAATCGTCTGTACGTTGTTTGTACAGCAATGTGCAGGCGAAATGTTTGTTTGTACACAATTAGGGACGCCGCCAGAACGAAAACAAAGTAGGGTGCTTTGTAAGTAATACCCCCGACCATGTCCAATTCAATCACAAATTGTCGCAATCGTTTGTACCTCGTTTGTACATAAACGGGCAGGCGAAATGTTTGTTTGTACACAGTTAGGGGCGCCGCCAGAACGAAAAAAATGGGGGCTGTCTAAGTGGTAACCTCTCCACCATGTCAAATTTAATCACAAATTTTCGCAATCGTTTGTACTTCGTTTGTACGGAAATGTGCAGGAGAAATGTTTGTTTGTACACAATTAAAGGCGCCGCAACAACGAAAAAAAATGGGGGCTGTCTTTGTGGTAGCCCGCATCTATGTCCAATTCAATCACGAATAGTCGCAATCGTCTGTACGTCGTTTGTAGTGGCTGTAGTGGCTCCGTACTGACACTCCGCATGCAAATAAGTATGTAAGGCTACCATACGCCCTGGTTTCTTAAAATTTTTCCCGGTGTGCAGAAATTTTCCTTCTTGTCCTGTTTTTTTTTCTTTATTATTATTATTAATTACATATCAAAATTTCTGAAAAGATAATAAAATCGACTTATTCCTTTTTCTTTCAATTCCGACAATACTATAGGAACAATTTCATTCTAATCTTTATTATTATTCCAATCGCTACTTCCCCGGATATAACATGCAATGTTTAAATCCTCCTAAGTAGCACTGTTATCACTAAAAGTAAGAAGGTATACCCCGAGGTGGCAACAAATTCTTGTGACGTTGCAGACCAGCCCCGAAAACACATTTTTTTCTGCTTCAGAAAAACAATTATGCAAATTGCTTTCTTTTAGTTCGCATTTTAGGTTAACAAAAATAAATCAGTCTATTGAAATTTGGAAACAACTTCATAAATCTGGATATTTTTCTTTATAGACATGTAGAGCATGTAAAGGTGGTATGTGTAATAATATTGAAAATATAATTTTTGCCTAAATATTGTATGTTCATTGATTGCGTTTATATTGTATAACAGCTTCTAGCTTCTATAATATTTTTTAGCACTGTTGATTAAGAATGGACTATATTAATACATTATTTTAAGTTGTATAACTAGTGCGATACTCTAGTAAAATTCGAAAGATAAAATTAACACAAAATGCAATATTTACTACTAATTTGTAAGATGTCCCGTTTTTTCTGTTTTCAAATAGTATGGTAGCCCTAAAGTGTACTAAACCATACAAAATAAATTGTACTGTAAATTATACCCCTCTGATAGTGCTCTCAAACGGGTCGGGTAGGGTCGGGTCGGGTCAGTCGGGTTAGCTCGTGTCGGGTCACTCGGGTCGGGTCGTCACATTCTTCACTTATTTTCTATATGGAATACTATAAGGAGCTTTGTTGTAGAATTCAATTCGAAGTTGGTGAATGAATGATAATTGTGACTAATTGAAGGTGAAACAGTAATAAAGTTTTAATTTAACCCTATATTAACTAATTGGCATTGTAATTGTAATTAATATGACTACTGTCTTTTTCCTTTCTGCGTTTCTATGTCAAGTTAAATGTCACATTAAGTGAAATTGAAAGGAAATATCTAGTTAACGTCCCACGTTATGCACCAACGCTAAGAGAGACAGTGATGATGAGAAATAATTGAAGTGGTTGAATGAAGAAAGTGGGAGGAAATGGGAGAACACCGAGAAAACCCATGCACATTGTGTTTGTCCACCAGAAAACTTACTTGGTTCAAGCTGGAATCAATACCCATGGACCTTCATGTCAAACATCTGCCTTTGGGCAGGACACATTATTATTATTATTATTATTATTATTATTATTATTATTATTATTATTATTATTATTATTATTATTATTATTATTATTATTATTATTATTATAACTTTAAGAGTGCCCAAGAAAGTTCCGCCGCCTTTTCACCAACACCTTCGAACATTGATATGTAACCTAAGACGTACCTGGAATATCAAAAATCGTCTCCATCAGCGTCGACGACCTTCTGCCGACGTTCTGGAAGGCTATGGATTCCATCGCAGTCGAACTTGGTGGGACGTGAAGTGAAGAAAGTATCAAGTGCATATTGAACCTCTACTAGCGATTTGAATTGGCGTTCTCTAAGGTGATTGTCAGGGAATGGAGTAGTAGATAATCGGACGGTACAATGTCCGTGGAGTATGGCGGATCCAACAGTGTTTTCCATCCAAGGAGTAGAATGATGTACTGGGTAATTTTAGCCACGTGAGGCTTAGCGTTGCCTTGTAACAGGAGGACCCCTTTGCGATTCAGAACTGCTGGATCCAAACAGTACACAGTTGCATTGATCTGACCAGCTGGTAGCAGTTCCCGATGGACGATGCCTCGAGCAGTCCACAAAATGCACAGGAGAACCTTATTCTGGTGTAGTGCTGGCTTGGGCTGTTTTTGAACCGGTTCATGGGATGCTAACCAACAATCACGGCGCCGTGGAGCTTCGTACAGGACCAACTTCCCATCACATATCAGCACCCTGTGCAGAAATTGCTCCTTCCTTAGACGAGAAACCAAAGAAACACAGGTGTCTGCTCGCGTTGCTTTCTGGCTCCAAGTCAAATCATGTAGGACCCATCAACCCAACTTGCAGTGCTTCCCAAGTTGATGGTGGTGGTGCCGAATGGTTTCTCCACTCACACTGAAATGTAGTACCAGTTCCTCACATGTCTGTCTTCGCCTCAATTGCTGCCTGAAGATCTTTATTTTGAACATTTGTTTGTCTTCCGGAACGTGGTGCGTCTTCGAGTGTTTCGTCACCGTCCTTAAACCGTCATACGACTGCACACTCCGCGTAGTCACGACACCCTCACCAAAGGTCTGTCATATCTTCCGCCCCGCGGAGCAGCAATTTGAACTCGTACAGCAAACAAGCCCTTATGACGCTTTGTGAAAGCCCCATGTTCACTCAGTCCTTACGCACGTTCACGGTGTATCTGAACAGCCACAACCAAGTAGAATGTTGGATATACTTACTAGTGTTGCTCACGAGACCATGTTCGGGGCACTCTCGTCTCGAAAATGTGTCGTGAAGGTAGTCTCGTCCCGAAAAGTGCATATGTTTCTATTGAAAGAGCTCTGTCTCATCTCGTACCCCTTCATGAAAATTCTGTCTCGTGTCGTCTCGTCCAACAACTGACCTTCACCTTATATCCATTCGCATTCAACTCACGGTGTGAGGGCCAAATAAACACAGACCTCCACAAAGAGACAGAACTTTCTTGGTCACCTTCAGATCATTATTATTATTATTATTATTATTATTATTATTATTATTATTATTATTATTATTATTATTATTATTATTATTATTATTATTATTGCGGTAGTGATTTGACTTTCTCCACAATAAAATACTTGCTAATTTTATATAACGTTGCAAATATCTTCTAGATTAATTTATCAAGAAAAAATAAAAGGTTATCCCTACAGAATGATATTTCAGTGCAATTAGTTCCTTATGATTCTATCAGACAGCAACGCTGTGTTTAAATAGAAAAATCGGAATGTTAACGTGATGAAATTTTTGTTTGATACACAGCAAAAAATATTAAAAGAAGTTCTGTCTTCAGAACTCAGTCAAATTTTATTTTGACTTTCGAAGTTGATTGCCTAAATTTTAACCTTGGAAATTTGGATGTGGAGTAAAATAAAGAAGGTTAGCAGGGTAGAGAGGAATACGAATTAGGAAATGCTGAAAAAATGCAAGAGACGAGAGCAATATTAGACGATATAAAGAAGCGAAAAAATGTACGGATCACAAGTTTCGATCTTGCTAAGGGATTGCATTCTGAGAGATGTAGTAAAGGGGGTGATATCAGGAGAGCGAGAGTGTGTAAGAAGGTTGGAATAGATAGATTGTAATAAGGAGGGTGGTACTTTATGTTGGGTTGCGAGGCAGATATTAGCGGGAAATCGCAAAAATGGAAATTTCTTACCTAGTTCACGGAAACTGGCCTGTCATTAATGGCAGAACACTGAGGAGGAGGAGGAGGAGGAGGAGGATAATTATACTACAAATAAAAAAAGCCGAAACAATGGTTTATGCATAAGAATTGGTCAGCATTTTTTTCTGGTGGCAGTTTTGAAAGGTTCTAGCTCTTTCAAACTGGTTAGATTGTAAGGTCAGGTCACTCGGGTCGGTTGTCGGGTTAGGTCACCTCGCGTTGGTTCACTCGGGTC
This sequence comes from Thermobia domestica, assembly GCF_964235325.1. NCBI lineage: Eukaryota > Metazoa > Arthropoda > Insecta > Zygentoma > Lepismatidae > Thermobia > Thermobia domestica. The sequence continues at coordinate 184,391,667 of NC_137456.1, forward strand.
TCTTTGGGTCGGGCCAATCAGGTCAGCTCGGGTCGGGTTGTCGGGTCGGGTCAGTCAATTCGGGTCGGTCTTCAACACATATAATTTCCACGAAAATTACAATATACCACGGTTTATACCTCATTGGACTTCCAATAAAACATTTTCAATGATGTGTACACCATGTCACCATTTTTGTATGAGGGACTGTCTAGAGAGATTTTGTGGGAATTGATGGAGTGTAGATTTCTATGTGTGTGTGTGTGTGTGTGTGTGTGTGTGTGTGTGTGATACCTTACAGGATACAAGATGTCGAGGAAGTGTGTAAATAAACCGGACAATTTCTGTTATGTATGTGGGGAGCTGATATTTAAATCACAACGTCGATGTTTTACTCCACTTGTGAGGAAGTATTATCAGTTATATTTTGGTTGCTGTGTAGGAGACCAGGATAAGAACTGGGTTCCTCACTACATTTGTTGTACCTGCGTGAAACGTCTGACTGGGTGGGCAAATGGTGGACGAAACATGAACTTCGCAGTACCGATGATCTGGAGGGAACCAAAAGATCATTCTTCAGACTGCTACTTTTGTTTGACACAGATAAAAGAAATAAGCAGTAAATCTAACCACACAGTACAGTACCCTAATTTGCCATCAGCAATTAGGCCAGTTCCACACAGTGCAGAATTACCTGTACCAGTACCTCCTCCTCATCTTACGGTAAATGAGGATTACGTACTTGAGGCAACTATTGAAGTTCCAAATGAAGATGATGATCCTACTTATGTAGGAAGCACATCTACATTGGATCCCCATCTGATAACTCCGGGTGAACTAAATGACCTCGTACGGGATTTAAAACTCTCCAACACACAGACAGAACTTCTTGATTCTAAACTTAAGGCTGGAATCTGCTCCATCGTGACACTAAAGTGTGTATTTCTCGAAACCTTCATACACAGTTTCAAAACTATTATTCTCAAGAAAATGATTTAGTGTATTGTAATAATGTCTGTGCTGTGATGGATACACTTGGACATGCACATATAAGTAAAGAGTGGTGATTGCTTATTGACTCTTCGAAAACTAGTTTTAAGGCTGTCCTTTTGCACAATGGCAACAAATTTCCTTCAGTGCCTTTGGCTTATGCAACTAATATGAAGGAAACCTATGAAAACATCGAAATAGTGTTAGAAAAAATTCAGTATGAGAAATACAAGTGGACCGTTTGCTGTGATTTACAAGTCATTTCTTTGTTAATGGGTTTGCAGCTTGGTTATACGAAATATTGTTGTTTCCTCTGCGAATGGGACAGCAGGAACAAAGCGGAACATTACATCAAGAAGGAATGGCTAACGCATGTATTAACTCCTGCACAGAAGAATGCTGTTTATTTCTCACTGGTGAGCCCTGATTAGATAATTCTACCTCCTCTTCACATAAAGTTGGGGCTCTTCAAAAACTTTGTTAGGGCAATGGACAAAAGTAATGCAGGATCTTGTTACCTCAAGGAAAAAATTCCTGGAGTTAGTGACGCTAGGGATTTTTGTAGACCCTCAAATAAGATGTTTGATTCGTGACCAAAAATTTGAGGATCTCTTAACTTTGGTTGAGAAAGCAGCTTGGTGCACATTTAAATGTTTAACAGAGAATTTTTAGGAAACAAGAAAGCCCCAAATTACCGTGAAATTGTGAGTGATTTCCGGCAATCATTCAATGAAATGGGTTGCAACATGTCCCTTAAAGTTCACTTTCTAGACTCGCACCTGCATTTCTTTCCTGAAAACCTTATTGCTGTTAGTGATGAGTATGGGGAACATTTTCATCAGGACATTTCCTCCATGGAGAAGAGATAGCAGTGACAGTGAAGTTCAAAAATGCTAGCTGATTACTGTTGGACACTTAAAAGAGATGTTCCAGAAACCAGACACAGAAGAAAGTCGACAACTAAAACATATTAGTTGAGGTAAGTAAGTGTCCATTTATTAAGAAGATACCACTCACTTCTTATGTATTAAGTATAAAATGGTGACACTGTGTATACTGTTATGAAAATATGTTTTATTTCAAATCCAATAATATACAAACCGTGCTTATATTGTAATTTTCGTGGAAGTTATATGTGATTTTATCTGCACTAATGAATATTGTAAAATGAACAGTACACATAGCATATTTTTTATATAGATATGTTTATTTCTCTAGATAGAATAATGCTATTCTTACTTAGAGGGCTTACTAAGCATAAATGAAGCTAACATACAATATAATTTGAGCGTTTATATACCTAAGATATCCAAGCTACTAGGGATGCATTCGAGTCGAGTCGAGTCGAGATTTAAGCCTGTCTCGACTCGTCTCGAGAAAATGTTGTCTCGACTCGTGTCTCGACTCGAAAATATATTGCTGTCTCGACTCGTGTCTCGACTCGACAGTCTCTGTCTCGACTCGACTCGAATTCGAGTCGAGACGTCTCGAAATTCGAGTCGAGACAAAATATACGAGTTAAAATATACGCACACATCAGCCAGACCATCATGACTACCTACCTAATTGTCAGTATGTCGACTTTTGGCATGGATAAAAACGGCGACACGTCTTGGCATACACGCAATGATCCTTGATAGGTCGCTGGAGAGAGCTGGCACCACATGTGCTCACTCAGGTCACCTAATTCCCGTAAATTCCGGGAAGGGCGGCGATGTGTTCTGACGTCACGTTCAATCACATCCCACAAGGGACATCACTCAAATGTCCGGCTCCAATTTCAATGAAACTTTTTTTTTTTTTTTTGCTGATAGAAGGCATGTATGCATCATTACTTGTGATGACAAATTTTTGCCATGGTGCATGTTTTCTATTTTTATTTAAATTAACTTTTAAGAGTTGTGATGTGGTTATTAGAGATTACTACAGAAGTCCCTTACTACCCTTTGTAAACGGAGTGTTAATGAAGAAAAGTGAAGAAAAACCATGTGGATACATATAAGTCCTGGGGGGAAGTCGTATGGTAGATATGACCTTGATGGCAGCCATCTTGAAATCCGCCATTTTGAATTAAGGTCAAGTTTTCAAAATGGGAATAGGGTAATATGATACATAATTTCGGGCTAGAATTTAATTAGAAAAATAATGGTGAGGTTAGTTTTAAGATACACCCGTTTGGGGGAAAGTTACAGGCATAGTAATTGTTTTTACTTACTGTGTGCGTAAGTCCCTTCTTACTTTCGTCTCAAGACCTGTAAATCGATCGCAACGGCAGAGCCCGGTTTCGCACTAGTGTTTAGAAATCTTTAAACTCACTTGAGGCAATATTTGTGGATTATTGTATTGTATTTTGCCTTTAATTAAATTTGAACCCACTTCATGATCTTGTGTAAAGTATCACTAAAAGAGAATTTCTGTTTTTATGGAGAACGTAAGCATAGCTATTATAAAAGGTGAGTAAGGTGCGTATGTATTTATAAGAAAGTTTATTTTACGAGTCTTTTGTGGTTCCGCCAACCTATTCTCTAGTTGTTTTTTTTTAAATACTCATATCTCATAAATAAAAGAGCTATTATAAAATATCTTACCACTATTCTTTAATACTTATAAAATTTTATTTATTGTAAATTTATCGAGCTCCTTCGTGGCTAACGGTTAGCATACTTGCCTTTGGCGTGGGAAACCTGGGCTTGATTCCCGGTGGGAGTTCATGTGGTTCGGATTCCACGTTAATCAGTAGGTCCACGTCTCACATAGCCTCGCTGCTGAACGGGACGTTAAACTCAGAATCAATTCAACTCAAAATTATGGTTTTGACTTTATTATGATGTCATTAGTTTAAACGCCCAACTGCCCAGTAATTATAAACATTGACTACATTATAAAATTGTAATTTGTGACGACTAAAATATCAGAAATTAAAGATTATTCTTTGGGTTTTGGAACATTTTGAAAAACGTGAAAAACTGGTACTGCACCGATACAACACACCTTTTGGATTTGTCATTGTGTAAAGTGATACAAACTAAAGAAGAATTACAACTTTATGAAATTGTATTAGGACTTATTATTTAGAAATAAACACCAAATAAGTGTAATTGAATTGTTTACAAAACTAATCATGATCAGAAAACTCTTGAATACTATTATACAAACAATTATTCTCTTTTGTTTAACACTGTAATGTAGGGTATAAAGATCCAATAGTCAGAGAAATAAATATAATGATAATTATGTTTGAACATAATTCACGGTCGTTTTCTACAATCCTAAAACACGATTGTCTAGTTTGTTAAGCATTGTTTATTAAAAGAATACTTAAGAGCCTGACCCTAAATGATGTCTGTCCGACCTAATCTTCAAGCCTGATTACGGCCATGGGTGTCAATATGTTTCCCATACTAAAAGAATAAGCCTTCAATTTAATTATGATTTAATTAGTTTTTTTAAAAAAATGAAATGAAATCTTTGAGTTTAACGTCCCAGGATTATGTCTGTTAGGCTAAGCGAGATAATGATTAAAGTAAGTGAATGATGATGGAAGAATTGTTGGAATGAAATTGTGGGAGGAAACAGGAGTACCCCGAGAAAACCCACGAGCACGATGTTGTCCACTAAAAAACTACTTTGCCGGGAATCGAACCACTGCCCCACGCACCAGAGGTAAGCGCTCTACCACTGAGCCATAGTGCTCCATCTAATTTGTTTAGATAGTAAACTAAGTAGTAACAAAGACTGTCCACGGGTTATTAATGAAGTGAAATCTTTGAGTTTTATGTCCCACTGTTATGCCGGTTAGGCTAAAGGAGATGGGTGATGATGAGAAATTAGTGAAATCGTGGAATGAAGAAAGTGGGAGGAACGGAAGAACCCCGAGGAAACCCACGCACACGGTGTTTGTCCACCACAAAGTTAACTTGGTGCGAGCTGGGATCGAACCACGGTCCCCAAGCACCAGAGGTGAACGATCTACCACTCAGCCCCCGCGGCCCCGCTTTAGAGGGGCCATGACGTATAGTTGAACTCATTCTCGTAGTATGAAAGGCATTTTTATAATTATGCATGATAGGATCACAAACAAAATTTAAAAATATTATGTGCACTTTCTTTTAACAAACATTAAATTGTCTTTTATGGTGTGGAATGGAATGTTATGTTCGAAAAAAAAGTCCTTAACACGATTCTTGTTGCTACACACTGCATGTTCCTAGCCACAGAAAAGATGCAGCGATAGGTAGGCTATTTTTCAATTGCTTTACATTAGCTTGATGTTTCAAGTCTTTTGTGTGTTTCTGAAGTTCACTTTTACCACAAAAGAGCTCAATATTAACATGTCTTACATACCTTTGGTTCGATTCTCAACACGGACTGCAACTACCCGTTAAATTGTGCATCCGAAAGCCACTCTTTGTTAAACCTCGCTTATCACCGCTCATCTTAATAATATATATAACTTCACCGCGAAGCAAATGTTGCATTTCTCTCTTTCATCCTAACACAAAACAAAACTAACCACAGCTGTGACACGAAGGAGCTATTTCGAAAAGAAACAAGCTGTGCTTCATAGAGATGTGTACCATATGATAGAAGTATAAAGTATTGTTTTCTTTCCTGTTTATTGATATCAGTTGGTGTTCTTAATGAGTTTACTCATTAGTTTAGAAAGAGTATATATGGAATTTGGACATATGTTGTACGTATTCTCTTGAGAAATTGATGAGACCAGAAAAATTATAAGGACAGATGGAATAGGTTTAAGCGCATCTACATGACTTTATCAAATATTTATTCTCCATAATGGTACCACGCGGAAAACTTGGTATAGGCCTACTTTTATCTTTACCTCCCTCTGTTAGCTGTTTAGTATCATATATATCGAATGGTTTTGATATTTCTTCTGATCATTAAAACAACAATGGTACATGTGTGCGTGCAGAAATGCAAAAGCACAAGGTAACTTCCTATTTGTTTTGAAAACAACAAACCCATTTCACGTGTGCGAGAGAAATTGAGCACAGCGAGATCGGGTGTTTACTAACGGTCAGTTCGCAGCAGGAGTCCATGGTAAAAGATTTGGCTATCTCGAAAACAGTCGCAAAAACCTTACAAATACGAAAGACTGCGCTTCAAAGAAAGTTTAGACACAGATGTTTCAATTTTCTTTTAGCATCTTTCTTCAGCAAAAGAGTCGGTTCATTGTATTCGAAAAAGGGAAGGGAGAAAGGGTGAATTTATATTTTATGTGGGGGGTAACGTTGTAAGTAGTATAAACAATACATACCACTTCCGACTCCGACTCATCCCACCTCAAGTTGTAAAGTAGAAAGGGACAGAAGTATTCAACATGACTGCGCACTTGAGTTTCAGTTCACAATACTAAAACCAGTGAGCAAGTAAACAGTATTTTGTAGGATCGTGTTTTACTTCTTGAATTTATTTTTGAACATTTCTGTGAATTCAACAACAGAACGCAGTAGAAATACGGACTAGTTTTTACTCCAACCATTACTTTCGCTCTAACCCAGGGATGCCACATTTATGATTTCGTACTAGATTTAGTGATTTTACTATTGAACTAGTGATCTAGTACGTACTTGGGTAAATAGGCACATTCTAGTGATTTTTTTGCATTTTTTTTCTGATGCAGACAAATGAGAAGGAAATGGTTCTTAAAATAAAAGGAAGAAGTATATTGCAGTTCAAAACAAATGTAGAAACCTTAAATTATTTTTTCTTTTCCCTCTGACTGAATGAAAACCGTGCTGTGTAACGACCTTAGGTAAACAACGGCTATCTTTGGTCCGCTACCTCCTTTGGTTAGCCGACATGAGATGGGTTATTTATTTATTTATTTATTTTGGAAGAAAGTGAAGAAATAATTATCCAGTACATTTAAGTTTTGTCAGGCACACAGGCGCAGTCTGTACTTGTTTCCTAACGAATTTTAGCAACATAACATAAATGAAACATATGTACCAGAAAATAGAGGCAGTACAAACGGAAATTTTCATCTGTGACACATTTGATGAGAAATATAGTTAGATGTCACGTGCAAGCACTCTAAACATGTCCTATCCTGTAATTCTATTCGTATGTTTATGTAGGTGAGACTGAGAAATCGAGAAACAATAATAACTGGTTTTCTTCCAGGGGAAAAATCTAAATGTGAAGGGGTGTTACACTGGGACTTTAATTGCGTCCTTTGTACAAGATTAACAAGTAATAGCAATTTTTTAATTTATCTTAGTTCTTGGGGAGAGGAAGATGGAAGCGAACCTTCGTAAGGACCTCTGCAAGAAAACATGAATACTATCCGCCAATGTTTGTTACATTACACAAAATAGTTATATATATATTGAGTTTTAGTCAGGGTTTTCATTCTGCAGGAGAGGGGGGGATAGTAATACCTGACGAACATTTTCTATTCTCAGAGTGTTGCAATGATAGCATTTCCTCCATTATAACTTGGCCAAGCTATTGCATTATATGTAAGGATTAAGTTAGCCTAAAAAGCTTAAAGTTCTATGGCTGTTTTACTCTGTACCCATGTTTCTCATTTTCGGTCTACGGGACTCTGTGTCCGGAAATTTTCGATGGCTTCCAAGTCGGAAAATAAGTGTATCAAAGGCATATATATTATATCTATGGTTATATGAGGCATGGATCTACAGTTTAAAGTGGGATACCGGTAACAACTTCATGAGCTTCCACCGTAAATCGAACCAGAGTCTCCCGCGATCAAGGTGTGTTAACCATACAGCCACGAGGAAATTCACATAAGCACACACACATATATATTGTTGAGTTGATTTTGACTTTACCGTCTCTTTCAGCAGCTAGGATATATGAAATGTAGACCTACTGATTAACGTGGAATCCGAACTACATGAGCTCGCGCCGGGAATTGAACCCGAGTCTTCCGTGGCAAAGACGCGTCCACTAGCCGCGGAGTCCACACACACACACAGAATCAGAGTCCTCACACACCAAGGGTGAGAGCTGTGCCACTGAGTCACAGCGGCCACGGGGCTAGGTCGAGTCCACTTTACGTTCATAGTTTCTTAGTACATAAATGTTACGATTATGAAATAGATTTTCCTTAATGAGCTGCATAAAAACAAAAGCTTTCGAAATGCATTAAACAATTAGCTCGATTTGAGTGTGAACTTAAAGTTATATCAGAGTGTAAATACGGATACGCACCAAAGCTCGAAAACGTAATACAGGGGTGCCCACAAGGGGGAAGCTATGACGCAAACTGCGTCATTGAAATATTTGGGGGGGGTTGAAAATCTATATAAATATGTTTGAGGGGGTGTAAAAATTAATCGAAAAGATTTTTTTCATGGAAAAACACCTACGGATAGACAATTGAGGGGGGTGCGTCATGGGCGTGAGGGGGGTGGGCACCACTGCTTAATACACTATTTCTCCTATATAGTTAGCATGTATCAAGCAATCGTTCAGCTTTCATTTGAGAGGATGTAAATCGAAGGCCCCTGAACAACTATGTTACTAATGTGCGGAATGTATTTATCTTACAGTGAACTGCTTTGATGCCAAGTGGCCTAACTCCAAAATTGAAATTTTCCAGGAGTGAAAGTTGAAGTTCAATATCTCATGAACAATCCATATTTCTTTTATGTTGGGAACCAAAACCATAACTACTGTATGTAGTTCATTGTTTTATAACTTAGTGTTTACAAAAATCCTTTTAAAAAATACCTATTCATAGAAGTGAATGGTACTTATCTGTACTAGTTCTTGGCATCCAAGCAGTCCATTTATTGTAATACTAGCTTAATATACCCATTCTTCGCATGGGGGCTGTATTTGGAAGTCAACACGTGTGGAAGTATCACCATTCATTTCAGTGACCGCGAAAACTATGGATTTGACACTAGTATCAATCAATATGGGCTATTTATACATGTCTCGGTATTCCTCACCCGCTGACACCCGGCCAGCATACAGTAGTAGCTGAATTTGCAAGTCATCGCAGATGGAAGTGTCACCATTGATCTCAGCGACCGTGAAAACTATGGATTTGACACTAATGTCGATCAATTTGGATTACTTTTACTACATGTCTCGCTAAACGCCCCCCTGAGACCCCCTGGTTCCAATTTTGGCAAAAACGCTTCGCCTTAGACTGGGACCTGGACCAAGGTATCCGTGACCAAAATTTGGTAACTCTCGGTCAACTTGTCTAGTCCCCAGGTCGGTCCCAGTAAACGTCCCCCCCGAGACCCCCCTGGTTCGAAATTAAAAAAAAACGCTTCGTCTTGATCTGGGGCCTAGACTAAGGTACTCGTGACCAAATTTTGGGAACTCTCGGTCCACTCGTCTGGTCTCCAGGTCGCACATAGACAGACAGACAAACACACAAACAAACTTGATTTTATTTATATTAGATAAGATATACTATGTAAAATAGTCTCGTATCATAATATGTGATGTTCAACAAATGTTACATTATATATTCTCCGTAGCTCGTGATATGCTGCAACATGTTAAAGCCTCAGAATAGTTGGGAAAGCGAATAATCCAGAAGTTACGTAACCCTATTGTGTTCATGGAAACGAAAACACAATAATTATAACTATGCTAAATTACTATAGACTACCAACTGCTCATTCAGAGAATTTATGAAGTTCACTTTATCGCAATAGTTTTATACAAACTAGATTTAGACTACGGATAATAGTTTTATACAAACTGGATAATCAATTATTATTATTATTATCATTATATTTGCAGTACAACCAAATACAACGACATTAACTATTAGTTCTAATTAACTGAATTGACCTGAAAATTAAATCTTGATCTTTAAAGATTAACTATTAATTTTATGCGTTCTGTACCTTTCTGAAGGAATAAAAGCTGGAATTGGTTTCAAGGCTGTTTCTGAGTGAATACTTTCTTCAAAACAATATTAAAAATTATAGAAAGATCTTCGAGACATTCGAGTCGAGTCGAGATTTTTAAGAGCCGTCTCGACTCGACTCGTGTCTCGACTCGAAAATTCGAGTCGAGAAATACGTTTGTCTCGACTCGTCTCGAATTTTACAAAGTGTGTTTCGACTCGAATCTCGACTCGAATTCGAGTCGAGTCGAGTCGAGATTCGAGACATGTCTCGACTCGAGCGCATCCCTACAAGCTACAAGTATGAAAATGGTTAAAAAAAAAGAAAAAAGAAAGAAATTTGAGGGGAAATTTTCCGAAAACACCTCTGTCACAGGAAAACTGAGGGTGATGGAGAAAAACTGATTGCAGATTCGAATTCTAAGTGAAAAGTTCTATTAGAATAAGGTATTTTCTTCCGTATGCCAGAGAAAAAAAGAATTTCGACTAGTGTAATAGGTACCATTTTCAAACTCAGCAACCGTTATTCAACCGGTTAACGTTGATCGTAGATATTTAAAAAAACTCACATCCCTATATTATTTAATACAAACGAAAATTTTACCTGTACATTTCTGCACAAACGATGTATAAACGATCGCGACAATTTGTGGTTCAATGGAACATGGTGGGGCTAGCACTTGCCCCTTTTTTTCGTTCTGTCCACGCACCTGATAGGTCAGAAAAAAAATTTTTGCCTGCGCATTACTGCTCAAACGATGTACAAACAATTGAGATAATTTTCTTTTGAATTGGACGTAGGGAGGTGCTACCAATTAGGTAGCCTATACTTTGTTATCGTTTTCGCGCGCCCGCAATTGTGTACGTACATCGTTTTCGTGTACGTGAATCGTTTTCTCCTGCAAATTTCTGTACAAAACCGTAACAAACAAGTGCGACAATTTGTGTCGAATTCGACATGGTGGGAGGGCTATCAATTAGAGAGCCCATAGTTTTTTATCGTTTTGGCGGGGCCACATTTATGTGCAAACAAAAATTTCAGCTGCACGTTTATGCACAAAGGCGTACAAACAGGTGCGACAGTTTGTCGTTGAATTGAACATGGTGATTGGGCTACCACTTAAACAGCTCCACACATTGTTTTCGTTCTGGCGGTGCCCCTAATTGTGTACAAACGAAAATTACGCCTGCACATTTCTGTACAAATGATGTACAAAACGATTGCAACGATTTGTGATTGAATTGGACATGGTGGGAAGGGCTATCTCTTAGACAGCCCCCACTTTATTTTTGTTCTAGCGGCGCCCTTAATTATGTACAAACGAAAATTTAGCCTTCACATTTCTGTAGAAACGATGTGAAAACGATTGCGACAATTTGTGATTGAATTGCATATTTGGGGGGCCTATCGCTTAGACAGCCCCCAATTTGTTTCAGTTTTGACGGGTCTCCTAGTTATATACAAACAAAATTTCGCATGCACATTTTTGTACAAACGATGTAGAAACGATGTCACAATTTTTGCTTGAACTGGACATGGTGGGGGGCTACCATTTAGACAGCCCCACTTTGTGTTTGTTCTAACGGCGCCGCTAATAGTGTACAAACGAAAATTTGGCTTGCGCATTTCTGTATAAACGATGTAGAAACAATTGCGACAATTTGGGATTAAATTGGAAATGGGGGGCTACCATTTAGACAGAACCCACTTTGTTTTCATTCTGGCGGCGCCCCTAATTGTGTACAAACGAAAATTTTGCCTGAACATTTCTGTACAAATGATGTGCAAACGATTGCGACGATTTGCGCTTGAATTAGACATGGTGGGAAGCTATCACTTGGACAGCCCCAACTTTGTTTTCGTACTGGCGGCTCCCCCAAATGTGTACAAACAAAAATTTAGCCTTCATATTTCTGTGGAAACGATGTAGGAACGATTGCGACAATTTGTGATTGAATTGGACATGGTGGGGGTATCATTTAGAGAGCCCCCACATTGTTTTCGTTCTGGTGGCGCCTCTAATTATGTACAAACAAAAATTTCGCCTGAGCATTTGTGTACAAACGATGTAGAAACGATTGCGACAATTTGTGCTTGATAAGGACATGTTGGTGGGAGCTACCATTTAGACAGCCCCCACTTTGTTTTCGTTCTGGCGGCGCCCCTAATTGTGTACAAGCGAAAATTTGGCCTACACATTTCTGTACAAACGATGTAGACACGAATGCGACAATTTGTGATTAAATTGGACATGGTGGGGGCTACCACTTAGACAGCCCGCACATTCTTTTCGTTCTGGTGGCGCCATTAATTGTGTACATGCGAAAATCTCGTCTGCACAGTTCTGTACAAATGATGTAGAAACGATTGCGACAATTTGTTATTGAATTGGACATGGTGGAGGGGCTACCATTTAGACAGTCCCCACTTTGTTTTCGTTCTGGCGGCGTCATTAATTGTGTACAAACGAAAATGTCGCCTGCACATTTCTGTAGAAACGATGTACTAACGATTGCGACAATTTGTGATTGAATAGAACATGGTGGAGGGGCTACCATTTAGACAGCCCCCACATTGTTTTCGTTCTGGCGGCGCCATTAATTGTGTACAAACGAGAATCTTGTTTGCACATTTCTGTACAAACGATGTAGGAACGATTGCGACAATTTGTGATTGATTTGGACATGGTGGGGGCTACCACTTACACAGCCCCCACATTCTTTCGTTCTGGTGGCGCCATTAATTGTGTACATGCGAAAATCTCGCCTGCACAGTTCTGTACAAATGATGTAGAAACGATTGCGACAATTTGTTATTGAATTGGACATGGTAGAGGGGCTACCATTTAGACAGCCCCCACTTTGTTTTCGTTCTGGCGGCGCCATTAATTGTGTACAAACAAAAATTTCGCCTGCATATTTCTGTACAAACGATGCAGGAACGATTGCGACAATTTGTGATTGATTTGGACATGGTGGAGGGGCTACCATTTAGACAGCCCCCCACATTGTTTTCGTTCTGGCGGCGCCATTAATTGTGTACAAACGAGAATCTCGCTTGCACATTTCTGTACAAACGATGTAGGAACGATTGCGACAATTTGTGTTTGAATTGGACATGATGGAGGGGCTACCATTTAGACAGCCTGCACATTTTGTTTTCGTTCTGGCGGCGCCCCTAATTGTTTACAAACAAAAATTTTGCCTGCACATTTCTGTACAAACGATGTAGAAACGATTGCCATAATTTGTGATTTAATTGGACATGGTGGTGAGGCTAACATTTAGACAGCCCTCCATTGTTTTTTCGTTCTGGCGGCGCCTCTAATTGTGTACAAACGAAAATTACGCCTGCACATTCCTGTACAAACGATGTACAAACGATTGCGACAATCTGTGATTGGATTGGGCATGGTGGGGCTACCATTTTGACAGCCCGGACTTTGTTTTCGTTCTGGCGGCGCCCCTAATTGTGTACAAGCGAAAATTTTGCCTACACATTTCTGTACAAACGATGTAGACACGAATGCGACAATTTGTGATTAAATTGGACATGGTGGGGGCTACCACTTAGACAGCCTCCACATTCATTTCGTTCTGGTGGCGCCATTAATTGTGTACATGCGAAAATCTCGCCTGCACAGTTCTGTACAAATGATGTAGAAACGATTGCGGCAATTTGTTATTGAATTGGACATGGTGGAGGGGCTACCATTTAGACAGCCCCCACTTTGTTTTCGTTCTGGCGGCGCCATTAATTGTGTACAAACGAAAATCTCGCCTGCACATTTCTGTAGAAACGATGTAGGAACGATTGCGACAATTTGAGATTCAATAGGACATGGTGGAGGGGATACTATTTGGACAGACCCCACTTTGATTTCGTTCTGGCGGCGCCCCTAATTGTGTACAAACGAGAATCTCGCTTGCACATTTCTGTACAAACGATGTAGGAACGATTGCGACAATTTGTGTTTGAATTGGACATGGTGGAGGGGCTACCATTTAGACAGCCCGCACATTTTGTTTTCGTGCTGGCGGCGCCCCTAATTGTGTACAAACGAGAATCTCGCTTGCACATTTCTGTACAAACGATGTAGGAACGATTGCGACAATTTGTGTTTGAATTGGACATGGTGGAGGGGCTACCATTTAGACAGCCCGCACATTTTGTTTTCGTGCTGGCGGCGCCCCTAATTGTGTACAAACAAAAATTTTGCCTGCACATTTCTGTACAATCGATGTAGAAATGATTGCGATAATTTGTGATTGAATTGGACATGGTGGGGATGCTACCATTTAGACAGCCCTCCATTGTTTTTTTCGTTCTGGCGGCGCCTCTAATTGTGTACAAACGAAAATTTCGCCTGCACATTTCTGTACAAACGAAGTACAAACGATTGCGACAATCTGTGATTGAATTTGGCATATTGGGGGCTACCATTTTGACAGCCCCCCACGTTGTTTTCTTTCTGCTGGCGCCCCTAATTGTGTACAAACAAAAATTTCGCCTGCACATTTGTGCACAAACAATTGAGACCATTTCCGATTGAGTCTGTTAAGGGGGAGGGGGACTGTGTAGATGGACGTCTCCTTTTCACCTCTACTGTAATTAAATTCTTCCTCGAGAAGATCTGTAATCAACACTGTCAGTTGCTACGTCCTCGACTAATATACCTTAACAAGTACAGTTTTTTTTTCGTGTATTTTTCAACAGTTAACCAATTTAAAACTATCGCAAACAAGAATATGTAGTCAACTTCTTAAGTACTTCCCTCGCAGGAACCCGTTCAGCGCGTGCAACAAGCAAAAACAACATGTTTGGCGTCTCACAAATGAAAAAGGGGAAAAAAGAGAAGCAAAAGCAGCACGGCAGTGCCTTATTGCAGTCAGAGCTGACGACATAGTTTCGGTCGTCACATACTCCAATAGTCCTACAAGCGGTGTACAGGAGTTATACAGTTACAATATACGTTGTGCTACAATAGCGCTACTGGCGGAATGTGCACGAACTACAAATGAATATGTTCCCTTACAAGCATCAGTCACTGTTGCACCCTCTTTACATTCTACACATCCTTTTTTCTCCCACTTTTTGACCTTGACAAGCAGAAGTACCAGGCTTTCCGAGTTCACAACCATAAACTGTTTGTGTATAGAGTACATTTTCAGTTCTTCGAATGACTGTGCGCGCGAAGAACAAGGGTGATGATCAGGCTACCGAATACGGCACTCAGAAACACCCGGTTGCAACTTCAAATGTAAAATACAAATATAGAGCCTTGACAATGCCGTGAAGATGTTATATATATATATATATATATATATATATATATATATATATATATATATATATATATATAATTATTTCAACAGGATATAAAAATATGTATGTAAAACGGAATATATTTATATATATATACATATACAGGGTGAGCACAGAAACAGTCCCAGGTTTCAAATTAATGTAAATTTAATATGTGAAGGAATATTTTGCTATAGTTTTGAACAGTGATACATAAACTCAAAAAGTTTCTGTAGCAATAATTGAATTCACAAATACACGATGTGCGCGCCACCTGTAAGGCGGGAAATATCGAGGCGGTAATCTAGTTCCAACCACACGTTGTGAAGCATATCCGGTGTGATGGAGTTAACAGCATCACTGATGCGTTCTTGGAGATCGTTCAGAGTTGCGGGTAGTGGAGTTGAATACACTTTGTCCTTCACAAATCTCCACAGAAAGAAGTCACAAACTGTGAGGTCAGATGATCTTGGAGACCACTTGCAAAGAACTTGATTATTGACTCCAGAGCGCCCTATCCATCGGTTTGGGAGGTTCTTGTTAGAAACCTGCGTACAGCACGATGCCAGGGTTGCGGCGCTCCATCTTGTTGTAGAACGAAGTCGTCTATCTCTGCAGTACTAAGTTGTGGAATCAACCCGTTACGTAGCAATGCTAAGTAATTTTCACCTGTAATTATTTGTTCATGAAAGAAGAACGGACCGTGCTCCCGACGCTCTGATAGTGCACAAAAACCATTGATTTTCGGTGAGTCATACTCCACATTTACAGTTGCATGAGATTTCTGGATTCCACATATCCTTTCATTGTGTTTATTCACGTTTCCAGTTAAATTAAATGTCGCCTCATCGCTGAAAATGATCTTCGTCAGAAAGTTTTCGTCGTCTTCCATGAAATTTTGCATAGTCTCACAGAACTCACGGCGCTGTACAAAATTTCATGTAAATATTCAATTAAATGTTAATTATATGGCACTTCAAAATCAGGTACTCTTTCTGGTGCTCACCCTATATGTACATTTTTAGAAATGGATATTTTCATATATATATATATATTTCCAATCTTTATAAGAAAATGTAAGACAGAACTTTATGATGTCAAGGAGACAAAAAGCATGCCTTTTCCGTAACAACGTGCATTAAAATTATTTTTTACTTCTGCGATGAAATAAACATATAAGAGTAACAAGTGTATGTTCACAGTTTGCTTCAAATTTGTTTTCTGATGGATGAACATTCTGTGTGTGCTTTTTATACTTATTCTTCCGTTTCGACCTGATTCCCTGTGGTGGTTACATTATCTTTGGAATTGTGGAAAAAATTGTGGAAACCAGGAGGTAATCTTTTTCTTTTCAGTTTTTGTTCCAGTTGACCTTTATATAAGACGTCGGGAAAAGCTTGAGAAAACATTTCCTTTAAGATGCAACTGTTGAATGACTTCTTCATACACAGGTACCAATCAAGAGCCGCATTTTCGAGACAAGCTGCCAAATAAATACTTTTTTTCCCGTTCAGCCCAATCACAAGCACGAGCTATGGTTTGGTATTTACCAAGAAATCTAGTGACAGACTCTTTAAAACTGCCTTTGAATTTTGGCAATTTCATTATTGGTATATTAGCTACTCGATCTAAAGTATCTTCCTTTGCTCTAGATCCTTCAGGGTTCTGTCTGTCATCTAATTGAGGTTCTTCAGGAGAGGGTGAATTAAGTTTTTTGCCTTATTCTTATCTAAAGTTAATTAATGCTCTGATGGAGTTTTCACATTATGGCTATCTAAAATTTATTGTCTAATTTTCTCATATGAAAATAATGAAAGTGCATTATCAGCAGTGGGGGAATATTGCACCTGAGGAGGACGAGAAACAACTTTCCTTACAAAGTTTTTCATTTATAAACTCTCTAAGTTCTTCATCCGAGTCATACGAAAGAGGACTTGGAATTAGTGCGTCACGTGCAGTCTTTTTCTGATAGGGTTCCTTTGTTGCCAATTGTTTAATTTCATCATCTGAATCATATTTACTTGATTCGGGTGGCGAGACTTCTGGAAGTTTACCTTCCAAGGGTTTTCCCATTTGAGGAGGTAAACCGAATGGAAAATAAACTCCCTCATCCTCCACAACTTCCGAATCAATAATATGTTTCTTTTCTTCTCGCTTTAAGAATGTTGAAGCTAATTTTGGGTCAAACTCAAAATTGCTTGTCATAACACCGGGGGATTCTTCGGAAGAACAAGCTGCACTTTCATATGAAGGGTTAGACAATTTTTCCTACTTAAGGAAAATCCACGGGTTTATATTGTGTATTATCTAAGGGAGTCAAGAGTGGTACTCCACTACAAGCTTCTTCAAACTTCGCCAAATTTTCTCTATAACGCTGCGTCTGCGTTGTCGGCTGCCTATCCATAGAATCTGGTAAACTGTACTGCTGAGGATGGTCTACCCGCGGTTCGCCTACTGTATGACATGTACTTAGCAAACTGGCTTGCTGCAGAGACGAATCTGTTCCTACCTTTGCCACTGGACACAATTCAGAACGCAACGCCTTCGTGAGCGCAGCTTCCTAAGCAAGAGTTTTTCTACAATATTTGCAATTTGTTTCACCCGATTTTGCAATATACCAATGATGAAGCTTTGGCGGAGATTTCTTAAATTTCAAAAAGGAGGACCAATGGAAATATATCTCGAATTACTTCTTTAAAGATTGTTTCTACTATTTAAAAATATGGGAATATTTTAATAATATAATCAATGACTAATTGCCTTAAGAATCCAAGTAATTAACTTAAATTAACGTGCACAACGAACATAACACTGAAACTTTAAAGTAGGGATGTCATAGCAGCACTACACAATTTTTCGACCCGAAAAATTAAAAGGCGAGAAAAGAAAATGGACGAGACCCCATTTGTGGATTTTAACATTGATCTTCAGTTAGAAAGATGAGCAGCGTTAATGAGAATGTATTAAAACAGAATACGCCTTTCGTATTTTGTAGGTCCAGATAGAGTCAATAAAATATCTGGCTACTTCTATCCGGATGTCAAAGAAGCCAACAGCGATCAGAAGCCCCATTAGGACGCGAAGTAACTGTGATAAGCAGTGTTTAGAAACACATTTTTCTTCTATTTCTCTCGTAAAAAATAGAGCGTCTAATATAAAAACTGAAGTATGCTCAGAAATGGCTGAGATAACGGTAAATAATAAATTACCCTCTATCACCATTCCCCCTTTTCTGGGAAATTACATGAGAACATATCTCAATTCCTTGACGCGTACAAAACTTGCGGAACTCTATATCAGTGGATTGATGAGGAACAACGAAAATATTTGCCAGCGTACTTGCAAGAAAGTGCTGCTGATTGGTATCATCTGAAAAAGGGGTCGCTATCGACTCTAGCGAGATTTGAAGATCTAGAAGGTCAACTAAAAAGGCCTTCTCAGCTTCCTCCGAGCTTGGTGAACCACTTGCCTTATTGGCAAGACGAAATAAAACACCACATGAAAGTTTTTCCGAATATATTTATGCAGTATTAAGATTATTAATAAAGTAGATCCTAACATGAGTGAAACTGAGCGTAAACGACACATACTTAAGGGATTGTACCCCCGTGCTCTGGAATTTGTCATTACATGTGAGCCCGATAGTGTAGATGAAGTAGGTAGCCTAGTTAAACTGTGTGAATCTGCAAAGGTTCAAGCAGGTTTACGTGCTCTCTCTGATGCTCCCTTGGAATTCCCTAATTTAGAATCTTTAAATCTACCTAAGTTAGAATCTAGACGACAGTTTGAGTCAGTAAATTGTGGAGGACAGCGATCCTATAATCGTAGAGGACGCGGATTAAGAGGTCCCTGCCCTAATCTAATTCGAAAATTCCAAAATACGAATATCAATTAGATACAATGTTTTTCTTGTGGTAAATACGGACATTATGCACATGAGTGTCGAAATTGACAACATCAAGACCAATATTGGAATCAATCGAATCAATTCTGTAGTGGAAATCGCTATCATAATAGAGGTCAGCCGAATAATAGAGGACAACGTCCTGGAAGACGCCCTAATAGAGAGACAGTCAAATAATGAACGCAGAACTCAAAATGTAGAACCTTCCGATAATGCCCAAAAATAAGGTGCGTATTAGTACCCCCTCTCTTCTAAGATAGGTAATTACACAAGGCTACATTAAAAATAATAATAACAATAATAAAAAACGGAAATGTTAAGGACCAGTAAACTTAGGTTAATTGGCATTAGAAAGAACGTTATTATACCATTATTATTATTATATCCTTGTATTGTAGAATTACCATGAACTATTATATGATACGTCCTCAATTGGCTAGAGGAAATCTGAAGATTAAGTTTTGAGATATTCTTGAGAGATATGTGATACCAACCTGGATTTTCAACAGTTTTAGCCACCCTCATTTTGGTGCCATCACCCTCAATAGGCAACACTATTACATGATATATATCGTATACTCTATTATCTGTCGCCATATTCACCCTATGTCTTTAAATGAAACCTCAAAATAATGCTTATTCAGAAACTATGGGAGACACCTGCTCAATAATGTCATTAACTAATCCATCAGCTAGTGTGACCACAACTGTCATATGACTAGTAACTGGACCTTGTAAGCCAGTCCATAATTCTCTGATTTATTTACTTGATTGATTAAGCAACATATAGCTCTTTACTTGATTGTTATTAAGTATTCACTATAGTTTTTACTGTCAACATTTTTCTGAGGACAGACGGCGAAATGCAATTATACGACTGTCATTCTTAATCGTGAGTAATTTTACGTTTTGATAGCCCCATTTTTAGGGGTTGTTCCTTAACTCCTGGAGGGGATAAATTTGAAACTGAACGTCAACTTGAGTTTTACCATTCATTTCAGTGACCACGAAAACTATGTGTTTGTTACTAGTATAGGTCATTTTTTCATATCTTGGTATTCCCACCTCCCTTGGTGATCACCCTGGACCACAACCAAATGTACTGAATGCGATTAAAGTTTCACCATTAATCTCAACGACCAAGTAAACTATGGATTTGACACTGATATCGGTCTCGATAACCTCACTGTTAGGGTTTGTTCCTTGACTCCTGTGGGGGTAAATTTCTGGCCAAACACTCTACTCGTGGGTTTTTCTCGGGGCTCTCTCAGTGTAGCCAAACCGAAACTATCACTTAACCCAGTATGGTGTTTTTGTTCCTTAGAAAATACGAAAACTCGATTTAGGAGCCATTCAATAATTTTGTGACCCCCAGATCCTACATCCAATATATTTCAATCAAAAATTTTCTTGTAGGCCTTATATCTGGAGAACTACATATAGTGTAGCCAGATCCACGATATCACCCCTGGAGACCCAAATCCAAACGCCATACGTGATGAGCTAATGTGTTCGGAGTTTCATCACCGATCACTGCGTCCTCGAAAACTGTGGGTTTGACACTAATATCGACATTTTGAATTGTTTTTACATGTCTCGATATCACCCTTGGGGACCCCCCACTTCAATTCCCTTAGATTATGTGTTAATGAGTTCGAAGTTTCATCACTGAACACAGCGCCCCCGAAAACTATGGATTTGACACTATTATTAAGCATTTTGAATTATTTATACATGTCGCGGTATTACCCCTGGGACACTCATTCCAACCCCCTTAGCTGATGAGTTAATTAGTTCGGAGTTTCATAACTGAACACACCGTCTCCGAAAAGTATGGATTTGGCAATCATAACGAGCATGTTGAATTATTTTTACATGTCTCGATATTACCCATGGGAACCCTACTCCAACACCCCTTTAGATGATGTGCTAATAAGTTCGAAGTTTCATCACTGAACACAGCGCCCCGAAAACTACGGTTTTGACACTAATATCGATCATTTTGAATTATTTTACATGTCTCGATAACCCACCCCTCTTAGGGTGTACCTTACCTCATGCAGAGTGGGATAAATTTGAAGGTAACGTGAATTCGAATTTACCCCAAAAAAACGCTTCCTCTTGATCGAAGACCATGATCAAATTTTCATTCATTTCCAATTCAATCTGCTAGTCCCTATCCACATAGAACAGACAGACAAATAGACAGATATACACTTTTATTTTAAAGCTGTAATTTGATATTAATCACGACCTAAAACACACATAGCTCCATTCATAATAATTTTTAACATACAGCAAATGATGTTTCGTGCTCATCATCTGTTTTCACAGAACTCTCCAGTCATTTTATCGCACAACGGCTGGAAACGAAAACGAAATACGAATCACCGACACACACACAACTCCATACTCTGTGAGCTTATCTTTTATTGTTGAAATTGCACAACATATATATGTATGTCTTCTTTTTAACGCTGAATCCGATGTACAGCAAAGTGAAGAAGCACGAAAGAAACGTTCACAGCTTTTTGATATTAGCTTATATGTATGTGTGAGTCTATTTTTTGTTAGAATTCATTGTCGTGTCTCTCGAACTCTGTAAATAAAGAAAGATATACAGTTTTAATGCTTCAGGAAACATTCAAAGGGACGTGTAACTTAAATATTATTATTATTTAATTACTATTAACATTTCTAAGTTCTGTTTTTACTTACCTATTTTAATAAATACCGCAACTGACTCAAATAATGACTTCTCCGAAAAACGATTACAATTACTCCGGACAACTTATCAATTACAACTATTCTTTTCCCTTTTTATACAAGTTTCAGCATCACACACACACACAAATGATTACCTTCGATACAACATGCTATAACATGAATCGGGGGCTTTATTATATGGAATTTATGAACTGATTAGTTTCTCATCTAAATCAGAATAAAGAAAAAGTTGCTCTGAAACATTAGTCAACCCATCTTTCACTTTTCAAATACGTCTTCGATATTCAGGGCCACATTAATCACAATCTATTTCTCGTGTGACCTCAAGGACATACTAACTTATATTTTGTTAACATAATTTGATATTTGGCCTATCTGCAAAAGTGACTGAATACAAGTTAAAGCATCGTTTTCTATGGGAATGTGTTTCGAAAAAATATCTCATCACGGCTTCAACACAGGCATCATCATCTTATATTATAGTTTTCGTTGATGCGATTCTTCATATAATACTTTTCACATGCAATACAAGCCCCCTGGGGACTTAAGTATACGACTTTTCCTCCTACGTTGTCAAAACATTATGAAATGCTATGAGAAGGTTTTATAGTTTTCGTGGATGTAGTTCTTCATATAACACTTCTCGCGTGCAACACAAGCCCCCTGGGGTACTTCAGTATACAAATTGTCATCCTACGTTGTCAAAACATTATAAAATGCTGAGAAGCTTCCGTTCTTAGACCATGCTCAATGGAATGCAAATAACAAACTATTCACTCAAGACCTGGGAAAGTCATATTTCATCTTGTTTATACAGGCATCTCCGGGGAATAGGACCATGCCGCTGTTGCAACAACTTTCGCGTGACACCCAAGGCCGGGCACTTGCATATACGAATTCTCAATCTTACGTTTTCAATAAAATCATGAAATACGATATTCATCTTAGCAACCCAGCGCCCAGGGATCGTTCCCAGGACGAAAAATTTTCCAACGCGGATCCTAACACTTAGCAACACGTCTATGCCTACATACGCCTAGTATCAACCGCCTAGTAACAGTCGCCCAACGTCAAATTAGCCGAAGTAAATTTCTCCTACTGAGTCCTATTTCAATTTTCAGGCGTCGTGGGCCCTCTGGCTAGGTCCCGCGGACCACAATTCGAGAACAACTATCCTAATTGATTCATTAAACGACTGTGAACAAATATGTGTGCATGTGAACTAAGCAGTTCAAGTTCTACCACTATGTTCAGTTCGGTCAAGATCGAGTTCTTCTATCATATTTGAGTGAAATTTCTTAAACTGACTAAGTCAAAATCTAAAATTTGATGGCCAATAATTCGAAAACCCAATCACACCATAGTATCTCATATGTGTACTAAGTTCGTGAGCTTCATCGATAACGTTTTAGTGAGATATCTTGATTTCACTAAGTACAAACTCAACTTTGATAATCAATAAATCGAGATTCAAAGGTCAGCACACAATAATATTATATATAGATAGTAAACTCGTCTAGATCTTCCAACATACTAAGTTTGGTCAAATTCAGGTGAGTTCAATCTCTCGTATTTTAATGAAATTTATAATTACACTTAATCAAAATTCAACTTTGATGGCCAATAAGTCGAAGACAAAACGTTTGTAAAGCATAATATTTCATATTGAGCTCGCATGCATACAAAGCTGGTCAAAATCTATACCATACCAATTTTGGTCAAGATCGGATGAGTTTAATTAAGCAGGTTTGAAGGGCTGTGTACAGCACGGTAGTTCCAAAGAACATTCATGTAAACGAGCTCGAATGTACACTTTCTAACTTGAAAGTAGTTCAAGGAAATTTGTTAGACCATTGAAATATAAGTTTAGTACAATTGGTTCAATACTGTAGACTAACCAAGATCAAGCTTAAACACGCATCAAAATCGGCCCTTCAAGATTGAACCTATTTCATTCACCACTTGATAGATACTAAACGTTGAACATCGCTCAACAGTTGAACTTTGTTGGTGCAGACGGCCGTTAGTAAAATTTCTTGATTTCATTAAGTTTAAACTCTAATTTGATGGCTAATATCTCACGAACCAAAAACCTGCAATTAACATATTTAATGTACATACTAAGTATGTTAAGATATATAACCACACTAATTTTATTCATCATCGAATGAGTTTCATTAATAGCATGCGTTTTACAATATTCTTCTATTCTTCTGTTAAATCCAAACCCAAATTTGGTGCCGGTAAGTCATGAACTAAAAGTCTGAATACCATGTATATTAACTCGTCAAGGTCTACCGCCATGCAAAGTTTTATTAAGATCAGATGAGTTACCAACAATCGCGTACGATACATACTATCCTTGTGATTGCATTTTACAGGAAGATCAAATGAAGGACGAAAGAAATAATAGATAATTTCACGCCCTGTGAAACTTGGCGTCGCCACCATAGGAAATGTTGGCGCGTGCGTAAGTACAGTTCTCATATTGCTTCAAGTTTGAGTACTGAATTCGCATACTTTGCAAGTCTATCGCAGTTTCACACTCTGAAACAAAACTCAGTTATTATTATTATTATTATTATTATTATTATTATTATTATTATTATTATTATTATTATCTTATCTTGTTTTGAGACATGATCAAAAAATAAAAGGAAAATCATACAGGAAATCAGTGATATTTTAATAAATGTACTTCTAGAGGAACGAGAAATAACCATCGATCATCGTAGAGTATAATAAGAACAAGAGTTAACCACGTGAAGATTTTCACAGTCCTTAGTTGTCAATCTATATTTCACTTTACAATTAGGGGGTGAGCGCAACATTGATCTAACCCACATTTTTTGAAATGGAGAAAAATCAAGTTAAACACATCTGGTTTTCTTGTATACACGACTCCAAAAGTGCATTACCACCTGCAATTCTCTTTTTCCTGCAATAGTAGCCAACCCAAAAGTTAACCGCCGAGCTTTTTGGGTTGGCTGCTAATTCGAAAGGCGTTGGACAAAACCTCAGTTTTGTCACAAATATACCAGTGTGGCAAACTGCAAATAAGGGAATAAAACAAATTGTTAAGAATGACAATTTTATTATTGTGATGGAGTTGGATGACATCAAAAGTTACAAAATGACTTACTTAACCAGTTCAAACAAGATGAATGGTAAGAAACAGATATCAGAAGAAAGCATTTCTCTCTTTCCCCCCGCCCCACTCAGAAAAAGAAACTCATAAAAAGAAAAAGTTACATAATATAAAAGTTTCATATAAAAGCCTAACAGCACAAAAACAAATATCTACACGAAACAAAAAAGAGATAAACACAGAATAGGGGACACCAGTGGCGTAGCAGACTTGCGGCCTTCCCATGCAAGATAAAAAGGCAAGACCCTAGTTGTAAACCCCATTGTTATAATAATAATAATAATAATAATAATAATAATAATAATAATAATAATAATAATAATAATAATAATTATTATTATTATTATTATTATTAAAAAGTCGTTTCCTTTTCTAAATCTCTGACTCTGCCTCAGAGCATATAGCGATCATGTGTGCACCTTTTGTCAATTAGCGGTCCCAAAGGCCAAAAGGGATGGAAATCTCCAAGGAAGAGAAACAAAAAACTTTCTGACGGTAAATTCTAGTTCAAAGTTCGAAGTACTTGCTTTTCCACGTAATTTTTTGTTTCTTTCTTCAGGGAACAAAAAAGTTCTGGCGCCTAAGAAATTACATCATATAATATTGCAAATTTGCAAGTGGATGTATTTACATTGCAATGTTTGGTAATAAAGATATGATTAGAAAACAATCTTGCAAAAAGTAAGTTTAATTTCTTCATCCATCGCAAGTCTTAGGGGACCTTTATACCTCGCATTTCCACTCCCCGAATATCGATATCGAAAATTTAGAATGATTATATTCACGTCCATATATTTGCAATATCGAATGTTGATATATGATAATATAGAAATCGATGATAGCGATATATATTGACATATCACAGGCCCAAATTCCGAGAAGTGATGCTTGAAATATACTGGAATCAACAATCAAATTCTAAATAAGTTTTTCATTTCCGTATCCAATGTTGAGGGGGAATGGTGGGAGTCTACTTAGCTACAGAGGCCATATCAATGTGTTCTCAAACCAGCCATTACACCCGCTATTATCAAAGTGTTAAGTCAGCCATTGTCTGCGAGTTACCCCAGTTCCATTTGAAGTTTGAATTGAAAACCTGAATTACAAAACATCCCAAGTCCACTCTTTTTCTTCGTATTTTTTGTTTTATGTTTTTTATGTTAGCATCTATGTTTCAGGGCTATTCACTTGCATAATACGTAAGTCCAAGTCAAAATTTTTTTAAAAAACAATCAAAATAATTTCAGCTGAACAGCATAGCATTCCAAGTATAATCTTCTTGTCTTTCTTCTAAAAACAAAAAAGTACTCAGGTGGACTTCGGATATTCTGCAATTCAGATCTTCAATTTTATTTACGGTCTTTAACCATCTTTAACTCGCAGGCTCCTTGCTTTCATAAAAAGCATTTGTTGTGTAGATTAAAATCAAAAATGAATTAATCTATATTCTTCGGAACTTATTGTTGCACCAACACACATATATACAGGGTGTAACGAAAAGGTACGGCAAAATTTCAAAGGTGGATTCCTGATGGGTAGACAAGCAAAATCATTCATATGACCATATGTCGGGAAATGTATCATTACAGAGTTACGGCCATTGAGCCGCCTAATGGTGGAAATAGTCATATTCTGGTCGCTCCTTAATGTGACTGAATTTAAACCTCAATAACTCAGACCCTAATTAACCTAGGAAGATATTTTTGATATCTATGTATTTCTAAAGGACGATGCTTTCCGCCTATATATATAAGGTGAGTCAAAAGTCTTGGACACCTGCATAAGTTTTAAAATCGACGGGAAAAGTAAAAACTGATGATGGGAAAAGAGGTTTGATGAAGGGCTGCAACTTTTGGAGTGTATGTCATTCATGGTCGCCATCTCGAAATCCGCCATTTTGGATTCAAGTCTTTTTTTAAATGGGAAAGTGTATGTCACATCAAATAACACTAGCTTGAGCTCAGAAATTTAGTGGTGTAATTTGTTTTTTCTATCTTGTACAGTTTAGAAGTTATTAATGTTCAAAAGTGGGAAATTACCTTGATACTGACCCAGTTCTCTCTGTTCCAGGTGATCTAAAATAGGTCTGACACGTGAACAGAAGATCGAAATCATCCTTATATCAGTGGAACGCAGCTACCGAACAATAGCAGCTGACTACAACCGACGGCACAGAACAGAGAACTGGTATCGCACAGCACGGTGGCACAGGTGATCACCAATTTCCGAAAGACGGGCTCTGTTTAAGATAGGGCACGTAGTGGGCGACAGTGGCGGCGTAAGGGAAACTGGGACCCGGGGCCAGTGAAGTAGTCGGGACCCCTTTTCGAACAATCGTGATTTATGCACTTCTATTTTTGACATTCATTTACATAATCATTTTTTCTGTTTACTCCTCCCCCTTTTCCGTTGGTGTGTGTTTAGATCAATTTAATCTGATGTATATATTAAACAAATAGGGTGACATTCAGCATCCCTGTCTATTTTTTAATACTTAGAACCGCCTTCAGGCTGGTATCTAAAAATAAAACTGGACCAAGACTATCATTGCATATTGTTTTCCTTTTTATTCATTTTTAAACAAAGGACACGGTAGAAAAAGGATTAGGGATATAAGTGTAACGGAAACTACATCCCAGGACAAAAATAACACAATCTTAAGAACAAACAAAACAATCAAGAATCCAGAATTTATCCTACACCTATACTATCCTAGTATCAACGCGTACTGTAATTGGATGGAATAGTGGAAGTAATGCTCCTAATAACACATTTAGAGACAAATTTACCTATAAAATGTACCAATGAGCTGATATTGAAAAAAAAATACAAATAACAATATAACCGATGCGATTTCTAAATGTAAGTTCTATATTTTCTAGAATTCTTTGTTCGGTTCTCTCCTATGCAATTTCTCATATGAGTCAGTTTATTCATAGTTTCTCCCGGTCTGAATTTGCGCTACATGGATTTTATTTGATTAGATTTTTCTTCTACAATTAGCCTCATTCACTTTAACATTAGGTTCCTCTCCAGTGATCATACACAATAATTAAACACTTTTTTTTTTACCGAATTATCAGTAAATAATAGCTAGAATAGATTTTTCTCCTGCGTATCTTTTTCATTTATCTTTCAATAGATTTCCCTCCAGTGATAATGTACTTATCAATTTAGTCCCACTACTTTTGCCGAAGTATCAATGAATAGTTAAGCACTAGAATATTTCTCTCCTGCTTGTCTATTTTACTATTGTTTCCAGATTTCACACTTGTTTTATGCGTATATTATTTTGTATTTAATAATTCAATCATGTTTATATTCTGTCACTTATGATTATTTCCATTACCTCTTACTAACATAGTATTAGAATATATTATAACAAACAATCCTGAATGTATTGAATAATTGCGAATATATTGTAGATTAAATATGTAAGCACAGAATTCTGCTACGAGTTATACCATTCTACTTTTCATTACCAGCTATCACCAGTCAATTGACAGATCTTAACGGCTTTTTATTACTCTTTTGGTATGCCTTCACTACAAACATGGAACTACTTTCGACAGTAGTTCCACCACCATATTAGCCTGTGTTCCACCAACATTCAGAATGATACCTTTCTTGCTTTGGTAGCAGCGAAATTCTCAACTATATTATCAAATTCCACAGTAGATGCTTTTTCATTTTCGATAGAAAGAATATCCAGATTCGTGAATCTTTCTTGATTCATTGTGGAACGCAAGTATGATTTTATCAATTTCATTTTGCTGAAAGACCTTTCACACGAAGCAAGATACGTGCAGTGTTATCAAAATCTGAAGAGCGGTTGGCCAACTCTAGTAAATTTCAAGCCCCATTGAAGATACATATTTCAGGATGCCTTGAGGGGAAAAATCAAGCTGTTCTTTAGCTTTCTGAGTACACCTTAGTGAACGGATTGTATCCTTACAATCCTGAAATAATTCCAAGCCATCCAGGTCATTCAGGTAGAACAAAGCCAAATCAGAGCAACATGCTTTAAGCCTTTCCTTGCTCTCATAATCTAGCTGCTGCACCAAGTTGGCCATGCAACACAGGAATCCCAATCTGTCGTTCAGGTCATGCATCTGAGCAAAATGATCATACATTTGTTGTCTCATTTCAACCAGAATTTCATTGGTAGAGCACTTCACTTTGGCCTGTGCAATCAGGGGTTCAATCTTTGCTTCTCCAGGCATGCATCTCTTTCTCCTGTGTGTATCTACAGTTATGTTCCATGCCCTGCAACTTTCTTCAGCTGCAGATATGATTTCCTAGCCCAGCTCAAGTCTCCAGGTATCAATGGTGTCAACCAGGCTCTATAACTGAATAAGAGTTTGATTGAAACTCATATCCTGAGATTGAAGGAATTTTTGGATCTTATCAATATGTGAGAGATTTGCAGACCAGAAATATAATAAAGCGATGAAGTTAAATGACTGGATGCTTGCAAGAAGACGACCAGCATCTCTTCTAGTATCAAGTGTTTCAGTCGAAGTGTCGCGTAGATCTTCCAACAGATCAATTACTTCATCCAATTGACTAGAAAGTGTCTCCAAACATTCTGCTTGTGAACTCCATCTAGTATCAGTTTTACGTTTCAGACCAATCTTTACGTGACTTTGCAGCACATTCCATCGGTGAATAGATTTAGAGAAGAATACCAAAAACGTTCCATTGCTCCAAACAAAATGACCGAAAGAACGTTAATGTGCGCAGCATGTGAGCCACAAGGTTCAATGCATTATTGTTACAAGAAAAGAAAATGGCCAAAGGATTTATATTCCGTATCAAAGTTTGAACTTCAGAATATTATCCGGTCTTTGTAGGCTGATTTTATCACAAGATTGGCCTTCAATCTTAATATCAAGCCTATCACGTTGTAGTTACTTCAGTATTTCAGCAGAAATACTCTCAGCAGTCTTTCCTAATTAACAGAGATAAAATCAATAAATGCTTCCCGAACTTGAACAGAATCACGTTGTATGTCAACAAATTGAATAATTTGTGAGAACTGTTCCACATGAGAACAATCAGGAGTTGATTTAAATATAATGCTGAAGTATTTTGAATATCTGAACACCTGTTTTCTTATTGAACATTTTCTTCATTCTAAATTTTTGGGCTGAAATGTAAATTCATACGCCAAAACACAAGAGCAGAAATGGGGAAACCAGCTGAGCAAAAGGGTTTCGCTCGCTGAAAATTCGACTTGTAAAGGACAAAAGAAAAAGACAGAAGAAAAAAAGTGAATTTGAGACTATAGCGTCTGCTCCTAAGAGCTTTCAGTTAGAAACAGAATGCTAATACCCTAATAAAGCATTACTTTAATCCCTTCTTTCTATCCTTCTCTTGAACTGATATGTAAATAAATAAATAAATAAAGAGTGATGTTTTAGGAAACAGGCTAGCAGATGGGTCCCCATTACTTGCATCATAAGATCTTAGAATGTAAACAACACAATATACTTTGACTTTCTTTTATTATATTTTAATCTACACAGGTTTTTCCTTTAAATTTCTCTGAGGTTATTGAACAAAGTGAAACTTTTATTTTATTCATATTTTAATCCACATACATTTTTTGCTTTAAATTTCTTTGGGGCCCCAAGGAGTGAAATTTTCATTTTATTTATTTTTCACCTACATTCAAGTTTTTCTTTGATTTTCTTGGGGGTTCCAAGAAAGTGAAACGTTTACTTTATTTTTCACCTATATTCAGAGCTTTTTCCTTTAAATTTCTTTAGGAGCCTCGAAGATAATGAAACTTTTATTTTATTTATTTTTAATCTACATTCAGTTTTTTCTTTAAATTTCTTTCGGGTCTCCAAGAGAGTGAGGCCCGAAGCTTATAGCTTATAATGAAATCCGGCACTGATTAGCTTTATTAGACAGATATTTCTGTTGTTTCATCCGACATTTGGTGTAATATTAATTGACAATTAATTCCGCTTCCTTTTAGGGAAGATGTGGATTATAAACCTTGACAGCCCTTATACAGCTCATGCTAACAAAGTTCCTTAGTAATTATTTTTTACCTACCGTCAGGGGCTCCCAGAAAGTGGGGCCCGGGGCGAGGGCACCGTTCGCCCCGCCCTTACGCCGCCACTAGTGGGCGAGCAAAGACTGCCACCAATGACGAAACTGCAACGGCGGTTGTTGCGTCGTTTGTGAAAAGTCCTACACGAAGTACCCGTCGTGTGTCCCTAGCATGTCCAATAAGCCAATCCTCCGTTATCCGTTTATTGCACACCAATCAGTGACATCCTTACAAGCTGCACATGCAACATAAACTGAACGAGGATGACCCTGATCGCCGGTTGGAGTTCTGCATGTGGGCTACTGAACAACACGAACTGGATCCTGCGTTTGTCAAGGGCATACTGTTCAGTGACGAGGCGTATCTCACTTTGAACGGGGAGGATAATCGACATAATGGTCGACACTGGTGTGACGCAAATCTGATCTGGGTTGACCCGAGTCGAGAACATAGTCCAGCGAAGTTGATGGTTTGGTGTGGCATATGGGACACCCGCATCATTGGGCCATTTTTCAGTTACAACACCTTAACTGCACCACAGTATCTGATGCTGTTGCAGGACTTTGTGTTATCTGCCAAACTGAACGCTGACGGCATTTCCCATCTTATTTTCAGCACGATGGAACCCCTCCACACTATAGACTTGGTGTCGGTCAATGGTTGGATGAACAACTGCCACGGAAGTAAATTGGTCGCCGTGGTCCCGTGTAGTGGCTGCCCAGATCCCCTGACTTAACGCCCCTTGATTTTTATCTATGGGGACATCTTAAGCAGATAGTGTATGCTGAGACAATCCGTGATTTGAGACACCTGGACGAACGCATCCAACAAGCCTGTGACCAAACTTCAGGAGACATCTCCTCCGTGTGAGACTCCAGTCAGAGTGGTTGCAGTTACTACAGTTGTGCATTGCACGAAATGGACAACACGTAGAACATGTGTTGTAGCATTCAGTATCAACGTAATTTCCCACCTTTGAACATTAATAACTTCTAAACTGTACTAGATAGGAAAAACAAATTACACCACTAAATTCCTGAGCTCAAGCTAGTGTTATTTGATGGGTCATACACCCTTCCCATTTAAAAAAATGACGTGAATCCAAAATGGCGGATTTCAAAATGACATACACTTCAAAAGTTGCGACCCCTCATCAAACCTCTGTTCCCATCATTACTTTTTAATTTTCCCGTCGATTTTCACTTATGCAGGTGTCCAAGGACTTTTGACTCACCCTGTGTATTTTATGTATGTGTGTGAGTACCACGGTGGACATGGGAGGGTAATTACTTGTTTTTTGTTTGATTTTTGCATCAGCATTTTGGAGATGGCATTCCTTGGGGATACACTCATAAAATGCATATCAACGGAAAGCTTAATTTTTGCAGAACACGTTGCTACTAAAATTACCTTCCTATCTTAATCAGAGTTTGATATATTGAGGTTTAAATTGAGACGCATTAAGGAGCGACCAGTAGTCGGCTCAAAGGCCGTAATTCTGGAACGATGCATTTCCCGACATATGGTCATCGGAACGTTTTTGCTTGTTTACCAATAAGGAATCCACCCATGAAGTTTTGTCGTACCTTTTAGTTACACCCTCTATATACAAGATCCGTTTTGTTGATTACGAAATCACTCTTTTTTCCTCAAACAATTTACAAAAAGGGTCTTGAATGAGGTGGTCGCACTAGTAATGACATTCCGTAGCGTCGTTACGTAATACACACAGTATAAATAAAGCTTCAAAACCACACATTGCAAGTTCTGCCGCAGATAATTCGGTAAGATGTCTGCTTGTTGAGTGGGCAACCCAGATTCATATCACGGCTGGTACGGTTTGCTTTTTTCCCTTTCAAAATACGTTTCTATATGTTTATATTTCTTCTTAATAATTACTTTCTTGCAATCTTAAATTAGTCGGGGTTAAGTAGTCAGAAGATTAAAATACATGTATGACTACTTTATCCGTGTGTGTATACTCATATATGTATCTTTACATATTTGTTTCTTTCTTGGGGCCGCGGCGGCTCAGTGGTAGAGCGTTCAACTTTGGTGCTTGGGGTCCGGGTTCGATCCCAGTCCCCGACAAGTGAACTTTGTGGTAGACAAACACCGTGTGCGTGGGTTTTCTCGGGGTTCCCCCGCTTTGTTCATTCCACCATTTCATTCATTACTGATCATCACCGTCTCCTTTAGCCTAACCGGCATAATCGTGGAACGTAAAACCCAAAGATTTCATTAGTTTCTTTCTTTCAACTAGTGTTGTCACGAGACCAGACAGAAACCTTTGATACGAGACACGAGACGAGACAGACTACTTGTTCCGTCTCGTTTCCGAGACGAGACGAGACGTCTCTTGAAATACCTCGTATCGTCTCATGTCTGAAAAATGAAAAGACAGTTTTTGAAATTGTTTAAAAATTTATTAACTCGGAATAAATTATTGCCTTCGAAAGTATACCAGCGTTTATTATTTCAAATGAGGACTACCCTAAAAGAACAAGGAAGACCTAAAGTTATTTTTAAATGATTCTTACAAACAGCTTTGATTTCTATTTTCCAACCGATTCAAGTTTAAATTTTTAGTGATACTGTTCCAGATTCAAGTAAAATGTTAAACCATTCTTTGAGATCAGTGTTTCAGAATATTTCATTCCGAGGGCTGGTGGTTATATCTATGTATAAAAATCCTTTATAGAAATACAAGTACTCTTAATGCCAGTTTCATCAGCAACTAACCATTGTTCATGAGTTTTCTCGTTCCGAACAAAGACAGAAACGTGTAGGCCTTTTCCTGTACTGAGTTTGAAAGGATGCTGGTTTGACAATAAAATTTTTTTTCGTTTTATTGTTTTATGATGTTATTCGAACCAAAGTCATTTTTGAAATCAGAAAGTCACATGGGCCTTCTTATATTTTGAAGTGGCGCCAGAGGTTTTGAAAAAAGGATTTCAGAATAAGTGGGGAAGGCTTGCCTTTCGACTGTACCGACGATATTGACAAATATTCCTGTCATAATAATTCATTACTCGAAACCATTGGCGCCCGAAGAATTTGTAAGGGGGTCATCTCCTTGATTGCTATATTACGCCTGATATTTAATATACGTAGTTTGCTATAATACACATATATTTTCGTGAGCAAGGGCGGCCGGGCCCCTTCCCCTCCCTTCGGGCGCCCGTGGTCGAAACTAAGGAGTCGTTGTTTTAAGCAGTGTCTCTTCCAGACATGTTTTTGGGGTGCTGCCCCCTGGAACTCTAAGAGTACCCCCCACGGGGAGACCAAAATAATACATCTATAATAGAATAATACCAGCAGTACCCCCGGAATCCTAAATATACCCTCCCAGGAACATTTTTTTCTGAAAGAAACACTGATTGGAAGATTGTAGTCGTGTTGTGTGTTGTGCTGATAACCAAACAAAAGTGGTTAAAAGCTGTAATTTTAACCACTTTGTATAACAGCTCCTTTTTGTGGGCCTCATCCTCGTGTCTCGTCTCACGAGACTAGACAGCTTGAAGTCTTCTCTCGTCTCATCTCGTGGAAACACTACTTTCGACCATGTGGGTTACTGCCTCGATCTTGGAAATGTCCTCGAAGGGATTGTGCTATGAATAACAGATTTTATTCGAACTAATTGACTGACTCCGATACAACATTGTTCCTATTCGCAATGTAATGGAATAGACAAACATACGTTTATATGGTTACATGAAGGCGGTACCGTGTTCGATTCCTGGTGGGGGCACTCGGTCGAAAAATTTAAAAGTTTTTCAGGCCAGTCACCTTGAATGAGATTTTCCTTGGTTTTCCATATTCACACCAGGAAGATGCCAGGGTGATACCTTAGGTTTCAGATCACTTCCTTTCTTCCCCAATCCTTTCTTCCTTCCCTTTCTCCGGAAAGTGTGTTCGCCTAGAGATGTCATCTCTCGAACGTGACGGGTTAAATGGTCTCAGATGCCGAAAGCCCAAAAATCTAAATCCTAAATCCTGAATTTACAAAGTTACTTCTGGGAAACATTGTTCTTTCAAAATATATTTCTATATATTGATATTTATTATTATTAATTGCTTTCTTGCATCTTTCCTACATTATTCTAGATTAGTTACCATCGTTTAGTTATTCACATTATGTATAGTTAAATACGGTTACGTATGTTTATCGTTTCTTTTTTTTCAAAATACATTCCTATCTGATCACGTGTATTGTTAATAATTTATTTGTTGCATTTTTTAATAATTTATTTCATACACACAACAGATAAAACAACTCATACATTTTAATTACACATCACATAGTTCTTTCACATGGAGGGAAATCTCCTTTGGCTATAGGAGCATATAGTATTACCAATGGAGTTTTTTTTATCCCCCTTGTAATTCGCACATCGTCAACAGATATAGAACATTGTTGAACATTTCTTGAACCACTTCATCACACTCCTGGCCTTGTGACATGGTGCATTATTTTGTCGAAAAATGCCACTACCGTTGGGAAACATGGTCGTCATCAAGGGGTGTACGTAGTCTGCAAGCAGTGTGCGATACGCGTCGGCCGTCATGTGCCTTGCTCGAGCTATACTAGATACATGCTCACGTGTATGTCCCCCAGAGCATTATTATAATTATTATTATTATTATTATTATTATTATTATTATTATTATTATTATTATTATATTTGAAGTACAATCAAATATAACGACATTAATTATTAGTTTTAATTAACGGAATTGAGCTGAAAATTAAATCTTGATTTCGAAAGATTAACCATTAAGTTTATGCGCTCGGTACCTTTCTAAAGTAATAAATACTGGAATTGGTTTCAAGGCTGTTTCTGACTGAATACTTTCTTCAAAATAATATTAAAAATTATAGAAAGATTTTCGACACGTTCGAGTCGAGTCGAGATTTTTACGAAAAGTCTCGACTCGACTCGTGTCTTGGCTCGAAAATTAGAGTCGAGAAATAAATTTGTCTTGACTCGTCTCGAATTTTACAAAGTGTGTCAACTCGAATTTCAATCCAGATTCGAGACATGTCTCGACTCGTGCGCATTCCTAAATATTCATATTTTAAATGTGCAATACTACCTCCCGAAAAATGACCCCGAAGTTAATTTACCAGTCTACTTTTTTCTTGTTAGATTAGTGATCGTGGTTTAGGATAGATTATGTAAAGTCAGACATGGTTATGTATGTTTACACTTTCGTTTCTTTCTTTCAAAATGCATTCCTATCTGTTCCCATTTATTATTAATAATTTATTTCTTGCATTTATTAATAACTATCAGAAAAGAACATTATTCGCATGGTGGCTGTATTTGGAAGTCAACGCCTCTATAGTATCACCGTTGATTTCAGCGAGTGCGAACACTTTGGATTTGACATTAATATCGGCCATTTTGGATTATTTTTACATGTCAGTTATCATCTCCGGTACCCCGACCCTCAACTAAGTGGGGTTAATTTGGAAGTTAATGCAATCGGAGTTTCACCATTGATCTCAGCGACCGCCAAAACTTTGAATTCGACACTAATATCGGTTATCTTCTACTACTTTTACATGTCCCTGTAAACGTCTCCTGAGACTTCCTGGTTCGATTTAAAAAAAACGCTTCGTCTTGATCCGGAACCTGGGCCAAGGTACCCAAGATCAAAATTTGGTAACTCTCGGTCCTCTTGTCTGGTCTCCAGGCAGCACACAGATACATACGTACAGATAGACAGACACACAAACAAACTTTTTATTTTATTTATATTAGATTAGGTGTATTTCCAAACAGTGCTTCTTCCAGAAGTGTTTTGAGGGGTACTGCCCGCCCGGAGCTCTGAGAGTGCCCCCCGGAAGAGACCAAAATAATACGTCTATAATATAATAAAAAATAGAAAGTTACCGATACTGCCCCCAGAATACTGAGTGTCCCCCCCACCGGAACATAGTTTCTGAAAGAAACACTGATTTCAAACACAACAGATAGAACCAACGGCGCCGACTTTCCAAAATGTATGTGGGTGCATATAAATGACGGAATGAGTTATATGTTTTCAGGGGAGTTTCGATTTTTTTTATTGATTTCTTTTAGTTAAAATCTTTTATGAACACTGTCATAAAGGGCTGTGCTGTGATAAAGTAAAATATACCGGTAATATAAGGATAAGTTGGGACTGTCCTAGCTCAGTCGGTAACACGGCTGACTTAAACGTAAAGAAACAGGTTGAAACCCGGGTTCAAGTTTAATTCCTGTAATGCATATTCCCAACATATATAATCGTGGTATTTAGTGTATATTTTCAACAACTTACATGATGCACAATGAGTGCAAGAGGCAGTGATATTGTCAAACGTTACTAAAAGAAAATACTACATTCATACAAATTAAAATGAAAATATCATCATAAAAGAAAATAATTTTAATGGTATTGCAAAAAGAACTTGCAAGGATTTTGAAAATGAAATCTTTGAGTCTTGCGTCCCACGGTTATGCCGGTTAGGCTAAAGGAGACGGTGATGATGAGAGATGAATGAAATGGTGGAATGAAGAAAGTGGTAGGAAACGGGAGTGCCCCGAGAAAACCCACGAGCACAGTGTTTGTCCACCACAAGGTTCACTTGGCGGGGACTGTGATCGAACCCGGGACCCCAAGCACCAGAGGTGAATGCTCTACCACTGAGCCACCGCGCCCCCTGCAAGGGTTTTGTTGTGGACATAAAGTATAAAGTGACTAACTTAGTGTGTTTCTTGGTTGCCTTTGCAAAAACACATTTGAAACAATCAATTATGTTTTAGAGGTTAGAAATTTTAACTCCCATCTCTGTTTTAATTGTTTATTTTTTAATAGTGTCAAGCGAGAAATATTTATTTTATTATGTTTATTATGTTTCGAAACTAAAAATCTTTCCTGCAGCGTCCTGACAAGATTATTTGTGTGAGTGCTTTAACCAGGGAACACCAAGGAGGCGGCGCACATAGACAGAACAACCCCTAGCATTTCTTACACAGTACAACGTTGTTTGGCATATAACGTTGCTCCTGTACTAGCGAGTTCCAGCTAGTTAAGCCTTTTATTAACAGCCGGAGGCAGCATTCTGTTATATCGTTGTAGTGAGTGGCGTGTTAAAATACTCCTAGTATCAGTTTTTTCATTGTTCGATTGACCTTGAAGGACCAACAAATGCCTTTCGAGGAATACAAGTTCCCTTTAATTCATGAAGTTAATATAGAAATGACCTTCAAACCTATGCTGTCCATAAATGCTGGAAGTCTTATAAAACGGTTTTATCCGTGTGTCTGTAGACCAGAGCCCTGCAAAGCCAGGCCCGAAGACGGCCCGGATGGATCTGTATTCTGTGTCCGTCTCGACCCGATCCGGCTTGAATCTCGAGCCGGGCAGAGAGTGGGCCGGGCTGTAACCGGGCCGGGCACAAACGGGCCGGACTCTAAACTGGCCGGGCACAAAGGAACCGAGCTCTAAACGGGCCGGGCGCAACCGGCCTGAGAACAACCAAGTTGATAAATCAAGTCAATCCTTCAATATGTAATGGAAAATGAAAATGAAATCTTTGAGTTTTACGTCCCACGGTTATGCCGGGTAGGCTAAAGGAGACGGTGATTATGAGAAATGAATGAAATGGTGGAATGAAGAAAGTGGGAGGAAACGGGAGAACCCCGAGAAAACCCACGCACACGGTGTTTGTCCACCACAAAGTTCACTTGGCGAGGGCTGGGATCGAACCCGGGACCCCAAGCACCAGAGGTGAACGCTCTACCACTGAGCCACCGCGGCCCCTATAATGGAAAATGAGAAATATGTCGTCATAATATTGCACTGTCTATTTGTCCTTCTCAAATAGGAAAATCGTGTGAAAAGTTACCCAAGGTTTGTTTTCTATAACCCTATACTGTCTGTCTATTTGTTATTTGTGCTTGCTCTGTCCAGCCATGTTTATTATGCAATAATACAGCTCATGGACGTAAAAGTCTTATACTACACTCATTAATGCATTACAAGTAACAGAGAAGATATGTAAAACTTCTACACCGTATGTGATACTAATACTACAACTACTACTGCTAATACTATTATTACTATTGCGATTACGAATGCTAGTGCTAATTCCACTATTGCCGCCACTGCTACTACTGTTACTATTACAACTACTGCTACTACTTATTACTATACTAATACGAAAGCGAATACCACTACTGCTATTACTAGTAATACGAAAACAAAACAATACAAATGAAATCTTTGAGTTTTACGTCCCACAATTATGCCGGCTAGGCTAAAGGAGACGGTGATGATGGTGGAATAAATGAAATGAAATGGTGGAATTAATAAAGTGGGAGGAAACGGGAGAACGTCGAGAACCCCCACACACGGTGTTTGTCCACCACAAATTTCATTTGGCGAGACCTGGGATCGAACCAGGGACCCCATCCACCAGTGGTGAACGCTCAATCACTGAGCCACCGTTCCAGGAACACCTAATCCGCCCTGGCGTCTTGGTGATTTATTTTATCATAATATTTTGTTATATTTGTAGTATCATATTATGATATAAAGAATACAGGAACATGTAACATCATTTGGTATTTGGCTTGCTAATTGAACATAACTACAAATTGCACTGATCTTATGAGCACGCCAGTTCACGGTTTTGGCCTCCGTGGTCTAAAGGTAGCGTACCAAATTCTACTTAGTAGGTCAAGTACTTGACTTTGTCATACGTTCTTTAGGTAACTACGGCTCAGGCTGTATGGATCATGATGGGATGAATTAATGGAATGAAAACAGTGGGAGGAAGCGGGACCACCCCGGAAACTCCCACGCACACGGCATTTGTCCACCACAAAGCTCACATAGCATCTGGGTGGTAGTTCTGTACGGATCCAATGAACTACGGAATAACGTAGCAGAAACTATCTACTCTGTAAATATATATTGCTAATATTCGTAAGTTTCAAGCTTGTAAAAGAACGTAGCTGTTTTGTCTTTCTATTAAGGTTTACGATATTTCTATCGTATCTTGTCTGAGCTGCAAAACGAGAGGTAATACATTTATCAATTTATGGTTAGGGGTTGGTCCTTTAAAACATTTAATTAAATCGAGAGGTGATAGAAACATACTATCCCGCGAAAAACGTACATTTTCTTTTGTGACACATGATAACACTACTTCAAGTTTCACTATTGAATTCATATTGTTTGGAAATCTTCGTTTCATACTGTGAAACGATACTCACTTCTATTCTTGAGGCTATTCTTGAGACGATGAATCGATTGCAAAAAGCCATATTTTAATATCTTTTACCATTTTTGCTCTACGGAAATCAGTATTGGAACAGGAAGTACTAGTAAATTTGAACAATTTCCAGTTTTAGTAGAGTTATATGGATAGTAACGATATGTTTGTTGAGAGGCTGAATCGTTTGCTTAAAACTGTTTCTAGCTATCTGCTGCCGTTTTCATTCTATAGCGATAAACGTTGAAACCGTTATTGAAACCAGAAGCTATAATAAATTCTAACTACAGCCGAATTTAGTATTGTAGATATTTGTCTTTAGTCTCTAAATCGTTTGCAGAAACCACTTCTCACTATCCGTTATCATTTTCTTTATATATCGACAAACGTTGAAATCGGAAATGGCTAATTTGAAGCAATTCCGGTTTGAGTAGAAGGTTAACGTAGGAAATAAAATATATTCTTTGGATACTGAATTAATTGCAAAAGACCACATCTTGAAGCATTTACTATTTCTATTAGGCGGAAATTGGAAATTGAAACCGGAAGTAATAGTAAATTTCAACCATTTATTATTTCGGTAGAATATTTTGTGTACCCATGATGTTGACTCTAGATGGTAACTCGTTTTCAAAAATCAGTTCTCGCTATGTTACCGTTTTATGCTATGACGATAAAAGTTGAAACTGTTGTTGAGACCGGAAGTAATAATAAATTTAAACCATTTTCAATTTTAGTAGAGATTGTGAATGACCATGACATGTTGCCTATACACGCGCAATCGTTTACAAAAAAAGTTTTCATGTATGTTACCGTTTTCATCTATGGGTTAAATGTTAGAACCGGAAATTGCTAATTTGAACCACTTCTGGGTTCAATATAAAGTTAACGGATGAGATGGAACCTATTCTATTCATTGGATGAAGAATCAATAGCAGAAAACCATTTCTCTATATCACTTTCTGTCTTTGCTTTGGTATGTGTCAACAGACACACGGATGAAACCACTCTATAAGATTGCCGACTTTTATGCACAGCACACTTTGGAAGTTTAAAACCTGTCTTTGGTTCCATAAATATTATTAACACTAACATATCAATGATACTCTTGTGTATGATTCAAAAAGTTAGCCGTGAAATTTAATCTAGATTGAAAGTAGTTGTGGTAAGGCCTCTTGCTATAACAGATTTGTGGGTGTTCAGGTAAAACCAACATAATATTTCTATTTCACAACGGGTGAGTAATGGATAGATCATTTCTACTGTATATCAACTTCACGGACCAAAGCGACTTGTGACTTTATGAGAAACCATTCGTTAGTTCTTCAAGGTCAATATCAACAAAATAGCTAATAGCTAATACTAGCACTACACGCGACCCATTACTTCGATAGAAGAGGCATATTCAATAGATGTGTTTACGTACAAAAGAAGCCCTCCGGCACTTACGCTGGGTGGAAGCAACAACATTCTATGCGAAAGAACGCTGTTTGTTCTATCTTTTCGAGTTTGCTTGTGTGCTGTCTGTGTGCGGCCTGGGGATCAGACGAGTTGACAAAAAGTTACTAAATTTTAATAACGGATACTTTTGTCCAGGCCCCAGACCAGGACCAAGTGGTTTTTATTTTTAAAAAAATCGAACCAGGGGTCTCAGGGGAGGGGGACGTTTATCGAGACATGTAATATAATAATATTAGAAAATTGCCGATATTTGTGTCGAATTCATAGTTTTCACGGTCACTGAGATCAATGGTGACACTTCAATTAGCGATGACTTTCAAAATCAGCTACCATTGCGTGCGGGCCGGGGTCATCGGGAGGGGGGAGATGTACAGAAACACGTAAAAATAATCCAAAATGACCTATATTAGTATCAAATCCTTAGTTTTCACGGTCGCTGAGATGAATGGTGATTCTTCCAGAGGCGTTGAATTCTAAATACAGCTCCCATCGCTTGGGAGCCAGAGGCGTTCTTTTTAAATTTTGAACCAGGGGGTCTCAAGGGGCGTTTCCCGCGATATGTAAAAGTAGTAGAAAATTACCGATATATTTTTGTTTCGTTGTTCAGTTTGTTTACATAGATATTTTATCTTACCCATGCGAAAAGTGGTTATTTTCAGCTAGTTATTATTAAATGCAAGAAATAAATTATTAATAATATACAGGGTGTCCCAAAAGTACGTATACAGTACCGTACTGATTAGCTCATTGCATTTTATATAATTTCTTATTTTTATCCATCAGGTAGACTTAGTTTCTTTATTATTTGTTCTTAATATGTTTTTACTTACATCTTAAGCTCAGAAGAGCCGAAGCAAATAAACTCATACACTAGAATGTTATAGTTGATCAATACAGAGGTGTATACCTACGTTTGGACTACCTGAACAGATAGGAGTGCATTTTGAAAGAAAGAAACGAAAATGTAAACATACATAACCGTATTTGACTTTACATAATCTATCCTAAACCGCGGTCACTAATCTAAGATAATGTAGGAAAAAATACAAGAAAGTAATTAATAATAATAATAATAAATATGAACATATAAAAATATATTTTGAAAGAAAAAAGTTCCCCTTGCAGAACTTGTTTACTCCAGACGCCGAAACGTTAACCAGAGTTGGAGTGGGTCAGTGGGTCAGTGGGTCGGTTGGTCGAGTTTTCTGAGTGGGACGTGGGTCAACAACATGTGACCCACCACCCACCGTGACCCACTGCGACCCATCACCCACCATGACCCACTCTGCTCACTGCATTGTAAACAGCATTTTCTGAACAGCATATTTTTTTCACCCTCGACTCTAGCCATAGAAAGTAAAAATTAAAAAGAAGAAGAACATTGAAAAAGCAGTTGAAGTTAAATTTATATCATGGCAGTAACGGTGGTTCATATCAAGGACTGCCTAATATCAATATTAGGCCGTCAACTAATATCGATCGTTTTCGATTATTTTTAGAAATCAATCCTATATATAGAAAATGCCCCCCCAACAAAAGGGAGTTTTAAAAAATGATATTGAGATTAGGGCCTAACTATGTATATGCCAAATGTCATTTCAGTTGACTTTGATGTTGATGATCACACATACATAGTTATATTAAATTTGTATATAATAATTCAGACATTATAGGTGATTCAAAATAAAACCAGTAGTTAGCTCCTCTAAAAACTCTTAGGCTGTGTCTGAAAAGTCAAGAAGTAAGTCCAATTGCTATTATTACAATTACAAATATGATCAATTTCCTAAAGTTCTGCAAGAGTGCCTGAAGTTCTTTCTTCAATAGAAACAAATGAAAAAGAATAAAAAGAAGGCTTTGAAAGTAAAACGTAGACAAATTCACCAGTGCTCAGAAGAAGCTGTCTAAAATGCACTGAGCAGAATGGGTTGGTGAGTCACAGTAGTTCGGTGGGTCAGCGTGGGTCAGAATGGATTGTTTGGTCAAAGTGGGTCAGGGTGGGTTGTGTGTCGCAGTGAGTCATATCCTGTTGACCCACAACCCACTTAAAAATCTTAATCCAATTGACCCACTGACACTCCATTATTTCAGTCATTTTTACCGAAATCCAGAACATCAGCATTTTCGATTACTTTCCAAAATTGGCCCTGTAGTGGCGAAACGGTCAGTGAGTAGTGGTTGTGCCTATTAAATCCTTTTCTCAGAATCACAATATCTACAACATATCACAGTTTCAGTCATTTTTACCGAAATCCAGAATATCACCATCTTTGGTTACTTTCACGTGGCCTGGTTGTGGCCAAACGGTCAGTAATTATTGGTTGTACCCATTAGGACATTTTCTCAGAATCACAATATCTACAACATATCACAGTTTCAGTCATTTTTACCTAAATGCAGAACATCACCATTTTAGCTTACTTTCAATAAAGTCATCTCGTAGTGTCCAAACGGCCAGTGATTATTGGCTGTGCCCATTAAGACTTTCTCTCAGAATCACAATATCTTAAACATATCACAGTTTCAGTCATTTTTACTGAAATCCAGGACATCAACATTTTCGGTTACCAGTGGCCTGTAATGGCCAAACGGAAATTGATTAGTGTGTGTGCCCATTAAGACCTTTCTCGGAATCACAAGATTTACAACATATCACAGTTTCAGTCACTTCTGTCGAAATCCAGAACATCACCATGTTCCGTTACTTTCAAGAAAGTGGCCCGGTAGTGGCCAAACGGTCAGTAATTATTAGTTGTGCCCATTAGGACATTTTCTCAGAATCACAATATCTACAACATATCACAGTTTCAGTCATTTTTAGCGAAATCCAGAAAATCAACATATTCGATTACTTTCCAAAAAGTGGCCCTGTAGTGGCCAAACGTTGAGTGATTAGTGGTTTTGCCCTTTTCTGAGAAT
Source organism: Thermobia domestica (assembly GCF_964235325.1). Taxonomy (NCBI): domain Eukaryota; kingdom Metazoa; phylum Arthropoda; class Insecta; order Zygentoma; family Lepismatidae; genus Thermobia; species Thermobia domestica. The sequence continues at coordinate 184,436,283 of NC_137456.1, forward strand.
CACAAGATCTACAACATATCACAGTTTTATTTTTTTCCAAATCCAGAACATCATCTTCGATTACTTTCCAGAAAATGGCCTGGTTGTGGCCAAAGGTCAGTGATTAGTTTGTGTGCCCATGGAGACCTTACAAGATCTAAAACATATCACTTTTCAGTCATTTGTACCTAAATCCAGAACATCACCATGTTCCGTTACTTTAAAAAAGTGGCCCTGTAATGGCCAAACTGTCAGTGATTAGTGGGTATGCCCATTCAGACCTTTTCTCGGAATCACAAGATCTACAACATAGCACAGTTCCAGTCATTTTTACCGAAATCCAGAACATCAACATTTTCGATTACTATCCAAAAAGTGGCCCTGTAGTGGCCAAACGGTTACTGATTAGGTGTTGTACCATTTTCTCAGAATTACAAGATCTACAACATATCACAGTTTCAGTCATTTTACCGAAATCCAGGAAGTGGCTATCTTCGGTTACTTTCAAAATAGTGGCCTCGTGGTGGCCAAACGATCAGTGATTAGTGGTTGTGCTCATTAAGACCTTTTCTCAGAATCACAATATCTACAAAATATCACAGTTTCAGTGATTTTACCGAAATTCAGAACATGGCCATCTTCGGTTACTTTCAAGAAAGTGGCCTCGTTGTGGCCAAACGGTCATTGATTAGTGTTTGTGCTCATTAAGACCTTTTCTCAGAATCTCAATATGTACAACATATCACAGTTTTAGTCATTTTTACCGAAATCAAGAACATCGCCATCTTCGGTTACTTTCAAAACAGTGGCCTCGTAGTGGCCAAACGATCAGTGATTAGTGGTTGTGCTCATTAGGACCTTTTCCCAGAATCACAATATCTACAACATATCACCGTTTCAAGCAATTGCTATGAAATCCAAAATAACGTTAAGTTCTGCTGTTGGCAAAAATGTGGCTCTGTAGTTACCAAACGGTCAGTGATTGGTGGTTGTGCTTATTGAGACTTTTTCTCAGGAACATAACATCTACAACACATCACAGTTTTACTGATTTTCATTGAAATCCAGAATATCACTATGTTTGGCTGTTTTCAAAAAAGTAGCCCTGTAGTGGCCAAATATCAGTGTTTGGTGGTTATGGCCATTAGGACCTTTTCGGAATCACAATATCTACAACATCACGGTTTTAGTATTTTTGTCCAAAATCTCGAATGTCGTTTTCTTCGGCTTTTTTTAAGAAAATGGCCTCATGGTGGCCAAACGGCCAACGATTTTTGGTTGTGTCCATTGAGACTTTTTCTCAGGAACATAATATCTACAACATAACACGGTTCCAAGCAATTCCACCGAAATCCAATTTCCATAAAGATTGTTCGGGGTCCTTTCTCATTTCGAAGGAGCATTGCCTCTGCAAAACTTCTCTGTAAAAAACTTCACAACAAGTATTTTGTACTTTGAAGTCATCTTTGCATCGGCAGAGTATCGTTTCTTTAATTTGGTCCTTTTAAATCAAAGGTACCCTTTTCTAAAAGGGACCCTTTGCCTCCTTTAACCTGTTCTCCGAAAGAAACAAAAAAACAAAAAAACATGTGTGCATTTATTTTCGGTCTAGTATATATGTGCCAAGTTTGAAGAAAAGATGAATAGAAATCCTTGTGAAGCTATCTCCTTTATAGTTTCACTTTTTGGACTTGACAAGTCGTTTGTCCCGAAGTCCTCAATTTCTTTATTACCTCAAATTGCATTGTAAATAAATGCATTTGCAATTTTTTTCAATATTATATACTGTAATTTCTTAGCCGATACAATTTTCTGTCCCCGAAAAACAAGAAAGCACCCGTCAAAAGCAATTCCTCGAACTTTCCCCTAGAATTTATCATAAGAAAGTTTTTTTGTTCCTCTCTCTCAGAGATTTGCATCCTTTTACCTTTAGGACCACTCATTGACAAAAGGTACTCACATGACGCTATATACAGACATGCTCTTAGGTAGGTCAGAGATTGGGAAAGTAGACGATTTTTAATAATAATAATAATAATAATAATTATTATTATTATTATAACAATTAGGTTTACAACTCTTTATCTTGTATGAGAGGCCCGCTAGTCAGCTAAGCCATTGGTGTTCCTTATTCTGTGTTTCTCTCTCTTTCTGTGTCATGTGGATGTTTGTTTTGGGGTGTTAGGCTTCTATATTAAACCTTTACATTATATAATTTTTTTCTTTTTTACGAGATTTTCTTTTGGAAAAGGAAAGAAACTGCTTTCCTCTTATGTGTGTTTCTTACCATTCACCTTGTTTGAACTGCTTAGGTAAGATGATTTTGTAACTTTTATGTCATCCATTGCCATCACGATAATAAAATGGTAAGTCTTAACAATTTATTTTATTCTCTTATTTGCAGTTTGCCACACTGATATATTTGTAACAAAATTGAGGTTTGGTCCAACGCCTTTCGAATGTGCAACCAACCCAAGCGCTGAGCTTTTTGGGTTGCCTGCTATTGCAGGAAAGGGAGTATTGCAGGTGGTAATGCACTTTTGGAGTCGTGTATACAATATATATATATGTACAATGTATGACACATTCAATCACTTGTGGTTGCTTTTGGTATATTGTACAAAAAGAACATGTGTTTAATTTTAACATGATTTTAAAATTAAACATGATTTTTCTCCATATTTAAAAAATGTGGGTTAGACCACTGTTGCGCTCACCCCTATTTTTTTCTTTATTTTGTCTTTTAGTTACGAGATTGTAGTAAAACCTTAATCAAACAGACAGAAAAATACGATCTATCCCTGTTTCCAGTTAGGCAACATTGTTTCTTTTAGGATGGCCAAAATTTTCCGGAATCGGTAATTTCGCTTTCCGATTTCGGATTTTTTGCGAATTCCGGAATTTTTCCGAGATACGATTTTATCCGATTTTACCTTCTGGATTCCGGAAAGTAAAAGTTCCGGAACTGGCCATCCCTAGTTTGTTTCTTGCATCTTGGTACCAGAGAAGTAGAAGTGTACCCACTTATAGTCCATTTTTGACCTTCAAAGTACTTACACTTTTGGTACTCTATGTATATATTGTCGTTGAAGAAATGAATATTGTAATTACTCTAAGTACTCTCATTGAAGTAATAAATTGAAGTACAAAGGTCAATTGTAATTGAATTATTACGGCTTTTTTTACCGGTACTTTAGGTACAATTACTGACATGTAATTATGCTGTACCGGACTGTAGTCTCATTACTTCGCGTATGTAACATTGAAAATATTTAGTTTTTTGTACTAATAGTTTCATTACTGTGTTACCTTTTGTATGTATGTAACCTTGAAGATATAACTCTTATTACTTGTATATAACCTAGCATTCCGCGTATGTAATTTCATTGTCTGACTGTAATTAAAGTATGAAAGTGTTGTAATATACCCTTTATTTGAATCAAAGTTGTGATATTACGTTAGGTATGATAGTATTCTTGATAATAATGTATGTGTAAAGCTTACTTACCTTTCATACTCACCCTTTCCGGATGTGAGGCACGGAACTTTCATATTTGAGAGTGGTGAATTTTTTATGCCCAAACCTGCTTAGTTTAACCGCTTCGTACTCTCTTAATTATATATGAAATTGATTTTTTATGTGCGAAATATTAATTATTCTTCTTTGTAATTGTTTGGTAGAAATTATCGTATTTTGTACGATCTTTACGTAATTCCACAAGTATTTTGTGCGATGTTGACCTTTTGCATAAATATGGTTTTTAATGAAGAACCATTTCGATTTGTATATAGACAGAATAAATTGTTTGAAAAATGAAATAAATGTTTGAGTATTATGATGTTGTAATAAATAAAACCATATTTTACAAGTTGCATGTTTTATTGAAATTATATTGTTAGAAAGAAAAAAAAGAATTGCATATGTAGTTATTCATTGTATGTATGTAAATATTTTCAATGTTACATACGCGGAGTAATGAGACTACAGTCCGGTACAGCATAATTACATGTCAGTAATTGTACCTAAAATACCGGTAAAAAAAGCCGTAATAATTCAATTACAATTGAACCTTTGTACTTCAATTTATTACTTCAATGAGAGTACTTAGAGTAATTACAATATTCATCGCACGTAAGCTTAAATCAAGGGTCGCTTTCCCTTGAGTTTGGCTTAGCGATGTACAGTTGATGCGACAAGCGACAATCAACGTTTATTTTCGCTTGTTTTTAACTTGAAAAGAAGCTTGAATTTATCAACTTTCTACTAAGCCTATTTCAAGCTTGATTCAAAACGCTTGACGTTCGTCGATTGTTTAGAAAATTGAGCCATCTGTAGGATTGGTGAGTAGTCTCAGAGATTTGGCGCTTGATTTCTTCCAAAAGGTAAACAAAGGTAAGCTATGTGTATAAAATGTAATAGTAAGCCCTACTTTAGTTTTAGTTACAAAATAAAAAGGTGATTTTTGTTAGACTGGCGCGCTGAGCACTTTTAGGATAATTTTACAGACTAGTGTTACTTCATTACTTTCCAAATATGGATGGAATTTTGATGTTTATACCTTTTATGTTTGTTTTATGTATGTGTTCATCCGTATAATGTATACCATATTTAGCCATTGGATTCTTTAAAGTCAGTGGTGGCTCTTGACAACTAGCATCAGCATGGGCGCCCGAAGGGGAGGGTAGGGCCCCGGCCCCCCTTTGGCTTACGAAAATGTTTACATAATATAGCAAACCACGTATATTAAATACCAGGCGTAATATAGCAACCATGTAGATGGGCCCCTACCTAGAAAATTTTTTTCGGGCGCCCCTGAATATCAGTACAAAAATTAGAGGTTTAACTTCAGCAGACGGCTTTTCCATATTAAAAATTTATAGGTGGAATACTTGATAACTGTTAAGGCATTGCTTTTACAGACGGCTCTACCATATTTATATCGATTTTGTGATCATTTTTCACTAGATTTGAGATAATACTGTTACATGCAGATCATTTTGGAAATTGGGGGCCAAAATCAGGTAAAATCACCGTGTTTACAAGAGAAATAAGCTGGTGTTACGTAATTGTAATTACTAACATAACTAACCAAACCTAACCTAAATCATCAAAAACACAGAAAATATAGGAAGAGAGTACGAATTCAGGTAAAATCACCATGTAAAAATTATTGCCGATATTTTATGTATTTTTCCACTTTTCTCATTTATTTGGATGTCCTCCGTCGCTCACACGCCTGCTCTCTACGGACGCACCCCCTCGCTCCGCTCGGGACCCCCTGCTGCGCTCCTGCCCTGACTCGGTTAGATGGCATTCGTGCTTTTTAGTGGCCACCTAGCACAAGTTGGTTCGTTTATGCACTAGCTCCTCATTTAGTGGGTATTCTACAAAAAGAAACCGGAAAATGCAATGTGTGAACATTTGATGGAACCGTCTGCTCGAGTAATACCCAAGTATCTCAACCCAGCTTAACCTAAACTAACTTAACCTACGTAAACCATTAAAAAAATACACAATATATAGCAAGAAAGTACAAAATTTAAGCAAAATATTGCCCCCCCCTCAGTTCCAAAAATATGCCGTTACATAACGCTTTACGTAGCATAGCTGAGCGAGCGAAGGGGAATTGAAGCCCCGTAGGACTCGTTTTTTTCCTACTTATTAATTTACACACGTTTGGCATTGCAACCATTGCAGACGGTCATTTTCCAAAGCTTCATATGTACTTACTGCCATCTCTTTCCTTGCTTGTATTCATCTGCCTACCGCCTTGTCAATTAGATTTACCAAAACATACTTAATTTCCCATTTCATAGGATTCTATATAACAGATACGATTTATTAAGTCTAAACACATTAAAATAATTTATTTAATTAGGTAGATCCATCTGCTAAAGTTAACCCCATATTAATAGTGAAGGTAGTTAAATGATAATGTAAGTGTTTTAAACTCAATAAATTGTATGTGCAAATGAGTATACATGGGAAAGTAAATATGTTATGGTGAAGTTATTTGCCAGGGCGGAAGGCGGTTGAATACAAGCAAGGAACGAAATGCCAGTATTTGTATGTTAAGTTTTGGAAAATGACCGTCTAGAATGGCTGCAATGCCAATCGTGTGTAACTCAAAAGATAAGCAAAAAAAAAAAAAAAAAAAGAATGCTTCGGAAATAAATATGTAAGTGTCCTATCAAAACTGTACAAGTTATGAAGCAGGTTTCAAATCTTTGTTATATCTTTTAATTTACTTTTTTTTGGAACATCTCTCTTTTGACTAAATGTTAGCATCAACTTCATTTTTGCCAATTTAGCCATTATCATGTGCATTACCTATGGACTATAATTTTGATCAACTTGCCATTCATACTTGCCAATATAGTCATTTAGGCGGCAATTAAATCTTTGCAGTGTATTTTTTTTTAAGAAAATATGAAAAACCTAAAAAAAGTAATTTATCTTGGTATTTTTCTAATTCTTCTGTTTACAACAGCACTTACATTGTCACAGTAGATTAGATATCTTTTATCAGTCTCACCTATCCGTCACGGTAAATGGGGATTCCTGGATCTGGTTTCTCCATAGTCAATTTGTTTGATTAGTTTCTAGTGTATTTTTAGTTTGGGTTGGGTTTTTCTTGTTGAGATGCGTGCATGTGTATGCATATATTTTTGTGATAGATCAATAGTGTTATCAAGACATACACAGAATTTGAAGTTGAAAATAATTCAAGAAATTTTATTGCTTATAGTCAATGAAGGAACAAATTGTATTGTGAAACTGTTTGATTTGAGGATATCAAAAGATAAATAATACTAGAACATCTTTGTAAACTAGTATACAAAAAGTACCAAATCTTTACTTTCTTTATTCCTAAATTCTGTTACCTATAATTTAAGGTAAGTTAGCCATTTTTAGCTAGTTTCTGTGCGTCAGTTAGCTATTTTCTGACACTACTTGTTGGCAGCACTGATTAACCCACTGTTTCTTGTTACTTTTGGAAGTGTATGTAATTTCCATATACATACACACACACACACGCACGCACTTACACACACACACACACACATATATATATATATATATATATATATATATATATATATATATATATATATATATATATAGATATAGATATATATATATATATATATATAAGATAAGATTATAAGATTTCTGTTCTTATAAAATGTTAGTTAACGTGGGTTCCTGTCACCACGGCATGCCGCGTCCTCAGGTTGCGGATCGAGGAGAAGGCCTCTAGATATAGAGGTTAGCTGCGAATATACTGAATAAGCAGTCGCGGACAGCTGACTAGGAGTGGTCCTCCAGCTTGGGGGTTTGGGTAAGGCTAACACCCTCATCCTGTAAAAAAAGGTACTTGTTCAGAAACATTCACAAAAGCCTCGGACAAGGACTGATAACTTGACCTCGGCAAAAGAAAATGGACATGAGATTTGGAACATGGAATATTAGAAGTCTTTATAGGGCAGGCGCGTTAAAATCTGTTACGAGTGAGTTAGAGAAATACAGGATGGTCCTAGTAGGAGTTCAGGAAGTTAGGTGGGAAGGAAATGGATCTGAGAATTCCGGAAATTTTACTTCTTTTACGGGGAAGGAAATAAAAATCACCAGTTAGGAACAGGGTTTTTCGTTCACAAACGAATATTACCAGCAGTTAAACGGGTTGAATTTGTTACTGACAGATTTTCTTTTATTACTCTCAAGGGACGGTGGTGTGATATTATTGTTTTAAATGTACATGCTCCAACTGAAGATAAGGGTGACGATATAAAGGATAGTTTTAACGAAGTGGAACGGATATTTGACCAACTCCCGCGATACCATATGAAGATTCTATTAGCGGATTTCAATGCGAAGGTAGGACGAGAGGATATTTTCAAACCGATTATAGGGAACGAAAGTTTGCATAAGGAAAGTAATGACAACGGTGTTAGACTCGTGAACTTTGCAAAATCCAAAAACCTAATCGTGAAGAGTACAAAATTCCCACATCGCGACGTCCATAAATACACTTGGACATCACCAGACGGAAAAACGCATAATCAAATTGATCACGTTTTAGTAGATAGAAGAAGACAATCTAGTATAATTGACGTCCGGTCGTTTAGAGGGGCTGATTGTGACACTGATCACTACCTGGTAGTAGCGATAACTCGGGAGAGATTATCGTTCAATAATGGTAATATTCAATGTCCGAAAACGGAGAGATTTAATTTAAAGAAATTAGAAGAGAGCCATGTAAGAAAGGAATACCGGATTAAAGTTTCGAGTAGATTCTCGGTTTTAGAAGACCCAGAATGCACTAGTGTTGAGGATACTTGGATTGAAATTAGAGATAGCATTAAAAGTTCAGCAATAGAAAAATTGGGACACGCGGAAATACGTAGGAACAAACCATGGTTCGACCAAGAATGCATTAAACTAGCAGAGAAGAGAAAACAGGCAAAATTACGGTGGCTACAAAATCTGAATGAAATAACTACACAAAATTTCGCAGATATCAGGCGGGAAACTTCCAAAACTTTTAGAACAAAGAAACGCGATTTTTTGAAAGCTAAAATTAAGGAACTTAAAGATAATAGTAAAAATAAAAATATTCGGGACATGTATAAGGGGATAGGCGAATTTAAGAAAGGCTATCAACCTCGTGCTTATATATTAAAGAAAGCTGACGGAACAGTTCTCACTGATACGGATAGCCTCTTAAATAGATGGAAAGATTTCTTTGACGACTTGCTGAACACGCAGCCAAAAACTAATGCGCGTGGAGAAAAGGAGATACACACCGCAGAACCGCATATTCCAGAACCCAATCGAATAGAAGTAGAAGCCGCTACAAAGAAATTAAAGAAACACAAATCTCCGGGTGTGGATGAAATTCCGGCTGAGTTAATTTTAGCTGGAGGCGAAAAATTGTGGAACAAGATACACAAACTCATTCTCCTTATCTGGAACAAGGAAGAATTGCCACAAGAGTGGAAAGAATCAATCATTGTTCCAATCCACAAGAAAGGCGACAAAACTGACTGTAATGATTATCGAGGCATTTCTCTTCTGTCAACATCCTATAAAATCCTTTCAAATATTCTATTAGCAAGACTAACCCCATACGCAGATGAAATTATTGGAGATTATCAGTGCGGATTTAGACGAAATCGATCAACTATCGACCAAATATTTACCATTCGACAAATACTCGAAAAAAAGTGGGAATGTAATATCCCGGTACATCAACTATTTATTGATTTTAGAAAGGCTTACGACTCGGTTAGGAGAGAAACATTGTACAACGTTCTTACAGAACTTGGAATACCGAGAAAGCTAATTGGATTAATTAAGATATGCTTAAGTGAATCCCAAAGTAAAGTCGGGGTAGGAAAATTTTTGTCCACGAGCTTTCACGTCCAAAATGGCCTGAAACAAGGAGATGCGTTGTCGCCATTATTATTGAACTTTGTGCTGGAAAACGCTATAAGGAAAATCAAAGATAGCAACCAGGGCCTACAGTTGAACGGTATTCACCAGGTGATGGCATATGCTGATGATGTAAATTTAATAGGGGATGATAGGAGAACAGTAGAAATAAATGCAGAGATCTTATTAAATGCTTGCAGGGACATGGGTTTAGAAATAAATGCAGAGAAAACTAAATACATGGAAGTGCGTCGGGACCGGAATACAGCAAATTATGGATGCGTTAAAGTATTAAATAATACTTTTGATAAAGTGGATAGTTTCAAATATCTAGGATCAATATTAACAGACGAAAATCATATTCACGAAGAAATTAAATGTCGACTAAAAGCAGGGAATTCGTGTTACTATTCGGTTCAAAATCTCTTGTCGTTGCGAATTCTGTCGAAGAATTTGAAGCTTAAAATATATAAAATGATAATCATGCCTGTTGTTCTGTATGGTTGCGAAACATGGTCACTTACTCTGAGGGAAGAACATAGACTGAAAGTATTTGAGAATAAGATCCTGAGAAGAGTATTCGGACCCAAGAGGAACGAGAATGGGGAATGGCGGAAACTTCATAACGAGGAACTACGTAGTTTATACGGTTTACCCAACATTGTTAGGGTCGTCAAGTCTAGGAGGCTTAGGTGGGCAGGTCATGTAGCTAGAATGGAAGAAAGTAGAAACGCTTTCAAAGTCTTGACTGGAAGACCCATAGGAAAACGACCATTAGGAAGACCTAGGCGCAGATGGGAGGATAATATTAAGATGGATCTCGCAGAGATAGGAATACAAAGTAGAAACTGGATGCAATTAGCTAAGGATAGAAGTCAGTGGAGAGCTTTTGTGAACGCTGCACTGAACCTGCGGGTTCCATAGGCCATAGAGTTAGTTAGTTAGTTATATATATATATATAGTATTTTTTTCTAATTCGAACGGACAATGGTCCTTTTAAATAACCGCTATTCCGATATAAAGCTGAAAGTTACCAAATAAATCCCAGGCAAACAGTTTTTGTTAGTACGTAGCCTATTTGATACGGCCTTCTATGAAACTCAGAACCCCACGCCCTTCTTTTTTCACACTTCACATTACGGTATCTAAAAATTAATCTAGTATCATTCATGCTTCGTTTTTTTTGCCACTGGTAGAAAAACAACAATACGGACCCTTATATATATTGTTTTTCTTTTCGATTTCAGCATGCATTAGATCTAAATAATTTCCTTTCTTTCAGGTAAAAGTATTACTGTCAATTGGTGGTAAGGATTTAAAAGGTTTCGTTCACAATGCAATAAGAAGAACTTTGTGCGACAAGCTCGCAATGGAATTCTCCTACTCTGGCAGGAAATCAAGCATCATGAAGCAAAAAAGCACACCTTTGGGTCCATCCACATATGCAAAAAGATCCACAGTAAGTTGATTTGAAAAGTTGTACTGAAATATTTAACTTCATTTATTTATTTATGCTAGTAAACATACAAAATTCCAGTTTGCTAATTACTAAGTCTTCCTTCTTTCGTACTGGACGTGTGTTCTCATGTTAGTATGTCCCAAGGAAACAGAAGTAATTCTTCATGAATAAAGTATGCTTTGAGTACTTTAGGGTGCTTTTACTGTCAAGTAGTAAAATATGTAAATGTGTTCACCCTTACTGGGTGAATATAACATATGTGTAGAATATATAGGAAATTCAATAACTGATACAACACTCTATATTGTAAACAAAGCTGTACTGGCAAAGTACACATTTAAACAAATCTTTGTTTGAAAGGCATTCAAATACAATTTGTAATACGTACGGAAAACCTAAAACCAAATAAAATTCCAAGGTAGAAATTATTCCAGGGCTAAATAAAGTCAATAGTGTCAACGAATTTAAATTGAAGTACAGTGTAGGAATTACTAGTGTGAAGTATAATTTTGCACCAGACTATTAAAGTATACCTGTAAATTTGATACTGTCTACCAAACGAATATAACTTTGTTGGGTTGGCAACACTGTTAGTCTGGTAGTATTACATAGCATGCCAAACTGTGTCCCCTGCCGATATTTTAAAGGTGCAAAATTTCAGAGCTCTTTGTCTAACACTAGAACGCAGATAAAACACTAGAAATGTAACTTTTCCATTATATAATATACCAAAAGTGTGGTGGAAGATAACTTTCTATAGTACCCTTACATAAAAATCACAAAATAGGGGCCTGGCTTAGGTGACTTTAAAATAATATAGGAATTAGTTTCAGCTCTAGGTATCCATGTTTACAAACCACACAATAATTCCGTAAAGCTATTTAAGAGGGAAATTTATTTCAAATGACAGTTTTTTTTAAAGAATAAAAATCGCTAGTATTTGCTTTCTTTTCAGCTGCTGTTCGTAAGATGTACACCGACGCAACAGAAGAAATGGTGAAGGAAGTATTGAGTCTTTGGCTGCAGCAGGCGAAGCCTAGACTACTGCGTAGGTAAGTATAATTTTACCTATTTTCCTTACAATCACGAGAAAGATCCTAAAGTTCTTACAATCACTAAATAAGCTAGGAATCTGCAACTTAGTCCATGGACGCGTTCTTCTCTACACATACGTTTTGTATTCACTACATTTCTCACATCTATAGGTCACTAGATCAATACCATATGCATAAAATTCTGTAGATTTGGAGGAAAAAGAGATTTCCACCGTTTCAATGCCTCTTACTTTCCCGGACCCCAAGATATGAACATGTTATTATAATAGTTGTAATCCTCCCTTTTTTTCTTCCTTTTAGGATATGTATCATAAAACGCTTATGTAATAATTTTAAATGAGAAGTTCAAATATCGAATTCCATGTTTCAAATCTTAAAATATTTAGATATACCGACATTTTTTTAGAATAATTGTAATCCCCACTTTTTTTTCTCCTCTCCACATCGTTTCTTTCCTTTTTTACTAACATGTCAAAAAAAAAGGGCTGAAACACGTGGCAAAGTATTTTAAATGAGAAATCAAAATATTGAACTTCAAATCTCTCACCTTAAGGGATTAAATACTTTACTATAATAATTATAATCCCCATCCATTTTTCTTTCCACCCCCTTTTCTTACCTCTGAGGCATATTTCAAAAGCGCTGAAATTCTTATCTACTTATTTTTAAAAATATGCAAATACCAAATTTCATGTTTCAAACCTTCATAAATTCAGAGATTTCGACATCTTATAATAATTGTAATCCTCACTCCTTTTCTTTTCTTTCTCACCTTTTTTTTCTTTTTTCCTTTGTACTAAAATATCAAAAACCGCTTAAATATGTCAAATTATTTGAAATTAGAAATCCAAATATCAAATTTCAAGTCTGTAACCTTAAGGAATTCGGAGATATGGTAATATTTTAAAAATACGTCCCACACCTATTTTCCTCCCCTTCCCGTCGAATTTGCAAAAATCCTTCCTTAGTGGTATCCTACGTAACAAATCCTATGTACTGTCCATATTTAACGTGTCTATCTTAAGCGATTTGGCCTGTGCAAAGATCGGTCGGTCACTTAATCACTTAGGTGTTTGTATTTTATATAGCGAGATGAGTTCATTTTTACGCACTCATGTATTAATACACTGAAATGAGATAAAATGTTTACCTTGTATGTACTTATTATTCTATTATCCCTTATAATTTAGCAGCTTCTTGTTACTTTCCTAGGAGGGTGGAAATTTTAACTAAAATCGAGATTCATTACTGTTTACATTTTTGTTTTCTTGTCTTCTGGAAGAAAGTACCTCTGTTAATTTTATTTTTTCATTACTCCTATCTGCTGAATGAAATCTTTTTTTTCTTAAGACTAACTTTTATTCCTTGATTAATTTTCGTGTTGATTGCTTTTCTATACTGAAGGAAATTTCATTTTTTGAAAACTGCGATGTCACAGTAATAGAGAGATAGACACTTACTGTTATATTTGCCTTCTAAAAACATTTCCTACTTGAAGTAAAATAACATTAAAACTAATCAAGAAGTAAAATAACATTAAAACTAATCAAGAAGTAAAATAACATTAAAACTAATCAAGAAGTAAAATAACATTAAAACTAATCAAGAAACGTTTTTTTTCCTAGAAGATAAAGACTTCAGCAGTTAGAAAATTTTGTTAAAAAACAAAATAATAGTAAATGCACATTTCTCTCTTACAAAGACATTCCCGAGTTTTCCGGAAGATAAGACTTCATTCAGTATGAAAAAGAAGTAATCAACACCAAAACTGAACAAGAAATAAAGATTAATGTTTTATCCACAAGATAAAGACTTCATTCAGCAGTGGCAGTAATAAAAACTAATTTTTTTTAAAAAAAAGTAAGAGTAGTTTTTTCCCCCAAAGACAATAGGATGGAGCACGCCAAAGTATGAAAATGCGTAAACACTCAACAACAAATTACCAGGAAAATAAATAGGGAGACATAGGTCTTAAAATGCATTCAGAATTTGACTGGATTGAAGTAAATGAAGTGATTTTCCTGCCTTGTGCCATGTACACTGACAAATGTTTCTGCTTTCAAAGATGGGATATAAAGAACTAGGTCGATAGGTTGCAGGAGTATTTATTACTTCTCTATAATGAATTGTGAAACGACACTAATGACCCCGACACGACGTTCCATGAATATGGGTCAAATAAACTCAGTGTTACAGTTACGGTAATGAGTCATCCCTTCTTCATTTGATATGTATGATGAAGGCAATATGCATGTTTTCCTATCAGTGATTCTTGTGTTTTGAAAGAATGAAACGTTGCAAAGATGTATTCCTCCACTGTAAGGCTCAGGATTAAAATCCATTTGTTTTACTGTCACAAATAATTCCGTTAATTGTTGCTCAACACCTCCTTACGTATTAGTCACCAGTAACTTTTTTTTTTAAAGAGAAATATTTCATTGAACTTCTAAGGTATGTTACAAACTGGTTGCAAAATGGTACGAAGTTGTCCGTGTACACGGTACCTACTTTAGTAAATTCTACACTTTTCCTGTGAATTGCGAACTACACTTTCCCATGCGTTCTGTTGTACATGACGCAGGATAACGCCTTGTAGGTCATTATCTATGATTTGTGTTGCCCCGTGAAGAATACAAGGTATATACGTTCACACAATTATGGCCTATCTTTCCTGTGAATCGTGAGATCAGATTGCATTTCATACAAGGCATGGAGAGAAAATTAAAGAAATAAGTAAATATTTCTTCTTCCATCTCTCAATGATTTCTTATATCAGTGATCACTTCGTTTGTTTTTCGTAACGCCGTGCTTATACAACAGTACCGAGTGAGTCAATATGACATTTTCTGGATTTATTTCAATTGATGCTCTCACAGAACAATGCACGTTTTCAGCTAGGAAAAAAACTTCTACTGAAAATTTACTGGCACTAGAACATTGAAATAGGTAAAGTGAATAAATACTATGCAGTGGTAGCAGTGATGAAACGGGTCACATACTTCGTGATTCGTGATCCCGAAGTAGTCAGATCCCTGACCCTGTATGACCCAGACAGATCCGTTCGATCCCGAGACGACTAAATATCAGACTATGGGAGAGTATGTTGTAATTGTAACAAACGCGATTCTTTCCTTTCAAATGTTTCTTATGAGTGATCGTCAAAATTTAATCGAATAAGGCTGTAAAACGTAAAATGTAGAATATAAGGGATGCAGCTGAACCAAAATAGTGTTTGCGTAATGTTTGTGTATAGTAGTTTTTAAAATTACTTTATTAATTTTCAGTATGGGAAGATGAATTATATTGTATTTGACAAAATCAAAACACTTTGAATAAGAAGTGTCACACTGCAAATCTAACATCTGAATAGGTGAGCTCGATTAGGGAATATTAATTCACTATACATATTCTACCGTAATGCTATAGAGATCATATTTGGAGTGCTTCCAAGCCATGGATCACCAGATCTGAGAAACGAGTGCCAGACTCTGTTGTCTTGTGTGGCACTTACTTCAATGAATAAAATGTATTTTAATGAAAGCGTATTTATAAGGTAAACAATATGAATGTTTTCTTTTAATTGTGCAATCAATTACATGTTTTTCAGTACGTATTTATGATCGTTATTTTGCAGAGAACGAAGAAATTCAAAACCTGTAGTGGAAGGTGACACCGTTGAAGTTAAGGAACCCAATTAAGGAAATAAGTTAGAAATAATACAAAAAATGTAAATAAGTTCAATAAATAACATTGTAATACAAACTGATTGTTTTCATGGAACCTTATATCAGTTATTGCGTAAAATGTAGGGATAATTTATTTCAATTATGTAGTAGCAGCAGGATTCGAAATAATAACAGTTATGATCGGGGAGAGATAGGAGTAAATAAATAAGTAAAAAAGAAATTGCACTGGAAAGTTTTGAAATGAAGTTTTCATATATTGAACATCCAAAATTATTGAAGTGTGTAAGGTTAGGGATAATGCTTAACCACTAGGTTGTCCACTAACTGCACACATTTACTGTAAATAGTTTGTATACTTCTGACTGTCAGTGTCACCTTATCTCTCCAGTAAATTATTGAGGATGAATTTTCTTCCAAAATTTTGAAGTGTGGGAATGGCCATCCTCAGTATTTCGCACTCTGTATAGCAGTGGTTCTAGGATTTAATTTATATTTCTTTCTTTCCTGAAATCTGATAATTTAAAAGTTTGCTTAGCTCTTGACGCTTGTCTAGTGGTGTACGTCTTTGGTGCGCCTAGGGTCGTGGTCGATTCCCAGTGGAAGACCTTACAAACACTGAACGCATTACTGTTCGGATTCTACAGGTCACTGTCTCATATAAAGCTTCGTGCTGAAACGGGACGCTCAACTTCAACATCAAACTGTCGTTAATGGTAAACTAATTGGATGCTGATCTGCCAGGTCACATAGTATATTCACCAAGGAACTCAGGAAAAGTGTTGCTTTCTATGTTGAGATAAGATACTTATCTCAATAGACTGGAGTATGGAGTATATATTCAACACCAATGTTGTGTGAGACATGGATTTATAATTTAACATGATATCTCAATAATGTTACTCAAAAATAAACCTGAACCTCGTGCTGCAAAGACGCATAATACAGATTGTGAGAGTATACATATTTTGCTTTCATTTTGACCGAACACAACTATTCTTTTTCAGAACATTGCTTATGTAGGTTTAACAGTTCTTTCGTCCTCACCTTTACGTTTATTTTTGCAGGATTGTTGTCTATATGAGGTTGATTTCATTTTGTATAAGGTTTGATGTGAGGTCCAGTAGTGTCAACCTTGGTACAGATTTATTTCTGCACGTGAGAAAATGATTCATCTGGTTGGCGTCATGTATAATATTTGATGTGAAGGTTACTATAATGTTCAGTGTGTAAGTTATATAAATGATGGTATGTGTTCTTTTGCCATCTGAGGGTGTTTGGATATTGCCACCACTTTATTGGCATTCTTTTAAAAATATTACAGAAACCATAGCTTACTATGTTTACTATTAATAGTAAGTATTGTATGGTTTCCCCTATATATATTTAAAAGAATGTCAATAAAGTGATGGCAATATCCAAACACCCTCAGATGGCAAAAGAATACACACCATCATTTATGTAATTTACACATTGAACATTATACTAACCTACACATCAAACATTATACATGTCGCCAAGCAGATGAATCATTTTCTCACGTGCAGAAATAAATTTGTATCAAGCTTTACTGAGAAGCTTGCAATAAACGAGACATATTAAGCATGTGCTAAACTTGAAGTGGACAGCTTGAAATAAGCTTGAGGTGACAAGCATGTAGCAAGCATTATGTATCAAGTTTGAAATAGACTTGAGGTAACAAGCCTGGAGCAAGCATTACGTACCAAGTTTGAAATAAACTTGAGGTAACAAGCCTGTAGCATGTTTTATGTAACAAGTTTGCAATAAGCTTGAGCTGACAAGCTTGAAACAATCTTACAGTATAAGCCTACAATATGCTTGTCGCCTGTCAAATTCGTCGGTTGAATCAGCCTTGATATACGCTTACAGACTTGTCGTAACAAGCTTGGGACAAGCTTATATCATGCTTGTGGCAAGCTGTTTCTGCTATCTGGGTAGAGTAATTACAATATTCATTACTTCAACGACAATATGTACATAGAGTACCAAAAGTGTAAGTACTTTCAAGGTCAAAAATGGACTATAAGTGGAGTAGAAGTATACCCACTTATAGTCCATTTTTGACATTGAAAGTACTTACACTTTTGGTACTCTATGTACATATTGTCGTTGAAGTAATTACAATATTCATTACTTCAACGACAATATGTACATAGAGTACCAAAAGTGTAAGTACTTTCAAGGTCAAAAATGAACTATAAGTGGGTATACTTCTCCTCAGAGAATACTCGGCGTTCAGCCTTTGATTCGACTTTTATGCAGATACATTAAACAAGAAATGACTTCTTTAGAAAAGAAAAATAATCTTTATTGCTTAAGAAGAAATACTGTATTTTTTAAATTTAAATTTTACCGAAATTTCTGTTCTCATATTCCTATTTTTCCGCTGTTTACTTATAATTTGTAAAATGATATTTTAGCATTCAGAGTCACAGATATTATTTGTTAAGAGCGAGTGTCTTTGTCAAAAGAAAGAAATTTCTTCAGTAAAAATGAAAAGAAAGATAAAAGATTAGAGTTGATTTCCCTATATTGTTAGCTACTACTGCAAGTTTACACGTCGCACGATGATCAAAGTAGCACGTTCATACAACCATGAACTCAGCTGACACTCAACGTGAATGAGCCAATATCTATGCATATATACATAGGTGTAAATGGTATTCTTTATGATGTGAGGGTATTTGTTAATGCAGTTTTGCATATTTGAGTGCATGTTTGTGAGGATGTGCTCGTATGTGTTGTTTTCAACATCCCTCCTGACTCAATGTTCAGCTTCCCACTGAATCCGATAATCAGGTTTCGAACGTAATATTGCTTTGTTACACCTGAACAAGTGACATAGCACACATAGGAATTAGCTTTTCTACTCTATTTAAGGTTTATACCAATCGGTAATAGCAAGAGTTGAATGCAGGTTCATTTAAACGAAATAACATAACAATACTCCTTTCAACTATTAAAGTGATGAAAGATTCACAAAGCAATTTATAATTGAAACTTGAGATAAAACCTATATAATGATACATATACATTGTTTGCCTCTAATTAAACAGGAATGGTTTTTATATTAAGAAATCAAACATGTACTTCCAATTATTTTCATTTTTTAATCAACTTGTCATAGAAAGATATTTAAAATAACTTGTTTGCAAGAGTTTCAATAGAAAATCAACTTACTATTGGCATTTACTAATGAAAGCATTTGTACTGTCAGTGAATTGTTTAATTTTCTATCTAGTTATCTATCTATCTATATACGAGGCCCGTTCGGAAAGTAACCTCCGATTTGTCACTGTGCGTGCCCTAGTGGGGGAAGCGCTACCGTCTTTGCCAGACGTACACGGTAGATCAGTGTTGCCACACTTGGTACAATTGTACCAAATTCAGCCCTTTTTGTCATTCATCGGCCCGTTGGCACCACGCAGGCATTTTCAGCCCGTTTTGTGAAAAAGTTGGTACAATTCTACCCAATTCAGCACCATTTAACAAATACTTGTCACATTTTCAAGTGTCAGTAAGACTTTACCTACATCTCTCGTTACTCTGTGTTGACTCGTAAAAAAAAAAAAAAAAATGCTGTTGAACATTCATTTCTGTGACGTTCCACCGCATAATGCTACGAACTTCGTGCAGAAAATTCGTAATTGGAACTATAACCGAAAACAAATGACGCTAGATGAGCGCATCCGCTCTGCGCATGAATGAGACGAGAAAGAAGCAGTGTGGTAGAAATTGTAGTCGTCCTATTTGGATATTTTTAAAAATTAATTAAAAAAACACTTTCTTGATTTAAACTCTTGGAAAAGGGGAGAGTGTTATAGAACTTTACCTCTGTTACTATCATGTTATAGAGTCATATATTACACTCAGAGGTAAAAGTGGATCTGAAAAAGTAGGAGGACGCATGACGTCAGTCCTATCTTTGCACATTGTATTTTTTTTTTTTTTTTTTTTTAGAATTGGGGGAATTTACACAGGTATTTTCTGAAAGTAGGGAGACGGCGTCCCCCAGCGTTCCCCGACACTTTCACTCCCGATGGTATAAAATAATGAATTCAGCCCTTTTTGTTTCAATTTGGTACTATTTTTCAGCCCACTCCGGAGCTAGGACTGTGGCAACACTGCGGTAGATCAATCTGTATCCAGCCGTGGTAGAGTGAAGTTTGTCTGATGACTAGTTCCACCTTTGTAGCGTCTCAAAATGTGTGCTGCAATAGAAAAACCCGCCATGTGCGAGGTGCGAGCTCATCTATTCATCGGGAATTTGGTGTCGTGTATGGACTAAGTGTGATGAGTGAAGAAGTTGTTCGTGAATGGGCTCGTTCCTTTAAAACTAGACGAACAAACATTCATGATGAAGAGAGGAGTGGCAGGCCATCATTGGTCACAGATGAACTCGTTCAGAAAATTGAAGGAAAAGTTCGTGAAAATCGACGTTCACAACCCGGGAGCTTAATGATGAATTTCCAGAAATTTCCAGGACTGTGTTATATGACGTGGTGGCACAGAGGGTAGGCTGCAGGAAGTACTGTGGCTCGAGGCACAGGTGGGAGATTTTTATGCTCATGGAATTTCTAAGCTAGTGCAGTATATGATAAGTGCTTTAATGTTTATGGAAACTATGTTGAAAAATAGAGCAAAGAAATAGTTTTCAGATGTATGTACTAAATTCTTATTTACCTTGTTGTTTCTATTTTAGCCAATCGGAAGTTACTTTCCGAACGACCCTCGTATCTCTCTCTGCCCCCTCTCTCCCGCTATATATATATATGTTGGCCCATTTTAATCTTTCCACGGAAATATCTCGAAAACGGTTGAACATAAATGAACTGAACAAAAACTCAAATAGGAAATACCATGGGGCAAATCGAATGGTGATGTCGGGGTGCCGCCCAGGACCGCTCTTCAAGGGGTCCCGGGGCCCAACTTTAAAATTGTAAAAGTAAACATGGGGCGAGTGACACCTCGTTCGATAGATCCTAAAAAACTAAACAGCGATGTGGCAAAAGATTTTTCATATCGGTAACCGTTTTCAACGTTATCTGATGGTGCCTGTATCAGATAAAACGTCCAGTACCACTAATATGAAAACGGTTGGAGATAAATGGACAGAATAAAACTTCTATAGAAAATCACAGAGGGTATTTATCAGTCCAGGGATCGAAAGTGTTGCAACAGAGGAGAAGATGACTAGAGTAAAACTGCGATAATGCAAAGGAGGAAATTTAGTTCCTAGAAAATAATCCTTCCAACGTCCTCCGTAAGTGGGTGAAGCGGGACGGGAATGAAGGGTGAAATTGCAAATAAGAACCTTAGTTCTTGCAAATTGTATCTACACAACAAAATTATCTGAAATGTTATTTTGTAAAAGAAAGATGTCTGTAATTGAAAAAAAGTAGGAAAAATTATTTTTAAATGTACCTTCCATTTTGATTGCACGCAAAGATTTTTGCAAAAAGGAATAAACTATAATGTAAAACTAATTTGTCAAACAATGTAAGTTTAGAACAACGTGTATAAACGTTGTTTTGCTCAAAAGTCGTCTCCACAATGTTGGTTCATTACAGTAGCAGTCACTTGTACAACCAAGTGTTTCAGACAAACCATACATATTGCAAGTAAAAGTGGGCTTCTCTTTGAGATTTTACCATTCACTTCCGCTTCACCCACTTCCGGAGGAAGATCGGGAAGATAATTTTCTAACAATTAGATTTCCTCTTTAGCATTATGTGACTTATAATTTAATAATATTTTTCTCCGTTGAATTATTCTCAAGGTGTGGAATGATAAATATACTCTGTGATTTCCTATTCGAGTTTTATCCTGTTCATTTATCTCCAATTGTTTTCATATTAGTGGTACTGGACGTTTTATCTGATACAGGCACCATGTCTAGGCGGTCATTTCGAATACGGTGACCGATCTGAAAAATCTTTTGCGACAACACTTTTTTGTTTTTAAAGTTCTCTCAAGCGAGGTTTCACTTGACCTATGTTTTTTCCATTGGCAATTTTGAAGTTGGGCCCTGGGCACTCATGAAAGACGACCCTAGGGTCACCATGACATCATTCGACATGCTTTGTATCATTTTCCTGTTTCAATTTTTTATTCAGTTCATTTCTCTCCAACCGCTTTCATATTAGTGGTACTAGACGCCTAATCTGACATAGGCGTCATGTCTTAGCGGATATTTTGAATACGGCAACCGATACGAAAAATCTTTTGCCACAACTCTGTTTAGTGCTTGGAGATCTATCGAACGAGGTATCAATTGGCCCATGTTTCTATTTAAAATTTTAAACTTGGGCCCTAGGCCCCATGAAGGGCGGCCCTTGGGGGCACCATGACAACACCATTCGATCTGCTTCCATAGCTTACCTATTTGAGCTTTTGTTTGGTTCATTTATGTTCAACCGTTTTCCTATTAGTGCTACTGGACTTTTATCTGATACAGGTAACATGTCTTGGCGGCCATTTTGCATACGGTGACCGATATGATTTTTTTTGCCCCGTCGCTCTTTAGTTTTCAAAGGTCTATCGAACGAGATGTCACTCATCCTATGTTTCCATTTAAAATTTTAAATTTGGGCCCCAAGGCCCCTCGAAGGTTGGCCCTGGAGGGCATCTCAACATCACCATTCGATTTGCCTCATGGTATTTCCTATTTGAGTTTTTGTTCAGTTCATTTATGTTCAACCATTTACGAGATATTTCCGTGGAAAAATTAAAATCGGCCACCCTATATATATATATATATATATATATATATATATATATATATATATATATATATATATATATATATATATATATATATAGGGTGGGCCATTTTAATCAATCCACGGAAATATCTGAAAAATGATAAAACATAGAAGACATGTTTGAAGTACACGTTATATATTGCTAAGGGGGAAACCAATTCCGCCAAAAGTACCCCTCCCCGCCCCCCGTAAATGGGGGTAACGGGGGCTAACTTTAAAATGTCAAATGGGAACATGGGTCGAGTAATACCTCGTTCGAAAGGTCTTGGAAAACTAAGTAACGTTGTACCAAAAGATTTTTCATATGGAGCACCAGTTTCAAAATGGCCGCCATGATATGGTTCCGAAACTTCAGTACCCGTAGTATGAAAACCATGGAAGGTAAATGAATGAAACAAAATTGAAATACGTAAATATCATAGGTCAGATCGAGTGTTGTGTCCCTGTGATCCCAGTGACCTCCCTGAAGGGGTTTTTGTGGGCTAACTTCAAAATTTCAATGTCCGACCGGACAACGGTTCGGGCGTACGCTTAACCTACCCAATGCTGTTTGGAAGGCAGACTTCATTGATAGAGAATTGGTACACTGAGTTAATGCGGATGGTTACATTTACATATTTTGATTAACTATTAGCTCTCATGTCATATTGTGAGCTTCAGGGATGAAACGGTGCGTACGTATACCCCAGAAATGCTTTCCGAGTAACCAGCACGCATTGCATAAAAGTTTCTGTGGCGACGGAGATTAGCAAATTCACATGTTTGTAAGTTCTAGCAACTGCATTATTCGACAACTTCTTTCGTATAACGCTCCTTCTGTTTTCGCATCAAATCATACTCAGCCATACAGATATGCGTTACCATTCAAATATAATTTCACCTTTTGTAGTCACTACAGCGTCATTCTTACAAACAAATGTTTCAACCACACCATACCTATTTGTAGTGTAGCCTTAATTTGCGAATTAAAGTAGAGTTCTCATTTGAACTTTCACAGTTACTTTCCACCCCACTCACATACAGAGCGCAGGGAGAGATTATTTTGCAGGACTTGGATTTCTCTCTATACATTATGGCAATTTTACTCTAACAGTTTTATCTCTGTTGTATCATTCTCGAGCCATGGAATGCCGTCCGTGGTTTTCCTATTTAATTTTTGTTATTTTCATTTATCTCTAACCGTATTCACACTATGAGCACTAGACGTTTTCTTAGACACAGGCACCATGTCTTGGCGATCATTTTGAAAACGGTGTCTCATGTCGAAAATATTCTTACAGAAGCTGTTTAATATTAATTTGTCTATCTAACGTGATGTTACTCGCTTCAGGTTGCTATTTGAAATTTTCAAGTTGGTCCGGATACCCTTCAGTTGGCCCTTGGAGTCAACCCGACAACACCTCTCGATGTGCCGTACGTCAGTTACCTACTTCAGTTTTTCTTCTGTTGATTTATCTCCAATCGCTTTCATACTACGGGTACTAAACCTTTTCTCTGACACGGATACTATGTTTCGTCGGACTTTTGAGAACAGTGTCATTTCACCTCGATCGTTTTCTCCTGCAAGATGTTTGATTTTGAAAGATTTATCGAACGAGGTAGCACTCGACTCATGTTACTATTTGAAAGTTTGAAGTTAGCCCACAAGACCCCTTCAGGAAGGCCACTGGGATCACAGGGATCACAACGATATGATCACAGGGATCGATATGCCCTATGCTATTTACGTATTTCAATTTTGTTCCATTCATTTACCTTCCATGGTTTTCAAAGTATGGGTACTGAAGTTTCCGAACCATATCATGGCGGCCATTTTAAAACTGGTGCCCCATATGGAAAATCTTTTGGTACAGCGTTATTTAGTTTTCCAAGACCTTTCGAACGAGGTATTACTCGACCCATGTTCCCATTTGACATTTCAAAGTTACCCCCTGTTACCCCCATTTACGGGGGGCAGGGAGGGGTACTTTTGGCGGAATTGGTTTTCCCCCTTAGCAATATATAACGTGTACTTCAAACATGTCTCCTATGTTTTATCATTTTTCAGATATTTCCGTGGATTGATTAAAATGGCCCACCTTATATATATATATATATATACAGGGTGTCTCACCTAACTTTGGGACCTCAAATATTTCCGAAATGACAAAAAAAAATTGATAAATCTGGTTAGGCAAGAACGTACGCGTGTCAAGAGCCTATAAAATTCTGTAAACAACAAGTGCCTCAGTGGTCCCATCATATGGTCCCAGGGGCCAACTTGAAAATTTCAAATGGAAATCCCTATTTTTATTGCAGATTCTGATTCCACGAACAAAACTAAACAACTTTTACTTGAAGTACTTTTTCATTATTCTAATAGATGGCGCTGTAATCGCATATATATATATATATATATATATATATATATATATATATATATATATATATATATATATATATATATATATAATCGTACGTACGTTCGCTAACTTTGCGGCCTGAAATACTTCTGAAATATCAAAAAATGTGACAAATCTACTTAGGTAGGAATGTACACATGTCAGGGACCTATAAAATTCTGTAAACAAGTGCCCTCATGGGTCCCATCTTGGGGTCCAGGAGCAAATTGAAAGTTGTAAATGGAAACTTCCTATTTTGGGGGGGGCGGTGGCTCAGTGGTAGAGCGTTCACCTCTGGTGCTTGGGGTCCCGGGTTCGATCCAGCCCCCGTCAAGTAAAGTTTGTGGTGGACAAACACCATGCTCGTGGGTTTTCTCAGGGTTCTCCCGTTTCCTCCCACCTTCTTCATTCCACCATTTCACTCATCTCTCATCATAACCGGCTCTTTTAGCCTAACCGGCATATTCGTGGGACGTAAAACTCAAAGATTTCATTTCATTTCATTTTCCCTATTTTTGTTGCAGACTAATTTGGGATCGAAAATACTCAAATTTTACTTGAAGTACTTTTCGTTACCCGCCTAGATAGCGCTGCAGTCACAAAAAAGAAATATCATCGTACGCTTCCTGGGATTGATAATAAACTAAATAACTCGGGAAATACACGTGCAATTAAAAAGCACGAAATATGTGACCAATATTTTAAAAAGACTTAGCATAAAACAAAATTGCTTTCATTTACATTTCAATGCGATCATGGTAGATAATTACAATATGGAAAAGAAAGATTTTGTGTTTTGCAACAAGAAACATCTTCCCTAGAATTGTAAAGGTCAAGTAGACCAATATGTTTATTAAATATCACGTGACAGGGACAGATTAAATAAAATCATTATTTCACACTAGTACGTAAAAGCACAAACGACAATGGAGATTTCACCGGAGAACAAATTTATAAAACCTGGATAAAGGGCAAAGAAACTTAATTGATATACAGGGCTATTTAAATTATCTTAACGATTTCAAAGGTAAGTAACTCAAGTTTGTTTAGTCACAATGACATGCAGCTTATGATAAATTAGAGAAAACTAAAAATTATTTTTTGTTTATAAGCACATGCGTGGTGTTCCTTGTCAAAGCTGCTCAAGAGTACAGTTTGCAATTCAACATACATCAGTTTGATAGTATAGATCTTCGCACACTCTTTTTTACATTCCAGAGGCAGGAAATCCATCTCCTTCTTAAATACTTTCTCATAGTTCAGTTAAATTGTTAGGGAGGGGTGACTGATACACTTGGATTTAGCATAACTCTAACTTCGTTGAAAATTCCGTTTCACATGAAAGTAGAGAATAAAAAAACGTTGTCCTGTCTTCGTGTCCTGCTATCTAAATTTACTGCTACCTTAGTTACGGAATACATAACTACATATCAGCTTTACCAACCACGTAGTGTTTTCCCGTTTATTTTATTTTTTTCGAAGAACTTGATTATCATTAGTCACCTTGCCTCTCTCGACTTGGTTGTCTAAAATTAACATATGAACAAATTGTAACTAATGTTTCACAACATACGCTCAAACTGCACACCTTTCTTGGTCTGGCAATTAGCAATTCGATGGTAAAACACAAATACTGCATTCCTGGTGACATTCAGTTCAATAAGTGCAACTTCATCAACAACCCTTTGACGAAAATTATCCAAAGTGGTTGGGATTGTTTGATATAAAAAAAATACTCGAGTTTTAGATAAACGCAGAAAAAGTAGTACAGTGGCGATAAATCAGGGGAACAGAGAACAAGCGGGCCACCTAATCTCACCTTTTTGGCAAATCCTTATTTAGATAATTCCGTGTTAAGAAATTGCCGCATATTTACACAGTTGTGCGATCTTATACTTCATGCTGAAACCATCTGTGGGCAAAATTGTCTTCTGCAGTATCTCTCATTGTTGGAAACTATTTGATTTCGAAGCATCTCTTCACACAGTTCAAAAGTCAAATTGTTATTATTAAAAAAGGGCAAAATTATTGCATATTTAGCACTGCCGTCCAGATATTCAACTTTTCAGGATGTAGAGTGTGTTTGAAAGGACCAATGAGATTGCTATCAAATCAAAACCTGCTATTACGTCTGTTAATGTAACCGGTTAGGTGGAACGTCCCTTCATCAGAGAACACAATGCTGGTAAGGAACGTAGGATCATCATTGATTTGTTTCATCATATCTTTAGAAAATTCTATATGGCGATCAAAGACATCTTCATTCAGTTGGTGTATCACATGAATTTTGTATGGATAGAACTTCATTTTCTTCAGCATTCTTCTCGCAGACATGGACTAATGTCATATTGTGCCGCAGTTTTATGAATGTTGAGTATTTTCAACAAATGACTCCAACATGAAGCTATTTGTGGCAGATTTCGGTCGACCAGGAATGTTACAATCCTTTATAGTTACCGTTTTCTCGACGCGTCTTACGATACACTCGACAGTAGGTCTCGAAATGGGATGATGTGGAACGCAAATTTTTTCGTCAGATATTACCCTTACTTCAGCACATGACCTTTAGTTATTGCCCATCCTCGTATCACCGAGAGCGTTAGAACTTTACTTCGAGAGCGGTTGAGAAACAGTAGAAATACAGATTGAGTGTTGAGAGGTTCTCTGTAATAATGCCTACTGCTACCAATATCATGGCTTCTACGTTGCTGGACCGTAATTTACAATCAACCATAAGCATTTACAGAACATGACATAGGGGTGGCACATATGTGTCTTCTGGTCTAAAGTTATGTGTTCCACTAAATATATAAGAACCCATTTGTACTCTTAGGTCTACCGATCAACTTTATATGTTCATATTTACTTCCACTTCTCAAATGGTATTATATGCAGTTTCAAATCAAATCGTAATTATGCACATCTACATAACCATAACAACAAAATAATGATGTCCTTTTAAACTATAATAGATCCACCGATCAACCTTACGTGTTCACTATTAATTTTACCTCTCGGGTAAAATCACATGGTCTATATTCAAATCAAATCTCATTATACATATCTACATAAACATGGCAAAAATGAATAACTTAATTCTCTTTTGACACTATGTCCGATTATTAATTGAAACTTCATGTCCCAACGGAGAGCTAGAGTAAATCAACTTTCATAGTGTCCACAAGCTCACAGAATATTATTATCACAAACTTGTGTTCTAACTTTGTTTGCAAATCTTAGCAACAACATCACATAGCATGTACAGTTCGTGAACCAGTTTTTCATTTAACAACGTCAGGTACAACGATATTATTATTTTTGCGATTTATGTGTTATCTAGGAGGACAACGAAAAAATACTTAAACAAATAGTTGGGTGTTTTCGGTCGTAGTATCCAAATCTGCATTAATGGAGAGGATTTCTATTTGGAATTTTGAGAAGATAAAGCTAACTTCATTTTATGTTAGTTGAATAGATCTTTTAAAATGATTGCACACGTACTTCAATTGCAAGTGTATTTCTCGAGGTATTTAGATTATCACTAGCCTTGGGTGACGCAGAAGCGTACGATGATATTCAATTATTTTTGCTATTACAGCTCCAGCTAGTAGAATAACGCAAATGTACTTCAACAAAAAGTTCTTTATTTTCGATCTCAGAATCAGAATCTGCAATAAAATTAAGGGTTTCCATTTAAAACTTTGAAGTTGGCTTTCGGGGCCTTATGATGGGACCCCTGGTGGCACTTCTTGTTCACAGAATTTTATAGGCCCCTGACATTCTTACGTAACTAAATTTGTTACATTTTTTGTTATTTCGGAAACATTTGAGGTCGCAAAGTTAGGGGACGTACGTATGATGATAATTTTTTTGCGATTACAGCGCCATCTATTAGAATAACGAAAAAGTGTTTTAAGTAAAATTTGCTTAGTTTTGATCGTAGAATCAGAATCTGCAATAAAAATAGGAGGTATCCGTTTAAAATTTTCAAGTTGGCCCCTGGGA
The DNA here is from genome assembly GCF_964235325.1 of Thermobia domestica. Lineage (NCBI taxonomy): Eukaryota > Metazoa > Arthropoda > Insecta > Zygentoma > Lepismatidae > Thermobia > Thermobia domestica. The sequence continues at coordinate 184,465,067 of NC_137456.1, forward strand.
TCCTATGATGGGACCCCTGAGTTCACTTGTTGTTTACAGAATTTTATAGGACCCTGATATGGGAACTACATTGTTCCGTAACTAGATTTGTCACATTTTTGTCATTTCGCAAATATTTTAGGTCGCAGAGATAGGAGACGTCCATAGTATGATATTTATTTTTTTGCAATTAAAACGCCATCTATTAAAATAACGAAAAAGTGCTTCAAATAAAAGTTGCTTAGTTTAGATCACAAAATCAGAATCTGCAATAGAAATAGAGGGCTTCTATTAAAAAAATTCAAGTTGGCCCCTGGGCTCTATGATGGGACCTCTGGGGGCACTTGTTGTTTACTGAATTTTATAGGCCCTTGACGTGTGTACATTCTTTCGTAACTAGATTTGTTACATTTTTTAATGTCATATAAAAGAAACTTACTTTGTGATTTAAACTAAGAAAGCTGTGCTCATTATAAAAAGAACAATGTTTTGGTTACAACCTACACGATTATTGTTTTTCAAAAATTATAAATAAGGAAAAATGCAAGAAATGCAAAGTGGTGTATACTGGCCCATTTCAAGCACTGTTGGTGTCACAAATAGGGAGAAAAGTCGACAAAAGAGAGAACTCCTTTGTAATTTAAAAGGAATTTGATTTACAGAAACTCCTTTTATTGTCTCCGTCCGTCCGTTCGCCCTGGAGGCAGAAAGGCTCAGGAACTAACTGTTGAAACAACCAAATTAGATCAAAGTGTAGAGGGTGAAAAACAAGGAATCGAATTCGTTGATGCAGGCGATATTAAAACCGAATGTGATATAAGTCAACTATGTCTTGTTTACATATTAATCACTATAGAGCAAAAAGGTAATAGATAGAAACAAGCGGTTTTGTACAATCAATTAAGTGTTGTAAGAAAGTAGGGAATGACGATATTATATACAACAATAGAACCGGAGGATGTCTGATTTAACTGGTGCACTGTATAATTTCTTGTCTGTGGGCCAGGTGTGTTTGGACAGGTCATTAGGAAGGTAAAGAATTATTAACCGACCGTTAGGTGCTCAGACTGATTCCTGGAAAAGTTGACCGTTACGAGGATTCCTAGAAAAGGTTGAATGACCTGTATCACGTGATTTCTTTATAGGGATCGTTTCTATAAGAAACTCAGCATATGTGTTGGATCGTATGCCAAAGCATACTCATTGTAAAAATGTTCCGAAGTATTAAAAACACGATGAACAATCTCTGATTGTGATCATATTAATTATTTTAATTGAATCGTATGCTTTAGCACAACTACGCACTCCGTAGAACATCTACGCTCTGATCAAATTAATTTTGATAAATCCTGTGTTATACAAACTCAGGAGAAACTTTGTTTCCAAGTACGAAGAAATGTGAGGGAATAAACTTTATTCATGCGGGGCTTCTTTTTTAATTCGATCATTTGCTTAGCAACTTGTATTTTGAGGGATCCTATGCATAGCATACTCGTTGCTAAGAACTTGTGGAAACGCTTGATACTGGTACATATACAGATCATGGTCTTCGTACATCTTTCGCTGGTGAACTCAAGAGATGAAATGAAATATTCACGCGCTTTTTGGAAACCGGCTTAGTGGATTGAAAGATGGAGTTGTCCGGTAATGACCTTACAGGTTCATGTTAAAATATTAATACAAATACGAAGGAAAACCGACGCCGCGCTGAGTAAACACTACAGAATGCCGACAAGATAATAAAAACAAGTTTTGTGCCGCAGTGGGTGAACATATTGTCGGTGGAGAATACAAAGAAGATTGAGGTAGCGGTAGGTGAACCTGTTGAAACTTGCCCCGATACTAATTGGCAACAGAAAAGAAGTTTGGCGCCACGAATGGTGAACACGCGATTACCATGCGGGTATGAAAATACTTTAAATACGGGTGATACTTAAATTTACAGCGGAATAAGGTACTACATCCCATGTATTGTCATCTAAAGTTCCTGTTGGAGATAGAACAAAAGCATACAGAGTGTATCCGTTTGGATATTTATCTACAGTAAAACTTTGTGAATAATATTGATAACACAGGGTGTCCAATATACAATGCAATCTGGAGTTAGGGATAGTAGAACTTTTGAACCTGAAGTAATACACGAATAATGGTTATACCAGTATGAAGACTCGTTCATGCATATATTTTTAAATTAGGAAGCAACAATTGAAATACACTAGGAACCATAGAATGTTGCCAGATGTAACTTAAAGTGAAACCAATTTTTTTTCAAAACATGTAATTTGACTCATAACTTATACGGAAGGATGTTCTGTCTCTAATTTTCAGTTTGCTTAGTTGGAGTAGCTTGGGAACTATGGAGTAGATAAAAGAATTTTTCAGTTCCACCGTTAACTAATAGGATGAGCCCTCTGTAAGGAGGAACTAGGGAAATCGTAGTTTTCATAAATTAACACTCTGAATTGGCAACTTTGCTGATGCTTCAGTGCATGAAAAGGTGTGCTAAAAATCAGTCTCTATTATGCAATTTCTAAAAAAATGAAAAACAAACTCTGAAATTATCGTTATAAAATTACTTACATTTATCCGGCAACACTGCTATTCATCTCTATGGGGCTAATTAAAGCAAGAGGTTTACAAGAACAATTCTCGAACTATTCAAGACCTGGAAACGAACATTCGCAGTGCCATTGAGAACATTAACACTTCTAATCTTCGTAAACTTGATGCCAATCTGGTGAAACGTGTGAACCAGTGTTTGAATCAAAACAGGGACTCTCTCGGCATCCGCTGCAGAGATGGTAACTCATTTCTGATAGCAGCAGTATTGCCGGGAGCATGTAAGCAAACTTTTATCATGATAATTTCAAAGTTTCTTTTTCGTTGTTTTCTGGAATTGCATAATGTAGAAGGATCCATAACACATTTTCATGCAACGAAACATCAGCAAAGTTGCAATTCAAGGTGTTGATTTATGAAAACTATGATTTCCCTAGTTCTCCCTTCCAGGGGCCTCATCCGTTTAGTTATCGGTGGAAATGAAAAATTCTTTTTTCTAATCCACAGTATCCAAGCTACTCCAACTAATCAAACTTAAAATTAACGACAGAACATTCATACATATGAGTAATGAGTGAATTTACGTTTTGCAAAAAAAAAAAAAAATGATTTATAATACGTCTTAGGTTATATCTGGCAATATTGTGTAGTTCTTAGTGTACTTCAATCGTTGATTCCTTGTTTGAAAATATATACATGAACAAGGCTTAATTTTGTATAATCATTATTCGTGCATCTCTTCAGGTTCAAAAGTTCCTCTATCCAAAACTCCGGGTTGCATTCTATATTGTGCACCCTGTATATAGCAGTACCTGAAATCAAAGTATAGTAACTTTGAAGGTAAAAATCATTATTATAATCAGGGGTGAGAGGGTTGGGAGGAAATGATTTTGAGCGGTCTTGTAATTGCAGATTGTTAACGTTAAAGTTTCGAAATTCATCGGGATTAAGACCCGATTCCCATTGAAGGATGTGTTGGAGATGAAACAAATAACCAGGCCTTTAGAAACATTACCCACAGAAGAGATTATCAATGTTGTATAACTTTACTTGTGCAGGTATAAGATCTTGTCTCCACTCTTGTCACAGGTAAGTTGGCCGTCTCCGAAACCATTCGCGTATTTAATTGTATGGCTAAATCTGCAGCTACATCAATGCGACGTGCATGAAGAATAACTTCCTCAAGTGCAACATAACTTTTATTTTCAGGAGACATTAAGCAAAAATTATCTTTACTACGGTGTAATTTTACACGCAAACTTTCTTTGTTGGGAAGCATACGATCTAAACTTACTGTATCAGTATGAAGGCGCCCGTACATTTCAAAAGATTTACTTATTTTCACCTTATTAGCACGTTTTTCAAAACCAGAATCTGCATTATCTAATATATTAAAATGCTTTGCAGTATCTTTATGCCACATGGCAGATGCTAAATGCGTTTCAGAAGTATCATAAGAATAATTTAATAATGTTTCAATGTATGCAAGATAAGATTAAGATCCTGATGAAGAACTAATTATTTTTTATCATTTAACGAAATATCAATTTGACTAAATAATGAATGCAGGAAATTATTTACTTTTGCAACAGTATTATCTTGAATTAAAGTTGTACCATCAGCTTTTGTGATTTTAGAACATACATAAAGATATAGATACGCAGCATGAATAAATTCCCCTATTTTCCCAGGAATAACAAATTCAATACGTCCTTTTGAGGTTAATGTAAAATTAAGACGATATTAAGTATTTATAGTTGCTTCAATAGCTGTTTGTGTCATTGGTATAGAGAAGAAATCAAATTAATCATTACAACATCCAGAAATGTTTGAATTTAGGAGCGCCATTATGAAAAGATATCGTTTATATGTTTACGTTCTGTTGGTGGTCCAAACTTTACATTATGAGGAGCCTTCTTCTTGCGTGACCGCGCTACCAGTTAGCATGAATATATTCTTTAAATGGTCGATTTTCTAATTCATCACCCGCAACTTGTATACCGCTTTGAAACGCCTGACGTCCTACAGTTTTTGCACCTTGTTTAAGAAATGGTAAGGCAAAACGAAAAAACCCTTTAAAGAAATTACGTATGCCATGTTCCCTTTCATATACAGGTTCTGAAAACTATGGTATTCCACATCCACGATGATAAGTAACACGTCTTGTTCTCATCTTAATTATTGTTATTTAGCAGATGCAGGAGAGCGTTTAAAATACAATGTTACGGTCAGTGTTTCAGAACAAAATGCCAAATTTCTCCCTGCATGATCTTTTAGTAGTATTTCAATTCTGTTTAAACAAAATATTGCAAATGGCATATCATGAATATCTTTTAGGTAACTGTTTGAGGTTTTCCCTATTTAATATCAGAGATTGTTATACATAATAATGGTGCTTTTGTATAACCTAAAAATTGATTTTGTATAATTTAAATAAAAAATTGATGTGGATATCCGATATCTAGGTATGGTTGTTTGAATACACGATATTGTTTAACAAGATCTTACTTTTTTTTAGAAAAACCTAATTGTAAAGCTAATGTAAGCTACAATGCAGCAGATTGTACACGTTCATCGCATTCACATGTACATTTGAAAAACTAAATCTTATAAAACTTGATATTGAATTAAATTCCTCTAGTAGATGAATGGATAGACAATAGTAGTAGAAAATGGATCGATCTGGAACAACCTAGAACATATGAGGACAACTCACAAGCCCCTGAGAAATTGAGCACCTTACACCGTGAGCCCACGGTCTTTTACGACCTCCATTATAGGGGTGAATTTATTCCCTTTTATGAACACTTTTTCAGGGGTGAACTCGTTCTCTTTTATGAGCACATTTTAAGGGTGAACTCGTTTCCTTTTATGAGCACTTTTTCAACCCCTATTTTAATTACGAACACATAGAAGAGCAGATAACACATAAGAGTACGTAACACACAGCAGAGCAGATAACACATAAGAGTACGTAACATAACAAGGGTGTATTCATTCTCTTTTATGAGCATATTTTTCAACCCCTATTTTAACATAGTAGATAACACATAAGATTACGAACACATAGAAGAGCAGATAACACATAGCACTATTTTAACATAGCAGATAACATATAAGATTACGAACACATAGCAGAACATAAGACTACCTAACATAACAAGGGTGTATTCATACCCTTTTATGAGCATATTTTTCAACCCCTATTTTAACAAAGGAGAAATTACACTGAGACTATGAACACACAGCAGAACATAAGACTATGTAACATAGAAGAGCTAATACAAGAGTATGGCTTATTTTCCAACCCTTATTTTAACATAGCAGAAATTACAGTGAGAACACATAGCAGAGCATAAGACTACGTAACACACAACAACCTCCATTTTAGGGGTGGACTCGTTCTCTTTTATGAGCACATTACGTACACATAGCAGAGGTGTATTCGTTTTCAATCCCTTAGCATAAGACTATGTAACATAACAGTTACTAACATACAGCAGAGCACATAACAAACACAACCACCTCCATTTTAGGGGTGTATTCATTCCCTTTTATGAACATATTTTCCAACCCTTATTTTACCATAACAGAGACTACGAAAGATAGCAGAAATTACACTGAGACTACGAACACACAGCAGACCAGAGAATACATAAGATCCATTCCCTTTTATGAGAACATTTTAAGGGGTGTACTCATTCTCTTTTATAATTACTTTTGCAACCTCTATTTTACCATAGCAGAAATTACATAAGATTTTTTGTCAACCCTATTTTCAGACAATGAATACCTATGTAACATAGCGATTCGATACGCTCTTTGAACCGATTTGGATGAAATTCAGCATATGGGGGTTTTCGATCATGCTGAGTACGAATATCGTACTCATTTTTACCTGCGTCTTATAGTTTATGTGGGATACGCCCTTTGTATGACACTTAAAAACACAATCACTCGTAAACGAAGCAACATATTAAGGTTCTGTTTCCACATTTAGTAATTGGTCATCAACTACTACAAGTTCCAAAATAATGACCATCGAGGTCAAAGGTCAAAATACTTAAAACCCAATCACTCGTAAACGGCGCCAAATATCGAAGTGGTGTTTCCATATTTAGTAATTGGTCATCAACTGCTACAAGTTCCAAAATAATGATCATCGAGGTCAAAGATCAAAGTAGTTAAAACCTAATAACTCGAAAATAGATCCACATATTGAGGTACCGTTTCCACATTTAGTAATTGGTCATCAGGTACCACAAGTTCCAAAATTAGTGGTCATCGAGGTCAAAGATCAAAATACTTAAAACCCAATAACTCGAAAACGAAGCAACGTATTGAGGTGCTGTTTCCACATTTAGTAATTGGTCATCAGGTACCACAAGTTCCAAAAATAATGACCATCGAGGTCAAAGGTCAAAATACTTAAAACCTAATAACTCGAAAACGGAGCCAAATATTGAGGTGCTGTTTCCAAATCTAGTAATAGGTCATCAATTAGTACAAGTTCCAAAATAGTGACCATCGAGGTCAAAGGTCAAAGTACTTAAAACCCAATAACTCGGAAACGGAGCCAAGTATTGAGGTGCTGTTTCCAAATCTGGTAATTGGTCATCAACTACTACAAGTTTCAAAAATAATGGTCATCGAGGTCAAAGGTCAAAGTAGTTAAAACCTAATAACTCGAAAATGGATCCACATATTGAGGTGCCGTTTCCACATTTAGTAATTGGTATCAACTACTACAAGTTCCAAAATAATGACCCTCTAGGTCAAAGGTCAAATATTTAAACGCAAATAACCCTTAAACAGAGCAACGTATTGAGGTGCTGTTTCCAAATCTAGTAATACGTCATCTACTATTACATGTTCCAAAAATAACGACCATCAAGGTCAAAGGCCAAAATACTTAAAACCTAATAACTCGAAAACGGAGCCACATATTGAGGCGCTGTTTCCACATTTAGTAATCGGCCACCAACTACTACAAGTTCCAAAATAATGATCATCAAGGTCAAAGGTCAACATACTTAAAACCTAATAATTTGACAACTGAGACACATATGGAAGTGCTGTTTCCAAATCTAGTAACTGGTCATCAACTGCTACAAGTTCCAAAATAATGATCATCGAGGTCAAAGGTCAAAGTAGTTAAAACCTAATAGCATGAAAACAAATTTCAGTGGTCTATTTTATTTTTTGTACCAATCAGAAGAAAAGCAAAGATATGCCATTTTAACTATTTAAACAAACGAAAGGATAAATTTGAGTGACCTATTCAATTTTGTACCTACGAGATATACCATTTTGTACTACTCCAATAAACGAAGGAATACCAGTAAAAAGAAGCGAAGATTAGGTGAATTATTTTCTTTTGTACCAACTGTAAAGAGAAGAAGAGCTACTTTAACTAGCTCATAATTTATATACATTTTCTACTAATCAAATATACGAAAGAATAAATTTAAGTGACCTATTCAATTTTGTACCAATGAGAAAAGTCATTTAACTGGCTCAGAATTTTACTACTCAAATAAACAATGGAGTATTTAGTTTTGTACCACCGAGAAAAACAAAGAAATTGCACCATTTTGGAGTATTCAAATAAACAAAAGACTTATAATTTGTGTCAACACAAAATCAATTAAACGAAGTAATGCATTTGAGTGAGCTATTTAATTTGAAAAACCGAAGCAGGATCATCTTATACCATTTTGTATTATTTCAACAAACAAAGGAATAAATTTATATTAACCAGAAAAAGCAAAAAAAGGACCATTTTAACTAGCTGCAAATTTTATATTATTTTAAACTAGTCTAATAAACGAAGGTATAAATATGAGTGAGCTATTTAGCTTTGTACGAACCAGAAAAAAGTGAAGAAGGTTAATTTTATACCTTTTGGTGCTATTCAAATAATCGAGGGAATAAATTTGGGTGGTCTATTTTATTTTTGTACTCATTCGAAAAAAAAGCGAAGAAGGACCATTTTATACATTTTTTACCATTCCTATTTCCTTTTGTTCCAACGAGAACCATTTATAACTGGCTTAGATTTTTATGCCGTTTTTGTAGTATTTCTACCAAACAGAAAAAAAGCTACCCAATAAACAAAGGAATAAGTTTGTAATAACCACAAAATCGAAGAAATGACATTTTTAATTAGCTCAGAATTTCTAGACTATGTTGTACTATTTAAACAAACAAAGGGATAAATTTGAGTGGTTATTCAACTTTGTAGCAAGAAGAAAAAAGGAAAGAACTAACATTTTGTACTAGTCAAATAAATGAAGGAATACTTAGTTTTGTACCAAGCAAAATAAGAAAAAGCAGTGAAGAACAAATAAAATTTGGATGGACTATTTTCTTATGTACCAACAAAAAAGAGAAACCGAAGGAGGAATAAATTTGGGTGACCTATTCAGTTTTGTACTACTAAAATAAACGAAGGAATAAAATTGAATGTTCTACAGAAGAAAACGGAGAATGGCCATTTTATTTAATTTTGTAGTACTCAAATATACAAAGGTATAAATATGTGTAACCCATTCAGTTTTGTACTAAGCAGAAAATTTGTTGGCTTTGTTTCGAAAGACCATTTTATCTTTTGTATTCAGATTTTCCGGCTACTTTTTGCGCTCTACAAATAGAGACATTTTATGTGCCTTTTGTAACGAAGGAACAAATTTGAAGGAGGCTCATTTTAACTAATCCTGCTGCGAGTAGATCAATGTGGCATTATTGCGATTTTCATTTTCGAATTCATACGGATTAAACAAGAGGACCAACAATTAGAAACCCACTAGTAGGGCGTCGATTCAGTAAAAGCCCGTTATGCTTTCTTCTACGGTCTTCGGCATGCATTTTAGACCAAGAGCAGCAAGATTAATATTCGATACTTGGAAATTGACCTAACAAGCATCTGTTAACTTTATCCATATCCGTAAAATATTCTTTGGTGTGTAAAATTGGATCCACTCATCAGTATAGTAGTTAAAGATAATTGCTTCCCATCTCGTAATACCCTGTAAAGGCTTGTCTGAACAATGAACAAAATCAATTAGATAGTTGTAAATTGTAATAGAAGAATTAACTGTATTCTAAGACAATCTACACCCACGGAATCATCGTTATTACAAAAAGTGTTAATAGGCATGTTTTTCCACTCCAAAATTAAAATAGAAGTTCTGAAACTTTTCTTAGTTATATCTCCCAAATACTGTACATCTCTTGCCCATTTAATTTAGCCTTAAATCTGAGAAATTTGATCGTATAAATGTGTTCGCAGAATGGCGGTGTAATTGGTTCGCCACTAGCAAATTGTTATCTTTACCTAATAACTCTCTTAGAGATCATTATTGCTGGTAGACTACAATACACCTTTAAAACCTACTCTCATACTGTTATATTCGTTTTCTTTTACTAGCTGTAACCTCATAAATTCTAAGATATGGATAAAGTTAACAGATGCTTATTGGGTCAATTTCCAAGTATCGAATATTAATCTTGCTGCTCTTGGTCTAAAATGCATGCCGAAGACCGTAGAAGAAAGCATAACGGGCTTTTACTGAATCGACGCCCTACTAGTGGGTTTCTAATTGTTGGTCCTCTTGTTTAGTCCGTATGTATTCGGAAATGAAAGTCGCAATAATGCCACATTAATCTACTCGCAGCAGGATTAGTTAAAATGAGCCTCCTTCAAATTTGTTCCTTCGTTACAAAAGGCACATAAAATGATCTCTATTTGTAGAGCGCAAAAAGTAGCCGGAAAATCTGAATACAAAAGATAAAATGGTCTTTCGAAACAAAGCCAACAAATTTTCTGCTTAGTACAAAACTGAATGGGTTACACATATTTATACCATTGTATATTTGAGTACTACAAAATTAAATAAAATGGCCATTCTCCGTTTTCTTCTGTAGAACATTCAATTTTATTCCTTCGTTTATTTTAGTAGTACAAAACTGAATAGGTCACCCAAATTTATTCCTCCTTCGGTTTCTCTTTTTTGTTGGTACATAAGAAAATAGTCCATCCAAATTTTATTTGTTCTTCACTGCTTTTTCTTATTTTGCTTGGTACAAAACTAAATATTCCTTCATTTATTTGATTAGTACAAAATGTTAGTTCTTTCTTTTTTTCTTCATGCTACAAAATTGAATAACCTCTCAACTTTATCCCTTTGTTTGTTTAAATAATACAACATTGTCTAGAAATTCTGAGCTAGTTAAAAATGTCATTTCTTCGCTTTTTGTGATTATTACAAATTTATTCCTTTGTTTATTGGGTAGCTTTTTTTCTGTTTGGTAGAAATATTACAAAAAAGGCATAACATCTAAGTCTGTTATAAATGTTCTCGTTGAAACAAAAGGAAATAGGAATGGTAAAAAATGTATAAAATGGTCCTTCTTCGCTTTTTTTTCGAATGAGTACAAAAATAAAATAGACCACCCAAATTTATTCCCTCGATTATTTGAATAGCACCAAAAGGTATAAAATTAACCTTCTTCACTTTTTTCTGGTTCGTACAAAGCTAAATAGCTCACTCATATTTATACCTTCGTTTATTAGACTAGTTTAAAATAATATAAAATTCGCAGCTAGTTAAAATGGTCCTTTTTTTGCTTTTTCTGGTTAATATAAATTTATTTCTTTGTTTGTTGAAATAATACAAAATGGTATAAGATGATCCTGATTCGGTTTTTCAAATTAAATAGCTCACTCATATGCATTACTTCGTTTAATTGATTTTGTGTTGACACAAATTATAAGTCCTTTGTTTATTTGAATACTCCAAAATGGTGCAATTTCTTTGTTTTTCTCGGTGGTACAAAACTAAATACTCCATTGTTTATTTGAGTAGTAAAATTCTGAGCCAGTTAAATGACTTTTCTCGTTGGTACAAAATTGAATAGGTCACTTAAATTTATTCTTTCGTATATTTGATTAGTAGAAAATGTATATAAATTATGAGCTAGTTAAAGTAGCTCTTCTTCTCTTTACAGTTGGTACAAAAGAAGATAATTCACCTAATCTTCGCTTCTTTTTACTGGTATTCCTTCGTTTATTGGAGTAGTACAAAATGGTATTTCTCGTAGGTACAAAATTGAATAGGTCACTCAAATTTATCCTTTCGTTTGTTTAAATAGTTAAAATGGCATATCTTTGCTTTTCTTCTGATTGGTACAAAAAATAAAATAGACCACTGAAATTTGTTCTCTCTATTATTTGAATAGCACAAAAAAGGTATAAAATAACCCTTCTTTGATTTTCTTGTGATTGATACAAAAATAAAATTTCGTTTATTTGAGTAGTAAAAAATTGTACAGAAATATTGAACTAGTTAAAACGGACCTTCTTCATTTTTTTCTGGTTCATACAAAGATGAATACTCCATCCAAATTTGAGTAAAATGGTCCATGTTCGCTTTCTCAAATTTAGCCCTTCGTTTTGCTTAAATAATACCAGATGACATATAATTCTCAGCTAGTTAATATGGCATATCTTTGCTTGCTTTCTTGTTAATCCATTTGAATAGCCTAAAAAGGTACAGAAATTCTGCGCTAGTTAAAATTGTGTTCCTTTGATTTCTTTCTCATTAATACAAAAGTAAATAAGCCACTCAAATTTATTCCTTCTTCACTTTTCTCTGCTTTGTACAAAATTGAATAGATCACACAGGCTTTGTTTAAAGTTATTAAGGCTTAAATATTTGACCATTGACCTCGATAGTCAGTACTTTTGGAACATGTAATAGTTGATGACGTATTACTAGATATGGAAACAGAACCTCAATACGTTGCTCTGTTTAAGGGTTATTTGCGTTTAAATATTCGACCTTTGACCTAGAGGGTCATTATTTTGGAACTTGTAGTAGTTGATAACCAATTACTAAATGTGGAAACGGCACCTCAATATGTGGATCCATTTTCGTGTTATTAGGTTTTAACTACTTTGACCTTTGACCTCGATGACCGTTATTTTTGAAACTTGTAGTAGTTGATGACCAATTACCAGATTTGGAAACAGCACCTCAATACTTGGCTCCGTTTCCGAGTTATTGGGTTTTAAGTTCTTTGACCTTTGACCTCGATGGTCAGTATTTTGGAACTTGTACTAATTGATGACCTATTACTAGATTTGGAAACAGCACCTCAATATTTGGCTCCGTTTTCGAGTTATTAGGTTTTAAGTATTTTGACCTTTGACCTCGATGGTCATTATTTTTGGAACTTGTGGTACCTGATGACCAATTACTAAATGTGGAAACAGCACCTCAATACGTTGCTTCGTTTTCGAGTTATTGGGTTTTAAGTATTTTGACCTTTGACCTCGATGACCACTAATTTTGGAACTTGTGGTACCTGATGACCAATTACTAAATGTGGAAACGGCACCTCAATATGTGGATCTATTTTCGAGTTATTAGGTTTTAACTACTTTGATCTTTGACCTCGATGATCATTATTTTGGAACTTGTAGCAGTTGATGACCAATTACTAAATATGGAAACACCACTTCGATATTTGGCGCCGTTTACGAGTGATTGGGTTTTAAGTATTTTGACCTTTGACCTCGATGGTCATTATTTTGGAACTTGTAGTAGTTGATGACCAATTACTAAATGTGGAAACAGAACCTTAATATGTTGCTTCGTTTACGAGTGATTGTGTTTTTAAGTGTCATACAAAGGGCGTATCCCACATAAACTATAAGACCCAGGTAAAAATAAGTATGATATTCGTACTCAGCATGATCGAAAACCCCTATATGCCAAATTTCATCCAAATCGGTTCAAAGAGCGTATCGAATCGCTATGTTACATAGGTATTCATTGTCTGAAAATAGGGTTGAAAAAATCTTATGTAATTTTTGCTATGGTAAAATAGGGGTTGCAAAAGTAATTATAAAAGAGAATGAGTACACCCCTTAAAATGTACTCATAAAAGGGAATGAATCTTATGTATTCTCTGGTTTGCTGTGTGTTCGTAGTCTCAGTGTAATTTCTGCTATCTTTCGTAGTCTCTGTTATGGTAAAATAAGGGTTGGAAAATATGCTCATAAAAGGGAATGAATACACCCCTAAAATGGAGGTGGTTGTGCTTGTTATGTGCTCTGCTGTATGTTAGTAACTGTTATGTTACATAGTCTTATGCTAAGGGATTGAAAACGAATACACCTCTGCTATGTGTACGTAATGTGCTCATAAAAGAGAACGAGTCCACCCCTAAAATGGAGGTTGTTGTGTGTTACGTAGTCTTATGCTCTGCTATGTGTTCTCACTGTAATTTCTGCTATGTTAAAATAAGGGTTGGAAAATAAGCCATACTCTTGTTTTGGCTCTTCTATGTTACATAGTCTTATGTTCTGCTGTGTGTTCATAGTCTCAGTGTAATTTCTCCTATGTTAAAATAGGGGTTGAAAAATATGCTCATAAAAGGGAATGAATACACCCTTGTTATGTTAGGTAGTCTTATGTTCTGCTATGTGTTCGTAATCTTATATGTTATCTGCTATGTTAAAATAGTGCTATGTGTTATCTGCTCTTCTATGTGTTCGTAATCTTATGTGTTATCTACTATGTTAAAATAGGGGTTGAAAAATATGCTCATAAAAGAGAATGAATACACCCTTGTTATGTTACGTACTCTTATGTGTTATCTGCTCTGCTGTGTGTTACGTACTCTTATGTGTTATCTGCTCTTCTATGTGTTCGTAATTAAAATAGGGGTTGAAAAAGTGCTCATAAAAGGAAACGAGTTCACCCTTAAAATGTGCTCATAAAAGAGAACGAGTTCACCCCTGAAAAAGTGTTCATAAAAGGGAACGAGTTCAATCTGCTCTGCTGTATGTTCGTTATGTTACGTAGTCTGATGTTCTGCTATGTGTTAATAGGGGTTGGAAAATATGCTGATAAAAGGGAACGAGTTCACCCCTAAAAAGTGGTCATAAAAGAGAACGAGTACACCCCCTAAAAAGTGGTCATAAAAGGGAATAAATTCACCCCTATAATGGAGGTCGTAAAAGACCGTGGGCTCACGGTGTAAGGTGCTCAATTTCTCAGGGGCTTGTGAGTTGTCCTCATATGTTCTAGGTTGTTCCAGATCGATCCATTTTCTACTACTGATAATATCCAACAATAATTTTATTTTTCATAGGATCTCATTTTCAAATTTGTACTATATAACATTTTCACCTTCGGTAATGTTATATCATGTTAATGAAATATGTACTTCACGTAATCCTACATACCAAATCGGATTCTGATAAACGAATAATATTTTTTATTGATTAATAAAATGTGTTGGACTATTTGTAGCATATATATCTGTTCTAGCATTTCATCAATAATTTCAGAAATCATTTTCGTTTAAAGTGTCAGGTTTGAAGTTCCAAAACGAAATGGGGATTTTAACCCGTGTTCATCTTTTAAGTTTACTTCTATCGTATCAAGATATTTCTTTTAAACTTTAACATAATGCAGTGTGTAAAACACGAAAGGTTCTACATGATCGTGCTGTACATTATATGCACTAAGTTTTCGAACTAATGGTCCTAAATTTTGTTGTTGTTTTGCAATATCAACGTAGGCATTAATTGTATTGGGAATGTTATAATCTACATCACATCGAAATTTTCGACGTGTTAATATTAAATCAACACTTCTAACTTTTGTGTATACAACATTTTTAATATCAAGTGTGTTTTTATTAATAAATAGAAAAATATGTAGTAATCCTGGTGTAATATCAATCATGCATCGATCTTCTAATTTTAAATAATGTTTAATAACATTTTGATTTTTATTGGGTAAATAATGTAACATACGAATATTTTCAAAAATCAACTGTAGAATGGAGTCAATCGATGAATAATATCCCCGTGCTATTAGGACATGACGTTCAACTTTATCATATATAACAGTAGTAATTAACTTTATTTTCACCAAGATTATAAAAGCTGCACAGAATATTCATTTGTGTTAATGCAACTCCCCATTCCTCATCACTTAAATCAATAGGTTGTAATTTAACTCGAAATGATTATGTAGTATTATTACCAAAAGTTTGCTACTTGCATTTGAAGAAAAAGTAACGTAAAGTCCTGTGTAAAGTTTGAAATCATTTTGCAGACTGAACAGACTAATCCACGAATACATAGTTGATGGATATCCCAACCATTTTTCATACATCCACCCATATTTACGTTTCAATACTTTTTCAATTAGATAAGTTTTCCTTGAATTTACAATTAGTTTTTGAATTATTGTGCATAAAATATCCCTTTAATTTCTTCATAATTTTAATCTTCTATTTTATAAGTGACAGGATCTTATTTAATGTATTTATCAACGATAAATATTTCTTGTAATCTTTTTTAGGTAAATATCCCTTTTCTAATATATGTTTATTCTTACTAACACAAAGATAATCACCCCTACTAAATTTACAAGTTATATTCCTTTTATTCACTCTATTAACGTATAGTGTTTCCAACACTTGATTCACATTGGAATCATTTGCTGGTGCAGGTGCCACTTTAATACTTGAATGATATCAATGATTATAATTATTTACAATTTGATCTAATACACTAATGTAATGATAAGTATTCTTTGCAGTAAAATAACGATACAATCTTTCTTTTAATGTACGTATAAACAGTTCTGCTAAAGCACATTTAATTTCGGAATGAACACTATAATGATTAATTTCATATTCTTTAAACAGTCTTTTTACATGACGATTATAAAATTCACCGCCTAAATTTTTGTGTACTTTAAACACGGGCAACATTATTTATTAAAAAGAATATTAATTTTACCATTTTAGGACATTTCTTTGTTTTTAACGGAACAAAATATGCAACATAAAAACGTGAATATTAACGTGAAAAAATATCACTACAACATAATCAATATTATATATATAATATATATGTAATAAGTAAGCATGTAAGCATTTTTAAATTCATGAATACCTAAAGGATTCCTTAAAATATTTTCTTGTAAGAACATCTTTTACTGAATCTAAAATATTTGAACCACGTATTGTTTTTCCATGAATACCTAATATACCAGACTCACCCCACTGAATTTTGTCAGAACTTTTCAAATGTTTTAATAATAGATCTGTTTTTCTAAGAAGTGGTTTCGGTACTGATTTTAAAATGTCAGATTCAGATGGTAAAATAGAAGTATTGTTATCATATTTGAAAGTTAAGGATTTTTCTTCTTTTTCTTCAATGACACGAAAACTAATATGTTTATATGAAGATGAAGAGTACTGTAAATAACGATGCAAAGCTTGTTGATATAATTTCCACTTTTGTTGTATTATCTGTCAGGAAAGTAAATATACACCTGTTTTTTGAGTCTGGCATTCCTGCACTCCATCCATGGAGAGTATGAGAATTCACTCAATCAAATGTTTACTGAGGGACAAGAAGAAAAGTTTAATCTGAATAAGACATTGCAGTGGGACTCAAGCTGTAAATACGAATAGTGCATAGTGTAAGAAAAGGGCGACACCGAAAGAGAAAGCCAGAAACAGCTGCTAAATGGAGAAAATAGAGTAAAAATTGTCGAAGTGGGAACATAAAATACGAATACAAAGAAATATGCCAACAAGTAAGCATTTACCAAGCAACGATCTTGGTGTAATGGTTAAGACGTTAGATTACAAATCCAAAGAAAGGCGGTTCGTATCTGCTCCAAGTAGTATATATATATTTTTAATAATGCATACAGCACATGAAAGGTGGTAAAAGAGAGCGTATTACCCGTTTAATATGTTAAGTGAAAACGAGTTAAAAATTTCGGTGAAATTTATTAGAGAAGTGAGACAATGAAAATGAGGAAGCAAGTATATTTAATCAGTGGTCGTATCAGCGGGTGGTGACCGGAGAAACTGGAAATTTTCCCGAATTTCGCCCATGTGAGTCTCTACCATAGGCAAATTTATCCAGAAATGTGCCTATTGCAGAGAGAGCGAGAGAGAGAGACAGAAAGAGAGAGAGAGTGTGTGTGTGTGAGAGAGAGAGAGAGAGAGAGAAAGAGAGAGATGATGATAGTGTGCTGCTTTCATTCAAATCAACGAGATGACAAATAGACGCTTACATAATAAGAATGCCCAATACAAACAGCCATAAAACAGCAAAGTAATAATTGCAAGCGTTATCACCTAAGGTTCCAAGATCTGAAGAACATATCACTAATATCCCGAATGCCAAAATATTGTGCCTTACACAACTCCGCCTCTCCCCAAATGTGTCCTGTGAAAACAATCACAAGTTTTGGGATGAGGGGCCATATTGAGACTATAATATTAATCGATATAAATAGACTTTTAGCAGATTCGTATTCAGTTATTTTTTTCCACAACCAGTTTTATTGATATTCAAGACAGCAAAAGCACTATATTTGTTAACGACAAAGCAACGTTATTGCAACACTGCGTTACACAGTGAGACATGCATATTACACTCGTGAGTTTTGCTATGCAGAGGCTAGCCACGAAGGCACGCTGAATAACGCCTGAAGGAAGCAGCGAGGACAAATAGCGATACAGTGAACGGAACAAGCAAGCATTACAGACATTTCAAAGAAAAAAAGGAAGATCCCTCTTTCTACACTTCATGCTGTAGTTTTACCTTTCATTTCCCCATGAACGTTATATGCCTAGACTATTATAAAGTTCGATTACACTCAATCCATTGCCTTTAAACCCCAATTCTGTTCTACGAAGTGTAGAACACTACACTTATAGATATACCATACATAGACAGTTAAGTAGTAATAGATGAACGCAATTAACCCCACATAATATCGATTGTCTAAATATACACTAATTTCAAACAATTAGACACATAACAAACATTCACAACACTATTAAAGCCTATTATATGTTAATTCCACTTCACAAGTGGTAGAATGAAAACCGTAGACTGACTGTGGAATGAAAACCGTAGAAAATAGAATGATTTTTTTTAAAAAAATACAATTATGAACACAAGTTAGTGAAGGAAACAATGGCAGTCAATGAAAGGAAGATGATCCGAGGTCGGATTTCGAGAAATAACTTGATAATGGGATGAAAACAGAATTTTATGAAAGGAATGGTTATGATGCGCTAGACACAACATAGTTGCCTGTTTTGTCTCGTCATGAGAAAATGCCTCGTTTTAGAGAGGCGAGAAAAAGCTTTTGTTTCGTCTTCCGCAGTGGCGGATCTATTTTGGGGGTGGGGGGCCTAGGCCCCCCACTTTCAGATTGACGAAAATATTTTAAGCTATTATTTATATAGTTTTGAAAATTTAGAGTGAGGTTATGATATACTTATCATAGTATAAATTCAGGCAGCTCCCCAGTTTTAAACTTCTAGATCCGCCACTGGTTTCGTGGCTATCC
Source organism: Thermobia domestica (assembly GCF_964235325.1). Lineage (NCBI taxonomy): Eukaryota > Metazoa > Arthropoda > Insecta > Zygentoma > Lepismatidae > Thermobia > Thermobia domestica. The sequence goes on from NC_137456.1 coordinate 184,484,017, forward strand.
CGGTGTCACTTCGTGTTTCCAAAACGAGACAAATTGTTATCTAGTCTCCTTTCTTCTAATTTTTTTCGTAAACCTCATAATAATAGAAGTAAAATTGGAAACCACGCGGCTTCGAAATGTAACGAAGTTTACAAGTTAGAATTGATAATCGGACAAGATAGGGCTATGGAATGCTTTCAAGACATTTAAAACGCGAAGAGTCTAGAGAAGGACCTGTCATGTCTCGTGTCAGAAAACGAGACGAGACAGACGCTTTGTCTCGTCCCGTCTCGGATTTAACAAAACCTATATTGTCTCGTCCATGCTGGATTGGAAGCCTCTCAGCAGAGATGACATAGATCGTGGGCCGTGGGTCAACAGGACGTGACCCACTAAAACCCACCATCCGCCGTGATAACCTACATACCCACAACGACCCACCGACAAAGTCTGCTTAGTGTATTGTATATAGCATCCTCTGAAGAGCGGTGAATTTATCTAAATTTTACTTTTAGGATCTCCATTTTCTTCTTCTTATTCTTTTGTTTCTATTTACTTTCCTGAGATGAGTATATCTAACAAGGACAAGGCAGACTTTGTTTAATGAACTTAGGGGCTATCTTTCACGAGGTAGTAGTGCACATTTAAACTGGGAGAGCGTAATAGCCAGAAATAGCTTAGAAAAAGCGTCTCAAAGTTCCGACTCGTCGTATATACGGCACGACGCCTAAAATTACCAAGTAGCGTTGTGGCAGAGCGTGGAGCATTCACGGCTCTCGTGTAAAGGGTCCAGCGTTCGATTCCCGCTCGAGTCAACTTGTTTTTGCTTTTTACCAATAAAGTAGTCATTTTTAACTACAAGTAAAATATTAATTCACTATATGTTCATATATTCAAAACGATGGTAATTTTCAAATCAGTTGTGAAACTTTTCAATGTTTTATGTGAAATAGATATAAAATATAACTTATTTCATAAATATATTGATATCACTAGCTGTATTAGGGTTACCATTGTAGTTGTGTCCGAAGTTTTGTGTCTATATCTCTGGACAGTGTGCGAATTGCAAGGGGGTTGAGGGAGAAATCCGCTACGGAATACTGGATGTATGTACTGGAAAGCATCATATATTCAAAACGATGGTAATTTTCAAATCAGTTGTGAAACTTTTCAATGGTTTATGTGAAATAGATATAAAATATAACTTATTTCATAAATATATTGATATCACTAGCTGTATTAGGGTTACCATTGTAGTTGTGTCCGAAGTTTTGTGTCTATATCTCTGGACAGTGTGCGAATTGCAAGGGGGTTGAGGGAGAAATCCGCTACGGAATACTGGATGTATGCTATAGCCAAAGGGAATTTCCGAATAATCCTCCTGGCAATTCGCACTTTGTCCACAGATATAGACACTATTCGTCAAGAAAATTTTTCATTTAACGACTTTACGAAATAGGTTATATTTGTATCTAGTTCACATGAAACATTGAAAAGTTCTACTACTGATTTAAAAATTCCTATTGTTTCACGCATTACAAACATACGGTGAATTAAAAGTTTACTTGTAGTTATAAATGACTACTTTATTGGTAAAAGCAAAAGCAAGTTGACTCGAGCGGGAATCGAACTCGCGATCCTTCACGCGTGAATGCTGAATGCTCCACACTCTGCCACGCTTTTTTTGTTTTCATTTGATTACATTACAGGAACTTATAGCATCTCAGTGCATATATTCACTATACAAGATTCGTAAGTAGTGAACAAAATATTTGTTTTCGCACTGTAGAGAAAATCTTTTACAAGCATTTTTCAGAAAAATAATGTAATCAAACTTATTGCCACACGGATACGTATCCATGATATAGAAAAGTGATTGTCCAATTAGCCAGGTGACAGTATTGTGTTTTGTGATCGGAAAGAAATGATGTTCGGGAAACAGTATATACTGAGGTTCAAACACAGTCGCATGTGACACTTAACATTCGTGTTAACGTTTTCCAGATATCAGGTGATTGAACACAGAATTGCAGTCTGTGTTCAATCGTATCAGGTTGAGCACACTGTTGACACATATCCGTTTGGAGTACTCCAATACGTTTTAATTTAACATTAGTAGGAACAAGCTCATTCACAATCATATACCAGGTACTCCTTACCTGCGTTGACAGAGTGACATAGTGCACATTATGCCATATCATCTTCCAGTTTTTTGTGGGAAGCTTTTGCTGAACATGCGGAACCATTTCGTTGTGCAGAGGTGCAAGTAAGTACTGACCCAAAATTTTTATATTGAAATAATTGGTGGGATCCAAGAGAGGTAGATACGACCAACCTTGTACGCATTCTCTAATATACATAGGGACGTCCTTGAGGGATTCCATATTAGGGGGGTTGGGTGCTGGAAATCAGACCATCCAGCACGAAAGCCACTGATGTGTAATACTATCAGGAAATTGATATTGCTTATAATTGTTGGTTAAGAAAAACGCCTTACATTTCTCACGTATCGAAATGAGCTCTAAGCCCCCTTGATTCCAAGGTAGAATAAGGGTATTACGTGTGACACGAAAATAAAGTCCTGCCCAAATAAACCAACCAATAACAGAATGAATTTTTCGAAGATATAGGTCCGATATCGGATATATGTGAGCGTAATACCATAATTTTGCACACAAATAACTATTTACATACCAAATACGTAGGATAAGATGTAATTTGCGTAATTTTTGTTGGAGACACAGCCCGCGCACATTATTCAGTAATGGATCCCAAATTTTTCATAATGAATACTGTCACTATTCGAAAATGTAACACCCAATATTTTAACTTGATCTACCACTTCAACAGTTGAGAAGGGCTCTGGAATGCCATCCATTTTCCAGTTATGAAATGTCAACACTTTTGTTTTAGAGAAATTGATACTTTCACCACTAATAGCACTGAATTGTCGTAATTGGGCAATAATATAGTGAAACTGTTGTAATGTCGTGCAACTAATATTCTCATCATCAGCATAGGCCGTAACGGAGAGTTTTTGCAGGTCGTGAAGCGAAGGTTGTATATACGCAGCTAACTTATATAAGACAGGTTCAAGAGCAAGCCCAAAAAGAAACATGGACATTGGACAACCTTGGCGAACTCCGCTGTTCAGTGAAATGGACTGAGTGAGAAAACCATTTATCTCTGGCCGAGCTGTCGCCGTCCTATACAGTTGCTGGATAATGTTAAGGAAACTAAGCAGAAATTTATATGCACTGAGCACTGCAAAAAGATAATCATGTGATAAGCGATCAAAGGCATTTTGAAAGTGCAATGACACAAGACAGGCCGGTTTCCTAGCAAAAAGAAAATATCTTACTACATCTCGGATCTTCGTAAGTGCATAATACACATTCTTTACTTTATTGAGCGCTGCTTGAAAAGGACTAATTTTATCAGCAAAGAGATTGCGCAGGCGCCGTACCAAAAGTTTGGTGAACAATTTTAAGTCGGTATTTAACGAAGTGCCTGCGCAATCTCTTTCTTTTCTAAATTTCTACAAAGTCGGTATTTAACGGGTCTACAAAATACTGTGTTTCGTCTGTGGCGTCTGCAGATTTTGGAAGAAATATCACGTGACCCTCATTTTGTAGAAAGTTTGGAGATCGTAATAGTTCATTATAGAGGGCAATCATGTCCTTCCCGACTATATCCCAATACTTTTGATAGAATGCATACGATAATCTATCTACCCGAGGACTGGAATCACGATTACACTGAGCCAGCGTCCTACTTATTTCCTCTTCTGTGATGGGCGACATTAAGCACTGGCGCTTCCTCTCCGACAGGACGGGAAGGGGGAGATTCAGGTATTGCTGGTATCCATCTTGAGGTGCTTCATGTTTGGCGTACAAATTCTATAGTGATCGAGAAATACCTGCTGGATCTCGGGGATGGACGTGATCGTTCGATTATCATGCTTTATTACGTCAATTAGGAGTCGGAGCCAGTACTCCCATTTCAGACGAAAGATGCATTTCGTTTCAGCATGATTAAGTAATTGATTGTTTAATTTCCACTCAGTCTTTCCGTTAAGTAACCGAAACACCGAGGTTGTACTTGCATGTCCAGAGTATTGCTGCGTGATGACTGAATGGTATAATCCGTAAATGAATATCGGTGACAGAAGCGCATAAGTCAGGCGTTGTATGACATCGATCAATGTGACTAGACATATTTTGAGTCGTATAGGTAAACTGAAGATTCTGGCGGTGTTGAACACAAGCGTCCTTGAGTTTGAGGGAGGAAATTAATTTCTGGAGAGCAGGAAAAGGAATGAAATTTAAATTAGTGTCTATCCCACGATTCACAACATTAAAGTCCCCAGCCAATATGATTTTGTTGGGAATAGTGGGATAGGGGTAAAATGTCTTCATTGTAAAACTGTTCTCTTGCATTCCTATTATTTCAACCACTCGGGGCATAAATGTTAATCAGAGTAAGATAATCACAAGTTACGGCGATACCCCTGGCAGATGGAAGATACACAACATTCCTAACCTCGACACCTCTTTTGCACAAGATGGCAGTACCTCGGTGCTGAGGGCCCACATTCACATAGGCTCGATACATAGGGAGGAAGTCAAAATACTGAAACGCTACTTCTTGCAGTAATATGAAGTGAGCCGATGTTTGCATGATAAAACTACGTAATAGATTACGATTACTATCACTAGAAACCCTAGAATATTTAACGTGATATAGGATCGTGAAGTGGAATTAGGAATTGCTTGCATAAACAATGTATAAACAATTTAAAACAATAAATAAACAATACAGGACAAGCACTTCCCTGCAAAACCTTGGACTTCCCGACACATTAGTAAATACTATGGTTATGTTCAGAGAAGGTAAACACCAGCGATAGCGATGTATTGTGGATCGAAGGACAATAGGAGATTGTTACCTTGCAAGCATAAACAAGTAACATTGCTGCCGTTGAAGAGGAAGGAAGCGTTTACATGAAACACTTGCTTTGATTGTCGCGTGAGACATTGGTGTTAATCGACAGGTTGACACGGAGCAACGTGTTATTCATTTACTATTGGTATGTTGTCACGTGCCACTGCTGCGGGCAGCGATACAGTCTGAGAATTCCACACAGACAACTCACTTGTTTTCGATGCATTGTCTTGCATCCTCTTTGTTTTCCTTTTTTTGAAAACTGGGTAACTCACTACAGCCACTGAAGGGGAAGAAGAAACTACCACTGTGGAGGGGGAAGGAGAAGGAGAGCTAACAGGCTCTTGTTGTTTTAGTGGGCACTCAGACGAAGAAACAGTATGCACAGCGTGTTGTGAATCTCGTAGTTCTATAGGGTGCTCACAGGTGACACCAGTATCTTGTTTCCGCTCCACTGGTTCTGTTGTGGCAAGTGGTTCAGAATGACTTGAAAGAGGGAGAAGTCCTTATCAGCATGGAGATTAACATCCTCGGCAACTGAAGTGTTTTCCAATTCCATATTTTGGGCATTACGCTCTTAGTCATGGTGTTTGCACTAAAGATCGATAAAAGTTCGGAGTGGTGTGCATTTTTCCAGTAGAAAGTTCGGTCATCTTAAATCTAGTAACGGGAACTGAAGGCATCTGAACTTTCGTTTTGCGAAGGCAAGAACTTGCGACGTGCTTAAGAGTTAGACAAATGAAGCACTTGGGTGGCTGACCTTGACACATCACAGTAGAGCGACAACCTCGTACCACAATTTTTGAGGGAATGTGTTTTCCTAAATACATTTGCACAATACGATTGCCATTGTAAGTGGGAAAAGGGAGGGTATTCGACCACATTTCTTCATTTATGGACATGATCTTTCCAAGTAAACACAGCGCTAAGTTCATCGTTACTAAATTTCCATCGGGAGATCCAAAATGGCTACACGAGTGTTCTGTATACTAGCATTTGAAAGTTTGACCTGACTTACAGTTCCATTTTCATGTCGAAAATCCAGTGATTCCGGGTGTCGTCGTAAAAATGTGTCAACATTCTCTTGCGATTTAAATTTTAAATATAAGCTATAATCATCATTGCGAAGTAGAATAGCTTCAAGATCGGGTATTGATAACTGTAACTCGTTAATTAACCAAGTCTGGATGAACGAAACCGAAGGCCGGATATTTCGTCTTGTCAAATCCAAGCCGCACAGTATTTTTCCGAAGGTTATTCATTGTAAAAAAAACGGGATACTATATTCAATAAACTGCTTGCCACTGGTATGAACTGTTAGTTTTCACTGGTACACTGTATTTCCTACTACTGAGAACACACGACTGAGTACAGCAAACTAAACACTCAAACAATTTCAAACGAACGTAAGAAGCTCGTTGAGATCGGAGGGACACCACAGCGATGTTCACTACACCGCTGCTCACGGCAAACTGGGCACACCGTCACTTGGGAATTTTAGGCGTCGTACCATATATACGGCGAGTCAAAACTTTAAGACGCATATTCTAGGCTATTTCTAATTATTGCGCTCTCCCAGTTTGTAATATTAACACTTTAAATATGCACTACAACCTCGCGAAAGTTCATTTAACAAAGTCTGCTTTTCCCTTGTAAGATATAGTCATCTCTGATATATAGAAACAAATGCCAAAAAAATAGAAACCCTAAAAGTAAAATATAGACATATTCACCACTGTTCAGAGGATGCTATATACAATGCACTATGCAATGTGTGTCGGTGGGTAGTAGTGAGTCTGTAGGTTATGGTGGATCTCTGGTTTATGGTGGGTCACGCTGGGTGGTGGATTGCAGTGGGTCACATCCTGTTGACTCACGACCCACTAACCGACTTACACATCTTGACCCACATGTCTCACTTGACACAAGACCCACTTCAATTCTGGTGAGAGGTTTCCAATTCAGCATGGGCGAGACAATATAGGCTTTGTTAAATCCGATACGAGACAATACAAAGCGTCTGGAGCGTCTCGTTTTCCGACGTGATATGTCGTTGTCTGGACTCATCGTGTTTTAAATGTCTCGAAAGCATTCCATAGTTCTCTCTTGTCCGATTATCAATTCTGACTAGTAAACTTCGTCACATTTCGAACTCGCATGGCTTCTAATTTTACTTCTACTATTATGAGGTTTACGAAAGAAAATTAGATGAAAGGAGAAGAGATAACAATTTGTCTAGTTTCGGAAACACAAGATGACACTGGGATAGCCGCGAGACGAGACATAGGCTTCGTCTCGCATCGCATAAATGAGAATTTAACATGAGGAAAAGAAACAGGCAATCATGTTTTGTCTAGTGTATCATAATAATTTCTTTTCTAAAGTTCTGTTTTCATTTCATTATCAAATTATTTCTCGACGTCCGACATCGGATCATGTTTCATTGACCGTCACGGTTCCGGAACCTTAGGTGATAATGCTTACAATTATCACTTTGATGTTTTATAGCTGTTTGTATTCCGCATTCTCATTATGTAACCGTCTATTTGTCAAGTCGCTGATTTGAATAGAAGCACCTCACTCTCAGTTCCGGGAACATCTATCTCTTTCTGGGGGCAGCGGTGGATCATTGGTATAGAGTTCACCTCTGGTGCTTAGGGTCCCGGGTTCGGCTCAGCCCCCGCCAAGTGAACTTTGTGGTGGACAAACACCGTGTGCGTGTGTTTTCTCGGGGTTTCCCTGTTTCCTCTCACTTTCTTCATTCCACCATTTCATTCATTACTCATCATCACCGTCTCCTTTAGCCTAACCGGCATAACCGTGGGACGTAAAACTCAAAGATATCATTTCATCTCTCTCCTTCTCTCTCTTTCCGTTTCAGAGGTGATGATGGACAAAAGGGCGAAATGGCATAGAAATTTTACGGCATTTCCGGCAAGATGGTTTCTGCAATAGGGACATTTCTGAGGAAATTTGCCTTCGTAGATACTCACATGTAGAGATGCAAAAAAGCCGGCTTTTTTGAATGGATGGTTTTTTTCACATAAAAAGCCGGCTTTTTTGGGAAAAAAACGAGAATTTTGGAAATTTTGGCTTTTTTCATTTTCATGATTTTTCTATCTAAATAGCTTTCTTATAGTATATTCTATAGTTAGATAACAATTCCATGACCTAAATGCCATATTTTGCTCTAAAATTCACCATCAAGATGGATGGAGCACATGTTTTACGAATTAAAGCTAACATGAAGAATGTAGTATTTGAGAGCAATTTTAGAGGCTATTTAATTTTATTTTAACTTTTGAGTTATCGATATTTTTTTCTTTTCGATATCATTTCAGTTTGTCGTCTGTTTCATTTCTAAGAGCTTAGTACTCTAGCTTCTAACGCAGAAGTTAAACTTACCTTTTTCTATATATCCGTCAAAGCGTACGTTTTTCAATATATCCGTCTAACCGTACTTCCATATTTCTGTTATACTGTAGCTGTGCAACGATTTAGCAATAATTTTCCGGATACAGCCTTGAATACTAATTTATACAAATAATCAGTAGCGGATTTAGAAACGTACTTTGGGACGGGTTTCTCTCATTGTTTCATTTTCTAAAATCTCCTAATTTTATTTGGGAGGAGATTGAAGTTTATGAGTACAGGCATAACTAATACCGTATTTCATTTCGTTTATATATTTAGCGATAATCTTCCGGATACAACCTTGAAGATCATTTTATACTGAGAATCAGTGGCGGATTTAGAAAAGTATTTTGGGAGGGTTTTTTTCTTACTAATGTTTAGTTTTTCTAAACATTCGTAATTTTTATTTGACGGCAGATTAAAGTTTATGAGTAAAGGCATAACTAATAGATATTTCGTTTGTTTTAGACATTCCGTAATTTTGGGGAACAGGCTTCAGTTCGAAAGACCGCCCCCCCTAACCCTCGCAAAACCGTCACTGCTGGTAATTAGTAATAATAACGATTTAAAAACAATAAGAAATGAAGTCAGCCAACTCACAGTACACGCACTATTTCTACTTCATAGATGGAATGAAGAAAAGTTTTGACAGAATGGTCGAATGCTGAGTTGAATTCCGGACTTCTCGATAGAAGCGCAAAAGCTCCAGTCAATCATGTTTGTTGTGCAGTTGTATTTATCTTAACTTAAATATATTCCGTAGTCCTTTTTTGTGTGTGTTGGTGGGGTGGGGAGAGTTCCATAATGATATGAAGGGTGTGAGCCAAGAACATGGTAATTAACAAATTTTCAATTGCTGAGTTACGCAGCATCAGATAGGCAGCAACGCATATCGCTTCGTTTAATCCCTCAGGTATAGTTTTATGTGAAAAATCAGTTTTCCGACTTTCAAAATGGATTGTGCAGCAGAAAATTTCTAATTTCTTAAAATAGTAAAATTATGGGTTACCATGTTTTTATCTCACACCCTTCATGTTTAATCCCTCTTGTTAAAAATACAGAAAAACTTGAGGACTGATTAAACCGTGATGGTGCTTATATAAAACTGTAGAATTTCAAGAATATACAAAACCAAAAGCTCTAGGTGTGCAGCCTTTAAGTGTATCATATAAATCTAAGTATTTTCTTATGTTTTATTTTAATTTTATTTTGTTCCAAAAAGAGGGTATGGAATATTTTGAAGTAAAAATACTACATAGAATTTTGCTACTTATTTGAGTATTTTCTTAAAAGAAGTATTTACTTTTAGGGTTGGCTGGTTTACACCAGCTGTTTTTCTTGTTTTTTTTAAATAAACAACTGGTTTAAACCGAAAAAAATAAAAGATACGAAAAATGCGAATCGTGTGAACTTCATGGTGACGTTTCCATACATCAAACCATCTGCATTAGTTTTATTTCCTTTTCACCTTTTAATCAAGGTGTCCCATGTTCAATTCTCGGTCGAACCACCACCCTTCTTTCATGCGTAAACAAAGTAGCTGTTCGGATGTCACTTTAAGCGAAAGTCTTCTCCTTGATAACCTCGGTATTACGTAAGGATGTTAAGCCTGAACATACGAAACGAAACTAAATTGTATATTTCTGCATGCCTGAATGCCTGTTGTTTTATAAAGAAGCCAAGGTTGCTTAAATATACTGATATAAATTGACAAAATTTATCGATTGCCTACGTAGCTTCCAACATTAGCTTGGATTGTACTTTCAATGATATGTACGCACTAAATTTGTAATTTAATACCTCAGTTTTAGCGTACTGATTATGATACGTTGACCTTTAAATTTTACATGCAAAGCAATAACAGGATTTTTTCCGTTATTGTTTTTCATTTAGAGTAATGACGGGATTTTCCCGATGGCTAGGGCGGGAGTTTCTCAATTTAAGAAATTTACTGACCCGACTTCTTTAAGCTTATGTGACCTCTTCCTGCATAACCCAGTTGTTGCATAATAACACCAAGGCGAAACAAACTTATTTCTGTCAATATGTAATATAAATACATAAAGCAAAATATCTAAACCCAAAAAAACCTGGTTTAAACCAAAATGGCCTAGTTTAAACTCCCCCCCAAAAACGGATTTTTGGCATTTTCAAAAACAACCATGGCTCTTGCCAACCCTGCTTACTTTTGTATGTAGGAGGTTAAAAAGAAATCTTATTATATACATTGGTTAATCCTTTGGAATTCATAATGTAAATATGTTGAGAAGTAAAACTGTTTGAAATATCTTTTCGAAATTCATGGTTTATTTTCGAGGTTTTATATTATTATCGGCATCAACCACTAATTAAATGATTTTTTGTGTTGTAGAGAAGCGAAACAAAATCTGGTTTATCAATTTAAAGTAGAATTTTCAAAAAAGCCCAAAATTTCCCAAGCAAAAAAGCGAAGCAGAAAAAACCGAGTTTTTTCCAAAAAAGCCGGTTTTTTTCCGAGCCCTTGCATCTCTACTCACATGTGCGAAATTCGGGAAAATTTTCAGTTTTTGAGATTACCACCCTCTGATACATACCCCTGATTAAATATACCTGTTTCCTCGTTTTCATTGTTTTACTTCTCTAATAAATTTCACGGAAATTTTAAACTCTTTTTCACTTAACGTATTAAACGGATAATACGTTCTCTTTCACCACCTCTCATGTGCTCTATGCATTATTTTTAAAACCTAAAAAAATATATACTCCTTGGAGCAATCCGAACCGCCGTCCTTTGGATTTGTAATGTAGCGCCTTAACAACTACACGAAGATCGTTGCTTGGTAAACGTTTAATTTTTGGAATATATGTTCGCATTTATATTTTATGTTCCCACTTCGAGAATTTCTACTATCTTTTTCTCCGCTTTCTCTGTATTGATTTAATTCTCATATTCTAGATGGTCCTAGCAGGAATGTAGTGGCTAAGACGCTAGATTGAAAATACAAAGGACGTAAGTTCGAATCCACTACAAGTAGAATGATTTTTTAATAATGCATACAGCACGTGAGAGGTGGTAAAAGAAAGCGTATTACCCGATGAGATGTTAAGTGAAAACTTAGTATAAATTCCACTGACACTTATTAGGGAAGTGATACTATGAAAATGGGGAAGCACGTATATCCAATCAGGGGTATGAATCAGAGGGCGGTGATCGATAGAACGAAATTTTTCGGAATTTCACACATGTGAGTCTCTACAATAGGCAAACTTCTTCAAAAATGAGCCTATTAGAGAGACCATCAAATTCGACCGATTGCGGTAGCCAAAGTTAGTTTAACAATAACAAACGGTGTAGTGCTTTTTCGTTAGAACGATAAACTAAAAAGTACATACTGCAGACGAACGAAGTGTTTCGACTGTCCTAATAATTCCCTTGCCCTTCCCCAATTAACAAGCGTAAATCGTCTCTATCAGGATACAAGTGTTTGGGTCCACTTTCTTAAGGATTGCTCATTTAGTATGGGAAATCACTCTTTGATTCTTCACGATTGCTTTGAAAATAAAATAACTTGAAAAGAATTTGAAGCTATATTGATTAGCTGTATTACTCACAAGTCCAGCAGTTCACCCCTACATTATCTTCTCATGCAACATCATAAGCTAAATATTCCTAAGTTCAGCCCTGATGTTTGAAACGACCCGGTAATGTTCCTGTAATGATATTTCCACCAAAGTGCATGCCGATGTTAATTTATACGATGATCTGGAGACAATTTAGTGCCTATTAATAAACTAAATAACATACAATGGAGTAAAGTTACAGAAATGATATCGTATTATACGGTAATTTCGCCGTGGAAGTTCAATAGTATAATAATAATAGTAATAATAATAATAATAATAATAATAATAATAATAATAATAATAATAATAATAATAATAATAATAAATTTTCATCGGTCCTGCGTAGAAAGTGAGAGCTAAATCAATCACATGTGTAGTCGAGGTAAGGAGAAAAGCCTAAACTGAATAACACATCGAAGCGGATCACAAGCTGGGAATAAGAATAGTGCATGGTGCAAACAAAGGATGACACCGACAGAGAAATCCGGAAACAGCAGGTAAATGGAGAAAAAAAGAGTAGAAATTGTTGAAGTGAAAATATATAATACAAATACGAATAGGGATGAGCACGAGTCGAGCCAAAATTCGACTCGACTCGAGTTCAATTCAAGACGAGTCAAAGGTAATTTTCTTGAGTTGAGTTCCGAGCCAAGTCACTGCTTTCGAGGTCGAGTTTCGAGTTGAGTCAAGTTTGATAATGGCTCCCTCGCTCTTTCAGCTCGTTTTAACTCGTTTTGAAATAATGGCCTGATTAGACTGGAAAGCCAAAGCTATGAGAAATGTAAGCAGTAATGTGGAATACTTTTAGTGTTGCTAACGACAGGGGTTCATCTCGTCTCGTAATTTTAGTGCATCTCGTGGGGCAATTTTAGTGTATCTCGTCTCGTCTAGATAACGAGAGGACAAGAGTTTTTATTATTATTATTACGAGACAGCCTCAAATGTCGTAACCACCAATATAAGTATATACTGTAGTTCTTAAAATCAAGGCTGAGACCTGCACGGTCGAATTCTTGAGCGCAAGCAGAAGACCAACCCGGGTAGTGATATCAACCGGCTCGGCTCGTATCAACTGAGCAAACAGCTCGAGTCTGCTCGGTTGGGATAAGCCGTCGGCTCGGCCCAATTGAGCCGATGACCTGAGCCGTCTCAGTCGGAACGAGCCATCGACTCGGCTCAATTGAGCCGATTGCTGAAGCTTTCTCGGTTGGGATGGGTCACCTACTCGGCTCATGTGAACCGGTTCGGGCCAGCTAAGTTGAAACTAGTCCATCGGCACGGTTCGACTCAGCTCAACTAAGCCGATGGCTCAAATCGGCTCGGCTGGGTGAGCTGTTGGCTCGGCTCACTTCTTGGTTCGGTTCGGTAGTGAATGAGCTATAAGCCGAGCCGTTCGAGCCGTTGAGAAGCCTAAACCTGTCCCAGTTGTTTTGAACATGTTTGGCTCAAGCCTACAACTTTTAACAATTTTTGGCTCAAGCCCGAATACTTGCCCCTTCGGAACACAAACCCAGAACGTGACTGATGTCCTTGCCTCCTGAAGACTTCTCGACGACCGAGATCGACAGTCAATTAGCTTTTACTATTCAGATACAAACCGTATATCTTTTAAAGATTATACACGGTGTTGATATAATAATAATAATAATAATAATAATAATAATAATAATAATAATAATAATAATAATAATAATAATAATAATGGCATTAAAAGTTTAAACTTGCCCTAAAATTTGGCAAAACTTATTTAAAAGTAGAGATTTCGGGGAAAGGGTTCCGTACCTTCAAGACACACCTCAGCAACTACAAAAAAATTTTAAACTAGAGCGTTCCACTGAAGTTTCATGTAGAAAGTATTCTACTGTATGTTTTAAGGAAAATAATTGTAATAAAAATAACTCAATATCACGCAACAGTAAGGCATATAATATACTAATTTCTAGGGTATGCAGAGGTAAATATAAAATCTTTGCTACAAAAGTACCTACACAGACCATAATTCAATGAGCTCTGAAATACAATGTAACGAAATAGCCTATTAGATTCAGTCTCCAGAGCAATTGTTACTTAAAGAATAGACATACAGTATTTCGGGAATCGAGACAAGACGGGAAATGTTCGATACATTTGGTCTCGTCTCGATTCTCATCTTCAAAGCGAGACGAAAATTTTGAGTTAGCTTTGTCTCGTTTCGAATGTAAAATGGTAATTCTCATGTTATTTTGTTTGTTTTAGAAACGAGATTGGAAATTCCTCTTCTCGTGGGCAACATTAATCCAAACCGAAATATTCTTTCCAGATGTCACGTTTATGCTTGTAATCGTATGATCTAAGCGATAATTAGCTCCTAGCTTTTAATCTTCTACGAGATAATAATAATTATTATCAGTTTATTATTATTACCATTATTATTCCTGAAGATTTGATAGTTCAAGTATTGAAACATGCGAGTATTCACATATATGAATATAATAAAACGTATGTCATCGCCGATCAATCGCAATCAAAATTCCTAAAGTAAAAAAAAAATGCGACGCTGATTCGCACAAGCACCCTAACCATTGAACCGCGATCGCTACGCGGTGAACGATTTGTCTTTCGTCTGGTTACGTTAGGTTTCTTTGTGTCTGCTTACAAACTTATATGTTATATTTTTTCGATTCAAAATATCATTCGTATTTCTTTCATGATGTCGGCAAAGTTTACATTAATAACTTGAGTTGCTCTGAAACCGTTGGTTCACAAGCTTGTTTTTTCTCCACACGAAACTACAGATATGACAGATTGAATTCTCATACTCTCCATTTCTTTCAAAGCAGTCGCCATTACCTGGTCAAAGACTTGTTTCCGCCATGATTAATATTAACCAAAATAAATTCATTTTTCGGAAGCAGAATTTTCAGTTTCCGGATTTCGGAAAATTATGGAATTGAGTTAAACTTCGGAATTCCGAAGAATTCCGGAACTCGGAAAGAATCCGGGAATTAGAAAATTCCGGAATTGAGAAGAACTCCGGATTTCGACAAAAATTCGGATTTTTTCGAATTCCGGAATATTAACGAAATCAGAAATTTCTAAATTCAGGATCTTACCGTATTCCGGAATTATTCCAAAATCGGGATTTTCCGAATTCCGTAATTTATTCGGTTTTACTTTCGGGAGTCCGGAAAGTAGAAATTCCGGAATTGGCCATCCCTAGTTTATATACAACCTTCCAGAACACCAAGCAAGTAGCTGTCTACAAACAAGTAATGCAAAGCATTTTGTATCCTGCAATACGTCATGTATTAAAATCCGACAGGAGTTTCACTATCTAACCAGAAATTTCATGTATCTAGCTACTTGAAGCTGACGTATGAAGAATTGTATGGTGCCTTACCTTTCTGTGTCTTATACAACCCTGCAAACCACTGAATATCTAAACGGCTTTCATTAAATCCAAGTTGTAGTACTCACAGTTTCTGTCTATATGATCGAGTTACTAAATTTTATTGTATGATAGCGTTAGTAAGTCTTTCTCTGCTCTCCCGTAAAGTTCTGATACGATCTACTACATGATAGAGAACGAATTATCAATTTAACCAAGTTTGTGTATTACTACATATCTGCTTCCGCCTCTGTCAACTATGGTCGATCTCGTTGATCGCGACATATTTGCTTTTTTATACCTCTTTCTTCGCTTACTGAACTAAACAGTAACTATTCTGAATCATACTACTGCGCATGCCTCGTAGATAAATATTTCTGATGCCAATAGTTTCCGTTTTGTCCAAGGGATGTTCTTTTTCTTATTCCCAGCATGGTCCTTTTATTACATTATTACATTATATTTATTACATCTAAATACCTCATGTATTACATAGAATGTAGGTTTAACTCTTCCAGCAAAGAAGGAACATGTGATCATAGTATACAACCCACAGAAGTGATAGCTGGCAATACAGTGCTCGAAATCCCTAACGACACAGGGGGTGAGTGGTGCCCTCCCCGCTGGTCTAGTGGCTAGCACGTGCGCCCTTGGTATATGGTGTCCCGGGTTCCATTTCCGACGGGACAGCATTTATGATCTTTAACTGTCCTCGATGTTTCTGTGTTCGCGTCCCTCCGTTATAATTTATTAGAAAAAAAACGAGTGAAGCAAGTAAAATTAGCAATAAGTAAGTTACTGAAACACTTTCGGTCAGTCAGTTAAAAACAAGGTGGACAAAGCACTGTCTTTTCGCACCGTCTATGCGCGTTCGAATCTATCTCGGCTTTTTTTTATCCATTTGAAAGAAAGTATTGTGTCTTTTTGCTACAGGTAGTCACTCTTTTCGTATTTTTAGCCGTCCTTCACAGTTAAACTGGCTATTCTTATTCTTTCTACGAATGATTGATCTTCTCTTTGATTTCATGTCAAACATGCACACGTAATAAAAAGACGCTGTTGATAATAATAATAATAATATGAAATATTACTAGCTAACTCGTGTGTGTATTTCGACAATATTATTTTTCTGACTACTATGAGTGCATACTGTCCAACGTTGCTCCCATTACTATACAATATCCCGTTCTGTCGATATAAATTGCTAGTATTTTGTTTGTAAGGGAGATATGGCTTTACAATCATTACGTTTAAAGAAGAATTGAGGAAGATATTGCCTTCCCACAAACAACACCTATTATTATTATTATTATTATTATTATTATTATTATTATTATTATTATTATTATTATTATTATTATTATTATTAAAAAACTAATTAACTAACTCTATGGCCTATGGAACCCGGAGGTTCAGTGCCGCGTTCACAAAAGCTCTCCACTGACTTCTATCCTTAGCTAATTGCATCCAGTTTTTACTTTGTATTCCTATCTCTGCGAGATCCATCTTAATATTATCCTCCCATCTGCGCCTAGGTCTTCCTAATGGTCGTTTTCCTATGGGTCTACCAGTCAGGACTTTGAAACCGTTTCTACTTTCTTCCATTCTAGCTACATAACCTGTCCACCTAAGTCTCCTAGACTTGAAGACCCTAACAATGTTGGGTAAACCGTATAAACTATGTAGTTCCTCGTTATGAAGCTTCCGCCATTCCCCATTCTCGTTCCTCTTGGGTCCGAATATTCTTCTCAGGATCCTGTTCTCAAATACTTTCAGTCTATGTTCTTCCCTCAGAGTAAGCGACCATGTTTCGCAACCATACAGAACAACAGGCATGATTATCGTTTTATATATTTTAAGCTTCAAATTCCTCGAGAGAATTCGCGACGACAAGAGATTTTGAACCGAATAGTAACACGAATTCCCTGCTTTTAGTCGACATTTAATTTCTTCGTGAATATGATTTTCGTCTGTTAATATTGATCCTAAATATTTGAAAGTATCCACTTTATCAAAAGTATTATTTAATATTTTAACGCCTGCACAATTTGCCGTATTACGGTCCCGACGCACTTCCATGTATTTAGTTTTCTCTGCATTTACTTCTAAACCCATGTCCCTGCAAGCGTTTAATAAGATCTCTGCATTTATTTCTACTGTTCTCCTATCATCCCCTATTAAATTTACATCATCAGCATATGCCAAAACCTGGTGAATGCCGTTCAACTCTAGGCCCTGGTTGCTATCTTTGATTTTCCTCATGGCGTATTCAAGCACAAAGTTAAATAATAATGGCGACAACGCATTTCCTTGTTTCAGGCCATTTTCGACGTGGAAGCTCGTGGACAAAAATTTTCCTACCCGGACTTTACTTTGGGATTCACTTAAACATATCTTAATTAATCTAATTAGCTTTCTCGGTATTCCAAGTTCTGTAAGAACGTTGTATAATGTTTCTCTCCTAACCGAGTCGTAAGCTTTTCTAAAATCAATAAATAGTTGATGTACCGGGGTATTGAATTCCCACTTCTTTTCGAGTATTTGGCGAATGGTGAATATTTCGTCGATAGATGATCGATTTCGTCTAAATCCGCACTGATAATCTCCAATAATTTCATCTGCGTATGGGGTCAATCTTGCTAACAGAATATTTGAAAGGATTTTATAGGATGTTGACAGAAGAGAAATGCCTCGATAATTATTACAGTCAGTTTTGTCGCCTTTCTTGTGAATTGGAACAATGATTGATTCTTTCCACTCTTGTGGCAATTCTTCCTTGTTCCAGATAAGGAGAATGAGTTTCTGTATCTTGTACTACAATTTTTCGCCTCCAGCTAAAATTAACTCAGCCGGAATTTCATCTACACCCGGAGATTTGTGTTTCTTTAATTTCTTTATAGCGGCTTCCACTTCTATTCGATTGGGTTCTGGAATATGCGGTTCTGCGGTGTGTATCTCCTTTTCTCCACGCACATTAGTTTTTGGCTGCGTGTTCAGCAAATCGTCAAAGAAATCTTTCCATCTATTTAAGAGGCTATCCGTATCAGTGAGAACTGTTCCGTCAGATTTCTTTAATATATAAGCACGAGGTTGATAGCCTTTCTTAAATTCGCTGATCCCCTTATACATGTCCCGAATATTTTTATTTTTACTATTATCTTCAAGTTCCTTAATTTTAGCTTTCAACAAATCCCGTTTCTTTGTTCTAAAAGTTTTGGAAGTTTCCCGCGTGATATCTGCGAAATTTTGTGAAGTTATTTCATTCGGATTTTGTTGCCACCGTAATTTTGCCTGTTTTCTCTTCTCTGCTAGTTTGATGCATTCTTGGTCGAACCATGGTTTGTTCCTACGTATTTCCGCGTGTTTGAAATTATTATATACGAAAAAAATATTCACATGTACGGTCAGTAATATCTCCCTTTCAACATGGTTTCATGCCAAAGAGATCAACTGTAACTAATCTCTCAGAACTTACACATTTTATAGCTAATCAAGTTGATAAAAAGGAACAAGTAGATGTAATTTATACAGATTTCAATAAGGCGTTCGACGTAATTAATCACGATATACTTCTAAGCAAACTTGTGACATTCAATTTTTCACAAAATCTTCAACAACTTATAGCATCCTATCTTTACCAACGGAAACATCGCGTTCGATACAAGAATATTCTAACTAAGGAATTTGTCGTAGCCTCTGGTATGCCTCAGGGATCGAATTTAGGACCTCTGTTATTTATACTATTTGTTAACGATTTACCACCTGTAATAACTGGTCGATGTAATCCTTGTGTAGGCGCTGGTTTCTTAATAATTTTTCGACGTTGCTTTGAGACTGCTCAATATATTTGCATTTATAACACACAAGATTATATGAATTCAAAAAATACAAACAAAGTTGCTAGATGAACATTATTATATGTAGATTAATGCGATATTAACACAATACACGTAGCTACCGTTGCTTTCTTGGTGTCACGTTTTTACACACACACACTCACCCCAGCTGGGGAGAAAAAGTATTAGTTTTTATGTTGCTGCCTCTTCATTTACTTACTGGCGTTAGTTTTTATTGAGAAGAACGCTAGTTCTGAACATACCGCCCGCCTTGAAGGAATTTCTTCAACAAATCTATGAATGATTAATTTGGTTCATGAACTTAATATACACAACAATATATAACACAAGTTATGAATGAATGATATAAACATAAACAGAATAATGCACACACAACACAACACTATGAATCACACAATGTACACACTATGAATAACACCAACACATTAACTCTCCTTAGGAAGCGGGCACAATTGACGAATAGATCTTGTTGTTGTACCTCTGGTAGTTTTCACTGTCGCCACTCGTACTATTCCGTCCTTCCTAGGAAACAATTGCACAATACGTCCAGTTTTCCATTTTAGAGGTGGAATGTTATCTTCTTTGATGAGCACCAAATCACCTTCCAGAAGATTGGGGAATTTTCTTCTCCATTTGGATCGTTCTAGAAGACTTGATAGATACTCCTTTGACCATCTGGACCAAAATTGCTGATGAAGTTGTTGTATGTATTGCCATCTCGAAAGTCTGTTGACAGGAATATTTTTCAAGTTAGGTTCTGACATGGTAGTGAGTGCGTCGCCTATTAGGAAATGACCAGGTGTTAAAGGATGTAGGTCGTTTGGATCATTTGATAATGGTGTTAAGGGTCTAGAGTTTAAGCAAGCCTCAATCAGTGTCAAAATAGTGTTCATCTCTTCGTAGGTGAGTGAAGCATTTCCCACAGCTCTCTTTAAATGGTATTTGAGAGATTTAATTGATGATTCCCATAAGCCTCCGAAGTTTGGTGATCTTGCTGGAATAAAAACCCACGTGATGTTATCAGCTGCTAGAAAATTATGTAATTTTTCTTTATGGTGTTCTGATTCAAATAAAGTCTTCAATTCTTGTAGTTCCCTTTTTGCACCAACGAAGTTACTTGCATTGTCAGAATACAGTTTAGCACATTTTCCTCGACGAGCAATGAATCGCTTTAATGCTCCAATAAACGCCTCTGTAGTTAGATCACTAACAAGTTCAATGTGAACCGCCTTAGTCGCAAAACACACGAAAAGTGCTATATATGCCTTATGGAGTTTGGCTCCCCGTCGGTTACTCGATTTAAGGTAAATGGGCCCACAGTAGTCAACGCCGCTGTGAAGAAATGGTCTTGTTGGTTGAACTCTGTCAGCTGGTAGATCTCCCATCATCTGTTTACCATCTTTAGGATTGTTTCTGAAACATGTGACACACTGATGCACAACTTGACGAACCAAGTTTCGTCCACGTATTGGCCAATATGATTGTCGCAATGATGATAACAATAATTGAGGTCCGGCATGCAATAGCTTCTTATGTTCTTCTTGAGCGATTAACTTTGTCAAGTTGCAGTTAGCTGGAAGTACAATAGGATGTTTCTGTCCTTCAGTAAGATCTGCTGCATTTAATCTTCCTCCGACTCTGATGATTTGCCTCTCATCCAAGCATGGGTTCAAATTTCTCAGTTGACTTTGGTTGTCGACTTCCTTTCCTGATCTCAAAGCATTTAATTCCTTGTGAAATGCTTGTTGTTGTGATAGTTTAATAAGACATTCGAGTGCTTCATGTAATTCACTTACTGTAAGATGTCCATGCTGTCTGTCACAATTAGATCTTCTCATGTTGTGTGTGAATCGTAGGCAATAAGCAGTTACACGTTGCAATTTTCTTAATGATGAATATCTGTCTAAGAGTTGACACGGTGTTGTAGAAACCATTACTGCTGTATTTTTTCGTCGCTCGGGAACATCGCTTAGGTCACAAACATCTTCCCTCGTCTGTGAGTCTAATTTCTCAGATAGCCATGAAGGCCCATGCCACCATAATTCATTATCAAGAATTTCTGACGGTGTTAATCCTCTCGATATATGATCTGCTGGATTCTCCTCTGTTCTGATGTGTCTCCATTCATAGTTAAAAGTCAATTGTTGAATTTCCGCTACACGATTTGCAACATACGTCTTCCATTGAGAACAAGGTCCTCTTATCCATGCTAATACAATGGTGGAATCTGACCATAAAACAACCTTATCGATCTTGCAGTGTAATGCTTGTATTACTTTCTGAGTTAGCTGTGCAAGTAACAAAGCTGCACAAAGTTCTAGGCGAGGAATAGTTGTCTTCTTCAAAGGTGCTACTCGAGATTTTGAACATAGTAAGTTTGCTGTGAATTTTCCATTTTTTGTACTAGATGTTACATATATACAAGCTCCATATCCATTCTGAGATCCGTCGCAAAATCCGTGAATTTCTACCTGCGATTGTGTTTCTTGAATAACCTTCCGCTGAACATGTAGTGATTGCAACTCTTGAAGTTGCTGCTCAAAAGTTTCCCACTCTGAATGCAATGGAGCTGGAACTTCTTCATCCCAATTCAATTTTAATTCCCACAAACGTTGCAGAAATATTTTTGCCTTAAGAATAACTGGTCCTATTAATCCTAAGGGATCAAATATGCTCGCTACTGTAGCAAGAATAGTTCTCTTCGTGATTTGTTGAGGGTTGTTTCTTGGTTTGACAGAGAAAGAAAATGTGTCTTTAATGGGATTCCACAACAATCCTAAACTTCTTGTGATGCAATCATCATTTGGTTGAATGGTGAAATTTGATTCTTGAAGTTCACTGGGTATTTTTGAAAGCAGTGAAGTGTCGTTGCTACACCATTTTCTCAAACAAAAACCACCTCTTTGCAGAAGAGTTGTGAGTTGACCTTGTAATTCATGTAGTTCCTTCTTCGTGTTTGTCCCTGTTTGAAGATCATCAATATAGAAATCCCTCATTACAACTTCTGCTGCCTTAGGGAAATTCTTCTTCTCTTCTATGGCTAGTTGCTGAAGACATCTAGTGGCTAGAAAAGGAGCTGCTGTAGTACCATATGTTACAGTTTTGAGTCGATATATCTTTATTGCTTCTTGAGGGTTTTCTCTCCACAGTATTTTCTGGTAGTTTGCATCTGAATCATGTACCCTAATGTTGCGATACATCTTCTCTATATCAGCTGTCACGACGTATTGATGTTGCCTGAATCTTGCTGTTATGGAAAATAATTCTTCTTGGATTGTAGGCCCGACTCTCATCGTGTCATTTAATGAAAGTCCAGAAGTTGTTTTGCACGATGCATCAAATACAACCCTGAGTTTGGTAGTAGTACTGGTCTCCTTCATAACGCAATGATGGGGAAGATAGTAGTCTGGCATCATTGTATCGCTCTCTGCTCTAGTTATTTCTTCCATATGGCCCAAATCTTCGTACTCTTTCATGAACGCTATATATGCCCTTTTTTTCTCAGGATCCTTCATAAGCCTTTTTTCCATTGAATAAAGTCTTCTCGTTGCAATCTCCTTGGATTTACCAAGATTCCTCACATTTTCTTTAAAGGGAAGTCTGACGATGAATCTCCCAGTCTCGTCTCTCCGGTGTGTTTCTTTGAAGTGTCTCTCACATTCTGCTTGCTCTTGACTTAATGGATGTTTCATTGAACATTCTTCTATCGTCCAGAATTTTTGTAATTGCTCGTGTATTTTTTTCTGTTGTTGAGAGGTGACACACATTTGTCGAAATGTGTGGTTGATTGTCTATTTTTCCCGCTACAATCCAGCCAAACAATGTTTTGTGCAAGGTTGGATACCCTGCCTTGAGTTTTATTTGCCCTTCACAAAGTAGATCAAAGAATACTTCCGCCCCCAATAACATGTCAATACGCTGTGGTATGTTGAAGCTAGGATCTGCTAATTCAATGTTGGAAGGTATTTCCCACGATGACGTGTCTACATGAACCATAGGCAAGTCTTGAGATATTTGCGGCAATATAATGAAGTCTAATGTGGCTGAATAATTGTTATGTCTTGACTTAATTGTAGCCTGAACGCTATGGCATGACCTTGTATTAGCATTACCTATACCATTTATGTGTATAACGCTATTACTCTTTGTTAGTCCCAATAATTGAACCATTCTGTTTGTTAGAAAATTGGACTGAGAAGCACAATCGAGAAGTGTTCGACACATTTGAAAATTACCCTGTTTATCTTTAACATATACTACAGCTGTGGATAGCATAATGCTTGGTGGTCTCCTAAGATTCTGCGGTACACTGTTTGTAGAACGAATATTCTTACCTTCATATTCCTGCTCGAGAGATGTGGTCGCAGCGAGCGTGTTTTGACCTTGACCTATTTCCCTTTCATCTTGTGGTTCATTCGCTCTAGTGGGCGATGGACAACGCGAGTAGTGCAGTAATGTGTTATGTTTTTTATTGCATATTTTACAATTACCTGATAAGCACTCATTTGCCTCATGCGCTCGTTTGAGACAATTTATACACAAAGAAAGACGTTTAACTTCTTTAATTCTATCTCCTATAGATTTTTTCAACAATGATTGGCATTGAAATAATTTGTGGGAGCCTTTACAGCTGGGACATGCATTGTTGTCGGAATACGTTACGTGTGCTGTCGTTGAGTAAGAACTCTTTTTGCCTGCCTTATTTGTTTGTTGATATTTGTTATTTGGAACTGAGGGTGTATCTTTAGGTCTACGCTTATTATCAACTGCGTCTAAAACTTGACAACTCTGCTGTAAAAATTGTGTCAGCTGTGACATGCTCGGTAATTCATTTGTTGATTGTGTTTTCTCCCACTCCTTATGTGTTGTATTGTCTAGTTTGGTCGCAATCAAATATATAAGTAATGCATCCCAGCTTTCTGTCGGTTGACCTAATGATTTTAAAGCCCTCAAATGTTTTACCGTGCTGTCTAAAAGAGATTTAAGCGAAACAGCCGACTCACGTTCCACCATTGGCATTTCAAATAAAGCTTTGACGTGTTTGTTAACAATATACTTTTTGTTTTCAAAACGTTCTTTGAGTAAAGTCCATGCTACGTCATAGTTTTCAGAAGAAATTTCCAAGGCTTGTATTACTTCAAGAGCCTCCCCACGTAGAGAAGAACGTAAATAATGAAACCTTTGGACTGGCTGCAATGTGCTATTGTTATGTATTAATGCCTGAAACGTGTCATAGAACGACAACCACTCATCGTAGCTTCCAGAAAAGGTCGGAAGGTTTATCACCGGCAACCTAACTGATGGATTAGAATTGCTTGATTCATTGTTTTCATTTTTCTTTGCACTGGAGCTGTGTTGATTTATGAACACTTCCGTCTTAGCTGCTAAATCAAAATAAGTATTCTCGAATTGCTCTCTTTCTTGCGTTTCCTGATCAATTTCTGATGAACCCTGTAACATTTCTATTTCGGATTGTATTGCATCAAATTCATCATAGCACTGTTTTATTTTCTCGTAACGTAACACTAACTGCGTAATATTCTGATCTTCTGTAAAACTATCTACAAAAGGTTTAAAACGAGTGAGTTTAGCCTTAATTTGACCTCTCTTGAAAACTAATTCTTTCATTCTGTCCGTCATGCTTCACTCAAATTAAATACACTTTTAACACTTACGTTCTAAATGAGGCTTCGCTATTACAGGCTTATTTTGTATAAGTGATACAAGGATAATATTATATTGAAATATGCACTCACTACCTACCTTGTTAACTGCACTGTAGAATCCTGATCCGGCGTGGATGGACCATTTGGTCGATGTAATCCTTGTGTAGGCGCTGGTTTCTTAATAATTTTTCGACGTTGCTTTGAGACTGCTCAATATATTTGCATTTATAACACACAAGATTATATGAATTCAAAAAATACAAACAAAGTTGCTAGATGAACATTATTATATGTAGATTAATACGATATTAACACAATACACGTAGCTACCGTTGCTTTCTTGGTGTCACGTTTTTACACACACACACTCACCCCAGCTGGAGAGAAAAAGTATTAGTTTTTATGTTGCTGCCTCTTCATTTACTTACTGGCGTTAGTTTTTATTGAGAAGAACGCTAGTTCTGAACAATAACATCTTCCCACAAACTTTTGTTTGCTGACGATCTAAAAATGTATCGCAGTATCTCCACGGAATTATACGCAATTTCTTTGCAAAATGACATTAATGCTATTTCCCAATGGTGTGAATCGAACAAGTTGCTACTAAATATTAGAAAATGCAAAGTAGTATCATACACCAGGAAAAAAAAACTATATACGCAATGTGTATACTATTAATCAAACGCCAATTGAGAGAGTGGATTATGTTACTGATCTCGGAGTCACTCTGCAGTCAAACCTATCATTCGATATTCATGTCAACAGAGTAATTGGTGAGGCCTTTAGGAATCTTGGCTTTGTGATGAGATTAGGAGGTGATTTTTCTAATACTAATGCTCTTAAAACATTATACACTGCCTATGTACGGTCTAAGGTGAAATATGCAGCGATAATATGGGGTTCTAATAGTAAGAAATATATAAATAAAATCGAAAACATTCAAAATAAATGTATGCGCTTTTTGACATACAAAGAAACAGGTATATATCCAAAATTTGAGAACTACGAAGGTCTTTGAAACAAATATTCATTACAATCTCTTCAAAGCAGAAGAATTCATTTCATACTATCTTTCTTACATCAATAATTCATGGTGCAATAGATTCAGAATATTTCTTATCAGAAATCAAAATTCGCGTCCCACATAGAACAACGAGACCCCATAATGACATATTCCATCTTTCAGCGCAAAGGACTAATGCATTAGATGTATCGCCTATCAGAAAAATGTGTATATTGTATAATAAGATGCCACAAGACCACCCAGATATAGATATTTTTAGTTACAAATAAAATTTTCATTCTACATAAATTTGTTGTATCCTGTATATCGTGCTATTTGTATTTTAACGTATATTTTACTTTCATATTATTATTTTATTATATGTATATTTTAGAGTGTATAACAATAGAATTGAGGTCATATTAGTATGTTATTATATAGGTATTTTACAGTGTATTAAATACACTTTACAATAAGGGAAAACTGTAATTAGGCATTTGCCTGTTGTTTTTCCAAAATAAATAAATAAATGTTGCGGTCCTATATTATGATACCAAATGCTTATATTTTACAATTTCTAAAACTGATGGGGTGAGACAAGCTACCCTCCCATATTTTCAAAGAGGTGCTTGAATTTACCTATGTCTTATGATAGAGGAAATGAAGCCCTATACATACCCATATAACCATATAAGGTAATAGAACCTCATCAAATTGGATAAATTGGCCCAAAATCCAAACACGTGGTACAACGTATTGCTTACGTTTATATTTTAGCAATTTTTTACCCATGAAAGGTAAAGAGGTTGACCACCCAAAATTTATCATGATACATATTAAGGTCCTGTACTATGATACCGAATGCTTAAATTGGTGAATTTCCAAAATTGAAGGGGTGGCTCAATGTACCCCTCCCAAAATTTTAAAGGGGTGAATTAATGCACCCGTCTTATGAAAGGGAATGGACCCCTATGCAGTTGGCCACAAAAATTTCTGTTGCACAAAATCCGTGAGTTAGGCAACCCAACTAACGCCCGCTTCAAGTTTAATTACGCCTGGTAGAGTAGCCAGAACAGCAGCATGAAGTTGTCTCACCTCTTAAAAACACAAATCGAAAAGAGTATTTTTGTGCAGAAGTGGAGTGAAACGCTGGCCGACGAAATAACAAAAGGGAGTATTTGGATACTCGTACTCACAGTACTGCCTGTTGGTATGATGCACATGTAAAACTATACACAGACATTTGAAAAGATATACGGATACCAGAGACGCTGATGAGAAGTTAACAGTCGGGGGACTAATTAATCTTATAATTAACTCAAATGAGGATTATACAAACAAGTTTACTTAGGCCATATAATTATACATATCCGCGTATCAAATAATATACGGATAGATTATGCGGTATATATGGTAGGTTATTTTCTTTTAACAACCCTAAGCTTTGCGCTGAGTTTCGCGCTAGTCCTACCTGCAAATCAATTAAAAGTATGGATGGATCTTTGGGGGAAGAATTCAACCCCCAATGAAAATTTTGGGGGTCTAATAGAGCGTGAACTCCTAGATTCCAGCGGTGCTGATTCATACGTAATACTACTTCGAAAGAAGAAATTGTTGATTTCATTATTCGTTAAACCATTTTTGAAAATACTAACTATTTGCAATTTATTTGTAAATATTAAAAAGAAAAATTCGATAACACTCAAACGAGTTGGAGAACTTATTCCTTATTAACGTACTTCCATTAGGTTACAAATATAACTGAGGGTTCATGATTTGTATAATATTGGTGAAATTTTACACATTGAGACACAAAGAGGAAAGGGGATAATATAGTGTCAATAAACAACTTTAAAATGCACGAAATCAATGGACAATATCAAATATAGAACCATTCACAGAAGTAACTCTGTAACTCGTTTTCTTCATTCACTTTCTTTCCTTTATTTTCAGGATTACATCATCACTGAATTTCTCCACTGCAGATTATCTTTATTTTGCAGTATTCAACTGGAGCTCAGCCTTGTAAATCAAACGCTTTAACGAGGTTAAACGGCGAAAGCGGGAATTGATCTCGGGCCACCAGATTAGAAAAGCTACAACTCTAACCACTCATCTAAAGCGTTACCTCTTCCGCTCTTCGCTGAAAACAGTAGCTTGTTAATAGTCAGATTGATTGGCAAAAGACAGGACAGGAGGGCATTATATCACTGTATTCACTAAATTATCAAGATTACAGAGTTTTTTTAAAAAATTCAAAACTTCTTTATTTTGAATCTAATACGTCGCGTGTATTATACTCGTAAACAAACTAAAAAGAAATCAATAATGCGTAGTAATCGTGGTTAAGTGGTCAAGGCGCTAGACCAGTAATCTGAACACTGGCATCGTTAGCTTTTTAAATCTGGGGGGTCCCCAGACCCCCCGACCTTCCCGCTAACGACGCTTCTGATCTGGTTGTAGTTGAATAGAATCGGATCTACGAACGACCAGTACATTTTTTTTTTTACTTTAGAAGTTTTGGTGGCGATTGATAGGTGATGACACATGTTTTATTTTCTTCTAATATTTGAATACTCGAATATTTCAATACTCGAACTAACAAATTTTTATGAATAATAATAATAATAATAATAATAATAATAATAATAATAATAATCTCATAGAAGATTAAAACTTAGGAGCTTATAATCTCTGAGGACATAACATTACAACCAGAAATGTAACATTTGGCAAGAATATTTCGGTTTTCTTTAGTGTTGTTCACGAGAAGAGGAATTGCTCATCTCGTTTCTGAAACAAAGCAACGCATTGGTAGTTGCAGAGGTATGTCCTGGAGGTCCAGACACCTTCCCGAAATCCCGACTTATCTATAAATTTTGTCTAATTTTAGGTAACTTTAAAAATGTTAATACCATTATGATTATTATTATTATTATTATTATTATTATTATTATTATTATTATTATTATTATTATTACTGAAAATTTAAGACCTCAATATTAGGTCCTATTGCAATGTAAATAAGCGTACTGAGGTTGATAGGAAAAGAAAAGGAAAGGATAAGAGATAGTGATAGGGAAAGGATAAGAGCTATTAAAGTGTATTCAACGTAAGAATCACACCTGACAGTTTGTATCACTCCGCGTCAAGCACGTGCTTCACGGTGAGATTTCTGCTTCGGTCAGCTGTTCTTTTTCCGTGCGTTCCTCGATCTCAAAAGCAAGATATATCTCGGTTATAAAGCAAGCATAGCTAGAAGGTAATATCGGGTGAGGGGTACCCGAGGTTCCTCCCCCAGAAAATTTTTGGGCTAAAAACGCGATTTTAGGCATAATTTTAACAACTTTTCCAAATTTCGGGGAGGGGGGCGGAACCACATCCTGGCTACGCTACTGAATGGAATTAAGTAATAACGCTCAGTAAATGTTATTATCAACTTTAAGAAATAAACGATCAAATAATTATGAATTACTGACGTTAATTTGAGGTTTCTTCTGAATCGCTGAACGCAGTAACTTGCAGGTCTTCATCAGAAGATTCATCAGATTCGTTGTTTATGTTAATTACAAGGCGATCCGCCAAGGTGTCAGAAAGTCCGTCCAGATTCCACATTTTCTCTTCTTCCTTCAGCACATGACTAATATTGTTTTTCCACATATCTGGTGTCACTTGAATCAAGGCAGTTTCAAGCAGCAGCCGAATGTCACGTAACTTAAACGTGGTATTGTTTCTGGCTACAAAACCCTTAAGAAACGCCCACACAGTTTCTATCGGGTTCAAATTGCTGTGGTAGGGGGACAGTCTCTCAATCATTCTCCCAGTCCGTTTTGCGATGCTGTCTACTACACATAGGGTTTCGTTGTTGACAGCAATGCTTTGCGCTTTATTCAGTAGTTCCGCTTTAACATCGGACTTTGAGAAAGGCACTTTCTTTGCTGTTAACCACTCAATTATTTCTTGTTTTCACCATGAGGAGTTTGGACGTCGTTGGAGCCTTACGCTATGGTATGAAGCATTATCCATTACAATAACACACCCGGGATCAAGTTTAGGTAATATTGTTTCAAACCATTCACAAAAATCGTCACCATTCATGTCATCATGGTAAGCACCACCGCGCTTAAATTCAAAGATATGAGCACCACCATCTACAAATCCAGTATCACTGCCTATATGAACAACTATTAGTATGTTTCCTTTGCCCGTAGGATATTTTAGGCCGGTTGATTTTCCGGACAAAGAACACAGTTGTGTCTACCCGTACCCAGGTTTCGTCTAAGTAATATATGGTCCTATTTTCCGCTCTGTGTTTACGAATATTTCTCAAATATCGTCGCCGCCATAATGCAATATCTTCTCTATCTAAAAAAACGTTCACTTTATTTATCTTGAGAAACTGAAAACCAATATCCAACAACAATGTGTAGAACGTAATTCGTTTGAAGCTAGGCAACATGGGGTCACTATTTACAGAACTCAAAATTTTGTTTAGTGTAGGTGGTTCATTTCTTAGAGAGAAATCATGCACTTTGCTCCGATTAACACATTTCACAAAGTCATCCGCCTTCACTAATTCTGTTTTCAGTCTGTTTCTCCTTTTATCCGGTGTTTTCAACAACCCCGTTTCTTCGAACTCTTTACGTACATTCACAACACTCGACTCAGAGACACCAGTATATTCTGCCGTTAATTTCACTATGTCAGTCACTAACACAGTAGGATTCTTTTCCAGCAGTTTATTGAACACGTTTAAAACAATTCGTTTTCCCCAGCTCTTCAATGGATTTCCTTTTGGATGTTTCATAACTTGACACTGAACAGAAGCACTACATGTAGCCGCCATGTTCTCAAATTGTAAGGTGACTGTTGGGGGCGGGACTTAAAACGACTGTTGCAATCTCTGCGTTTCTTAACGACAGCCATTACACTTTTTTAAAACTGGGTTTTCTTTATTATGGATGTTACGAGCAATTCAAAATATATTAAATTTGTACCGAAACATATTATATAAATGTTTATTCCCCACTACATTTACTATCTACCTCTCTCTCAAGTGTTTAACATTTGTTGTTATAGATACTTATCGGTTTCATGTTAGTAACACTGTGACGATTGTTTTTTCTCGTTAACAGAAGGTAAAAATCACAGAATATGGCATATATTTTGTCAGTAATTTGTAGTAGTATATTTTGCTCCGTGAATTAATATTTTTTTCGTTTCGTATAACAAATGTGTGCAGTTAATTATACGAAACAATGTGAAAAATTAGTTTCTCTCTTTAACCAATTACAAATAAGCAGTTACGTCAATCACGGAACTATATTTGTAACTCCAGCCAATTGCATTTCATTGTAGTACGTCACTTGTTTATCCCAGGTGTTTTTCTTACATTCAATACACTTTAGTATCCGGAAGGAAACGAAAGGTGAGAAACGTGTCAACTCTTGAACAATATTAATATCGAAACTTCGGATGCCTAAACATAAATTAAGTGGGGTTTGTCGTCACCACGATACACAGTAACACGCTTTCTTTGGCTAAAAGACTTTGGATTATGTATGGGTTATATTCATATTTTAACAAAAATATAATACCACTATAAAAAAGAATAGTTCCTATTTACAAATTTTGGTTGAACGGATATATGCAACGTGTTGGAAATGGCGAACAAAAATATTATTATTTCTAGCAGTAGGAGTAATAGTGAAAGACGTTCGGAATAATTGCTTCGAAACAATATTGTTTCAGACACATTTATGACTCACACTAGGCCCTAAGCATGACCCTTAGGGGTCGTATTCATGAATTGTTTGCTAGACACACCACAGTACGAATCAAGGTTGTAGACAGACATGTGACGTCATTTTTCTAGTATTTCCCCTGTGAAGAAAGCTGTCTCCACTCTAACTCGTAAGACCGAAAGAAATTGAGCATTTTTCATTTTATTACACATCAGAAGTATGCATATTGTAGTTCATAAAAACAATTTACCTCGCCGAGAGTAGGACCCGGGACCCTTGAGTTACGAAACGACTGCTCACGCCATTACGCTAAGACTTCTCTGCTAAGTAAGAGTCAAAAACACTCGTTCATGAAGCAAATTGCACACGTTGACGATAACGACGAAACACACTGATTTCTGTCATGATAAAATACTATAGTCGAGAGACTTCAAATTTAAATTAAAAAAGGAAAATAGACTTATAGTGCAACAGACCAATTATTTTTCTGATTCACCGAAAGTATCTCCATATCTTGCTATTATTGTAATTACAAATATCAATATCCAAAAATGCCTGAAGTTCGTTTTTCACTTACAAGGAGAAAGCAGACTTTTGTAAACTAACATTGGGGCCATTTTTTCCAAGGCGATTGTGAAATTTAAAGTGTTCATATTACAAACTGGGAGAGCGCAATGGCCTAATATAGCATAGGAAAAGCGTCTTAAAGTTTTCGACTCGACGCATATGTCGTGCGTTGCGCAAACTTTTTAAGTGACGTGGCCGAGTCAGAAGCGTTTGTGGCTCACGTTTTAAGGGTTGCGAGTTCGATTCTCGCGGGCGTCAACTTCTTATTTTGTTTTTTGCTTGAACTAATAAAGTGGCCACTTGTAGCTACAAGTAAAATGTTAATTCTCCATATGTTTATAAGGGAATTGTGTGGAACTCCAACATGGTAAATGGTATCTTGGCAAAAACAGAAAAATGCAATTCTTTACAACAAGGTTTTATTCTTACAATTGAAATACATTATTTAACAAATGGATGACAGGGTAACCACACATGTAGCACACCCACAACTGTGGGAAAAATATAAAAGTAAACCACGCAACATGTCGAAGTTACCCACAATGTGTGGGTAACTTCGACAGCTTCTCAGGCAAACACCGACAGCTTAGGAAGTTTAGTTTTAACGTAATACAGGCAGCATATGGAATAATGTATACAAAAAAGCAATAATTTAAATGAAGATAATACAAGTAAGCTATAATGCCATTTTTACGATTTTTTTTTTAATCAGAAGGATACAAATGTAAGTCAAACTAAAGTTCGTCCTTTCTGGATTTGTTCTAATCCCTTGCCAGACAATTAAGACATTCCTCATTTTGAAATTAAAAAAAACTAAAAGTATATAGTAAACAGATCACCTCCAAGTATGAAAGAAAATATAGGAGAGTGAAATCATTTTAAAATAGAAGTGACAACATGTTTTGTTTGTAAACGCGGAAAGTTTTAGAAAAATTAAATCGAAAATCATTTCACAAACAATCCTAGTTTCAACTTTCAGTTCCGCGAAAAGTAGAAATGAAAGTGCAAGGAAACTACTATATAAACCTTAGACAATTTAGTTAAATCCTTCAAATATCTATCGACCATACGCCTCTTAGTGACTACTCGTGCTTATTCGAGACGGATGTCAGTGATTTCGGAAAGTGCTGTGCAGATTCTGTTTGCAATGGACACCATATTATTGTAAGTGCGCTAACAAGAACTCTGTTGGTAACCTTAGTGAAATTCACGCAAGAGAGTGTTAACATGAAAGCGAGAATGTGAACCTCTTAAGAATCATGATACTGTTATTCATTTCATAGGCACCTTGGTGATAGCTAAATTTATATTCACTTTGTTATGCATAATTCCAATAAATTAGTTTTCTTTGTACCATGCCTTTAATGCTTAGTTACTAGCTGTATACTACCTGCCCTATGGCAATCAATCTCACTCAATCATGATCTTTTAAAATTATTTCTTATGGCTCCCCCGAGGAATTTAAACTCTCGTTCTTAAGACTGTCTTGTGTACATTTCATATACTTGTAAGGCAAGACTTTTATTTCCATATTTCATAATACTTATATTTTCTGTTATGATATGCCTATAACTCGTAGACAAGCATCTTTCATACCTTTCACCATGAATTGCACTTCAGACAACAATACCAATAATCTATCTCACTATGTCCTTTCAAAAAAAAAAAACAAACAAAAAAAAACACTTGGCGGATCAGGCTTATACCCAACTTGACTTTCAGGATTTTTTGTTAGAATGCGTTTCTAATATGTTTCCAGTATACATTCGTAGGTTTGGAACGCGCACAATTTCAGATTATTTCACCCTCCTAGATGAAGTCACCTTGCTTGAACAAACCAATCACCTTATTAACAAACGGGACGCTGAGACAAAAACACTCTCCACCTCCGCCACGGATCCTACAGTACAGGTCATTTCTGACTTATCCGATCAAATATCTGAACTCCGTCTCCACGTCAATACTCTTTCTGATTTCCAACCTGCATCTGTCCGTTTTGCGCCTTCCAGTTCTCTTTCCCCAAGTCCTCATAATCGTTTCTCTTCCTCCAAACCATCCCGACCTTCTTCCCCGAACCAAACTCCATCACCTTCTTCCTTCCTACAACATTCCCATCCCACAAATTCTCTTACAACCTCCTATCAACACTGGACTTCCCAGAAACCTCCTTCCCCACATTTTCATTCCATTGCTCCCGCCCTCACTTCATGTGCACCCTGCGGTCTGCACTCTACTTCCCTCCCACATTCCCATCCCACCAATTTCAGTACAACCTCCTGTACTAACTGTAACCCACAGCAACATCATTGCTGCCAAAATACTTCTCCTTGCCATCCTTCACATAATCCTGCAAACACACCTTCATCTACAAACAATACTAACCGAAAGAACCCTAAGAAACAGTGGCGCTCCAGTCATAATCAACAACCACCATCACAGAATGTTTTTCCACCCAATTTACCCCAATGCCTATTCCTCCCTACCCCTTTTATCATCCCTTTTTTCAGTACCCTCCACCTCCGTTCTCTCCTTTTGCCTCTGGAACCACACAAAACAAATCCAAGAAATCAAAAAACGGCCAAAACTAGCGCGGGACTCACCTAACCGCGCGTTAACCACCCAATGTTCGCTTCCCCCTTCCACTTCATCTCCCACAGCGACCAGCCAGGATTACCATACCCTTCCCTTGCAGTTTAAGGGCAATTCTCCGTATATACGAGGTACTTACGAAAACAAAGAATTACTTTTTTGCCTAGATAGTGGTGCAGACATGGGATTATTCCCATTTGAATTAATGGAACCGAATGCGCATACTTTCCATCTCCCATCCCTTCTTCACGGTTTGTCAGACCCGTCCAATTAAATCGCGCTACTATTCTCAAAATTAACTTTAATGATCGTAATTACTCCATTCTTTTTCGGTTAGTTCTCTTCAAAAATTTCCCACCCCTTCTTTCGTCATGCCTTTTGTAAGATCACCAATCAATTTTGGATTACTCACAAGGCACTTTGTTCTTGGAACATTTTGGAAAAATGCCACATACTGTAAAAAATAAAAACCCAGTTAGTATTAACATCGCGCATTTCTTTCAAAAACACTTCAAACCTCAGGTTGTATTTTTTGCGCGGCGCACTACTGTTATTACCTCTCATTCTGTTAAATTCGTACCACTTGCTACTAATGGTTACTTCCCTGTTGCACAGTTTCGCCTACATACACCGATTTCTCGGAATTTAAGTAAATGTTATATTGCACATACTGTAGTTTCAACACAAAACCTTGTTCTCCCGTTAGCAAATCTCACAAACAAAAGGAAACGATTCAGGCTCATAATCCGGTAGTTATAGGTTCTCTCTTTTCCCAACGAGACAATGACCACAATATCCTGATTGTTAGGCAAATATATTTTCCAACAGACGAAGATGCGGCACGCAACAAATAAAAACGTCTTAAAGAAATTGGTCACCTCATAGATATTAGTAAATTTCATCTGTATCCAGATATGAATAAGGAACAACGAGCTCAAATGCGGGAATTACTTTCCGAATATGCCTTTTTATTTAAGTGGGCAAGTGACCATCTCATCAAGATAGATTCTTTCGTGGCAACATTAGATTTAGAAGACAAAACTCCATTTCAGTGTAACTCTTTTGTCATTCCGCACAAGTTAAGACCCAAAGTGAGAGAATTAGTTATACAACTTTTGAACCAAGGGATATTTGAAAAATCGGACTTTCCCTATAAAAACAACATCTTCTTTGTTTTAAAACCGAATTCTGAATCTCTTAGAGCCGTATTTGATTTGCGGGTTCCAAATAGTAAATGCCGGACTTTATCTTCTCCATTAGAGGACATACAGGACGTGATAGACTCGCTTAGTGATTCCACTTTTTTTTAAGGAGTTTTGATCCTCCTTTCTCTTTTTATCAATTATCCCTTCATCCTGATGATCGCCCTGCAACAGCCTTTAGTTTAAAAGGCCTCTCTTTGCCCTTCACTCATATGCAACTCATTTCTATTCCACAGGGTTTCAAAAATTCATCAATTTTATTACAACAGGTACTGCGAACTATCTTTCGGGATTTATATACCAATAACATCACTTCGTTCGTAGATGACATGTATATCCATGCTAATTCTTTTGACCACATGATGACAGTTTCACGCGCATTTTTTCATACAGCTGGAGAACATTCCTTGCTGTTCAATATCAACAAATCACTATTTGGCGCTAGACGGATTAAATGCTTAGGTCATATTGTGGAAAATCATACAGTTAAACCTGATCCCGAGAAAACCGCTGCCCTCGCCAATGCACCAAAACCAACCACCAATAAAGGGTTAAAAGTTGTTTAGCTTCAGCTAATTACTTTAGGAAGTACTTCCATCACATTTCTCTCATATTAGCCCCACTTTATGAAGCTATTTCGAATGGCAATCGCAAATTGATATGGACACCTGAACGGGACCGTGCCTTCGACCAGATGAAGCACCTCCTCACTTCCCCACCAGTTCTTGCTTTGTACTCAACAAAGAACACAGACCATATTTTAATGTGCGATTCCTCAGTCCTAGACGTTGGCGCGGTATTGTTACAAAAAGGCCTTAGCTCTAATGTCATTCAGCCCGTCTGTTATGTTTCTTCCAGGCTTCCAGAAAATGTTAACCCACTCCCGATTTTTCATCAGGAATTATATGCAATTTTCTTTTCGCTTAAGAAATTAGAAAAATACCTTCTAGGAAAACGTTTTACTTTGATCACTGACAACATTTCCCTCCTCGCTATTAGGAAAACTGTTGTGCCTAGCGCAAAAATTCTCCGGTGGATCACTTATATCAACACTTTCACTTTTACAATCAAACACGTAAAACGTCAGTCTAACGCAGTCGCCGACCTACTTAGCCGTTTTTCTCTGGGCGTCTCACCAGACGCCATTGCCTTAGAACAAGATGACACTCTCGATTCCGTCCTCTTTACCAATACGACCGATACTGACCAGACCCACCTATCCTTGGAGAACACTGCTCTTACTGTTTTAACTACAATAGGTGACAACACTGACCTACCAAATCTCCAGCTTCAGGACCGCTTTTTTGGCAAAATTATTACGACTTTAAACACTAAAAATGAATCAGACCTGGCCTTTCAACGTCTCACAAAACAGTACGTTCTCAAGAACAACATCTTATACAGAAAAATGTATCGTGCCTCGCAAACCCGTTTGCTTGTCTGTGTTCCGGACGCACTAAAACCTGCTGTATTTCAGGAATATCACGGTGAACTTACACATGTAGGCTTTAACAAACTTTACTGGATGATACGTTATAAATATTACGTTCCACGCTTGAAATCTTGGTTAGCGAGTGAACTCAAATCTTGCAAACAGTGTGCAATTTTCAAACGCAATTATTTGCCGAACAATACCAACATACAACGTTTTCCCCAAGCTCCCCTATTTTCGGTTTATAGCTCGGACTTAGCAGGGAAATTCATAGCCAGTAACCCAGAGAAATAGCAATATTTCTATGCCACAACAGAACGTTGCACAGGCTTTACCATTACACAACCCACCACTACCCCAAATACTGAAAATTTTATCTCCTTCATGACTAATTAAATAATTATTCCGTTTGGTGTTCCTTCCTGTATTTATACTGACTGTCAGTCAAGCCACACTTCCACTTTATCCCTGAGCTTTCTCCAATCACTCAACATTACAGTTAAGTATGGATTACCATATCAGAACTTCACACTGGGCAAAGTTGAACAACGTCTCGGCACATTGCAAACCAGACTTAAATTTTTGTGTCAATCCAACCAGAAATACTGGCCAAAGTATTTGCCTCATGCGACTTCTGTATTCAATAAGACTGCATTAACATCTTTAGGTGTCTAATCTCATGAGTTGTTATATGGAGTACCTCCTCACCTACCAATTGATAACTTTTTGCATGTTGAGAAAGAACATCTGGATTTACAGGACCGCCTTTTGGCACTAAAAGACATGCGGGATTTAGTTGAATATAGGAAGCATCAAGCATTTCTTGACTTCAAGAAAAAAGTCGAATCAAGCGAACCGCCCACAGAGTTTCTACCGGACTCTCAAGTTATGATTTTGGACACATCCTCTCAGCCTGGCACTTGTAAACCACTGTCCAGAATTTATAAAGGACGTTATAGGCTCATATCAATTGTTTCTCCAAACGAAGTCCTAGTTGACATAGAGGGTAGACCCACACTTATAGGAAAGACTCGTTTGAAATATTACGTCCCACCAACAACACCTAATTCGGAGTTCTAAATGAAATATAAGCGTTTTTTGAAATCGTCTAATTAACGTTTTAAGCCGGTGAAACTTCCGACTTTGTCTTTCGTTTTGCCATGCATTCATATTTCTAAAGGAGCTTTATTTTAAAATCTCCTGTTAAAGGCACCGCACTTCACAAATGATCTTTCTCCCGTGCAATAATTTTCTGGCCATACGATGCACTCACATCTCACCTACCGAATCCTGATTTATTTTTGAGGCATTGGTTCACTTCCCGACATACCATCCTAACCTCCCGGCACTTTCCCCTTTTTCCTCCTTCGCGTACGTAAACCGCCACTTAATAATAGCGACCCTGAATTTTCTCAACCCACCCTTTCTTACAGATGCAAGAAAACATCCTCTCATCCGCATTCACTTATTTCCTTCCTGTATCTTAATCTTGAACAGCTGGTTCTCTTCAAACACTTGAGCGCTCTAAGGATACATGAACGAAATCTGTTGAATACTTCATACAACTCACGCTCAATAGACATTGTTTATATAAGAAAAGACACCTCCACCCTTTACCATTTTCATAGCATGTTAATACAAAGTGACTAAATTCCGTTTCTTTCGATTCAAATATACGGTTACGTCGTGACCCACCCCTAGGAAATACTAACTCCGCCACTATGTCCTTTCCTCTTCTACGACCCCTTTGCCTTAAATACCTCAAAATCACTCACTAATTCAGTATAGCCATACTGTTTATCTTTAAATTTAGGTGTTTACTTTATTTCCACAACAACAACAAAGAATTTCTAGGTAATACTTACCAAATTTCTTCTTCCGGACTCTTATAATAACATCTCGTTCACACACCACTCACACAAACACTAAACTTTCACCCTTGAACCTTCTTTCTACACGCTTACAATTACGGTACAAATCTCCCAGAATATACCTCCGCACAGGTCATTTACCCTGAATTCTCTATGATGCAGTATGACCTACTTATGCTAGTGGACAAAATAGCCTCTTCATCCCGTTACGCTTCTACCAAAATATTTTGTTTCTGTTGAGGACAATAAGGAAAGAACTACACCAGATTATAAGGACTACTAAAATAATAATAATAATTATTATTATTATTATAATTCCTTCCTACTGCCATCCCTTTTTCCTCCTTGCAGTTTATTGTGTTATCCCTCGTTCCACGAGTTCCTGCCTTCGACTCCCGATTAGTTCCAATCACGGCTTTCTCCTTAAATTTTACTTGCAATAATTATTGCCTCTTAGAAACAAATTGCACTATATTTTGTCTGTCACCGATTACATTTTTTTAATCCGTGACCTTTGTCAACAGTAATTTTGTGGTGCATACATGGTATCAAACATGTCCCATTATTTTTTTACTTCTCTCTCCATATTCTTTTTCTTTCCTCCTCTAATGCGATATGAAAATAACGAAAAGCCTTGCCTACACTCTGACAGAGTTACTCATGCACAAGCGTACTTTTACGTTTTCTTAGTTCCTTTCATTTACGTCATTCTTCCTGGACCCTTGCTTCACCCGCCCTGGGACAGCACTTCCAGTTCCTGGAGAATCCAGAGAGATGTAGCCAGCAATGCCTCCAGCACTTCCAATTCCTAGAGAATCCAAAGAGATGCAGCCAGCCCTGCTTCCATCCACTTCCAGTTCCTGGAGAATCCAGTGAGATACAGTCAACCCCACTTCCAGCACTTCCAGTTCCAAGAGAATCCAGAGAGATGCAGCCAGCTCTACCTCCAGCGGCTTCCAGTTCCTGAAGAATAAAGAGGGATGCTGCCAGCCCAGTCTCCAGTACTTCCAGTTCCTGGAGAATCTCGAGGGATGCAGCCAGCCCTGCTTCTAGCGACTTCCAGTTCCTGAAGAATCCAAAGAGATGCAGCCAGCCGTGCTTCAAGGGCTCCAGTTTGATATGCGACCAGCGCTACTCAACTGCATTCCAGTTTGCAGCATTCTGAACTTTTACATTGACTTTCTTCGTATATCAGTGTTTTCCCTATGTAACAACACCCATTAGTGCTTTATTTTGAGATTTTAAAGTCACTGGTACATAAGAACAGGTGACAGACTTTTTTTGAGCCGAGGATTGAGACATTCCTCATTTTGAAATTTAAAAAAAAACTAAAAGTATATAGTAAACAGATCACCTCCAAGTATGAAAGACAATATAGGAGAGTGAAATCATTTTAAAATAGAAGTGACAACATGTTTTGTTTGTAAACGCGGAAGGTTTTAGAAAAGTGGAATCGAAAATCATTTCACAAACAATGCTAGTTTCAACTTTCAGTTCCGCGAAAAGTAGAAATGAAAGTGCAAGGAAACTACTATATAAACCTTAGACAATTTAGTTAAATCTTTCAAATATCTATCGACCATACACCTCTTAGTGACTACTCGCGCTTATTCGAGACGGATGTCAGTGATTTCGGAAAGTGCTGTGCAGATTCTGTTTGCAATGGACACCATATTATTGTAAGTACGCTAACAAGAACTCTGTTGGTAACCTTAGTGAAATTCACGCAAGAGAGTGTTAACATGAAAGCGAGAATGTGAACCTCTTAAGAATCATGATACTGTTATTCATTTCATAGGCACCTTGTTGATGGTTAAATTTATATTCACGTTCTTATGCATAATTCCCGTAAATTAGTTTTCTTTGTATCATGCCTTTAATGCTTAGTTACTAGCTGTATACTACCTGCGCTATGGCAATCAATCTCAATCAATCTCACTCAATCATATTTTTTATATAATTTCTTACAATCGTCACATGTAAAATAAGGGTAATCTGCATTAGAAACACATAGTTCATGATACCAGAAACTGCAAACCATACACTGTACCCAGTTCCCACCGTTAGGGCTCTTGTTGTATTGAACCTTACGTTTGGGACAAACGTAGTTGTCATTGCGTTTGCGCAAGGATTGTGGTGCTTCGAAGGTTCGCTGGCTCGGTGTGGAAAATAAAACCTTTCGAGTGCTCCTCTGGTTACGCTTAGGGCGGGATTGTATTTTTGGAGGACCATCCATATACTCTGGAGACTTGATTATTGTTCCACTTGCATTTAAACCTGTTTTTGCTGCCTTTTTCCTTTGAGACGAATCACAGTTTCTTGTAGGTGTACGAGTCAAGTCATGGAAAGTAATAGACGGAGTTGCCTGTGAAGTTGAAGGAACACTGCTTCCTTGTCCTTCAACGGTGTCTCTTTGAAGAGTGTCATTTAATGAATGAGGTACCGATGGCATAATGTCACTATCTGCAATTTTGAATGGATCTAGTGGGTAAATTCCTGTTGATTCGTATCCACTCACACCAGTATCAACACACGCATCTTTAGACCAAGCTTTGTTGAGAAGTGTCCAAAGTGTATTTTTGAAATTGGTTTTCCTGGATGAGCATATACGGAC
This sequence comes from Thermobia domestica, assembly GCF_964235325.1. NCBI lineage: Eukaryota > Metazoa > Arthropoda > Insecta > Zygentoma > Lepismatidae > Thermobia > Thermobia domestica. Next base: position 184,525,869 of record NC_137456.1, read on the forward strand.
AGCTTACATGCATCATTGTAATACTGTTTAAGGGGTTTTAAAAAAGCAACGTCTAGGGGCTGCATTTTGTGCATAGCATGTGGAGGAAGGCAAATCATATGAATATCACTCTCCAATGCATGTTCAAGAACATGCACATCTTTGCAGTGGGCCCCATGACCGCCTAACACAGGCAAAATTGGTCCTTCTGGTTTGTGAGAGGCTAGGTGATCCAGAAATTTGGGGGATGTCGGATGTCATGTAGCCTGTCTCTGACATTCCTACTTTTGTTCCTGGTGGCATTTCTAGTAGAAATTATTCCTTCTTTCTCTTCCCTTTCATAATAATAAATGGTGGTGAAAATTGTCCAGTGGCAGATACACAAGCTGCAACAGTAACAGTTTTTCCCTTCTCTGCATTTGTTTGAGAATGAACGTCCTTTTTTTCCCTTACTGATATTACCTTTCCTGGTTTATAAACAAGCTGGAACCCTGACTCGTCACAATTGAAGATGTTACCTGGTTTCATCCACAAATGTAAATCATCGTAGCAACTTACTTAATTGGGAGAAGAAGTATTGTATTGTATTGTATATTTTCCTTTGTTATTGATTGGGCTCGAGTGAATGACAAAGCTTCGGCTTTCCGTACACTAAGTTTTGGATGTGTAGACAGGAATGAATGAACCCACTCATATCCTGCCGTTTGAGCGATTTTGTTAAATCGGTGAGGTATCTTACGTTTATCTGCGAACTGATAGGCTACGTGACATAAATCATTAATCGTTAACCCATAGCCACATGAATCTAATAGACAAAGACGTTCCTCGATTTCCTTCTCTTGTTCAATTGTAAAGGACATGTGTCCTCCTAATATTGGACGCGAATATCCAAAGCGTATTTTGTCTCTCAGTGTGTTCCTGGGAACATCGTATGCATGAGTAGCAGAAGCCAAAGGCATACCACTTTTCACTGCGTCGATAGCAGCACTCATTGTCTCAACAGTCCACTGGCATTTCGATGATTTTCTTTTATAGTTCCCTACCATATTCGCACTTTTAAAACACAACATACACGATTTTAAGTGTGTTGCTTAATTATATCCATCTAAGGCATAAAAACATTGCCATTCACGAAGTGTTGAGGTTCCCCGATTTTCCTATGTCGGAGTTCCCCGTAGTATCATGTCTGCAATTACAGTTAGCAACACTGCACGGACAAATGATTTGTATCCCATTACTCAGCATGGAGCTTGTGCCACCACACAATGCTCAATACGCAACAACTCGCAATGATCTTGATACTTACCTTTCAGTATCACAATTTTAAAATACACACATATTTCCGGATACATGAACTCACCTCTGCTCTCTTTGTTCCCTCTTCTATCCCAATAAATTCAACTGTAATGGCGCGACTTTCTACAACACGTCTTAAAGCTTTCCTGCATCAACCTCGATCATCGGTTATCTTCTATTGTCCTTCAACTAAAAGTTACAGTGTTGCTAAGTATCAAGTGTCGGAGTTCCTCCACAATTACCTTAATGAATTAAGACAATAAAAATATTCAAATCAGTTGTAAAATCTTTCAATATTTTATGGTAACTGGCAAGGGCGCCGATCCTGGGCCCCACATCAAGGCTCATGTGGACCCATGTATTTTTTAAGAATATGTTTTTATTATTATTATATGTATTGTTGTATGTATTTTTTAATGAATGGGCCCCCGAAATTTACAGAGAAATCGGCGCCGTTGGTAACTTGCAAAAAAATATAATCTATTTCGTAAATATATATTTATATCACGAGTTATATTGTGGTTACCACAGTCGTTGTGTAAAAAATGTTCTTATGCTTCGTGTCTACATCTGTTGACAGTCTGTGGATTACAAGCACTGGCACAATTGGCACCGGGGTGAGGGGGACATGTCCCCTCCAATCTTGGAACTGAGGGATTGTGCCCCCCAATAATCCGATTTGAAATGTGTTTTTTTGGGGGGGGAATGTGATGAATTATGTCCGATTGCCACAAAGAAAAATGAGATGAAATTGATATTTCCCCAGAATAAGTACCAAATCTGCCCGCCTCACAATGTTGAAGACAACTCTGCTCCCTTGATCCACCACACTATTGTTTTTCAACATCATAAATATTTTCAACATCGCTTTATGGGAACGGTCTTACCCTCATAAGCAAACATGTGTTTTTAGCTTGTGCGGAGAAACAGTGTTGAGGCTAAGGCCTCTTCCACAAAAAGTAAATATTATCGTAGAAGTACTTGTGTGTGGATAGTAGAAGTAATTGTGCGTAGATATTGTATATGTAAAATAAGGCAATTCGTGATTCCCAATTGTCCCTGTGTAATCTATTTCGTAAATATATTGATATCAAGAGTTATATTATACAGTATGCGGCACGTAAAACCGGCCCGTAAAGTGAACACATAAAATGAAATGTAATGTATTGAATATGATTAACTAGAACACATAAATGAAATGTAATGTAATGAATATGACTTAATTTCCTGGTTGACTTTCGAGGACTTCTTGTCATTATCTTCTCCACCTGCATCTTTAATTCAAGTGTGCAGACAGATGGTCGTCTGTTCCTGGGAGCATTTTGAACCGATCCTGTACGCCGCCATTTTTCAATCAATTTCTGAATGGTGCTTTTTGCTGGCACAGAACGTCCTGGAAATTTCTCCCGAAACAAATACTTTGTTTTCACAAAAGATCCAGTGAGAATGAACCCTTCAACAATGGCAACACGCTCGGGTATCGAATACGACATTATCACACACTGACACTCACCCGGCTTAACACAACGAGGCCTATTTCTCAACTGGTTTCGACAAGTTTCACTGGCTGCGGCTGCACGTGACTGCTGCAGGTCACGTAAGTCGACCCGACCTCGACACGCCATCTCTTGGTAGGAAGGTAGATTATTTAAGTGTTGCCAAAAACACAATATACCAGAATATTACGACGGGACGATTTTACGTGCCGCACCCTGTAGTTACCACAGTCGTTGTATAAAAAATATTCTTGATGCTTCGTACCTGCATCTGTTGACAGTGTGAAAATTACAAGGGTGATGAAAAGGAAATCCTTTTTGGTAATACTGGATGTTACTATAACAAAGGAGATTACCACTTATTCCCCTTCTATTAAGCGGCGAAAATCTGTCTCCAATATTCGGGGGGGAGGCGGACAGGTAAGACCGTTCCCATAAAGCAATGTTGAAAATATTTATGATGTTGAAAAACAATACTGTGGAGGATCAAAGGAGTAGAGTTGTCTTCAACATGGTGAGGCTGGCAGATTTGATGCTTATTCTGGGGAAATATCAATTTCATCTCATTTTTCTTTGTGGCAATCGGACATAATTCATCACATTTTTCCCCCCCCAAAAAAAACACATTTCAAATCGGATTGTTGGGGGAACAATTCCTCAGTTTCAAGATTGGAGGGGACATGTCCCCCTCATCCCCCCGTGCCATTTGTGCCAGTGCTAGTGATACACACACTGTCAACAGATGTAGACACGAAGCATAAGAACATTTTTTACACAACGACAGTGGTAACCATAATATAACTCGTGATATTAATATATTTACGAAATACATTTTTTTTTCAGTTACAACGGCGCCGATTTCTCTGTAAATTTGGGGGGCCCATTCATAAAAAACACATAGAACAATACATATAATAATAAAAGGTACATATTCATAAAAATACATGGGGCCCATATGAGCTTTGGGGGCGGGGGCAGTATGAGCGCCCTTGCCAGTTACCATGAAATATTGAAAGATTTTACAACTGATTTGAATATTTTTATTGTTTTAATTCATTATAAACATATGGAGAATTAACATTTTACTTGTAACTACAAGTGGCTACTTTATTGGTTGAAGCAGAAAATAAAATAAAATAAAAATAGGAAGTTGACGTCCTCGAGAATCGAACCCGTAACCCTTAAAACGAGAGTCACAAACGCTTCTGACTTCTTCTTTTTTTTAAATATATTTATTGAACTGTAATAACTAGTACATTACAAACACTGATGTTACATTACATCAGACCAGTATAGTATGGAAGCTTACAAGATCACTTTGAGGAAATTAGCAAACACAGATGGTTCATGCAGATGCATCATAGGAATAGTCTGATGAGCATATTTTAAGAATAAATAATATTCCTCCACTGTACACTTCGGCGTAGAGGACATAGTATAATAGATAGTATGCCCAATAAGCCAATTAACGGCATTGAGTTTTGTATTGGGATACCACACATAATCCGGAAATGCAAGTATACGCCGGTCAAAATAGTTAGCTGGTTTACGACAGATCACTGCAAGTAATCCACATAAAGAGGTCCAGATGCGAGTTGTATCAGTGCACTCAGACACACGATGCAAAAGAGTATCCAGTCGACCGCAGTGCATACAATTACGAGATTCAGAACGACGAATAGTATGAAGTCGTTCATTGGTAGGGTGTAAGTCATGAATAAAGTACAACCAAACATCACGAATGTCCGAAGATAAAATTTTGTTGTGTACATTTCGCCATATCACATGCCAGTCATAGGTGGGAAACTTATGACAAATTCGGGGTACAGAATGACACATAATGACACTGTTGATTAAAGTGCCATACAACATTTTAGTGGAAATGGTGCAAGCCTCGGGTAACGGTGGGACATATGCCCATGCGGAAATGAGTTCCCGCACATATGCACGGCAATGAGGAAAAAAGCGAATGTATGGCGGATTATTTTCAGTTAATGAAACAGTCCAGCATGATATCCATTGCGATGTGTGTGAGTCAGAATCAAGAAATAACTTCAACCCGTTACGCATATAAAGAGCTTTGCATTTTAGTGTCACATTAGTAACTTGTAATCCGCCTGTAAAATATGAGCAATAGGTAACATGTGGGAGTCGGAAATAAAATCCACTCCACAGAAACCAGCCCATGAGAGAGTCAATCTTCCTTGCATAACACTCAGGCAGAGGAAAGATCTGAGCTGCATACCACACTTCAGAAAGAATGTAAGTATTAACAAACCAGGTGCGTCGGATCAAATTCAAGCTCCGACCTTTATTGTCTGCACTAAATACGCGTAAGTTCTGAAGAATAGGGTCCCAAATTATATCTGTCAGCACGTCAGTTCGAACTGTAAAGGTAATACCAAGTATTTTGACGTGGTCATTTATCATATACTGGTGGTCAATAGAAAAGGGTGACGTGACCATGGAAGCATTATATGACAATAACGACGATTTATTCGCATTGATTTTTTCACCACTCACCTGCACGAAAGTCTGTAGACACCGTTCAATATGCGTAAACTGTTCATTTGTAGTGAAAAGGAGTGTCACATCATCAGTGAAAGCTTGAACATTGATATTTTGAAAATCATGATTCACTGATGAGGGGAGCGACATTAGATGGTAGAACAGAGGTTCAAGCGCCAAATTAAATAAATATACAGATAAAGCACATCCTTGTCTTACTCCACGACTTATGGAAAAGGGAACTGTAAGGTGGCCATTTATTTGCACACGGGAAGTGGCTGAAGAGTACATCGCACGAATCAAGCCAATAAATGAATCACGAAACTTATAGGCTCGTAGAACTGTGTAGAGATAGTCGTGGGATAAAAAGTCAAAGGCATTTCGGAAGTCCACTGATAATAAACATGCAGGCATGCGCTTAAATTTAAAATATTCAGTGATGTCACGGATCTTGCTAAGAACAGAAAACACATTCTTGGTGGGATGAATTGCTGCCTGGAAATCACTAATAATCTCGTGACAAAAAAGTTTCAAGCGTCGTGCTAAAACTTTAGAGAAAAGTTTCATGTCAGTATTGAGTAATGTTATAGAACGGCAGTTCTGTATGGTCACCGGACAGTTCGTTTTAGATATGAGAACAATGACACCTTGATTATCAATGAAATTGCGATGCCTTAAGAGCTCATTAGAAAGGTGGCATAACTCCGCTCCAACAATATCCCAATAGGAAACATAGAATTCATAAATTAGTCCATCTGGACCGGGACTCGTGCGGTCTTTACATGTACTCAATGATTCTCGGACTTCCGTCGAAGTAATGTCCGCCATTAATTGTTGGTGTACGTCGGGAGACAGTTGAGGCATTGTCTCCGGGAAATATGTCTCTAGTGCAATAGCATTGATTAAACCAGTACGATATAAGGAAGAAAAATGTTCATACACATGAGTCCTAAGATCATTAAGATCCTTAACTTCGCCAGCACCATCCACCATAATAGCTTCAATGTAGTTCTGTTGACGTCGCTTCTGCGATTGAATATAGTGGTAAGAGGAGATGTGTTCAGATTTACAAAATGAGGCAGACGTGGAAGCCGTCTGATATCGTTCAAGAGCCCGAAGTTGTGTGCGTGTAATCTGCGCTTTAACCCTATGAATATGACTGAGATTTTGAGGGCTGCTGGGTTGAGACCAGAGATCGTTTAATAAAGCGTAGTGATATTCTAATGTCTGATGAGTCTCGCGCTTAATTTCTTTTCCGTACCATTAGAAAAAAACGTTTTATGTTGGGTTTAACGTAAGAAGTCCGCCATTCCGAAATAGTTGAAAAGTAACGTCGTTGACGTACCCAATATTGCCAACGTTGATGAAAATCATTCCTATTGGTAGCTGAATGAAGAAGTTGAGCATTTAATTCCCAGTAGCTCCTACCATGCGTATGCGAGACACCTGTCGGAATTTTAAGAACACAATAAACCGCTGCATGGTCGCTAAATGAAACTGGACATGTGTCCGTTTCAATTATATTTGAACACTGAGAAGATGTTATGTACCACCTATCTAACCTGGACATCATATGACTATTCTTAAAAATAAATTTAGGCACCGTCCAATGATTCCACTACACATCCCTGAGCAGCAACTGTTGGATAAGGCGGGTAAAAGTGACACTAGGGTGGAAGATGCCAGTGGTATCGATTTTTCCTTCCAGTACATTAAAGTCACCACCCATAATAATAGGATCAAAATTATCTGGTAAAATCTGCACAATTTCCTCGTTATAAAAATGATCACGAGAACGCCCGTTAACTGTTCCAGAAATACCATAAACGTTCAGAATATTAAATCCATCACAAAATAAACTGATACAACGCCCAGAGGGAAGTCGCTTGATGCGTTCTACGACAATACCCTTTTTGATTAAGATAGCAGTACCCCGATTGTTGGGTCCGATATTCACAATTGCATTGTACATTGGCAGAAATTCAAAACATTCAAAGCGGACCTCTTGCAGAAGAATGATGTCGTAACCACTTTGCATAACAAAAGTTTTTAAACTATTTTGTTTCGCTGGATGGTGAATGCCAGCGATATTGATTGTACATAGACGGCGCACGTTAGGTCTAGTAGGAGACGGAGAACCTGCCATCAAGTTAATAAATACATAAAATAAGAAAGCAATCTGAAAAAATAACACCAAAAACTGGATAAGTTGTGCAAAAATACACCACACTACAGAGGGGGGAGAGGAGAAATATTGCATCCATTTGAAACACAATCTCCACCACTCTTCCTGAAGTTTGAAAAGAAAGAAAAATAAAAACATAAATAGAAACAATCCGGTAAACATCGCGTGAGAACTGTACTGCAGGGAAAGCAGAAAATAAAATATATGGCATAAGAACCCGAAGGCACGTGAACGGTGCTGACGAGAAGCTATACACAAGAACTTATGAAGCAGTAGGTTCTGTTTCACCACTCTCCTCACGAGACTCGCGTGTAGCAGAGAAGTTGTTACAAACTATGTCAGAGTCAAGGTCACTACCGCCGCTATGTGTTTCCGGGTCATTCACACTATCTAGGATTGCTTGGGTAACACTGTTTTATTTGAGAGCACTTTTCGTTTTTTACGCAACGATCGCCGTAGTTGATTTTCATGAGCACTAGTAAAGGGCAAAGTATATTCAGATGCATTGTCAAGAGTTGTGGCTGATTTCTTAGTAAGCTGAACATGAGAGGTAGACAATGGGACAACATCCTGCGACGTTGCCAGATTGGGAGGGGCAGTTTGTAGCACTGAGTTGATCGAGGGGCACTGAATCGGGTCAACACAATCTTGTAAGGCCGTAGTACTTGGCTCATGTTCTGTTATGACATGATGACATAAAGTAGGAAATTCTGTAGGATCGTGCACCAAAAGAGGGGAGCTGGAGACACATCAAGAACACTCGTGGAAACACTGGGCCGTAAAGAAGGAGACAGTGAGTTTAACAAGTAATGCGGCGTTTTCGGGAGATTACCAGTGGATAAAGCTGTCATACGAAAGTCGTCCTGTTTGTGCTGAAGACGAGGTAACTGACGAGGTGGTACACCTTGTCTCAAAAAGGTTGAGCGCATTCTTTATTGGTGTTTTGAGGCAAAAATTTTTTAAGTCCAACTTCGGGTATCTTCGGAAAATAGTAAACCAGGTTCGACTCTCCAAGCCAGCCTTTGCAATCGGGAAAAAGTTTGCATATGTGTTTTTCTTCTTTTAAATTTAATAAGAAAACCAACATTGATTGAAATACTTAATGATACAATATTTCGAAACCTTGTATTAATGTCAGCACATGCTTGTTTGTCATTTACCTCTCCATACGTAATGGAACATTTAGATACGTAAACGAAACATTCCATATGTAAAAGAATGCTCAAAGTTAAGACATAGAACATAATTATCGCCTGAGTACTAAAATAAAAGTCAAAGTAGAACAAAAACAGCGTTTGTAGTGGATATGAATGGCATAATTTTTTTGAGATCCTTTATACATCGCTAGAAGCATGATACCAGACGTTCTTGTGTTAGCTCACTGGTAAGCTGTCGGATTTCAAATCTTAAGGTTATGAGTTCGATTCCCATCTGGCTCAATGATTTTTATGAAATTATATTTTCCGTAATGCATGAAAAATTATATAAAATAATTACATTAAAATGCATCAGTTGTATATATATAACATAATCATTGCAGTACACAGTAATTATTATGTTTAAAATATAACATCTGAGATAATTTTCACAGTAGGTCGGTATTATATATGAAAATGTTAAATACAAGTTAGGAAAATCGTTTAATAGCAATAAATAAATTATGTAGTGAATTTATTTGCAGCTATTTGTCATACAGACGTAACTTCTCAATATTCTCATTACAGCATGCCATTTACATTCGTGAAATACAGTATATTCCTACGGATATAGAAAGTGTATAAACAGAGTATCCAAAGTCGGATCCTGCTTCAAGACACATAACTTTTCCGGATCCCACGAGAAGAAACACAAATTCTCTTTAGAACGGAATGTCGTTACTTAGAGTCTCATTCGAATACGTTGAATATGCTTTTGTATATTCATCTCTCTCTCTCTCTCTCTCTCTCTCTTTCTCTTTGTTTATGGGTGTGTGTGTGTTGCGGAATATCCCAAGTTGAATACAACACTTGCAAAGTATATGAGCATCATTGTCATCGAATACCGGAAATTGAAAGTCGTGTTTCTTCAGGTTGGGTTTTCGTGTTTATGTTAACTCACTGGTAGAGTACGGGCTTGGCAATAAAGTGGTCTTGAGTTTAAAGCCTGCAGCGAATTATCATTTTTTGTTAGTAGAATTGCACAGAAATCGGATAGAAGGAGTGGTTTAGTTCTAGAAGTATTTTCAGAAGCGTTTAGGCAGCCTTGAAAAGGGCTGTTTTCGGGAGTTAAGGCCGGGACATTAATATTGTATCCAAGACCCTTCTGAATTTATTACACGCCCCATTCTTCTGGGCATTGAATCTATTAAATGGGTGACAAATCTATCTCCTTCCCCTATCTCCAGACATGCTTCGGAAACAAGATGCCACAGATCATCCTGAGTTCTTGGTGGATCGGCCTCAGGCCAACTGTCCCTTAGAGTACGCTTCACTTCTGCCCACATATTTTCAATGGGATTGAGGTCTGCTCCACGAGGCGGCCAGTCAATTAAATAAATCTCAGGCTGCCCTGCGAACCATTCCTGAACCACGTGGGAAGTATGTATTGGCGATTGGTCTTGCTGGAAGTGAATTACACCATCAGGCTGAAATACTCGCACAGATGGCACCATGATATTACTCATAATGTCTTACTGAGCACTGTCCAGATGTCCTTCAATTCTATGAAGCTGTCCCGCTCCGCGACTCGAAATCCAACCCCAACATGAAATAGATCATGGCCACTGCGATTGCAAGCAGCCACATATCCAGGGTTATATCGGATGCCTCTCGGACGATACACAAAATGGCGTCCCTCATTTGATGTTGTGAATATGGATTCATCTGAGAAAACTACGTTTTCCCAATTGTGACCCACATTCGCCTGTGCAAACGCGAGACGGTAAATTTTGTGATCGTTTGAGAGTTTTTCCTTCACGGCAGCAAAACGGCCACGTAACCCAGCATGACGAAGCCTTCGCAGAGCTGTATGCTTACTACCAGGAAAGAGAGAAGCTTCCCTTAGCTGCCTAGACGTCCTTAGTGGGTCTAACAGGGCTTCGTTTACTAATCTCGCATCTTCGGCTTCGGTTGACACATGCGGACGACAAGGAGATAGCAAATTACCAGTCTGACCTGTAGCATCATATTTGCGAATCCAACGCCTTCCTGTAGAGGCCGTGACACCTACTTGCCTGCTAGCTGCAGTTGCAGAATAGCCTTCCTACTCCCATAAAGTAATTACTGCTGTACGTCTATCCATAGTTACCTATGTTCTGAGCTGTGAGTAGGAAGCAATAGGTAAAAGCTAGTACCTGACATGTGAATAGTTACTTGCACGACACGCCTATTGTAGGGAACGACTTGGTCAACGACTGTCGAAAGAAATCTGAAAATGGTGCGCCGTAATAATAATATTAAAAACAGTTTTTATAAAGGAATATTAATACATACGAAAAGATGTTTAAAGAATAAATTGTTATACTTACTATACACATATAAAAACATATACCATATACTAAGCAGATTGAGCGATATGATGATAGCTGTTTTTAGACGAACACTTTCGAAGTCCAACTTCGGGTATTTTAGGAAAGCAGTAAACTAAAGCTGCTGTTTCAAACCTCCAAGCCAACCTTAGAAATCGGGAAAAAATGTACAGATATGTTTTTCCTTCTGTTAAATATAATAAGACATGTGGAAATGGTATTAAGTGTAGAAAAAAAAGTAACATTAATTGAAATACTTAATGATACAATATTTCGAAACTATGTATTTACACTCTCGTTTCGTCATTGTGGTTTCCATACGGAAAAGAACATTTACGTATGAGTTCAGTTATATTTCAGAAGCAGCTTCCGAAAAGCGGTCATGTTAGCTCAGTGGTGCACCCCCGAGCGTTTAAATCGTGAGTTCGATACCCGTTCAGGTGAGATTCTTTTATGATATTCTACTTTCCTCAATGCATGAAAATCATGTAAAATAGTTACATTACAATTCATCAGTTGTATATATCAGTTGAATATATATATTCATATCATCAGTTGTATATATATCAGTTGAATATATATATTCATATCATTTCACGACATAAGTAATTCTAATTTTTAAAATATAACATCTGAGGTATTGACAGAACGTCGGTATGTTATATGTGAATATTAAATACAAATTAAGAAAATCGTGTAATAGCAATAAATAAGTTATGTAATGTATTTATTTGCAGCTATTTTCATACGCAGATAACTTCCCAATATTCGCATTACAGCATTTAGGTAGAGCATATCGAAAATCGGATCGTGGTTTGCTACCTACCGTTTCCCTTGGGTGCTGGCTCCCGAAGAACTCCCTAAGAAAACAGCTGATAACAATTCTGGTCCAGGCTCATACTCTGGGCGCAGGTTGATAATACTGAAATATGACAAGTGGTTTGACATAAGTCACGTTGGTGCTTTTGAGACTCAGGTTGTATTATACTTACTTTTACGTATGCACACGCATACATGTACGCAACTGGCAAGTCGTCTGCTCGCAGGAATTCACACACACATGAATGAAGACGGTGATATTTACTTAGGTAAATTCCTATTTATTGAGTATGAATATATGTGGGTACGGACGGAATAAAAAATATATATAGATTAACAGCACACAAAATTCTCACTTGACAGAGCTAACCCAGACAGCACAATGCACGTACAGTATCCGTATAGTACATGTACAATTGCACGGATGCAACATGTGCATCATCTGTATAAATGCACGCCTGTACATGTGATGCATATATACATGCCAGGTCCTATTCAACATCTTCACGTGCACAGAACATGTGCAATGCACAGGTACATGTCCTGCACAAGTGATTTACACCTACCGCGCAGGTGATTTACAAGTAGCACGTATTCGATTTGCATGTAGTTCACAGGTGATTTACATGTAGGACCGCGGTGATTTACATGTAGGACCGCGGTGATTTACACGTAGCACACAGGTGATTTACATGTAGCACACAGGTGATTTACACGCAGTATCCAGGTGATTTACATGTAGGAAAGATATGATTTACACGTAACACACAGGTGATTTACACGCAGTACCCAGGTGATTCACATGTAGGACAGAGGTGATTTACACGCAGTAACCAGCTGATTTACGTGTACAATAGAGGTGATTTGAAGCAGTACCCAGATGACTTACACGTAGTGCACAGATTATTTCCTCGTAGTAAAGAGGTAATGTAAAAGCATATTCGAGATGCAACGAAAAAAAGGAGTTTATATATTTGGTGTCTTACGCAGTAACACTATCTATAACTGCAAAGACATCACCTTTAAAGTATATAACAAGTAACTAATAATTGTCAGTAGAATTTTAGTTTTGGAGTTTATTATTTGCAACGAGCAAAGCTTTATGTAGTATCTTTGACATGTTTGCCAAGTAACAAATAACGCAACCTATTCTGCTGTAATCGGTCACGAAAATAATTTTGCAAACCTATGAACTGTCTGACAGTAGTTACATCAGTACAATGCTGCCACCTGTTGATCTTGTATCCTAGCTCAGTGGGCGTTATGGATTTTTTACAATCATTCAGCTGTTATTCGTAGAAAAGTCTCTATAACATCGCCTGGAGGAAAAACGACACCTACCAAAAATGAAGGTAACTTTCTGTTGATTAGAATGAGAGTAAAAGTATACACTTGCACGGTATTATGGACGTCTCTAGCCGTGCAAATACCCATGTGCACACAACGGCTTAAGCACCGGTAATTTAAATGTGCTTCATCCACGCAAATGCACATGTGCTCATAACAGCTTAAACACGGGTTACGTACCTGCGCTGCATCCACACAAATGCACATGTGTATATAACGGCTACAGCACGGGTTATATAAATGTGTACTTCATCCATGCAAATGCACATGTGCACATAGCGGCTTAAGCACGTGTTCTGTACTTGTGCTTCATCCACGCAAATGCACATGTGTATGTAACGGCTTAGGCACGGGTTATGTAAATGTGTACTTTATCCATGCAAATGCACATGTGCACATGCACGACTTAGTCACTGGTTATGTACGTGTGCATAACCCACGTAAATGCACATGTGCACATACACGGGTTATGTAAGTGTGCTTCATCCACGCAAATTCACATGTACGGCTTATGCACGGGTTATGTATGTGTTCATCATCCACACAAATGCATATGTGCAAATGTTGGGCTTATGCATGGATTGTGTACATGTGTCGTACATGTACGTGTTGTCTGGGTAAATGCTCAAACAGAAGAAATTGCACTGCGGCAATCGAATAAGCGAAATGGAGAATAAAACTCTTAACACTGCATGGTAAATGTAGATATGCGGACACTATATACGAACACTAGAAACATAGCCCTTGTTTCAATATCACTTGCACTATAAATTGACTCTTCGCACTGAGTCGAGACTTTCACTGTGTAATAATGACAAGGAGAATGGGGAAATGCTGGAAAAACGCTGGTCAACGAAGTATCTTGAGTCCAAAACGACGCTACATATCCAGAAGGTATCCGTTTTCTTTAGCTTCACATCCTATATATTAATGCAGCACCACAAAGTTCTTTATATTATGAATTCTTGCTATCACTTCTTCTTATAACGAACTCTTTTTGCTTACTCCCCGCTTCTACTGACTCTTGGGAACAACCCGTTCTCTACACTTAGGGTTGACAATGCACTATATCAAATAAAGAAAATGTTAAAGTTTCTGCATTCATACTCAGTGCCAATGAACACTGGTAACATTTGATTTGGTCCCGTGAGAAAGAAACTTGGAAATAATAGTTAAAAAAGTGTAGCAGTCTAAACTAATAAATTTTTCCCATGGTTATTGGATTTTTATGCAGTACTGTTATACACAAAACAGTTCAGTGGAAAGGAGCGAACGATGGTAATTGTGTGTATGAGTCAATTCACCTACAACTCCTGCAGGACATGAACACTTGTTCTCACGGCAGGAAGGAGGACGTAATATGAGTGCATGAGAACACGACAAACACAATATCATTCACACACAATATCAACTTCGTATCCAAAAATATTCCCAATCTTAATAAATGTGGTTATAAAAAACGTATATGTGGAACAGTCATGGTGACAAAGACTATAAGTTGGAAACTATTTTGAGGAAAGAAAAAATTAGTTTCCTGCAACGAAGCATTCTGGCTAGACGATAAGTGTTGCATTGAAAAACAACAAGTTCTTTGTTAAACCGTGAGAAACGATACGGACGACTGAAGAACACCTGCATACACAGAAAGAATTGAAGTTCTAACCAAAAGGAAAAATAGCTGTCCGCTTCTATGAGTAAAATAATAATTTCGTTGCATGAATTAAAGTTAAAAAGAAATACACTAGTCGTCAAAAAACAGTTTTGTGGCCGGACAGACGGTCACAACTTGGCGAGCCGCAAGGGACCAGCACATTACGAGTTAGCGAAGTAATGCGTTGAGAATCCTGTTTAGACACATATGGGAAAACAAGTTGGGAGGTTTGTGGCTTCTCCTCCAAAATACGGAGTTGGCAACACTGTTCTTGGTTCACTGGGTATGGAGGATTATGGGGAGAAAACTCTGGTAACACTGTTTGCGATGAACACTATTCTTAGTGAATAATTAAAATAATATAGATTTCTTACTATGAATCACTAGGGCTATTTATTTTGTTTAGAACACTGTTGATCCAGATGGATGACTATCAGCTAATTCCAGATTCCATGAGATGTTCCTGAAAATTCCATATCCAGATGTCTTCTTTCTTCTTTCTTCTTTCTCCTGCGATGAAAGTTCCAATTGGTGAAATCCAGTCTTCTCGACAATTGGGGTTATGGGGTGCGAAGACAATTGTAGCACATAACTGAAAGCCTCTATTATTACTTTTTTTTTCAACACTGAGAATAAATATTCTCGCTTCACTGTGAACATTCACTTTAAAATAAGCTTTAATATATTCACTATTTGTTTGTGATGTGTATAACACTTTGGGCTAAACTGATTACGTGAAAACGAATACGTGGTTTCACGTGTATGTGTGAAAACTTTTATAGGGCTATATACTTTTGTTTCTATTTATTTATTTTTATATATATTCTTAGTCCATTAGTTTTTCTTTTCTTTCAAAATATTTATGATTAAATGGCTAAAATATTTAAATGAAAATCGACAAGTATAGATAAAGTGTAATAATACAAAACAGTAAATACTTTCAAAATACTGGAGTATATCGAGTGAATATGTTAACTTCAAAGAAAATAAAAAAATCAATTTATTAATCTGATTATGGATAATCGTAAAAATATAGGCTAATTCACCTGTAAACGGATGTTAAATCGAAATAATCCTGAAGGTTTAGACGGATAAACATCCGTGAGATAATTTTGTGTGAACTGTGAGAGCGCAAAATGTTGCATACTAATAAACAAAAAATTTAAATTCCCAAACATGGGTGAGTCACACATATATACTTTCAACAAAGAAGAATTCTTTTTGAAAAAATTACGAGTTGTTTCTTCATCCAAGTGTATCCAAAACACTCTACGAATTCGCATGCCAGTACATATATATACTGCTGAATCATTTCAACTAATCTCATCCATTAACTGATGAAGATGCCAGGTTCGATCTAAACAGTTCTTTAGTCTTATTAAAGTAAAACTAGTTAACCATTATCGAAAAATGCATGTAAAAAATATTCATTAGTCTTTATGAGGTAGTGGGATGTTACACAAGACGTCTGTAGAACATAATCATCTTCAAAACAAAATATAAGAATGTAAAGGGATACTGATCTTGAGTACTTCCAAGGAAATTCTTGAAGTCCAACTCCTTTTGCTTATAATAGGATAGTAAAATTTTGTTAACACAAAATCAACAATGTATGATAACAATATGTAGGCATATTTATAAATGCAATCATCTCTCATGATGCAAAAATTATATCGTAAACAAACGCCTAGCGTGGGCGTAATGGATGCTCATCGGCACTTCCATAGTGTCCACAAAGTCTGAAATAGTATACATCAACATGTTCATTAACGACACATGTATATTTATCGTAACATTCACACATTCGCCATCTCGAACTGTGATCTAACTAACGTATGCCTAAAATAAAATCCTATTATCAATTCATTGCGATGACCATGTATAGAAGCATAATAACAAGTAATTCCTTAGGATGTCAAGATAGAGACACATGATGTAAACATTCCTGAAATATTCATTATCGATGAAAATAGGACCCCATAAGTCGAAACATTGAAATAATATAAAGACTTTAATAATATTTCTCGAATAAACTTTTTAACTCTTCGGCTGTAAATCCAAATAAATGGTTAACAACAAGAATATTAACGTGAATCTTATTTCACCTTGATAGATTTTAAATTTTGGCATAGACAAAATTAATGGAAATTAGTTGGCATGGTATGAGTAATTAGTTCTTCAAATTGTATGCGTTCTTGTTCCACTAAATAGACAAAAGTTACGATTACCGAACTACAATAAAAGAAATATTTGAAATATATCACAATACATGCTAACATAGTCTTAAAATGCCAAGTGAACTTTGTGGTGGACAAAAACTGTGTGCGTGGGTTTTCTCGGGGTTCTCCCGTTTCCTTCCACTTTATTCATTCCACCATTTCATTCATTACTCATCACCACCGTCTCCTTTAGCCAAGCAGGCATAATCGTGAGACGTAAAACTCGAAGATTTCATTTCATTTCATAGTCTTAAAATACATGAGACAAAATATCAATACACGAATATTTCACAAAATCAAAATATACGTTATACAGAAATACTTCAGATTCTTCGAGGAAATCGGTTGAAATATGCAAATGGCATTAATACATATTATAAATTCACAAATGTTGAAATATTCATCAAGCATAAAATACATTATAATAGTAATACAATGAAACATCATTAAATTTTAATATTCAATATACACAGAACCGTATGTCTAAAACATAGGATACGAATAGACAAGTTACAACGAAATTTCAATGTGTGCATAAAGAAAGGGGAAAATTTCCAATAATTACCGAATGATGGGTTAATTACTGGCGTGTCCAAGTATTTCATGGTTCACCACGCCAAGTTTACCTAGAATGTAGTTTGGAAAATAAATTTAATCATCCCTTACTAATAACCCTAAAATTCCTTCCCGAAGAATCGGTCATATCAAGATGCTAAAGAAGCAAAAAGAAATGTTAATAAGAAACCCAAATAGTTTGTATAGATTCCAAAAGAAATGTTTAGCTACGCTGACTACCGCAACCGAAGGATACGACCGTACGTCTTGAATACATCTCTTCTTGTGTTTCCTATGACAAGGAAAAAAACTACATAAAATCTTAATGTAAAACATCATAAAACTTAACAGTCTACACTGTTTGACAGATCTCGATATAAAATATCGATGTACCATATTCTGCAAACACACAATCATATTAAAAGTCAAAAACTTTAATAAAAAGTCTGCTGAATCTGGCTTTTGCCTCAAAATAGGCCTCTTCTCAATAGAAGTCCTCCAGTCAAGTTCGGAACGATCAGTTTGAAAAATGAAGGTTGCCAGTAAGAAGTGTTGAAATAATATTTCAACAAAGGATCTCCTAGATATAAAGATAACAAACGGGCAGATGTCAAATTATTGGTTTGAACTTGCTTTACCTGGGAATCATCTTTCGGATCATCATTCACACTTTCCTCTTCTGCCTCCTCATTGAGATTGGATAAATGAAATTTCCCACTAGGAGTAAGAGAAGTAAGATTATTCGGAGTGTCAGGTGTTACTAAATTTAAATCTTGTAAAATGTGTTCTGGGAGTTGCCTTTGTGCCAAAGTTAACCAGATTTTGCGGGTTCCCGGCGTCGGATTCCAAAGTTTTGTCTTATCCATGGAGTGCAAACCTATATATTCACCTGTCGTGGGATCGATAAGTTCGACAACACGATTATCAAGGACTTTTACACAAAGAAAGGGTCCCCTGTAAACGTCGCAAAACTTGGAGATTTCCTTTTTAGTAGGTTACTAATATTCCGTTGTCTTAAAAAGACTAAGTCACCTCGTACCACTAGTCGACGTCGTTGTTGGGTTTGATTCCATCGCTTATTCCTCTTCTCGATAGTCGACTTTCTGCCGGGATCTGCCATGAGAAGTTTGTTTGACCAATCAATACCATCTTCCTCGTCAAAGTCTTCAGAAATCTGTAGGCCGAAATGTTTGAAAATAGGACGAGAAAAATGAATATTAAGGTGTATACTCGCAGGAGAAACTCCGAGGCTCTCTGTAATAGAGTAATTATGTAACAAAACTGCCTGGGTTAAGTTCTCAGCCCATTGCTGATGTGACTGACTGCACAACAACCTAAGAGTACTAAGAATTTCTTTACTAGACCGTTCTGTAATATTAACATGGGCGTGATAAGGTGTGGTGTGATGTACTTTAATATTGTATTCCTGCATCTTCGATAAAAATTTCTTACTGTGAAATACTGGAGCATTGTCAGTGAGGACAGCTTCCATTAGACCTAAGTTATGCATATAGATATCAAATAAGCATTTAAGAACTGCAGTAGCTGTAGCAGATTTCAAAGGATAAGCTGTACAGTATTTAGTGAATACGTCTACTGTAACCAATGCAAACCGAGCGCCACCTTTTCCTGTGGGGTAAGGCCCAAGGAAATCTAAAGCTAACAATGCCCTAGGATGTAAATAAGCATTAGTAGACAATAAACGTGCGGGTGGATGTTGATCCGGTTTGAATTGCATGCACTTGATGCAATCCCTGACGTGTTTCTTCACATCAGACCCCATCTTTCTCCTGTAAAATGACTTCGAAATAATTCTCACTGTTTTGTCAGTACCTGGGTGGTGAAATTGATTATGATAAGCAACTATTACTTTCTCCGCTAAAGATCTAGGGATACAAATTTTCCATGAATCAGGGAAATGAAAATCTCTGTACAATAAAATGTCATTATCTAACTTAAAGAATTTTGACCAGTTTCTGGAATTTCGAGGTAACTCCTCTATTTCTTCACCTTCTAAAAAGAAATAATAGGTAAATATTCAAAATCTTCACGTTGTAAACGGCGAAGTTCTTCAGGCGATACCTTAAGGATTTCATCTTGAATGACCTATAAAGAATGAACACGTTTAGTGGGTAGATCTGTAGAAGGAAATAAACGTGAAAGTGTATCTGCACACAAATTGTCGGAGCCTTTCTGGTAACGAATCTCATAATCCAACTGCTGTAATTCAATACTCCACCGTAGAAGACGGGTGTCCCAAGGTTTTGCTTTGTCCAGCCAGCAGAGGTTTTTGTGGTCTTTAATGAAAATGACATGATGACCAATTAACAGTTGACGCCATTTTCGAACGGCAAAGATGATCGCCAAACATTCTAACTCGCTCACGCTGTATCGGGATTCTGGTGACGTCAGAGTCCTACTAATAAATTGGATTATTTTTTTCTTTTCTCCTACATATTGATAGAGAACTGCGCTAATTCCGAGCCGAGAGGCATCTGATTGAATATAGTAGGGTAGGTCAAGATCTGGATGTGACAAAAGAACATCTTTACATATATCGGATTTAATTTGATGAAAAGCGTTTTCGTGGGCATCCTCCCAACGCCATTTCTTACTTTTTTAAGAAGTTCGAAGAGTGGTTTCATTTTCTCTGAAAAATGAGAAACGAAAGAACGAGACCAATTGAAAAGTCCTATAACAGATTGTAAAGATTTTATGTTAATAGGTCGGGGTAGGTTGCGTACAGCTTCCACACTTTTGGGATCCTTTTTGATGCCTTCAGAGGTGATGAGAAAACCTAGGAAAGGAATAGAGTCTGTACAAAATAAACATTTCTCAATGTTGAGAGTAAGATTAAATTCTCTAAATTTCTGAAAAATTTGTTTTAACAGCTGAAGATGTTCTTCGAAAGTGTCAGTAAAACATGCAAGGTCGTCGATGTACCTTAATATTTTAGCGTGTAATTCGGGTCCTAGTACTCTCTGTAACATACTATTCAATACACTACTACCATTTTTATATCCAAACATGTAACACGATACTGATAATGTTGGCCTTCAAAATTGAATGCGGTGTATTCCTGTGAATGCGGTGTATTCCTGTGCTTGATTATAACTGCTCACTAAATCAAGAGAGCTTAAGAATGGTTTACACCTGACCTTCAGCAACAGGTCCTGTATACCTTCTGATTTAGTTTGTCGTAATTCGATATACTTATTCGGCAAACGCAGGTCGACGCATACTCTCGGTTTGCCATTTTTCTTAGGTACAACTAGGATGGCATTACTGTGGATAGAATTGGAGCGGCAAATTAACCCTAGTTCTAATAATTTATTAATCTCTTCTCGAACATCAGGTAAATACTTATGTGGGATAGCGTACTGTTTTCGAACCAGTGGTTTGTCAGTCTTGACTTCCATTTCATAAACAAAATCCTTACGAAGTCCAGGATAGTTGGTAAAAATATCCCTGTATTCAGATAAAAGGAAACGTAATTGTTTCTTTTGCTGTGGTGTAAGGTTGTGGGTTCCATTCACAGGAGCTCGAATTTGTTCATCCGTAGCATGTTGCCTGGCGAATGTGGACGCAGAGATCGAAAAGTTTTTATCGGCAATACCACCTTCTTCGTCGTCTGAAATTTCCTCTAATTCGGGCTGGTCAGGTAAAAGATCGACAGGAGTTTTTAAATTGTTGTACTCCATAGAAATAGTACCCTGAGATAAATCTATTCTACTACTTAGAGCTGTGAGAGTATCTAATCCTAAAATAAGGTCTTGGTTAAGTGATTCGGTGACATAGAGTTTCAAATAAATGGAAATGTTATCAATTTGCACTGTGATTAACGTATAGCCTCTTACTTTTCTTTTAACAGACCCACTAAAATCAACTAGGAAAATGTCATCGGCTAGAGTTAGCTTTGGTGCCGAGACGTCAGCACTTATACGTTTCCAACGAACCAAAGATAAAAGAGAGAGATCCGAACCTGTATCGCATAAGCATTCTACATCTGTATTACAAACTTTTACTTTAATTTTTGAAGAAATCTGAGTTGGGTTAGAATTAACATAGTGGTCTATACTATCGGTGTCCGATTCACAATCACTTCTGGCTAAATTTGGGTCTTTACAGTTACATATGTGCGTATGTGTTACATAAAAATATTTATTTGGGCCTTCTGTAAAATGATTAACATTGGCTGATACCCGACCCCTAGTACAGCCTTTTTGCGGTTTCCCTGAGAATCAGTCTCGTTCGTTACGTCGATTTGACCTTTTATAATCATGTTCGTTATTCCTATTCTGTTTGTCATTATTGCGAGCATAGAATGGTTTATTACCTCTACCTTGCTTATTTCGGTTGTCATTTCTTCGATCTTTAGAAATACCATTACGTGGTTTTGGTCGTTTATTGTAATTATTGGAGTTACGATTCCGATTTTGTTCGTAGTTAGTATTCTGATTACGAGAACATTTTTGTCGATCGTTGTTGTCACGATCATTTGCATTTCTCCTGTTCCAATTGCCGTTTCTTTGAGCCTTGGTATGATTAACTTTCTGATTGTAATACCTGTTCTGATTATTATTACCATAACCGAAAGATCTCTCGTAGTTTTGAGGAGTTTGATTCTGCCTATTGTTCGAATTGTTACCCTGCGAATGTTTTTCCTCTCTAGTTTGCTGAAAATACAATGTTTCTAATTTCTGAATAGACACCAAAAATTCCCTAATATTAGTGCAAGAATGTAAATAAAGTTCTGTACGAAATCTCTGAGGTAACATATGTATAATGTCTGTTAATATCAAATTCTCGGGTAATTGCGGTGTCAGTTCTCTAAGTTTGTTAAACTGATCTAAAGCAAAAGCGTGTACTGAATCATGAGTCTTAGGATTGAATTGAGTTGCTTTACAAGCTGACAGCCTGTGCTGTACCGTCGCGTCTCCAGCGAAAGATTCGACTAACGCTTTTTTAACCTCTTCTAAAGTTTTAAATTCCTCATTACGTGTGTAGTACCAGCTTAAGGCTACACCCTCCAATACATGAGGTATGGCTTGTACTAAGGCTTTTTCTGACAATTTAGCAACTTCCGCGGCTAATGCTAACTTACACAAATATGTATGTACTGACTCAGTAGAAGGATCACCTTTAAACTTAGGTAAATACGCAATAATTTTCGGTGTAAGATGGTCTTCCAATTTAGTTGTTTCTACTTCCCTATGTCTAGTTTCACGATTATTACGTCTAAAATTTCTATTGGTAATGAGCTTAACATAGGTTTCGTCGCTTCTGCTAACTTCACTATGGTCGGTGGATACCACTGTTAGGTTGGTATCCAGTTCTAACACTGAATGTCACTATCTATATTAGGTTCCGATTCCCGTGATTTGTTTTCGATTCTTTCTACTTTTTGGTATACTAACGCCAAATCGTGCCTAATTTCTCCTATTTCACGCTGTGCTACTTTAATTTCGGCGTTGTTCTCAAAAGCCTGTTCATTTTTAACTTTAACGTGATAATCTAACTGTCTAATCTCTTGGTAACACATCTGAAGTGACCCTTCCTTCTTTAGAACCTGTTCTTTTAAATCTACGACTTCGTCGTGTATTTCGTCTAAGTGACTCTCAGTTTCTCTGTGCGCTACGAGACAACGTTCTTTATTAGCGTTACAAATGGTGTGATTAGCCTCTACCTGTCCTTGTGTTAATTCTAATCTTTCGGATATACCCATTAATTGATTTGTGTTTTTGGTTACTTTCATTCCCATTGAATGTATACCGCGGACTATAAGTTCTATGTTATCTCTGTTTTGCTGAATAGCTACTGTATTATGTTCGATTCCCCTCTGAACTCTTTCAATAGTTTGATCTACTTTGTTCTCTAACGCTTGTATTCTATCAGCTATTTTCGTAGTTCCCTCATCGCATTTAATTTCAACTGCTTCTATTTGTGCCTGTAGCTTAGCAAGATTTTCCTTATTCTCATTCAGTGCCTGTTCTTGCCTATCTAATTTTTCTCTTACTTCTGCAAAATTTTCCTTGTTCTCGTTCTGTGCCTTTTCTTGTCTATCTATTTTTTCTCTTACTTCTGCAAAATGTTCTTTATTTTCTATCTGTACCTGTTCATTTTTCTTAAAATGTTCTCTATTTTCAGCTTGCATTTGTTCAAGTATCTTAAGTCTGTCAGCCTGTTGGTGAGCCATAATGAAAATACAATTACTAATCGCAATTTATAAATGTAAATGAAATTCAAATAAAATACATATACTACGGAACACTGTATGCGTACGAAAATATTAAGTTACTTTCATTCCCATTCAATGTATATCGCGGATGGGATTTGTTTGTATTGGGACAACCTGTAAAAGAAAATACGATTAATAAAATTTTCTATTCCAATATTATTAGTACTTATTCATATGTAACTACTGACTCCATGTACAAATCACTGACGGTCTTCGCTCGTGTCGCTAGTTCGGGCGTCAATGCTACCTACCGTTTTCCTTGGGTGCTGGCTCCCGAAGAACTCCCTAAGAAAACAGCTGATAACAATTCTGGTCCAGGCTCATACTCTGTTTGGGCGCAGGTTGATAATACTGAAATATGAAAAGTGGTTTGACATAAGCCACGTTGGTGCTTTTGAGACTCAGGCTGTATTGTACTTACATTTGCGTATGCACACGCATACATATACGCAACTGGCAAGTCGTCTGCTCGCAGGAATTCACACACACATGAATGAAGACGATGATATTTACTTAGGTACATTCCTATTCATTGAGTGTGAATATATGTGGGTACAGAACGGAATAATATATATATACATTAACAACACACAAAATTCTCACTTGACAGGGCTAAATGCTCAAACAGAAGAAATTGCACTGCGGCAATGGAGAATAAAACTCTTAACACTGCATGGTAAATGTAGATATGCGCACACTATATACGAACACTAGAAACATAGCCCTTGTTTCAATATCACTTGCACTATAAATTGACTTTTTACACTGAGTCGAGACTTTCTCTGTGTAATAATGACAAGGGGAATGGGGAAATGCTGGAAAAACGCTGGTCAACGAAGTATCTTGAGTCCAAAAGGACGCTACATATCCAGAAGGTATCCGTTTTCTTTAGCTTCACATCCTATATATTAATGTAGCACCACAAAGTTCTTCATACTATGAGTTCTTGCTATCACTTCTTCTTATAACGAACTCTTTTTCAAGGGTGGATAACTTAACGTAACGAAAATAGCTCTCTGTAACAAAATTATTGGTTATTTAATTTCGGTGGGTAAAAGACATAACACATACTTTCGTTATGAGGCAGTAACGTTATTCAAGCATGTAACGTTTTTGTGCCGTAACTAATTGAAGGAACAAATCTGTTTCTGGTATGCTTTATAACTCTTCTGGGCAAAAAATCCAGCTTTTGTACCACCAGAATGAGATTCTTTCCTATGCGGGTATATAATGGAACGAAAATGTGCGGAACAGAAGCTATTTCGTTACAAAGACTATTTGCCACATGAGTAACACAGTTGATCAGACAGGTTTGGTAAAGGTATTGTGTTCATCAGTTACATATCTTATCAGATCTTTGGAGAGTTCCTCGGGCATGGTATCAATTGTATTGTTCTTCAGAGGGTCACATTGAACTTCGTTCTACAGGTGGTGAAACAGAAAGAAATTTCACTTTCATATGTTGTTATTGCAAATCTAAAGCAGTAGGGAGAAAAAAGAACTTGATCGATTTCTGTGAATATCACAGGAGAAAGTCAGTCACAACGCAGGTAGAACCGTGGAACGGGCAGCAGGGTCAGGGAGAAGCATAGAGTGAGCCAAAAGTAGCAAAGGGGAGGGAAAAATAGACAATGTATTTCATTCTTCATCTTGCTTTCTTTTCATAGCGCTCTTCGCTGTCCACAACAAGAGTAGGATTATTTGATGTGAGACCTGTTCCATGAATGGGGGCGCAAGCCTGTGAAAATCACATTATTATTATTATTACTAAAACAAAACTTTACAGTTCTATACAGCCCACAAAATAGCTAGAAAATTGCGTGATGCATGGCCACGGGGTAGCGGAGTTTGTTGATCCTTAATCCAGGCAGATCCCCAATTGGTTCACTATATTGAGTAAAGATATATTATTATTATTATTATTATTATTATTATTATTATTATTATTATTATTATTATTATTATTATTATTATTATTATTATTTCTAACGAGCGTAGGCTAGTGGTTAGCGTTCTTCCTTTGCAGAAGGAAGATCCTAGGTGCAAAGCTTGTGGCTTGCTACCCTGACTAGTTACACCAATTTTTTCGCGGTTCTACAAGGTGAATGTCGGGATGTTATCTTTAAGCATAAATCCTGCCTGATTTTCTTCTTTCCTTTTTCCACTATTGATGTTAAAATATTCTGTTGTAAATTGGCCTTAGAGCCTGTATTTGAAATATTGTTACATAAATAAATGAATGTTTAGAGCACACCAGACACGCGTCTATTTTTTTTTTTTTTTTTTATGGATCCAAAGATTTTGGGGGGGTCTTATACGTATATTGTAGTATTTAACCTGTGTTATTCAACATCTGAAAAGCATAAGAAATTGTCAATTAGTGCCTCCTATTTCTCAGAAAAAATGATAGTGCTAGAGATATAAAATACAATTTTTAGGCCATATCATTCATTTCGATATGAAACAAATATACTTGTGTTAAGAAAGTTCACAAACATTCGTCGACCTACGAAGTTTAGTGAGGGCGGGGAATCTGAATTCAGTAGACCTCACGTAGCTCCTGGTTTCAATTCTCAATAGGAGCTAAAGTGTTACCCAGCATCTTGAGACAATGGTAAAACTTCCTAAGTTAACACTACGGTAGACTAGCGGAATCTGGTTACGTGCTATGTGTCTTCCTTTCACGTGCAGCAATAATGCTATTGTTTAGGGTTAAAATTCATAAAGTATACTGCGGGGGGAAGGGGGAGTAAATTCAATCCCATGTTGCAAGTTTACACATGTACATGGAAAAATGAAATGAAATGAAATCTTTGAGTTTTACGTCCCACGGTTATGCCGGCTAGGCTAAAGGAGACGGTGATTATGAGAAATGATTGAAATGGTGGAATGAAGAAAGTGGGAGGAAACGGGAGAACCCCGAGAAAACCCACGCACATGGTGTTTGTCCACCACAAAGTTCACTTGGCGGGAGCAGGGTACACATGTACATGGAAAACAATATTTCAATTTAAACTATGTAAAATATTTTTATGACAAAAGTTGGTGTATACTATATTTTCTTTATGATATCTTGTATATCCCTCAATTTTAGGTTAAAATCTGCCAAGAATAAAAGTTTAAGTTCACCTTTCTCCATAATTTTTTTTAAAAAAGTATATGTATGGTAAACGATAATTTTCGTTAGAAAGTATTCGATTTTGGGGTAATTTGGCGTACTTTTATTTGAGGCTTCCCGATTTTTATTCCCTCTGCTCTGAGTTAAAAGCAATAAGAAATAAATTAGTGGGTTTACCTTCCTAGCCCCCGTGCATTTCTTTTAGAGTTCAATGGTAAATTTTCTATAATTCATTCGGTTTTGATAATATATATATATATATATATATACAGTATATATATATATATATATATATATATATATATATATATATATATATATATATATATATATATATATATATATATATATATATATATATGTATATATATATATATTACTTCTTCCATAATCCCCAGTGCTTGGAATTAAAATCACACAAGAATGAGCGGTGAATTCAACCCCCTTCCCCCTGAACTTAAAAAATATTTTTCTCGATAATTTCCGTTACAACTACAGCGAGAAAAAATGAGTGATACGTAAAATTGTATGTTACATTTGTATTATCCTGTAGTTTTTGGACTTAACGTACAGCAAACGTATAACTGAAAACGCATGTTTTATAATACTTTCTGCATAAGTATTCCAATTCCATCTGTACGTACTTTCCGTATGAAACAATATAGGCTATCAGGATATCACATGCAAATGGACGTATATAACATATAGCTGACGAAGGTAACATACATATATGTATATTATAAGGAAGACTATTAGATATCCCACATCGTGTAACGGCATGATGTAACATCTAAGGGCAGGGCCTATGTAGCATACGGATAACGTTTGTTCCCTACTGATTTCTGTAGTAAGCAAGTGGATTCCGTATATTTGTACAATATACCGCTGTCCGGAGAACGAATTTTTCTCAGTGTATGGGTAGTGGATCTGAAAAGGAAGGGGGGCCGCGGTGGCTCAGTGGTAGAGCGTTCACCTCTGGTGCTTGGGGTCCCGGGTTCGATCCCAGCTCCCGCCAAGTGAACTTTGTGGTGGACAAACACCGCGTGCGTGGGTTTTCTCGGGATTCTCCCGTTTCCTCCCACTTTCTTCATTCCACCATTTCATTCATTACTCGTCATCACCGTCTCCTTTAGCCTAACCGGCATAATCGTGGGACGTAAAACTCAGATTTCATTTCATTTTTTTTCTGAAAAGGAAGGGGGGTTGCATGACGTCATGCCGTCCCCCGAGCCTATCTTTGCCCATTGTATTTTTTTAGGAAGTGGGGAATGCCATAGATATTTTTTGTGTGGGGTAAGGCGTTTAGTCGCCTTTCCCGGTTACAACTGTTCGATTTTAGTGTAATATGCCGTATATTTTCCTTAAGGCTTCCTAATCATTCACTCTACATGGAGCCGAAATCAGTAAAAAATAGCTTAGTGGTTTTACCTTCTCCCCGATTTTCACAATAACATATATAAATCTCATTCGGTTTGATGCAGTATTATATATATTTTCTTTGACTTTTTCCGTAATCTCCTGTTCTTGTAATTAAAATCGGTCATAAATGAGTGATGAATCACTCCCTCGCCCCTTTCTTTATATTAAGAAATATGTCCAAGATGTCTTTCGTAAAAATATTAGATTTTCATGGAATATACTTTTTGAAGCTTTAAATTCATTTCCACTACTTCGATTTAAACTAGGTAGTGAACTTATCTTTTAAATAATAAATAATATAGAAAACCATATCCAATTTACTTGAAACTTAGTGCAAACATAGCAACAATAAATAAGGGACAATGTTTATTTTCCTGTTCTGTGAAAACTAGTATAAAGAGTTAATGGCCCCTCTCGAAATATTTTGCAGCTAAATCTGAAAGTAGTAGAAGAATATGACTGATTCAGTTGTAGCTCCGTTCATACATACATTACAATAGTAAAATAATATATTATGAACTTTATCTTTTACATGAAAAGCCCGTTCAAGGGAAATATTTTCGACCCTTCGGAAATATTTTAATGCCAGTGAGAGAAACGCTAGAACACGTTCAGTTACCTTGAACTTGTATATATGTACATACTAACGATAAAATGTGAGCGCTTTTTTCTTTTCTGCGGAAACCCACGGAAGGGACAACACATCTCTAAACATTTTGCAGCTGACTCCGAAAATGGCAAGATATGTCTAGTTCACTTAAAATTACGTGCATACATAATACCTAACAGTAAAATAATAGTTTTCTTTTAAGTCAGCAAGAAAATTAAAATAGCAAAATCCCCTTGGAATTATTTAGCAGAGATTGTCGAATATGTCATATCAATATGTACTATTAACTTATAACTGCGTACAACAGCTGAAAAGGAATGAATCCAGAGGTTAGCCTGGTGAAAAATACCCCAGAAATTCAGAATTTCCCCGGGAAAATCATGCAACAGTTTTATATTATGTAGGTTTTAGTTTTATGTATTTTACACCAAATGTAGTAAAAATATAAAAAAGTAAAATTGTTGTGTTACTCTATTTACAGTATAGTAGAATCTTAACAGATAGGGAGACGATTTGTAGCTATTATTATTATACTAGCGTATCTCCGAGATTTTACTTTATGTCCATTGTTTTTAGAAAAATGAAATACTATTTATATTATTTTCTAAGTTGCTAAACGCATCGATTTTTGCAGAACATTTACTCCTTGCGGTAGTATTCCTGGTCTGGACTAGTGACAAAGTTAAATGTGTGGTAAGAAAGATTTGGGACACTTGGTCCAACATTCGATTCGAAACGAAACACAGACTGAGTTGGGTCTTCCTTAGATGATTGGGTACTTGTACATCTAATTTGGTTTAAATTTAGCTGGTAGGTATTGAGGAATAAAGTACTACATACACATATACTTAATTACATCTGCAGTAAAACTACAAGCCCCCTTATGCTTACTAAGGAAACTAAAAAGAAAAGTTCTAACATTACAAATGGATTTTAACAAAAGAGACACTGACCAAAGCTTAAAACTTTACTTTATTTTAAATTATAATTTGTAACTGTTTCGGATATCTAGCATATCCTTCTTCAGACACGATCGAAATTAATGAAAATACAGACATATATATAAATGTTGTTATAACAGAGTTTAAATTCTTTAGCAATTATAAGTGTAGAGAAGCAATAATAAGTGTCATAGAGGAAGAAATGGGTAGTAAAAGTATAAAAGGATGGACAAAGGAGAAAGTAGTTAAGGCTCTGAAGTTAATATGGGAAAGCAGTTATTGTATAATCGTTGAGAAAGTGGTAAAAATAAGAAAAGGAATCAGTATAGGTTCGAGGCTGAGCCCAGTACTGGCAGAAATAATTATGAACAAATGGGAGAAAAAGGTGAAAGAAGAAGGGTGTAAGAACTTGATCATATTTTGTAGGTATGTGGATGACTGTCTAGGCTTGTGGAAAGGGACTAGGAGACAATTAGAGAACTTCAAAGATAGTGTGGAAGATAAAGAAAAAGGCATAAGCTTGGAAATGGAGTTGGAAGAAAATGGAAGAATAAACTTTTTAGACATGAGCATAATAAAACAAGGAGAAGGCCTGGTTACGAGGTGGTACCAGAAAGAGTGCTCAGCGGGAGTGTACTGCCATGAGAGGAGCGACGTGGAAGGAGTACAAAGAGAAATTTCATAACAAATATGATAAGAAGAATAGAAATGATGGAGGACGAAGAGGAAGGAAGGAAGGAGAGCATACAGAAATTCTACAGACAGTTAGAGAAGAACGGTTACAGCAAGAAAGAGTTAGAGAAGGAAGAAGAACGCAGGAAGAGGAAGAGAGGGAGAAAGGAGAATGAAGAAGATGAGAGTGGAAAATGGCATGGCATAGAAAGTATGGGAGAAGAAACGGAGAAACTGAAGAATTTATTGAAGAAAGGAGGGGTCAGAACTTATAGAAAGAGTGGAGAAACTTTATTAAGATCAATAAAGAAGAAGAATAGAAAAGGAACTAAAAAGATTAATGAAGAGGAAGAAGGGGTCATTTACAGGGTATGGTGTGAGGACTGCGATATGTCATATATAGGAGAGACAGGAAAGAGAATGAAAGAAAGGATAAAACAACATGAAGATGATGTTAGGAAGAAAAAAGATACCAATGCCATATACAAACATGTTAAGGAGACGAATCACGCAATTAATTGGGATAAGACGGAAGTATTGGAGATGGAGAAAAGAATGATAATAAGGAAGTGGAAAGAAGCAAATTGGATAAAGAAGGTAGGAAGAGATAAACTGATGAACTGGACAGGGGGATTACCAATTAATGAATCATGGCAAGGAAGTTTGAATAACATAGAAAAAAAATAAATAAATAAAAATAAAAAATAATAATAAAAATAAAAGGCCCTTATAAGAACCAAAAATAAAGGAAGTGATTAAATGGAAAGTGAACACGAAGACATAGGATGTGCTGAAGGCCTCGGTAAATAAGAAAAATAAATAAATAAATAAAAATAAAAAAGTACAACAATGACTCTATATATGACTGTTAAAAGAATTTAAAAATTTTTTATAACAATGAATATATATATGACGGTTAAAGAATTTAAACTCTGTTATAACAACATTTATATATATGTCTGTATTTTCATTAATTTCGATCGTGTCTGAAGAAAAATATGCTAGATATCCGAAACAGTTACAAATTATAATTTAAAATAAAGCCATGAATAGTCTTACTATTACAAATGGAACATACTTCATGTAAGCAGAATCCACTTTCAACATTACAACACTAATGGGGAGAGCTTGAGCCCCCCTGACTACACCATTGCACTTTTGAGTAGAGATGCAAGGGCTCGGAAAAAAACCGGCTTTTTTTAAAAAAAAACTCGGTTTTTTCTGCTTCGCTTTTTTGCTTGGGAAATTTTGGGTTTTTTTCAAAATTCTGCTTTAAATTGATAAAGCAGACTTTGTTTCGCTTCTCTATAACACAAAAAGTCATTTAATAAGTGGTTGA
Organism: Thermobia domestica; assembly: GCF_964235325.1. Taxonomy (NCBI): domain Eukaryota; kingdom Metazoa; phylum Arthropoda; class Insecta; order Zygentoma; family Lepismatidae; genus Thermobia; species Thermobia domestica. Next base: position 184,557,766 of record NC_137456.1, read on the forward strand.
TGCCGATAATAATATAAAACCTCGAAAATAAATCATGAATTTCGAAAAGATATTTTAAACAATTTTACTTCGACATTTTTACATTATGAATTCCAAAGGATTAACCAATGCATATAATAAAAAAATAACCTCCTATATACAAAAGTAAGCAGAGTTGGCAAGAACCATGGTTGTTTCTGAAAATGCCAAAAACCCGTCTTGGGGGGGCAGTTTAGACCAGGGTTTTTTGGGGTTTAAACCAGGTTTTTTGATTTAGATATTTTGCTTTATGTATTTATATTACATATTCACAGAAATAAGTTTGTTTCGCCTTGGTGTTATTATGCAACAACGGGGTTATGCTGGAAGAGGTCCCATAAGCTTAAAGAAGTCCGGTCAGTAAATTTCTTAAATTGAGAAACTCCCGCCCTAGCCATCGGGAAAATCAGGTCATTCTTTTAAATGTAAAACAATAATGGGAAAACCCTGTTATTGCTTTCCATGTAAAATTTAAAGGTCAACGTATTATAATTAATACGCTAAAACTGAGGTATTAAATTACAAATTTAGTACGTACATATAATTGAAAGTCCAATCCAAGCTAATGTTGGAAGGTACGTAGGCAATCGATAAATTTTACCAATTTCAATCAATACATTTAAGCAACCTTGGCTTCTTTATAAAACAACAGGCATGCAGAAATATATAATTTGGTTTCGTTTCGTATGTTTAGGCTTAACATCCTTACGTAATACCGAGGTTATCAAGGAGAAGACTTTCGCTTAAAGTGACATCCGAACCGCTACTTGGTTTACACATGGAATAAGGTTGTGGTTCGACCGAGAATTGAACATGGGATACCTTGATTAAAAGGTGAAAAGGAAATAAGACTAATGCAGATGGTTTGACATGTGGAAACGTCACCATGAAGTTCACACGATTCGCATTTTTGTTCTTTTTTTTAGTTTAAACCAGTTATTTAAAAAAACAGCTGGTGTAAACGAGCCAACCCTAAAAGTAAAAACTTCTTTTAAAAAATATACAAATAACTAGCAAAATTGTATGTAGTATTTTTAGTGCAAAATATTCCATACCCTCTTTTTGAAACAAAATAAAGTTAAAATAAAACATAAGAGAAATACTTAGATTTATATGATACAATTAAAGGCTGCACATCTGGAACTTTTGGTTCTGTATATTCTTGAAACTCTACAGTCAAGTTTTTATAACCACCATCAAGGGCGCCCATCAGGAAGGGGGCAAGGGGGCGCTTGCCCCCCTAGAGGAAAATGTACTTCAGAATATTGAAAATCCAATAGAATTTTTACATTAGTTACAGCAAAATTTGGAACTATTTTTGAAACGTCGCTTATAATTGCCCCTCCTTGGAAACCACAACATGGGCGTCCTTGACCACATCACGGTTTACCCAGTCCTCAAGTTTTCTGATTTTTTAACAAGAGGAATTCAACATATCATTAGGGAACTCCCTCCCCACAAAAAAGGACTACGGAATATATTTAAGTTAAGCTAAATACAACTGCACAACAAACATGACTGAGTGGTTGGCTTTTGCGCTTCTATCGGGAAGTCAGGGATTCAACCCAGCATAGGACCATTCTCACAAAGCCTTCCTTCATTCCATTTGTGAAGTAGAAATAGTGCGTGTACTGTGAGTTGGCCGACTTCCTTTCTTATTGTTTTTAAATCGTTATTATTACTAATTACCAGCAGTGACGGTTTTGCGAAGGTTAGGGGATCGGTCTTTCGGACTGAAGCCTGTTCCCCAAAGTTGCGGAATGTCTAAAACGAACGAAATATCTATTAATTATGTCTGTACTCATAAACTTCAAGCACCTCCCAAATAAAATTAGGACTTTTTAGAAAACGAAACAATCAGAGAAACCCCTCCTAAAGTACTTTTCTAAATCCGCTACTGATTATTTGTATAAATTGATATTCAAGGTTGTATCTGGAAAATTATTGCTAAATCATTGCACAACTACAGCATAACAGAAATGTGGAAGTACGGTTTGACGGACATATTTAAAAACGTATACTTTGACGGATATATAGAAAAACGTAAGTTTAACTTTTGTGCTAGAAGCTAGAATACTAAGCTCTTAGAAATGAAACACGGATGACAAACTAAAATGATCTAGAGAAGAAAAAATGTCGATAACTCAAAAGTTAAAATAAAGTTAAATAGCCTGTAAAATTGTCCTCAAATACTACATTCTTCATGTTAGCTTTAATTCGTAAAATATGTGCTCCATCCATCTTGATGGTGAATTACACAGCTAAATATGGCATTTAGGTCGTGGAATTCTTATCTAACTACAGAATATACTATAAGAAAGCTATTTCGATAGAAAAATCATGAAAATGAAAAAAGCCAAAATTTCCAAAATTCTCGTTTTTTTCCCAAAAAAGCTGGCTTTTTATGTGAAAAAAATCATCGATTCAAAAAAGCCGGCTTTTTTGCATCTCTACTTTTGAGACACTTCAGAGCTATTCGATTGGAGCAAACTGCTTTCATCTATCTTTTACCGCTCTTGCTCTATGTAGACCAATATTTATTGAAACGTAAAATTATAGTTGAATGAACCACTTCCGGTTTTAGTAGAGAGTTAATAATAGAGATTAAATATGTTCTTACGAAACAGAAACCCGAATCTTAATACGAATTACGTTTTCGGTCGATGATGATCAATGATCAAACCGGAAATGGTTTATTTAAACCACTTTCGGTTTGAGGAAACTCACTTCCTAATTCTTGACTCTTTGTATTTTTTAAAAAATTGGTGATGATCCATGAAATACTTTATTTATTTATTTATTTATTTACTTTTTGTCACACACGGACACACGCGAAATATATAATGGAGTTTTGATAAACCAAACTCTAGTTATTCAAAAAAAAAAAAAAAAAAAAAAAAAAACGAAAACTTGATTTTTCCCATCCCTGCACACAATTAATCCGTTCTAACCACAGAAACCTCATACTATGTGTGTTTTTGTGATAAATATTATAAAATGAAAAGAAATCTATCCTTCCAGAAAACAAAAGAAATAGGCAAATATATAAGAAACATTTAGACTTTTTTGGTTGTACATTTGTGAGTGGAAGAGATTAAAGCTACTGCTTCGAAGAAGAATCCATCCGTTTCAAGCAACAAAAAATGTAGAAAAGCAATTGGAAAGACATTCCATACTGAGGTTTCAAAGATCATTATCTTTGTACTACGAAGTATTTTGTTGACACGTGAATCATACCAATTTACGCCGAAAAAGCACATTCAGATAGTTGCGTCGTAAAGTTGTGGGAAATCAGTAGGAAGTGGGGGGTGGGAGTGGGAAGGGAGATTGCTCAAGGCATAAATGATTATGAAACTGGAGGGGTAGACACGGGCTTCACGTTTCAAATTGTCATAATATATCCCTCCTCAGCATTTGTTCTTCAAAGAATGTCATCCATAGTAATTCACGAGGTTTGAAAGTGGTCTTTTGACTCTTTACCTGCAGTAACTCAATACGGAAGAATGCATTACAATTAATCCAAGTAATTAGGTGCAAAATTGTGACAGTCATCTGAATTGTATTACTCTTTTGGAGCCCATACACGTAAACACATGCCTGAAGAAACAGCCCGACTTGTATGAAAAATGATAAAACCACAGGCAAGTTGATCGTGTATGGCCTCGTTCATTCATGTTGAAAGTTTTCAAAATCTTCTGAAAACATGCTTGATGTTTTTGCCGTTCTGCATGCATGTTTACCGTGTATGGGCTCGTTCATGCAGGGTGGCTGTTTTATATTTAGGTCCGCCAATCACGACAGCGGAAGAAATCACGTAACTCTCTCCGTCGCATGCCAAGGTCGTTGAAGATGGATGATTGCGTTACATGAGAAGGGATTCTATGCGTAAATCTATTCAGATATACAAAGAACTTCCGTGTTTGTGGAAGGTAAAATTTAAAAAAGACTATTGTGTGGAGAAGAATGTAAAGAATTCTGCATATGAAAAACTAGAAAAGCTGAGAGATTTTTAACTTGACGCCACACTTGATGGTGTTAAACGCAGGATAAACACATTGTGCTCCAAGTACAGAAGAGAGCACAACAAAGTAAGAAAAAGCAAATTAAGAAATTTACATGCCGAAGTTTTGGTACTACAGGGGTGTAGCCAGCAGGTTTATCTAGAGGGGGCGTCGTTTTTGAAGGGGGGAGCTACAATGTACAAAACCGAAAAACAGTGTTACAGCTAGAAATTTTGAGGCCTGAAAAAAACGGAAAATTTTGGTTTCCGTCCGAAAAACTAAAAACGCTGTTTTTAAAAGCTTTTTTCTCCATAAACATTATGTACCAGGTAGTTTTTATTATGCTTAACCAAGAGCTACTGACCCGGACCAAACGTTATACCTTTGTGCAAAACTATTTCAATTTAATCCCTTGTACACAGAACCTATCTACATAAGACTGACTTTCCAGCTCAAGTGATAGTGTGTTGTCTTCGCATTTGGGAGGCCGTGGGTTCGATTCCCGCTGCCAACTATCCTGACGGGTTTTCCAGGGTTTTCCTCAGTCCCACCAGGCAAATGCCGGGATGGTACCTACTAAACAGGCCCTGACCGATACCTTCCCAAATTATTTCCATTGTTATTGTTGTTGTTAGATATCCAGCATAAAATGGCCTCTGAGCTGTATCTGGTGATTATTAATAAAAAAAATGAAAAAACAAAAAAATCACTCAATTTCTTTAAGATTTCCTGACAAAAAATATTTATTTATTATTCGTGACTAAAAACACCATAAATATTTTATTAACAGCTATATCTCACTTTCTGTTTCACACCAAGTGAAAAAAAAAGCAAATTAAATACAAACTGAAAAACTGAAAAAAAAATTTTCACCGTATTTTCCAGCTGATAAAAATGTTTTTTAAAACACTTTACAGCATATAAAAATATAATGTACTTACAAATCAGTTTAGTGCCATTGTTTTGTAGCAGTATTTATAATACCTTGTTAAAATGTGTCTTCAAACTGCCAAATATAAATCACAGTAAATTGTGTAATCTGCCGTTAAAAGAAAAAATATCGAAGTCCATTTGTTTATGTAGTTTATATTGACACAAATCTAAAGAAGAATCACACTCACAAAATATTATAAATGGTGTATAATAATATAGTTCCATTATCGAAACCTTCTCAATCCAATTTGGACATGATCCGCATAGGAACACTAGATCAATCGGTTGTAGCATACGTGGTAGCAAGGTTGTACATTTGGTTATTCCGTACACGGAAGAGGTACCGTATTATTTTTCGATAGATAAATAATTTACCGTAAATTATTAATTATTGTAAACTTAGTTAGTTTTAAATGTCTGAAGCGAGGTAATCTTGCAATGATGTTTTAAAAGCTGGTCATTTATTGAATCATTTTTTGGGGGACTAGCCCTGATGGGTTCCCCGTAGCTACACCCCTGTGGTACTACGATGAACTTTCATTTTTGTCGTATCAGGAAGAACACAGAAGCAATCTATAAGCGAGAGAGAGAGAGAGAGAAAATCATTATTCCAACTACGTTTTCACACTTATTCCTGTGTACTGACATGTAGAATTAACAGACCTCGATGGTTACTACTTGCTGATAGCAATCATATTGTCTTGCCATTCGACTCTTCCTGGTCCTCAACATTTCTCAAACCACTAGTAAGTTGGACAGCATGTTGGTACGTGTGTGGGCAAAAAATTCTTCCAACATGCATGATGAAACAAATCTTTCATGCATGTTGGTCATGCAAGTGTGTACGTGTATGGGCCGCTTTTGGCAACAAAATTACCATCTTTGTACAAAATTACAAGTTCCTAAATGCAGTATTTTCTAAGATATTTATGAATTAAATTTTACATGTTATGAAGATTCTGAAGCCTCTGATGATGGGAAGACATCCCCTTAAGCTGTAGGTCATGTCTGACAGTGGCGTTGCCAGGGAGGATCACCCGGCTCAAGTCCCCCCCCCCATTAGTGTTGCGATGTTGAAAGTGGATTCTGCTTACATATAGTATGTTCTATTTGTGATCCTGATATTAGGACTTTCCTTTTTAGTTCCCGGCGTAAGCCGACCGGATGTTGTACCATTAAATGTCAAGCACTTCATATTGAACCAAATAGAAAGTTGTGCAGGGTCCCGTGTGTATATGCAATCTTTTATGTGTTATCGTTGATGAAATATTCTCTGAACTTATATACATGCAGACACACAGATGTCAATACGGAAATGGTAGGTCTTCACCCAACTCTGGCCGTATCTGGATCTACATTAGGCATTTTGACAGTAATACAAAACTTCCTTATTATAGTATAACATGGAAGTAATAACAACCACTCATGGAAATGTAATAAGATTATGACACCTATGTTGTAAGGAGTTTTCCAGTTAGAAATTGTTTTGATTTGTCAACATCAAAAACGTAAGCGTAACTGATATATATCTGCAATGCCTATTCGCAAAGTGCCTGGAGGGAATGAACATGTAATACCTTCCAAATGCTGCAAGCTACGGTAAAATACATTACACCAGTGAATGTAAACGTAACACTTGCACGTGTCCGATGTAACACTTGCACCTATTTCCATTTAAAAAAACCGAAAGTAAAATCTAATATGGCGGATCTAAGATGGCGGCCGAGGTGGATAACATGTTTCAGAAGCAGTACTTGATCCAATTTGTTTTGCATAGGCCCATATTCATGTCCAGTGAGTAACATCTAAAGAAACTAAAAGAAATTTTGTGTCCGAGCGTTATGGTAGTGTATGATAGAATTCCGGATATATGAAGGCCCATAAATATGCCAATTACTGACATGGGCAGCTAAATTTAGTACAATACACATTAGACAGCAGAGAACTTTGTATTTAAATCAATTTTACACGAATCTCGAGGGGACACTTCGCGAATGTACCTGGTGAGAACCAAAATGTAGGCTACTATATCAACGAATGCCTGCGATATATTAATTTCAGAACCGCAATTTAGAACCGCAAGAACCCTATGTTTATTTTCTGAATGCAACATAAAAATTTGTTTCCATGATAATTCTTTTATTTACTTTTTAATATCAGGTCTACAAGTAGTACAACCTTCGACTATGACACTTTCTCGCAAGTTAACTTATAAACATTTAAACAATACAATGAACATTAAAAATCAAAGGGAGAAAATGAGACAAAATAAACTGTAGATTACCACATTGCCACGAGAAGTCAAAACATTCACATGAAAAGAAAATAGTCTTCTGAATGGGTAGCACTTTTTGACAATTTTCTTTCTCTGGCAGATTTTTTTTTTTTTTTTTTTTTTTTTTTTACAAAAATAAGATAAAATAGAAATATGTTTAAAACAAGTCTTAAAAATGCGTGTTTAAAACAAAATGTTTAAAACGTATATAAAATTTGATTTAAATAAAACCAATTGTTTAAAACAAGTTTTAATCTCTTGTTTTAAACATTTTGTTCTAAACAAAACAACCCTGCACCAGATTCATATTTCAAGTCGCTATGGTGACCTGGCACTCCGGATTTTTCAACCCGTACACACACACACACACACACACACACACACATATATATATATATATATATATATAATATGGCCGGATTTATTGGGGTGCAAAGGTGCACGCGCACCCCTTTCCTTGTAAATATACACTACGTAAAGTGAGAAGCTAGGAGTGAAAATAGCAACACTTTCCAAAATTTTCTTCTGTCATGTTTCGATTTGGACTTAAATCAAAGGGATGTTTTGTTTAAGTCGATTTTCTAAAAGTTCAACAGGGAGCAACAGGATTGCGCACACTGTAGATCCCGAATTGCGCACACATATCTGTTGGTCTTTCTGAACACAGATTTTTGTCCAACATTGCCACAATGGTAGATTTAAAATCTGTGCGCAAAGAAGGTTTTCCTTCAGACTAGGATAGAAACAGAATTTAGAAATAAAATCCATATTATATTGTGGATTAATTAAGTATAATTTGGTCAGTAGATACAAGAAGTCATGATACCTCCAAATTTACAATCCAAATGTTAAAATTTTCTTGTCTCATAATCTAAATCCCTTTGGAGTTCTAGAACCTATTTTTAGGTACTAAAGTAGCGTCTTCATTATTCGATTAAAAAAGAACCAATAAAGCTTTATACTTTTTTTCAGGTCTAGAGGCACTGTAGAACACGTTACATATGGTTTCACGCCTTCCTGCGTCGAGACATAGGAGGTGATGACATCATAACTTTTAAAAAATATTTTTGTTAGGCCTATTTTCATTATTTTTTGGCGGGCTTACTTTCGCACCCAGAAGATTGAAATTTTGTACAAACATTCAGTCCACCGAGTACTATTTATTAGATTTTTTCGGATCTCTGCGTTAGCACAAGGTGGATCCAGAGAGGCAGAAAGGTAAATAACAGGGATTTTGTGGTTTAAAAAAAAACTGTTTTCGCGATTTTCCCGCCTGAGATACATGATGGAGACATGTGAAGGGTCCGTTTGAAGTCAGTTTTATTCTGAAGATAATAAGGGGCGAACTATGATTCTAGGATAAATAGGGATGTCTCAGGAAATGTTCTGCCTGAGATCAAGGTATTTTACAGTAAGCTGGGGCATTGTGGGGATTATTGATATTTTCCCCGCCCTGACTGTTCAAGATAAAAGCTTGAAATTTTGTCTAGTTGAGTTTTAGGTCTCTGCATTAACACAGTGGGGTTTCAGAGGGGCTCATTGTTTTTAATAAAAAGAAATATTTTCAAAGAAAAATCCCGATTTCTCTCAAAATTTCCCTCCTCAGGGACATGATAAGGAGATATGGATGGTACCGTTTGAAAGGTTGGTCTATTGTAAAAAAGAAAACGGGGTATGAACCATGATCCTATGATAAATAGGGATGATGCTGTAGCCGCTTGACTGAAAGTCTCTAATTTACCTTAAAAACCGGAATCTATAAGGGTTAAGCATTTCATACTGCTTCAATATAATGTTATGTTTCTTTAAATCTTCCTTTTTTGTGTATTGGTATATCCTTTCGCAATTGATCTTAATTTTAATTTTGTTTCTGATTGTATCTTCAACGAAAAGAGATCACCTGATAAATATCTGGACCAAGTGAATAGAATTATTAATTGTAATGTTTGTGAAATGTTTTCGCCGTATTTTCGTTCGAGGAGCTATTGAGGGTTCTGAAGCCCATATTCTAGGTGGGAACCTAAATAAAACAAAGCTAACATTTATGATGACATTCTTAATGTTAATAATAATAATAATAATAGTAATATAGTATACATACTTCCACTACTAGCCAAGTTTTAGGGAAAAATTGAAAATTGAAAATGTGAATAATTTTCTCCATTGTCGTAAAGTTTTGCTTTGGTAAATTTACTGAGGTCTTTCGTTAATGTCTGGTCATATAATAGGATACTTGTTACAATAATATGTGCGATACAATAAACTTAAATTACAATATTATTAGTATAATACAACGATGTGGGTAAACTACTTCCTTACACTAATCACACTGCATTCTGATATAATCCTTGCAAAATTACACGATTTACTTATTAATAATATGGAACCTGTCAATATATATCTTAAATAACTTTCCTAAATCTAGTTAGAATATATAATTAGAAACAGTGTGATGTAGCTACCTGCTAGTTTTATTACATACTCTATGACTATGCACAGTAAATGTTATCAGTGTCCGTACCTAATGTTACTCGCACAAGTTAGGACGATTATCTTAGCTTCTTCATTTATAAATAGTAACTTTTCTCCATCATAACTGAACTCAACTTCTCTTTCAATCACTTACTGAAGCAGCCTCTGTAATATTTCTCGGAAGAACTGGTGTGAGATCTTTCTTTTCGAATACAGTATATAGCTTCTCTATCCTTATGTGTTAATTCCTCTGTATTTTCTAAATTGGCTCAATCCTAGTAATTTTATTCGACCCTTGGTTCGGGTATTCCGCTGCTCTTTTCTTACAAATTTACATAACACAAGAGAAAATATTTTCCATCTGACAACATTGCTTAATTTTTCTGTGCGCAATCCTGTACATAATGACAGCTTGTCAATGACTTATCAGATAAAACTGATAAAACTGGAAAAGTGTGCGCAATCTCATTGCAGCCGTTCAACAAAAGGATTCACCGAGAACAGATACTTAGGATTTCCAGGGCATTTCCTCATTCACACCACAGGTGCCTAAAGGCATTTAAAAAATTCCAATTCAATTCAAATGTACTGGTGCACCCCCTCAGAAGATCCTTTCTCCCAAATCTTGTGTGTTGGTCCCAATTGACGAGTTTCTCGCTACGCCACTGATGTCTGATGTGTATTTGATTTATAAACTAAATTGCTTGCAAGGAAACGAAATGTTCTTCCTGCTTCCCTGGGGGCCAGTGTATGTGTAACTTTGGTGTATGTAGCTCCGGGTTCGATCCTTGGTGGGAAGTGAGCTCGAGCTTCAATCACATTGGTCAGTGCAAGACTGTTGTAAAATAAACATATATGGTGACTGTCAGTAGTGAGCTCCTTCATGCCTAAGCGCTTAGCACCTTTGGCCTGGAAGACCCGGGTTCGATTCCCGGTGTGAGCACATGTGCTTTCGATTCCATGTTAATCAATAGGTCCCGTCTCATAAAGCGTCGCTGCCGAAAAGGACGTTAAACTCCAAATCAACTCAACTATCGGCTGTGTCATCACAAGAAGTAAAAATCTTATCAATAAGCTTATATTAAAAACTTCACTCTTTGATCACTTCTCTTTTTCCTCTTTTTAAATACAGAGCAATGAAAGTAATGCTATTCTCAAAGGATATGTGCCTGGGGGCCTGAGGTGTTTACTGAATCTTAAGTATGAGGAAAAAGAAAACAGACTGAAAAACGTGGAATTTATTTGCTAGTATAATGGAGATTCTTTTAAAGCCAACCTTAGACTCCCTGTCGCCAAGGATGTTTAAACGTTACTCAAGTGTAACTCCAAGACCCTCAGAATTGAAGATGAAATACAGGTACAAAAGGTAACCAATAAAGAAAAGAGAAACATAGAAATGGTACTCATCATAACAAAAATATGTCTACTTACACAAAAATGTTCTGCAGAATTTCACTATGTTTCATATCGCTAAAATCAAGGAACAAAACACTTTGGGTTCGAGAGAGAACTGGTATTCAGTGGAACCAGTTTTATCTTAACAATCTCAAGCAGGTACGACATAGGTGGGTATTTCGAGTAACGCTAATTCCTTGGTAACAGTAACTACAGTACCGAAATACAGAATGTTCCATTGAATAACGTTACTCATTGTAACGTAATTCAGAGCGTACCATTTTAAAAGTTACACTGACTAATAACGTTATTAACTAGGTGCAGAAATGGGTTACAAAATAGTAACCGTAACAGATAACAAATTGTAAATATTGCACATTTCGTTAAGTTATCCACCCTTGCTCTTTTTGCTAACTCCCCCCTTCTACTGACTCTTGGGAACAACCCGTTCTCTACACTTAGGGTTGACAATGCACTATATCAAACAATAAAGAAAATGTTAAAGTTTCTGCATTCATACGCACTGCCAATGGGTCGATGTTATAATAGAGAACACTGGCAACATTTGATTTGGTCCCGTGAGAAAGAAGCTTGGAAATAATAGTTTAAAAAAGTGTAGCAGTCTAAACTAAAAAATTTTTCCCATGGTTATTGGATTTGTATGCACTACTGTTATACACAAAAGAGTTCAGTGGAAAGGAGCGAACGATGGTAATTGTGTGTATGAGTCATTTCACCTACGACTCCTGCAGGACATGAACACTTGTTCTCACGGCAGGAAGGATGACGTAATATGAGTGCATGAGAACACGACAAACACAATATCATTCGCACACAATATCAACTTCGTATCCAAAAATATTCCCAATCTTAATAAATGTGGTTATGAAAAACGTATATGCGGAACAGTCGTGGTGACGAAGACTATAAGTGGGAAACTATTTTGAGGAAAGAAAAAATAAGTTTGCTGCAACGAAGCACTCTGGCTAGACGATAAGCGTTGCATTGAAAAACAACAAGTTCTTTGTTAAACTGTGAGAAACGATAAGGACGACTGAAGAACACCTGCATACACAGAATGAATTGAAGTTCTCACCAAAAGGAAAAATAGCTGTTCGTTTCTATGAGTAAAATAATAATTTCGTTGCATGAATTAAAGTTAAAAAGAAATACACTGGTCGTCCAAAAACATAGTTTTGTGGCCGGGCAAACGGTCACAGGTTCAAGGCAAAAAACTAGCTAGCCCCAAACTGTCACGTAAGAAATTCACGAATCGCAAAAGTAAAGTGAAGAGATTGAGAGCGGTAATACCTTAATCGCTCTCTCTCAACTCTTATCTGCATTTATACATATAAAAGTGTACGTATGTATGTTCCAACATAACTCATGTATGCCTAAAGCAGGGTTTCTCAACCTGGAAGTCGCGGCCCCTAGGGGGTCTCGAAGATAAGCGGAAGAGATAAATATAGTTAGTATCTAATACCGGAAATTATTTTTAATTATTATTTTGAATTTTTTTCTGATAGGCATACTTCTATTTTTTGTACATACTATAAAGAACAATAAAAAATAAGTCTACTTAACATTTTCAAAGGGTGCAGAGTTGTTTAAAAATGAATTTAAATGAAAGAGGTATGATATGAAACTAATGAGAACTGTATATAGAAATACTAGAAAAATACACATGCAACAAAACCTGCACATTGAGATACAATTAAAATTGAAACCTGATGAGATGCCTAAGCATGGTGTAATTTCACTAGTGCAGCAATGCCCGGTTCAATCTTCGTGACGAACACTATTAAGCCATTTTCAACTGATAAGCGATTTCTTGTCTTTGTTTTAATGTTTACCATGAAAAAAAAAAACACTTTCGAACAAGTACAATATAGCAAATGGAATTATTACTTTTAAAACAGCAGATGTCAGACCAGGATATTCTTTTCTCCTCATCAGACAGAAATTGTCCAAGTCTTCGTTACAGAAAACCAGTTGCAAAAACTTGTCGCATGATCATTCTGTTATTTGGTCAAGAAGTTGTGGGTTTAGTTCAGATACGTTAATGACCTCTTCAATGTAGGAGTTTAATATCCATCTTGAAACAGCACCTTCATCGTTGGGAATATAGATATTACAGTTACTGTATCCACTGTCAGTGCCGGGCGCCAAAGAAAGGGGGCACAAATTTCGGAGGAAGTGTGTTACTCATGTTAGAAAAGTTCATGTGCACATGTATAAAATAGAAGGAAAAACGTAATAAAATGTGCTCAAAATCAAGGATAGGCACGGTTTACTTTTGAAAATTTTATTGACCTTCGTGCCAATCATGGTGGCGCTTCGCAGCTCGACTGCCGACCTCACTTATATGTACGGAGACATCACCGTATACTCTCGCCGCGGGTGCTGATTTTCCATGCCACGGCACTGTTCACTATAAACAAGAAATTGATTCTACTATTATGAAGATAGGTATGTTTAAAATCCCATACAAGCTTATTATAAAACACAAATTATAAAAGGGTCGCTGGCAAGAGAATGTGATAAAAGGGAATCGTGATAGGAATTAGATTGAGAACCACTGGCCTAGAGTACACAATAACACACTGAACAAGGCTATGTGATAATGTGTAAAAAACAGTATCACGTAACAGTTTCAACACAATAACTGTGTCTTCATCAGACTTCCCCTCCTTCTGGCTGCTTGGGAGTTTATAATCACTTATATACTCTCCGGAAATCATCTTTTAATAAGGCTCCGCCTCTTCATTAAAAAGTAACACTTGTGTGGCTTTCACTTTCACTTTTTAACTGCACACGTGTCCAATTAAAATTTTACCTTTTTTTGCTGGATGCATTCTGTCCTCTAATTATCCTCATTTTCCTTGTTAATTTTTCCCTTTCTTTCTCCTTCCTTTTCCTTTTTTCTTCTTTATGCAGAATCTTCTCCCACTCCTTATTTATCGAGAATCCTGCATTCCAGTTCATTACCTTGTCTCCTGCCTTCATAATCTTCCTCGCTTTCTTCCATTTTCTCACCAAAGTTCTGTTCTCTACTTCTATGACCTCTGCTCCTTCCCACCCTATCCTGTGGTTTGTCTCTTTCTGATGATTGTATATCGCATTGTTGTCCCTTTTCAATCTTACATCATCCTGGTGCTGTTTAATCCTTTCTTGCATTTTCTTTTTTGTTTCTCCTATGTAAATTTTGTTACACTTCGCGCATCCTACTCTATATATTACTCCCCTTTGATCTTTGTCCGCTACTGCTTTTCTATTGGTTCTTCTTACTAGTTTGATTATTCTGCTTCCTCCTTTCCTGTACATCTTAATTTCTGCTTTCCGAAGCATTGCCTTTATCTTCTTGTTTCTTTGCCTAGGCTTTCTATTAAAAACCATTTTTTGTTCTTGTCTTCTTCCTCTTTCTTTCTCTCTCTTGCTATTTCTCTTGTGATCTTATCCTCTTCGTTGTATCCATTTCTCCTTAGCTCTGTCCAAAACTTCTTTAATGTAATTTTAACCACATTTCTTATAGTCTGAAAAAGAGTGCTGTCGGGTTACCTATGGTGAATGGGAAAGGGATGCATATAAAAGATTGCTAGAAAATGGTCGATATTAGTGTCGAATTCATAGTTTTCGGGGTGGCTTAGAGAAATAGTGTGACTTTCGATTTCGCTTAACTCCGATTAAGCTATCATTAGTAGGGATGGGCACGAGCGACTTTTCTTTGAAACTCCACTCGACTCGAAACAGATATCTTTGAGGTCTACTCTAGAACTCGGCGTGAAAAATATCCTCCAACTCGACTCGGATTAGAGTCGAGTCGAACCAAAACAAGCCAAATCCTGTGTGTAGTCATACCTAGACAATACATAGACAATATAATTATTCTATTATCAATTATACTACTATTACTACAAATAATAATAATAATAATAATAATTATTATTATTATTATTATTATTATTATTATGACAACACCGTGTATAAACATGAACGATAGACGGTTAGTAAAGGAATACTAAAAGTTAGTTGACTGCCGACGTCGGTAGTCATGAAGTCTATAAGGCAAAGACATCGTTCATTACCCTAAGCTGTAAACGTCGGTGGACTACAGATGGTCAACTATTGATCTCTCGCCAAAAATTGGTGGCCCCGCAGCGACGATCCGCGGTGGCCCCAATTTCGTTTTGAAAATTTTACTACCAGAGGAAGAGACGCGATGAAACGCCAACGAACCACAAAATTACTTTCCCAAAATATGTTAAAATGCCTATATGTGTGATTTGTTTATATTTAGGTGAGTCAAAAAAACACAAAACAAATACCCTGGGGTGGACGCGAACTATCACTTTTACGATTACTAGGCACGTGGTCTTCTGACTTCCCCACGGAAACGATTATAAAAAGCTTGCTTGTTGAGGGATAAATCATTTAGCCAATCAGACAAACCCCTACATCTCGAGTTCTAGGAGGTGATACTGTGAACCGTTTCAGATTTATTGCTATCTGGTGGGGTACTATCTATGTGCAAAATTTGAGCATAATAGCCGACATGCATCTTCGGTGCCTCTTATCTTTAGTACAATTTTAACCAGAGATGGTGAGGGTCAATGAAAATTTGATCCACGACCCAGCATGACCCACTATCACCCACCACCCAAATGGCCCACTGGCCCACTCTCCCTCTTCATCCATCGTGATCCACTCTGACCCAGCACCAACTATGAAGCACTCTGAACCATTGCGACTAACTCCGACCCACCAAAACCCACCGTCATCAACTCTGACCCATGATCCACGTCCTCCTCTCCACTGACTAAAGAGGTTACACTTGTAATAAAACAAGACTGTAAAATTATCACTCATCGGAGTTTGAATTTCTATCAATGGCTCAAGCACCTCTCTGTTACAATACTAGCGGGTATAACCTTTACGATATATAATGACAAAGTGTTTCTCATCTTCCGAATTAAAATGAATTAAAATTTATCATATATAATTATGTCTTTGTTGCCTTACAGACACATTTCAGTAGAAAATAGGATGAAATTTGAAAGTCTCAAATCAAGGAAAAGTAGACGAACGTAAAAAATGAAAGAAAAACTAATTTTCTATATAATTGAGCGTGCCGTACTAATTGAAAATGCTCATGTAATTAAGTTTACAATACAAATTTACGGCCATTTTTCTCTCAACTTTATGGCTTGATTACCTTATGCTTTGAACGCTCCATATATTAAACACCAGCTTCAACAATTATAAATAGAAAGCAATGCGTATAAAATTCGAAGAACTGTGTAGTTTTCATAACTCGTTTTGTTTCTTAACTAATATCAATCGTTATCGATTATTTTTACAAATCAACCCACTACCAATTTCCAATATATAGAAAATGCACCCCCCGCTCATAAAAGACAATTTTAAAAAATGACAGGACATATTCTGTTTATTTTTAATAAAGAGTTATATGCTGAATTTCAGCTCTTAGTTGAACGGCTTGTGAGATACTCAATTTTTCGCAAAAATTCGGACTTCTACTTCCCCTAAGAATATGTATTATAGCGAAAGTGATACGCGTGTGATAACTTCCCAGTTGGGATTGAGACTGATTATTTACCAAACGTCATTTCCTTTGACTTTGCAATTTGACCGTGATGATTACGCAGACATAGTCACTTTCAATTTTTCATAATACAATTCATATGTTACAGGTGATTCAAAAATATTTTTTCAAGCAGTTAGCTCCTCTAGAAGCTCACAGGCTGCAGCCAAAAATCCAACTCTTACTATCCTATGAACATCCAAACGTGACTGAACTTTTTTCATTAGAAACAAATGACAAAAGACAAATAAATGGAAATCTTGAAAGTAAAATGTAGAAAAGCTCACCAGTGTTCAGAAGATGTTGTCTACAATACACTGAACAGAATGGGTCGGAGGGTGAGTGTGAGTCACGGTGAGTGGTGTTTCGCAGTAGGTCACGTTCTTTTGACCCACGATCCACTGACCCACTCACAAATCTTGACCCATTTCACCCACTTAGCAACCGACCCATTGACGAACTCCATCTTTGATTTTAACATGTCTTCTTTCATTTAAAAGACGAAACATACATCCACATAATTTCTTCGTCGATTGCGAAGGTTGGCTTTATATAGTAGTTGAGATGGTCATTTTTCTCACGGTGAGAAATTGATATGATTAAAACACCCATCTTGAAGTGGGTACAAACTACCTTCCAAAGTTATTAGAAACGCTCTCTCAACCCCGAAAACTATAAATTCAACAAATATTTCAGTAATTTTTGAGATTATATCTTTCTCTCTCCCAGGTCATCATCCTGTAAATATGGGGATGAATTTGAATGTGAACTTCATTCTGCGAATCACTATCCATCTCGATGACAGAGAAAATTATGACCAGAATTATGAAAATTATGAAAAAAGAGAGATCAGTCATTTTACATTATTTTAACATGTCACACCTCCCAACTTCTAAAACTTCATACTACCACAATATTTTCTTCTTAGATTGAAAGTAATATGTCCAACAAGTTTGGTAAATGTTGCCCCAGACATTAAGGAGTTACGCTGGAATATACAGTTATACAGAAATATTAAAATAATTAGAGATGTGCGAGCAATGCCTTCGATGCTGCCCCTGTGAATTCAAAATCCAGCTGACATGTTCGTTCAGAAGTATTGCTATTTATCTCGGTGATAATGAAACTATGGACTCTACACCAATATTGGTAGTTTTAAATCGTTGTATATGTCTCTCGACTCTCCTTATTAGATGTGCTAGTGGATTTTACTCCTGCTCGAAGTTGAACTTAAAGACCATCAGAACTGCTTCCATTGAACTTGGGGACCCCTAAAGATATGGATTCGACACTAACATTGGTCATTTTCAATTACTTCTACATGTCAAAATTTCATACACACCTTCAGGATGCTAATAAGGGCTTAACTTACGTGGCACCTGCAGTGCCACTCTTTATCTAATCTACCCCGAAAATTATGGATTCGACACTAATGTCGGTCCCTTGACGACAATTTTGATATCAGCCCCTTTCATTTCTCCTAGGAGAGCAAACGGATACTGCCACCGTTAGGACTAAATTTGGTCGTAAATGACATTAAAATTTCTACCAATTAATTTAGCGACCAGTATTGCATTTAAAAGCTCGGCGTCCCTACGCACTTTTGCTCTCGGCGCTCCCAATAACTACATATTTCTCCGCCCCTTCATCCCAAAATTAAAAATAAAACTTAATTCGAATATGCTTAATTAGTGAATTTATTACAGTTAAATACCACTCACTACATGTTACAGCTACAACTACGTAACAAAAAGTAACAAATGTGAAACATGTTCTGAATTATTTTTAGATTTCTTACGCTATAATTAAACATATTAGAATCGTAAAAGAGGATTGTTCATGAAATAGTAGATTTGCTCTTGATTTTTTTCTTCATACGGAAAAAATTAAAATATTATTCAAGTTTTAAACTTTGAACTATGCAAATATGTTGCCCTCTAGGCAATGGAACTAATGTGAAATGTGGACTAATGTGGACTAATGGGAAATGCGGCGCTGTTAGCGGCATTGAAAACTTACGATTCGATTGTAATATCGGTTGATTTCTATATTTTTATGTCGCTACGTAACCACCCTGGGTGCTAATGGGAGCTTAATTGGACTTGAATTGAAAGTAGAACTATTCACCTAAGCGACCGCGAAACTATGGATTCGATACTAATATCGAACCGTTTCTAGCAATTTTTATATGTTTCCCGATTTTCCAGATTGTAAGAAATATAGTTAAAATTGCTCTACATTTATCAGAATTATGTTGAAACACACACATACATCCACTTTTATATTCTGTATAAATAGAAAGTGAGTGAGCGAGCGAGAGAGAGAGCAACTCAAGTCATCACCACTTCCACATTGTAAAACCATATATCAGGAATTGAATTGAAAATCTATGTAAAGACTTTCTGCTGTGGCATGCTTCATAAGAACAATTCCAGTCTGCTCACGTGACCTTTGGGGTTCATGAATTTCTTACAAGCGTTGCGACTTTGGATTCACTGTTTATACCATGTGTTTATGCATCGAATAATTTTTCAAGAACATAAATGACAAGCTGTATTATGAATGTTGAGAATTACCCTCTATATGATAAATAGCTGCAAATAAATACACTACATGATTTATTTATTGCTATTGAACGAGTTTCTTAACTTGTATTTAACATTCTCATATATAATACCGACCAACTGTGAAGACCTACCTATTTCAGATGTTATACAGTATTTCAAACATAATAATTACTATGTTCTGCAATCATTATGTTATATATATACAACTGATGTATTTTAATGTAATTATTTTATATAGTTTTTCATGCATTGCGGAAAATATAATTTAAAAAAGAGCATTGACCCAGAAGAGAATCGAACTCACAACCTTATGATTTGAAATCCGACAGCTTACCAGTTTTTTTTTTTTTTTAAAAACTTCCTGACTTATTTTCTACTTCAACCACTTTTCAGGACTACTAGACACGACAGGGACACGAACACAGAAACATCGAGGACAGTTAAAATTCCACCCTTGCTACTACAGAGGGACTCGAACCCCCAATGGGCTTCACCTCACAATCATCAGCCTAACGCCTCAGACCGCTCGGCTACACCCACCGGCATCAGTGAGCTAACACAAGGACTGCTGGAACCATGCTTCTAGCGATGTATAACGGTTCGCAAGAAAATTATGAGATTCATATCCACTACAAACGCTGTTTTTGTTCTACTTTCACTTTTATTTTAGTACTCACGCGATAATTATGTTCTATGTCTTAACTTTGAGCATTCTTTTACATATAGAAAGATTCTTTAACATATCTAAATGTTCCATTACGTATGGAGAGGTAAATGACAAACAAGTATGTGCTGACATTAATACAAGATTTCGAAATATTGTGTCATTAAGTATTTCAATCAAGGTTGCTTTTTTTGAACACTTGATAACAAGTCTTATTATATTTAAGAAAAGATAAACACATCTGGAAACTTTTTCCCGATTTCCAAGGCTGGCTTGGGGAATCGAACCTGGTTTACTATTTTCCGAAGATACCTGAAGTTGAACTTAGAAAATTTTTGCCTCAAAACACCAATAAAGAATGCGCTCAACCTTTTTGAGACAAGGTGTACCTTACATTGGGAAACAAGATTATCCGTACTCAAACAGCGGAAACAAGTATGAAGCTGTCCAGGATACACAATTGAAGGCTTATAACCCATGAAGTGGAGTTTAGAGGGTATATGTTTCCCCAATTCTATATAAACTGCGCGAACATCATTCAACACAGGGTATTTTAAGTAAGTGCCAAACTTTTCATGTACTATTTGTTTGATTTCACCATATTCACGCAAGGTATCACGTACTACATCATCACTAAGTTCACACGGTAATTAAAAAATACGGACTTTAGTATAGTTAGTAGTAGCTCCAATATATTCACCACAGAGGAAACACCAGTCGAATGATGGAAGAGAACAGAGTCAGGCAAAGTACGTAAAGCTTGTTCAAAATCCAGAGCTGTATCCAGTTTAACATATACACAGAAGTATTCGTTGTGCAATTGAATTGCAATCACTTTGTTCATCAGATCGGAAAAATTTTCACTTAACCATATGTGTATTTCAGCCGGTGACGGTCGTAATTGTCTGAAATTCTTGTCAACCTCAAATTTTAACGTATTTTGTCGATTGGTATCCATAGCGTAGTACTACTTGACACAATTTCCAATAATTATCACCACTATACAGCCCTAAGCCCAGGACAAAAAAACTAAAGAAGAAAAAGGAAACGCAGGATATGCTTTCACGGAGCGCTCAAAAACACCTCCATACACCATGAGAATTCACGGTGAACTCGTCGGCCACGACATCACTTAACAAATTTGCGGAACGCACGACATATGAGACGAGTCGAAAACTTTAAGACGCTTTTTCTATGCTATAATAGGCCATTGCGCTCTCCCAGTTTGTAATTTGAACACTTTAAATTTCACAATCACCTTGGATAAAATGACCCCGATGTTAATTTACCAAAGTCTGCTTTATCCTTGTAAGTGAAAAAAGAACGTCAGGGATTTTTGGATATTGATATTTGTGATAGCAATAATTGCAAGATACCTTTGGTGAATCACAAAAATAATTGGTCTGTTGCACTATAAGTCTATTTTCCTTTTTTAACTTAAATTTGAAGCCTCTCATGTATAGTATTTTATCATGACAGAATTCATTGTGTTTCATCGTTATCGTCAACGTGTGCAATTTGCTTCACAAACGAGTGTTTTTGACTATTATTTAAGAGAGAAGTCTTAGTGTAGTGGCGTGAGCATTCGTATCGTAATTCAAGAGTCCCGGGTCCTATTCTCGGTGAGGTAACTTGTTTTTATGAACTACAATATGTATACTTCTGATATGTAATAAAATGAAAAATGCTCAATTTCTTTCGGTCTTACGAGTTAGAGTGGAGACAGCTTTCTTCACAGGGGAAATACTAGAAAAATGACGTCACATGTCTGTCTACAACCTTGATTCGTACTGTGGTGTGTCTAGCAAACAATTCATGAATACGACCCCTAAGGGTCATGCTTAGGGCCTAGTGTGAGTCATAAATGTGTCTGAAACAATATTGTTTCGAAGCAATTATTCCGAACGTCTTTCACTATTACTCCTACTGCTAGAAATAATAATATTTTCGTTCGCCATTTCCAACACGTTGCATATATCCGTTCAACCAAAATTTGTAAATAGGAACTATTCTTTTTTATAGTGGTATTATATTTTTGTTAAAATATGAATATAACGCATACATAATCCAAAGTCTTTTAGCCAAAGAAAGCGTGTTACTGTGTATCGTGATGGAGACAAATGCTACTTAATTTCTGTTTAGGCATCCGAAGTTTTGATATTAATATTGTTCAGGGGCTGACACCTTCTTTCTCACTTTTGTTTCCTTTCGGATACTAATAGTTCTTATTCTTTCCCTATCACTATCTCTTATCCTTTCCTTTTCTTTTCCTATCAACTTCAGTACGCTTATTTACATTGTAATAGGACCTAATATTGAGGTCTTAAATTTTCAGTAATAATAATAATAATAATAATAATAATAATAATAATAATAATAATAATAATAATAATAATAATAATAATAGTATTAAAATTTTTAAAGTTACCTAAAATTAGACAAAACTTACAGATAAGTCGGGATTTCGGCAGGGCGTCTGGACTCTCCAGGACATACCTCTGCAACTACCAAAATTTTTAACCAAAGCGTTGTTTCGTTTTGTTTCAGAAACGAGATGAGAAATTCCTCTTCTCGTGAGCAGCACTAAACAAAACCGAAATATTTTTGCCAAATGTTACATTTCTGGTTGCAAAGTTATGTCCTGAGCGATTATAAGCTCCTAACTTTTATTCTTCTATGAGATCATTTTTATTATTATTATTATTATTATTATTATTATTATTATTATTATTATTATTATTATTATTATTATTATTATTATTATTATTATTATTCGTGAAGATTTGATAGTTCAAGTATTGAAACATCCGAGTATTCAAATATCAGAAGGAAATAAAACGTATGTCATCGCCTATCAATCGCCACCAAAAATTCTAAAGTAAAAAAAATGTACTGGTCGTTCGTGGATCCGATTCGATTCGACTACAGTCAGATCACGGGCATCATTAGGGGGAGGGTTGGGGGTTCGCGTTTCCCCCGACTTTAGTCAACTATATTTAAAGAAACTATACTACTTTGTATATGTAACTTTCGTCGGAAAGAGGATTTTGATTTTGATTCATCCGACCCCCCAGATTTAAGAAGCTAATGACGCCAGTGTTGAGATTACTGGTCTAGCGCCTTGACCACTTAACTACGATTACTACGCAGTAATTGATTTGTCTTTAGTTTGTTTACGAGTATAATACACGCGCCGTATTTGATTCAAAATAAAGGAGTTTTGAATTTTTTTGATGTTGATAATTTAGATAATTTAGTGAATACAGTGATATAATGCCCTCCGATCCTGTGCTTTGCCAATTAATCTGACTATTAACGAGCTACTGTTTTGAGCGAGCAGAAAACGCTCCTCATTTAGGCAAGCCGGAAGAGGTAACGCTTTAAATGAGTGGTTAGAGTTGTAGCTTTTCTAATCTGGTGGCCCGGGGTCGATTCCCGCTTTCGCCGTTTAACCTTGTTAAAGCGTTTGATATACAAGGCTGAGCTCCAGTTCAATGCTGCTAAATGAAAGATAGTCTCCAGTGGAGAAATTCAGTGATGATGTAATCCTGATAATAAAGGAAAGAAAGTGAATGGGAAAAACAAGTTACAGAGTTAAGTCTGTGAATGGTTCTATATTTCATATTATCCGTTAATTTTGTGCATTTTTAAGTTGTTTATTGACACTATATTATCCCCTTTCCTCTTTGTGTCTCAATGTGTAAAATTTCACAAACATTATACAAATCATGAACCCTCAGTTATATTTGTAAGCTAACGGAAATACTTTAATAAGGAATATGCTCTCCAACTCCTTTGAGTGTTATCGAATTTTCGTTTTTAATATTTACAAATAAATTGCAAATAGTTAGTATTTTCAAAAATGATTTAACTAATAATGAAATCAACAGTTTCTTCTTTTGAACTAGTACTACGTATGAATCAGCACCACCAGAAGGTAGGAATTCACGCCCTGTTAGACTCCCAAAATTTTCATTGGTGGTTGGATTCTTCCCCCCAAACAATCCATCCATACTTTTAATTGATTTGCAGGTAGGACTAGCGCGAAACTCGGCGGAAAGCTTAAGGGTAGTTAGAAACTAACCTACTATATAATATACCGTATAATCTATCCGTATATTATTTGATACGCGGATATGTATAGTTATTTGACCTAAGTAAACTTGTTTGTATAATCCTCATTTGAGTTAATTATAATTAATTATAAGTCCCTCAGCTGTTATCTTTTCTTCGGCGTCTCTGGTATCCGTGTATTTTTTCAAGTGGTCGTGTATAATTTTGTGTGTGTATCATACAAACAAGAAGTATCCAAATACTCCCTTTTGTCATTTCGTCAGTCAGCGTTTCGCTGCACTTCTGCACTAAAATACTCTTTACGATTTTTGCTTTTAACAGATGGGGGCAACTTCACACTGCTGTGCTACCTACTACCAGGCGTAATTAATCTTGGAGCAAGCGTTAGTTGGGTTGCCTATCACTCGAACTTTGTACATCAGAAATTTGTGTGGCCCACTGTACAGTCCCATCTAACCATATAAGGTAATAGGACCTCATCCAAGGGAATAAATTGTGCCAAAAACCGAACACGTGGTATAATGTATTGCTTAAGTTTATATTTTGGCAATTTTTACCCATGAAAGGGAACGAGGTGGACCACCCAAGTCTACAGTGATACATATTAGGGTTCTATACTATGATACCAAATATTAAAGTTTAGCAATTTCCAAAATTTAAGGGGTGGGCCAAGGTACCTCTCCGAAATTTTTAAAGGGATGCATTAATATACTCTTGTCTTATGAAAGTGAATGGAACCCTCTATCCACCCATATAACTATATAAAGTAATAACACCTTATCAAAGGGGATAAATTAATTCAAAATCCTCCGAAATTTGAATTTTTGGCATTTTTTTACCCATGAAAGGGAATGAGGTGGACCCCCAATACAGACAAGGTACATATTAAGGCCCTAGGCTACCATACCAAATTTTTAGATTCGGTAATTTCCAAAATTTAAGGGGGTTGTCGTAGGTACCCTGCCGAAATTTAGGGTGTGTGGCAAGATACCCTTGCCAAAATCTAGAGGGATGGTAATAAGTACACTTAAGTCATTGATCCCGGGCCAAGGTAATTGACCTTTGACCTATGGCGTCACAAATGGCACTGAGGTCAAAGTCCAAACTTCGCCATACGGGCGCCATACTACTGCAATCACTGAACAAATCCTCTACAAAATAGGGTAATGTTAAGATTTTTCTTACCAGATATCTTCCGAAAGATATTTCCGTATCGAACAGGCAGGCCTTAGATTCACAAGTATTGAGAGAATATTTTGGGAAAACCTAACACTACAAACCTATCGAGGAAGGTATGCGAGAGTAAACAGAGTATACCCACCTTAACATCTTTATAGTTTGGCATATATTTATTTTAATTGAGAGATGTAATGGAAGTATAAAATTCTAGCAGTACATAGTTAATGGAAATTATGGACAAGAAATAATAAATGCTAGCAAACACATTTATAAATCAATGAGTATACCACCACACAACACGTTTCCCTTTTGTCACTTTGGAATACACTGAGAAAATAATGTTTCTGCGCATAAAGTACGATCTACAAAGTAAGTTCCGCCTCCCTCCAAAGGAGGCCCGTAGCCAGCCCAAAAATGTAGATGGGGCCCGATAGAAGTTAGAAGGGGCCGGAGCCAACCATATAGTTCATCAAATAGTAACATCAGCAATTCATCATATCTGCTCTTGAATGTTTAAGTATTTTGCTTCTATCCTCTCTTCTTAATTCTATTATTCCCTCTACACACACACACTAAGTTAACATTCTGTAATCTACATGAAAAAAAAAAACGTGAATTTCATTAAATGGGTATTACTAACTACACGAATTAGAATTAACATATAAATGTTTTAATAGTCCCACATGTAATACTAACATTAAGATTGATCTGAGATGATCTACTGATCTACTGAACGAGAGATGATCTACTGTGAAATAAGGAAATTCAACTTTACTTAGGCTCTTCTTCAGGGCTAACTTGCGAAGTTGCCCTTCCGTTTTTATCAAAATTTTGAAAATTTACCTAGAAGAATTTGATAATTTGATTTCATGTGTGCTTGATAACATGTAAGTGAAGCGTAATTTATGTATAATACCTTTTGATAAGCGGTTATAAAGACGGGACTAATTCGCAAGTAGAGAGAACTACTTGTCTCTAGGTTCAGGATGGTTGGATTGTGGATAATTTTCGAGTAAACATGCCTGCAAGTGTACAGGGATGTGAATTGACAATACTAACATTAGTAAAACATGATTTTATCCGAGCAAGCCAGGCCCCCCAGGCCCAGTAGCTTCATATATTTTTTCGAATTTCTCAATAACCATAACTATTTCGATGACGTACAATTCTGAATTCTTCTATCTTTAGTCGAAGTTAAAGTCATGAACATATCGAGTTGGTAAGCCTAATAGAGTTGGTAAGGCCCCAGTTGCTCGTCTACGTTACAAAAATATCTTGCCCGAAATACGGTTAATCTTTTGAATATTCATGGCTTAATGAATGAAAGAACAAAGACCACCAACAATCGTTCACGAGTTTCTGCTTAAGATAGGAGAGCTCTGCAAACCTAACTACGTACTAAGGTAAGTGCGAAGTAGACATAACCTAACCTAAGTAACCTAGTAGTGCGTTATCCCACCTTACTTCGGCTTCTCGCTTCGCTCGTTTTTCCGTCTCAATTCCGAACTCTCAACTCTCAACCCATTAACTACCCACAACCGTCCTCCGCGCGGCCCGCCAGTCTCCCCTTGAGGTTAAGAATGGATTACCATATGTAATTGTGGTTCCTCCCCCGTACTCACACCCTCGAGGAAACGTACAGAACATAAAATGAGCAAAATTTAAGTAGAAATTGATGATTGTAGATTTTATTGTTTTTGTGAAAAATTAGTTGGACGGGTAACTTTGAAGTAATTCCCTTGTTTACAATTACAGTTGTAATTTTTTAAAAAATATTTATACTAATTTCTTGTTTAAAATCTTAAATTAAACTCGTTTGATATAAATGAACCACCTGCACACTATACCAAGAAGACACATACCAAAACAGCTTTAAAAATACTATAATGTTATTCAAAGCTACGCTGAGGAAAAAATGTATGCGGCATATGTAATGTCGTAGATTACATTTGTAAATCCTGTAGTTTTTGGTCTTAACGTACAGCAAGCGTATAACTGAAAACGCATGTTTTATAATTCTTTCTGTGTAAGTGCTTCATCTATACATACTTTCCCTATGAAACAATATAGGCGGTCAGGATCTCACATACAAATGGATGTATGTAACATATAGCTGACGAAGGTAAGATACATATATGTATGTACTGTTAGACATCAAACATCCTGCAACGGCATGATGTGACACCTAAGGGCAGAGCCTATGTAGCATACGAATAACGTATGCTCCGTTCTGATTTTTGTAGTAAGCAAGAGGATTCCGTATATTTGTACAATATACCACTCTCCGGAGAACGGATTTTTCTCAATGTAAGTAAAACGCTACACCCATCTAGTATCGAGTAAAAGAATCACTGCTTCTTTCATGTTGAATTACAGCATTATTACGCGTACGCGACTAAGAAGTAGCTCCAATTTACAATGTTTTTATATGAAAACTAGCTACCTCCACGAGATCCCCCACCCCAAGTACAATACAAAACATTTTGCTATTTAATTTCTCCTCTAAATCTTGCAAATTGTTACTAGTCCTGGCTCCACAACCCGGAATTTAATCCTTAAACTTAAACGTTAAATGTGTTCACTTGCTCAGTTACTCGTCTAATTAAGGTAATTTAACTTAACTTTATTCTTCTACGAGAACAAACGTATGAAAGTCTTTGCAACCATTACTTTTTCGGTGAATGTTCCACCACAGTTCTTGTTTTACATATCACACCACAATAATTTTAACCCTACTAGAATCAATCGCCTTTAACAGAACTCGGAGCTCTTAATTCAATTCACAACTATTTGTTCCACAGTTAATCTAAGGTTTGCTGTTGACGAGGATTTTGCAATGCATGTATGTACTACAACTACACAATAGAATAACAATAACCTACTGCTGTTACTGCAATCGACAAAAGATAAACGCTTTGTTCCTGGTCTTGTTTTTATGATTTGGATTGCAGCAAGCACTTCACACTTCGTCTCCTACCTTCCAGATCGCTATTACAACGGTGGCATGAAGTATTATGAACATATTCCTTCTTTTCGTAAAAACTTGCTTCAATATATATTGTGCCATTTCATATCGAGATTGGAGAAGACTGATAAACTTTACTTTAACTCCTTTAAAATATGTTTAGAAGTGTTCATCAAATAGTTAAAATGGAAAAATTCTTGGAATAATCTTTTATATTGCATTTTATTCTTAGTGTTTACACATAGAATTAATCGAGTTTTTTGCAAGTCTTCCATGAAAATTTAAGGGGGACCAAGAAAAATTTGGAGGGGGGCCGGCTTCCTCTTGCCCCCGTGGATACGGGCCTGCTCCAAAGAAAAAAACTTCCGGCGTGTTTTAGAAGTGTTACAACTGAACGTACGTTACTGCAAATAGCAATACTTGCTTTTTTCTATTTTGCATGTGTTAAAGATGAATGTTGAAAAAAATCAGTTCCTAAATTTCGTTCAGGTTCCCGCAGTACAAAAGGTAAGATTTTACCATTGTAACAATGTTACGAAGTACGGTATCTTTTGATAAGCTATTCGCTTTTCTTACAAACATTTAGTTTATTTAGGCAGGAAATCAGTAACCTAAAGAAAAATCACAGATTATACGTATTTAAAAAAAAAGGTCTTGAAAGTAATTTAAAAGTTTTATTCTGCGTTAACTTAAGAATCTCTGGGGAAGGGTTCTAAACCTCCCATTCCCCTTGGTACAACCTCGGAAAGCCGTAATTTTGTTTGTTCCATTAGTGTATTTTCATTACAAGGAATTGAGATAGAAAGAAATGTAGATAACTGATTGAAAGAATGAGTTATACAGGGTGAGCATAAAGTCTTTCCTGATTACAAAAATTTATTACAGAAGAACCTTTGACATAATAATGTAAATACTGGTCAGTTACATAGGTTAGTATTACAAGTCTTTTTTAAGACCACTTACGCTACTTATGTTACTGATGGGCGATTTGCTTTCGCGATACCATTACGCTTTCTCCTGCTTCGATGCCATTTCGCCAACTAACCCGCGTGCGCCTAGTAACGTATTGCGTCTCTCTTGGGTAGCACTAGTGCCATCTATTAGTCTTAAAAAAGCTTGTAATACTAATCTATGTAACGGGCCAGAATTTAAATTATTCTGTCCAACGGTTATTCTGTAATAAATTTTTATAAGCGGGGCAGGACTTTATGCTCACGGTGTATACTGCTACTATGTTCTTCTATTTTAAATTGCAGTTCATTCTTTAATTCTGTTTAAAGCACCACATTACTGGAAATAAGTCAACAATAGCTGTCAACGTTCCTCGTGCAAATCTTGATTTGAACGTCAGGAGACCGCAGTTCCAACCGTTAATGCCCGCTTTCCCTTCTGCACTACATACAGAGCAATCTATCGCGCTCGCTGCTGTGTTGTGATGTTGGAATGCATATACCGCAAGCGGAAAAGCAAGCGAAGAGTAGAAATGAAATGGGAATATAATAATATTCTAAATATTATTAAATATCTTAAGGAGCAACAAACAGTGCATAATATTTGGTGGTTCACGAGTTCTTGCGAACAGCACAAGGCGACGCCACTGCTCTAACATTATATTTTCTCCCTGCACTTGTTTTATTTTCCAGTAGCATTTGATTTGCTGTTACAAACAATGGTCCACGAGAGGGTGCAGCGGAGAGTTTCTGTATAAAAGTTGCTTATCCTTTTTCTTCCAGTGATTTTTTTTTTCTGTGACTATAATTATTAATAACATCGAATACAGTGTTTTATTCTACTTTAAACTGTTGTATGTCCAGCATCGTGTCTACACGCGTTGTAAGCGAGGTGTTTTGAAACGTACACAT
Source organism: Thermobia domestica (assembly GCF_964235325.1). Classification (NCBI taxonomy): domain Eukaryota; kingdom Metazoa; phylum Arthropoda; class Insecta; order Zygentoma; family Lepismatidae; genus Thermobia; species Thermobia domestica. The sequence continues at coordinate 184,587,773 of NC_137456.1, forward strand.
TTGTATATAAAGTGCATCAGAGAAATCTATCTTGTCCCATATATAGTGAATAGCATTTTCTGTGAAAAGTTTCTGGTACACGTTCAATCATTAGTTTCTCTGGGTTTTTTGTTGTTGCGAAATGTCGAGAACAAGAAGGTTAGGGGAGGAAGATATTCTAGAAATTCTAAATTGTGATTATCTTAATAGCTCTGATTTGGATTTGATTGCAAGTGATGAAAAGAGTGAACCGAAACTATGATGACACCAACAATGATAGCAGTGCAATAGTGGATTCTTTCATAGCAAGTAATGATCAACCTCGAACTTCAAAGGTAGCAGTATCCCAGGCTGGCTCTAACAGGGATCAACATCGATCTAAACCCACACCACAGACCTTGAGAAAGTATTTGTGATATTCCGATCATTCTACCGATCTGTTCTCGATAACAAACCTCGAGAAAGAATTCTGCAAATTCCAATCAGTCTACTGATCTCTCCACGCCCCAAATCTTGGTATAGGATGGTGACTATGATACAGGGACAGTACAAGGAATTTCACGAAGTAATGAAAAAAAAAAAAAAAAAAAAAAAACATGGTACGCAAATAAGGACAAACACCTTGTAGGAAACCCCCTCCTTTCAAAGGTACTACTAGCTTCAACTTGACCCAGATGGGGAATCCAGAAACGTCTTACTCATTTTATCACATTTTATTTCCGGAAGATGTTGTAGAGCTAATTGTTCGAGAAACTACGCGATTTGCTGTTCAAAATGGTGAACATAATTTCTCCACGACATTGAACCAAATACGCACATTTTTGGCTGTCAATATAATAATGACATAAAATTCACGGCAAATTGAATAAAACATATAGTTTGCAACACTGTAATTTCAAGTAGATTCTTTCTCCAGGAGAGTATTAAAAAAAGCCGGTATAAAGCCAGTCTTGCAACAACTTTTTTGCAAGTTCTCCTTATTTTGTCATTTCTTTATTTATTTTGGGAATTTCAATATGTTACCATATCCGCAATAAGTACACATTTGTAGCCATTTGAAAACGGCCTTGCGATTGCCTGGAAATTGACAATACAGGGAGAAAATATCACTTTTTACGTTTAAGACAAATGCCAATAACCAACATATAAACATATGACAGAAATCCGCGTCTTTGAAAAAAATCGTCCCTGAAAAGGTTAACAGATGTAGAAGGAAAATCAAGAAATAAAAATAATAGAACTAGTAACACTCGAATAGCAAACTGATATATTGAGATTGAAGGTCGATATTGAATTCTATAAAAAGGATACCATCTTTCCTCTGCATGTGTGTCTGCTGTATCATTCACTAACATAATAGGTTATTATTTAAAGAAAAACAGATACAACGAGATTAAATTTGTAGTGTGTAGGCCTTTCTAAGTTCGAGTGGTCTTTCCCTCCCCTTCATTTTTCATGTTGGGGTGGTATACTTAAAAACGTGGCTTTTAAGATTTGTTCTTCATGGAGAAAGTGAATCGGCAAATGATTCCATTGCACGGGTCGACAAATTGCCTAGGACCGGCCTGGTTGTATGTATATAATTGTGTCGTCTAAGAAAGTAACAAGGAGCATGTTTATCAGAACGAGGGAGAAGAATCTGTTTTCGTTGATAGGTTACTTGTTTCTAATACTTGGAAAACGTCAAGTAACTACGGGATGTTGTATTTACTTGGATTGCTTTGCAAACAGGAGAAACTCTCCTCTATTTTTTGAACTAACTAAAATCCGAAAGAGAGAGAATAATAAAATGTAGAGATTAAGCAGCAGAAGATGGGTCCTTCATCCTCCTTACCTGGACACTTAATCGGATTGTGGAAGAACACTAGAGTGCTTCGGCTGCAGAATGGAGTGTTGAGTGAGTGGGATCAATGCCACTCTGAAACCTTAATCCGCAAAGGAGGAAGCTCCCTCCTCTCTTACTAGTTCTCCACCTTACAAATTTCCAGTTCAGACTCATTCTTCTTCATTTGCTCATGTTGTACATTAATTTATCCTTCAGCTTTTAATTCACAAGCAATTGAATAATGAATGATTCTGTCTTGTGAATATGAACACTTCTTTGCTAATTCATAAGTGGGATTTGCTTCTAAAAGAGCTACGGTAAGTTTGTGAAGGTGGAGTAGCGTTTTCAAAGTAAAGATGAAATCTAATATTGTCATTGATTTTACGATTTTAAAATACATATCCAAATAACATATTTATCATCCCAAAGCATAAAAAGGCAATTAATTGTTTTTTAATTTCAACTCATAATGTAACATTTTATGACATTTTGTTCGCCACCTTTGCAAAAGATATAGGCGTATTAACAGTTTTTTTTCCTTTTTAAAAGAGAGAATAACATGTAATGAAAGGAATACTTATATTATTCACGTTTTGTTTCTTTTGAGTGGTTGGATTGGAATGGGTACATGACAAAACTCACAAGTAAACATTCTCACTCAACAATAGGGGATCTAGACACAGTATATAAAAATATTCGTAAAGTACTGAGATTAGTAAAAGTATGAAATATGAGCGGCAAATATCAAACTATATTGGAGTTAGAATGGTCTAAAGCTAACATTGTAATCTATGGAAAATCTTATTTTTAAGTTAGTCTCGAAGTTGTATGCAGACTGACAGAGGTCCAGAAGACAGGAATTGTACAGTTAGGGTAGGGTTGCAATTGGAAATAGTTACTTGAAGTAGTTCAGATGAGAATTAATACTGGTAAAAACTAATGACTATTGGCAGTCAATATCAAGATCACATAAGAAAACATGAGTTATATAAACACTCTGCTCGCAGCCAACACACGCTACAAATATAATGGCATCACATTCATAGTATCTGTAGTTTCTATAGAGTCAAAACAGATGCCGTACGGTTCAGGTGCCTCGTCTAAGTATTAAACCTTATAGAAAGTGATACGTCGTGCAGAAAATTGACACAAAGTGAGGACTGAAGCCGTAAAACCTTGTCGTGGTGCGAAACATGCTCCTCTTACTTTGAAATTACTGTACCTATGATGTATCTTATTAATAACCTATACAATCGGAAGAAATGGACATCCAGAGGCTATACAGGAATGAGATGATTCCTCAGCTTAATTATTTCCGAAATAGTCTAAGACTGCCAATCGTATTTGTGGACCACGAGTGAAGTAAGAGAAGATCAACAGAAAGATTAGGCCACAGACTGTCGTTGTAAAATCTCATTAGGCCTGCTTTGTTCATATTGATGTTTGCTTCCGCAAAATGGTTTAATATTTGGCGAATCGTCGCATTTTGATGTTGGGGAGATCCCGGAGGATTTCGATACCAGTACACACATAGGTGTCATGATGTTTCCAACCATTGAGATGACAGGAAAGATCATATACATGTGTGTAATTGCGCTGATGGATCCAACACAAGTTGGGATAGCAACTGTGCTACGATAATGACGAGACCTCTAAGAATTTTCTCTGGTTGTAGTTCTTCATTCAACATCAGCTCATGTAATGAACATTACGAAATCACCAGCCGTTTTAGCTAGGTCTGCCTCTTTTGATTTCCAATGTTTGCTGACGTGATGACATAACTGATGATCCTATTACAACCCTTATATCGGAGAACCCAGGCCTGAAATGGAAAAGTTCAGGCCATTTTGTGAATCAATAATTGTTTTAGTTTGCAGGGCCTACAAATTCAGTGTACGGCATAAATTACAGTGAACTTTTCCACTATTTGCTCAAATTACTAAGTACCGCCTCCCTTATCCCTTTGATCGTTAGCTTTCGCTTGTTACGGATCTTCCCGTACTCATGGCTCGGAACATACATTGGTTTCCATACAGGAAGACATGCGTAAAGCGGTATCACCACTTTTATAAACAAACGTAAGAGACCAGAAAAAGAGAGAGAGAGAGACCAGACAAAAGAAATATATTTCGAAAACGATGGGGTATTCGGGTATTTGTTTGAAATTAGAAACTTTTTCATCTTCCTGAAACGAAAAACTGGCGAGATATTCCCTTTTTTGCACATTTTTAATACTTGCTGCCTATTTAGTACACATTTTAATGAAAGTAACATGATTGAAATTCGATATCATCCAAATGCAAATTATGTTCAAAAATTTATTTCACGTGGTCCATCCGTTTTAAGGTAATTCTAAGACTTACAACCTCGATGCCAGTTTCATATATTGTGGAAAATAAGGAAATTGTAGAAATTCCTACTCTTGAAAGGGAATCTTCAGGAAACTAAGCCATTTTTTAAAATGATGACTTTATATAAGTTTCATCTTTCTAAATTGAGAAGCTCATTAGATACTCTATTTTTGGTATACATTTTTACCCAACCCCTTTTTACGACATGTATTTTAATGAAAACGATAATAGGATATAGGTATCTTTGGGGTCAATAGGAAGTTGCCCCAACCACACTCAAAAATCAAGTATAGTTAGAAAAGCCAGAAAATGGATGCCAGTTACAATACTGTATGGTTAAAAAAGTGACGACCATGCTTCTAGGTTACTGATACCATAAAATATTGTTGAAATGATATAGCTCGATTTACAATAAAGTAGGGGTAAACGAACTATATTATTGTTCAATGAACGACGGTTTTGTATGATGTTGCCAACTATATCAGCAGTGTGTAGCTGGAAATACAATATAATATGGTTTCCAAAACCACATCGGAAAAGTCTACGATACGCGTAACAATACTATATAGTCGCAAATGCAATGCTGTAGTGCTGTGAGGACGATACAATATTGTGAGATAAGCAGTACTGCATTGCTAGAAGTACGATATCTTTGGAGTGATAATTTTAGCGTCTACCATGCTGTATCGTTGCTGCTACAATATACATTGTTGTTGTCTTGACCATAGAGTGTTGTACAACTGACAATATGTTATCTGTTTAAATCGTTTCTGCAACCATACAGCATATTAACTGTAACAATACTACATTGTTGGCAATGCAATATCCTTGGTGTCCATATTGTACCATTCACTATACTCTATTGCTGTTGGAACGATGTTGGATTGCACTTTCAACTATATTTTATGGTTGCTCGTACGATGTTTCGAGAGTGCATATTGTACCAATTACTACAATATATGGTTGTTCTCACCATGCCTTGAAAGTCAATATTGTACCCCGTAATATACTTTGTGGTTGTTCGTACGATGTTTGTAGAGTCTATATTGTACTTATTACTATGGTATGTAGCTGTTGGTACGATGTCTTAAAAGTCTATATAGCACACGACGCATTTTTCTAGCTTTCATAACGCAGTTTGGTCCTGGGAAATGGAGACATATCTCGCAACAGAGATTACATCACGTATTATCTTGTCCTTGTATAAGATCTATTCTGCTCTATTGTATTCTGTTCTTGAATAACAACTTTGTTTCAATCTGTGGCACAAATGTGCAATTTCGTTCATGTATTTTTTCTTACAATAAAACACTGCTATTTGTAACCACAAAAGCAAAAGTATACGTCCCAGCTAAAATAATAATAATAATAATAATAATAATAATAATAATAATAATAATAATAATAATAATAATAATAATAATAATAATAATAATAATAATAACTGTACTATGGAAGCTTTAAAAAGCGTAATGCAAACTTTTATATATCATATGAAAACATAATATAGTAACTGGTACAATACACTCTCACAAAAAAATGCACTATGGAAGCTTACAAAATGCTTTGTACAGCGAAAGACACTTCTAAATGGTACAGCCATATGGAGGTTTATGGCTAAAGTGCTCCACCAGTTGAGTCCGAAGCATTTGCCGGGGAGTATGCAACCAAATTAGCTGTAAAGGAAGGCGGGTGGCATAAACGCCAGGCACTGAAAATTCCCGTACACTTGGGCGAAATTCCCACTATCGTCTACAGCATCATCTCTCCAAAGGAAATGAATCTACTTCTTATGGCAAACATATTACTTGATATTTGTTCTATTTGTGGAGATAAGTTGAAACAAAAAATTGAAGTCCAATCCTGTTGCTGTTGGAATGAACACTCTTTCTGTCGTTTGATCTGAAATGACTTTGCAGAGTCTGAATAAATATCCTGTCACTTCAGGAGGGTAGGAAGAGCGGATATCCCCCCCCCCTCCATCAGTGTGAAAACACATGCATTTAATCAAATGCTTAGTGACAGTGAGCCCATTGGTATAGCACTTTTATGGTATAGCACTTTTCAATCTTTGCCCCCAAGCCATCTTATGTCATAGCTGATGACCTTGGGAAACGAGAGATGCAAATATGATGAAAGAGAGATACAGTCACATGCGCAAATTTAGAATTTGAGACAAAATGATTGGATAGCATCCATATTTTGTCGAAAATTTTGATTTTGTAAGTAGACATGTAAAAGCTCACCCGAACCTGAGAGCATCCCACTACCAATTGTTGAATTCAAGTGGAGAACTCAGTTGAGAGTATCAGATGATTACAGAGGGGGAGAAACATCATCAGATATGGGAAACAAACAATGAAAAAAATGGACTGGCCTGGGCAGGATTTGAACCACCAAACTCATCATTATGAAGCAAAGACTCTACTCACTCATCCACAGAGCCACACAGAAAGGTAGGCAGCCATAAGTCAGACATAGAACGTTTGTTACTTACGAAACGTTTATTTCTAAGGGGGAAAGCTAAGCAAATTCCCCGTGTCTAAAGCGTTTTTCACAGTCCTTTGCACCCTTTAAAAACAAACCGCGTAACTTGACGTTGTATCACTGCGGGCAAGACTGCTGATTGGTGAAGAGGAAATTGTTTACTCTGTTACCCGCAATATTTCTGCTGCAGCACGTGCATGCATATATTTCTGCCACTGGGATGTGCATTACTCGTCTCACTTTGACACAATTGCTGCGATATGGGGCAAAATACCCAATACTATATAATCCACCCTCCTTTAAGAACAACTGAACATTGTTATTTTTGTCCAAATTGTGATTACAGATAAAACTACAATAAATTGTGTCAAATTATCAACGATAAAGAGATGGATCTGGTATGTAACAGCAAGCATATTTATCATCATGGGAGATTATTTCTTTTTCATCTATTACCTAAATCATTACGCCGCATATCCATGAAAACAGATGGTACTTTTCCTACTTAAGTTCAATTTCTTGATGCGCTTTCTTACATTATATAGCATGCGAACATACAAATAGTAACTTCAGTACTACAAAGTAAATAAATAATGTATATATACTATTTTATGAGAACACGAAAATTAGCTACTTAAAGTCTTAATTTTCTTCAAGTGAATTGAACAACGTTGATATCGTTTGATAAACTATTTGCTTTTCTTCTGCACTTACGGGTTTGCCTTGTTTATGTTTAACAAAATAATTCGATCCCATATAGATTTCGATCCCATATAGATACACACTTTGAGTCGGATCCTAAATGTTCTTACTATGTCTTAACAATACATTAATTACCACAATATATTGCATTTGTCGATTACTATTTGCCAGAGATGGAGTTGGTCAGTGGGTCAAGTGGGTCAAGTTTTCTGAGTGGGTCAGTGGGTCGTGTGAAGCACCACCCACCGTGACCCACTGCGACCCACCATCCACCGGGACCCATTGCGACCCACTACCCACCGTGACCTACTGCGACCCACCACCCACCATGACCCACTGCGACCCACCGACTCAGTATGATCTACCGACCCTCTCTGCTCACTGCATTGTAGACAGTATCTTCTGAAGACTGGTATATTTGTCTTCGTTTTACTTTCAAGACCTTCATTTCCCATCCTTTTCCACTTGTTTCTGTCTACTTACCTGAGGTGAGTATATCTAAGTGAAAAAAGAACTTCAGACACTTTTGGAAATTGTTATTTTTAATTGTAATAATAGCAATAGGACTTATACTACCACTTGGCTTTCGAGATCTCTGAGTTTTTAGAGGAGCTAACTACTGGAAAAAATATTTTTTGAATCACTGTAATATATAAATTATTATATAAAAAAATTGAATGTAACTATGTTGCCTGATCATCACGGTCAAATTGCAAAGTCAAATGAAATGACTTTTGGTATATAGTTAGGCCTTAATCCAAACTGGGATGTTATATTGCTTTCATTATAATGAATGATATCCTAAGGAGGTAGTGAGGATTCGAATTTTTGCGGAAAAAAAATGAGTATCTCGCACGCCGTTAAGTTACGGAGCTGAGATTCAGTGTATTAATTGTTTACTGAAAATAAACAGAATGTGTAATAGAATATTTTAAAATTCTCCTTTATGTGAGGCGGGGGGCACTTCCTATATATGGAAAATTGTTAGTGAGTTGGTTTGTAAAAATGATCGAAAACGATCGGTTATTTAAGTAAAAAAAAACAAAAAACAGAAACAAAAAATACAGTGCTTGGCTTCATATATACATTGCTTTCTACTATAATAATTGCTGAAGTTTATGTTTATTATATGGAGCGCTTACAGCACAGGGCAATCAACCCAAAACTTGTGACTAAAATAGGCCTAAAATTTGTACTGTAAGCTTAATTACACGAAAATTTTAAGTTTGGATTGTACGCATAATTATATGGAAAATTTTACACTTTTTTCCCTTTACGTTGGTCTACTTACCTTGATTTCGAACTTTCAAATTTCATCCTTTTTTCCACTGAAAAGTATTGATAATTCAACAAGGAAATAAATATACTATGATAATTTAATTTAAATTCATCGTAATTTGGCACATGGCAAACAACAGTGTAGTAATTGAAGGGGAAGAAGGAGGGAAATTCCCATTCACCTCTGAACACTCCAGGAACCTCGGTTCCCTTTCGCTTTCTAGACGGGGGAGGGAACTTGGTAATGGCATCAAACCTTCATGTGTAATTGCAAAAATTAAATTTATAAACAAGTAAGAAATCATCAATTTATCAGGCTTTAATTGATAATTTATTCACAAGATTCCCTATCGAAGGCGTGGTAGATGAAGTTTCTGTTCTCCATGAGTCAACATAGCCAACTGACATGGTCGATATGGAAAAGATGTTGTATGGTGATAGAGAAATTATACTTCTTGCTGAATATTTAAAAACTGGCCAAGAAAAATCGTTATCATACTTAAGTCTAAGAAGCAGATTGTCGATGAGGAGTTGCAGAAATCGGGTAGAAGTATTATCAATTTCCACGACAGAGTGCGAACGGGGATTTCCCCTTATGAATTTACAGATGACTGATATTAGAAATGGACTAAGTGCTCAAACGTTGTCTAACTTGTTGTTCATCAATGTTAATGGCCCACTGCTAGACAAGCTCAAAGTACACGAGTTAGTTATTTGTTGGCTGAAGGATGGACATCATTCCGCTGCGGATGATTTACCACGAAAAAGTTACCAACAGGAAATAAACCCGATTTCAGGTTTGTTTTAAGGTGGAAAATTACGAGTTATGGAAAATGTATATTACTAATAGCTTATTTGTGTTATTCAACTTTGTACCTATTTTTTTAGGAAGTCTCTTCTATGCTTTAGGTAAACTACTTTGAATAAATATTCATAATAATTGCAATTATGCATATTTGTAACTTAAATTTAACGTGGTGATTCTATTATCAATATTATAACACAATCTCTTGTAAGTTGTGTCTGTGGTCAAGCTGGTTTAGTACTGCTCAGTGGCGTATTTAGGGGGTGGCTTCCGGGCTTAAGCCCCCCGAAATCTTACTTAGTACAGTAAAATAAATGAAATATCTTGCAGAATTTTCACATTTCCAGGCAAAGCCCCCCCCGAAAGTTAGGAAAGCCCCTCCCGAAACAAAATCGTAAATACGCCACTGGTACTGCTACTAACATTTCTGAAACGAAGGGCGACGGTTCGAGCCTCCGTGAGGAAATTAAAGTTTCTCTTCCTATTTTTTAAATATATGAGAACTTTTTTTATAAATATAAATTTCTACTGTGAAGTGATTTGAAACACATTATCCGACAAACTGTCACTTTGTAAATCCCTGTCCCATTTACTAGCCCGCCATGTTCATAATTAATATACGAAAACGCTAAAAGTGAGAATATGAACACAGTTGAATACCTAATACCACACGTCCAAAATGAAAATTATTCATATATATATTTCGGGGGGCTTTGCTAACTTCATTCTTGGAAATGTGAACATTCTACAAGATACTTCATTCACTTTACAATATTTTATTTGAATAAACATAAAAATTCGGTGGGGGGGATCAAGACCGGAAGACCCATAAGATACACCTATATATATATATATATATTTGTATTTTTTTGCATTACAAAAACTTAGGGTACCTCATAATCTGGATTCTTATAAAGCAATTTGAACAATTATTTAGAAAATATGTACTGCTTAAAATCGTATTAAATCGCAATGCCAGTAATCTGTAATATCTTACATTTTTATTTATTTACATTGAATGTGTACTTGTTTTATACTGTATAGCATGAATATTAGCTGCTACATAAGAAAATTATCTATAATTGAATTTAAGTAGGAAATCGATATAGTTATTATAAGAAGAAGCTTGTGAAAATGAAGTGTATAATAATGGTTGTATCTGAAATAGATGTTGCGTAATGGTGTAGTTGGTTACCCCGCCAGCTTTGGAATACTGGGTTCTTCAAACTGTCCATCCTTAGGGATGCACAGAGTCGGGTCGAGACAGAATTTCCCTGACAAAATTCGAGTCGAGACACAGCTCTTCCAATAGAAAAATATACATTTTTCGAGTCGAGACATCACTTTTACAGCATATTGTCGAGACGAGACAGCCTCAAATCTTGTCTCGTGCGCATCCCTATCATCCTACCTAGATAAAATCAATTTTGGATACGAATATTCAATTTCTTTTAACGATAATTGTAATCTACGATAGAGATTGAAGTAAGATATTGGCTTAAACTGCTTTATTACCCACTTAACCTTCGTATACTGCAATTATATCTAAGTTTGGCATAAATATTTATTATTATTAGAATGTAAACACTAAAGAATATATATTAACACACAATGAGGAAGAACTCAATGCTCGTAGTAATTAACAAATTGGTTGCATATTTATTTAAAATTAACTTTCGTGCAATCTAAATCATCATTATTAGAAAGAAAGTAAGAGAACCGTTTTGTTAATTTGGACCTATTATAAGGGATTGAGGAATGTGTATGTAATCGAACAGAATACATGAATCTAAATGGAATGGCATGTAGAACTGAACTTGAAAGAGGATAGGATGTGTAAATGAAAAATTAAAGAAAGCAACTGTTAACAGCAGTAGTTACTATTTACAGCAAATGAGTGAAATCTACCCCCCCCCCCCAAAAAAAAAAACGTACAACAATTCTGAAACATAAAGGCGTCACATTTTCTTTGTTTCCTGACAACATTGAAAAATGGATTTTGCATATTTTTTGTCTATACCCCTTCAATATAGTTAGCTAACAAACCAAGTACGATCAACTAACTAGACGTCACGTGAGTGAAATTTATATAGGAAGTTTCGATACAGCGCACAGTGGGGCGAAAATGCAAAAAGCTGGCCAAAAGTAAAAAAAACGAAAGTTAGTAATATAGGAATTTTTTATGTAGTTGGCTAGAGTGATGTTAGAAGGGCCCAGATCCATAAATAGAATAGGGTTTTTACTTTATTCCGACTACCTGAGCCACTCTTAAGTAGACCCTTCAGCAGATCAAATGCGTAAAGAACAATAGAAGAATTGTGAGCGTCCGTTTAAACGGTTGTAACTTTCGAACGCGTTCATAGTTTTTAAATCTGTAAAGTTTTCCTATATCGTACTGGTAAGTAGAATAAGTGTATGAAGTGAAAAATTAATAATAATGATGTAATAATTTATAATTTGAATCGCAAGTCAGGCAAAATTTTCACATTGTTTATATATTTTATTAACTTAAAGCGTTGAAAACATTATGTGCACCCTCGTGCACCACGTTCATATTTTGTAGAATGGTAGTCTGAAAATTAATTAATGCTGTCGACAAAAACGTAGCTGCCAAAATGTGCCAATTACGAAGCGTGTTGATGTTAAATATTGCTCATTAATGTTACAGTGACAAGCCGTTGCAGTTATCATAACCGAATCAAATACCAATAATTTGTGTCATTTAAGTAATAATACATTTCTAATAAATAAGAACGTAAGTAACAAGTAATTGTTCATCAAAATATGTAAAAAAAGTGAATGTTGTTAAAGATACATTGTGAAAATTACGAAGTATGTTGACATTCTTGTTATTCCGCCATTTTGTTTTTTTCAACTTTAGTTGCATAATCGTAATCAGCGACCTCAATAACCTCTTTACCGCCACTTTTGAGAACATTTCTACGACTTTTTCGACTTTTGCAAATTTTATTCCGCCATTTTGGATCCGCCATTTTGTTTTTTTCAACGTTAGTTGCAGAATCGTAATCAGCAACCTCAATAACTCCTTAATACTAAATTTCATTCAATCTGAATATAGTTATCATATTTTGGCCAGCTTTTTGCGTTTTCGCCCCACTGTGCAGCATTCACCGAAGTGACGCAGACGTGGTGTTGAAGCTTCTGGTAGGTCCTATTTCGTAAGGATTTTAGGTTAGTGAGATTTCTTTATATGTATCAGAAAGCTCTTTAACTCCATACTAAAGGCGTGTCGTATGATTTATTCAAATAGTCAGGTATTCGGACAACCGTGAGCCCAATTCGTTTTGCTTCACTGCTCACAAGTTTAACTTGAAGTAAATTCTTACTTTTCCACGGAAACATAAACTGTTTGAATGCTCATTGTATTATGGGAGAAATGTATAATTGTGCAAGTAATAAAATTTTCATGGCCTTCTCCGAGATTCGATCCCTCGTCCTTTGGCTCAGCAGTTCAACACGTAGACCACTAGACTAATTTTTTTTTTATTTTCATTTGATTACATTACAGGAACTTATAACATCTCAGTGCATATATTCATTATACAAGATTCGTAAGTAGTGAGCAAAATATTTGTTTTCGCACTGTACAGAAAATCTTTTACAAGCATTTTTCAGAAAAATAATGTAATCAGACATATTGCCACACGGATACGTATCCATGATATAGAAAAGTGATTGTCCAATTAGCCAGGTGACAGTATTGTGTTTGGTGATCGGAAAGAAACGATAGTCGGGAAACAGTATATACTGAGGTTCAAACACAGTTGCATGTAAACGGCAAATGACACTTAACATTCTTGTTAACGTTCTCCAGATATCAGGTGATTGAGCACAGAATTGCAGTCTGTGTTCAATCGTATCAGGTTGATCACACCGTTGACACATATCCGTTTGTAGTACTCCAATACGTTTTAATTTAACATTAGTAGGAACAAGCTCATTCACAATCATATACCAGGTACTCCTTACCTGCGTTGACAGAGTGACATTGTGCACATTATGCCATATCATTTTCCAGTTTTTTGTGGGAAACTTTTGCTGAACGTGCGGAACCATTTCGTTGTACAGAGATGCAAGTAAGTACTGACCCATAATTTTTACATTGAAATAATTGGTGGGATCCAAGAGAGGTAGATACGACCAACCTTGCACGCATTCTTTAATATACACAGGGGCGTCTTTGAGGGATTCCATATTAGGGGGGTTGGGTGCTGGAAATGAGACCATCCAGCACGAAAGCCACTGATGTGTAATACTGTCAGGAAATTGATATTGCTTATAGTTGTTGGTTAAGAAAAACGCCTTACATTTCTCACGTATCGAAATGAGCTGTAAGCCCCCTTGTTTCCAAGGTAGAATAAGGGTATTACGTGTGACACGAAAATAAAGTCCTGCCCAAATAAACCAACCAATAACAGAATGAAGTTTTCGAAGATAGAGGTCCGATATCGGATATATGTGAGCGTAATACCATAATTTTGCACACAAATAACTATTTACATACCAAATACGTTGGATAAGGTCTAATTTGCGTAATTTTTGTTGGAGACACAGCCCGCGCACAGTATTCAGTAATGGATCCCAAATTCGTTCATAATGGATACTGTCACTATTCGAAAATATAACACCCAATATTTTAACTTGATCTACCACTTCAACAGTTGAGAAGGGCTCTGGAATGCCATCCATTTTCCAGTTATGAAGTGCCAACACTTTTGTTTTAGAGAAATTGATACGTTCACCACTAATATCACTGAATTGTCGTAATTGGGCAATAATATAGTGAAACTGTTGTAATGTCGTGCAACTAATATTCACATCATGAGCATAGGCCGTGACGGAGAGATTTTGCAGGTCGTGAAGCGGAGGTTGGATATACGCAGCCAACTTATATAAGAGAGGTTCAAGAGCAAGCCCAAAAAGAAACATGGACATTGGACAACCCTGGCGGACTCCGCTGTTCAGTGAAATGGACTGAGTGAGAAAACCATTTATCTGTAGTCGAGCAGTCGCCGTGCTATACAGTTGCTGGATAATATTAAGGAAACTAAGCGGAAATTTATATGCGCTGAGCACTGCAAAAAGATAATCATGTGATAAACGATCAAAGGCATTTTGAAAGTCCAATGACAGAAGACAGGCCGGTTTTCTGGCAAAAAGAAAGTATCCTACTACATCGCGAATCTTCGTAAGTGCATAATACACATTCTTTTCTTTATTGAGCGCTGCTTGAAAAGGACTAATTTTATCAGCAAAGAGATTGCGCATGCGCTGCACTAAAAGTTTGGTGAACAATTTTAAGTCGGTATTTAACAAGGTTACGGGCCTATAGTGTGTTTCATCTGTGGCGTCTGTAGATTTTGGAAGAAATATCACGTGACCCTCATTTTGTAGAAAGTTAGGAGACCGTAATAGTTCATTATAGAGGGCAATCATGTCCTTCCCGACTATATCCCAATACTTTTGATAGAATGCATACGATAATCCATCTGCCCCAGGACTGGAATCACTATTACACTGAGCCAGCGTCCTACTTATTTCCTATTCTGTGATGGGCGACATCAAGCACTGGCGCTCCCTGTCCGACAGGACGGGAAGGGGGAGATTCAGGTATTGCTGGTATCCATCTTGAGGTGCCTCTTGTTTAGCGTACAAGTTTCTGTAGTGATCGAAGTACTAATTGTCGTTGTGTAACAGGTCGCAGGAAAATCGGTTTCAACTGCACGAAGGAAATTGAGGGCATTGGTTATAAAGTTCTTAGTGCCACTTGCTGTATTTAGAAGATGAGGACAGCCTTAGGGAAATCACGCGTACTGATTGCAAGCATCTGGAAGATTTTGTCGTAGATTTTGACAGCTCCAAATCAATACATTCAGTGAGTGAATTAGGAGTGCAATGATACTGGTAGTCTATTTTACTTTGATTGGTGTTTTTATAAAGATGGAGAACAAAAATATTTTACCGTTCGAACATTTGAAAGAATACCTTTTTCTTAAGAGCTGAGGATGATAGTGGACAGAATTTAAAAGTAAACAGTCTGAACTGCCCCGGCGGAAAATATTTATCAACAACTAGGGTGCCATAATTAACGATTTATAGTAAGGGGTTAATATGAAAAAACTGTGTTCTGATGAGCAGGCCTACTTTATTACTAGAAAATAGTTTGCTGATGGTATGTAATATTGGAGTTCTTTCAGATCAGTTTGCTTATCCTAGAGTCCCGTTGATTATAGAGTTTGAAATTAGCTTTAAAAAGCATGTATCGATTTTAGAGTTACTGGCAAGTTTTGATTCCTTCCCAGTTCATGTGTTCTCATTTTATTAGTTATAGTGTAATGTTTCTCTATATTCTGTATTTTTAATTTTGCATAACAACATTGTTATTATTATATAATTAGTTTAGCAGAATAATAATAAGCAACTATTTTTTCTACCGCATAGGGATGAGCACGAGTCAGGTTAAAACTCTACTCGACTCGAATTCAAATTGAGTTTCGAGTCAAGTCAAAGGTAATAACCTCGAGTCGAGTTCCGAGCCGATTCAGTTTTTCGCGTCGAGTTTCGGGTTCAGTCAAGTTTGATAAATGGTTCGTTCGTTTTAACTAGTCTTGAAATCATGACCTGATTACAGTGGAAAACGAAAGCCATGAGAAATGAAAGCTAAACAGTAATATGGAATACTTTTAGTGTAGCTCACGAGATGGGACACTGCTCGCATCTCGTCTCGTCTCGATAGCGAAACCACAAGAGATTTTTCATAACAAGCTCAGCTCGGCTCGGCTCAACTGAGAAGATGGCTCGAGCCGGCTCACTTGGGGTGAACCATCAGCTCGAGCTGGCTTGGTAGGGATGAGCCATCTGCTCGGTTCGGCTCAACTGAGCCGAGGGCTCTAGCCGAGTCGTTGGGTGAGCTGTTGGCTCGGCTCACTTCTCGGTTCGGGTCGATAGTGAATGAGCTGTGAGCCGAGCTGGTCGAATCGTTGACAATTCTAAACCCGGACCGAGCAGTTTTGAAGACATTTGGCCAGTGCCAGGGTTGAATTCAGGGGGTAGCCTGGGGGAATCTCCCCCCGAAGAAAATGCATTCCCCCCGGAGAAACTCAAAGAATTTCAGTCACAAAATGTAGAAATTACTTCACATAATTATTTGCTTTCTTTCCGTGCACGTGCAGACGAAATACACATAAATGGCGCAGACCCATTCTATATAAATATTAAACATGTAACATCTAAGATAGAATACCAAATAGCCAATAAAACTTGTATTTCTTAACGCTATGACCGAGTTTGGCAGAACATGAAATTGCCAACTGTTGAAGAAAGGTTTGTATTTTAGTAGGTACTATACTCTCGCCCTATATTGTATATTTGTAGGTAGCACTAGCACAGGTTGAGATAGGAAAGGAAAGATAGGGAAGATCTTTCGATCATTCCATATGATCTGTGATGTCAACAGACTTCAGTTCTTGAAAATGTACAGTTCTTGCATTATTTGAAATAGGGCACCTAAATCCCATTTCTCGCATCGGAAGTAACAGACGTAAATGTGTTTTACGATTGTTAAAGTAAACATACCTTTCTTTAATTAAAAATAATTAAGTTAAAGGGAGAGATTCAGAGGACGTCATTTAGAGGGATCAGGGAGGAACAGTTATCCCTCCTGGATTAGAGACTTATATAGAACTTATCAATATGATACTAGTATATAAGTGAAAGATCGCTATTGAAGGTGATGAAGATCCTGCTCAGAGCCGTGCCATGGGGGAGGGGAAAGCGGGGTAACGGCCCCGAGCGCCGAAGTAATGGGTGCAAAATTCGGGAGGGAAAAAGAAAAGAAAAGAGGGAAAGAAAAACAGAGAAATAAAACACATGTGCACATATTATATAAAATAAAATAAAAAAAGTAATGAAAAGTGCTCAAAATCAAGGAAAAGCAGGGTTTACTTTCTAAAATTTTCTCACCTTTGCGGCTGGTCTCTCGACCTCACTCATATATACTGGGGTGCCGTCGTATACTCTCGCGCCAAGCGCTGATTTTCCACGACACGGCACTAATCCTACTGAAGATTTCGTAAACTAAACTATTGATGTGTATGCAGCGAAGAAACCAAGGCTAATATGCTTGATTTAGAATCATAAGTGTGAGAAAGAATGATAACTTTTTGTTAATATATTTTTGTGTGTGTTTGTTTTAGGACAAAAAATATTTGAGTTAATTTAAATCTTTTTAAAAACTTCTACATTAGTAACAAACAATAACTACTGAATATAGGAAATAATAACAAAAATAGCTACTGTAAATAGCAGTTAAAGTTTAGTCTAAAATATTTTTGTCAGTCTTTATTTAATGCTTTAGATGAAATCAAACGATTGTTTTTCTTTTTTAATTATAATTTCACATTGAATATTTATCAGCAATTAGTCTCAATATTAGGTAAGATGTGTATGTGAATGGAATTGTTAAATATGCTGCTGCTTTCTTGCAAAAATACAGAAAAACAACCATCCCCCCTCCCCCCGAGGAGTTGACATTCCCGCCCCGGGTGAAAATGTCTGAATTCAACACTGCCCTATAACTTTTAACAGTGTTTGGCTCGAGACCGAATACTAAACTTAGACCCTCAACTTAAATTCAGAAGCTAGTGAACAATGTCCTTGACTCCTAGACTTCACGACTACCGAGGTTTTCATTTAACTAGTTTCTTAGTTTTCAAATACAAACCGCCTATCTTTCATGTTTACATACAGAGTTGTTATAATTAATAATAATAATAATAATAATAATAATAATAATAATAATAATAATAATAATAATAATAATAATAATAATAATAATAATAATAATAATAATAATAATAATAATAATAATAATAATATAGTTGTAGTAGTAGTAGTGTCATTGATAATAATTATACTGTGTATGTAATATACTTGAAGAATGTACTCGAAAATACACACCGGATTTGGCTCGACTCGACTCCAATTCGAATCGAATTGGAGGAAATTTTTCGAGCCTAGTTCTCGGTTCGAACTCAAAGATGTCTGTTTCTAGTCGAATCGAGTTTCAAAGAAAATTCGCTCGAACTCACTTGTGTCCATCCCTACGAGTAACAACACAGTATGGCATTTTAACATTGTTACATTATATGAAAATGTTAATATCGGTAAAATGTTACCGAAGAGACCTCGTGATCGATGTCGAGGTATAGGTCGCGGTCGCACCCTCGGTAGTGGCACAAACACAGTGCTTAGATACTGGCACTGTTCACTGGAACAAACACCCATGTGAATTTGAAACACATAGATTCTAATGGGTACGATCATGCCGAAGATGTACGTTACATCGCGATCTAGAGGTCGACCGCGAAGGTGAATTAGTGATCACGATGATAAACAACCGAGTATGTTTTCACATCGATGTTCAGGGGAAGCGTCGCTGTGCATTATGTTCTCTTTGGTTCTCCCTGAAGCGCTGCACGGAATAAAATCTTCATTTGTTGAAAATTTCGTCTGCAGAGGATTCTGTATGTCTATACTCGAGAGGTCTTGCTGCACTGTTAAATTTGATTATGAAAGACATATGAATAGAACATGTGAGGAATCCAGCAATATTGTATAAGAAACACAAACATCATAATAGACACGTTTTAAATAGAGAATGAAAGAAAATAGCAACTGAAATGTGACTGTCAGATAAGTTATTCATATTTATTTGAGAATTATACTGTAGGTTATTATTATATATAGCAGTGGCGGTTACAGGAAGGGGGTTTCTGGGCTGAAGTCCGTAAAGTGTGGAATTTCTACCGAAAAAAAAAATTACTGTTAATTATATCTATGTTTAAAAACTCCACTCCTCTCCCCCAATTCCGAGATTATTAAAAAAGGGTTTCTTCTAAATTCGTTACTGATATAAGGTAAAGAAATACCAGTAAAGACAGGCACATATCCATAGGGAGAAAATGTCGGATAATGGAATTGCAGTGACGAAACTTCATTTGCTGCAGTTAATACCGCCTCCAAACCGAAATCTGAAGATATACGGTACCTGTTTTTTTTTTTTTTTTTTTTAAATTTTATTTTACTGGGAAATGAATTCCCGCCTGAGTGCTGAATGAGGGCATTTCTTCACAGAAAATTGAAAAAATGTAAAAGTCTTTGATTTATTGATGGAGATGGACAAGAGATGAGACTCAAATATTTTTGCGAAACAAGAGAGGAGACTTTAGCATTTCACATGTCTCGTCTCGCGTCCATCCCTATCTATAAACTGCTTCGTCCTTTCAATTTCAAAATGTTGTTTTGAAGTGATTTTTATGCAATAATTTCAGACGTGTTACAGTAATGTTTCTCCTCAAACTGAGGACTTACAGCGGGGATGCGACCTCCTCGTTATGTCCGCCTTACATCCATCTAGACCACTGGTGTCCAATTATAATGAGCCTGAGGGCCATAACCGTCTCTACTAGTAAAGTGGAGGGCCGCAGCTAATAATAATAATAATAATAATAATAATAATAATAATAATAATAATAATAATAATAATAATAATAATTATTATTATTATTATTATTATTATTATTATTATTATTATTATTATTATTATTATTATTATTATTATTATTATTATTATTATGGATATTAATAACGGTATTAAAAGTTTTAAACTAATAACAAACTAACTTGTAGAATATGCAGATGCAATTATAAAAACTTTGCTACAACAATATATACACAGACCGTAATTCGGTTAGCTCTGAAATACAAAGTAACAAAATAACGTATAAGATTAAGTCTACAGAGCAATTGTTACTGAAAGAGTGGCATACACTATTTCGAGAATCGAGATAAGACGATAAATATTTACGATAATTTTCGCCTCGTCTGGGTTCTCATCTCCAAAGCGAGACGATAATTTGAGTTAGCCTTGTCCCGTCTCGAATGTAAAATGTTAAGTCTTATCCAGATTTTGTTTGGTTTGTTTTAGAATCTAGATGAGAAATTCCTCATGCAGATTTCACATGCTTATTCCGCTAGGCCCTTTACTACAATGACGGACTGATCAAATTATTTCAAACTATGTGGGAAATATTGTTTACAGCCAACTATCCAATAACTTTTCTACAAAGAAAACATGGACAAATAAATGACGTGAAAGTACTGTTTGCCTTCGCTCATTTTATGTCATTTTCATTTTAATGGTGAGGTAACTGGACAGAAGGCCATTAATAGCTCACTCACAAGGAAAAGGCACATTTTGGTAAGTGAACTTCAGAACTATTTTTTGGAAGGCGGTAGTGCACATTTAAAGAGTTAATATTACAAACTGGCAGAGCGCAATGAGCAAAAATGACGTAGAAAAACCGTCTTAAAGTTTTCTACTCGACGCATATATCGTACGACAGGTCTAGCTCAGGAGAGTAATGCTCCCGGAAGTAGGAACGAAAAACGCAGTTCTGATTGGTTGGCGTTATTCATTTCTTGCCACATTGCATTCAAATAGCAAAAATCAAACCGCAATTGCTGTCGGTCATCGTGGCCGAGTGGGCTAGCGCAATAAGTTAGTAATGAAAATGTCTTTTGGCGTGAGTTCAAACCCGGGCGGAGTAATTTTTTTTACATTTTTTTACATTTTTATGATACTTTTTAAATTAAAATAATATGAAAATAATAGTCAAAAAAGTGATTTACTTATTTTTGTGCAGATAAATAATAGTAGTAATAGGAACGGGTTAGAAGCCCCGCAGGGCTAGTTTTGTTCCCCTTGTACCCCATGATATAGGGCTCGTTTTGTTTCCCTTGCACTCCCTGATATAAATATTGTGACCAGCTTAAAACAATTGGCTAGTATAGCGCGTAAAACAGCTGGCTATAGTAACGCGCGAAAAAACGTACACCTTGTCTCAAAAAGGTTGAGCGCATTCGTTATTGGTGTTTTGAGGCAAAAATTTTCTAAGTCCAACTTCGGGTATCTTCGGAAAAAAGTAAACCAGGTTCGAACCTCCAAGCCAGCCTTTGCAATCGGGAAAAAGTTTGAAGATGTGTTTTTCTTCTTTTAAATATAATAAGACTTGTTACCAAGTGTAGAAAAAAAGCAACATTGATTGAAATACTTTATGATACAATATTTCGAAACCTTGTATTAATGTCAGCACTGCTTGTTTGTCATTTACCTCTCCATACGTAACTGAACATTTAGATAAGTTAAAGAATCTTTCCATATGTAAAATAATGCTCAAAGTTAAGACATAGAACATAATTATCGCCTGAGTACTAAAATAAAAGTCAAAGTAGAACAAAAACAGCGTTTGTAGTGGATATGAATGGCATAATTATCTTTAGAACCGTTATACATGTTTTGGTAAGCTGTCGGATTTTAAATCATAAGGTTGCGAGTTCGATTCCTGTCACGGTCAATGCTTTTTAAAAAATTATATTTTCCGCAATGAATGAAAAATTATATAAAATAATTACATTAAAATACATCAGTTATATATATATATATATATATATATATATATATATATATATATATATATAACATAATCATTGCAGAACATAGTAATTATTATGTTTAAAATATAACATGTGAGATAGGGAGGTATTCACAGTAGGTCTGTATTATATATGAGAATGTTAAATACAAGTTAGGAAAATTGTTCAATAGCAATAAATAAATTATGTAGTGTACTTATTTGCAGCTATTTGTCATATAGTGGGTACTTCTCAATATTCATATTATGTTCAATGAATATCATTTATGCTCAATTAATATCATTTATGTTCTTGAAAAATTATTCGATGCATAAAGAGAGGGTATAAACAGAGAATCCAAAATCGCAACGCTCGCAAGAAATTCATGAACCCCAAAGGTCACGTGAGCAGACTGGAATTGTCCTTATGAAGCATGCCACAGCAGAAAGTCTTTACATAGATTTTCAATTAAATTCCCATTGGCGTAACTAGGATATTTTCCTAGGGGGGGCATGGTCCATTTGTTCTGAAAAATTAGAAGAATCTTTTAGAAGACCTTGTTTTGATGTTATATATGGTCTTTCTTACCCCGCACTCATTATCAACACAAAGTTATTTAGTTCTAACACAACACTGTCGTGTAACATTTCAGTGAAAATTTATTTTTCAGAAATTTGCTAAAAAATATTCCCTATATTCTGATGCTACTATATAACTACCTAAAATCTAATTATGGAAACTCATAATGTTCTATTACTGTTTTACTCGAGCAATTCTGAGCGAAAATACATTATTCGTAAACGTTAACTGTCATGCTCTCAGTTTACTCTTACACAGGGGTAAAAGTGGGTCTGAAAAGATAGGGGGACGAATGACGTCACGCCGTCTCCCGTGCCTATTTTTGCCCATTGCATTTTTTAGGAATTGGAGGGGCACCGTATATAGTTTTGGAAGTGGGAGAACGGTGTCCTCCCGCGTTCCCCTTTACTTTTACCCCTGCTCTTACATCTTATAGAAACACAAATAAATATACAAGCAGTGACATAACTTAAAGTTCTAACTTTTTAAAAATCAGTCATGGGCTAATGTTTATTCATTTATGTATTTAAAGTAAAGTTTAAATTGTTTCATTGTCGTTTACTAATGTTGCAGTTTAATTACATAAATCTTTGCGAACAAAGAAATACAATCAACTTTTATACACAAAACATTTTTAACTAAAAAACAGAAACAATGGTATACAAAACAGTGGTAGAAATATAGTTGGCAAACTTCCCGAACGACTTAAATATTTTTTTAAAAAAAATACAATTAGAGTAAAGCAGATTAACAATACGGGAGAAGACATGTAGACGGACTTGAGGGACTCGTTTTCCTATAAAAGATGTTTCCCATTATCTTTTCAATTAAATATTAAATTACACACCTTACAATTTTCGGGAGGACGTATGATAAGTGGCCCTGATGGACAAGCAGATGTGATCGTAAAAATTAAAACAACAAACATTTAATGAAACAAAGATTCAACCAGCAGAATTGATTGATAATAATATTGATCACAATATTTTGTGTGAGAGAGAAAATATACCAACACTTGTGATATTCCTGAATTACATTATGAGCTTTTAAGCATATTGTTGTAGTTACATCGTTAGCGTCAACCGTTGGGAAATATCATTACAGCCAGGGGACACCCACGAAGAGGTCCACCGGACCCGAACCCTCAAAAAAAATATATATATATATATATATTTAATGATTGTGTTTTGTCTGTACCAGGGAGCACTCATGGAAAGTCCACCCAATTTGGACCGCATGAAATCTTAGTGACTTGACATACATATGTGCACTTCCTTAATAAAACTATACTTGACTTAACAGTGAAATTATTGTTGGTTTATTTCCGAAGAACAAAGAATAATTTAAATATTTATATTGGGTAATCAGTAAGCGCAAGAATTTCTCTAGATTAGGGAAATTTCCCTCAAACTACGAACACTGCTTGTTATTGCTGCGATGCCCATGTAACTTTTACAGCAAGAAACTAAAATATCAGGTTATCAGGAACATATTTTTTTTCTTTAGCATAGCACAAATACACTCCCTTTTTGAAAGCAAAATCTAAAAATTGTTCATATGGTGCACAACTTACGCTACTTGGAAATTATTTATGGTTCACTCGGACGCAGAATAACGCCGTGTCTGTGTCTTGCAATATTGTACCCCTCCCAACTTTCGACACTCTGAACAAAAATTTCTGGGTGCGCACCTGATTACAGTTTATACCTTAAGAATGTAACTACAAACTTCAGTTCATAAATAATACTAATACTAATACTAAGAAGGAGGAGGAAAAGCAACAAACGATATTGAATAGTGACTTTTGAATGGGTATTATATGCGTAATTGCTTCAGTTTAGCAGTTCAAGAGTTCGGCTTCTTTTTTCTTTCCCTTCTGTTTTTTTTAGTGTACCTTAATAATTTGCTCTGAGAATCGTAACTGTTCAAACATTACTACAGTATGCTATAAATAAAATAATAACAATAAGACTGATTTATCACACATATATAAACAAGAAAAAATACTACGTCAATAAGTGAATTACTTGAAAGAATACAAAAATAATTTACATTAATGAAGCTATCAAATAAAAAAAGTCGCATACAGCGCAAGTCGAGAGGTCGCTATACTGCCCACTATCACATTGGTCCAGGTATTTTATTACATTCAGGCACAAGACCATAGATCCATATTAAAAAAAAAGTCGATAGGCGGACGAATATAGACACTATTAAACATGTCGAATGCAAGCATAATTAAAGTTGTTATGCGTAAACTGAGGTAAATTAATAACATTATTTTCATCCAGTATAAAAATTCTGGGGAGGGCCAGCTTTGCTTCTAGGGGGAGCCGGCACCCCCTGGACCCTCTCTAGTTCCGCCTATGTCAATTCCTGATATATGCTTTTGCAATGTGGAAGTGGTGATGCCTTGAGTCGCTCTTTCTCGCTCGCTCGTTCACTCTCTATTTATACAGAATATAAAAGTGGCTGTATGTGTGTGTTTCAACATAATTCTGATAAATGTAGAGCAATTTTAACTACATTTCTTACAGTCTGGAAAAGAGTACTGTCGGGCTACATATCAAAAATGCTAGAAACGGGTCGATATTAGTATCGAATCCATAGTTTCGTGGTCGCTTAGGTGAATAGTTCTACTTTGAACTCAAGTCCAATTAAGCTCCCATTAGCACCCAGGGTGGTTACGTAGCGACATAAATATCGACATCAACCGATATTAGAATCGAATCATAAGTTTTCAGCGCCGCTAACAGTGCCGCATTTCCCATTAGTCCACATTAGTCCACATTTCACATTAGTCCCATTGCCTAGAGGGCAACATATTTGTAGCGTGCGAAGTTTAAAACTTGAATAATGTCTTAATTTTTTCCTTATGAAAAAGTTAAAAATCAAGAGCAAATATACTATTTCATGAACAATCCTCTTTTACTATTGTAATATGTTTAATAATAGCATCAGAAATCCAAAAAATAATTCAGAACATGTTTCACATTTGTTATATTTTGTTACGTAGTTGTAGCTGTAGCATCTAGTGAGTGGTATTTAACTGTAATAAATTCACTAATTAAGCATATTCGAATTAAGTTTTATTTTTAAGTTAGGGATGAAGGGGCGGAGAAATATGTAGTTATTGGGAACGACGAGAGCAAAAGTGTGTATGTTTACCGAGCTTATGTTCAGAGATCGGAAGATGCAGAAGATGAGGGGCAAGATTAATGAACTTGAACAGAGTTGAAAAAGAAAAGAAAGAAATCAAATGATGAAATGATGGACTGTAGCCCTGAAGTAGAGATCATCTTTTGTTGTAGTTATGTAGACCTTGAATTCTTTTGCTGTTTTATTTCGGTAATCCCCGGGAGAATATTGGGATGAGACTGTGCTTTTGACAATTTCTTTTTGGCAATACCGGGAGAGTGTTAGGTTATATTAGTTAGCCGGACATGGTGTTGATTTTGAATAATCGGACCAGGTGTTGGAAAATAGAAACAACAAATGAAGGATGTTACTATGTAGAAATAAATAATGTGTAATCGTGTTGATGTAGAAATGGAGCCATAAGTGGCTGAAGTCTTTTGTATGTTAAGGAAAGTTAGATCCAGTGTGGCAATTGATATTTTAGGGTTTATGTGCCAAGCGTGGCTGTTGATAATAAGGTTGAAGATCCGAGAGTGGACACTGTTATGTTAGGTTGATGAGCCAAGAGTGGCTTTTCATATTTTAGTGGCTTATGGTAATGCCAAGTGGGATCATAGTTATTGTTATAGTTTTTGGGATTCAGAAAGGCTCCTGTTTAATTGAGTGTATTGGTGTAAGTCAATTAAAGGTTGACAGTGAAAAGAAAGTGGTATAATTCATTTATAAACTCTAGTAGATTTGAGAAGTTAATTAAAGTAATACTTTGCTTCACTGAAGGTAGCAAAAATAAACAAACCTAACAATTATAATACATATCCTTAGGGGGGAGTAGAAGTCCGACTTTTTGCGAAAAATTGAGTATCTCACATAGAGATGCAAAAAAGCCGGCTTTTTTGAATCGATAGTTTTTTTTTTCACATAAAAAGCCGGCTTTTTTGAAAAAAAAAACCGAGAATTTTGGAAATTTTGGCTTTTTTCATTTTCATGATTTTTCTATCCAAATAGCTTTCTTATAGTATATTCTATAGTTAGATAAGATTTCCACGACCTGAATGCCATATTTAGCTCTGTAATTCACCATCAAGATGGATGGAGCACATATTTTACGAATTAAAGCTAACATGAAGAATGTAGTATTTGAGGGCAATTTTACAGGTTATTCAACTTTATTTTAACTTTTGAGTTATCGACATTTTTTTCCTTGTCTAGATCATTTTAGTTTGTCATCCGTGTTTCATTTCTAAGAGCTTAGTACTCCAGCTTCTAGCACGAAAGTTAAACTTACGTTTTTCTATATATCCGTCAAAGCATACAGTGTACGTTTTTCAATATATCCGTCAAACCGTATTTCCACATTTCTGTTATACTGTAGGTGTGCAATGATTTAGCAATAATTTTCCAGATACAACCTTGAATACCAATTTATACAAATAATCAATAGCGGATTTAGAAAAGTACTTTGGGAGGGGTTTCTCTGATTGTTTCGTTTTCTAAAAAGTCCTAATTTTATTTGGGAGGTGCTTGAAGTTTATGAGTACAGGCATAACTAATATTTCGTTTCGTTTATATGTTTAGCAATAATCTTCCGGATACAACCTTGAAGATCATTTTATACTGAGAATCAGTGGCGGATTTAGAAAAACGTATTTTGGGAGGCGTTTTCTTACTACTAGTGTTTAGTTTTTCTAAACATTCGTAATTTTTATTTGACGGGAGCTTAAAGTTTATGAGTAAAGGCATAACTAATAGATATTTCGTTCGTTTTAGACACTCCACAACTTTGGAGAACAGGCTTCAGTCCGAAAGACCGATCCTCTAACCTTCGCAAAACCGTCACTGCTGGTAATTAGTAATAATAACGATTTAAAAACAATAAGAAAGGAAGTCGGCCAACTCCTACACTCCTAGTCGGCCAGTACATGCACTATTTCTACATTCTCAGATGGAATGAAGGAAGGCTTTGTCAGAATGGTCGAATGCTGGGTTGAATCCCGGACTTCCCGATAGAAGCGCAAAAGCCAACCACTCAGTCACGTTTGTTGTGCAGTTGTATTTAGCTTAACTTAAATATATTCCGTAGTCTTTTTTTTTTTTTTTTTGTTCCGTAATGATATGTTGAATCCCTCTTGTTAAAAATTCAGAAAACTTGAGGACTGGGTAAACCGTGATGGTGGTCAAGGGCGCCCATGTTGTGGTTTCCAAGGAGGGGCAAGTATAAGCGACGTTTCAAAAATAGTTTCAAATTTTGCTGTAACTAATGTAAAAATCCTATTGGATTTTCAATATTCTGAAGTACATTTTCCTCTAGGGGGGGCAAGCGCCCCCTTAACCCCCGTGATGGGCGCCCTTGATGGTGGTTATAAAAAACTTGACTGTAGAATTTCAAGAATATACAGAACCATGTGCAGCCTTTAATTTTATCATACAAATCTAAGTATTTCTCTTATGTTTTATTTTAATTTTATTTTGTTTCAAAAAGAGAGTATGGAATATTTTGAAGTAAAAATACTACATACAATTTTGCTATTTATTTGTGTATTTTTTGAAAGAAGTTTTTACTCTTAGGGTTGGCTCGTTTACACCAGCTGTTTTTTTTAAATAACTGGTTTAAACTAAAAAAATTAAAAGAACAAAAATGCGAATCGTGTGAACTTCATGGTGACGTTTCACATGTCAAACCATCTGCATTAGTCTTATTTCCTTTTCACCTTTTAATCAAGGTGTCCCATGTTCAATTCTCGGTCGAACCACAACCCTTCTTTCATGTGTAAACCAAGTACTCTTTCGGATGTCACTTTAAGCGAAAGTCTTCTCCTTGATAACCTCGGTATTACGTAAGGATGTTAAGCCTAAACATACAAAACGAAACCAAATTATATATTTCTGCATGCCTGTTGTTTTATAAAGAAGCGAAGGTTGTTTAAATATATTGATTAAAATTGGTAAAATTTATCGATTGCCTACTTAGTTTCCAACATTAACTTGGATTGAACTTTCAATGATACCTACATACTAAATTTGTAATTTAATACCTCAGTTTTAGAAAAATAAACACACTGCTGAACAAGACTGCACTTAGTTAATATAAAAACACATTTACACGTGACATTTCGATCTTCTATCCAAGATCCTCATCAGACGTACATTCAGGTCTGATGAGGATCTTGGATAGAAGATCGAAACGTCACGTGTAAATGTGTTTTTATATTAAATAAGTGCAGTCTTGTTCAGCAGTGTGTTTATTTTTCTGATTTTATTCGTAAGACGTTGACTATGATTGTGTGTCACTCAGTTTTAGCGTACTGATTATAATACGTTGACCTTTAAATTTTACATGCAAATTAAATTTTAGAGGATTTTCCCGTTATTGTTTTACATTTAAAAGAATTACGGGATTTTCCCGATGGCTAGGGCGGGAGTTTCTCAATTTAAGAAATTTACTGACCGGACTTCTTTAAGCTTATGGGACCTCTTCCAGCATAACCCCGTTGTTGAATAATAACACCAAGGCGAAACAAACTTATATCTGTGAATATGTAATATAAATACATAAAGCAAAATATTTAAATCAAAAAACCTGGTTTAGACCCCAAAAAAGCCTGGTTTAAACTGCCCCCCAAAACGGGTTTTTGTCATTTTCAGAAACAGCCATGGTTCTTGCCAACTCTGCTTACTTTTGTATATAGGAGGTTAAAATGTGTTTATTATATACATTAGTTAATCCTTTGGAATTCATAATGTAAAAATGTTGAAGTAAAATTGTTTAAAATATCTTTTCGAAATTCATGGTTTAGTTTCGAGGTTTTATATTATTATCGGCATCAACCACTAATTAAATGACTTTCTGTGTTATAGAGAAGCGAAACAAAGTCTGCCTTATCGATTTAAAGCAGAATTTTGAAAAAAGCCCAAAATTTCCCAAGCAAAAAAGCAAAGCAGAAAAAATCGAGTTTTTTTTCCAAAAAAGCCGGTTTTTTTCCGAGCCCTTGCATCTCTAATCTCACAAGCCGTTGAACTAAGAGCTGAAATTCAGCATATAACTCTTTATTAAAAATAAACAGAATATGTCCTGACATTTTTATTTTTTTTTATGAGCGGGGGCTGCATTTTCTATATATTGGAAATTGGTACTGGATTGATTTGTAAAAATAATCGAAAACGATTGATATTAGTTAAGAAACAAATTGGGTAATGAAAACTACAGTTCTTCGAATTTTATTCCCACTGTTTTCTATTTATAATTGCAGAAGCTAGTGTTTAATATATGGAGCGTTCAGAACATCAGGCAATCAAGCCATAAAGTTGAGAGAAAATGGCCATAAAATTTGTATTCTAAACTTAATTACATAGGCATTTTCAATTAGTACGGCATGGTTAATTATATAGAAAATTAGTGTTTCTTTCTGTTTTACGTTCGTCTACTTTTCCTTGATTTGAGACTTTTAAATTTCATCCTATTTTCTACTGAAATGTGTCTGTAAGGCAACTTAATTCGGAAGATGAGAAACACTTTACCCTTGTATATCTTAAAGGTCAGGTCCACCAGTATTGTAACAGGGAGTGTTTGAGCCATTGAAGCTTGAAATTCAAACTCCGATAAATGATAATTTCACAGTCTTGTTTTATTATAAGTGTAATCTCTTTAGTCAATGGAGAGGAGGACGTGGATCATGGGTCAGAGTTGATGACGGTGGGTTTTGGTGGGTCGGAGTTGGTCGCAATGGTTCAGAGTGGTTTATAGTTGGTTGTGGGTCAGAGTGGATCACGATGGATGATGGGTTAGAGTGGGCCAATGGGTCATTTGTGTGTTGGGTGATAGTGGGTCATGGTGGGTCGTGGATTAAATTTTCATTGACCCACACCATCTCTGGTTAAAATTGTACTAAAGAGAAGAGGCACCGAAGATACATGTCGGATATTATGCTCAAATTTTGCACATAGATAGTATCCCACCAGAAAGCAATAAATCTGAAATGGTTCACGGTACCACCTCCTAGAACTCGAGATGTAGGGGTTTGTCTGATTGGCTAAATTTAGACCTCAATGATTTATCCTTCAACAAGCAAGCTTTTTATAATCATTTCCGTGGGAAAGTCAGAAAAACACGTGCCTAGCAATCGTAATATGAATAGTTCGCATCCACCACGAGGTATTTGTTTAGTGTTTTTTTGACTCACCTAAATATAAACAAATCACACATATAGGCAATTTAACATATTTTGGGAGAGTAATTTTGTGGTTCGTTGGCGCTTCATCGCGTCTCTACCAATGGTAGTAAAATTTTCAAAATGGAACTGGGGCCACCGCGGATCGTCGCTGCGGGACCACCAATTTTTGGCGAGAGGTCAATAGTTGACCATCTGAAGTCCACAGACGCTTACAGCTTAGAGTAATGAACGATGTCTTTGCCTTGTAGACTTCATGACTACCGACATTATTAATATTATTATTATTATTATTATTATTATTATTTGTAGTATAATTGATATTAGAATAATTATATTGTCTATGTATTGTCTCGGTAGGACTACGCACAGGATTTGGCTCGTTTTGGTTCGACTCGACTCTAATCCGAGTCGAATTGCAGGAAATTTTTCGCGCCGAGTCCTAGAGTAGACCTTAAAGATGTCTGTTTCTAGTCGAGTCGAGTTTCAAAGAAAAGTCGCTCGTGCCCATCCCTACTAATGAGAGCTTAATCGGAGTTAAGCGAAATCGAAAGTCACACTATCTCTCTAAGCGACCCCGAAACTATGAATTCGACACTAATATCGATCATTTTCTAGCAATATTTTATATGTATCCCCCTCCCATTCGCCATAGGTAACCCAACAGCACTCTTTTTCAGACTATAAGAAATGTGGTTAAATTACTCTACGCCAGTGATTCTCAATATAATTCGTATCACGATCCCCTTTTATCACATCCTCTTGCCAGCGACCCTTTTATAATTTGTTTTATAATAAGCTTGTGTGGGATTTTTAACATACCTATTTCTAATAATAGTAGAATCAATTTCTTGCTTATAGTGGACAGTACCGTGGCATGGAAAATTAGCGCCCGGGACGAGAGTACACGCTTTTTCCGTACATATGAGTGATGTCGACAGACTAACTGCGAATCGCCACCATGGTTGGCACGAAGCTCAATAAAATTTTCAAAAGTAAACCGTGCCTTTCCTTGATTTTGAGCACATTTTATTAAGTTTTTCCTTCTATTTTATACATGTGCACAGCACCTTCCTAACATGAGTAACACAGTTCCTCCGAAATTTGTGCCCCCTCTTTTCGGCGCCCGCCACTGACAATGGATTCAGTAACTGTGATATCTATATTCCCAACGACGAAGGTGCTGGTTCAAGATGGATGTTAAACTCCTTCATTGAAGACGTCATTAACGTATCTGATTCCACAACTTCTTGACCAAATAATAGAATGATCATGCGACAAGTCTTTGCAACTGGTTTTCTGTAACGAAGACTTGGACAAGTTCTGCCTGATGAGGAGAAAGGAATATCCTGATCTGGTATCTGCTGCTGGTATCTGCATACAGCTCTGCGAAGGCTTCATCATGCTGGGTTACGTGGCCGTGTTGCTGCCGTGAAAGAAAACTCTCAGGCGACCACAAAATTTACCGTCTCGCGTTTGCACAGGCGAATGTGGGTCGCAATTGGAAAAACGTAGTTTTCTCAGATGAATCCATATTCACAACATCAAATGAGGGACGCCGTTTTGTGTATCGTCCGAGAGGCACCCGATATGACCCTGGATATGTGGCTGCTTGCAATCGCAGTGGCCATGTATCTATTTCATGTTGGGAATGGATTTTCAGTCGTGGAGCAGGACAGCTTCACAGAATTCAAAGACATTTGGACAGTGCTCAGTACTCAGACATTATGAGTAATATCATGGTGCCATCTGTACGAGTATTACAGCCTGATGGTGTAATTCAGTTCCAGCACGACCAGTCGCCAATACATACTTCCCGTGTGGTTCAGGAATGGTTCGCAGGGCAGCCTGAGATTGATTTAATTGACTGGTCGCCTCGTGGAGCAGACCTCAATCCCATGGAAAATATGTGGACAGAAGTGAAGCGCACTCTAAGGGACAGTTGGCCTGAGGCAGATCCACCAAGAACTCAGGATGACCTGTGGCATCTTGTTTCCGGAGCATAGCTGGAGGTAGGGGAAGGAGATAGATTTGTCACCCATTTAATAGATTCCATGCCCAGAAGAATGAAGCGTGTAATAAATTGAGAAGGGTCTTGGACACAATATTAATGTCCCCGCCTTAACTCCCGAAAACAGCTCTTTTCAAAAACGCTTCTGAAAATATTTCTAGAAGTAAACCACTCCTTGTATACGAATTCAGTGCAATTCTACTAACAAAAAAAAAAGATAAATCGCTGCAGGCTTTGAACTCGAGACCTCTTCATTGCCAAACCCGTACTCTACCAGTGAGCTAACATGAACTCGCAACCCAAACACGACTTTGAATTTCTGGTATTCGATGATAATGATGCTCATATACTTTGCAAATGTTGTATTCAATTTGGGATATTCCGCAACACACACACACATAAACAAAGCGCGCGCGCGCGAGAGAGAGAGAGAGAGATGAATATACAAAAGCATATTCAACGTATTCGAATGAGACTCTAAGTAACGACATTCCGTTCTAAAGATAATTTGTGTTTCTTCCCGTGACGTTAAGGGGATCGGGAAAAATTAGTGTGTCTTGAAGCAGGATCCGACTTTGGATAGTCTGTTTATACACTTTCAATATCCGTAGGAATATACTGTATTTCACGAATGTAAATGACATGCTGTAATGAGAATATTGAGAAGTTACATCTGTATGACAAATAGCTGCAAATAAATACACTACCGAATTTATTTATTGCTATTGAACGATTTTCCTAACTTGTACTTAACATTCTCATATATAACACCGACCTACTGTGAATACCTACCTATCTCACATGTTATATTTTAAACATAACAATTACTATGTTCTGCAATGATTATGTTATATATATATACAACTGATGTATATTAATGTAATTATTTTATATAATTTTTCATTCATTGCGGAAAATATAATTTGAAAAAAAGCATTGACCGTGACAGGAAACGAACTCGCAACCTTATGACTTAAAATCCGACAGCTTACCAGTGAGCTAACCCAAGGACTTCCCTAAACATGCTTCTAGCAAAACATGTATAACGGTTCTAAAGATAATTATGCCATTCATATCCACTACAAACGCTGTTTTTGTTCTACTTTGACTTTTATTTTAGTACTCACGCGATAATTATGTTCTGTCTTAACTTTGAGCATTCTTTTACATGTGGAAAGATTCGTTTACGTATCTAATTATTCAATTACGTATGGAGAGCTAAATGACAAACAAGCAGTGCTGACATTAATACAAGGTTTCGAAATATTGTATCATTAAGTATTTCAATCAATGTTGCTTTTTTTATACACTTGGTAACAAGTCTTATTATATTTAAAAGAAGAAAAACACATCTTCAAACTTTTTTCCGATTGCAAAGGCTGGCTTGGAGGTTCGAACCTGGTTTACTTTTTTCCGAAGATACCCGAAGTTGGACTTAGAAAATGTTTGCCTCAAAACACCAATAAAGAATGCGCTCAACCTTTTTGAGACAAGGTGTACTTCCGGGAGTATTACACTCCCGAGCGAGTCGTCGTACGACACGCAAACTTGTCAAACGACGGCGTGGCAGAGTGAGAAAAATCAGCGACTCGGGTGCAAAGGGTTACGGGTTTCATTCTCGCTCGAGTCAAGCTTTTTTTTTTTTTTTTTTTTGCTTCAACCAATAAAGTAGGCATTTGTAACTATAAGTAAAATATTAATTCACCATATGTTTATAATGCATAAATCAATAGAAATTTTCAATTACTTGTAAATTCTTTTGATGTTCCATTTTAACTAGAAACAAAATTTAATCTATTCCGTGAATATTATTGTTACTGCAGTCGTTGTGTAAAAAATGTTCTTGAAACTTCGTGTCTACATCTGTTGACAGTGTGTAGGGATGCACGGTAGACGAGACAAGACGAGAAATTGAAAAGTCTCGTCTCGTCTCGCAAATGTGAAGTCTCGTCTCGCGTCTCGCATAAAATTTTGTGTCTCATCTCGCGTCTCGCGCGAGACTTTCTCGCATGGTCTCGCAATCTCGCATATATTCTGGGTCAAAATTTTGCAATATGTTATTCTATTTCTGTTAATGAATGATCATGTGATATTCTGTCCGAAGGCAGGTATTTGACCTAAAAGTCCCTTGGCAAGTTGAGTCCATGGTGGTTTGCCATTGCTTTCCATGTTATGAATGTTCATAACATCCTAAGGAGACGGAACCTAGAGTTCAACATGGTATCCGAACTTGTGTCCCCTCCGCTCCAAATTAAAAGAAAAGTTGTGCTGGAATTTGATTGCTGGACCAGTAATTCTCGTCAAATTAATAGCATAATTTACAGCAAAACCAGCATAAATTGTTGCTGGATCCAACATTGTTTTCCAGCTTAGAGGTCTCCAGCAATATTTTCCAGTATGCCATGCGGGCGCATTTTTGCCCCGAAACAAAGTCACCAATGTAATTAGGATAGAAAGAATATAACATTTCCGTATATGTTTTTCTGAAATCATTGAACCAAACCCGGATCCTTTTACTATATATATATGTAAATTTCTTCGTCTTTATTTAACCGGATTTCAACCTTGTCTTTGCCTGCTTCTAGTCCGAGGAATGCTTTAATGTCACAATATCCAAAATTGACATGTATTGTTTCCTTAGAATATGTCTGAACTTTCTTTTCGGAAAGTTTAAACTCTCTAGCATTAAATTTGTGAAAGTAGCAGAGAAAATATAAAAATACGTTACTTGTGTCCAGTAGCATAGGGAAGGGGGGCAAAGAGGCCGCCCCCAAAGAGGTTCGACAATGTTCTTTGGTACTTTGATGTTTGTAATTTTTTATATATTTTTGTGTTTAAATTTTTTTGTTTGTAATTTCTCTATATGTACCTATAACAGCACTTGCCCCCCCAAACACACATTCTGGCTACGCTACTGAGGAGAACAGTGCTGCCATCTATTGTCGCCTATCTCCCTTTACACCAACCACCAAGGAATAACCTTACTTGTGTCAACGGACTTGTAGATAACACAATATGTTAACAATTGCGAGAATCAAAATATCCAGCAAACTATACTTGATACGAAAAAAGCTTTCTGGATCAATTTCCAGATCATACAGTTGAACTAACTGCAGTGTTGCAAGAATATCAAAACCTGAAAAGTTTTGATTAACCCGACAGCACTGGTGTCAAGCCACAAAGACCCAGACCACGTATCCTTTGATCTTGAGCTAAGTAAAATGCTGACCTTACAAGAACGCGGTTTCGTCTAACTTTCTACTTCAACACCTCAGTTGTAGACCGCATTCTATCGCTTGCTGAGAGGCATTCTATCCGGAGGCATCTAACTAAAAATATGTTATTTCTGCGAGCCGGGCCGGGGATAAACTTTGACGAGAAGGGATTTCAACGTCATCCCCCAACATTAATCGCTAGTAGTTATGTCAAAATGACAGAAACAACAGAAATATCACATTTCGCAGCAATAGGGAGTCTTGTTCCATTTTCAGACCAAAAACAGAAGTTCATGTATTCGTGCGCGCCCGCGTGTGTGTGTTTGTGTCGCAAAATAAAGTCCTAAATCGATGCTGTAATAAATTTCCAATTTACAAAGCTTTTTATGATGTTTGGAAACTAAAGAAGGCTTTAATTATGAAAATCAACCTTGCATAATAATAAATCTCATAAAATGTCTATTGCCTCAATCACTTTTTTCCTGGAGGCATTAACGCAAAACTCAATAAATGTAAAATCACTAAATATACAATTAAAAGTAATTCATAAATGTTGCGAGACTGCGAGAAGTCTCGCGAGACTTCTCGTGCGAGACTTAACCGAGTCTCGTCTCGCATGGTTTAGTCTCGACTCGCATAAAATTTTCACTCTCGCGTAGTGTCTCGCGTGCATCTCTAACAGTGTGAAAATTACAAGCGGTATGAGGGGAAATCTGCGTTGGTTATAGCAACACCCAGTATTAGCAAAGGGGATTTCCCCCCTCAACTTCTTTGTAAATCGCACACTGTCAACAGATGTAGACACGAAGCGTCAAGAACATTTATTACACAACGACTGTCGTCACGGGCGCAGATCATGTGGGGCGGACCCCCAAGCTCATGTGGGCCCCATGGATTTTTATGAATATGTATTTTTATATGTATTTTTTTATTGTTACATGTATTGTTGTATGTATTTTTTATAAATGCCCCCTCCCAAATTTACAGAGAAATCGGCGCCGTTGACTGTCGTAACCATAATACAATCGTGATATCGGTATATTTACGGAATAGATTAAATTTCCTTGCTAATTTACATGGAACATCGAAAGATTTTACAAGTGATTTTAAAATGTCTATTGTTTATTTATTTATTTATTTATTTATTTTGACTTATTTTACATGTCGAGGTTAAGGCTATATGTAGCCTTATCTACCACCTAAACATGACACAAAATTGAAAAATCAAAGGATATAGCTAACAATAGCAAAAGAAAAAAAAGTTAGAAAGTAAAAAAAAAAAAACACAAGAAACAGATTGTCACTTGAACACACACACACACACATACACACACACACACACACAAATATAATATAGTGCTACATGAAAGTACATACATGTTATAATATGTGATAAGTGTTGAGTTTCATATCTTTATGACAGGCTTCTCTATTGGCTCTTCTGTCTCTGTGTCCATTCAACCCTGCTTCGATAACAATAAATTATAAACTGCCCTTTTAAAAAATGCTAAAGATTTTGACTCACGTATCGAGGTTGACAAAGTATTCCAATCACGACACGTTGAAATTATATATGATTTGGATAAATAAGTTGATCTATGAATAGGAATTGCAAGTTGGCTATTAAAACGTGATCTTGTGTCCCTCTCATGGAAATCGCTTAAAAAATTAAGATGTTTTAGAAGATAGGAAGGTTCTGTAAAAGTAAGTGTTTTATACAGCAGTACCAACGAGTGCAATTTTCGCCGTTGCTGCATCTTCAGCCATTGCAGCTTTTTAAAGAATGGCGTAACATGATTTGAGAGTTTCATTCACTATAAACATATGGTGGTTTAATATTTTATTTATAGTTACAAACAGTTACTTTATTAGTTGAAGTAAAAAACAAACAAGGATTGACTCCAACGGGAATGGAACCCGGGTCGCTTTGTATACAAGATGCACACTTTACCCACACTGCCAGGCCGTCCGTTGATATACTTGCACGTCGAACAGTATATATGGCGAGTAGAAAACTTTTGAAGACTTTTTTTTTTCCTTATTTTTGCCCATTGCGTTCTCCCAGTTTGTAATATTAACTCATTAAATGTGCATTACCTTCTCTCCCTGTTCCAAATAGAAAGATTGAATTTGGATATTTTCTGCAAGACTATTGTCGAGATATAGAATTTCATATCCAGTATTTCTGTTTACTTGGTAATGGAATTAATAGAATTGGAAGTAATTGTTTTCTGTAAGTATAATTGTGCAGAACAGACATAGATAAATGTTTTGTGCTGCTATATATAAATGTATGAAAATTGTTAGGAAAATTTATGGAGGGGTTGAAAATATTCTTCCCAGGCTGGAACAACAGTAATTAAGTTAGTGTCAGGGAAAGAAATTTGCTTAGCTTTCCCCCTTACAAATAAAAGTTTCGTAAGTAACAAACGTTCTACGTCTGACTTATGACTGCCTACATTTCTGTGTGGCTCCGTGGAGGAGTGAGTAGAGTCGTTGCTTCCTACTAATGAGGTTGGTGGTTCAAGTCCTGCCCAGGCCAGTCCATTTTTTTCATTGTTTGTTTCCCATATCTGATGTTGTTTCTCCCCCTCTGTAATCATCTGATACTCTCAACTGAGTTCTCCACTTGAATTCAACAATTGGTAGTGGGATGCTCTCAGGTTCGGGTGAGCTTTTACATGTCTATTTACAAAATCAAAATTTTGGACAAAATATGGATGCTATCCGATCATTTTGTCTCAAATTCTAAATTTGCGCATGTGACTGTATCTCTCTTTCATCATATTTGCATCTCTCGTTTTCCAAGGTCATCAGCTATGACATAAGATGGCTTGGGAGCAAAGATTGAAAAGTGCTATACCATAAAAGTGCTATACCAATGGGCTCACTCTCATTAAGCATTTGATTAAATGTATGTGTTTTCACACTGATGGAGGGGGGGGGAGGTATCCGCTCTTCCTACCCCCCTGAAGTGACAGGATATTTATTCAGACTCTGCAAAGTCATTTCAGACCAAACGACAGAAAGAGTGTTCATTCCAACAGCAACAGGATTGGACTTCAATTTTTTGTTTCAACTTATCTCCACAAATAGAACAAATATCAAGTAATATGTTTGCCATAAGAAGTAGATTCATTTCATTTGGAGAAATGATGCTATAGACGATAGTGGGAATTTCGCCCAAGTGTACGGGAATTTTCAGTGCCTGGCGTTTATGCCACCCGCCTTCCTTTACAGCTAATTTGGTTGCATACTCCCCGGCAAATGCTTCGGACTCAACTGGTGAAGCACTTTAGCCATAAACCTCCATATGGCTGTACCATTTAGAAGTGTCTTTCGCTGTACATACCAACGGTGCAATATAAAGTTTCATTATATCGTATGAGGGCAACATAGTAACAAGTACTATATAGATTCTCACATACAAAAAAATGTCCTATGGTAGCTTGAAAAATTCCTTGTATATACCAGCGAAACAATATAAACTTTTATTATATCTTCTGAGGACAATATAGTAGCAAGTATAATGTAGACTCTCAGGACCTGCATTCATTTCAGAATAAATTGCAAGTGGGGAAGCAATGTATATGTTCCTAATTCTATGCATGTATTCAGTGCGAGAATTAGGTAATCTATATTGGGGGTGGGGGATAAAATTAAGCCAACAGGACGTAAAGTTTGAAGGTGCAATAATTCAAAGTGAGGCAATAATTATCTTACCTCCCCCCATACACACATAAATATGACATGTATAATAAATAAGAGATTTATTAACTCAATTAATCTAGACAATAACTAAGTCCGTATATATTGTCTGACATGCACACCTAACCTTTCTGAACTTATTTAAAGAACTCACTCTTGTGTCTGTAGCTCTATAAGGTTTATTTACTTAATAATTAGGCCCGAGCGATAGCTATGATCACAAGCATATGTTAATTTCTCCACTCATATTGAAATATTCCATTTTGGGTTATTACACATAACCTTGCAAAAGACAACCTACGTCAGTATTATGAAAACCACTAAAATTATTAGTTAAACCGGACTTACATTTTTTAAATCTACCTATTAACCTATCATACGAGAAATGGATTGCTGCTGATCACGATTTCTGACATAAAGGTCAAATGTAAGGCCAAATATTTATAAAACTCTCAATTCAAATTTCGAGCTTGAGCTTCTACTCCCCGCGAAAGCTGCGCTCTTCATGCTTTTTTAAAAATCTCCATCCCGTGACGGAGCTCAGGAAGTCAACACTTACAATTATTTACTTTTATGTTACATATGAGTTGATTCACTATGTGCTACATTATTCAAATAAAGTATAAATATTTCATTGAAGTTTTCCAAACAACTTTATTGGTGTAGACAGTAAACTGTACAGCGAAAATAAAGATGGAAAAATGAAAGGTTAACTTTAAAAACCCCGCTTCAGTTGAAGTGCTTATACATAAACAGACAATGACATGGAGAACCAGTCGTATTAGCAAATGCTGAAGCAAATCTTCAATTATGCGCCTACTCACCTTCACTAACATGTCTGCTCACTAGGGGTGCATCCGCAGCGTGTACTAACATATAGCCACGAGAGAATATATCTCAGATTTTGAGTAGTTTTAAAAGTCAATTTCCGTAAACTGTAAAAGGCAGTAAATACTGTACTAATTACCACAATATAAATGCAACTTTTAGTTCCATACACACAAATAACTAGGAAATGAAAAACATGCGCTAACAAAGAGTATACTGGAAAATGGAATGCGACAAAAATAAAAACGGGATGATAATCAATACAAATGTATAGGATGAATGACATGACCGACCTTCGCCATGTATGGTGGAAGAAGTTATTTGTTTACTTCTTGGATAACCGCTAATAGCACTTATAAACCCATTATGTGACTTTGTTATGCGCAATCAGTATATTCAAATTCACAACCGATGACGAACTGAAGGGTGTGAGGATACTATTACGTTCAAATGGCATAATTGATGAAAAAGTTAAAGAATTGCTATACTCACTTGAATCCTATGTTTCTGCCGTGAAGGTAACTTTAAAAATGATTCAAGAACAAAATTAAAACGAAAATCAAAGTCCCATGACCTTGTTGTCAGAAACGAGTTTGCAAAAGAAATTTCCAAAATATTCAAAACACATTACATAAACAGTTTCTACGTGACTATTTTGACAAAAAGAAAAACATGTTTTTCTTTTAGTGTTCTCAAAAATAATTTACGAACTGGCGTTTTTGTACAGTCATTATCATTCGATCATTCGTTCGTCGTCCGAACAGTCAATGATTAGTCGAAGTGCATCCTTTTCTTACTACACCAATCTCTGGAGCTTCAAGATGTCCCGTGCAGTGTTGACGATTTTAGGAGGACTCTATGGATTGTGAGTGTGCTTTGTGCTTGTTATTACATGACATAACGCTGTGAGTAGGTGGTGGGCACTTAACCCCCGGTAGCTG
Source organism: Thermobia domestica (assembly GCF_964235325.1). Taxonomy (NCBI): domain Eukaryota; kingdom Metazoa; phylum Arthropoda; class Insecta; order Zygentoma; family Lepismatidae; genus Thermobia; species Thermobia domestica. The sequence goes on from NC_137456.1 coordinate 184,629,280, forward strand.
AAAAATCGCCTTTTTTCCATGGTCTCCTGAGAGCAAGGACTGAATTTTCCACTGTCTCGCGATAAGCTTTGACCCACGCACCGTCAACCCACGATCTTTTACGACCTCCATGTTAGGGGTGTATTCATTCTCTTTTATGAGCACTTTTACGGGGGTGTACTCGTTCCCTTTTATGAGCATATTTTCCACCCCCTACGAGCACAAAGAAGAGCAGAGATAACACATAAGACTCGTTCCCTTTTTCAACCCTTACGAACACATAGAAGAGCAGATAACACATAGCACTATTTTAACATAGCAAGGGTGTATTCATTCCCTTTTATGAGCATATTTTTCAACCCTTATTTTAATATAGCAGAGAATACGAACACACAGCAGAAAGGGTGAACTCGTTTAACATAGCAGAGAATACATGGAGATTACAATCATAGCAGACAAACACCTATGGAGTACTCGTTCAACCCCTAGCAGAGGTAATAAAAGAGTATGGCATATTTTTCAACCCCTATTTTAACATAGCAGGGGTGTACTCGTTCCAACCCCTATTTGAACATAGCAGATATTACATAAGATTCATTCCCTTTTATGAGGGCTGTACTAGTTCAACCCCTAGCAGAGGTAATAAAAGAGTATGGCATATTTTCCAACCCCTATTTTAACATAGCAGATTCAACACAGCAGGGCTCAGTGGTGGACAATATAACACATTGAAGATGTCGAAAATTTTGATTTCGAAAAAGTTGAAAGTTGGGCGATGTTTACCAAACTTGCGTAGATTATACATTTGATGATCTTAAATCGAATGCCGTTAAAATTTTATTTCTATCTCTCACCGTTTTCGAGATATGACGATTCGAAGTTTTTTTGGCAACTTGGCCCACCCTTGCCGTACAAGATTGAAACATGGTTCCATGGGTTCTTCATGTCTAAAAACGGCAAGCGCATTTATAAAGGGGAGATTTTGTCGATTATTTTTTGATATTTTTGACCGTTTTCGAGATATGGGCCATTTTATGATTTTTGGACACCCAAAAATGAACTCTGGAGTATTTCTTGCATTGACGCCCTGAAAGTCGAGAAGCAATGCTTCAATATGTTATGTTTGCTCTATCTCTTACCGTTTTCAAGATATGCCGATCCGAAGTTTTTTTTTTGGACACCTTGGCCCACCCTTGTCGTACAAGATTGAAACATGGTTCCATGGGTTCTTCATGGGTAAAAACGGCAAGCGGTGAGGTACGGGGAGATATTTTTGATTATTTTTTTGATATTTTTGACCGTTTTCGAGATATGGGCCATTTTATGACTTTTGGACACTCAAAATGAACTTAGAAAATATTTAGCACATATCTTAGCCGTTTTTGTTTTTAGCCAATAGTAAATAGTTTTATTTTGGCCAATGAGATACTTGACTTGTAGATTTTGCTCCAATGAAAAAGAGTTTTATTTTAGCCAATCAGAGGAAAGCAGAACAACTATATAAGGGCTGAGGTTCGGAGCAATTCTCAGTCAGTTATTCGATGGATTGCAAAAAGACAACATTGTGTGCAAAGTGAAAGAACATTGAAGTGAATTTTGTGTGAATTAAGGGTAAGTATTTTTTTGAACTTTGTCAAAATTTCGGGTGGTGATTTTTAAGTGTTCCTCTTGACCCCACCCAAGACCGATTATTTTTTGAAATATACGTTGTGGTGAATACGTTCATGAAAACCAGACGTCTCAGCGGTCAAAAATAAGCAAAATATAGATTTTTAAAGAAATTAGGTATTTTTGAACTCAAAATTTTCGGTGCGGATTTTTAAGTGTTCCTCATAACCCCACCCAAGACCGATTATTTTTTGAAATATACGTTGCGTTCAATACGTTCGTGAAAACCAGAGGTCACAGTGGTAAAAAATAAGCAAAATATAGATTTTTAAAGAAATTAGGCATTTTTGAACTTTGTCAAAATTTCGAGTGGTGGATTGTAAGTGTTCCTCATAACTTGCGCTATAGTTGGTTGGATGATGAAATATTCGATGTTTTCAATCAGGCTAATTATGAATATTATATCTTCTTTCCCATAAATAATAGTTTATGTGTGATACGCCTAATAAGCGATTTTTTTTGGATGATTTTGCAATGTAAGAAATGTAATAATTTGCTTTTTCTCTATTTTCAGGTTTAGAAAATATCACTAAAACGTTAGGAAGAATACGTTATTGGAAAAAACACTTCTTGGTGTACTATAGTGGGAACAGCCCCAATTACAGTAAAAGCATCAAACTGCGGAAATACGTGAGATATAGTTTTTCGTAAATAATTGCTAGTTGATAGAATACTATTTTCAGGTTTAGAAAATATCACTAAAACGTTATTGGAAAAAACACTTCTTGGTGTTCTATAGTGGGAACAGCCCCAATTACAGTAAAAGTATCAAACAGCGGATAGAATAAAGCAATAAAAAATGGAAAGTTCTAGTAAAATTACAATCATTAACAAAATAACTAGAAAGTACAAAAAATTCCGAATGAATGGTACAATGATAACTGCACAACTTGCGAGAACCCCTGAAGGGGAAAACCCAATTACCTGGTTGCGAAGCGGAATTGCTCAACTATTGAATATGTTGATGGAAGATGTAGATTCCCACCATCAGGTAGGGTTGACATTATGGAATCAGAATAATCCAGATAGATCGTTTTGGTTTTCATTTCGAGAAGCAGCGAATGTCGGTGAAGACTTCGTCTGGGAGGCTCCGAATCGAGTCATTCAGTCAAATGCAAAATTTATGGAACAAGATCGTTTTGTTATTGATTTTCATCATGTGGCTTTACCTATAGGCGAAGGGAGGAAAAGTCAAAATTTTTCCTCTGATGAAGAATATATGAAAAAATGCAAAGGTATAGTCGTTATTAAAAATAAAGATAGTAGTTGCCTTGCTCACGCCCTTGTAGTTGCTAAAGGGCTCATTGATAACATAGGGAATAAAAATGCATGTAAGCCTTATTATAATCAAAAAAAGAACTTTATGTCTTTAGAAGCTAAATTATTGTGTAAGAGTTCTGGCGTTAATTTGATGCATGGTGGTGGCATACCTGAATTAAAACTAATTCAATCATATTTAACTGATTATACGATTACAGTGTACGACGATTTGACGGGGGAGAAAACATTTTTCGAGGGCATCGGTGGTGAGAAGAAAATTAATTTACTCCTGATAAATAATCATTATAATGTTATTACCAATTTATGTGCTGCATTTAGCTGTTCATACTTTTGCGAAACATGCCATAAGAGATATAATGAGAAAGAAAAGCATATAGGGCACTGTAAGGCATTATGCAATAAATGTAGAAAAAATCCTCCATGTAAGAAGACAGATGAAGTATTAAATTGTAATAATTGTAACAGATGTTTTTACGGTAACGAATGTATGGCGTATCATATAAAATCAGGTTTGTGCTCACAGCTAAAAGTATGTAAAATATGTCTTAAAGCGTGTTATCAAGAAAAATAGAAATCCTCACCAGTGTGGGGAAACATTCTGTATAAACTGTGACAATATGATGCCCCCCGTCATTTATGTTATATGCAATCACGAAAATATTCAAACGTAGGAAAATGGATGATGATATTTTATGACTGAGTGTAGGCAAGATGAAATATTCCGTGAACATTTGCCTAATTTGCTAATCACACAGCAAGTATGTTATAATTGTTTTAAGAATAGCGAGGGTAATTCATGTACTATTTGCAACAGGAAGGAAAACATTTTTTATGGTGAAGAGTGTGTTACTGATTTTCTGGAGTATTTATGTAGTAAACCATCCAATATTAATAAAGTTATATGCATTGCACATAATGCAAAAGGATATGATGCACATTTTATTCTGCGTGCAATGATATCAGCGAAACGATGGACTCCAAGCGTCATAATGAAGGGGTGTAAAATAATGAGTATTGATTGTAAATATTTAAAATTTATCGATAGTATTAATTTCTTTCCGATGGCTCTATCAAAATTACCTGATGCATTTGATATAGAAGAAACAAAAGGTTATTTCCCACACTATTTTAATACGAAAGATAATCAAAGTTCTGAAGGGCCTATGCCCGACCCTAAATTCTATGGTTTTCAGTATATGAAGGAAAAAGAACAAAAACAGTTTATAGAATGGTATGAAAAATCCTCAAATCAGCCATTTAATTTTAAAGAAGAATTAATTCGTTATTGTCGCATGGATGTTAACCTTCTACGGAAGGCATGTGTTAAATTCGTAGTAGAATTCCAGCAAATAACTGATGTTAATCCACTAGAGGATCTCGTGTTGCGTCCTGATAGGCCTCCTGTACAAATTTTGTGTTACCAGGATATAATTGTCGTGCTAGATAATTAATTTGAGCCTGGTCTCTGGGGTTTTTAAAACATATTATATAATGGCAATTTAATGATATATCTCGCATACCTTTAGCTTGATGAAACATATTTTGTGTTGTAAAAATAACACTTAAATTTCGGTGGTGGCTACCTTTAGTAAAGTCAACAATTCGTGTATCACATTCTCGTATTAAATCATCAATAATTACAAGATGTGGGCCAGCTTGTGCTGAAAAATCATCTATTTTGGGGAGCCCTTCTTTAAATGTACAACCTGAGGATAGAGTTTCATACAGAGGTTGCCATTCACCATAACACCATACTATATTTTTCCATTTTTCGGCATAATGTTTTAAAAACTCTTTTACAAAATATGATTTACCACACCCAGTGGGGCCTGCAATAATGCAAGTGAAAGGATGTCGAAACTACATTTTCTCTCTATTTTATATTTCTTCAAAAAAATAAAATATTTATCAATCACCCAATAACATAGAAACTAATTCTAGTTGAATACGATTTGCTGTGACAGTATCTTCAACAAAAGTAACTTTAGAAAATTTACCCTTCACAACACATTCATATAGATATTTACTTATTAGAGGAGCAAGTGTAGAACATGAAGAAATTGCTTCATCAATACATGGGAAATAGTAACATATTTTTTTCCATGTAGAAAAATCTATTTCAACTCTACTATTATCATCATTTGCACAAATATACATTAAATTATCATCGTCATTATTAGCGTCAAGTATTACTTTCGTTTTCTCACTTAGTGCGTATTCAGTTGCATTTTCACCTTCTCTAAAATAATCATTTATATGCATGGAATATGATAAAAACCTGGACCATTCATTAATTGATAACACAATACATTCATTAACAATGCGTAATTTTACAAACACATAAAATTTATAATCGCTACTATATTTCAAATATACACAAAGATCAGTGGAATTATGGATGAAGTAGAAAGAACTTAAAAGTTGTTTTTTATCCATAATGTATAATTATCTATTTACACAACTTATTCTTTTTTTACAATAGTCTATTTCTCTTAAAACCAAAAGGCACTGTATCATAACTTCCTTCAACTCTTTTGCGTTTTGTGTGTACCAATTGATAGGTTTTCGTTTCCACTTTGCTGTTAATTTTGATGTCTTTTGTGCGAGCAATTTTGCAAGGGTTTGACACAGTTACAGGAGGGGCATCATTCAGAACCATATTTCTAATTTGTTCGAAATTAACAATTTTCATTGTTTCACTATTTAGAGTAATTCCCCTCACCTTACAACAGGTCTTTGTTGTACCACCACTGAATACCTCGTACGCATAATTTTTGGTCCCGCCGCTGCAAAATTCACTAATATATGCATTGGGACCTACATTATCTATTTCATTTTTTAACTCGCCAAAATAATCCCCAAGAAGTAATTTTATACCTCCAGCTCTTACTATATAAATAATACTATCAGTATCCATATATAACACATCTTTATTTACCTTCTCTAAATAACTGTATAATTCTAAGCGACCATGCATAGTGGTATATGCAGCCAATATTACATTAGTATTTTTTAATGGAATGATTGCATCATCCAAAATCTTGTAATTTAATAATATTGCATCTTTATCAATTGGAATTAACTGTGTTACCTCAGCATTACTGTCTGTTAATTTATCATAAAATATGGCAGGTTCCCGAATAATTTCTGTGTGCGTCATATTATCATTCTGAGCAAATTTGCCCCATAAACAATTTAGGGCTAATTTACAAATACTTTTTCGTGCTTTGTTTTTATTACCAATTTTCCAACTGTCTAGAAATTGAAAACAGAAGCTCATGGTTCGTCTAAATGGTGTAAAAGTGAAGAACAGAAAAGTAAATATATTAAGGATTATTATGAAAGAGAGGGAGTACAACTAGACAGTTGGAAAATTGGTAATAAAAACAAAGCACGAAAAAGTATTTGTAAATTAGCCCTAAATTGTTTATGGGGCAAATTTGCTCAGAATGATAATATGACGCACACAGAAATTATTCGGGAACCTGCCATATTTTATGATAAATTAACAGACAGTAATGCTGAGGTAACACAGGTAATTCCAATTGATGAAGATGCAATATTATTAAATTACAAGATTTTGGATGATGCAATTATTCCATTAAAAACATTAATGTAATATTGGCTGCATATACCACTATGCATGGTCGCTTAGAATTATACAGTTATTTAGAGAAGGTAAATAAAGATGTGTTATATATGGATACTGATAGTATTATTTATATAGTAAGAGCTGGAGGTATAAAATTACTTCTTGGGGATTATTTTGGCGAGTTAAAAAATGAAATAGATAATGTAGGTCCCAATGCATATATTAGTGAATTTTGCAGCGGCGGGACCAAAAATTATGCGTACGAGGTATTCAGTGGAGGTACAACAAAGACCTGTTGTAAGGTGAGGGGAATTACTTTAAATAGTGAAACAATGAAAATTGTTAATTTCGAACAAATTAGAAATATGGTTCTGAATGATGCCCCTCCTGTAACTGTGTCAAACCCTTGCAATATTGCTCGCACAAAAGACATCAAAATTATCAGCAAAGTGGAAACGAAAACCTATCAATTGGTACACACAAAACGCAAAAGAGTTGAAGGAAGTTATGATACAGTGCCTTATGGTTTTAAGAGAAATAGACTATTGTAAAAAAAAGAACAAGTTGTGTAAATAGATAATTATACATTATGGATAAAAAACAACTTTTAAGTTCTTTCTACTTCATCCATAATTCCACTGATCTTTGTGTATATTTGAAATATAGTAGCGATTATAAATTTTATGTGTTTGTAAAATTACGCATTGTTAGTGAATGTATTGTGTTATCAATTAATGAATGGTCCAGGTTTTTATCATATTCCATGCATATAAATGATTATTTTAGAGAAGGTGAAAATGCAACTGAATACGCACTAAGTGAGAAAACGAAAGTAATACTTGACGCTAATAATGACGATGATAATTTAATGTATATTTGTGCAAATGATGATAATAGTAGAGTTGAAATAGATTTTTCTACATGAAAAAAAATATGTTACTATTTCCCATGTATTGATGAAGCAATTTCTTCATGTTCTACACTAGCTCCTCTAATAAGTAAATATCTATATGAATGTGTTGTGAAGGGTAAATTTTCTAAAGTTACTTTTGTTCAAGATACTGTCACAGCAAATCGTATTCAACTAGAATTAGTTTCTATGTTATTGGGTGATTGATAAATATTTTATTTTTTTGAAGAAATATAAAATAGAGAGAAAATGTAGTTTCGACATCCTTTCACTTGCATTATTGCAGGCCCCACTGGGTGTGGTAAATCATATTTTGTAAAAGAGTTTTTAAAACATTATGCCGAAAAATGGAAAAATATAGTATGGTGTTATGGTGAATGGCAACCTCTGTATGAAACTCTATCCTCAGGTTGTACATTTAAAGAAGGGCTCCCCAAAATAGATGATTTTTCAGCACAAGCTGGCCCACATCTTGTAATTATTGATGATTTAATGCGAGAATGTGATACACGAATTATTGACTTTACTAAAGGTAGCCACCACCGAAATTTAAGTGTTATTTTTACAACACAAAATATGTTTCATCAAGCTAAAGGTATGCGAGATATATCATTAAATTGCCATTATATAATATGTTTTAAAAACCCCAGAGACCAGGCTCAAATTAATTATCTAGCACGACAATTATATCCTGGTAACACAAAATTTGTACAGGAGGCCTATCAGGACGCAACACGAGATCCTCTAGTGGATTAACATCAGTTATTTGCTGGAATTCTACTACGAATTTAACACATGCCTTCCGTAGAAGGTTAACATCCATGCGACAATAACGAATTAATTCTTCTTTAAAATTAAATGGCTGATTTGAGGATTTTTCATACCATTCTATAAACTGTTTTTGTTCTTTTTCCTTCATATACTGAAAAAAATAGAATTTAGGGTCGGGCATAGGCCCTTCATAACTTTGATTATCTTTCGTATTAAAATAGTGTGGGAAATAACATTTTGTTTCTTCTATGTCAAATGCATCAGATAATTTTGATAGAGCCATCGGAAAGAAATTAATACTATCGATAAATTTTAAATATTTACAATCAATACTCATTATTTTACACCCCTTCATTATGACGCTTGGAGTCCATCGTTTCGCTGATATCATTGCACGCAGAATAAAATGTGCATCATATCCTTTTGCATTATGTGCAATGCATATAACTTTATTAATATTGGATGGTTTACCACATAAATACTCCAGAAAATCAGTAACACACTCTTCACCATAAAAAATGTTTTCCTTCCTGTTGCAAATAGTACATGAATTACCCTCGCTATTCTTAAAACAATTATAACATACTTGCTGTGTGATTAGCAAATTAGGCAAATTTTCACGGAATATTTCATCTTGCCTACACTCAATGTCATAAAATATCATCATCCATTTTCCTACGTTTGAATATTTTCGTGATTGCATATAACATAAATGACGGGGGGCATCATATTGTCACAGTTTATACAGAATGTTTCCCCACACTGGTGAGGATTTCTATTTTTCTTGATAACACGCTTTAAGACATATTTTACATACTTTTAGCTGTGAGCACAAACCTGATTTTATATGATACGCCATACATTCGTTACCGTAAAAACATCTGTTACAATTATTACAATTTAATACTTCATCTGTCTTCTTACATGGAGGATTTTTTCTACATTTATTGCATAATGCCTTACAGTGCCCTATATGCTTTTCTTTCTCATTATATCTCTTATGGCATGTTTCGCAAAAGTATGAACAGCTAAATGCAGCACATAAATTGGTAATAACATTATAATGATTATTTATCAGGAGTAAATTAATTTTCTTCTCACCACCGATGCCCTCGAAAAATGTTTTCTCCCGCGTCAAATCGTCGTACACTGTAATCGTATAATCAGTTAAATATGATTGAATTAGTTTTAATTCAGGTATGCCACCACCATGCATCAAATTAACGCCAGAACTCTTACACAATAATTTAGCTTCTAAAGACATAAAGTTCTTTTTTTGATTATAATAAGGCTTACATGCATTTTTATTCCCTATGTTATCAATGAGCCCTTTAGCAACTACAAGGGCGTGAGCAAGGCAACTACTATCTTTATTTTTAATAACGACTATACCTTTGCACTTTTTCATATATTCTTCATCAGAGGAAAAATTTTGACTTTTCCTCCCTTCGCCTATAGGTAAAGCCACATGATGAAAATCAATAACAAAACGATCTTGTTCCATAAATTTTGCATTTGACTGAATGACTCGATTCAGAGCCTCCCAGACGAAGTCTTCACCGACATTCGCTGCTTCTCGAAATGAAAACCAAAACGATCTATCTGGATTATTCTGATTCCATAATGTCAACCCTACCTGATGGTGGGAATCTACATCTTCCATCAACATATTCAATAGTTGAGCAATTCCGCTTCGCAACCAGGTAATTGGGTTTTCCCCTTCAGGGGTTCTCGCAAGTTGTGCAGTTATCATTGTACCATTCATTCGGAATTTTTTGTACTTTCTAGTTATTTTGTTAATGATTGTAATTTTACTAGAACTTTCCATTTTTTATTGCTTTATTCTATCCGCTATTTGATGCTTTTACAGTAATTGGGGCTTTTCCCACTATAGAACACCAAGAAGTGTTTTTCCAATAACGTTTTAGTGATATTTTCTAAACCTGAAAATAGTATTCTATCAACTAGCAATTATTTACGAAAAACTATATCTCACGTATTTCCGCAGTTTGATGCTTTTACTGTAATTGGGGCTGTTCCCACTATAGTACACCAAGAAGTGTTTTTTCCAATAACGTATTCTTCCTAACGTTTTAGTGATATTTTCTAAACCTGAAAATAGAGAAAAAGCAAATTATTACATTTCTTACATTGCAAAATCATCCAAAAAAATCGCTTGTTAGGCGTATCACACATAAACTATTATTTATGGGAAAGAAGATATAATATTCATAATTAGCCTGATTGAAAAAAACGAATATTTCATCATCCAACCAACTATAGCGCAAGTTATGAGGAACACTTACAATCCACCACACGAAATTTTGACAAAGTTCAAAAATGCCTAATTTCTTTAAAAATCTATATTTTGCTTATTTTTTACCACTGTGACCTCTGGTTTTCACGAACGTATTCAACACAACGTATATTTCAAAAAATAATCGGTCTTGGGTGGGGTTATGAGGAACACTTACAATCCACCACCCGAAATTTTGACAAAGCTCAAAAGTACCTAGTTTCTTTAAAAATCTATATTTTGCTTATTTTTGACCGCTGTGACGTCTGGTTTTCATGAACGTATTCAACACAACGTATATTTCAAAAAATAATCGGTCTTGGGTGGGGTTATGAGGAACACTTAAAAATCCGCACCGAAAATTTTGACAGTTCAAAAATGCCTAATTTCTTTAAAAATCTATATTTTGCTTATTTTTGACCGCTGTGACGTCTGGTTTTCATGAACGTATTCACCACAACGTATATTTCAAAAAATAATCGGTCTTGGGTGGGGTCAAGAGGAACACTTAAAAATCACCACCCGAAATTTTGACAAAGTTCAAAAAAATACTTACCCTTAATTCATACAAAATTCACTTCAATGTTCTTTCACTTTGCACACAATGTTGTCTTTTTGCAATCCATCGAATAACTGACTGAGAATTGCTCCGAACCTCAGCCCTTATATAGTTGTTCTGCTTTCCTCTGATTGGCTAAAATAAAACTCTTTTTCATTGGAGCAAAATCTACAAGTCAAGTATCTCATTGGCCAAAATAAAACTATTTACTATTGGCTAAAAACAAAAACGGCTAAGATATGTGCTAAATATTTTCTAAGTTCATTTTGAGTGTCCAAAAATCATAAAATGGCCCATATCTCGAAAACGGTCAAAAATATCAAAAAAATAATCAAAAATATCTCCCCGTACCTCACCGCTTGCTGTTTTTACCCATGAAGAACCCATGGAACCATGTTTCAATCTTGTACGACAAGGGTGGGCCAAGGTGTCCAAAAAAAACTTCGGATCGGCATATCTTGAAAACGGTAAGAGATAGAAATAAAATTTTAACGGCATTCGATTTAAGATCATCAAACGTATCATCTACCCGAGTTTGATAAACATCGTGCTACTTTCAACTTTTTCGAAATCAAAATTTTTGACATCTCAATGTGTTATATTTTCCACCACTGAGCCCTGCTGTGTTGAATCTGCTATGTTAAAATAGGGGTTGGAAAATATGCCATACTCTTTTATTACCTCTGCTAGGGGTTGAACTAGTACAGCCCTCATAAAAGGGAATGAATCTTATGTAATATCTGCTATGTTCAAATAGGGGTTGGAACGAGTACACCCCTGCTATGTTAAAATAGGGGTTGAAAAATATGCCATACTCTTTTATTACCTCTGCTAGGGGTTGAACGAGTACTCCATAGGTGTTTGTCTGCTATGATTGTAATCTCCATGTATTCTCTGCTATGTTAAACGAGTTCACCCTTTCTGCTGTGTGTTCGTATTCTCTGCTATGTTAAAATAAGGGTTGAAAAATATGCTCATAAAAGGGAATGAATACACCCTTGCTATGTTAAAATAGTGCTATGTGTTATCTGCTCTTCTATGTGTTCGTAAGGGTTGAAAAAGGGAACGAGTCTTATGTTATCTCTGCTCTTCTTTGTGCTCGTAGGGGGTGGAAAATATGCTCATAAAAGGGAACGAGTACACCCCCGTAAAAGTGCTCATAAAAGAGAATGAATACACCCCTAACATGGAGGTCGTAAAAGATCGTGGGTTGACGGTGCGTGGGTCAAAGCTTATCGTGAGACAGTGGAAAATTCAGTCCTTGCTCTCAGGAGACCATGGAAAAAAGGCGATTTTTCAGCTACCGGGGGTTAAGTGCCCACCACCTACTCACAGCGTTATGTCATGTAATAACAAGCACAAAGCACACTCACAATCCATAGAGTCCTCCTAAAATCGTCAGCACTGCACGGGACATCTTGAAGCTCCAGAGATTGGTGTAGTAAGAAAAGGATGCACTTCGACTAATCATTGACTGTTCGGACGACGAACGAATGATCGAATGATAATGACTGTACAAAAACGCCAGTTCGTAAATTATTTTTGAGAACACTAAAAGAAAAACATGTTTTTCTTTTTGTCAAAATAGTCACGTAGAAACTGTTTATGTAATGTGTTTTGAATATTTTGGAAATTTCTTTTGCAAACTCGTTTCTGACAACAAGGTCATGGGACTTTGATTTTCGTTTTAATTTTGTTCTTGAATCATTTTTAAAGTTACCTTCACGGCAGAAACATAGGATTCAAGTGAGTATAGCAATTCTTTAACTTTTTCATCAATTATGCCATTTGAACGTAATAGTATCCTCACACCCTTCAGTTCGTCGTCGGTTGTGAATTTGAATATACTAATTGCGCATAACAAAGTCACATAATGGGTTTATAAGTGCTATTAGCGGTTGTCCAAGAAGTAAGCAAATAACTTCTTCCACCATACATGGCGAAGGTCGGTCATGTCATTCATCCTATACATTTGTATTGATTATCATCCCGTTTTTATTTTTGTCGCATTCCATTTTCCAGTATACTCTTTGTTAGCGCATGTTTTTCATTTCCTAGTTATTTGTGTGTATGGAACTCAAAAGTTGCATTTATATTGTGGTAATTAGTATAGTATTTACTGCCTTTTACAGTTTACGGAAATTGACTTTTAAAACTACTCAAAATCTGAGATATATTCTCTCGTGGCTATATGTTAGTACACGCTGCGGATGCGCCCCTAGTGAGCAGACATATTAGTGAAGGTGAGTAGGCGCATAATTGAAGATTTGCTTCAGCATTTGCTAATACGACTGGTTCTCCATGTCATTGTCTGTTTATGTATAAGCACTTCAACTGAAGCGGGGTTTTTAAAGTTAACCTTTCATTTTTCCATCTTTATTTTCGCTGTACAGTTTACTGTCTACACCAATAAAGTTGTTTGGAAAACTTCAATGAAATATTTATACTTTATTTGAATAATGTAGCACATAGTGAATCAACTCATATGTAACATAAAAGTAAATAATTGTAAGTGTTGACTTCCTGAGCTCCGTCACGGGATGGAGATTTTTTAAAAAAGCATGAAGAGCGCAGCTTTCGCGGGGAGTAGAAGCTCAAGCTCGAAATTTGAATTGAGAGTTTTATAAATATTTGGCCTTACATTTGACCTTTATGTCAGAAATCGTGATCAGCAACAATCCATTTCTCATATGATAGGTTAATAGGTAGATTTAAAAAATGTAAGTGCGGTTTAACTAATAATTTTAGTGGTTTTCATAATACTGACGTAGGTTGTCTTTTGCAAGGTTATGTGTAATAACCCAAAATGGAAGATTTCAATATGAGTGGAAAAATTAACATATGCTTGTGATCATAGCTATCGCTCGGGCCTAATTATTAAGTAAATAAACATTATAGAGCTACAGACACAAGTGTGAGTTCTTTAAATAAGTTCAGAAAGGTTAGGTGTGCATGTCAGACAATATATACGGACTTAGTTATTGTCTAGATTAATTGAGTTAATAAATCTCTTATTTATTATACATGTCATATTTATGTGTGTATGGGGGGAGGTAAGATAATTCTTGCCTCACTTTGAATTATTGCACCTTCAAACTTTACGTCCTGTTGGCTTAATTTTATCCCCCACCCCCAATACAGATTACCTAATTCTCGCACTGAATACATGCATAGAATTAGGAACATATACATTGCTTCCCCACTTGCAATTTATTCTGAATTGAATGCAGGTCCTGAGAGTCTACATTGTACTTGCTACTATATTGTCCTCAGACGATATAATAAAAGTTTATATTGTTTCGCTGGTATATACAAGGAATTTTTCAAGCTTCCATAGGGCATTTTTTTGTATGTGAGGATCTATATAGTACTTGTTACTATGTTGCCCTCATACGATATAATGAAACTTTATATTGTACCGTTGGTATGTACAGCGAAAGACACTTCTAAATGGTACAGCCATATGGAGGTTTACGGCTAAAGTGCTCCACCAGTTGAGTCCGAAGCATTTGCCGGGGAGTATGCAACCAAATTAGCTGTAAAGGAAGGCGGGTGGCATAAACGCCAGGCACTGAAAATTCCCGTACACTTGGGCGAAATTCCCACTATCGTCTACAGCATCATTTCTCCAAATGAAATGAATCTACTTCTTATGGCAAACATATTACTTGATATTTGTTCTATTTGTGGAGATAAGTTGAAACAAAAAATTGAAGTCCAATCCTGTTTCTGTTGGAATGAACACTCTTTCTGTCGTTTGGTCTGAAATGACTTTGCAGAGTCTGAATAAATATCCTGTCACTTCAGGAGGGTAGGAAGAGCGGATACCCCCCCCCCTCCATCAGTGTGAAAACACATACATTTAATCAAATGCTTAATGAGAGTGAGCCCATTGGTATAGCACTTTTATGGTATAGCACTTTTCAATCTTTGCTCCCAAGCCATCTTATGTCATAGCTGATGACCTTGGAAAACGAGAGATGCAAATATGATGAAAGAGAGATACAGTCACATGCGCAAATTTAGAATTTGAGACAAAATGATCGGATAGCATCCATATTTTGTCCAAAATTTTGATTTTGTAAATAGACATGTAAAAGCTCACCCGAACCTGAGAGCATCCCACTACCAATTGTTGAATTCAAGTGGAGAACTCAGTTGAGAGTATCAGATGATTACAGAGGGGGAGATACAACATCAGATATGGGAAACAAACAATAAAAAAAATGGACTGGCCTGGGCAGGACTTGAACCACCAACCTCATTAGTAGGAAGCAACGACTCTACTCACTCCTCCACGGAGCCACACAGAAAGGTAGGCAGTCATAAGTCAGACGTAGAACGTTTGTTACTTACGAAACTTTTATTTGTAAGGGGGAAAGCTAAGCAAATTTCTTTCCCTGACACTAACTTAATTACTGTTGTTCCAGCCTGGGAAGAATATTTTCAACCCCTCCATAAATTTTCCTAACAATTTTCATACATTTATATATAGCAGCACAAAACATTTATCTATGTCTGTTCTGCACAATTATACTTACAGAAAACAATTACTTCCAATTCTATTAATTCCATTACCAAGTAAACAGAAATACTGGATATGAAATTCTATATCTCGACAATAGTCTTGCAGAAAATATCCAAATTCAATCTTTCTATTTGGAACAGGGAGAGAAGGTAATGCACATTTAATGAGTTAATATTACAAACTGGGAGAACGCAATGGGCAAAAATAAGGAAAAAAAAAAAAACAGTCTTCAAAAGTTTTCTACTCGCCATATATACTGTTCGACGTGCAAGTATATCAACGGACGGCGTGGCAGAGTGGGTAAAGTGTGCAACTTGTATACAAAGCGACCCGGGTTCCATTCCCGTTGGAGTCAATCCTTGTTTGTTTTTTACTTCAACTAATAAAGTAACCGTTTGTAACTATAAATAAAATATTAAACCACCATATGTTTATAGTGAATAAAACAATAGACATTTTAAAATCACTTGTAAAATCTTTAGATGTTCCATGTAAATTAGCAAGGAAATTTAATCTATTCCGTAAACATACCGATATCACGATTGTATTATGGTTACGACAGTCAACGGCGCCGATTTCTCTGTAAATTTGGGAGGGGGCATTTATAAAAAATACATACAACAATACATGTAACAATAAAAAAATACATATAAAAATACATATTCATAAAAATACATGGGGCCCACATGAGCTTGGGGGTCCGCCCCACATGATCTGCGCCCGTGACGACAGTCGTTGTGTAATAAATGTTCTTGACGCTTCGTGTCTACATCTGTTGACAGTGTGCGATTTACAAAGAAGTTGAGGGGGGAAATCCCCTTTGCTAATACTGGGTGTTGCTATAACCAACGCAGATTTCCTCTCATACCGCTTGTAATTTTCACACTGTTAGAGATGCACGCGAGACACTACGCGAGAGTGAAAATTTTATGCGAGACGAGACTAAACCATGCGAGACGAGACTCGGTTAAGTCTCGCACGAGAAGTCTCGCGAGACTTCTCGCAGTCTCGCAACATTTATGAATTACTTTTAATTGTATATTTAGTGATTTTACATTTATTGAGTTTTGCGTTAATGCCTCCAGGAAAAAAGTGATTGAGGCAATAGACATTTTATGAGATTTATTATTATGCAAGGTTGATTTTCATAATTAAAGCCTTCTTTAGTTTCCAAACATCATAAAAAGCTTTGTAAATTGGAAATTTATTACAGCATCGATTTAGGACTTTATTTTGCGACACAAACACACACACGCGGGCGCGCACGAATACATGAACTTCTGTTTTTGGTCTGAAAATGGAACAAGACTCCCTATTGCTGCGAAATGTGATATTTCTGTTGTTTCTGTCATTTTGACATAACTACTAGCGATTAATGTTGGGGGATGACGTTGAAATCCCTTCTCGTCAAAGTTTATCCCCGGCCCGGCTCGCAGAAATAACATATTTTTAGTTAGATGCCTCCGGATAGAATGCCTCTCAGCAAGCGATAGAATGCGGTCTACAACTGAGGTGTTGAAGTAGAAAGTTAGACGAAACCGCGTTCTTGTAAGGTCAGCATTTTACTTAGCTCAAGATCAAAGGATACGTGGTCTGGGTCTTTGTGGCTTGACACCAGTGCTGTCGGGTTAATCAAAACTTTTCAGGTTTTGATATTCTTGCAACACTGCAGTTAGTTCAACTGTATGATCTGGAAATTGATCCAGAAAGCTTTTTTCGTATCAAGTATAGTTTGCTGGATATTTTGATTCTCGCAATTGTTAACATATTGTGTTATCTACAAGTCCTATGACACAAGTAAGGTTATTCCTTGGTGGTTGGTGTAAAGGGAGATAGGCGACAATAGATGGCAGCACTGTTCTCCTCAGTAGCGTAGCCAGAATGTGTGTTTGGGGGGGCAAGTGCTGTTATAGGTACATATAGAGAAATTACAAACAAAAAAATATAAACATAAAAATATATAAAAAAATTACAAACATCAAAGTACCAAAGAACATTGTCGAACCTCTTTGGGGGGCGGCCTCTTTGCCCCCCTTCTCTATGCTACTGAATACAAGTAACGTATTTTTATATTTTCTCTGCTACTTTCACAAATTTAATGCTAGAGAGTTTAAACTTTCCGAAAAGAAAGTTCAGACATATTCTAAGGAAACAATCCATGTCAATTTTGGATATTGTGTCATTAAAGCATTCCTCGGACTAGAAGCAGGCAAAGACAAGGTTGAAATCCGGTTAAATAAAGACGAAGAAATTTACATATATATATAGTAAAAGGATCCGGGTTTGGTTCAATGATTTCAGAAAAACATATACGGAAATGTTATATTCTTTCTATCCTAATTACATTGGTGACTTTGTTTCGGGGCAAAAATGCGCCCGCATGGCATACTGGAAAATATTGCTGGAGACCTCTAAGCTGGAAAACAATGTTGGATCTAGCAACAATTTATGCTGGTTTTGCTATAAATTATGCTATTAATTTGACGAGAATTACTGGTCCAGCAATCAAATTCCAGCACAACTTTTCTTTTAATTTGGAGCGGAGGGGACACAAGTTCGGATACCATGTTGAACTCTAGGTTCCGTCTCCTTAGGATGTTATGAACATTCATAACATGGAAAGCAATGGCAAACCACCATGGACTCAACTTGCCAAGGGACTTTTAGGTCAAATACCTGCCTTCGGACAGAATATCACATGATCATTCATTAACAGAAATAGAATAACATATTGCAAAATTTTGACCCAGAATATATGCGAGATTGCGAGACCATGCGAGAAAGTCTCGCGCGAGACGCGAGATGAGACACAAAATTTTATGCGAGACGCGAGACGAGATTTCACATTTGCGAGACGAGACAAAACTTTTCAATTTCTCGTCTTGTCTCGTCTAGCGTGCATCCCTACACACTGTCAACAGATGTAGACACGAAGTTTCAAGAACATTTTTTACACAACGACTGCAGTAACAATAATATTCACGGAATAGATTAAAGTTTGTTTCTAGTTAAAATGGAACATCAAAAGAATTTACAAGTAATTGAAAATTTCTATTGATCTATGCATTATAAACATATGGTGAATTAATATTTTACTTATAGTTACAAATGCCTACTTTATTGGTTGAAGCAAAAAAAAAAAAAAGCTTGACTCGAGCGAGAATGAAACCCGTAACCCTTTGCACCCGAGTCGCTGATTTTTCTCACTCTGCCACGCCGTCGTTTGACAAGTTTGCGTGTCGTACGACGACTCGCTCGGGAGTGTAATACTCCCGGAAGTACACCTTGTCTCAAAAAGGTTGAGCGCATTCTTTATTGGTGTTTTGAGGCAAACATTTTCTAAGTCCAACTTCGGGTATCTTCGGAAAAAAGTAAACCAGGTTCGAACCTCCAAGCCAGCCTTTGCAATCGGAAAAAAGTTTGAAGATGTGTTTTTCTTCTTTTAAATATAATAAGACTTGTTACCAAGTGTATAAAAAAAGCAACATTGATTGAAATACTTAATGATACAATATTTCGAAACCTTGTATTAATGTCAGCACTGCTTGTTTGTCATTTAGCTCTCCATACGTAATTGAATAATTAGATACGTAAACGAATCTTTCCACATGTAAAAGAATGCTCAAAGTTAAGACAGAACATAATTATCGCGTGAGTACTAAAATAAAAGTCAAAGTAGAACAAAAACAGCGTTTGTAGTGGATATGAATGGCATAATTATCTTTAGAACCGTTATACATGTTTTGCTAGAAGCATGTTTAGGGAAGTCCTTGGGTTAGCTCACTGGTAAGCTGTCGGATTTTAAGTCATAAGGTTGCGAGTTCGTTTCCTGTCACGGTCAATGCTTTTTTTAAATTATATTTTCCGCAATGAATAAAAAATTATATAAAATAATTACATTAATATACATCAGTTGTATATATATATATAACATAATCATTGCAGAACATAGTAATATTATGTTTAAAATATAACATGTGAGATAGGTAGGTATTCACAGTAGGTCGGTATTATATATGAGAATGTTAAATACAAGTTAGGAAAATCGTTCAATAGCAATAAATAAATTAGGTAGTGTATTTATTTGCAGCTATTTGTCATACAGATGTAACTTCTCAATATTCTCATTACAGCATGTCATTTACATTCGTGAAATATAGTATATTCCTACGGATATAGAAAGTGTATAAACAGACTATCCAAAGTCGGATCCTGCTTCAAGACACACTAATTTTTCCCGATCCCCTTAACGTCACGGGAAGAAACACAAATTATCTTTAGAACGGAATGTCGTTACTTAGAGTCTCATTCGAATACGTTGAATATGCTTTTGTATATTCATCTCTCTCTCTCTCGCTTTTTTTATGTGTGTGTGTGTTGCGGAATATCCCAAATTGAATACAACATTTGCAAAGTATATGAACATCATTGTCATCGAATACCAGAAATTCAAAGTCGTGTTTGGGTTGCGAGTTCATGTTAGCTCACTGGTAGAGTACGGGTTTGGCAATGAAGAGGTCTCGAGTTCAAAGCCTGCAGCGATTTATCTTTTTTTTGTTAGTAGAATTGCACTGAATTCGTATACAAGGAGTGGTTTACTTCTAGAAATATTTTCAGAAGCGTTTTTGAAAAGAGCTGTTTTCGGGAGTTAAGGCGGGGACATTAATATTGTGTCCAAGACCCTTCTCAATTTATTACACGCTTCATTCTTCTGGGCATGGAATCTATTAAATGGGTGACAAATCTATCTCCTTCCCCTACCTCCAGCTATGTTCCGGAAACAAGATGCCACAGGTCATCCTGAGTTCTTGGTGGATCTGCCTCAGGCCAACTGTCCCTTAGAGTGCGCTTCACTTCTGTCCACATATTTTCCATGGGATTGAGGTCTGCTCCACGAGGCGACCAGTCAATTAAATCAATCTCAGGCTGCCCTGCGAACCATTCCTGAACCACACGGGAAGTATGTATTGGCGACTGGTCGTGCTGGAACTGAATTACACCATCAGGCTGTAATACTCGTACAGATGGCACCATGATATTACTCATAATGTCTGAGTACTGAGCACTGTCCAAATGTCTTTGAATTCTGTGAAGCTGTCCTGCTCCACGACTGAAAATCCATTCCCAACATGAAATAGATACATGGCCACTGCGATTGCAAGCAGCCACATATCCAGGGGCATATCGGGTGCCTCTCGGACGATACATAAAACGGCGTCCCTCATTTGATGTTGTGAATATGGATTCATCTGAGAAAACTACGTTTTCCCAATTGCGACCCACAATCGCCTACGCAAACGCGAGACGGTAAATTTTGTGGTCGCCTGAGAGTTTTCTTTCACGGCAGCAACACGGCCACGTAACCCAGCATGATGAAGCCTTCGCAGAGCTGTATGCAGATACCAGCAGCAGATACCAGATCAGGATATTCTTTTCTCCTCATCAGGCAGAACTTGTCCAAGTCTTCGTTACAGAAAACCAGTTGCAAAGACTTGTCGCATGATCATTCTATTATTTGGTCAAGAAGTTGTGGAATCAGATACGTTAATGACGTCTTCAATGAAGGAGTTTAACATCCATCTTGAACCAGCACCTTCGTCGTTGGGAATATAGATATCACAGTTACTGAATCCATTGTCAGTGGCGGGCGCCGAAAAGAGGGGGCACAAATTTCGGAGGAACTGTGTTACTCATGTTAGGAAGGTACTGTGCACATGTATAAAATAGAAGGAAAAACTTAATAAAATGTGCTCAAAATCAAGGAAAGGCACGGTTTACTTTTGAAAATTTTATTGAGCTTCGTGCCAACCATGGTGGCGATTCGCAGTTAGTCTGTCGATGTCACTCATATGTACGGAAACAGCGTATACTCTCCTCCCGGGCGCTAATTTTCCATGCCACGGTACTGTTCACTATAAGCAAGAAATTGATTCTACTATTATTAGAAATAGGTATGTTAAAAATCCCACACAAGCTTATTATAAAACAAATTATAAAAGGGTCGCTGGCAAGAGGATGTGATAAAAGGGGATCGTGATACGAATTATATTGAGAATCACTGGCGTAGAGTAATTTAACCACATTTCTTATAGTCTGAAAAAGAGTGCTGTTGGGTTACCTATGGCGAATGGGAGGGGGATACATATAAAATATTGCTAGAAAATGATCGATATTAGTGTCGAATTCATAGTTTCGGGGTCGCTTAGAGAGATAGTGTGACTTTCGATTTCGCTTAACTCCGATTAAGCTCTCATTAGTAGGGATGGGCACGAGCGACTTTTCTTTGAAACTCGACTCGACTAGAAACAGACATCTTTAAGGTCTACTCTAGGACTCGGCGCGAAAAATTTCCTGCAACTCGACTCGGATTAGAGTCGAGTCGAACCAAAACGAGCCAAATCCTGTGCGTAGTCCTACCGAGACAATACATAGACAATATAATTATTCTAATATCAATTATACTACAAATAATAATAATAATAATAATAATAATAATATTAATAATGTCGGTAGTCATGAAGTCTACAAGGCAAAGACATCGTTCATTACTCTAAGCTGTAAGCGTCTGTGGACTTCAGATGGGCAACTATTGACCTCTCGCCAAAAATTGGTGGTCCCGCAGCGACGATCCGCGGTGGCCCCAGTTCCATTTTGAAAATTTTACTACCATTGGTAGAGACGCGATGAAGCGCCAACGAACCACAAAATTACTCTCCCAAAATATGTTAAATTGCCTATATGTGTGATTTGTTTATATTTAGGTGAGTCAAAAAAACACTAAACAAATACCTCGTGGTGGATGCGAACTATTCATATTACGATTTCTAGGCACGTGTTTTTCTGACTTTCCCACGGAAATGATTATAAAAAGCTTGCTTGTTGAAGGATAAATCATTGAGGTCTAAATTTAGCCAATCAGACAAACCCCTACATCTCGAGTTCTAGGAGGTGGTACCGTGAACCATTTCAGATTTATTGCTTTCTGGTGGGATACTATCTATGTGCAAAATTTGAGCATAATATCCGACATGTATCTTCGGTGCCTCTTCTCTTTAGTACAATTTTAACCAGAGATGGTGTGGGTCAATGAAAATTTAATCCACGACCCACCATGACCCACTATCACCCAACACACAAATGACCCATTGGCCCACTCTAACCCATCATCCATCGTGATCCACTCTGACCCACAACCAACTATAAACCACTCTGAACCATTGCGACCAACTCCGACCCACCAAAACCCACCGTCATCAACTCTGACCCATGATCCACGTCCTCCTCTCCATTGACTAAAGAGGTTACACTTATAATAAAACAAGACTGTGAAATTATCACTTATCGGAGTTTGAATTTCAAGCTTCAATGGCTCAAACACTCCCTGTTACAATACTGGTGGACCTGACCTTTAAGATATACAAGGGTAAAGTGTTTCTCATCTTCCGAATTAAGTTGCCTTACAGACACATTTCAGTAAAAAATAGGATGAAATTTAAAAGTCTCAAATCAAGGAAAAGTAGACGAACGTAAAACAGAAAGAAACACTAATTTTCTATATAATTAACCATGCCGTACTAATTGAAAATGCCTATGTAATTAAGTTTAGAATACAAATTTTATGGCCATTTTCTCTCAACTTTATGGCTTGATTGCCTGATGTTCTGAACGCTCCATATATTAAACACTAGCTTCTGCAATTATAAATAGAAAACAGTGGGAATAAAATTCGAAGAACTGTAGTTTTCATTACCCAATTTGTTTCTTAACTAATATCAATCGTTTTCGATTATTTTTACAAATCAATCCAGTACCAATTTCCAATATATAGAAAATGCAGCCCCCGCTCATAAAAAAAAAATAAAAATGTCAGGACATATTCTGTTTATTTTTAATAAAGAGTTATATGCTGAATTTCAGCTCTTAGTACAACGGCTTGTAAGATACTCAATTTTTTGCAAAAAGTCGGACTTCTACTCCCCCCTAAGGATATGTATTATAATTGTTAGGTTTGTTTATTTTTGCTACCTTCAGTGAAGCAAAGTATTACTTTAATTAACTTCTCAAATCTACTAGAGTTTATAAATGAATTATACCACTTTCTTTTCACTGTCAACCTTTAATTTACTTACACCAATACACTCAATTAAACAGGAGCCTTTCTGAATCCCAAAAACTATAACAATAACTATGATCCCACTTGGCATTACCATAAGCCACTAAAATATGAAAAGCCACTCTTGGCTCATCAACCTAACATAACAGTGTCCACTCTCGGATCTTCAACCTTATTATCAACAGCCACGCTTGGCACATAAACCCTAAAATATCAATTGCCACACTGGATCTAACTTTCCTTAACATACAAAAGACTTCAGCCACTTATGGCTCCATTTCTACATCAACACGATTACACATTATTTATTTCTACATAGTAACATCCTTCATTTGTTGTTTCTATTTTCCAACACCTGGTCCGATTATTCAAAATCAACACCATGTCCGGCTAACTAATATAACCTAACACTCTCCCGGTATTGCCAAAAAGAAATTGTCAAAAGCACAGTCTCATCCCAATATTCTCCCGGGGATTACCGAAATAAAACAGCAAAAGAATTCAAGGTCTACATAACTACAACAAAAGATGATCTCTACTTCAGGGCTACAGTCCATCATTTCATCATTTGATTTCTTTCTTTTCTTTTTCAACTCTGTTCAAGTTCATTAATCTTGCCCCTCATCTTCTGCATCTTCCGATCTCTGAACATAAGCTCGGTAAACATACACACTTTTGCTCTCGTCGTTCCCAATAACTACATATTTCTCCGCCCCTTCATCCCTAACTTAAAAATAAAACTTAATTCGAATATGCTTAATTAGTGAATTTATTACAGTTAAATACCACTCACTAGATGCTACAGCTACAACTACGTAACAAAATATAACAAATGTGAAACATGTTCTGAATTATTTTTTGGATTTCTAACGCTATTATTAAACATATTACAATAGTAAAAGAGGATTGTTCATGAAATAGTATATTTGCTCTTGATTTTTAACTTTTTCATAAGGAAAAAATTAAGACATTATTCAAGTTTTAAACTTCGCACGCTACAAATATGTTGCCCTCTAGGCAATGGGACTAATGTGAAATGTGGACTAATGTGGACTAATGGGAAATGCGGCACTGTTAACGGCGCTGAAAACTTATGATTCGATTCTAATATCGGTTGATGTCGATATTTTTATGTCGCTACGTAACCACCCTGGGTGCTAATGGGAGCTTAATTGGACTTGAGTTCAAAGTAGAACTATTCACCTAAGCGACCACGAAACTATGGATTCGATACTAATATCGACCCGTTTCTAGCATTTTTGATATGTAGCCCGACAGTACTCTTTTCCAGACTGTAAGAAATGTAGTTAAAATTGCTCTACATTTATCAGAATTATGTTGAAACACACACATACAGCCACTTTTATATTCTGTATAAATAGAGAGTGAGCGAGCGAGCGAGAGGGAGCGACTCAAGGCATCACCACTTCCACATTGCAAAAGCATATATCAGGAATTGACATAGGCGGAACTAGAGAGGGTCCAGGGGGTGCCGGCTCCCCCTAGAAGCAAAGCTGGCCCTCCCCAGAATTTTTATACTGGATGAAAATAATGTTATTAATTTACCTCAGTTTACGCATAACAACTTTAATTATGCTTGCATTCGACATGTTTAATAGTGTCTATATTCGTCCGCCTATCGACTTTTTTTTTTAATATGGATCTATGGTCTTGTGCCTGAATGTAATAAAATACCTGGACCAATGTGATAGTGGGCAGTATAGCGACCTCTCGACTTGCGCTGTATGCGACTTTTTTTATTTGATAGCTTCATTAATGTAAATTATTTTTGTATTCTTTCAAGTAATTCACTTATTGACGTAGTATTTTTTCTTGTTTATATATGTGTGATAAATCAGTCTTATTGTTATTATTTTATTTATAGCATACTGTAGTAATGTTTGAACAGTTACGATTCTCAGAGCAAATTATTAAGGTACACTAAAAAAAACAGAAGGGAAAGAAAAAAGAAGCCGAACTCTTGAACTGCTAAACTGAAGCAATTACGCATATAATACCCATTCAAAAGTCACTATTCAATATCGTTTGTTGCTTTTCCTCCTCCTTCTTAGTATTAGTATTAGTACTAGTATTATTTATGAACTGAAGTTTGTAGTTACATTCTTAAGGTATAAACTGTAATCAGGTGCGCACCCAGAAATTTTTGTTCAGAGTGTCGAAAGTTGGGAGGGGTACAATATTGCAAGACACAGACACGGCGTTATTCTGCGTCCGAGTGAACCATAAATAATTTCCAAGTAGCGTAAGTTGTGCACCATATGAACAATTTTTAGATTTTGCTTTCGAAAAGGGAGTGTATTTGTGCTATGCTAAAGAAAAAAAAATATGTTCCTGATAACCTGATATTTTAGTTTCTTGCTGTAAAAGTTACATGGGCATCGCAGCAATAACGAGCAGTGTTCGTAGTTTGAGGGAAATTTCCCTAATCTAGAGAAATTCTTGCGCTTACTGATTACCCAATATAAATATTTAAATTATTCTTTGTTCTTCGGAAATAAACCAACAATAATTTCACTGTTAAGTCAAGTATAGTTTTATTAAGGATGTGCACATATGTATGTCAAGTCACTAAGATTTCATGCGGTCCAAATTGGGTGGACTTTCCATGAGTGCTCCCTGGTACAGACAAAACACAATCATTAAATATATACATGGGCGGCGATTAGGGGGGGCAAAGGGGGGCAGTTGCCCCCCACTTTTTTGAAGTAAACTATTAAGGCATATAGTTTTATTCGGAAATGTAAAGTTTTTGTATGTATTACTGGTTCATAGCAAAAATGGTGCCATATAATATTTGCCGTTGCGTGAGTACGTATTGGTTGTCTTCCCGTGGAGTTAAGAAAGCTACAGGAATTTGGTTTTAATTGCCACCGAAAATAACTCTAAAATTAACCTATTGGAGCACAAAAATTCCAGCATACTTTCACTTCTTCTTACAAAGGCTCGATATGTTAGTCAGCCGCTTTGAAACTAATTGAGAGAAAATTTTGCAAAAAAAGAAATT
This sequence comes from Thermobia domestica, assembly GCF_964235325.1. Taxonomy (NCBI): domain Eukaryota; kingdom Metazoa; phylum Arthropoda; class Insecta; order Zygentoma; family Lepismatidae; genus Thermobia; species Thermobia domestica. The sequence goes on from NC_137456.1 coordinate 184,656,002, forward strand.
TTTCACAAGTTATTATTTAATTGCACAGAAATTCACAGTTCCCAAAATGTCTTTTCTTCAATTAGTAAGGAATATTGATTAAAAGGACAGTAATATGAAACAACTTGTACCTTTTCTATTATTTTGCAGTGTAATATAATAGTGAAGTGGTGTGTTTAGGGGTGTACGAGTGTATATACAATTAAATTTAGTGAATTCAACATATTTCTAGGTTTTAGGGTAATTTTGTGTAACTGGAGTGTGGAGTGATTCTAAGTATTGCGTTTTAATGTGATAAAAAAATAAAATAAAAAAATAATAAAAAAGTGAAAACGGCAACTAATGGCAACGAACATGTTTCGGGAAGCTGCAAAAGTTTCAGTATTCGCTGTCTTTCATTTTCTAAGAATAATAACATACATTTAATAGCATGTATGGAATTAAAAATTAAGTTGTTCATTAATCACAGTTTTAATGTAACCTACGAAACAAGTTTCATTATTCATTACTATGATTAATATTGTCCTTTCTGTTTATTTGTTTTGCAAATTTGTTATTAAATAATCTGATCAAATAATTTTCTAGGCAGAATTTTAAGATATTAATGAGCAAGAAATCAAATTTCTTCTTACACTTTGTTGTTTAAGACTGCATAGAGCTAGTACGGTACCTACACCTGTTGCTCTTGTCAATTTACTTAATAAAATATGAAATTCGATATACGGTATTTTAATTGAAAAAGATAGTACCCTATTAGTTATACAACCTTTCGTCAAACAAAGTGTTAGAAACAACCAGGAAAAATAACATTGATATACAAATATTCAGATCATGTCTTGCCCCCCCACTTTTAACGTCCAATCGCCGCCACTGAATATATATATATATTTTTGAGGGTTCGGGTCCGGTGGACCTCTTCGTGGGTGTCCCCTGGCTGTAATGATATTTCCCAACGGTTGACGCTAACGATGTAACTACAACAATATGCTTAAAAGCTCATAATGTAATTCAGGAATATCACAAGTGTTGGTATATTTTCTCTCTCACACAAAATATTGTGATCAATATTATTATCAATCAATTCTGCTGGTTGAATCTTTGTTTCATTAAATGTTTGTTGTTTTAATTTTTACGATCACATCTGCTTGTCCATCAGGGCCACTTATCATACGTCCTCCCGAAAATTGTAAGGTGTGTGTAGTTACTTACCTTACGAAAGTACTATTTTCCTGGTGTTGACAGACAGACAGATGGCCAGACAGACTGACAGACAGAACCATAACACCAAGTGAAAAAAAAAAACAATTTAAAGGATCAGTGAAATTTAGTTTAAAAGGTATTAAATTCCATCCGTTAGAGAGAATAAACCGATGGTTTCGAAAAATAATCAACGATAACAGAATAGAATGAAAGAATATACTTAAAATAGCATACGCCTTTCGTATTTTGTAGGTCCAATTAAGGCCAATATTAACATCCGACTACAGCAATACGGATGTCAAAGGATTCTTCATTTGTTCGAAGTTCAGTCCGGACAAGAAGCAAGTGTAATAACAAGTATGTAGAAACTCAATTTCCTTCTAGTTCTCCCGTGAAGGAAAACGTATTAAAAACTAAAGTGGAAACACAAGCAGAAATGGCTGGTATTACTGTAAATAATAAACTACCCTCCATCACAATTTCTCCATTTTCTGGAAAATTAAATGAGGACATATCTCAATTTCTTGACGCGTACAAAACATGTTCGAATCTATATTCGTGGTCAGACGCCGAGCAACGGAAATATCTTCCCGCGTATTTGCAAGGAAGTGCCGCTAACTGGTATCATATGGAAAAAGACTCATTAGTGTCGTTGGCAAAATTTGAAGATCTAGAGGTTCAGTTAAGAAAGGCCTTCGCAGCCTCAGCTGAACTTGGTGAGTCTTTTGCATTATTGGCAAGACGGAATAAAAATCCCCATTTAAGTTTTTCTGAATATATTTATGCAGTTTTAAGACTGTAACAAAGTAGATCCGAACGTGAGTGAGACTGAACTCAAACGACATATATTAAAAGGATTGGACCCACGTGCATTAGAATTTGTCATTATTCGAGAACCAGATAGTGTGGACGAAGTCGATAGATTGCTTAAATTGTATGAATCAGCTAAAGTTCAAGCAGGCTTACGTGCCCTTTCTGATGCATCCTTGAAGCTTCCTAAAGTGGAAGTTAGTCAATCGAAGTTCGAAGTAAATCAACAGAGAGTATCAATAAATCGAGGAGGACAAAGATTTTATAATAATAGAGGTCAAGGTACAATAGGCCCTCGTCCTAATCTGATTCGACGATTTCAGAATATAAACATTAATAATTTACAATGTTACGCATGCGGTAAATATGGTCACTTTGCTCGCGAGTGCCGAACTCGACAAAATCAAAATCAGTATTGGAATAAATCCAGTAGACACTACCGCGGAAATCAATATTCAAACAGAGGTCAGCCGATTAAAAGAGGACAATCTTTTGGAAGACGCCCAAATAGAAGGAGACAAATCAACAATGATAGTACTCAAAATGTAGATACTTCAAATAACACTCAAAAATAAGTATTTATTGAAGTTCATTTTATTTGTTTACCCTTTCTTTTCTAACATGTAATTTGTATAATGCACAAGTAATTGGAGGAGATAACTAATGAGATAAAAGTACACTGACTAGAGATTGACACAATAATTTATATACCCTTACATTGTAGGATAACCAACTGGCCAGTTGGACAGTAGCCACCTGTTACTATTTGGTACCAAAATGTTTACCATCCTTTTGGATATTGATCAACACCAATATGATCTTTCTATGACTTACAATTCCCAAGATATGGGTCCTTAAATTTCTGGAAATCGGCCATTTTTGGCCAGTATCTCGGGAACGGTAAGAGTGACGCGAAAAATTTAATCACTTCCTCTGATAATTTTTGATGCTTTATCGAATGCAGTGCTCAAAATTGAAATAATCGCAAATAACAGAAAGACGGACAGACATACAGTCACACAGACATACAGTGGAGAATTCAGTAACGAACTTTTTAAGTTCGTTGAATATGTTGTAACTCACGTAGTGTTGTAAAAAAACGGTTTTTTTCTGTGAAGTTTTTTTTCAATAAAAAACATCGTTCTTTTTCATATTTTTTTTTCAAAAGTCTGTTTTTTTTCTGGCAACTATTATTTATTGATTTATGATGCAGATTATTGAAATAATCAACAGAACTTGATTCGAAGCCTTCGTAACTTACAAATCGTTTCTTTCTTTGAACCTATACGAGCAAAATTGTGTGATGATTCCTTTTGGACCCAGATCATTTCTTTCGTTTTCCTACATTTCCAGTTAGTGACTTATTGCTCAAACACTATTCACTCAATTGATATGGTTAAGGCCTTGTTTTTAAGAAAATGCATGTGGCTATTTTTTGGTGTAAGTTGCATTGCAGTGTTGCCAACGGGTGGGAAGTTATTGAGGAAAATGTAGGGGTGAAAATTTACAAAAAATTCCCTAACCGAATTTCAAATATTTTTGTATCTAGCACCACTGCTGCTATATGGATTGAAGTCACCTAAACAAACTCTTTAGTGTGTTGAAAAGGTACAGTGAAATTTTGAGGTCGCTTGCTTCCATTCAAAGAGGGGAAGAAAAAATACTGTCATACACATGAAATTTTGACACTTTTTACGCCTCAGAAGCAAAAATCAATTATGCCGGGGTACAGCTTCTCTAATTATCCTATTGAAACTCTTTATGGTGCGTTCTGTAGGACAAAGAGGAAGCTTTCAGGTAGTGGTACTTTTGTTTCAATGTAGCCAGTAAGAGGTTAATATAATAGAGGGGAAGAGGGAAATTTTCCGAATTTTTCACCTAATAGCGGGAATTAATTGTTTTGGCTGGAAACGCTGCCATCAGACAGACGAAAATTATCTGAAAATAAACCGTAGTACTCCAAGAATATATCCTACAAGTATCATCGCGATATATAACAAAGTAAGCATGAAATTAAAAAAAAATCTCATTCTACCCCAGAAATTCACCATTTTCTTACGATTTCCAGAACATGGTTTATTATAAACCTCAACTGTACTTCCCCTAATTATTCTAGTGAAACTTTTTATGGTGTGCTGTGTAGGCTAAGGATGAGGCTGTTAGACACTGGTACATTTGTTTGAATGTAGCCAACAACAAGGAAATAATAGAAATAAAAAAGGGATTTTTTTCCCAAAATTTGCCCCTAAATCTGGAATTAAAATTTTTTGTAGCTAGCAACACTACTATCAGACACACACAAACTATCTTAAAATAAGCTTTGGTATCCTTCTAATATATCCTACAAGTATTGTGACGATATCTAATAAAGTAAGCATGTCAATAAAAAATATCTCATTCTACCTTTAAAAAAAATCACAGTTATCTTTCCAATTAGAGAACAAGGTCCACTGTAAACCTCAACTGTACTTCACCTAATTATCCTATTCTAACTTTCTATAGTGCGTTGTGTAGAGCAAGGACAAGACTTCCAGATACTGGTACGTTCGTTCCGATATAGCTAACAAGAGGGAAATAATAGAGACAAAACATATATTTTTTCCAAAATTTCCACCTAAAATCTGGAATTAAAATATTCTGTAGCTGGCAACACTGCTACCAGACAGACGCAAACTGTCCTAAATTAAACATTGGTACACCACTAATATATCCTACAAGTATCATGGCGATATTTAAGGAACAAAGCTTCTAATACCAAAAACATATTACGGTAAACAGAAAAGTAGGGAAAAACTAGAAAAATCAACGGCTAGAACCTAAATACGAATTTTACGTGCGCCCACTAATTACCCCATTGTAACTATTTGTAGTTTCGTTTGTTAAGTAAGGACAAATGTTCGATTGGCGTAAGTTGACTTGCACTCGGACGTATAGGTACGGATTTATAAACAAAAATTTCTAGTGTTTTTCCCAAATATAGGAGAATTTTAATTGTCCTAATTGGCAACACTGCCCGCAGGCCCGTCCAATTGAAATCAACAGTTAGGTATCCATCCGAGGTATCTACCTGGCAAATCTTAAGGATGTCTTTCTACAACGAAGGAAGGTACAGGGAAAAAAAGTAAAGGAAATTCTAAATTAAAAAATTCTCGAATTTTTGACTGGGGTGAAATTTGAGAAGGAAATTCGACACCAGAAGAAAAAGAAATTAATATGATAAACTATAGTCCAACCACATTTTGCAAGAATAATATCCCGATATCTTAATTAGTGTCCATACTGCTGCGGATTAAACAAGTGACACACCTGTGTGTACCACTTTGGCCACCTGGGCCACGGAGTATACATTTGATTACATTTTTTGACTACTAACTCGTGTTGTTGTTGTAGTTATAGTCTCGACTAATAATAATATCGTTGTAAACAATAACTTTATAAGGAAAATTTTCTCTCCTTTTTATATCTTAGTTCCAACACTGTTGGTGAGAAATGTAGGGTGTTTCAAAATAAATTTTGGGGATTTAAGTCTTCGTAGTACTTATTACATTTTACGTACAATTATAAGCAATGCATCAAGTAAAAGAGCACTTCAAACAGTCTTTGCTACAAGTGTTCAATGTGAGATTCATTCGTCACACGGCACACCTCTAGTCGATAGGCGAGAAAGGCCCATAAACTTTCCGCCATATGGCACAAAACACATTCAATTTAGGGGAGTTTCGTTTCAATTGTACCATCTCCTGAGGATTTGCTGACGGCCAGATGCAAACATTATGAGTGTTCACATTAGCTCTTAGGTGAAAAGTCGATTTATCACTGAAGACGACACGATCCAGAAAATCTTCATTGTTATGCAGCAATATTTCACTTGCGAAATTGGCACGTAAACCGTAGTCTGCAAGCTTTAGACCTGTAGCAACTGCAAACAATAAAGACTTAGTTGCAAGCGTCTCCTTAATATTCTTCACACAGACGGTTGCACTGTACAGGTTCAGTCTTTATTAAAACACAAAAAGCTTTCTGCTCTTAGTCTCCATCTTTGCTACTTGCTCAGACAGAATAAACAATGCATGCGTGCGTACAAAACTGTTTGAGTTGCTCTTTCATTTGATATAATATTTATAATTATAAGTTAATTGTAATAGATACTACAAAGTTTTAAAACCCTAATATTAATTTTGAAACACCCTGCATTATTTCAAATTGAGTCATCCTATATTCAGGTCCTAGTCAATTTGTCGCCTCGTGCAATGGCATAATTTGCCGCCTCCCCCTTTCTCCAGAAAGAACAAATCTTAAAAGTCATGATTTTAAGTTTGCCACTCCAGCATGAACAACAAAGGTGAGGGTAAGTGCAGTCGCACTCAGAAAGGCTTAAATACTTACTAAAAATGCAATTCCGTTGTTTCTGTTTTTTTTTCTTTAAATGTTAATCTATTATGATAGTGAAAGATAAAGCAAACACACCTGCAAAGGAAAGATGGTAATCCTTTTTATAGAATTCACTATCGAGCTTCAATCTCAATGTATCAGTTTGCAATTCCAGTGCAACTAGCTCTTTTATCTTTATTTCTTGATTTTTCTTCTACATCTTCTAACATTTTTTTTAAAAAAAAAAAACTTGTTCTATCTTCAATGATAGGGAACTTGCTTCTGACAAAAACAAGACTACTTTCATATCAAAACTGTGATAACTTACTAAATGGAACAGATATTCACTACTATTCGAGAATTGAATTCTTGCATTTGACAACAACCAAGCAATTTGTGCTTGGATTTAATCGACCTTTTGCTTTAGCATTGTCCATGTGGCCTTAAACTAATGCAAGCTAAACATAATTTATGAATGTAGTATTCAAATAGGTCAGCTTAGTAAATGCAACTACCATCATCATGAAGTATGTTTTCAACATGAAATATATTAATTTAAATATTATACTTATGACAGATTTTGCCGGACCATCCAAGCTTACCGTTCCACGCAAATGCACGCTTTGCATATATACAGTGGCGTATTTAGGGGGAGCTTCCGGACTTAAGCCCCCGAAATCTTACTTACTATAGTAAAGTATATGAAATATCTTGCAGAATTTTCACATTTTCAGGCAAAGCCCCCCCCCCCACCGAAAGTTAGCAAAGCCCCTCCCGAAACAAAATCGTAAATACGCCACTGCATATATGGTAGAGCCGGCTCTGCATATCATATATATCTAATCGACAAATTATTTATATATGATATTTAGAAAAATACTATTAGGCAAATTAGTATTAGTTTTTACCTTTAGACAAGTTATTGGAATTTTATACTGTTCGTAACATTATTTTCGTACTTATTAAAGGCCTGCTTTTACGAAAAAACATAATTTCATTTCTACTTTTATTTCTTAGTTGATATTGATGAAAACTGCTGAAACCCGAATTGTTAATAGGTATGGTATTCATGTAAATTGTAAAATATTTGTAGCGTATCAATATCTAGCGTTTGATTTATGTTGCATTTTACGGTGATTACACCTACATAAAAATATTCCATACTTAAATAGACGTAAGATGCATTACAAATGACTATTTGAAAAAAAAAACGAAATTTAGAAAAAAAACGAGAGGCAATGTTTTTTTTCTAAAAAAACGTACATTTCTGAAAAAATACTAACCGTTTTTTTTTTTCTATTTACAACACTAAACTCACGATATCCCGCCCGGTGGCACGAATAACTTCAGGATTCTTCTAGTTATAACATATCAAACTGTCTGCGAACACAATTGCAAACACAATTGTCTCGTTCGGATCTCAGTGGAACCACTCAATTGTCAGTAGGCAACTGTCTTCTTCAATTAACAAGTTGAAATATCTCGAATTGTTTTTTTGGTAGATATTTCTGATAAACTCGATAATTTATTGTAATACACGGCAATTGTAGTCTAAGGTACGCGATAACGAAAATATGGCATTATACACTAACATAATAATATGCAAATGTTACACTGGAAAATAAAATCTTTGGAAAATCGCAAAGAACAACCTGACATTCATTAGTAAGACCATTCATGGCTTTGGATTGATTATTTTAACAAAAGAGACACTGACCAAAGCTTAAAACCCACTTTATTTTAAATTATAATTTGTAACTCTTTCGGATATCTAGCATATCCTTCTTCAGACACTATCGAAAATAAATGACATTCATGTTCACAGTCATACCTCATTATTTAATTATAATGATTACTTCATTACTTAATTTTGTGAAACTGTTAGAATTAATTATAGGCTGTGTAGAAACGCTTTCAAAATGCGTTAAAATTATAAATGACAAGTAAAAGGTGCCTTGCTGAGCGTACCTTGTAGGGGAACCCTCAAGTCTGCTGCCCCGCACTGCAGGGTCTTCGCGCCCTTTATCGCCGCCACTGGCTAATATGAATATGAAACGGATGTCAGGCAAGGACAACTAGCGGTTTTTCCCATATGATCAGACGATGACTTATTTATGGCACGAGCCATAGTAAAAGGCGGCATAGTTGAAGAAACTATACCCTCTCAGTAGCCTAAATTTCAGGAAAATTTACAAAGCAGGTTCAGTGACCTGAGTACCGGATCTTGCCCACTTTGTCCAAGAGGGGGATGGTTTGTTTCTAACTTTTCTACCGAAAAGCATTTGTCTGGAATGGTGTTTCGGAGACAATAAAATAAAGAAAATATACTAGGCAGAGAGAGAGAGTAGGAGGAGGGAGGGTACCAATTATTCCTTACTCTATACTTTCCTTCGCCTTCTACAAGAGAATGACAGTACATTTTTTTTTAATTTCCATTTTCTGCCTAGTCCTTCTAGACAGCGAGGAAGTCTCGGTGATGTAAGAAAAAATCTGTAGAATTTCAGAACAAGTTTATCTTTGGTTGCTAACAATATTGTTTCTCCATAAACGGGATCCCTCACGTTCCCACGCAAACAGCCATTCTGTTACATAGACATTTTTTATGCTATAAGCATATATCTTAAATAAAAACATAGAATATGCTGAATATGCTCTTAAGTACTAATATATATGCATTAACCTTTGAAATATGCATTTATATGCATTATAAAACTTCAAATTGTTAGAAACCCCTACCACACACACACACACACACACACACACACACATATATATATATATATATATATATATATATATATATATATATATATATATATATATATATATATATATATATATATATTAATTTTATTCTGTCTCAACAATAATCTTACATGCATTTAATAATCAATTCCATTTTAATTCTGTAAAATCATCGACGAAGAGGACTTATTCAAAATACGATTCTTTTGCTGATTATTTAGGTCCTAAAATAGATTATTTAATTCAATATCATCGGTGCTCATAGACAAATTAATAGACAAATTAAATTAAAGTATATTAAAATGATACATAACCTATTTCTTCCATTTAGGAATAATTAAGATAATTATAAAAGATTTTGAAAACACAATATTAATAAGTGAAGCGAATTACAAAGAAATCATAACAATACTTAAAATGAAACAAAACAAGTCTTGATTAATATCATGAACCAAGAATAATACAAATAGAAATTATTATATTAAAAACTAGCAAAGTTTATGTGGGTTAGAATACAATATGATATGTTTTATTTATTAAGGCATAGTTAGCATAACTTTGATAGGCAATATTCGTATTCATTTATATTAAGAACATTATTTATATTATCTGTATAGAATTCAAACAAAGTACGAATGACAAATGAAATCATTACGATATTTAAAATGAAATAAAACAAAAATAAATTGATTCTGTTTTCTCGGACGCCACAACATTAGCTTAAGTTATACTACCAAAGAATTAGGTTTAGGGATGCGCACGAGTCGAGACATGTCTCGAATCTCGACTCGAATTCGATTCGAGATTCGAGGCGAGACACACTTTGTAAAATTCGAGACGAGTCGAGACAAACGTATTTCTCGACTCGAATTTTCGAGTGGAGACACGAGTCGAGTCGAGACTGTTCATAAAAATCTCGACTCGACTCGAAAGTCTCGGAAATTTTTCCATAATTTTTAATATTATTTTGAAGAAAGTATTCACTCAGGTATTACTCAGGTATTCACTCCAGTGTGTATTACTTTAGAAAGGTACAGAACACATAAATTTAATAGTTAATCTTTCGAGGTGAAGACGTAATTTTCAGCTCAATTCAGTTAATTAAAACTGATAATTAATGTCGTGATATTTGATTGTACTTCAAATATAATAATAATAATAATAATAATAATAATAATAATAATAATAATAATAATAATAATAATAATAATAATTGATTATCTAGTTTCTATAAAACTATTATCCGTAGCCTATATCTAGTTTCTATAAAACCATTGCAATAAAGTGAACATCATAAATTCTCTGAATGACCAATTGGCAGTCTATAGTAATTTAGCATAGTTATAACTCTTGTGTTTTTATTTCCGTGAACGCAATAGGGCTACGTAACTTCTGGATATTCGCTTCCCCTCTCACGTATTACGGATAATATATAATGTAACATTTATTGTACATCACATATTATGATACGAGGCTATTTTACATAGTATATTACAATAAATGGACTCCTTGGATGCCAAGAACTAGCACAGGTATCTTTCACTTCTGTAGATAGGTATTTTTAAAAGGAATTTTTTAAACACTAAATGAAACAATAAACTACATACAGTAGTTATGGTTTTTGTTTCTAACATAAAAGAAATATGGATTGCTCATGAAATATTGAACTTCAAATTCCGCTCTTGGAAAATTTAAATTTTGAGTTAGACCACTTGGTATCAAAGCAGTTCACTGTGAAATAAATACATTTTATATTCACCTAATAAAATTACGGATTCATTTTGTCATCAGTTTTAAATTTACAGAAACTATTAATATAACTTCATAATCAAGTCGAACTAATTGTTTAATGCATTTCGAAGGGTTCATAATCGTAACAATTATGTACTACGAAACTATAAGCGTAAAGTGGATTCGACCTAGCCCCGGGTCCGCTGTGACTCAGTGGCACAGCTTTCACCCTTGGTGTGTGAGGACTCTGATTCGATCCCCAGCTGGTGCCAAGGGGCTTTGTGGCACAGAAACACCGTGTATGTGGACTTTCTCGTGATTCTCTAGTTTCCTCCCACTTACTTCATTCTACCATTGTATTTATTCTCAACGTCACTGTTTTCTTTAGCTTCCAGGGCAAAATCGTGCGATGTGAAGTAATACTGAAAGATTTCATTTCGAGTTAGCCGTCCAAAATTATCTTGCCCTCCCCTATTTTAAGTTATGGTTGGATGCCTGAGTTGGAGGTGTGAAATCCAGCATGCAAACACTTCGCTCATGAAGTAAGAAACAGTAATTCCTATACTGCTCTAACTCCAGATCTTAAAAGCACATAATGTTGAATGTGAGGATTCACTTAAGTCAGAGACGTGAATTATTGATTATAAGCTCCTCAATAAGAATGAGCAAACACGTATTCCAGCTTTCCCGTTTTAAAGGTGGAAAGAAGTTATTTCGTATAACACTGAAATTTCTGGGATTTTATTCATTAAACTTTATTCTTCCTCACGTAACTCGGACACTTCTGCTAGTATATGTAGCTAGGTATACACTGTGTGCAACTCTTAGGACAAGAGTAAATTCCACGTGCTATGTCACTTGCGAAAGTAAGTTTCATATGCCCGAAGTGGCATAGATTGGTGGAACTTGAACCATACTTAGAAAGTATGATACAGGAAGCAATACAAAGAAACACATGATTAGAAAAAGTGATACTTTTATTCAAAGTCAACGCTGAAACCACTGTGATTCATGATATCTCCTCAGACATTACAGAAGGTCTAAGTGGTCCTTACAAGGATCTGTGATTACCACAAGGAGTGGTGCATGCTCTGCACTGAGTAGACATCGCATTTTTATGCAAATGCATATTTTATTTCTTATATGCATCTCTGTTAGACTTGGTAGGGGTTTCTAACAATGGTGATATATAGATTTCTTCCCTATTCCTTTACACAAAGTGCAACAGTGGGTAAAAGAACAGCCGACTTATACTCTGCATAACCCAGTACGTAAAAAGTTTCCACGTAATCCCTATTTAGTGTTCAATATTGACGATCAGTGGCAAGCTGATTTAAACGATATGCACAGTCTGCAGAAGTATAATGATGGCAATAGGTATATTTTAACAGTGATTGATTTATTTAGTCGTTATGCATGGGCTGTGCCTGTACGTACAAAAACTGGTGAAAACATTATAAAAGCATTTAAGCAAATATTTGCATCTACCCGTCGTAGACCCTTACGTCTACAGACAGATAAAGGTACAGAGTTTGTTAATAAACCATTTCAGTTATACTTAAAAAAGCAAAATATTAAATTCTTCACATCACAAAACTCCGATATTAAGGCAAGTGTAGTGGAACGTTTTAATCGAACTCTTAAGGAACGAATGTGGAAATATTTTACAGCAAAGAAGACTTACCGATACATAGATGTGCTATCGAAAATTGTTCAGGCGTATAATTCTAGACCACATAGAGCTCATCAATTACCACCTGCCAGTGTGAACCAGGACACTTTTCAACAAGTTTGGAATAAATTAATAAAACCGATGCCACATACTAACATTGCAAAATATAAAAAAGGTGATACTGTACGCATTACTAAAGCAAAACGTCATTTTGAAAAAGGGTACAAAGAAAAGTGGACTGTAGAAATATTTAAAATAAAACAGGTGATACATAAGAAAAGAAAGTGGTTTATGTGCTGGAGGACTTAAATGGTGAAGTAATTGATGGTACATTTTACGAAGAGGAATTACAAGGAGTGCCTCTGCCGAAACTTTATGAAATAGACGAAATTTTAGAAGCTAAAGGTAAACGTGTACTTGTTCGTTGGCGGGGGTACCCCCTTCCTTTAATTTATGGATTCCTGTGTCGCATTTGAAAAACATTTAGCCACAATACAATATTATAAACGACTGTTATATTTGTGTATATAGGAAAAAAATAATAATGAATGATCCATACTTTAAATACTATACACACCAAGCAGGAAGTGGTTATAACGTGTATAGGGGTGCACCATATCAAGAAGGTTATGGTATTGGAAGTTTTTTAGGTGGTTTATTTCGAAGTGTATTTCCGTTAATTAAACAAGGAGCAAAAACTGTTGGTAAAGAATTGTTACGTACAGGAATTAATGTAGCTGGAGATGTATTAGGTGATAATAGACCTATTGACGAAGCTTTAACATCACGTTGGCAAGAAGCTAAAAATAATTTAAAAACGAAAGCTCAAAATAAAATAAATCAAGTGTTGGAAGGATCTGGAAGAAAACGAAGAAAAGTTCATTTTGCAAAGTCTGGTGGTAAAAAAAAGGAAGAGGGAGAGTGATATTTTTGATTAATATGGAACAGACTAGCTTTTATCTTACATTACCGAGTAACAGTTCTATGGAGTATTTTCCACAAAATACTTTGTCATGTTATACTACCAAATTATATCATCCATTGGTGCTAGAGAAAGGTGAGTGGGAGACGGCAGTTGTTGAAGTACATTATACAAATTCATTTCAGAATGTTTCCAAATATACTAATAATATTTATTACCGTCTCATGAATACAAAAATCTGGAACATAACTAAAATCTTACCAGGACACTATTATAATGTTGATGATATTTTATCTCAAATTAATCATAAAAGTGATATATTAAATTTACAATTAAAAGTTAAAGCATCATTAAAACGAATCGAAGTCAGTAGAGTAATAAAAGATCAAGAGAGGCATATAGAAGTACGTCTATCTCCTGAACTAGCCAGAATACTAGGCTTTGATCACATACAACAAGAAGATATTGCAGTTGTGCATCATGCTCGTTATCCACCTGATTTACAAAAATCGCTACCTACACTTATGTATATTTACAGCGAGATTGTAGAACCACAAATGGTGGGTGACACCGTAGCTCCATTGTTACGTATTTAAATACAAATATTACAGAGTATGGTATTAATAATGTACATATTTTTGACAATCCTCACTATGTCCCCGTGCAACGTAAACAATTTGATCAAATTATTATTGATTTAAGAGATAGTACAGGTAATCCCCTTCCTTTCCAACATGGCAGTGTATGTGTAAAATTACATTTTCGCAAACGTAATACGATATTATAAATTTTACCAGGTGTAAATATTAATAATAAGAAAAGAGAAAAATGCAGTGTGAGTGTATGAAATCAGAATTAGATTTATTTGCTGGTTTACCCACTCAAACCAGTATTATAGGTAATAAAATAGTTCCATATAAGCCTGTGGCTTCGATAACTGATAATGCACCAATAGAATTTGTTGTCCCCGGCCATGGGGATGACTATATAGACTTACCGCACACAATGTTTTATATTAAAGGTAAAATTACTAAATGAGATGGTTCTAATTTAACTTCTGCCGATAAGAAAATCGGCCCTGTAAATGATTTTCTCAATGCAATGTTCAGCGAAGTGCAATTATATTTAAATAATCAACTTATTTCCTACTCTTCACATACATATCCATATCGATCGTATATTGAAAAACTACTAAATTATAATGCTAAAGCTAAATCAACGCATCTTCAAACATCAATGTGGTTTGAACATACTGCAGGGCATATGGACAGTGTGGGCGATAGTAATGTAGGATTTAAACAACATTTTCTTCTCACTACTTTAAGTCAGTCATTTGAATTATTGGGTTATATTCATGCTGATGTATTTAATCAGGAGAAATTTTTACTGAATGGGGTACAACTGCGTATTAAACTAATTCCAGCTAAACCTACATTTTGTCTAATGGGTGACGCAGATGCTGATGGAAAAGTTGTAATTACAGATGCAACATTGCTTGTGAAAAAGGTTGATGTGTCACCGGCCGTTAAAATAGCACAAAATAAAGTATTACAAAATCCTAAATTTAGAATAAAATATCCTATAACAAAAGTGCAGGTCAAGCCAGAAACTCTGCCACAAGGAATTATGGATAGTACACTTCCAGATCTGTTTTCAGGCATAGTGCCTAAACGCATTATTATCGGATTTGTTAGTAATACTGCTTTTAATGGTACTTGTCAGACAAATCCGTTCTATTTTCAACATTTTAATATGTCATTTTTTACATTGTATGTTGATGGAACGCCTGTGCCATCCAAACCCCTACAACCGGATTTTGATAATAAACTATATATACAAGCATATTCCACATTATTTACAGGTTCAGGCATTTATTATTCTAATCAAGGTAATAATATTTCACTCGCCGAATATCCTAATGGTTATACTCTACTGGTGTTTGATTTAACTCCCGATTCTAGTGCTAGTGCTGCATTTCATACTAGTCCGCAACGGCAAGGAAGTGTACGCCTAGAGGTTCATTTTAAAGAAGCATTGCCATCTCCTGTAACAGCGATTATTTACAGTGAATTCTCCTCAGAATTAGAAATTGATTTCCAGAGAAAAATATATATTAATTAAATAAAAATGTTAAATACAATTGAACTTTATGAGGCGCTACAACAAAATCTGGCTAAAAACCATTTTATTGGAGTATATGCTGCAAATGAGCTACCACTGTTTATTCATACATTTCCAGCAGCCATAATTATAAATACACATTCTAGTGATAAGTCTGGGGAACATTTGGTTGCTGTTTATATAACTAATATGCGTGTGGGGGAGTATTTCGATAGCTATGGTATTCCACCTTATATACATCATCATATAAGGTTTTTAAAACGAAACTGTCTGTATTATACATGGAATAAAAGACGAATTCAAGGTGATTTATCTCAATTTTGTGGACATTATTGTTTTTTATATCTAGCATGCCGTGCGTCTGGTTATTCACTACGCAATTTCTTAAACAAATTCTCACTTACCACTATTGATGCTAATGATATTATGCTTTATTCATTTATGAGATGGTCACTGGCGCGAAATTAAGTTCTCCGTAAACCGTGTGTGATGGTCCCTGGCGCGAGATTAAGTTCTCCGTAAACCATGGTCACTGGCGCGAGATTAAGTTCTCCGTAAACCATGTATGTGTGATGGTGGTTGACATGAGATTACATATATATATATATATGTGTGTGTGTATGAATAACCAGACGTCGTTATTTTTTTAAACTCTGCTAAAATGTCTACAAAATGAATAACCTAACCTTTTAACTCCACCATTGCCGGTCCCAAGCCCTGGATGAGAAAGGAGGAGGGAAGGTTCTAACAGAACGAGTACTTATGTATTATCTGCTATGTTCAAATAGGGGTTGAAAAAGTGACCATAAAAGGGAACGAGTACACCCCTTAAAATGTGGTCATAAAAGAGAATGAATACACCCTTGTTATGTTACTTACACTTATGTGTTATCTGCTCTGCTGTGTGTTACGTAGTCTTGTGTGTTATCTGCTTTGCTATGTGTTCGTAATCTTATGTGTTATCTCCTATGTTAAAATAGGGGTTGAAACGAGTACAAACTTGTTATGTTACGTACTGTGTGTTACGTACTCTTATGTGTTATCTGCTTTGCTATGTGTTCATAGGGGGTGGAAAATATGCTCATAAAAGGGAACGAGTACACCCCCTTAAAAGTGCTCATAAAAGAGAATGAATACACCCCTAACATGGAGGTCGTAAAAGATCGTGGGTTGACGGTGTGTGGGTCAAAGCGTATCGTGAGACAGTGGAAAATTCAGTCCTTGCTCTCAGGAGACCATGGAAAAAAAGGCGATTTTTCAGCTACCGGGGGTCAAGTGCCCACCACCTACTGCTGTGTAAAGAGAACGCATGACTTATGAATACACACTGCAAGTAACAACCGTAATCACATTAATATACTTCAACTAAACAACGGTGAATATAGTGAGAAAATTGGAAATGACTAAAACTATATGTAACGTTATTTATGATTCCTTTTGTTACATATATTTGCCCACAGCTTGAGTAAGTTAACACGATTCGGTACTTTAATTTTTATATGTAATTGCAAATTCTAATAACTGCATACCTTGAAAATTATGCACATCACATACGTAGCACAACTAACTTTTTAGTTTCAAAACTCCATGAATAATAATCTTTCTGAAGTCATAACAACACGAAACAATAATCTCTAGTTACAACCACTACCACTATCTCAACTTATATTCTACATTTTCTTCTTCTTCGTAACGTATTGTGCACATTTATGCACCGTTGCCCAAAATAGCTACAATTAGAAATGAAAGTAATTCACACATGTCAGATATACAATATCATTGTACATGTATATATGGCTTCTGTGAGGACTTCTCAAATTGATTACAATTGAAGGAAGAATCCTGGACCGTTACATATCTTACATACGTGTTTACCTTATTTTCCGAATAGTCCTCACACACATACACACACACACACACACACACACACATATATATATATATATATATATTATTCTGTCTCAACAATAATCTTACATGCATTTAATAATCAATTCCATTTTAATTCTGTAAAATCATCGACGAAGAGGACTTATTCAAAATACGATCCTTTTGCTGATTACACTAGTTAACAAATTTAAACTTTTTGTTTGTTACATGCGAAAAATCACCTGATCTTAAAGGAACTTTCTGCGCTGAATTCGAATATGCACTCGGTTTCTCTCCATCACGTACAGTTTCCCCATAACAGAGGGATTTTCGGGAAATTCCCTCAAAAATTTCTCTTTTTCAGATATTTTATTCCCCTAGCTCCTGTCCCCTTACATATAGTAACATAGAAATTATACCTAAGTATACCTTGATTTATATTTAATAAACCCTAAAAGTTTCGTAAAAATTGCTTTGTTCTTTCTAGAGAAATAAATATATTTGTAAATAAATATACTGTGTGCACTGTTTATTGCACCTGATAGTAATGCTTTCAGATTTCCTGAGTTGGGGTAAAAACGATTTGCTTTCTTACTACAAACACAGACATAAAAATGAATATTTACAATAGTCAACAACACACTTGTATTGCTCTCTGTAAATTAGAAACGTGTATAAAAATAGAATGTACTTCCCACGTATATTTTTTTAAACGTACAGTATATGTATATCTTAATACATATATATACAATTCCTTACGTTCCAGAAGAATGGAGGTTATTTATCGACGCGTCATAGGTCAGCCTTAAAGCTGTCCTTTTACATAATGGAAATAAAAAACATTCTATACCACTTGCGCACTCAGTGAAGATTAAGGAATCCTATGACACCATGTCAACTTTGCTAAATCTTATAAATTACAAGGACCATTGTTGGCAAATATGTTGTGATCTCAAGGTAGTTGGTATTTTATTAGGACTGCAGTGCGGTTACACGAAGTACCAATGTTTTTTTTATGTTTATGGGATAGCCGAGCTGATGACAAACATTATGAAGTGAAGGAATGGGAACCTAGAGTGAATTACGTACCTGGAGAATGCAACGTCAAATACGCTCCTTTGGTAGATCCTAATAAGATATTACTACCGCCACTTCATATCAAGTTAGGACTTATGAAAAACTTTGTCAAAGCCATGGACACATCTGGTGAAGGTTTCAAGTATTTGCGAGATAAGTTCCCTAACCTGAGTGATGCTAAGATTTCAGCGGGAGTGTTTATTGGTCCCCAAATTAGGAAATTAATGCTGGATGATAGCTTTGACAGCAAGTTAAACAGTGCTGAGCTAGCTGCCTCGACAGCATTTAAGTGTGTTGTGCGCAACTTTCTGGGCAATAACAAAGCTGAGAGTTACACAGAAATCGTACAGGACATGATACAGAAAT
Organism: Thermobia domestica; assembly: GCF_964235325.1. Taxonomy (NCBI): domain Eukaryota; kingdom Metazoa; phylum Arthropoda; class Insecta; order Zygentoma; family Lepismatidae; genus Thermobia; species Thermobia domestica. The sequence continues at coordinate 184,674,865 of NC_137456.1, forward strand.
ACAAAGAGTTGGGTTGTAGGATGTCTTTAAAAATCCACTTTTTGCACTCCCACGTCAGCTTCTTTCCTGCTAACCAAGGTGCTCTCAGCGACGAACAGGGGGAAAGATTCCACCAAGATATAATGGCAATGGAGAAAAGGTACCAGGGACGATGGGATCCTTCAATGATGGGGGACTATTGTTGGGGTCTTGTTAGAGAATGCAACATTTCTTACAAAAGAAGGAAGTAGTGTACGTTTTTGTAACCCAATGGAAGTTTCATATATTGTGATAGTTTGGTTGTCTTTTCGTGACCTTTTGGTACATTTGTATTATTGTTGATTGTAAATTGTGACACTTGTAAATTATATTGTATTATATTTTATATATGTTTGTGGTAATAAAGGAAAACGTTTTACCTCAACTTAAGAGATCTGAAAGCATTACTATAAGGTGCAATAAACAGTACACACAGTATACATACAAACATATTTATTTCTCTAGAAAGAATAAAGCGATTATTACGAAACTTGGAGGGTTTGTTAAATATGAATCAAAGTATACTTAGGTATAATTTTTATGTTAGTATATGCAAGGGGACAAGATCTTGGGGTGTAAAATAAATGAAAAGGGAAATTTTTGAGGGATTTTCCCGAAAATCCCTCTGTTACGGGAAAATCGTACGTGATGGAGAAAAACCGAGTGCATATTCGAATTCAGCGCAAAAAGTTCCTTTAAGAAGAGGTATTTCCTTTTATGTAACAAAACCTTTGTTAACTAGTGTTATTTAGGTCCTAAAATAGATTATTTAATTCAATATCATCGGAGCTCATAGACAAATTAATAGACAAATTAAATTAAAGTATATTGAAATGGTACATAACCTATTTCTTCCATTTAGGAATAATTAAGATAGTTATAAAAGATTTTGAAAACACAATATTAATAAGTGAAGCGAATTACAAAGAAATCATAACAATACTTAAAATGAAACAAAACAAGTCTTGATTAATATCATGAACCAAGAATAATACAAATAGAAATTATTATATTAAAAACTAGCAAAGTTTATGTGGGTTAGAATACAATATGATATGTTTTATTTATTAAGGCATAGTTAGCATAACTTTGATAGGCAATATTCGTATTCATTTATATTAAGAACATTATTTATATTATCTGTATAGAATTCAAACAAAGTACGAATGACAAATGAAATCATTACGATATTTAAAATGAAATAAAACAAAAATAAATTGATTCTGTTTTCTCGGACGCCACAACATTAGCTTAAGTTATACTACCAAAGAATTAGGTTTAGGGATGCGCACGAGTCGAGACATGTCTCGAATCTCGACTCGAATTCGATTCGAGATTCGAGGCGAGACACACTTTGTAAAATTCGAGACGAGTCGAGACAAACGTATTTCTCGACTCGAATTTTCGAGTCGAGACACGAGTCGAGTCGAGACTGTTCATAAAAATCTCGACTCGCCTCGAAAGTCTCGGAAATTTTTCCATAATTTTTAATATTATTTTGAAGAAAGTATTCACTCAGGTATTACTCAGGTATTCACTCCAGTATGTATTACTTTAGAAAGGTACAGAACACATAAATTTAATAGTTAATCTTTCGAGGTGAAGACGTAATTTTCAGCTCAATTCAGTTAATTAAAACTGATAATTAATGTCGTGATATTTGATTGTACTTCAAATATAATAATAATAATAATAATAATAATAATAATAATAATAATAATAATAATAATAATAATTGATTATCTAGTTTCTATAAAACCATTGCAATAAAGTGAACATCATAAATTCTCTGAATGACCAATTGGCAGTCTATAGTAATTTAGCATAGTTATAACTCTTGTGTTTTTATTTCCATGAACGCAATAGGGCTACGTAACTTCTGGATATTCGCTTCCCCTCTCACGTATTACGGATAATATATAATGTAACATTTATTGTACATCACATATTATGATACGAGGCTATTTTACATAGTATATTACAATAAATGGACTCCTTGGATGCCAAGAACTAGCACAGGTATCTTTCACTTCTGTAGATAGGTATTTTTAAAAGGAATTTTTTAAACACTAAATGAAACAATAAACTACATACAGTAGTTATGGTTTTTGTTTCTAACATAAAAGAAATATGGATTGCTCATGAAATATTGAACTTCAAATTCCGCTCTTGGAAAATTTAAATTTTGAGTTAGACCACTTGGTATCAAAGCAGTTCACTGTGAAATAAATACATTTTATATTCACCTAATAAAATTACGGATTCATTTTGTCATCAGTTTTAAATTTACAGAAACTATTAATATAACTTCATAATCAAGTCGAACTAATTGTTTAATGCATTTCGAAGGGTTCATAATCGTAACAATTATGTACTACGAAACTATAAGCGTAAAGTGGATTCGACCTAGCCCCGGGTCCGCTGTGACTCAGTGGCACAGCTTTCACCCTTGGTGTGTGAGGACTCTGATTCGATCCCCAGCTGGTGCCAAGGGGCTTTGTGGCACAGAAACACCGTGTATGTGGACTTTCTCGTGATTCTCTAGTTTCCTCCCACTTACTTCATTCTACCATTGTATTTATTCTCAACGTCACTGTTTTCTTTAGCTTCCAGGGCAAAATCGTGCGATGTGAAGTAATACTGAAAGATTTCATTTCGAGTTAGCCGTCCAAAATTATCTTGCCCTCCCCTATTTTAAGTTATGGTTGGATGCCTGAGTTGGAGGTGTGAAATCCAGCATGCAAACACTTCGCTCATGAAGTAAGAAACAGTAATTCCTATACTGCTCTAACTCCAGATCTTAAAAGCACATAATGTTGAATGTGAGGATTCACTTAAGTCAGAGACGTGAATTATTGATTATAAGCTCCTCAATAAGAATGAGCAAACACGTATTCCAGCTTTCCCGTTTTAAAGGTGGAAAGAAGTTATTTCGTATAACACTGAAATTTCTGGGATTTTATTCATTAAACTTTATTCTTCCTCACGTAACTCGGACACTTCTGCTAGTATATGTAGCTAGGTATACACTGTGTGCAACTCTTAGGACAAGAGTAAATTCCACGTGCTATGTCACTTGCGAAAGTAAGTTTCATATGCCCGAAGTGGCATAGATTGGTGGAACTTGAACCATACTTAGAAAGTATGATACAGGAAGCAATACAAAGAAACACATGATTAGAAAAAGTGATACTTTTATTCAAAGTCAACGCTGAAACCACTGTGATTCATGATATCTCCTCAGACATTACAGAAGGTCTAAGTGGTCCTTACAAGGATTTGTGATTACCACAAAGAGTGGTGCATGCTCTGCACTGAGTAGACATCGCATTTTTATGCAAATGCATATTTTATTTCTTATATGCATCTCTGTTAGACTTGGTAGGGGTTTCTAACAATGATGATATAGCTCGAATTTGAAGTTTTATAATGCATATAAATGCATATTTCAAAGGTTAATGCATATATATTAGTACTTAAGAGCATATTCAGCATATTCTATGTTTTTGTTTAAGATATATGCTTATAGCATAAAAAATGTCTACGTAACAGGATGGCTTTTTGCGTGGGAGCGTGAGGGATCCCGTTTATGGAGAAACAATATTGTTAGCAACCAAAGATAAACTTGTTCTGAAATTCTACAGATTTTTTCTTACATCCCCGAGACTTCCTCGCTGTCTAGAAGGACTAGGCAGAAAATGGAAATTAAAAAAGAAAATGTTCTGTCATTCTCTTGTAGAAGGCAAAGGAAAGTTTAGAGGAAGGAATAATTGGTACCCTCCCTCCTCCTACTCTCTCTCTCTCTGCCTAGTATATTTTCTTTATTTTATTGTCTCCGAAACACCATTCCAGACAAATGCTTTTCGGTAGAAAAGTTAGAAACAAACCATCCCCCTCTTGGACAAAGTGGGCAAGATCCGGTACTCAGGTCACTGAACCTGCTTTGTAAATTTTCCTGAAATTTAGGCTACTGAGAGGGTATAGTTTCTTCAACTATGCCGCCTTTTACTATGGCTCGTGCCATAAATAAGTCATCGTCTGATCATATGGGAAAAACCGCTAGTTGTCCTTGCCTGACATCCGTTTCATATTCATATTAGCCAGTGGCGGCGATAAAGGGCGCGAAGACCCTGCAGTGCGGGGCAGCAGACTTGAGGGTTCCCCTACAAGGTACGCTCAGCAAGGCACCTTTTACTTGTCATTTATAATTTTAACGCATTTTGAAAGCGTTTCTACACAGCCTATAATTAATTCTAACAGTTTCACAAAATTAAGTAATGAAGTAATCATTATAATTAAATAATGAGGTATGACTGTGAACATGAATGTCATTTATTTTCGATAGTGTCTGAAGAAGGATATGCTAGATATCCGAAAGAGTTACAAATTATAATTTAAAATAAAGTGGGTTTTAAGCTTTGGTCAGTGTCTCTTTTGTTAAAATAATCAATCCAAAGCCATGAATGGTCTTACTAATGAATGTCAGGTTGTTCTTTGCGATTTTCCAAAGATTTTATTTTCCAGTGTAACATTTGCATATTATTATGTTAGTGTATAATGCCATATTTTCGTTATCGCGTACCTTAGACTACAATTGCCGTGTATTACAATAAATTATCGAGTTTATCAGAAATATCTACCAAAAAAACAATTCGAGATATTTCAACTTGTTAATTGAAGAAGACAGTTGCCTACTGACAATTGAGTGGTTCCACTGAGATCCGAACGAGACAATTGTGTTTGCAATTGTGTTCGCAGACAGTTTGATATGTTATAACTAGAAGAATCCTGAAGTTATTCGTGCCACCGGGCGGGATATCGTGAGTTTAGTGTTGTAAATAGAAAAAAAAAAAAACGGTTAGTATTTTTTCAGAAATGTACGTTTTTTTAGAAAAAAAAAACATTCTCTCGTTTTTTTTTCTAAATTTCGTTTTTTTTTTCAAATAGTAATTTGTAATGCATCTTACGTCTATTTAAGTATGAAATATTTTTATGTAGGTGTAATCACCGTAAAATGCAACATAAATTAAACGCTAGATACTGATACGCTACAAATATTTTACAATTTACATAAATACCATACCTATTAACAATTCGGGTTTCAGCAGTTTTCATCAATATCAACTAAGAAATAAAAGTAGAAATGAAATTATGTTTTTTCGTAAAAGCAGGCCTTTAATAAGTACGAAAATAATGTTACGAACCGTATAAAATTTCAATAACTTGTCTAAAGGTAAAAACTAATACTAATTTGCCTAATAGTATTTTTCTAAATGTCATATATAAATAATTTGTCGATTAGATATATATGATATGCAGAGCCGGCTCTACCATATATGCAGTGGCGTATTTACGATTTTGTTTCGGGAGGGGCTTTGCTAACTTTCGGTGGGGGGGGCTTTGCTAACTTTCGGTGGGGGGGGGGCTTTGCCTGAAAATGTGAAAATTCTGCAAGATATTTCATATACTTTACTATAGTAAGTAAGATTTCGGGGGCTTAAATCCGGAAGCTCCCCCTAAATACGCCACTGTATATATGCAAAGCGTGCATTTGCGTGGAACGGTAAGCTTGGATGGTCCGGCAAAATCTGTCATAAGTATAATATTTAAATTAATATATTTCATGTTGAAAACATACTTCATGATGATGGTAGTTACATTTACTAAGCTGACCTATTTGAATACTACATTCATAAATTATGTTTAGCTTGCATTAGTTTAAGGCCACATGGACAATGCTAAAGCAAATGGTCGATTAAATCCAAGCACAAATTGCTTGGTTGTTGTCAAATGCAAGAATTCAATTCTCGAATAGTAGTGAATATCTGTTCCATTTAGTAAGTTATCACAGTTTTGATATGAAAGTAGTCTTGTTTTTGTCAGAAGCAAGTTCCCTATCATTGAAGATAGAACAATTTTTTTTAAAAAAAATTGTTAGAAGATGTAGAAGAAAAATCAAGAAATAAAGATAAAAGAGCTAGTTGCACTGGAATTGCAAACTGATACATTGAGATTGAAGCTCGATAGTGAATTCTATAAAAAGGATTATCATCTTTCCTTTGCAGGTGTGTTTGCTTTATCTTTCACTATCATAATAGATTAACATTTAAAGAAAAAAAACAGACACAACGGAATTGCATTTTTAGTAAGTATTTAAGCCTTTCTGAGTGCGACTGCACTTACCCTCACCTTTGTTGTTCATGCTGGAGTAGCAAACTTAAAATCATGACTTTTAAGATTTGTTCTTTCTGGAGAAAGGGGGAGGCGGCAAATTATGCCATTGCACGAGGCGACAAATTGACTAGGACCTGAATATAGGATGACTCAATTTGAAATAATGCAGGGTGTTTCAAAATTAATATTAGGGTTTTGAAACTTTGTAGTATCTATTACAATTAACTTATAATTATAAATATTATATCAAATGAGAGAGCAACTCAAACAGTTTTGTACGCACGCATGCATTGTTTATTCTGTCTGAGCAAGTAGCAAAGATGGAGACTAAGAGCAGAAAGCTTTTTGTGTTTTAATAAAGACTGAACCTGTACAGTGCAACCGTCTGTGTGAAGAATATTAAGGAGACGCTTGCAACTAAGTCTTTATTGTTTGCAGTTGCTACAGGTCTAAAGCTTGCAGACTACGGTTTACGTGCCAACTTCGCAAGTGAAATATTGCTGCATAACAATGAAGATTTTCTGGATCGTGTCGTCTTCAGTGATAAATCGACTTTTCACCTAAGAGCTAATGTGAACACTCATAATGTTTGCATCTGGCCGTCAGCAAATCCTCAGGAGATGGTACAATTGAAACGAAACTCCCCTAAATTGAATGTGTTTTGTGCCATATGGCGGAAAGTTTATGGGCCTTTCTCGCCTATCGACTAGAGGTGTGCCGTGTGACGAATGAATCTCACATTGAACACTTGTAGCAAAGACTGTTTGAAGTGCTCTTTTACTTGATGCATTGCTTATAATTGTACGTAAAATGTAATAAGTACTACGAAGACTTAAATCCCCAAAATTTATTTTGAAACACCCTACATTTCTCATCAACAGTGTTGGAACTAAGATATAAAAAGGAGAGAAAACTTTCCTTATAAAGTTATTGTTTACAACGATATTATTATTAGTCGAGACTATAACTACAACAACAACACGAGTTAGTAGTCAAAAAATGTAATCAAATGTATACTCCGTGGCCCAGGTGGCCAAAGTGGCACACACAGGTGTGTCACTTGTTTAATTCGCAGCAGTGTGGACACTAATTAAGATATCGGGATATTATTCTTGCAAAATGTGGTTGGACTATAGTTTATCATATTAATTTCTTTTTCTTCTGGTGTCGAATTTCCTTCTCAAATTTCACCCCAGTCAAAAATTCGAGAATTTTTTAATTTAGAATTTCCTTTACTTTTTTTCCCTGTACCTTCCTTCGTTGTAGAAAGACATCCTTAAGATTTGCCAGGTAGATACCTCGGATGGATACCTAACTGTTGACCTCAATTGGACGGGCCTGCGGGCAGTGTTGCCAATTAGGAAAATTAAAATTCTCCTATATTTGGGAAAAACACTAGAAATTTTTGTTTATAAATCCGTACCTATAAGTCCGAGTGCAAGTCAACTTACGCCAATCGAACATTTGTCCTTACTTAACAAACAAAACTACAAATAGTTACAATGGGGTAATTAGGGGGCGCACGTAAAATTCGTATTTAGGTTCTAGCCGTTGATTTTTCTAGTTTTTCCCTACTTTTCTGTTTACCGTAATATATTTTTGGTAATTAGAAGCTTTGTTCCTTAAATATCGCCATGATACTTGTAGGATATATTAGTGGTGTACCAATGTTTAATTTAAGACAGTTTGCGTCTGTCTGGTAGCAGTGTTTCCAGCTACAGAATATTTTAATTCCGGATTTTAGGTGGAAATTTTGGAAAAAATATATGTTTTGTCTCTATTATTTCCCTCTTGTTAGCTATATCGGAACGAACGTACCAGTATCTGGAAGTCTTGTCCTTGCTCTACACAACGCACTATAGAAAGTTAGAATAGGATAATTAGGTGAAGTACAGTTGAGGTTTACAGTGGACCTTGTTCTCTAATTGGAAAGATAACTGTGATTTTTTTTAAAGGTAGAATGAGATATTTTTTATTGACATGCTTACTTTATTAGATATCGTCACAATACTTGTAGGATATATTAGAAGGATACCAAAGCTTATTTTAAGATAGTTTGTGTGTGTCTGATAGTAGTGTTGCTAGCTACAAAAAAATTTTAATTCCAGATTTAGGGGCAAATTTTGGGAAAAAATCCCTTTTTTATTTCTATTATTTCCTTGTTGTTGGCTACATTCAAACAAATGTACCAGTGTCTAACAGCCTCATCCTTAGCCTACACAGCACACCATAAAAAGTTTCACTAGAATAATTAGGGGAAGTACAGTTGAGGTTTATAATAAACCATGTTCTGGAAATGGTAAGAAAATGGTGAATTTCTGGGGTAGAATGAGATTTTTTTAAATTTCATGCTTACTTTGTTATATATCGCGATGATACTTGTAGGATATATTCTTGGAGTACTACGGTTTATTTTCAGATAGTTTTCGTCTGTCTGATGGCAGCGTTTCCAGCCAAAACAATTAATTCCCGCTATTAGGTGAAAAATTCGGAAAATTTCCCTCTTCCCCTCTATTATATTAACCTCTTACTGGCTACATTGAAACAAAAGTACCACTACCTGAAAGCTTCCTCTTTGTCCCACAGAACGCACCATAAAGAGTTTCAATAGGATAATTAGAGAAGCTGTACCCCGGCATATTTGATTTTTGCTTCTGAGGCGTAAAAAGTGTTAAAATTTCATGTGTATGACAGAATTTTTTCTTCCCCTCTTTGAATGGAAGCAAGCGACCTCAAGATTTCACTGTACCTTGTCAACACACTAAAGAATTTGTTTTGGTGACTTGAATCCATATAGCAGCAGTGGTGCTAGATACAAAAATATTTGAAATTCAGTTAGGGAATTTTTTGTAAATTTTCACCCCTACATTTTCCTCAATAACTTCCCACCCGTTGGCAACACTGCAATGCAACTTACACCAAAAAATAGCCACATGCATTTTCTTAAAAACAAGGCCTTAACCATATCAATTGAGTGAATAGTGTTTGAGCAATAAGTCACTAACTGGAAATGTAGGAAAACGAAAGAAATGATCTGGGTCCAAAAGGAATCATCACACAATTTTGCTCGTATAGGTTCAAAGAAAGAAACGATTTGTAAGTTACGAAGGCTTCGAATCAAGTTCTGTTGATTATTTCAATAATCTGCAACATAAATCAATAAATAATAGTTGCCAGAAAAAAAAAGACTTTTGAAAAAAAATATGAAAAAGAACGGTTTTTTATTGAAAAAAAACTTCACAGAAAAAAACCGTTTTTTTTTACAACACTACGTGAGTTACAACATATTCAACGAACTTAAAATGTTCGTTACTGAATTCTCCACTGTATGTCTGTGTGACTGTTTGTCTGTCCGTCTTTCTGTTATTTGCGATTATTTCAATTTTGAGCACTGCATTCGATAAAGCATCAAAAATTATCAGAGGAAGTGATTAAATTTTTCGCGTCACTCTTACCGTTCCCGAGATACTGGCCAAAAATGGCCGATTTCCAGAAATTTAAGGACCCATATCTTGGGAATTGTAAGTCATAGAAAGATCATATTGGTGTTGATCAATATCCAAAAGGATGGTAAACATTTTGGTACCAAATAGTAACAGGTGGCTACTGTCCAACTGGCCAGTTGGTTATCCTACAATGTAAGGGTATATAAATTATTGTGTCAATCTCTAGTCAGTGTACTTTTATCTCATTAGTTATCTCCTCCAATTACTTGTGCATTATACAAATTACATGTTAGAAAAGAAAGGGTAAACAAATAAAATGAACTTCAATAAATACTTATTTTTGAGTGTTTTTTGAAGTATCTACATTTTGAGTACTATCATTGTTGATTTGTCTCCTTCTATTTGGGCGTCTTCCAAAAGATTGTCCTCTTTTAATCGGCTGACCTCTGTTTGAATATTGATTTCCGCGGTAGTGTCTACTGGATTTATTCCAATACTGATTTTGATTTTGTCGAGTTCGGCACTCGCGAGCAAAGTGACCATATTTACCGCATGCGTAACATTGTAAATTATTAATGTTTATATTCTGAAATCGTCGAATCAGATTAGGACGAGGGCCTATTGTACCTTGACCTCTATTATTATAAAATCTTTGTCCTCCTCGATTTATTGATACTCTCTGTTGATTTACTTCGAACTTCGATTGACTAACTTCCACTTTAGGAAGCTTCAAGGATGCATCAGAAAGGGCACGTAAGCCTGCTTGAACTTTAGCAGATTCATACAATTTAAGCAATCTATCGACTTCGCCCACACTATCTGGTTCACGAATAATGACAAATTCTAATGCACGTGGGTCCAATCCTTTTAATATATGTCGTTTGAGTTCAGTCTCACTCACGTTCGGATCTACTTTGTTACAGTCTTAAAACTGCATAAATATATTCAGAAAAACTTAAATGGGGATTTTTATTCCGTCTTGCCAATAATGCAAAAGACTCACCAAGTTCAGCTGAGGCTGCGAAGGCCTTTCTTAACTGAACCTCTAGATCTTCAAATTTTGCCAACGACACTAATGAGTCTTTTTCCATATGATACCAGTTAGCGGCACTTCCTTGCAAATACGCGGGAAGATATTTCCGTTGCTCGGCGTCTGACCACGAATATAGATTCGAACATGTTTTGTACGCGTCAAGAAATTGAGATATGTCCTCATTTAATTTTCCAGAAAATGGAGAAATTGTGATGGAGGGTAGTTTATTATTTACAGTAATACCAGCCATTTCTGCTTGTGTTTCCACTTTAGTTTTTAATACGTTTTCCTTCACGGGAGAACTAGAAGGAAATTGAGTTTCTACATACTTGTTATTACACTTGCTTCTTGTCCGGACTGGACTTCGAACAAATGAAGAATCCTTTGACATCCGTATTGCTGTAGTCGGATGTTAATATTGGCCTTAATTGGACCTACAAAATACGAAAGGCGTATGCTATTTTAAGTATATTCTTTCATTCTATTATGTTATCGTTGATTATTTTTCGAAACCATCGGTTTATTCTCTCTAACGGATGGAATTTAATACCTTTTAAACTAAATTTCACTGATCCTTTAAATTGTTTTTTTTTCACTTGGTGTTATGGTTCTGTCTGTCAGTCTGTCTGGCCATCTGTCTGTCTGTCAACACCAGGAAAATAATACTTTCGTAAGGTAAGTAACTAACTTCCTTAGTTGTATTTAATGTATTCACGATGTATAATGTATTCCATTATTTCAATGGCAGGGTTTCCGACCATTAATGGATTTTAAAACCTAACTTATACTTTATACTTTACTTATCAAGACAACGTTGTCTATGAGTCTCTTATATACTTATAGAGTTTATTACTTTTTTTTACTTATTTCTTTGTTTATGTATTAATTTATTCTTTCTTTCAGAAAGCCTGCTTTATTATTGGATCTCACGTTAGAAGTTCTTAGGCCTAACGCGATAACTTATTAAATAACATATGTTAATTAGACTTTGCGATGGAAGATGATCGTACAAAATCGATAATGTTCGGAACCAGAGAACTTGGATAATACAACTTCATTCGTTCAACATTGACTTTCTTTGGCTGACTTTTCACATTTATATGCAACACTTCGCATACGTTTTTCGGATGTACGCGTACAATTCTATAGGAGCCTACATATCGAGCCCTTACTAGTTTGGGAGATAACCCCTGCTTTGTTGTCAAATTTCTAATGAGGACTAAATCGTTTTCTTTAAAAGTATGGGACTTCCTATGTTTGTCAATTTTGACTGTTTGTTTCTCCTGTTGCCAAATTAAGGCGCTTTGAGCAAGTTTTCTTATTCGACATAGATTCTTTTTCACTAGTTTTCCATACGAAGTTCGACATGGTGTCTCGAGTTCAATACCTAATACAGGTTTTCTACCAAATACCAATTCAAATGGAGAGTAAGGGTGGTGTTCGTGTCTCGCAGTATTATAAGCGTAACAAGCAGTTTTAATAAACAAAGATCAATCCTTTTGAGAAGTAGACACATATTTACTCAAATAGTTTGCTAAGGTATGCTAAAGTACCTTTCCACTCGTGAATTTGTCCTAGGATGATAGGTGGTACTGAACTTTCGATGTATGCCCAGCATACCCGTAATTTCACGCCATTTCTGCCACAAAATTGAAACCAAGATCGCTTAAAAGATAACGCGGTGGTCCAAAATAACAGATTATATCATCCAATAAAAGCTTTGCGACATTCTTGGCTGTTATGGTTTTCAACGGTCGCGCCACCACATAGTTTGAAAACATATCGGCCATTTATAGCCATTTCAGGAGGGCAGTGGGCCAAGCACATCCAAATTTAAAGCATGGAAAGGAGCTATTGGTTTAATTGGTTCATGCAACTCTAATCGTTTAGTGGTTGGGACTTGGCGTTCTTGACATTCGCGACATGTCTTAATATACTTTTTGATATCAGATCTTATCCGAGGCCAATAAAATCGCTCACTGACACGAGGAAACACTTACCGTTCTCCAAGATGTCCGCCTTCTAGACATGAAGTATGGGTAGCATATAGCACCTCCGGAACAATACTTCGGGGAACACATTGTTTTAAATCATTATTAGACTTACGATATAACACCTCATCTACTAATACATAAGGACGAGTCGCATTATTAGAAGGGTCAGACTTTACCAACTCGCGAATTCTACCAAAATATTGGTCTTCTTTCTGTGCCTTGATTACATCAGTCGCGTCAATTTTCATCATGTTTATACACAGTACTTCTCGATCGGCGTTTTCTTCCTCACTTAGGGTTTGCGTTGGATATCTGGACATGCAGTCACTATGACGATTGAATGGGTTGCCTCTTATCGCTTTAATCGAAAAGTTGTATAATTGTAACCTGATTAACCAACGAAGATATTTGCCTTTTAGATTTTTCATGTTCCTTAAATAGCAAAGGCAACTATCCGTGAATGCAGTGAAGTGAGGCACTCCTATTAGATATTTATGGAAATGTAACACAGCTTGTACTAAAGCCATAGTCTCTTTTTCTGGGATAGTCAAGGACTTAGCCTCATTGTCTGAGATTTTTCGGCTATAATAAGCAATGTCTTCTTTCTCCGGTTTTAATCTGCGTTAATACTGCATCAATTCCGTACTCACATGCATCTACGTACAACTCGGTAGCATCTGCTTCCGTATCAAAGATGGCTAATACAAGGACAATAAGTAACTTCTCCTTTAAGACATTAAAGGCTTGACGCTCTTTATCTCCAAAGTGAAAGAGTACATCAGACTTAGTCAAATCTATTAAAGGTTTCGCGATAGCTGAAAAGTTCTTAATAAATCTTCGATTGTAACTTGCCATTCCTACGATCTACGCACATCAAGAACTGTTTTTGGTTCGGGAAAGTTAGTGATAGCTTCTATTCTTTTTGGATATATTTTAACCCCATCGCTTCCTACGACGAATCCTAGAATAGGTAGTTCGGAATACATGAAGTGCGATTTTGATGGATTTAGTTTTAGGTTAGCTTCCCGCAAGCGAGTGAATACCTTTCTAAGTCTATCTAACTTTTCGTCCATTGATTTTCCTAAAACAATCAGATCGTCCATGTAGCAAGCCATAATGTCAAATTTTAACCCGGCAAACACTTTATCGATCATTCTTTGAAATGCTGCGGGGGAAGTGGAAAGCCCTTGTGGGACCACGTTCAAAAGATACAGGCCGGCACTACAGATGAATGCAGTTTTTAATTTATTCTCTTCCCTTAATTGGATTTGAAAAAATCCTGATCTCAGGTCCATGGAGCTTACAAATTGAATATTTTGAATAGATCTATTAAATCGGCGATTAATGGAAGAGCGTAGCAGTCGGAAGATATTAACTTTCTGTAATCCACTACTAATCTCTTAGAATTATCTCTCTTATTGACCAAAATAACCGGAGACGCATAAGGAGACCTACAAGGAGAAATTATGTTTTGTTTGAGCAATCTGTCTGTTTCTTCTTTCATGGTTCTCTTAGTCTCTAAGGTCTCTCTATAGGGAGGTGAAGATACAGGAATGTTGGAAATTAATTCAATGGTGTGCTCATATTCGTGAGTCACGGTCATATCATCTATTGTCCACGCTAAGATATCTTGTAATTCAGTTAATAGATCTACTACTCGTTTTCGATTTTCAGGGGAAAGGTCCGGGGAAATATCAATTTCCTTACGAATGTCGTGTTGTAGTTTAGATATCAGTTCCTCAGTTTTCTCAGCGGAGAGTGAGCTGGCTTTAACCATGTTCAGTCTTGCCTCTGGTGTAGGAACACATTCCTCTAAATGTTCAATTATTTGATCGTCAGGTATAGTCACATCCCGTTTACGCAAATTTAACACAGGCAGTTTGGCATACATATTCTCTTCTACATAAATTGTGGGTGGTATTAAACATGAGTAAGATCGATGCAAAACGTCATTCGGTTCCACATAATGATCTCCAATTATAGGGTAACTTGGCTTAACTTGTACTAAACCAACTTTCCCAGCAGGTATTTGCATGCATTCGGCAGTTTTGATTAAATTACGCCATGATTGCGTTTCAATACAATTGATCATCAGGACATTCGTTCTCGGGTTGTGAATTGCAATGAGCGTCTTCAGAAAAGGAGATTGAATCATGGAGTTCTGAACTACTTTGAATCACGTCAATGTTCGCGATACAGATGTTGAGCTAACGTTTGTTTTGTCCTAGGGTTACCATTTTTGTTGTAAAACTGAACACGTGATAAATTCAGTACTGTTTGTTCCTTACGACTGAATGAAATCTATTCCTAGAACCATTTTCTCGTCCAATTGAGATTGTTTGACTAATGCTACGTTTAATCATAAACGACGCGATCTTCCATAATAAGTTCCAACTTGGAAACTTAACCGAACCACGGGAAGTGGTTGAGTTAGCTTATCTCCTAACGTGCCCAAACAAATTGTGGCCCGCATTCGCTTAGCAATAGGGAAATTCTGAGGAATCATTCCTTCGGCCGAAACAGAGATCTGCGAACCAGTAACTAACAAAGCATCTACCTTTCTATTAAAAATTCGAATACGGATCGTGAGCAATCTTTAATCACACAAATTCGTTCGAGCTCCTTTCACTTCAATTGGCTTATCGTCTCTCCCGATTTCGCGTTTATACGTCCACATTCTTTTAACAAATGAATTGGTTCTAACGCCCATATAAGGTTTTAGATTAAGTGTTCTTTTTAATTCTGTACATTTTCTCTTCATTTCCCAATGAGATTCAGTATAAATGTGAGCTAAATACAATAATCGCAGCACATGAATAGCTTGATCTATGGTCGATACTTCCTTTAAGACTAAGGCCTGGACATAATTTGAAGGCAATGCCTTATATAGTAGGCGTAACAACTCTCTCTCTCCAATTTCAGGTCTCACGAATTTCTAGTCTCGTATCAATGTATACGAGAAGTTATCAGGTGGAAAACGAGGAGGGAGTCGTTTTCTCTTTAACTTTTTTTCAAGCTGACCTTTATACAAATCATCAGGAAATGCTCGAGAAATCATTTGTTTTAATTCCCGAAACTGCAACTGTTGAATGGTATCCTTATGACATCAGAACCAATCAAGGACCGAGTTTTCAAGACAGGCCACTAAATAAATACATTGCTCCTGATCAAGCCAATTGAGGGCACGAGCTATGGTCTGGTATTCATCAAGGAATCTAGTAACAGATTCTTTAGGGTTTCCTTTAAATTTCGGCAATTTCAATACGGGACATTAGCTACTCGATCTTCTGTTTCTTCCCGTGCACTGGATTCATCAAGATTTTGTCTATTTTCTAATTGGGGTCCTTTCGGAGGGGGTAAATTAACATTTATTGCCTTATTCTCGTCCAAGGGTAATGAATCCTCTGAGGGAGTCTTCACTTCGTGATTATCTAAAATTTCTTGCCTAATATTCTAATATAGTGCAAGTGCGTTATCAGCAGTGGGGGAATATTTCACATGAGGAGGGTGAGAAGCAATTTGCGGGTATTTAGGAAAACTTAAATTCTCAATACAAGGTTCTTCATTTATAAACTCCTTGAGCTCTTCACCTGAGTCATATGAAGAAGGACTCGGAGTTAGCTGCGTTTGCGCTGTCGGTTGCCTATCCACAAGATCCGGTAAACTATACTGCTGTGGATGGTTTATCCGCGGTTCTAGTAAGGTAGGCGAATTGGCTACTGGCAAATTGGCCTGCTGCACTGGCAAATCTGTTGCTTTCTTTGCCATGGGACATAACTCGGAGCGCAAGGCCTTCGTGAGCACGGTTTTCTGAGCAAGAGATTTCATACAATATTTGCAACTTGCCTCACCCGATTTTGCAATATACCACGCATGAAACTTTGGTGGAGATTTCTTAGGTTTGAAAAAGGGGAACCAATGGAAAGACATCTCGAATTATTTCATTAAATTTTTGTTTTCACTAATCAAAAAATATGGGGGGTATTTTACTATGAGCAATATAATCAAATCACTAATTGCCATTAGAATCCACAATAACATAATTGCAATAATGCGTCAACATACATAATTCACTTAAGGTGGATCACTACCCGGAAGTCAGTATAAGCATTAGTTCATTGCCTTAACCAATGCGTAAGGAAATGCCACATATTATAAGTATTGCACTATAAAATAGAGTTATGCGTTAGCTATAACATAAGATACTATTTCCTGTGTTTATGCATTGTTATCTAAAAAAGTAACATATAAGAGGAAAACTTGAAGAATTTTAAGATGAGAACGCAAAATGGCGCTTGCTGTTAGATCTTGCTACTCCTGTGCTCAGTTTTCTGAATTTTTTACTTATAAGCATAAATTATTTTACAAGTAATTATCTATTTACGAAATATGGATATTACATGACCGTTTTTGTGTTATGTTTTACATTTTATCCAAATATTATTCTAAGTTTAAGGAAATAGTTTTAGCGGCTAAATCTCATGGTTACGCAGGACGCCATAATGCTTCGTTGCCAAACTTGTATGTGTGCTGTTGCAGTCACAGTAGTGGGGCAATTCCTTGTTAGCGTTTGAAGTCCAGAAGCGGAACCTGTGAATTGTGACAAAACTGTTATAATTAATAAAAGTTTAAAATGGGGAAACGGGAGGAATCATATAAAAGAAAAAAGAATCCAACTCAAAGTAAGAAGGTCGAAGAACCAAAGGAAGCGGAGAGAAAGGGAGAATAATTTTAAGAAACAGCTAAGTTCTTTTCAATTTTTAACTGTTAGTTGCATGTTAATATTAAACACACGCGTAATATAGTTTATTTTGACGATCATTTTGAACGTTAAATGCGTAATATGTGTTCTTCCTTTCTTTTCCCTCTATTTATTTATTTATTTATTTATTGCTGAAACTTAATTTGCTTACTTAAAATATTATATCTTCTTGAAAATAATTTATTTATGTTTTTGAGCTTTCATATGCACACGAGTAGTTGCCTGAACCCGTTAGTGGTAAACACTAATTCATTTCGCTTACTAGAAAAGATCGTGTGGTGTTACTCTGACTTCATATTGATCCTATGCTCAGTCGACTCCATTTTACATATGAAACAATTAGGCAACCGGAGAAATCCTCAATTGCAAGCGTGTTCGAATTATGAACGTTAGAAGTTCAAAATTGAACAGTTCTGAAAAAAGTTTGAAGTAACCATTTTTGAGATATAAGCTTCATTTTTGGTACTGGGATCTTTTCTTGGGTGCTCGACAGAATGATGAGGTCAAAATGTACGCATTTTGCAAGATAAGGGAACTTATTGGGGAGAGGTTGAAACTTGAAGGGTAATGGCGTTTTACAATTTGCAAATTGCTAACTGTTTGGCACACCCGGTCAGTAGGCTAATACAATTTATTTGCCACTCCTATTCTACTCTATTGTCATTTGAATGTCACTTTCCTGTGTGGCCACCTTAACATTGAACAATGATATATGTCTTCGAAACGCTTTGCCGCGGAACTAACGTGAACGGCCCAACCTAGCCGGCCTTTGTGTGTTATGGAAAAAATGAAATATTTCAATCCAACGAGTATGTCCTTTAGGCAAAAGAAAACGATGATTAAGGCAAGTGAATGATGATGGAAGAATAGATGGAATGAGATAAATGGAGTAAACGGGAGTACCCCGAGAAATCCCATTGTGGAAGACAGTGTTTCAATATTTCACCACTAGCTATTTTTTTTAAATTTCAATGGATTTTAATGACATTTGTTTGAAAATAGTGACGAAACTTCAGGCAATATTTTACGGTATTCCGCGAAAAATGGGACCAAAAAACAAACAATCGGCTAGCGATGATGTGTGCAAAACCGAGAATATTCGGTTTTGTCGAGAATAAAAACCACCTGTTCACAACTTTGAGCGCACATTCCCGTTAACCATTTTTTTTTAATTTTTCGGTCTAGTTTGTCGTTGAATGTCTTAGAATATTCATTGGAGTTGGACCAATATTTTCCTATAATCGGTATTCCAATTCACTGAAAACTAAGCACATGGCTAGCGATGATGTATTAGAACACCGTATTCAGCGATTTATAATCATAGGCCGACAGGTCGGAGTACCGCTCAGGTTTTTTCCGCGGCAGGCCTGATTACGTATGATTAACCACAAATGAAATGCCGATGGTATAAGTTAATATTTGTATTCACTGTCAATGCCAGCCTGTAGTGGATAATTTATTTGATTTAACTTCATTTTAACAATAACCTGATTTTCGTTTTCCATATATGATACGGTGTTGTTTGCGCCCCAATGCATTTTTTTTGCTGAACAGCTGATCCGGATAAAACAACATATTGGTGACAGAGCGTTTTGAGAAAATATTGGTCTCACTCCTAGCTACAGAAGGGGAAAAAACACTACAATATAGATCATCGTACACGACGTTCTTCATTGAATTTTGCACGCCTGGCAAAGCGTTTCCGGGACTAATGTTATTGTTCAATTTGAAGGTGGCCACACAGAAAAGTAATATTTGAATGACACTACAGTCAAATAGGGGTAGCAAATACATTTTATTAGCCTATTGGTGCAGTATACCAAATGGGAAGTAATTTGCAAGGTGTAAGACGCCATAATCCTTCACCCTCTTCCAAATAATTGCCCTTATCTTGCAAAATGCGTACTTTTGATCTTACCACTGTGTTGGGCGCCCAAGAAAATCCCCTGCTACTAAATCGGAAGCGTTTATCTCAAGAAATGGTACTTCAAACTTTCTGCAAAATATGTTCAATTTTGAACTTTTAACGCTCATAATTCGAATACGTTTGCGATTGAGGATTTCTCTGATTGCCTAATTGTTTCATATGTAAAACGGCGTCGACTGAGCATAATACTGATACACCCCGCGACCTTCCCTAGTAAGTATTTTTAAAAAATCATAAACCCTACAGCTTTAATTGTTGTTTTTTTCCTATAGAGAAAAGAAAGTGTATAGATTCAGCTTAGAAACGCAACGACTCCTGTAGAAATACACATCATTTTTCTACTCCGGAGCTGCAGTGGCTCCGTGGTAGAGCATTGACATTTTGTATGTAATGTTTCTGGTTCGTTCTCAGCTTTAACAGGTGCAGGGAGTAATCTACACCGCCTAACACCCCCTAACACCCTCCCAAATTTCTTTACACACACCCCTAGATGGAAAAGGAATACTCCCCCAAATCCAATTGTGTCAATCAGTATCATATAGGTTATTTATTACATCACGTTAAAAAGGTTTAGCGTTTAGCAAAGAAGGCAATATTCTTATTTATTTATTTCACTTCAAAATACGAAGCGACCTCGTTCTTATGCACATCTTCGAGAACCACATGACCTCATTGTTTCGGGCGGTATTTCGATCAAAACAAATGACAAAATAGACCCACTCACAGTGGCGTAACTACAGGTTTTGGGGCTACCCTGCAACAGCGTAGAGTGGGGCCCCTTCTCTACGTCCCAGTTCACGATTTGGGGGCCTTCTCATGGCTTGGGCCCCACCGCAAGGCGGGGTCTTCGGGGTCGTTATTTATGCCCCTGCCCACTCATACCTAACCTCCCGTGCTCCGCGGTCGTTACCGAGTAAAGAGATTGATGAACAGATGCAGATGACTGAAATTTGCTACGTCTTGAGCGGTCATTCACCTACCTCCTCCTCAATAAGGAAAAATGTGACAATATAGTGTGGAAAATAGGTATATGTAAGATAATCAAGTTGAAAAGTTGCAAGATTTAGTAAAAATTGACGTTATTTATAGTTAGTGTAAATAGTGAGACTGCCAAAAGTGCCCAAATGTTCCTGTAGTTTCTTCGAGAAACAGTCTTTAAACTAAGACGAAATGATATTTCTATTGAGTGTGGAACACAACTTGCTCAAGTATGGAGATGGGGAATATCATAACTCAGGATCAGGTGAGATAATTTTTTTATTGGTTTGTTATTTAGCACGAGAAAATAACGGATTTGAACTCGGTTTTCTCTTTGTATTAATATGAAATCTTTGAACTTAGTTTCCTATTCGTGTTAATATGAAATTTTATTTTAATGATCCAATGTACAGAAATTAATTTATTACCAAGTTTTTTTAAGCAGATTGAGCTCCATAAACGAAAGCTGCGAGGGAGAGAGGAACATGGAACCAGTTACTCTTGCTAATAGTTGCATAACAAAATATACTGTTTTCTTTGAGTTCGTTCGTGTATATCACTATTGAGAGCACCCCCCTTTTATTTTGAACACCCCCCGAAGTAAAAATTTTTGGTGTACTTACTGGCAAGGTTGGCTTTATGTGTGTGTGGGTTTTCTCGGGGTTTCCAGTGTGCTACTACTTTTCTCATTCTACCATTTCATTATTTCTTATTATCACCGTTTCGTTTAGCCTATATGGCATAACCATGAAAACTGAATGCCTTTTTTTCTGTAACGTCCTATCATTGTGCTCCGACGGAAAGGTAGACGGTGATGACAACGAATGAAATGGTTGAATGAAAGAAAGGGAGGGACCCGGAGGAAACCCACACATATGGTTTGTCCACTATAAAGCCCACCAGAAGTGAGTGCTCTATGTCTAGTTCTTATTGATCCAATATTCTTACCGTAAATGATACGTTTACCACTTGCGGTTTCAACATAAGAATAAGGAGCGGAGATGGAACCCATGCCTTTGACGCTGAATCTTTACCAACAAATAATTTCTTGTTATCGTTTGCCATCTTTGCTCTATGTAAATTGAAAGTGTGATAAGGGGTAATGCAGAATGACCGAATGAGGTAGCTACAATTATTGGCATAAGTCACAGTTCAATCTGTAACATTATCCACAAATCTTTGAAAGGTGTTTGGTTGTTTTAAAACGCTTTTATCCAGAAACACACGTCAAGGCACATTATATTTGGTTACACCCAGGCCTATTTAATGTAGTCCACAAAGTTATATAATATGCCTCAATAATAATTGTTTTTCATTAAGCGTTATGCGCATCAATGTATGTCGGGCTTTTGCCCCTTTCCCGATCTTGAAAAAATCCTGTGGGTGTTTCTGGATAAAAGTATTCTTGTTGGGAACTGTTATTATCTTCAGGTGTCCATAGTATGAAGTGTGGACCATACTGAAATATAGCGTGACACTGTTTTGAATATATGTCACTATAAACAAGAATTAGAGAATTCATACGTGAGCTTGTTATTGTAGATCATCTGTTATATGAAGTACAGCAATCATGGTGCAAAAACAAGTACTTGCAAAACACTTGGAGAAATGAAGTAGGTTAAATATACTAGTAGATTTTAATAAAATTAGGTGTAAATAGCTCGGGAGATAGATTACCTCTGGCGTATGAGATCGCTGGTTTGATCACACTTCTCGCCAGGAGTACTTTATGTAGGACACATAGTGTGCGTGGATTTTCTCGGTGTTTTCCCACTTCCTTCAGTCCACAATTTCGATAGTCAACATCACTGCTTCTCTTAAATTTGGAATATAATCGTGGAATATTAAACTAGAGAATTTCAAATAACGCCTTCGGTACCCTAACACCCGTGCTAATCGCATAGCTTTACTCACTACAGGCCTTATACAGAGTCGTTCTGATGCGTGATTTGTGCCAGACTAAAGCCTTCGACTAAAACGTTTCCTGCAGTAATCAGGCTTTTAGTATGACGCAAGTCCCAGTCATACACTCGGAAATAACTTATTTCAACAGATATACTGCCTGCTTCAAAGCTTGTCATAAAGAATACTGCTCCAACTTGATACTATATATCTGATATATGACAGAGAATCCAACTTCCTCGACGCAAAATCTTTAAGTCAGGGTTGCTACACTTGAGCCAATCAATAATGCCAAACCCAAACATAGGCCTGAATTACAATAGATTTTTCTAAATTATTCCAGATTCTTTACTTATCTTTCCACACTAATTTTAAAGTCCAGCCCTCACTTACTTTCATTAAGAGGAGCTAACTGTATCCATGTACTTGTATTAAAGAACTAACATGACTCTTACACAAACGATAAAAATTAATTAGTAAATGACACATCGCATGTATACATTCAATTTTAGTTCAAACATATTTGAATGTGACTTAAATTTATATTTGTAAGTTTTTAGTTTATATCCGTATCAAACAGCCAGCTTATGATGGATCTACTGCATAAAGTAGGATTCCAAAAAAAGATCATTTGAATTTGTACCATCCTTCAGTTGAACCAGGAACTGAAACATAAAGAGTGATATTTTCTTTTTAAAGATAGTTTATTAAGCTGAGTATTGTGAAAATTTATGTTAGTACCTAGGTAGAACTACTAACATTATACAAGCGCAATTCTACAACTTTATGTACACATTACCAAATATTGAACCCCTTGTGTCCATATGGTTAGCGTACGCGTATTTGTTGCGGGAGACCCAGGTTTAATTTCCGATGGGAACCCCTGTGGTTCTGATCCCACGTTAATTTGTAAGTTCACGTCTCATATAGCCACGATGTTAAAACGTATACTAAACTCTAATCGAATACTAAATACAAGTATTTAAAGAAAAACGATGACGCACCAAGATGACGTAAATTTGGCTATCAAATCCATCTTGTGTTTTCAGTTATTTTCCAGTAGTATTTTTTCTAGACATACTTTCAGAAGACAGTGATGCAAATTTCGTAACTGCGAATTCCTGTCCAAAGTCAAGAAATTTTCTGATTAGACGCAAAATTTCCCACCCACTAAGATAGCTACCATAAATTTACAATATCTAAAAATAAATAAGTTTGAAAAATATCGCTTTAGAGGGGCTATGATGTACAGTTGAATTCATTCTTCGTGTATGAAAGACATTATATATAATTATGCATGATAAGATCTCAAACAAAATTTTAAAATATTAGGTGCACTTTCTTTTAACAAATATTATATTTTCTTTTATGGTGTGGAAAGGGATATTAAGTTCAGCAAAAAGAATAAAAAAATATTGGCCTTAACACGATTCTCGTGTTGCTGTGCACCGCATGTTCCTTGCCACAGAAAAGATGCAGTACTTTTCCAATTCTTTTATATTACTTTTGCAGTACTTATGATGTTTGAAGTCTTTTGTGTGTTTCTGAAGTTCACTTTTACCAGAAAAGAGCTCAATGTTAACAGGTCTTACATAGATTTGGTTCGATTCTCAACACGGACTGCAACTACACGTTAAATTGTAGATCCGAAAGCCACCTTTTGTTAAACCTGGCTTATTATCGCTCATCTTAATAATATATATATAAGTTCACCGAGAAGCAAATGTTGCATTTCTCCCTCTCATCCTAGCACGAAACAAAACTAAACAGAGCTGTGACACGAAGGAGCTATTTCGAAAAGAAGTAAGCTATACTTATGTGCAAAACAACTTCATAGAGATGTACACCAAATGATAGAAGTATGAAGTATTGCTACCTTGCGGTACTACGCGGAAAACATGGTCTATTATAATCTTTATCTCCCTCTGTTCGCTGTTTCGTATCATGTGTATCGGATGGTTTTGATATTTCTTCTGATCATTAAAACATAGCAATGATACCTGTGTGCGGGGAAAATACCCAAAAACACCAGATAACTGTCTTTCCATTTGTTTTGGAAAAAACAAATCCATTTCACGTGTGCGAGAAAAATGAGCAGAGCTAGATCAGGTGTTTTGTCACGGTCAGTTCGCAGCAGGAGTCCATAGTTAAAAATTTGGCTCGCTATCTTTTCATATTAATGTGAAAACATACTCGCAAAACCTTACAAATACAAAAGACTGCACTTCAAAGAAAGTTTTAAGACACAGTTCAATTTTCTCTTAGCATCTTTCTTCAGCAAAAGAGTCGGTTCACTGTATTCGTATAAGGAAAGGGAGAAAGGGTGAATGTATATTTTATAGGGAAGTAACAATGTAAGTAACATCAACAATACATACCGCTTCCGACACTGTACTAAAGCATATCTTTCAACGGTATATCACTAGATCTATCCTGACACTCATCCCACCTCGAGTTGCAAAGTAAAAAGGGAGAGAAGTATCCAAGATAACTGCGCACTTGAGTTTCAGTTCACAATAATAAAACTAGTGGGCAAGTAAACAGTCTCTTGTAAGCTAAAGAAAACGGTGATGTTGAGAATGAATGAAATGGTGGAATGAAGTAAGTGGAAGGAAACTAAAGAACCACAAGAAAGTCCATACACACGGTGTTTCTATGCCACAAAGCACACTTGACACTAGCTGGGATCGAATCAGAGTCTTCACACACCAAGGGTGAAAGCTGTGCCACTGAGTCACAGCGGCCCCGGGGCTAGATCGAGTTCACTTTAATTATATAGTTTCTTAGTACATAAATGTTACGATTATGAAATAGATTTTCCTTAATGAGCTGCATCAAAAACAAAAGCCCTCGAAATGCATTAAATAATTAGCGCGATTTGATTGTGAACTTAATAGTTTCTGTAAATTTAAAACTGATTACAAAATGAACCCGTAATTTTATTAGGTGAATATAAAATATACTCCCAGCACCAAACAAAACTATTTGGAATTGTCACGAAAAGAAAGAAAGAAAAAGCAAACAGCGTTGCAAAAAGATTAGTAAGTAAGTGAAATACATTTCAGACATGAATTTCGGAAAATAAAAATTACTAAACCCATTTCTCATTCAGCAGTGCGCAGAATCAATGTCTAGCTAATGAACACCTCCATGATAAAAGACAGAAGTCGGTGTTAAGTCAATAACAAAAGAAAGCTAAATAAATTCATATTAAAAGTTATATCAGTGTGTAAACACGGAGACGCACCAAAGCTCGAAAACTTAATACACTATTAGTCCTATGTATCAAGCAATTGTTCAGCTGTCATTTGAATACTACAGTAAAATGAGGAGTGTACTTATCTTACAGTGAAC
This sequence comes from Thermobia domestica, assembly GCF_964235325.1. Classification (NCBI taxonomy): domain Eukaryota; kingdom Metazoa; phylum Arthropoda; class Insecta; order Zygentoma; family Lepismatidae; genus Thermobia; species Thermobia domestica. Next base: position 184,700,453 of record NC_137456.1, read on the forward strand.
TGCTTTTATGCCAAGTGGCCTAACTCCAAAATTGAAATTTTCCAGTTGAAGTTCAAGTTCAAGTTGAAGTTCAATATCTCATGGACAATCCAAGTTTCTTTTATGGTGGGAACCAAAATCGTAACTACTGTATGTAGTTTATTGTTTTATGATTTAGTGTTTACAAAAATCCTTTTAAAAAATACCTATCTATAGAAGTGAAAGGTGCCTATTTCTACTAGTTCTTGGCATCCAAGTAGTCCATTTATTGTAATATACCATGTAAAATAGTCTCGTATCATAATATGTGATGTACAATATATGTTACATTATATATTATGGACATTACGGAAATTAGAGAAGAAATATTTGGAGAGGTTCGAAATGTGGTGTTGGAGGAAGATGGAGAAGATAAAACGGACAGAGAGAGCAACAAACGGAGATGTTTTAAAACAGATAGGAGAGAAGAGGACACTTCTAGCCACCATTCTTCGTAGAAAGGCCAATTGGTTTGGACACATCTTGCGAAGAAATTGTCTTCTTAACACCGCCATAGAAGGAAAGATGGAAAGGAAGCTAGGAATACGAAAAAGAAGAACACAGCTGATCCAAGATTTGAAAGATAGGATAAAATATTGGGAGTTAAAAGATGAAGCTGAAGATCGACAAAAGTTGAAGAAACATTTCCACGCCAAAATCTAAAATTGAATTAAAAAAATACTCATTAGTCCCAGGTCCTGCCGAAAGGCAGAATACCTAATAATAATAATAATAATAATAATAATAATAATAATAATAATATATTATTATTATTATTATTATTATTATTATTATTATTATTATTATTATTATTATTATTATTATTATTATTATTATTATTCGTAACTCGTGATATGCTGCAACACATTAAAGGCTCAAAATAGTTAGGTAAGCGAATAACCCAGAAGTTATGTACTCCTATTGCGTTCATGGGAGCAAAAACAATAATTATAGCTATGCTAAATTACTATAGACTGCTAATTGTTCATTCAAAGAATTTATGAAGTTCACTTTATCGCTATAGTTTTATACAATCTACATATAGGCTACGGATAATAGTTTTATACAAAGTAGATAATCAATTACTATTATTATATTTGAAGTACAATCAATATCACGACATTAGTTTTAATTAACTGAATTGGGCTGAAAATTAAATCTTGATCTCGAAAGATTAATTATTAGGATTATTCGTTCTATAATTTTCTCTAGTAATAAATGCTGCAATTGGTTTCAAGGCTGTTTCTGAGGGAATACTTTCTTCAAAATAATATTAAAAATTATAGAAAGATTTTCGAGACATTCGAGTCGAGTCGAGATTTTCACGAGCAGTCTCGACTCGACTCGTGTCTCGACTCGAAAAATCGAGTAGAGAAATACGTTTGTCTCGACTCTTCTCGAATTTTACTAAGTGTGTGTCGACTCTAGCGCATCCCTAATAACCTTGCGGTGCATAGCACAACCTGCTCTAAATTTTGGTAAGAATATTTCGACCCACACCCTAAATTTTGTCAGGGAATGAAGGACCATCCCCCTAAATTTTGGAAATTGTAAAATTTAAAAATTAGATATGGTAGCCTAGGACCAGGGTATATATATATATATATATATATATATATATATATATATATATATATATATATATATATATATATATATATATATATATATATATATATATATGTACCTCTTTAAGTTAAGGTAAATCTCGTTCCATTTAATGGGTAAAAATTGCCAAAAAATCAAACTTTAGAAGTTTTTGACCCAATTTATCCCCTTTGATGAGGTCTTGTTACCTTACATGGTGTTTCGAAACAGCACCGACAACATTTAGAAGGTGATTTCAACACTAAGATCAGACGAAAGGTATAGTCCAACTTGGGTGCACAAATTCTTTCTTTCGGAGTTATAGTCTGCCGAAAACATGAAAAATAAACTTTAAGGGTCCATAGCTCCAATATTATGGGACCTACTGTAGTCCCGCCAAGACTTCACTTAGGAATTACAGAGGTTGTTCATCCTACGTTTGGCGATTTCGTTCCTTCCCCCTCCCAGGCAGAACGGATTCACCCGACCTGGTTGGTGGCGTCCTGCAGCGTTGTGCAGTGGCGTCCTGGGAACGGAGTTGTTTTTCAGCGCGGACGACAATCACGCACAAAACAGGACCATGTGAGTGTTGTGTTAAATTTGTTTCCAAGTGCGTGGGTTTCCGCTCTGTGACCAAAATGCCGCCCAAACTAAGCCGGTTTTGGGAAGACTATGTTGCGTTTCTTTATGACGCCAAATTCAGTGTTTCTGTCATTAGAAAACAGTGCAAGAAGAATGGTTGCAACATCATTTTAAGTGGAATAAAAAATGTTATTATAAAGTACAAGGGCAACGAAGCTATACCATTTGGATCACCAACGAAGTTGCCTATGATGCGGGAATGCACCAAGGGCACCTCCACAATGCAGAGAAAACTTCGCAAAATGGCAATGCAAGAAAATCCTCCAACACAAAGGTGTGTGGCTAATTGTCTGGACGTGTCTTTGGGGACTGTGAGCCGGACGTTACACCATCAACTCAAGCTGGAAAAAGTCATGAAAGCTCGCGGCCATCTTCTCACGGATGCCCACCGAAAGGAACGAAAGTGTAACGCCCGGAAGCTGTAAGAATGACATCTGGCAAAACAAAGGTGGATGTTCTTCGTAGCGCTAGATGAAGCATGGATTTAACTTTCCGACTGCGGCAAACCGAGAGACATCATGTACAGAGAGAAAGGCGCCAAGAACTTCAAAAGGTGGATCCATGTCTGTAAAGAATCCTTCCCAAAAGGGTTCATGGTCGTTACTGGCTACTGTTACCGAGGTAAAGTGAATATTTGTAGGGTGGCGAAGAACTGGAAAATAAGTTCGCAGTATTTTCAGGAGCAGATCATGCGGCCGATCTACGATCATGAGATTCCAGCAATGTACGGAAACGACGCCAATCTGGTGCGCATTCACATGGACAAGGCCTCATCATATACCTCACGATCGTTCCTCGCATTCTACAGGGAGATGGAGGAGGCAAGTGGTATACAGGTGGTACCTTTCAATGAGATACCTGTTAAATCTCCAGATGCTAGTCCTATGGACTATTGTGGATTTGGATTGCTGAAGCGGGCTTTGGGAAAACGGCGTGTGACAACTGTGGAAGGACTTTGGAAAGTTGTGCAAAGGGAATGGGACAAGATTCCCCTCCCAGTCCTTCAGAGAAGCCTATTACAGTGGAAATTACGCTGTCGGGTTATTGTTAGGAACCAATTGAAACACATCGAGCACTCACGGACCTGCCGCCATGGATTCTTCTAAATTTTTAGGTAAGTCGAAATTGGCCAAATCTAGACTGAACAACCTCTGTAGTATTTGGCCTATCCAAAAACACGCGTTTCAGAATTCTAATCACTCTTGCAACAATTTTTATTGAGGAAATTTAGCTACCTTCATATAATTTTGAAGTACTCGTCAACTAGTACTTCAGTTCTTGCGGAAGCATCGCAGAAGTTCTCGTCAAATTTTTTCAGATTAAAAACGATGCCTAAAGAATTGATGAAAATTAGCATAAAAATACCATTTTACAAAATTCAGAAGATTTCATAATTAAAAAAAACATATGAACAATTTCATTCTTTTAAGAAAATTTGTGACTCGCAACTCTATCACATCAATATATAAGAACACTTACTTTTAAGGCTACCTAAAATACCATCACACCATATTGAAATTTAGAGTACATATATTCATAGTTATGCTCTTGGATTTTGCTGAAATATTCATATTAGTGAAATACTATGTGAACAATCAGCGAAAGTAAGTGACGTAGAATAGATTATTTCCATCAGTTCAGTATCAAAGACTATTAAATGCGGGAATTTGAAATATTGCGGGAATGGTATTGACTTAAGGGAAAACAGGATATTTGGGTCCTGAACAATTTCTAGGGAAATAAGTAATGCAACTTAGAGATTGTCCCAGCTTAATCCGAGACATCTGGAAGCCCTAATCACTCTCTGCTTTCGTGTAACAGCCAATATTTTTTCACGATTACTGCAAGCATAGATAATTAGACATATTGTGGCCATGATAATCAGCTATTTACGAGAGTTGCCTTCAAATGGTAGCACTCTCACAAGCTCCACATTCTTCCAAGTAAAACTGTAATTTAGCAATAAAATTAATTAATATTTCGTAAATGAGTATAATTGAGTATTTTACTTTAATCTGAAATAAATTATTTTCATGTTCCATTGTAATTATTAAATTAATTTTGCACCCCATTCAAGAGGAAAAAAAGAAGTTCAGAACACAAGACGGTCGGATCAATTGACAGTCCGACCAAGCGGTTCATTGTGTATTTACAAAGCTAAGAGTTAATCAGATTTACCTGACCTTTCTGTTGCCTTGGTTACTTTTTCTATAATTTATTTCTATATTTGGATTAGTAACGAATAATTTTCGCTTTGTTTATTTTGAAAAATGAATTATTTCAGTTCCACAGTATTATTAGAGTCCAACAAACAATGTCAAAAGATGAAACACACACAAATAAATAAGCCTCATTACGCTGAACAAATTGATATGACTGCGTAATTTCGGAGAAAATTAAAAAAAGAAAAAAAAAACGATTTCATTTGTAAACCTAAAAATTGATTATGTAACATAAGAATCAAATCACTTAATAAAGTGGGTACAACAGTACATCCTCATCAAGATGACTGTACATGGTATGGTTAATGAGATAGACTCAAATAATGATTTTTATTCTAAACTTTATTTCTATTTAAACAAAATAATATTCACAATTGGAACATATATATGTTGGTAGTGACTTCGAGCTCAATAAAATGACCTACTTAAGAGAAAATTCTCATGCGTACTTTTGGAGAAAACCGATAAAACAATTTTTGTGGCGGTAAAAGATATGCTATATCATTATTAAACTTTATTCTACAGGAATATACTGTCTACTTATTTGTGAAGTGTATATATAAGAAATACACTGTTGACTAGCAAACTGTATTTATTATTGTTTGATTCTTCTAACCGTGACACATATATTGTTAACAATGACATAGATAACTTGCTCTGAACAGTTACTTTTAATGTACTACCGTCACGGCCAGACTAACCCATTTGGAGGCTCGGGGCTTGAAAAAATATGTGGCCACTACTGACTTCGCTTAATACATTGCCGTGAAAGTACTGTAGGAACGTTAAGGGACTATGTTTCATATTTTTGGTATATTTTGTCATAGGATGATGATTGTATCTCTCATGATTCTTTTTAGACAACCAGTTGAGATTTTAGATCAAAGTGGAGGCTCCCGTCCACCTGAAGGCCCGGGGCTACAACCCCCCTAAGCCCCTCCCTTTATCAGGTCCTGACCATAGGTGTCCAAACTCGCGAGCCCGGCGCTCGTGAGCTCGGCACTCGCACTCAACCGGGCTCGCGCTCAATAATTGAGCGCGAGCCCAAGCGAGCGCGAGCCCAGTTGAAAAAAGTGAGTGCGAGCCCGAGTGAGCGCGAGCCCACTTGAGATTAGTGAGCGTGAGCCCGAGTGAGCGCGAGCCCAGTTGAAAGAAGTGAGCGCGAGCCCGAGTGAGCGCGAGCCCACTTGAGATTAGTGAGCGCGAGCCCGAGTGAGCGCGAGCCCAGTTGAAAAAAGTGAGCGCGAGCCCGAGTGAGCGCGAGCCCACTTGAGATTAGTGAGCGTGAGCCCGAGTGAGCGCGAGCCCAGTTGAAAAAAGTGAGCGCGAGCCCAAGTGAGCGCGAGCTCTGTTGGGAAAACTGAGCGCGAGCGCGAGTGAGCGCGAGCCCAGTTACGATTAGTGAGCGCGAGTGCGACCGAGCGCGAGTGCAGTTAAGATTACTGAGCGCGAGCCCAAGTGAGCGCGATCACAGTTGAGAGAAGTGAGTGTGATCGCGAGCCCAAGTGAGCGCGATCAGAGTTGAGAGAAGTGAGTGTGATCGCGAGCCCAAGTGAGCGCGATCACAGTTGAGAGAAGTGAGTGTGATCGCGAGCCCGCACTCGCTTCGCGCTTACGTGGACTCATTTGCTTCAGAGACAAGAACATAAGAAACGCATTCCATGTGCAGCATTGAAAAGAAAGATTTTGGTAGGTGAGTGTGAGTGAGAGTTAGCAAAAATACCCATCTCTGCTTCGTAAGCTCTGAATGAGACGTAGCGTTTTCAAAATTCTCCCATCATTCCGAAAGATGCAGAGATCATATGATGCTTGTATTTTATGGTTGAAGGTACAGAGCATAGAGGGAAGTGAGGCAATTCTTGGAAATTGCTATCTATTGTTACAGAGCAGCAGGATTTTTGCACATGGGTTTGTTGTCCATATCGAAGGATAGTATGAAACTAGATTTCAGTGGAAGTTTTTTATTTTTATTATTATTTATTTATTTCTAAAGAATTTGAAACAATGCTATAAGCAATGAATAAAACTACAACAGCTTACAACTTTTCTTTTCTTCTTCTTGGCCAAAAACTATATGAATACTTCGTATAACACATTTAAATTACGGCAAAATATTTACAATCATGCACTTGCGCCTTCCTTACACCGTGTCCTGGGTTGGAGTCCTGATGAGGAGAGACTTGAAATTTGATCGTATTGCGGTGCTTATGGTTCTACCTTAAATTGAAGGTCACCGTGTCATATAGCCTTTGTACTCGAAAGAGTGCAATAAGCAATTTTCTCTGCTAGTGTAGTGACTAGCGCGTATTTCCTTTGTTGTACGTGGTTCCAGGTTTGATTCAGAGTAGGAGAGCACAAAGTTTAATTTTTCATCATCATTCACTTTCATTAATCATTCACCTCCTTCAGCCGAAAGACCTTAATGGTTTGACGTTAAATTATGATTTTTTTTTTTTCGTTTTTCTTTCTTTCTTTAATCGGTAATCGAATATGGTTTAGTCTTTGAACTGTATACACGGAAGAATAAAAGTTTATTCAAAATATTTGAAATGTATATTTGACGTGCAATTTATTTGTTTTCAAAATTTCTAGTAGGTTCAATAGTTCTATTCATTTCTAACAGTTAGCATAAGGTTCTACGGAGATCTATTGTTCTATTAGACTAAACTTGAGCTTAAATGTCATCTGGACTCTCAACAAAGTATAGCGACTCTTTAAAAATGTGTATTCGACATGAATGTAGGTCGTTCTCGATTATTTATACGTCACCCTTCTATCCACCGCTAGGGAGACCGGAGATATCTTGCCCTACAATATTATTGTGATTGTATGTCATATGTGTATCAAACTTCGTTGAAATTGCTCCAAGCGTTCTAGAATTAAACTTGAACATACGTAACATATTCTAATGGTGATGCCGAGACCGAGATTACTCTAAGTATCATGTTTCTTCTCTTTAAATTTCGAGACGAGACAGACTTTAGTAAATCGAAACTAGACCGAGATACAACATATCGATCGAGCCTTACTTGAGAGTCCTAAACAAAACCGTGAACGAGAGACAGTTAAGAATGGGCACGAGCGAGTTCGAGCGAGTTTTCATTGAAACTCAACTCGGCTCGAAACAGACATATTTGAGCTCGACTCGAAAACTCGGATCGAAAAATTCCCTCCAACTCGGCTCTAAACTCGACTCGAATTTGAGTCGAGTCGAGCCAAATCGAGCCCAATGTTGTGTGTAGTTTCAAATACTTTCTTCAGATATCCTACATTGACAATATAATTATTATTAATGATACTTACTGCTACTACAAATTATTATTATTATTATTATTATTATTATTATTATTATTATTATTATTATTATTATTATTATTATTATTATTATTATTATTATTATTATTACAACACCGTGTATATACATGAAAGATAGGCGATTTGTATCTAAATACTAAAAGCGAGTTGACTGTTGACTTCGGTAGTCGTGAAGTCTAGGAGGGAAGGCATTATTCACGTGGTTCTGGGTCTGATTTCTGGAGGAGCAAGTATTTGGGCTCGAACCAAAAATCGTTACAAGTTAGAGAGCGCCGGCCAAACAAGTTCAAAACTGCTCGGCTCGGGTTTAGGGTTCTGAACGGCTCGAGCGGGTCGGCTTACAGCTCATTCACTATCGAGTCGAGCCGACAGCTCACTCAACAGAGCAGCGATTGGTAGAGATTAGAATTTCAGTATAAGGCAAGATCATGGGAAAAGGAAAACTATCAGATTAAACCAGAGTATTTGTTAAAATATCAAAATATAAATTGCATAGTTGGTTGGCTTGGAATCTAGCGTCCCTTTCAACATCAAAGCTGTACGAGATGTCGACCTACGGTTTAAGATGGAATGTAAGCTACCGTTATGAGTTGAAACTTTTTAATGGTCTCCCACCAAGATTCAAACCTGGAACCCCATGCTTCAAAGACATGTGCTCTGGCTATTCAAGTATAATGTAATGCAAAGTGTTGGACTTTATTTATTGGGGTTTAATGTTGGTTTTCGGTACCGAGGATATCTCAAACAAATTTCCTGTTGCTCAGGCTCTTGCGACTATATCAGCGGGGCCACATCAGATGCGAACTATAGCTTAACGTGGGATCCGAAGCACATAACCTGCAAGGAAACGAACCCGGGTCTACCACGCCAAAGGTACGTACGCTAACCGCTTTGTCAGGAAGGAGCTGCAAATATTGATCGAAACAAGACCGAGACTGATACGTTGTTTTTCGTATACAGATACATATATTAATATGCATGTAGGAATAAATTCAAAATGACAATATAACACCAACTAAATTATTTTCCAAGTTTGATTAAGATAAATAAGCTGTTTTGGTCGTTTACTTTGTTTATACCTAGTTCAACAAAGGGGAAAAAATTTCGTGACAAAGTTTCTTATATGCTAATGCTGTGGTGATAAATTTACCGATGACAAAATTACTGTGTAAAATTTTCCGGTGACGAAATTACCTATATGCTAATATTTTGGTGAAAAAATTACCACTGACGAAATTACTGTGACAAAATTTTCGGTGACAAAATTACCTGTTCGGCAAATTGCCAAGAATGGAAGTGAAAAATGGCCAGCTTTAAGTAAATTTGGTGCAAGTTGTTCGATGTCAAGTTGACATACAGCCCTTAAATGGGCCTTTTATCTAGTTAATTTTGAAACCAGATACACGATCATTATGATAGCGCTAAATTTGGACAACATAATTCAAACCATCTTCGAGAGAAATATCTGTAAATAAACGTTTACATGTGGACGCATAAGTTACATTCGTTCAGCTTAATAAAGCTTAGTTGACTGATTAAGTTTAACGAGGTTTATGAAAGGGAAACCTCTATATTAATTTGGAATCTAAATTAGATGACTTGCCAGTTCCCACTGGTGATTACACCACTTCTCCTGAACCCTAAGTCTTGTCTCGTCTTGTATAAATTCTCGAAAACTTCTTTCTTGTCTGGATTCTCGAGGATTCACTTCTCGTCTCGTTTTGTAAATTTAAGTACAAAATGTATTCCCTTATCTAATAGTTCTCAGAATCCTTCTGCTTCAGGAGAGAAGTCTAAGAAGGATGTAATTTAACAATATTTAAACCATATTTCTTATTGGAGTATATTGTGTAATGATTTGAATATCTTAGGCGTTCCTATATGCTATTCATTGTGATCGTATAATTACTTTTATAATTTATAGGTTTTATATACGGATCATTTAGCACTGAAATGATGTTTGAAATCTAAGACTTGGATGAACTAGTGTTGCTCACCAGACTCGAAAAAATTCTCGTCTCGTAGAGAAAATTGTAAGAGTGATAACGGTGACGAGGTTCAAAAAGTGTTATTTTCAACAGTAACTTTCAACATATTGTTTCTTATAATTATTAACAATAAAGAGAGATATAAAATTTATATAAAGGATTGAGTTAGTAATTTGCACGAAATTAGTTTAGTAAATTTCGTTTAAAATTCCAGCAATAATACTCTTTGTAATAGGCCTATATGGTATATATTTCTTATGTGGAAAATTCTTTGATCCACTTTTTAAAATTTGAATACAATACGCACCACAGAAGACACCTGCACTAAATTCAAAGAAATCTCTGCAGCACGGGACGAAGGGTCATTCGCCGCTCCCCACTGGCAGACCATCGCAGAAATCTTTCACTGCCCCTCCCTCCCAGGAGCCCGTCCTAGATCAGGGCCTAGATTTCAATAATAGATTACCTGTAGGCGTTATAGCTGCAGATAAAAGGTTTTCTTTGGGTACCGTAAAGTGAATGCACAGAAACATTATGTTCGTTCTGATTGCTTTTCCAAGAAATGTATACAGCTTCGTGAGTAGGTGATATTGTTTAAGACAAAGATCATCCAGTACCGTAAGACGGGGTTACTTTGCAGCAGATGTAATGAATTTTAAAGAAAATCGCATGTAACTTATAAACGTAATGATTTAGAACATTATATTTTAAACATATAATAGCTAGATATATAAGGAAAACATTCGTGCAAGTGCATTTGTAAACATTCACTATGACCGTGATTACTATAATATAAACTTTGGTGCAAAGTAACATCATAGGTCAGGATACTTTGTACCACATACAAAAAATATGTTGAACATAGGAACATAATGTTTCTGTGCAATGTTTTCCCTTAGTATTTATACATTTCACTTCCTACACAAAACTGTATGAAATCTACAAATATTGATATTAGAATCATGGTACTGGTATCAGTACTTAGTATGATTTATCGATATTTGTAAAGAAAATTGTGTATTTTCTGGACCGGCACAGGAACCACATTCTGATTTTTTAGCATATATCCAACAAAAATGTCAACTCAGGAACGAAAAAAAAAAATCCCCGTGAACTGATTTCCCTTGGTAGCTCTTTGTGCCCAAGAATATCATCCAACTGTAATCATTGGAAGGTTTACGGGGTTTGGGGATTTCAGGCTGAAGCCTAGCCAAATTTCAGGATTTCTTTTTTTAAAAAAATAATGTTAGTAAGTCCTATGTGTGTAAGCTTCAAGCCCCCCAAAACGTCCAGAGATTTAAAACAAAAAAAAAAGAAAGAAAAGAAAAGAAAAGAAAAGAAAGAAAGAAAAAGGTAAGCCTTACTGAGTGAAGCGAATGAAGCGGATCCGCCATTGTTCGCAATTTATTTTCCGACAAGAAATTAATTCCAGCATCTACCTTTATATGATATTTACCTAAAATTAGAAAGTAGGAGGTGCCAGTAGTAATAATTTCCTCTCTAAGCTATATTTTGGACCGGTGGAAAGTAACCCCTGATTCAAGGCTGAAGCCGCCTACTCCCAGTTTTATTTTTTCTATGTAAACTTTGAGTATTTCTTGCGAAGATTATTCGCCAAAATACATCTCCAGGAGGAAAGTACAGAATAGAAGACTTTCGCAAGTATAAAAATTACATATGTTAATTAGTCTTGTTACATTGTATGTTCTAAATAAAAGAAAATTAAATCTTCGAATTTTACGTTCCACGCTTATAGGCTACTGTGTAGGGTACAGAAGAGGGCGACGATGACATGAACGAAGAGGTGTAGTGATGAGCAAATTCAAGACTAAGACCAAGACCCAGGTGGTCTTGGTCTTGCACACCGAGTCTTGGTCTTGGTCTTGCACTGGCACACTTGATCTTGGTCTTGGTCTTGGTCTTGCATCGGGATTCCTGGTTTTGGTCTTGGTGAAGACTCTTGTAAAAACTGCAAGACAAAGACTCTTGCGCTCATCACTAAAGAGGAGGAATGTAAAAATAATAGGAGGAAACGGGACAATCCGAGAAAACTCACGCACGCGGTGTTTGTCAACCACAAAACCCATTTTGCACAAGCTGGGATCGAACCAGAGACTCCACTCGCAAGAGATGATCCCTCTACTACTGACTCACCGCGATCTAAATAAAGTTTTGATATAATCAGTGAGAGATGGATTATTCTTTCTTGCCTTGTTAAATATTAGCCACTTCTTTGTCCAAATATGTCTATTTCTTTATTCTTTTTCTCAACAACACAACATTGATAGTACCTGCATTTAAAACCATTGCCTCAAAAGTAATGTTTGAAGGACACTTCATGTTGTGCTAACTTTAGAATATTTTCTGCAAGCCTATGTAATTGGTTGTTTTTTAAGTCAATAATTTATTGAAGTAAAGTAATATTTAGGACGTTCAGAGGACAATGAATCCAAGTTCATTTTCAATAAAGTTCAATTTTGCTCAGCAAATTAATTTTATTTAAAAACCTAATGTCTTCGCAGTCAAGAGTCCGAAGTAAATGTAACTAAAACCATATGAAAGGGCGTGGAATAGCTTCATATTGCAGCCGCTAGACAGAGGTGCCAGTGGGACAGGAGGGCAGTCGCCCCACCCCCACTCTGAATTTTAGATTTTGGGACCAGTAAACCAGTTTTAGAAATATTTTGATAAGCGAAGTCCAACAGAAAACGGTTGGAGATAAATAAACATAATAAAAAGTGAAACAGGAAAATGACACGGGGCCACCCAAAACATCGCGTGGACAAAACCTCGCCGCCAAAACCTCGTGGGTCCTGAGATCAAGCCAACGTTCAAGAATTATCCAAACTTCAACACTCCCTTACGAGGAGCATTTTGCAACATACCTTCTTATGGTACAAGGAGAAGATTTGTACCAAAACGTAAAGGTTCTATGCTTAGTAGTTTTTTTAGATCTGGAGAACGGCAAAATTCATTCAAGGCATTCCATTCCATTCCTCCTCAGGGCATGCATTTCGCAAAATATTGTCTTATCTGGAGCTAGTGCCCTTGTGGAGCAAGAAGATTTATACAAAATGTCAAGTTTCAAAACCTAATAAGTTTTGTAAATCTGGCGATAGAACATTCTACATTGAAGAAATCGTCGTGAAGAGGTTTTATCCTGACAACATTTCTTCCCAGGCGACACTACGTCTCGCTTAATTTAGACCAGGCGAGATTCTGTGTCGCGCGATCATTACAACCAGGTTTTGGTTAGGCGAGATTTTGGGTATGGCGATATTTTGGGACGCGAGGTTATGGCAAGGCGAGGTTTTGGCCCGGCGAGGTTTTGGCCCGGCGAGATTTTGGCCCGCGAGGTTTTGGCCAGGCGAGGTTTTGGGCGGCGAGGTTTTGTCCAGGCGGGGTTTTGGCCCGGCGAGATTTTGTCCCGCGAGGTTTTGGGCCGCGAGGTTTTGTACCCAAGCCGTTCCCTCTGTCTTTACGGTGTATTTGAATTGTCACAACCAGGTAGTATGGTTGGATATACACACCAACAATTGACCTTCGCCTTATCTCCACTCGCATTCAACACACGGTGTGAGGTCCAATTGAACACAGACATCCACGAAAAGGGACAGAACTTTCTTGGTTACCTTTATAGTTATGCACAAAAGTATAGCGTTTGGTCCCGGACAGTAGTTCTTGATTAAGCATAATAAAAGCTATCTTGAATATAATTTATGGATGATAATAATAATAATAATAATAATAATAATAATAATAATAATAATAATAATAATAATAATAATAATAATAATAAGAAGAAGAAGAAGAAGAAGAAGAAGAAGCTAAAATAGTGTTTTTAGTTTTCCAGAAGGAAACCAAAATTTTCCTTTCTTTCAGGCCTCAAAAACACTAGCAGCAACACATTTTTTGGCTTTGTACATTGTAGCTGCCCCCCCTCAAAAACGACGGACCCCCCTACACAAACCTGCTGGCTACACCCCTGCCCATTTGATACGAGCTGCGATCGAACCAGATACCTCACGCACCAGAGATGAACCTTCTACTACTGAGCCATCACAATCTAAATAAAAATTGGATATAATCTGTGAAAGTTGGATTATCCTTCCTTGTCTAATATTAAAATCCTATTCCTTGTCCAAACATACCTATTTCTTTAGCGTCTTTTCTTTATTCTTTTTCTCAACAATATAACATTGGTAGTACCCACCCTTAAAACTTTGCTTTCGATCGATCCATTCTGCAACTGCTTTCCTCAGCTTATATGCGTAAATTCATGCACAATGCATGAACTGCATGACGCGCATAAACTCACATCGTTAGTTTACGCGCGTAAACATACGGTAGTGTATAGCTAAGCTTATGTTGCAGACCGACATTAAACAGGTGTTTGCTTCAGGAATAAAATATAAGAAATGTATTCCAAGTCCAGATTATAACGACCTGCAAGATTTTAACCGCTATGCAAACGAAAATGAAGGAAAAGTGCATTCTGTACTATCTGAAGTGTATTATATTTATCCACTCGACGAATGTTTGACATCTGACCTGTGATCTCATTGTCGAAACATCTTTGGGAATGGAAATCCCATTTTTTCATACTTATTATCAATGGTGTTTGAGGCTGGCATTTGTTTTTGTTTTGCAAATTCCATGGCCATTTTCTTTTTCTAATAGATCATAGAGTAAGGAAACTTCTTGACCCTACAAAGTAAGAAATTTATATATAGCAACTAATGTGAAGCTTACGTTCATAGAAAAGTCGAGCGAAATATGTATTATTTTAATTGTAGGTTCTTTAAATCTCAACAAACAAGAGTAGCTCTTAATAGTGTTAAATACATGTAACATAATTTTTTCTTAGCTTATTAATTTATATTACGAAACATTTTATTTATTCTTTAAAAAAAACAAAAAAAAAACGACACTTTTAGCAAGTTAATTTTACTGAATTCTTCTTGAGATCTTTAAATGTATTTTACGCGAAATTTAATTACTGCACTATGTAATTTTAATATTTATTTTTTAAAAAACTGAAGCAATATTATATTTATATTTTAGAAAATTTGAAAGCAAGGGACACTTAAATAGACCAGAAGGAGAAATATACAGGGTGTCCAATATACAATGCAACCCGGAGTTTGGGATAGTAGAACTTTTGAACCTTAAGCGATATACAAATAATGGTTATACCAAGATGAAGCTTTGTTCATGCATATATTTTTAAACTAGGAAGCAACGATTGAAGTACACTAGAAACCACACAGTGTTGCCAGATGTAACCAAAGGTGTTTTTTTTTTTTTTTTTTTTTTTTGCAAAACATGTAAATTGACACATAACTCATATGTTTGGATGTTCTTCGTTAATTTTCAGTTTGTTTAGTTGGAGTAGCTTGGAAAGTATGGAGCAGAAAAAAGAATTTTTCATTTCCACCGACAACTAATCGGATGAGGCCTCTGTAAGGGGTAACTAGGGAAATCGTAGTTTTCATAAATTAACACTCTGAATTGGCAACTTTACTGATGTTTCAGTGCATCGAAAGGTGTGTTAAGGATCTAATTACACTATGCAATTCCTGAAAACAATGAAAAACAAACTTTGAAATTATAATGAAATTTGTTTTTACTTATATGCATCCGGCAACACTGCTATTCATTTCTATGGGGCTATTTAAAGCAAGAGGCATACAAGAACAAATCTCGAACTATTCAAGACCTGGAAACGAACATTCGCGGTGCCATTGAGAACATTAACACTTCTAATCTTCGTAAAGTTGTTGCCAACCTGGTGAAACGTGTGAACCAGTGTTTGAATCAAAACAGAGGACACTCCCAGCATCCGCTGTAGAGCTGGTAACTCATTTCTGATAGTAGCAGTGTTACCGGGTGCATGTAAGTAAACGTTTTATCATGATAATTTCAAAGTTTGTTTTTCATTGTTTTCAGGAATTGAATAACGTAGACAGATCCTTAACACACCTTTTGATGAATTGAAACATCAGCAGTTGCCAATTCAGTGTGTTAATTTATGAAAAATACGATTTCCCTAGTAACCCCTTACAGGGGCCTCATCCGATTAGTTATCGGTGGAAATGAAAAATTCTTTTTTCTGCTCCATACTTTCCAAGCTACTCCAACTAAACAAACTGAAAATTAATGACAGAACATCCATACGTATAAGTTATGATTCAATTAACATATTTTGCAAAAAAATTGATTTACACCTTCGGTTACATGTAGCAACACTGTGTGGTTCCTAGTGTACTTCAATCTATGCTTCCTAGTTTAAAAGTATATACATGAACAAGGCTTCATTTTGGTATAACCATTATTCGTGTATCACTTCAGGTTCAAAAGTTCTACTATCCCAAACTCCGCGTTGCATTGTATATTGGATACCCTGTATATACATACATACATACATACATACACACACACTTGCTTCCTTTAAAGTCTTTTTATTTTATTTTTTATTTATTTATTTATTTTTTTTTTCGAAATCTACTCTGAAACGATAGCATTCAGTTTGCCACTACTCGATTTTGGTGTTGTTTGTCACAATATTTTCATACGGATTTATCAGATCATATTACAGTGAAGTTTAGCACATACCTAACGAAACAGCTAAGGGTTACCAGGCATTTATATTCATATTGATTTAATGTGATTAAGTGGTATGTATTCTCGTCTTCCGGACAAATGAGGTATCATATACTAATTGCTAAAAAAAAAAAAAAAAACGCAAAACATTTTAAATTTTACGATAGCTTCGTCAATTGACATAATTGTTTAAATAGTAAGGTAGTTAGGGATCTCTTGCCTGTCAGATGTCAATTAACAGGTTAATATTTTTTTCTACAACAAGCAAGACTTTATTTTACATGAATTAAAGACCAAATACAAATTCAATTTATGCTCTTTCGCAGGAGACCAATTCGACAAGCTTGGAGCCTTATATAAATGACAGCGTTTTGGTACTAATGAAAAATACAACTTACGGTATAAATGTTAATTTTCGACCCATGTTGTGTAAATGCTGGTCGATTACTCGACGAGATGCTGGTTGGTTGCTCAGATGATCCTTGGTCCTCTCCCTTACCTTTTTATATTGTATAAATTTCCTCAGTCAGACCCTGAGGTTCTCCATAACAGCCTTGTTTGTTCACTTAATTACTTTTTACGCTACGTTACTGCCGGAGAACCTCATTAGTCCACGATAAGTGTGACTGTTTATTCAAAAATTCTTTTGTAACCTAATTTAAGTACACATACATTTTTTACATATAATTACTAGAAAACAATGCTAGTTATTTCACTAAACTTTTTTGATATATTCCTTTTTGCAATATGTTGAGCTAACTTTTTTTTTTTTCAACTCATGTCATAGTTTCAATACAGTCCCCCACTGATGAGGAACTGTTCCCGAACATCACCGTAGTGTGTGTCACTTCTGTTTTTTTTTTTTTTTTTTTTCAACTCACAGTTGTGTAATGAAACTATGATATGAGTTGAGGGAAAAAAAGGAGTGACACACACTACGGTGATGTTCAGGAACAGTTCCTCATCAGTGGGGGACTGTAATGGAACTATGACATGAGTTGAGAAAAAAAAAAGTTAGCTCAACATATTGCAAAAAGGAATATATCGAAAAAGTTTAGTGAAATAACTAGCACTGTTTTCTAGTAATTATATGTAAAAATTGTATGTGTACTTAAATTAGGTTACAAAAGAATTTTGGATAAACAGTCACACTTATCGTGGACTAATGAGGTTCTCCGGCAGTAACGTAGCGTAAAAAGTAATTAAGTGAACAAACAAGGCTGTTATGGAGAACCTCAGGGTCTGACTGAGGAAATTTATACAATATAAAAAGGTAAGGGAGAGGACCAAGGATCATCTGAGCAACCAACCAGCATCTCGTCGAGTAATCGACCAGCATCTACACAACATGGGTCGAAAATTAACATTTATACCGTAAGTTGTATTTTTCATTAGTACCAAAACGCTGTCATTTATATAAGGCTCCAAGCTTGTCGGATTGGTCTCCTGCGAAAGAGCGTAATCTGAATTTATATTTTGGTCTTTAATTCATGTAAAATAAAGTCTTGCTTGTTATAGAAGGAAATTATTAATCTGTTAATTGACATCTGACAGGCAAGAGATTCCAAACTACCTCAATATTTTAACATAATTGTATTTCCTGTTTTAACGCAGTTCGTAAAATTACCTCATTTTATATAATGTAGCTACTATTTTTTCCGTTATGTTATGCGATTTAAAAACTGGCATTTATATACTTAAAGAAATGTAAAGATGAATCGAAAACTAGAACCACATTATGCTTATCATTATCATTATCATTATGCTTATCATATATAACTTCTTGACTCAAAGTGATATTATGATGTAAGTTTCATATTCACAAACATCTTGCTTGACCTTTCATTAACTTGTAATTTTCTTTGATAGGTGTTTTGTTTTAACAAATTACAGGCTATAATCAACGCACAATTTCAAAAATTCAGTTTTAATACTCTTAAATTTGACTTAAATTAAGAAATGTTCATATTTACTGTATTGTAACAGGACAATATGCCTTCAAACAGCAAACACATAATTAAAAGTAGAGGCTGCTCCGGAGGGAAGTCACCGTTAAAAAATTAGTTTTCTTTCTTCAAGTGAGAGAGAAAAGATAACCTAATGGAATTACAAGACGTGGGACTCGATTAGAAACACTATTTTACGGGCCCCAGGTTTCCAACTAACTTGCATATATATATATATATGAAGGGCTTGGAGTAATATAACTTTAAGCCACATTTATACGTATTGTGCAACGAAATTTATCGCTGCACTACAATACAAATTAATGAAGGCAAGAACACCATTTACGATATTTACTGCCATCTAATCTCAATTTTTGCAAATTTGTCAACAGCAACGGGTAGATTTTGTTTTTACAAATGCGGCTTAGCACTATATTGCCCCAAGCCAATTATCTATCTATCTATCTATCTATCTATCTATCTATCTATCTATATATATATATATATATATATATATATATATATATATATATATATGTAGGGTGCAAATTACCGGGAGAGATGAGGGGAATTTCCCCCTCAATCACATTTTCTTCCCCCCCCCAAAGAAGTCAGCTGAAGTATATCCACCGGGGATGCTCGCTTCTCCCCCAAACTATGCTCAGTATAACTCCAAATTTCTTCGGAATGATCGATGCAAAACTATTCAGTTTTGGTCATTTCTACTTAAACCTGATTGTCCACTATTTTCAACGTTGTTTAGTTGAACTATATTATTATGACTATGGTTGTTACTTGCAACTGTACCTTCGTACCCTTCAGTTCGTCATCGTTCGTGAATTTGAATGTACTAATTGCGTATAACAAAGCAACATATGGATTTATAAATGTTCTTAGCGGTTGGTCAAGAAGAAGTAAACAAATAGCTTCTTCCACCATACTTGGCGAAGTTCGGACATGCCATATTCATCCTCTACATTTGTATCGATTATCATCTTATTTTAATTTTTGTTATAACATGTTATTTCATTTTCCAGTGTATTCTTTGTTAGTACATGCTCTTCATTCCCTAGTAGTTTGTGTGTATGCAACTCAAAAGTTGCAATTAATTTGTGATAGCAATTTGTGATAGCATAGCAATTACTGCCTTTACAGCTTACGGAAATGAACTTTTGAAACTGTACTCAAAATCTGAGTACATCATTCGTCGTTATAGGTATTCTCTCGTAAGTATATGTTAACGTACACGCTGGGGATTCGCTCCTAGTGAGCAGACATGTTAGAGAAGGTGATTTTTAGGTGAATAAGCGCATAATTGAAGATTTGTTTCAGCATTTGTTAATACGACTGGTTCTCCGTGTCATTGTCCGTGTCTGTATCATAGGTGTCCAAACTCGCGAGCCCGACGCTCGTGAGCTCGGCACTCACGCTCAACCGGGCTCGGGCTCAATAATTGAGCGCGAGCCCGAGTGAGCGCGAGCCCACTTGAGATTAGTGAGCGCGAGCCCCAGTGAGCGCGAACCCAATCGAGAGAAGTAAGTGCGAGCCCGAGTGAGCGCGAGCCCAGTTGAGGGAAGTGATCGCGAGCGCGAGTGAGCGCGAGCCCAATTAAGAGAAATGAGCGCGAGTGCGAATGAGCGCGAGCCCAGTTGGGAGAAGTGATCGCGAGCCCGAGTGAGCGCGAGCCCAGTTGGGAGAAGTGATCGCGAGCGCAAGTGAGCGCGAGCCCAGTTAGGAGAAGTGAGCGCGAGCACGAGTGAGTGCGAGCCCAGTCCAGAGAGATGAGCGCGAGCCCGAGTGAGTGCGAGCCCAGTTAGGAGAAGTGAGCGCGAGCCCAGTCCAGAGAGATGAGCGCGAGCCCGAGTGAGTGCGAGCCCAGTTAGGAGAAGTGAGCGCGAGCGCGAGTGAGCGCGAGCCCAGTCCAGAGAGATGAGCGCGAGCCCGAGTGAGTGCGAGCCCAGTTAGGAGAAGTGAGCGCGAGCGCGAGTGAGCGCGAGCCCAGCTGAGACGGGTGAGCGCGAGCGCGAGTGAGTGCGAGCTCAGTTGAGAGAAGTGAGCGCGAGCGCGAGCGAGCCCAATGAAAAATGGCCATCTATGGTCCTGACTACCACTTACACTTTATCGTACAAGAAAAAGTTATTTTTATATTACAAACCGTGTTTATAACTTCTGTTACAAATTAGGTAATTAATTGTTAAGAGAGTCGGCTGGTAAATGACTGGCCTGAAAGGCCTGAAATTTGAAAAATAGAGAGTTAAAATTTTATATGCGTTATACACTTTTTATGCGTTGACTGCACTTGATCCAACTGCACACATGTTTCTTTAACCAACTAAAGAAATGTTTCTTTCTGGGTGCGTAACCAGTCATTTACAGAGTCCGTAATAGCCACATCCATGCGGAAATGTTTGCCCTTCAGGTGTGTTCCAACGGATAACAATTTGAAGATGCTCAGGAGAAGCGAATAAGGGGATGGACACATACATGCAGTTACTGGAGTATCTTGTGAGCAGTGTGCCATGAAAAAGGAGAACATCGCGTTTGAGTTTCTCAGGGCGCTTCAATTGAATCTGATGGCGCAGCACTGTAACAGGTTTCAGTAACAGTCTGCATCAATAGCCTGTTCTTTCGGCTCGAAATTGATAAGGAGAACGCCTTCTACATCCCACAAAACCGACACCATCACTTTCCTTCAAGGAATATCTGTTGGTGATTATACAATGCAAATTAAGAAAACTTTTCTTCCAATTTGGAAAACGAATTAACAGATAATTTGGTAGAATCATCTCCGACATAGGAAAAAAGGAGTCAAATGTAATTTGTGTTTTAAACGTGCCTTTGATATGATTCGGAAGTATAATATAATGCTTAATACTCCGTACACAATTATTCAAAGTTTATAAATGTCTTCCTACATTTCCTGAATCCTTATGATACGAACTCACTTTTTTAAAGTTTAAATACATAAAAAGAATAAGCTCTATTCACCTCTTACTAACGAATATATGGAATGTTGATTTTTCATGAATTCAGAAAGAAATAGTTTGGCTAAGAACGACATCAATGTAATTATAGACAAAATCTGTGACAGGATCACAAAATTCAGAAGACTACTGCAAACTTAAGCAATTATCAAATAGCTAGGTTTTGCCTTTAAGTATAATAAATAAGAATAAATTCATTGCCTTTTTCTAAGATAAGGCTTTCTTCATGATCTATAAACTTTGAAAGAAAAATTCATTTAACTTTGTTTGAAGAATCTTTGGTTAAATTTTGTGCCTCATAGTTAAAATCATATGACATTATACACATCATGAGATGTCTGCAACAGACATCTATAAATAACATAATGCAGAGCTACTAGTATGGCATCCTCCCAACATCCGTGCTACTCCCCCTTTCATCGAACCAGTTTACCCTTGCATGTAAACCTGAAGTAATTGTTCATTTTATACAACGATGCATAAGCAGCCATAATTAGTTCGTAAATAGATTACTAATATTATTGAAATTAACGATGTTCACTTACATCTAGGAGAGTATACTTGACAGAGACAAGTACTGAAACAAGTCAACAATTTCTACGGACTACTATGTTTCAAAATCTGATATAGGGAAAAAGCAAAATTTAAAATTCAAACTGTATCGGATCTCAAAGAAGAAACGAATGTAAAATCAAGACACACGCTTATATATATATATATACTTCATAGAAAATTTGTAGCATCTGTTACCAAAGAAGTGGCCATTTTCTGGAAGAAAATCGAACTAGAAGGTTCACAAAGCTTTGCTTCGTAGGGGATATGAAAAATGTATGAGAGGTTTGCTGAACGAAAATGGAAACATGCATCAATGCAAATTGGGCACGACTGCTGCAATGTATGTGGTAGTCACAAAATAGATCCAGACTAGTATATGTGTCGTTTTGTCAAAAGAAAAATTAAAAACAAGTTTGGAAAACTATACTAGACGTAGAGTTAGAAATGTAACTTCATATTATGTCTCTTCAAGTAGCTTTCAGTAAACGCTGACAATTGAAGTTCTGTGAAGGTAGCATTTGAGATCGATAGATAAGATGCGTTATTGTTCCGTCTTCTTCCTCCTTTCGTCCACTTATATCGGTTAATGTTCAAACTAAAATGAAAAATAAATATATTTGAGAACGTTTATGAGTATATCTCACAAGAAAGTGTTAGTTCTTTGCAGGTAGTGTACGAAATTAAACTATGGGTATACCTTCCTCTCTTCCTTTGTACATTTAATATTTATCTTAAACGTCTTTCTAACTTTTAATTTAAGAGACAAAAAGACTGAAATTTTGTGTTATGCAATCATCGGCAAGCAGGCATTGCTTTACATACCTTTCAATAGCCCAAGCGCCCGTGTATTTAAAAGTACTCTGCTTTTATTACCCCATACACATCTTTACATGCTGCTATCTTGTATATAGCTGTTTTCCAATTCGGTTTATAAGTTGAACTATAGAATACTGCTTTCTTTTGTGTAGTTTCAAAATAATGTGTTGATTTCTCCCATTTATCAGGTTTAGATAATCGTTTCAACCCGTTTTATAAATAATTTGCTCTAACATCCCATTTGGAAGAGGTTTTCTTATACTACGCACTTTCTGAATAGAACATTGATAAAACGTGATATATATTTCGAAGTGACTCGTTTGTGTTGTGTTTTCTGGCGTGCCTTAAAAGATACACCCAACCACAAAAGTATCTCTCCCCCCCCCCTAAGTGCTCTAATTACATTACCTGGGGTCCAGGTCATTTGCAGTTCTGAGAACGCCTAGACAGATGCAACCCAACTTACACGTAACTTTTCTCGGCACTGACAGCAGTTGGTAGCACTGTGCCAAGTCTTTATGAAAGTAAAATTGTGAGTAGATGATGCACGAAACATTTCTCCATTCTGAGATCAATATCTCTGGTTCAGAGCGTGTTGTCCAATGAACATCATATGTTAATCTCAATATTGCTGTGTATGTAATGTATTATTTCATTATATACTGTAATTGAAAGAAATAAAAACACTGACCACACATAAATCAGAAAATGCTTGAAAGTAGACGAAAATATCAAATCTAGAACAACTGCTGGAAATAAGTCTGTAAGTCACTGTCTCCATTGACAGACCTTCTCCAATTCTCCTTATTCCAATTCTCCTTTTTCTTTCTAGGGAAGAGAAGATCTTGCTTCTCACACTGAGTATGCATTGAAATTGAAACAGGAACACTTGAAAAAGTTTCAGTCTGGCCAGGATTCGAACCCGAGTCTACCGAATAGAAGTTGAATGCGCTAACCACTCACCTAGCGCTCCACTTAATCTTTCACCAAAACTAATACCTAGTTAAAATCGTTTCATGGGAAAATATAAACAAGATACTCAAATATAACAAAAACCAACAAATACAAGCAAAATAGAAATAAAAATATAAATAAGAAACTATAAGCAACTTGTGTGACTGTCTTAATGACTTACTTGAGATTTCCTTGTTTAACTCAAAAACAAGTTATACAAACGTTGCTCAATGAGGAAAATATCCCGAAATTTTCTTCAACTTGAGGCTAAATCATCGGCAGAGCCGTAATTTGTGGGGGGCAACTGCCCCAGAGAAGCTCCCCGCCGTTCGAGGAAGTCCATTTTGAGAAACGTTTCTTACTCCATATACGAGACGAACATGAAATTAGAAATGAAGCATAAATAGGGTCGCTATATTACATAAACAAAACAGCACACAAAAGGCAAATATAACAAAAATGAGTCATGGACCCATTTCAGTAATATTTATTCCTATAGCTTTGAGATTTATAATATTGTCCCCTTAATAATTTTTTTATGTATGGAATGGGCCCAGGGAGTAACTAACGGAACCGCAGACCTCGCCGTGTGGGAGGGCCCACAGGCTACGGGAGCACATAAAGATTAAGAGAAAGTTGGAAAGAGGGGCACAATAATTAGAAAAACAACTTTTTCTAGGGGGCCCAAATAAGCTTATTAATGCTTGCCCCCCCCCCAGAAAAGAATGTAAGCTACGGAGCTGGTCATCGGTTGCAGGAATGGTCCCGATTTACATTACATTTCGTCTTTACCATAATTCTAATTTCCAAAGGAGAAAAGATGACAAATTATTTTCACATTCTATGAATTGTATCAGCACGTGTAGAAATACACAGTTCTGTGTATATGTTCCAAAACTACTAGTTTATATTCTTATATTCATATGAGGAGTTTGTGGCAAATTGAGCCGGTGGCATTAGCTGAGTGATCTCGAGCCTTCGGCTTCTGATCAGGAGGCACAATACACTAAGGGTTCGAATTCCTCTGAAGAGCAAGGTTGGAACTTTAACTGTCCTCAGTATTTCTGTGTTCGTGTTCCTGTAGTGTTTGGAATACGTCGAAAGGACATGAGATGCCAGTGGCGAACAATACTTCGGTTGTGGCGATTTGTTTAAAAGAAAATTGTGAAAGCAGGAAACTCCCATTGTAGCTACTTGGGTTCAAATCCCGTCATGGTAATTACTAATTTCTCCGAATGGGAGGATAATGTTTATGTAGTTGGTATTGTAATTATGTTATTCCTTTATTATTATTATTATTATTATTATTATTATTATTATTATTATTATTATTATTATTATTATTATTATTATTATTACCACAATTTAAAGAAAAAGTAACATAGTCGAAGGTATTTCATAGGAACAGAAAAGATATAGAGTATGTCAGATGTTTCTTAGGTTTACACATGAACGCAATAACATTATTACGTTTACGGGTTTACAGATAGAATTATCATTTTATGAGAACAATAAATGGAATGTAAATATTTGTTAGCTCATAACAGTAATGCATTTTGTTTCGACATTCTTCTAAATAGAAAGGTGAGGTGACATCTTAAATAGGATAATTCTCGTGACTAGCGATTCCTATTTTAAGTTAGATCTCTATTTGCAATTTGTGCACATCTAGGAAAATTCCTTGGGACTCGTTTTTAACCCATACTTCAGCAGTAAGGACGTGTTTAGCACTTATGTTTTCAACAATTCTTCTCCAACCACATTACTTGCCAGACAGTTACGAACCAAGGTTGATACGGATGACGTAGTTTTGTGTTGGTAAAGCAAGTCGTTTCAATTCTTAGATCCAGATTGTTTCCTATTTTGACGCGTTTTACTCAGTTTTACAGTTTTTTCACTAACTCTTTAAGAACAAGCCCAAACACACGAATACATGGAGGACAGTAAATATCACAAACACTTTTCTCCCGTTCTTCCCTTGCCTGACGTAAAACAATAAAATATGGTGAACATGCAATTTTTGGTCTTTCATTTTCTATGTGGTGTCAAATCCAGAGTTGGAGTGGGTCGGTGGGACAAATTGATCGAGTTTTGTGAGTGGGTCAGTCGGTGGTGGATCAACAGCATGTGACCCACAACGACCCATCATCCACCGTGACCCACTGTGACCCACCACCCACCGTGAACTACCACTCACTATGATACACTCTGACCCTGCTCACTGGATTGGAGACAGCATCTTCTGACGCGACAAAACGCCAATGGGCCACAAAATTACTCTCCCAAAAAATATTGAATCGCGTATGTGTGATTTGTTTACATTAAGGTGTCTAAAAACACTTAAAGAGTACCAAAAAAGTACTCCGGAGGGAGCTTGAACCACCAGCCTTATGATTACTGGGCGGGTGTTTTTCCGACTTCGCCACGGAGGTGAGGAAGGGAACGTCGTTTGTAAAGGGATAAATCGTTGAGAACTTTTTAATTTGGTCAATCAAAGTGTTTCTTTAACCCTGTATGAGACGATAACTTTTTGAGATAAAATAAAATGCGTTCGCCATTTAATTTTATAACAAAATGACACGTGTCTATTTACTTTATTTCATAGTTCTCCCATACTCACTTTCAAATAATCGACGACAGTTGCCATCTAAATTCATACAATTATCGGACTCAAGATTTTTCACTTCATGATGTTGAGGTAGAGATTATTCTTGACCCCGGGAGCTCACTTTAGGAACAATTCGTCAGGAAAAAATTATATTTAGTAATACCCGCATGCACATGACTGGTGCTAGTTCGTGATGGTCTCTTCTCGATTCTGCGCGAAGAATCGATGGAGTGCGGATCACAACGAAGTCCTCGCTGCTACGCGGTGGTAACTTCAACACCCCGACTCGAGATATTTGTTTCGACTTGACGAAACCCTGCCGCCAGTGAGACACTAGCGGCAATCGCTCGACTCGTCGCTATATTGACTATCGACTTTTACCCGCAAGTGTGCCACTAGGTGTTGGCGACGTTTCCGGCATGGGGTAGGTCCATGTCTCACATAGCCTTGCTGCTGAAAGAGACGTTAAATCAAAATCAACTCAACAAAAAATACAGTGCTTCGCATTATATATTCATATATGCTTACCATGCGCTTTATAATAATTGCTGAATCTTGTTTGTTATATGGAGCGCTTAGAGCACAGGGAAATCAACCCGTAAAGTTGTGAGAAAAATAGACATAAAATTTGTAACGTCAGCTTCTTTATGTTGGTCTAAGTACCTTGATTTTAGACTTTCAAATTTCAGCCGTTTTTTCCATTAAAGTATCGAAAACGCAAGAAGGA
Source organism: Thermobia domestica (assembly GCF_964235325.1). Classification (NCBI taxonomy): domain Eukaryota; kingdom Metazoa; phylum Arthropoda; class Insecta; order Zygentoma; family Lepismatidae; genus Thermobia; species Thermobia domestica. Next base: position 184,727,418 of record NC_137456.1, read on the forward strand.
AATAATTAAACCATGATAATTAATTGAAATTCATCGAATTTTGCCCATGACAAACACTTCACCATTTTATATCGTAAAGGTCAGATCCATCATTGTCTAACAGAGCGGTGTTTGATGGATTGACAGTAGAAATTCAATCTCCGATTAGTTAGAATTTGACAACCTGGTTTTATTACAAGTATAAACTCTTTAGCCGGTAGAAAAGAGGATATGGATCATGTGTCAGAGTTGATGATGTTGTGTTCTCCTGGGTCAGTGGTTCATGGTGGGTGGTGAGTCGCAGTGGGTCATGGTGGATAGTGGTGCAGAGTGGGCTAAGGTGGGTAGTGGATCATGGGTCAGAGGGGTCACGGGTGGTTGTAGGTCAGTGGGTCTTGGGTCAACTTGTCATTGACCCACGCCATCTCTGAGCAAATCTGTAAAACTAAATCGAACAAAGAGCAATATTAATACACTAAACGCTGAACATCTTAGCTATTCATGACATCTTTTGCATGATCCGAATAACTCTAGTACATCCACAAACCATCATTTGTCATATTCTACAGAAATAAGCTCTCCACGACAAAAGGGCCCTGTGCCAAAAGAGCCTGAGTGAATACAGTCCCGCGTCAAGGATGCCGGGTCAAAAGGGCACGCGAAAAGTGGCCCTGGATCAAAAGAGGCCGGCTCAAAAGGACCCAACTCAAAAGGGCACAGATCGAAACAACCCGTAACAATATGGCCCGAGTCAAAACGGCCACGTGTCTAAAATGAATTGGTCAAAAGGTCTCCTCGACAAAATGCCCGAGTCGAAACGACCCCGCGTCAAAAGGGTCCGGTTCAAAAGTGTCTTGCGTCAAAAAAAGCCCGGGTCAAAAGGACCCCGCATCAAAAGGTCCTGGGTCAAAAGGGCACCAATCTAAACAGCCCCGCTACAAAAGAGCCCGAGTCAAAACGGCACCGCGTCAAAAAGACCTGGGTCAAAAGTTTCTGCGACAAAAGGGCAGAGTCAAAACAACCCCGCGTCAAAAGGGTCTTGGTCAAAGGTCTCGAGTAAAAAGGGCCCTGCGTAAAAAGAGTTCGGGTCAAAAGTTCCCTGCAAAATAAAAACATCAAAACATTAAATATAACACAATTTTGAAATAATTGGACTGTATGTGTCGAATTGAGAACGAATCAAGGGAACATTAAATTAATCAACTGTTATTGTCAATTTTGCATGGACATACAACCTTTTTTGGATAATATAGAAAGATTTTGTCAAATGTACAAAGAAGAGAACATCTTAATATGCATGGATTCAAATGCCAAATCAACACTATGGCACGGCAATAAAACGGACAATAGAGGGGAAAGGGTTGAAGAATTGGTCATGAATAATAACCTAATAATAATAAATGAGGAAGGGAATCCACCAACATTTAAGAACAGTCAGGGGGAATCAAACATTGATCAGACAATAGCTTCTACAAGATTGAGTAATAAAATAAAAAATTGGAAAGTACTTGATTCAGCAACAATAAGCGATCATAATATAATAATATTTGATATCGTAAAACCAACCAAACAAGAAGAAACAAATTATTTTCAATCTTCAGACGAAACATTAATATATAACCCAGAGAAGATAAATTGGACAAAGTTCTGGCAAACGATAAATCTACCACAGATAGAAGAAGAGAGCAACTTAGATGAATTAGCCCAGAAAATAGAAGATACAATAAAATTAGCAATTAAAAGCTCAACAAAAACAAAAAAGACAACTAAAGGATTACACACGAAAACAAATACCTTCTGGACCAATGAATTACAAGACCTGAAAAGAAAAACACGTAAAGCTAGGAAACTTTATCAACATACATCAGAAAATAATATAAGACAAAACAGATTAAACAAATATAGAGAGTTAAAACAAAAATATGAAAACAAAATAATAGAATCAAAGAAAAATAGCTGGAAAACATACATTGAAACTAATTTAAATCTAGATCCCTGGGGTGAACCCTACAAAATTATAAGTAATAAAGTTAAAATACCTACCACCCTCTCAACTTTAAAAAGAACAAATGGTACATATACAAATAATTGGGAAGAAACAATAGACTATCTAATAAAATCTCTTTTACCACAGGATATACCTGAAGAAGATAATAACTCACAAAGTTTCATAAGAAGAGAAATGCAATTACCACCTTTAGAAGACAGAATAGAAGTAATAGAAAACCAAGAAATAATAAATAACATAAAACGACTTAAAAGCAAAAAAGCCCCTGGACCGGATGGAATAAAATCGGAAATTTTTAAACATAATGCTGACACATGGGCACCATACCTAGCAAAACTCTTCAACTTGTGTTTTAAAAACGGACGAATTCCAAAAAGGTGGAAACAAGCAAATTTAATCATATTCAAAAAGTCAGATGACAAGAAAAATGACGATCCAAAATCTTATCGACCTATCTGCTTATTAAATGTAATAAGTAAACTTTTCGAACGAACCATTGTGGAAAGAATAAACAAAAACAGAATTTTAAATAATGACAAATTGCAATATGGTTTCAGAAAAGGAAAAAACACCGAAACAGCTGTAAAAAGACTAATTGACCTCATAGAAGAAGGTAAACTGGAGAAGTACCAAGTTGTTATTTATGCCGACATTAGTGGTGCTTTTGACAATCTATGGTGGCCCGCACTATTTAAAGAACTCAAAAAACTAAAAATTAGTAAAGCTCTTTACAACATCATGCTGGATTACTGTACTGACAGAACGATTACATTAAAATCTCCAGGAAAAGATATAACAACAATAAGCACCAAAGGATGCCCACAGGGTTCAATATGCGGACCTACAATGTGGGACATTACTTTCCAACCATGTTTAAGAAAACTAAACAATCTAAAAGAAACATTAGGTGTAGTTGGATATGCGGACGATTTAGCAATTGTGATGACAGCATCCTCAAGAAGACAAATAGAGCAAAAAGGAAATATAATATTAGAAAATCTAGAAAGATGGTGTATAGAAAATAAATTAACTCTATCGGTTAATAAAACGAAAATTACAGTATTTGGCCAAACTCTACAGAGAGAACCCATAATCAAAATTAGGAACATTAAAATAGGAATTGTGAATGAATTCAAATATTTAGGTGTATGGCTAGACAAACGACTAAACTACGAAAAACATATAACTGAAACAACAGAGAAGATGAAAAAAATAGCCAACAAACTCTTAACAGTGGCTATGAAAGATTTTAAAATTGACAGAATTTTTTTTTAAATTGTAGAACAAAGCTATTCTAATGGCTATTGCACAATATTGTGCCGGAATCTGGGGTCATAGACTGTTTCTAAACAAAAACTTAAGGCAAAAATTAATAAGAGTGCAGCGATTAATGCTAATTAGAACCCATGGCATCATAAAAACTATCTCTGCAGAAACAATACAACTTTTGGCCAATGAAGAACCCATACACCTTCAGATATTAAGAAGATGTATTAAGACGTGGCTAAAGAATAATGAGAGAACGAAGATATTGGAAATTACGGGAGAATTGCCAAGCACCGAAGACGATATTAACAAACTGATTAAACGGAAGTGGGAAGATGAATGGAGGGATTCGATAAAGGGACAAAGAACAAGAACCATTATCCCAAACTTAAAAATAAGAGAAGAAATGGGAACAATAAGCAGTGAATTAATAGAATACATCTCGGGACATGGACCGTATAAATCTCATCTGAGAAGACTTAATATAATTAATGACGATAAATGTACGTGTAATGAAGTACAAACACCAGAACATGTCTTCTGGAATTGCAATAATTACATAACAAATAACAAAATAAGAGAAATAAGAGACCAATTAAAAAGGGATAATATACAAACTTTAATAAACGATAAAATGAAATTAGGAAAATTACAATTTGTTGCAAGACATGTATCAAGAAACTTGTGGAAGGAAAGAAACGATGAAAGAAGAAGAAATTAACAAGACCCACACCCTATATTGTAAATATAAAGAAATAAAGAATTAGAAGAAAGTAAACTAATCAAACAGAAAAAAAAACTAAGTTCTGATGACAATTCCAGAACTTAAACCTTCACGTTCCTTATTTGTGTTAGTGTATAGTGCCTTGTTTAGTGTTTTGCTAGTGGTGGCAGGATTTTAAAATATAACAAGTGTTTTAGAAGAAGAAAGAAAATAAGAAGACTTTACAAAGCTGGTGAGTGAAATTCAGACAGACCAAAACAGTTCTGATGTTGATTTCCAGAACTAACAACTAACGAAAAATTGGAAATCTGGAAGTCCGATTTCCTTTCAAAGAATTTTCTTTTTAGTGGGAAAGACAGGTATGAATAACATCAAGAAATAAATTCATACAGGGGAGATAACTATTTAAAGAAAAAAAAAAGATCCTGGTAATACTTGTTTAAATTGTTTACTAATTATTTCTTTTCTCTTTTCAGCTTACCTTAACATTTTATGCAAGGTGTTTCCTGCTCATGTATATGTATGTAGTATGTGTGTGTGTGTATGTGTCTTTGTGTATCTTTTCAATTTTTTCTAAAAAAGGAAATAAAACAACAAGAAAACATAAAGAAAAAATAAAGAATAGGCATGATTTAAATTTTGTTTTAGGTATCATGCCAATAAAAGGTAAGCCTCGCCTCACCCTAACTGAGGCCAATCATAAAAAGAGGAGAGAAATCATACGGGGAAAGAAAAGGTAGTAGAGAGAGAATTACGAGTAAGAGGCAGCAGCGTCTGCCATTTAATAAGACCATATGAAATGGCAAAGGCAGCGGAAAGTGGAGGCTTAAAAAAAAAAGTTCTCTTCCTCAAAAGAGACCGGCTCAAAAGTGCCCTGCGTCAAAAGAGCCCGGGTCAAAAGGACCCCGCATCAAAAGGTCCTGGGTCAAAAGGGGTTCGTGACAAAAAGAATCGAGTCAAAAGGGTCCTACATCAAACGGGCTCGCGCAGAAACGGCCCGCATTAAAAGAGCGTAGGTTAAAATGCCTCCGGGTCGACAGGGCAAGGGTGAAAAAAGCCCCTACTAAAAATAAACCTTTGTCAAAAGATATCCGTGACAGAACGGCCCTGCGTCTAAAGGGCCCGAGTAAAAACGACCCCGGGTGAAAGAGTGCCGGTTGAAAGGGCCCCGCAACAAAAGAGCCCTAGTTCAAAAGAGGCCGGGTCAAAAGGACCCGCCTCGAAAGGGCACCGATCTAAACAGCCCCGCTACAAAAGAGCCCGAGTCATAACGGCAACGCGTCAAAAAGGCCTGGGTCAAAAGTCTCTGCGACAAAAGGGCCAGAGTCAAAACAACCGCGCGTCAAAAGGGTCTTGGTCAAAGGGCTCGAGTAAAAAGGGCCCTGTCAAAAGAGTTCGGGTCAAAAAGACCCTGCCTCAAAAGAGACCGAGTCAATAGACCCCATCATGAAAAAGGCCCGAGAGAAAATGACCTCGCGTCAAGAGAGCCGGAATAAAACGACCTAGCGTGAAATAGGTCCGGGTCAAATGGGTCCCGTGACAAAAAGGCCCGAGTCAAAAGTGCCCTGCGTCAAAAGGGCTCAAGAAAACCAGCCGTGTGTTAAGAGAGCCAAGATCAAAATGGCTCAGGGTAAAAAGGACCCAGGTAAATCGCCCCCGCGACAAAAGACCCCAAGTAGGAACGACCCCGGGTCATGAGATCTCCGGGAAGACAAAAGGGAACTGAGCCATATGGCCCAAGTCAATACGTACTCAGGTCAAAAGTGTTCGAGTCACAAAGACCCACGTTTAAAGGGCACGGGTCAAAAGAGCCAAGCAACAAAAAGGCCCGAATCAAAAAGGCCCAGCGTCAAAATTGTACGGGTCAAAATGGGTCAAGTTAAAAGAGCCCTATGTCATAAAAACCTGGGTCGAAAGAACCCCGCCTCGAAAGGGCCGAGTCAAAACGGCCCAGCGTATAAAATGTCTGGGTACAAGGATCTCCGTGACAAAAGGGAACGGGTCAAAACGAACCCGCGTCAAAACGGCTGGAGTTAAAAGGGTCCTGCGTGAAAGTGCACAGGTCAAAATGATCCCGCGACAAAAAGACCCATGTCAAAAGAACCTCATGTCAAAAGGGCTCTACGCCAAACGGACTGTGCCAAAAGGGGCCCCGCTACAAAAATGTCCGAGTCAAAAGGCTCGGGTATAAAGGTCTGCGGAACAAAAGTTCCCGGATCAAAACGGCCCCGCATCAAAAGGCCTCCTGTCAAAGGGATCCTGCGACAGAAAGTCCCGAATCAAAATGGACCTGCGTCAAACGGGCCCAATTAAAAACGACTCCGCGTTATAAAAGAGCCCAGTAAGGACCGCCGGACAAAAGTGCCCGAGTCTAATATGCCCGGGTTCAAAAGCTCCGCAACAAAAGGGCCCGAGTCTAAAGGATCTGTGTGAAAGAGTTTCCCCGACAGAAGGATCCGACTAAAAACGGCCCAACGTCTAAAGGGCCCGGGTTAAATGAGCTCGAGTTATAAGGGCCCTGCGTCAAAAGAACCCGGGCCAAAAGAAGGGCCCTAAATCAAATGGACCCGAAAGAACGAACTTCGCTACAAAAAAGCCTTAGTCAAAGTGCCTGGGTCGAAAATTCCCCGTGACAAAAGTGCCCGAGTCAAAAGGTTACTACGTCTAACGGGCCCGAGAACAATCGCCCCTGCGTTAAAAGAGCGCAGGTTAAAAAGTCTCCTGGTCAAAATTGCCTCGCGACAAAAGGCCACGAGTAAAAACGGCCCCGCGTGAAAAGGAGCCAAGTCAAAAGGACCCGCGGCAAATGGTCCTTAGTTCGAAAGAGGCCGGGTTAAAGGGATGCAACTTAAAAGAGCACAGTTCGAAACAGACCCGCTGGAAAAGAGTCAAAACAGCCCGCGTCAAAAAGGCCTGCGTCAAAACGTCTCCGCGACAAAAGTCCCCGAGTCAAAATGACCACGCGTCAAAAGAGCCCGGGTCGAAAAGGCTCGAGTTAAAATGGTCCGGGATCAAACGACCCAGCGTGAAAAAGATTCGTTTAAGTTGGTCCCGCGACAAAAAGAGCAGAGTCAAAAGGGCCCTGCGTCAAACGAGCCGAAGTATAAACAGTCCCGCGTCAGGAGAGTATATGAAAATAAAGAAACATTCGCAATGATGTTACCTCGCCGGCCTAGAGTTACGCGACTGAGTGAATGTAAAAAAGAGAGCCCAGATCAAAAGATATCCGGGTCAAAAAGGCCCCGCAGAAAAGTGGCTGAGTCTAAACGGCCCCGGGTCGAAAGATCTCCGCGACTAAAGAGCCCGAGTCACAACGGCCCCGCTACAAATAGACCCGAGTCAAAAAGGCTCGCGCCAAAGGGCACGAATCAAAATAGCCCCGCTACAAAAAGTCCCGAGTCAAAACGGCCCCGCATCAAAATTGCCCGGGTCAAAAGGGAACAATTAAAAGAGCCCTGCGTCAAACCAGCCTGGGTCGAAAGAACCCCGCCTCAAAAGGGCCCGAGTCAAACGGCCCAACGTGAAAAAGTCTGAGCGTAAGGGCTCCGCTAGAAAAAGACACGAGTCAAAAAGGCCCCGCGTCAAAATTACCCGGTAAATATGGTTTCACGTGTAAAAAGCCTGAGATCAAAGCAAGAGTGGAAATCAGGCATGCACGAGGGGATAGTATCCCCTTAGTAAGTTGAAATGATTGTGCAAAAGAAAGAAAAATATATATGTAGTTATTATTAGCAAATAGTAAGTTTGAGTGGTGATATTAGTTTTTTTTGTTAATTGTTCTACAACAATCTTTAACGCTTAAGTCGTTCTCCATCAAAGTTCGCTTGCAGTTCCGACTTTCCGAATGAAACTTTATATATTATTGACTTTCCCCTTAGTTCTAAAATTCAATTTCCACCCCTGGATCAAACTATAGAATGAAAAATATTATGTGGAAAAGATTAGTTTAATGTTTCTCTGAGAATACATATGTGGATCTGTATACAGGGCATTGAGACAAAACAATAATAACGACATGCGTGGACGCATTGATTTGGAGTGGATTTTTCCCTTCTGAATACTCATATCCTTATAGGGAATATACACTTGACACAGTGTGTTATTTAAATCTACGTAGTACGTGAATTCCGCCATATTGCATATCACACAATATTGTTTTAAATGTAAAAGATTATGATTTTACACTCCAACCTAGTCTTGAATAGGTTAGTCATAGCAAATGAGAATGTAACTAATTTTTGACACATCATCTGTTTGGGACAGGGAGTGCTGTGTTTTACATATGTAACTAATAGGAAAAATTATCGTGAGAGGGCAGTAAAAAAGAGACGCATGGACGGAGGAAAAGAAAATGTTACAATTTGGCATTGGTGTAGGAACAGCGTTAAATGATTTAGTGTACATTATGGCAGCCATCTTCAATTCCGTATATTGTATGCCACACAATATTTTGAAATAGATGCGTATCACGTAAATTGATGCTAGAATCTTCATACAAACTACCTTCATCGTTCGTTTCAAGAGCATCGGAGTCTATATTACTTATTATCTCCGTAACCCTCAGGGCGAAAATACGCCACTATCATAAGAACCATGACTTGTCCCGGTGTTATTCAGAGCCAAAAGCTCAACTAAGAAGAGGATGTGAATCCTATGCAAACTACAAGAAGGTTGTTGAAACAGCCATGCACATTTCTACTGGCTAATAGAAAAAGGAGAACAAAAATAGCTACATGTTTTTCTTCTCAGTACTTATATCTTTATAAGGAATATATAATACTTGACACAGCATGTCATTTAAATCTAAGCAGTAACTGACTTGTACGCATGAAAGTGATAAATATTCGTGAAAAATAAACACAAGGGAGTAGTTTTATTTTGCTGTTGTTTTCTTCCGTCGTACAAACTGACCTTGGTGGGTGCGCGAACTGAAGTTGTCTCCCTGACAGAAAGCCTTCTAAGAAGAGAGGAACTATAATTGTCCATGGGTATAACGTCTCATAGTTCTAAGTATTTGCAGCTATAAAGCGAGCTGTGTGCCTTCTGTGTCACTCCCTCTATGCCTCTAGCTGTGGCTGTGTTTGCGAAAATATTGTTTGCTTTTCATCGGGGTAAGGCACGACAGTCTCAAGAGGGCCCGTTAGTCATAGCAAGTGACGTCGCACAAAATAGTGACAGGCAGGCGCAGAATATGCTGGACACAGTTAGCCAGATCAACACTAGAGTTTTTTTTAAAAAAAGGAAGCCGTTTTACAGAATTTTTTTGACTCACTATATATATATATATATATATATATATATATATATATATATATATATATATATATATATATATATATAAGGTGCTCCAAAACAACACCGTCAACATTCGGAAAGTGATTCCTGACACCAAAATAACACAAAAAGTATAGACTAATCTAGATGCACAAATGCTACCCTTTGAAGTTATAACCTGCTGAAAAAAATGAAAAAATGAACTTTAAAGATCCATAACCAGGAGCGTCATTTCAGATTTTGCTTGGGGGGGCAAGACCCCTTGATATAAGTAAAATTTCGCGTTTTTCACTGATTTACTACTATTCAATTAATAATATCTATATAAATCTCAAACTCAGGGGGGGGCAATTGCCCCTCCCTGCCCCCCCTAAATGACGCCCCTGTCCATAACCCCAAAGCTGTGGGATCTACAGTAGTCGGGTCAAGGCTTCACTTAGGAACTAGTGTGTATTCTATCCAAAAATACATGCTTCAAAATCTTGCGATACTTCCGCAACGAATTTCATGCAAGGAGTTTTGCTACTGGCATATAACTTGAAACACTCATCAACTACCTCTATAAAAATTGTCTCGGAAGTACCGCAGGATTCCGGTATAGAGCATTGTCATAGGAGTTATCTATAGGTCACCTGATAAAAATTATGAGGAATTCAGAAATTGTTTAAATTTAATACTAACTAAAATTAATAGCGAAAATAAATATTGGGTATATACAGGGGACACTAACATTCATTTGAATGATGATCACGAAAGCGTAGACTACATACATGTGCTAAATAGCAATAGTAACAAAATGTGTATAACGGTTCCCACCTGTATTTAAGGAAATACACGTAGTATAATAGATCACATTGGGACGAATAGATAAATAGTAAAATAGTATCAGGGGCAATAACAACACCCCTTAGTGATCACTTTCCTGTTTACATGTCAACGTCACTGACATTAGGAAATTTAAACAAAAGAGTACGGAAAGTTACCAATCTAGATTACGAGAAAATAAAGCAGAAGATAAAAGAAACAAAATGGTCCGAAATCGGAGTGTACACTACAGCATGCCCATCAAGAGCCTTGCAAATTCTTCAAACAACAATAGAGAAGTGTATAGAAGAATGCACTGTAACGAAAAGGTGTACTAATAAATACAACATACAAATCCAACCGTGAATGACGATGGCTATACTTAACTCAATTAAAAGAAAGGATACTCTTTGGAAAAGAAGTACTCAAAATCCATTCAATTTAGGGCTTCGTGAAAGATACAAACAATATCGCAATACTTTAAAGAAAGTTATCGATAATGAAAAAAACACCTATTATATGAATAATATAATAGAAGTAGGGAATAATATCAAGAAAAAATGGGAGACCATCAAATCGGCAATAAATATTCAAACAAAGGGAAAACATGCAGAAATAAATATCATTAATGAACGTGGGACCCTTATTAATGACCCGATAAAAGTATCAAATGAGTTCAACAGTGTTTTCGTAGGAGTTGGGACGGACTTGGCGGCCAATATAAAATCATTACCAGAGGACTTTTCTCACTATATATCTCGAAATGTTGAGGCAAGTATATTTCTCAAGTCTGTAAATGAAATTGAAATATGTAGCATAATTAGGGCTTTACCAAACAAATCAAGCACAGGACATGACAATATAAGCACAAAAATTATCGAAGATTCTAGTAAGGAAATAGCATCCATTCTTGAACACACAATTAATAGAACTTTAAAAACAGGAATATTCCCTGATGGATTGAAAATCGCTAAAGCAATACCAGTGTACAGAGGAGGTAAGAAAACATGTAAAACTAATTACAGACCAATTTCGATACTCCCTATTTTGAGCAAGTTATATGAGAAAGTAATTTATTCCAGATTAATAGAGTTCATAACAAAACATAAAATAATAACTCAAGAACAACATGGGTTTCTGAAAAATAAGTCTACACAACTTGCCATTAATAGTATTTCAAACTACATCTCAGATGCTCTTGACGAGAGTAGTTATATGATAGGCGTGTTTATTGATCTTAAAAAGGCGTTCGATACCGTAAATCACAAAAGATTACTGCAGAAACTACAATGTTATGGAATACGGGGAGTCGCCTTCAATCTTATGAAAAGATACTTAAAGAACCTGTTGCAATACACTAGTGTGAATGGACACACATCAACCACAGCACTTAAAACTGTGGAATTCCTCAAGGTTCCATATTAGGGCCATTACTGTTCCTTTTATATATTAACGACTTGCCATGTGAATTGAAAAATTCCCAGTGCTGTTTGTTTGCGGACGATACAGTTATATTCACGAAAGGACCAGAGCTTAAAAAAATACAGAAATCGATTCATTTTGAGTTAGATAGATTATCACAGTGATTTCGAATTAATAAATTAACTTTAAATGTTGACAAAACTAAGTGCGTATTTTTTAGAAACAGACATAAAATGCAAAACATAAGTAACTATCCTATTACAATAAGCTCTCAAAAAGTAACAGTTGTAAATATAAAATACCTAGATGTTTGGTTTGATGAGCACTTCACATGGGAGAAAGATTGTTCTGAGATCAGGAAAAGAGTTTCGGTACACACTGGGTTATTGTTTAAAATATCAAAAATGTTTCCGGAATCTATCGCAAGAATATATTACTATGTATTCATCCACCCATACTTTTCATACGGAATCGAGCAAAACCAAAACCACGATTAAATTATGTCATCGAAAGCATCAGGCACCAATGTATTAAGGCCTGGAATGCCCATCTTCTAGGTATCAGAGAACTACAAACTTTTAGCAAATTTAAAAAAAACAGCTGAACGAGAATTTAAAAAATTGAGACAATACCATGTTAATGTGCCATTATTATTGATATTATTTTTACTATGAACTAATTAAGTATTTATTACCTCATGTAACTTTGTGTTATCTACATATATTAAGTATTTACCCGCCATCCCATAATGTGTAAATAAATTCTGAAAGGGAGAACCACAAACAGCAGAAGCTCGGCCTCTCCCTGAATCGCTATAAAGATTGTTAAGTAACTGTTTTGTACTCATATAATATTAATAAATTCTAAAAAAAATTCTAATAACTACAGATATTTTTCCTTCTTTTGCACAAACACTTCAACTTACCAAAAGGACAGTATACACTTGTGCATGCCTGATTTCCACTCTTGCTTTGATCTCAGGCTTCTTAACCGTGGAAGCGAGCCCTTTTGACGCGGGGCCTTTTTCACTCGGGACTATTTTACGCGTGGCATTTTCGACCCCCAATGGCGCGGCGCAGCTTTGACTCCGGTTCTTTTGACCAGAGCCCTTTTGAAACAGTGCTCTTTTGATGCGGGCTCATTCGTCGCCGACTCCTTACCCGGGCTCTTTCTACCCGGGGCCGTTTTGACTTGGACCCTTTTGACTCGGGCCCTTTGGTCGCTGAGCCCTTTTCGCACAAGCCCTGTAGACGCGGGACCGTTTTTGACTGCGGCAGTTTTCTCATGTGGCCCTTTCGACTCGAACATATCGGTCCTCGCCTTTCTGACATAGAATATATATTCAGCAGATGAAATGCATTGGGCAGGGGGAAGGTATGAGTAAATAGATAATCAACGATCCAGGGCGCAGTAAACTTACTTACGCACCTGGCAATATATAATTTTTTCTTTCTTTCTTCTGATTCCACTCCTGATCTCAGGGTTTTAAGCCATGGAATTGTATTTACGGGGCATTTTATCGCAGGGCCTTTTTGACACGGGCCTTTCAGAGGCGGTGCTTCTTTGACACGGCCTCTTTTAACGCGGGGCATTTTTTGACTCGCGGCATTATGAAGCGGGGCCCTTTCGACTCGGGACTTTCTTGACCCGTGCCCTTTTCAGACGGTGTCCTTTTTGACCCGGGCATTTTTTTAGATAGGCCCTTTTGTCTCGGGCACTTTTGTCGCGATGACCTTTTGACTGGGTCACTTTTGACAGCGGGGCCCTTTTGATTCGGGCATTTCTGTCATCGTCCTTTTGTCCGTGCCCTTCTGACATAGAAATATATATATACAGGGTGGTAGGTAACTCCACCTACAAACTTTCGGAGGTGATTCCTTATATGAAATGGAAGAAAAAAGTTCTAATAAATATGGGTCGATAAACGTCTCCTTTGAGAGTTATGAAACGCCGAAAATTCGCAAAATCGCGTTTGAAAACGCCCTCATTTAGAAACTATAGGACTTATCTCAAGCGGTTTAAGGAATTACACAAGAACTAGTATGCGCTCTATTTAAAGATTCCTGTTTTACCATCCTCAGTTATCGGCGAAACGAACTGTAAAAAAAAAGTTGAGGTATAGGGATACTCCTTTAAGTACTAACGGTGCGTTGGTTTCGCTGGTATCGGTGAATTCTGAAACATAGATATTTAGACAGAACGCATAATAGTTCCTGTGGAATTCCTTCAACCGCTTCGGAAATACCCTATAGTTTCTAAGGCAGGCCGTTTTGAAACTTGATTATTCGAATATTTGGCGTTTTATAATTCTGAAACGAGACGTTTTTCGACACATGTTTATTAGAACTTTTTTCTTCTCATATAAGAAATCACCTTCCAAAGTTTATCGGTGGAGTTACCTACCACCGTGTATATATATATATATATATATATATATATATATATATATATATATATATATATATATATATATATATATATATATATATATATATACATCAGCTAATGATTATGAAACCAAACATTATTCGAAGTTTTCTTGCACCCACTAGAAAACGTGAAGTATATTAATATTTATTTGCATATATTGTTGTTGTAGACTGTTCCCATAATGCCCACCGACTTCGATTTTACAAAATTTGAGAAATACATTTCACTTTTTATTTTGTGGTCAATTTGAAGGCATTTTGTTATACTACCATTATGAAATCCATATACATCATATTACGAATCAATCATTATGGAACAATTTCATGTATTATACGCAGTAGTGGTACCAATCTTTGAAAGTTTAATTAACAACTTTTTTCCTTTTTATTTTTTATTTGATTTTGTGAGTAATAGTGCATTCAGTATAAAGGTACAACTAGATTTCTCTCTCTCTCTCTCTCTCTCTCTCTCTCTGTCTGTGTGTGCGTGTTTCTAGTTTCCGGCGTAAGTGTGTGGATACCACCAGGTATACTTTCATGTGTACATATGCTTGTGTGTGTGTGTGGCTGAGGTATATGAGGTATTAATTGGGATCGCGTAGTGGAACTTATCAATATTAGTATGTACACGCGAAAGGCCGTTACTTCGCACGATAACTTTGGACTAATGCGAATTTTTTAATTCTGCTTTTTGCAATAAATAAGTAAAGTGATTCCTCTCGAGGGAGTTCCTTAATGGAGGTGATTCGCCAACTGAAAGTGGTAGACATGGGTCATTTCCAGTTTTATCGTCGATCACTATAGAGCTTACAAAATTTGGACGATTACTGTGTTAGAATTTCATAATAATCTTTGCGTTTACGTCTCGTAAAACCTCGATGCAGAAAGGGAATCCTAAACTTAAAAAGTTAACTAACTCGAAACCGATGAGAGTAAAAAAGTCAAGGTTTCGACAGAATACTAGCACAAAAATTTGGAATAGAAAAAGTTTCAAGTATCCAGTTGGAGGGGGAGGGAAAGGATGGGAACACGGACATAAAACCATAAAACACATTATTGAAATGGCAGTCAGTGATGATTATAGAGGTGGCTCTTAGGCATAGGGCTTCGATATTCGCTCTATGGCATTTCCCGAGAGTGCACAATCTGAGTTGCTAGAATTCTCACAGTACTCTATTCAGCCATTGTTTATTCAATTCCCCCTAACTGGAAAATCTGAAATGAACATTGCGTCCTATCGTGCTCAATATGAATTACATGTATTTTTGCAGTACTGCTTTAGACAGCCCCCCACCTTTCAAGACTCAATCGGAAATGGTCTCAATCGTTTGTACATCGTTTGTACAGAAATGTGCAGGCGAAATTTTCGTTTGTACACAATTAGGGGCGCCGCCAGAATGAAAACAAAGTGGGTAGTTCAAATGGTAGCCCCCAAACATGTCGAATTCAATCACAAATCGTCGCAATCGTTTGTACATCGTTTGTACAGAAATGTCCAGACGAAATTTTCGTTTGTACACAATTACGGGCGCCGCCAGAACGAAAACAATGTGGGGGACTCTCTAAATGGTAGACACATTAAAACAATGTGTCACATACTGTGGAGTATTTTTCTAACAAGACTTTGTACACACTATTGTGTAGATTGGTATGTTCATACTATCGTGTGATTCACTACATTGATCTTATTCTAACGATGATGGAATTAAACGTTTTTTTGTTTTTATATTTATAGTTATACTTAAAATCATTATTCCTGAGTTAGTTTATCACTCCTCGGCTCTTTTTATTAAACTTATTCAGTATTTCTTACGTGAGCTGAATCCTTATGAGAAAAATGCATTTTTTTCTTTATAACTTGCGCAGAAACTGTTATCTCGTACAGGAAATTGATAAGTGGAAGATATAACAAATTCACAAAGTAGACTGTTAAAGGGAAAATTATAACACAGTATCTTGTTTTATTTGAACATCTTCATTAAACTCATTTTGCAGAAACCATAGAATGCATGGTGAAGTATTTTGGTGCATTCAGCATTCTGATTTACGAGTACTTTTGCTAACTGGCCGGTATTTCACCGGCCTGGCCGGGAATATTGCTGTGATTTTCATTAAGGCCGGTGACCGGTACAAACTTCTTACTAGCCCCCTTCTGACCAGGTATTTTGGAATCTGCCATCCAAATTATAACGAAATTTTTCAACAGTGCCTTTACAAACCCAAATTTCCGTTGTATTGTACATCATCGATATATTTTTTTAATCTATGGCAGTTTTTTTTATTTATTTAACATAAGAAATTTGATAACACTTAGATTTTATTGTAAAAGAATTTTATACATTTATTGAGAGTAGGAAATGACTTTTTAAAGCAATTTCCTTTGTTTGAAGTGTATGTTTATAGAGCAAATTTCATTTTATGAATCAACAATTGTTACGTAAAGGTTAATATCCAGTATTATTCATCTGTTTCGATAATTTTAAAGAAGTGGCAATTGCTGGTAAATACAATAACGATCAATACAGTCTTCAGTTTCTCATTTGTACAGAGAATTTTGATTTTTTGCCGGTAATTTTGTTTTCCTGAGTTGGCAACCTATTTACGAGGTTTTGTTTAGTATCTACTCTGCTACATAGTGGCTCCGTACTGACACTCCGCATGCAAATAAGTTTGTAAGACTACCATGCGTCCCGGTTTCTTAAAATTTGTCGCGATGTGAAGAAATTTTCCTTCCTGTCCAGTTTTTTTATTATTACATATCAAAAGTTCTGAAAAGATAATAAAATCGACTTATTCGTTTTGCTTTTGATTCGGAAAATACTATAGGAACAATTTCATTCTAATCTTTATTATTATTGCAATCGCTGCTTCCCCGGATATAACATGCAATTTTTAAATCCTCCTAACTGGCACCCTTATCACCAAAAGTAAGAATGTATACCCCGAAATGGCAACAAACTCTTGTGACGTTGCAGACCAGCCCCGAAAACACATTTTTTTCTGCTTCAGAATAACAATTATGCAAATTGCTTTCTTTTAGTTCGCATTTTAAATTAACAAAAATAAATAAGTCAATTGAAATTTGGAAACAACTTCACAAATCTGGATTTTTTGCTTTATAGACATGTAGACGTGTAAGGCGGTAAGTGTAATAATATTGAAAACATAATCTTTGCCTAAATATTGTATGTTCACTGATTGTGCTTATATTTAGAACAGCTTCTAGCTTCTATAATAATTTTTATCACTGTTGATTAAGTATGGACTATATTAATAAATTATTTTAAGTTGTGTAATTAGAGCGATGCTGTAGTAAAATTCGAAAGATAAAATTAATACAAAATGCAATATTTACTACTAATTTGTAAGATGTCCCGTTTTTTCTGTTTTCAAAAAATATGGCAGCCTTGAAGTATGTTAAACCATACAAAATAAATTGTACTGCAAGTTGTACCCCTCTGATAGTGCGGTCGGGTTGGGTCGGGTTGTCGAGTCGGGTCACTAGAGTCAGGTCACTCGGGTCGGGTCGTCACATTCTTATTTTGAAATACTATAAGGAGCTTTGTTGTGAATTGGGCCGCGTGGCTCAGTGGTAGAGCGTTCACCTCTGGCGCTTGGGGTCCCGGGTTCGATCCCAATTCCCGCCATGTGAATTTTGTGGTGGACAAACACCGCGTGCGTGGGTTTTCTCGGGATTCTCCCGTTTCCTCACACTTTCTTCATTCCACCATTTCATTCATTACTCATCATCACCGTCTCCTTTAGCCTAACTGGCATAAACGTGGGACGTAAAACTCAAAGATTTCATTTCATTCTTTTGTTGTAGAATTCAATTCGAAGTTGGTGAATGAATGATAATTGTCACTAATTGTAGCTGAAATAATAATAAAATTTTAATTTAACCCTATATTACCTAATTGGCATGGTAATTGTAATTAATATTACGACTGACTTTTTCCCTTTCTGCGTTTTTATGTCAAGTTAAATTTCACATTAAGTGAAATTAAAAGGAAATATTTAGTTAACGTCTCACGTTATGCGCCAACGCTAAGAGAGACAATGATGATGAGAAATAATTGAAGTGGTTGAATGAAGAAAGTGGGAGGAAATGGGTGAACACCGAAAAAACCCATGCACACGGTTTTTGCCCACCAGAAAACTTACTTGGTACGAGCTGGAATCAATACCCATGGACCTTCGGGTCAAACATCTGGCTTTGGGCATGACACATTATTATTATTATTACTATTATTATTATTATTATTATTATTATTATTATTATTATTATTATTATTATTATTACTTTAAGAGTGACAAAGAAAGTTCCACCGCTTTTTCACCAACACCATCGAACATTGATATGTAACCTAAGACGTACCTGGAATATCAAAAATAGTCTCCATCAGTATTGACGACCTTCTGCCAACGTTCTGGAAGGCTATGGATTCCATCGCAGTCGAACTTGGTGTGACGTGAAGCGAAGAAGGTATCAAGTGCGTATTGAACCTCTACTAGCGATTTGAACTGGCGTTCTCTAAGGTGATTGTCCAAGGAATGGAACAGGTGGATTTGACTTTCTCGGCACTAAATTACTCGCTGATTTTATATAATGTTGCAAATATCTTCTAGATAAATTAATCAGGAAAAAATTAAAAGGTAATTCCGTACAGAATGATATTTCAGTGCAATTAGTTCCTTATGATTCTATCAGACACCAACGCTGTTTTTGAAAAAAAAAAAAATCGGAATGTTAACATGATGATTATTTGTTTATTACACAGCAAAAAATATTAAAAGAAGTTCTATATACATTCCTTACTAGAAAATCATGTTGTCTTCAGAACTTCAAATTTTAATTTGACTTTCGAAGTTGATTGACTAAATTTTAACCTTGGAAGTTTGGATGTGGAGGAAAATAGAGAAGGTCAGCAGGGTAGAGAGGAAAACGAATTAGGAAACGCTGAAAAATGCAAGAAACGAGAGCAATATTGGACGATATAAGGAAGCGAAACAATGGACGGATCACAAGTTTCGATCTTGCTAAGTGATTGCATTATGAGAGATGTAATGAAGGGGGTGATATCAGGAGAGCGAGAGTGTGTAAGAAGGTTGCAATTGATAGATTGTAATAAGGAGGGTGATACATTATTTTGGGTTGCGAGGAAGATATTAGTAAGAAATCGCAAAAATGGAAGCTTCTTACATAGTTCACGGAAACTGGCCTGTCATTAATGGCAGAACACTGAGGAGGAGGAGGATAATCATATTACAAATAAAAAGCCGAAACAATGGTTTATGAATACGAATTGATCAACAGTTTTTCAGGTGGCAGCTTTATAAGGTTCTAGTTCTCTTAAACTGGTTAGATTGTAAGGTGAGGTCACTCGGGTCGAGACAATCGGGTCGGTTCACTCGGGCCGTGTCGGGTCGAGTCGGTCTTCAACACATAATTTCCACGAAAATTAAAATATATCACTATATCTCATTGGATTTCCAATAAAACATATTTTCAATGATGAGTACACCATGTAGCCATTTTTGTATGAGGGAATTTCGAGAGGGATTTTGTGGGAATTCGATGGAGAGTAGATTCCTGTGTGTATGTGTATGTGATACCTTACAGGATACAAGATGCCGAGGAAATGTGTAAATCAACCGGACAATTTCTGTTATGTATGTGGGGAGTTAACATTAAGATTAGAATTTCGCTTTTCACTACATTTGTTGTACTTGCGTGAAACGTCTGACTTGGTGGGCAAACGGTGAACGAAACATAAACTTCGCAGTACCGATGATCTGGAGGGAAACAAAAGATCATTCTTTAGACTGCTACTTTTGTATGACACAGATAAAAGAAATAACCAGTAAATCTAACCACACAGTACAGTACCCTAATTTGCCATTAGAAACTAGGTAAGTTCCATACAGTGCAGAATTACCTGTACCAGTACCTCATCCTCATCTTACGGTAAATGAGGATTACGTACATGACGCAACTACTGAAGTTCCAAATGAAGAAGATGATCGTACTTATTTAGGAAGCCTATCTACATTGGATCCCCATCTGATAACTCAGGGTGAACTAAATGACCTCGTACGGGAATTAAAACTCTCCAAGATACACACAGAACTTCTTTCTTCTAGACTTAAAGCCAGGGATTTGCACCATCGTGACACTAAAGTGTGTATTTTTCGAAACCTTCATACAGTTTCAAAACTATTATTCTCAAGAAAATGATTTAGTGTATTGTAGTAATGTCTGTGCTGTGATGGATACACTTGGACATTCACATATAAGTACAGAGTGGAGATTGTTTATTGACTCTTCCAAAACTAGTTTTAAGGCTGTCTTTTTGCACAATGCCAACAAATTTCCTTCAGTGCCTTTGGCTTATGCAACTAATATGAAGGAAAACTATGAAAAGATCGAAATAGTGTTAGAAAAATTCAGTATGAGAAATACAAGTGGACAGTTTGATGTGATTTAAAAGTCATTTCTTTGTTAATGGGTTCGCAGCTTTGTTATACGGAATATTGTTGTTTCCTCTGCGAATGGGACAGCAGGAACAAAGCGGAACATTACATGAAGAAGGAATGGCTAACGCATGTATTAACTCCTGGACAGAAGAATGCTGTTTATTCCTCACTGGTGAGCCCTGATAAGATAATTCTACCTCTTCTTCAAATAAAGTTGGGGCTCTTCAAAAACTTTGTTAAGGGAATGGACAAAAGTAATGCAGGATATTGTTACCACAAGGAAAAATTTCCTCGGGTTAGTGATGCTAGGGATTTTTGTAGACCCCCAAAAAGATGTTTGATTCGTGACCAAAAATTTGAGGATCTCTTAACTCTGGTTGAGAAAGCAGCTTGGTGTTCATTTAAATGCTTAACAGAGATTCTTTAGGAAACAAGAAAGTCCCAAATTACCGTGAAATTGTGAGTGATTTCCAGCAATCATTCAAAGAAATGGGTTGCAACATGTCCTTTAAAGTTCACTTTCTAGACTCACACGTGCATTTATTTATTGGAAACCTTGGTGCTGTTAGTGATGAGTATGAGAAACGTTTCCATCAGGACATTTCCTGCATGGAGAAGAGATACCAGGGACAGTGGAGTTCAAAAATGCTAGCTGATTACTGTTGGACACTCAAAAGAGATGTTCCAGAAGGCGAACGCAGAAGAAAGTCGGCAATTAAAACATATTAGTTGAGGTATGTAAGTGTTCATTTATTAAGAAGATACCACTCACTTCTTTTGTATTATTTATTAAGTAGATATAAAATGCTGACGCGGTGTATACATCATTGAAAATATGTTTTATTTCAAATCCAATGAGATATAAATTGTGCTTATATTCTAATTTTCGTGGAAGTTATATGTGATTTTATCTGCACTAATGAATATGGTAAAATGAACAGTACACATAACAAATTTCTTATATAAATGTGTTTATTTCTCTAGAAAGAATAATGCTATTCTTATGAAACTTAGAGGAGCTACTAAGTATAAATGAAGCTAACATACTATATAATTTGTGCGTTTATGTACCTAAGGTACACGAGCTACAGGTATGAAAATGGTAAAAAAAAAAAAAGGAAATTTGAGGGGATATTTCTCGATAATCCCTCTGTCACGGGAAAACTGAGGGTGATGGAGAAAAACTGATTGCAGATTTGAATTCTACGTAAAAAGTTCTATTAGAATCAGGTATTTTCTTCCGTGTGCCACAAAAGAAGGATTTTTTGTCGACTAGTATAATAGGTACCATTTTCAATCTCAGCAACCGTTATTCAAACCGGTTAACGGTGATCACTAAACAGCAAAAACTGTAATACATAGCTGTAGCCTCACCCCCTTTCTTAATTTCTAGGTTAAGTATCAAAAAACATTAAAACATGATACACTGGTTTAACATTTGAAATGAGAAGTCGAAATAACAATTTTCATATCTCGAACTTTAAGCAATCCGGAGATAATTCCATAATTACAATAATTACAATCCCCATTCGTTTTCTTCAATTCTAGGTCAAATATTAAAAATACTCACATCCGTATATTATTTAGTACAAACGAAAATTTTACCTGCACATTTCTGAACAAATGATATATAAACGATCTCGACAATTTGTGGTTCAATCGAACATGGTGGCCTAGCACTTAGATAGCTCCCCTTTCTTTTCGTTCTGTCAACGCACTTCATAGCGTAGAAACAAAACTTTCGCGTGCATATTAGTGTACAAAAGATGTACAAACGATTGAGATAATTTTCTTTTGAATCAGGCGAGGGGAGGTGCTACCAATTAGTCAGTCTATACTTAGTTACTGAGGTTTGGGCAACTAGAATTTCTAGCGAGAGGATTATTTAGTATATTACAGAAACATTCTGGTTCATTTAGATTTCATATATTTGAACAGTGAAAATGTATTAGTGTAAGTGTGTTGAACTAGAGGATATGACTCAATCGTTCAGATCACAGTACTTCCAATGTCTGGAGCTTCGATCGTAATTAACACTTATAACTGAGGTACACATACTTTGATGTTTAGGCCTCTTGGAACTTGAGATTAAGAATTCGACTTATGATCTCCGATGTCTGATGATAGATTTCTGATCCACTTCTCATCTTGATTCCATCCAGATCTGGGTTTTTGTTCTCTTTCCCAGACGATGGAATTCGTCATTTCATGATTCGACTTTGATTACCTGAGCTATTGGTCAAACTTTCGTTGGAGATCGTATTACATTGAGACCGAATTCCCAGACTATCAATCTCTGCGAATCTGAATATTATGGCATACCCGAATTGTCAATGTTAACAAATGGTTTCGTTACATATTTCAAGCTTACATTCATTTTGTTAATTTCTATTTACATAATCCTGCGAGTTACCGTCCGCCAGGATTTCACGAGTAACAAAACATAAACATAACCATGTGTAACTGGTTACACAAACAGACAGACAATAACAAACTATAACACGTGCCATATATGACACAATTTAACATCGTTGTAATTTGTCTACTTAAATTAGACTTTTAAATTATAATTATCACAATCACCTAATCAAATCTTATAATCTTTTAATATGTATCTATATGCCCCCCTCAAAACTGAGAGAACTCCGTGAGCGATTAGATTTCCTTTTCAAATCGATTACCTCAAGAGTTAACAACAAAATTAATACATCCTTAAACAAATTAATACATTAAAACCTAAATACATCAAAATTACAAATCGTTCCGTTACCTATCATATTTTTTCCTTACTGTATAAATTTTATTTCTTCCATTATCATATCTTTATTACATATATACATATATTTTATGTAGAACAAACATGTTATTTCTAATTTCAAAGTATGTACATTTATTTATTGTCTTTTTTAATGTTCATAGCGTGTATTTGATTAATAAGAATGCACGCTTATGTCATATGTTGACATCTACCTTGTACTGCATAGTGTTCAGTACACTTAGTGAAAATACATATATGTATTTTCTTGTTAGCTCTCCTCCCTTTTTTGTTAGAAATTTCCACTGGTTACTGTCTTAAAGTTCAAACAATAGTTTCCAATCTGGTTAATTTTACTACAATTATTTCTGTATTGTTTATTGTTTGTCACACCACTAACTCTCACTGTAAACAGAAAAGACACACATAAAATAAATTTGCACACTTCCTTATTCCATTTCTGCATTTTGTAGTGTACTAGTAAAATTTTAAAAGATAACAGCACTGAATTTGCACTACACAAAAACCACAACTAAGATTCATGAGGTTAGCAACTCTGAATTCTAACCTTGCCACAAACTGCTGAGTTTGAAAGTTTTGAATTCCCTTGGCCGTGAGCTGACGCTTTTACGTGGTATCAGTCCTTGGACCATCTCGACGTGTGCTGAAGCTCGTGTACTTCACGCTGTCGGTATTTCTCCTCCAAATTCGTAATTTTTCTAAATAATGGAAATTTCACATGGCGTGAAATACTGTTTTAGTTTCTCCGACTTTCGAGACGAAAGTTCGTGGCTATTTCCTTTAACGACACTCACACAATTCGCGTTTTTTCGGTAACACTGTGGTTTATATTAGTGTCCGTTGAAGAATGTGTACCCACTATATTTGTGCTATCTTGTGTTCTCTCCATCATTTTAGTGCTGTGATCTGATGTGTGTGTTTGAAGTGTTTTACAGTGTTTTCTTTATTAATTTTAGTGTAAATCGATGTGCTTGAATAGTGTAAATCTAGCCTTGGCTGTTTCATAGGCCATGTCCGTGTCTTCCATTTGAATATTACTAGAAATTCTTCCTCTCTTTTTGTCTAATTTTCTTAATTTACATAATAGGTATTCCGTCACTAACATCACCAAAATTACTAACATCCCTAGCACTGCCATAATTATAGTAAACATAACTGCCTGCGTTTCCATAGTTCTGTAAAATATAAATATAACTTAGTATGAGGCTCTATTCTTGCTCTATTTTTATCTATCTTATCTATTTTAAACGAATAAGTTTCTAAGTTTTGTTTACGGGTGCTATCGGTGAAAATCTTAAACCATTTTTCCCATATTATTTTTACATTGCTTTCTTTAATGCACAAATAATGGATATTTACATGCAATGAACTATTTTCCTATTCCTATGTAATCTATTTAGTGCTAAAAACTACTATTATTACATACAACTTCTATTCACTTTTCTGTTTTATTCTTTTTTTAAAGTCTTCATACCGAGATTAATTGCCAGTCATATTTACATACATAAATACAGAATTTACCTACTCATATGTAGGTGTTTATATAATAATACTTGCATTAAACGCTCTTCTATCTTTCTACATCATTAAAACCATTTGTTAACTCGGAATTACTACATATTGCATCGTTATTTGCCCAAAAATGCTTTGTTCATTACGCGAAGGAGTGACTTTAAGAAAGCTTCCATCTTTCTTTTCATAAGCTCCGCCACTCTGAGGTTTGAAGGAGATTCCAGATCTCGGCTCCCGCTGTGAAGCTTGTCAGTAATCTTCGCTGTTTATTACATTGTCTGTGATCATACAAACAATATCTTTTCTTCTCAGAACATAAATACTAGAATTTTAAGTCTGACTTGTCACCTAATGAACCTTCCAATTATTACTAATCATTCTTTAATTATTATTACTGATATGTTATTATTCTTATTACTGACTATTTTTATTTCCTATTTTTTTTAAATTTAGAGTTCAAATTTAACTTCGTACAAAATACAATGTTTACATAAAATTTTGAATGCTTTATCGTAACTACAGTAATGATGCAATACATAGAAATCCTATCGTGACTATTTTATGGTCTATTAGTCATTCTTTTGAATGCTGTACTATAATTTTTCTTCTCGGTATCTCATTATTTTTCCAGCTCTACCTACTTTTTCTAACTCATTTATTTTGTCTAGTAAGCTTATTTATTTATACTTCTACTTCTTCTACGTATTCTTATTCTTTATTTTATCTATTTTCTAGCTCTATTACTATTATCTTAAAACATATTTTATTCTCGTTGCTTCTATTAGCTTTCAGCTACTTGCCTCACAGATGTTTGTTTATCATTAACCATAGTTATCCTTATATTTGTTTCATGTTTTCTAGCCTTGTCTATGATGGTCTAGGCTTATCTATTTCTATCCTTATTACTTCTTTTGCTTTACTGGGCTACAAGATGTTACCGTTTTACTTTCTACTTATCTCCTTCCGTTCGGTTACTCCTATTCGTTAAACCAATGGACTCAAAGACTCTAGGATCTATTGTCCTATTGTCTAGGCTTACTGACTTATGGCTCACTACTACCAATCCTGTTTGGTAAATATCTTTACATATTTTCTCCAAATGTTTATTGCCTAATTTATTATTAACTTTCCAGTTTGCTTTTTTTAAATAATGTTTCTTCTCCATACTCACAAATGTTCATTACCATTTTTTTCTCAATCCAAGGCGCAAACAACATTGTTTACCTAATCCATTGTCTATATTATCACTTCTCAATTATTATTATTATTATTATTATTATTATTATTATTATTATTATTACGATTATTATTATTATTATGATTCTTGGTTCTGCATTTTATATTTGTGAATCGACTTGTACAGTCTACAATATAATACAAGCAACGTAGTCGTTATAATTAATGCAACTATTACTCCGCCTATCACATACATTATATAATCGTCTTTAAACTTAGTTCCGGAACCGCCTTATCAACTTTTAATTTTCATAATTTCTCTGTCATCCAATTTAAATCCTGTGTGTGTATTCAAAAATTCATTTGTTTCTCTGTCCAATTTCCCATCAATTTAGTATGATTATTTCGTACTTGTATAATCTGTTTAGTTGGAATAACACACTCACCAATAGTGATATTGTCAAATTTATCGTAATTAACAAAATATGACCTATTATTTCCTTGTTCTAATTTCGTGGATGTAATCTCTTGATGTACACCTACCTTCGTCATATACGCATCTTGTTGCACAGAGGAATAAATGACACCTGCATGTGTATATCTAAATATTAATTTCCCCAAAAAATTTCCGAATTTTGCTGACAACCTTCCAATGAATTATTCAGCACAATGTTATTTAAACATTTCGCTTCATCATCTAACGTGATACTCTCAAAAAACAGAAAACTTTTGAACTCACATTTTGTTTTATCTAACGAATTGTATTTTTTCTCTGCTAAGTATACTGCCTCTGGTAATTCATAAAATATTCTAGTGGTATTTATCAAATATCCCATTGATGTAACATTATACATAATAGATATACTACTGTCATATATTATCGGTGTTTTAATAGTAAATCAACATTATTTTCATCGTAGTGTTATTTCATTAGATATATATTGGACATTTGATAAATCATTCCAATGTCTGATCTATAAATAGTATGCTTTAGTACATCATGTAAATTTACCAATCTTTTTACACCCTCATTCGATAGAATATGATAAGAAAGCTGATTATTTAATATGTTGTTTATAATTTTATTAACTCTTTCCTGAAATAGATGCGCAAATAAATTCGTTAGTATTTTCCGTTGGGATTGATGAAGGTAGCAATACAACTCTTCTATTTTATTTAAAAATCCCTGCAATACATGTTGCACTTTAACTACAATTCCGTTTACCAAGGAAATTTCATTATTGAAGGATGATTTTGAATTTTGAATTTTAGCAGCTAGTAAGTTCTCATGTTTAGCTAGTTTTTCTACTGACAATGACAACTGCTGAGTATGAACTAAGTTATATGCCGACAAACCAATTGATGATAAACCTAAGAGCCAAGAAAATATAAACCTCTTATTCTTATTATTTTGCAAACACTTGGTCTTGCCGTTTTCGCATACAAAATAGCAAGGTAATGAGTTGACAATATTATGTCTGAATTCTTTTTCTTTTGTTGCATATTCGTTTAGTATATCGTAAGCATCGGTGCATTTGTCATGCACCGGCACAGCCTCATGAAAATTTAAATGTAACTTTATTCTCGTATACACCACCTTGGATGAATGAACAGGGTAAGCATCTTGAACCAATGCCAACCTAATTTCCGGCAAAGTGACCTGTTGATGGTCGTCTTCCGCTACAGTCACCGTCATCATAATCATGCCCCATATTATGTTCCTCAATATGGTGTTTACTGCAAGTAATTAAAATCCCCAATTACTGATTCTCTCCTGATTAATGAATTACTTTATGTATTAATGAATTTTAAATATTTTAATTATTTATAACTTTAATTGTTTACTTATCTATTTATTTATTTCTACAGATATTTTATTTATTTATTTATTTATGTTGTATTTGCACCTTAGATATTAAATTATACCAATTAATTGATTATAATTCTCTAATTTAAATAAACTCTGTATAATCCTATTTTCTCTAATTATTGTAAACATGTTTACCGGTTCAGATTTTATTGATGGAAACCGACATTTCCTTCGTCTTCGGACGGACTTTGGTTGTTCTACTGCCGTCCACCTCGCAGTACACCGATAAACCCATTTTGCTTCCAGAAATCCTACTTTAAATATTCCAAACTTAGGAACACATATTTATTTTTATTTAGTTATATATTTTTTTTCAAAACCGAAATATCGTAAGCCATAAGCCTCCGTTTTCCATTCTCCTAGTTGTCACTATCCGAACTCTGTTCATCATCGTAGTCATTTCTTTCTTCCTTTTGTCCTACAAGTGGCTTGATTCTTCGAATGTCAATCGTGTCAACCTTCTCCTAACCTTTCGCAGTTTCATATTTTACTTTGTACGAATTATTGTTCATTCTTTGCAAAATAATTCCTCTAATGTTAAATCTTCCCACAAAACATGCTGGGATTCCGGCTCGCGGCATTTCTCTCATCCATACTTTTTGACCCACGTCGAACGTCGGTTGGGAATACATTTTCTCAATCTGTTTCTTCTGTGATTTGAACCTCTTCTGTAAATTTTGGTACGCCAATTTTCGTTCTTCTTTTACAGCTTGTATTAGCGCATCGTTCTCTATATACTCGCAGGGTATGTCAAGATCTTGTTCAAGAAACGTTTTGGTTCACGCCCTGTCAGTAAATAATATGGCGAATATTTTGTTCCCTCGTGAACTTGAGCGTTCATCGTAAATACGATAAACGGAAGAATTTCATACCAGTTGGTAAACTCCTTGTCTATATAACGTTTCATCACCTGCTGAATCGAACCAATGGCGCGTTTAGCAGTCCCAATACTGTAATGTGCACCTGTATTAGCGAAATGTAACTTCATACCACATCTTTCCGCTAATTCTTCCATTATCGTACTACGATGTCCACCAAGTCTGTCCATTGACAAAATCTCTGGAATGCCGTGTTTGGTAATCAGTTCTTCAAATATCTTCTCTGCTATTGTTTCTGCTATAAGAGCTGGTACAGCGCGAGCGACCACATGTCTTGTGGCATTATCTACAAAAACCAAAACGTATTTATTCCGATGATTTTTAGACTGTTTAAAAGACCCAATTTCGTCCATAGTCACACACTGGAGCGGCATATAGCTTGGATACGTTTGCGCATGCAGTGGCGTTCCTCCTGTCTTCATCGTTGTAATTTCTCAACTTAAATTAGACTTTTAAATTATAATTATCCCAATCACCTAATCAAATCTTATAATCTTTTAATATGTATCTACAAAAGTAATGCAGGATATTGTTACCTCAAGAAAAATTTCTTCGGGTTAGTGACGCTAAGGATTTTTGTAGACCGCCAAAAAATGTTTAATTTATGACCAAAAATTTGAGGATCTCTTAACTCTGGTTGAGAAAGATGCTTGGTGTTCATTTAAATGGTTAACAGAGAATTTTTAGGAAACAAGAAAGCCCCAAATTACCGTGAAATTGTGAGTGATTTCCAGCAATCATTCAAAGAAATGGGTTGCAACATGTCGCTTAAAGTTCACTTTTTAGACTCCCAACTGCATTTCTCTCCTGAAAACCTTGGTGCTGTTAGCGATGAGTATGGGGAACGTTTTCATCAGGACATTTCCTGCATGGAGAAAAGATTTCAGTGACAGAGGAGTTCAAAAATGCTAGCGGATTACTGTTGGACACTCAAAAGAGATGTTCCAGAAGGCGAACGCAGAAGAAAGTCGGCAATTAAAACATATTAGTTGAGGTATGTAAGTGTTCATTTATTAAGAAGATACCACTCACTTCTTTTGTATTATTTATTAAATAGATATAAAATGCTGATGCGGTGTATGCATCATTGAAAATATGATTTATTTCAAATCCAATGAGATATAAATTGTGCTTATATTCTAATTTTCGTGGAAGTTATATGTGATTTTATCTGCACTAATGAATATGTTAAAATGAACAGTACACTTAACATATTTCTTATATAAATATGTTTATTTCTCTAGAAAGAAACTTAGAGGACCTACTAGGTATAAATCAAGCAAACATACTATATAATTTGTGCGTTTATATACCTAAGGTACCCGAGCTACAGGTATAAAAATGGTAGAAAAAAAGGGAATTTGTAGGGATATTTCTCGAAAATCCCTCTGTCACGGGAAAACTGATGGTGATGGATAAAAACTGATTGCAGATTCGAATTCTACGTGAAAAGTCCTACTGGAATCAGTTTTTTTCCGGTTGCCGGAAAAAAATGATTTTTTTGTCGACTAGTGTAACAGGTACCATTTTCAATCTCAGCAACCGTTATTCAAACCGGTTAACGGTGATTGCTAAATAGCAAAAATGGTAATACATAGCTGTAGCCTCACCCCCTTTCTTAATTTCTAGGTTAAGTATCAAAAAACATTAAAACACGATACACTGGTTTTAACATTTGAAATGAGAAGTCGAAATAACAACTTTCATATCTCGAACTTTGAGCAATCCCGAGATATATACATAATTACAATAATTACAATCCCCATTCGTTTTCTTCCATTCTAGGTCAAATATTAAAAATACTCACATCCGTGTATTATTTAGTACAAACGAAAATTTTACCTGCACATTTTTGCATAAAAGATGTATAAATGATCGCGACAATTTGTGGTTCAATCGAACATGGTGCCCTAACACTTAGACAGCTCCCCTTTCTTTTCGTTCTGTCGACGCACCTGATAGCGTAGAAACAAAACTTTCGCCTGCAATTATTGTACGAACGATGTACAAAGTATTGAGATAGTTTTCTTTTGAATCGGACGAGGGGAGGTGCTACCAATTAGGCAGCCTATATTTAGTTATCGTTTTGGCGCGCCGCTAATTCTGTACAAACGAGAATTTCGCCTCCAAATTTATGTACAAAGACATACAAGCAAGTGCAACTGTTTGTGCTGGAATTGAACATGGTGGGAGGGCTACCATTTATACATCCCCTACTTTCTTTTTGTTCTGGCGGTGCCCCTAATTGTGTACAAAAGAAACTTTCGCCTGCACATTTCTGTACAAACGATGTACAAGCGATTACGACTATTTGTGATTGAATTGGACATTGCGGGGGCTACCATTTAGACATCCCCAACTTTGTTTCCCTTCTGGCGGCGCCCCTAATTGTGTACAAACGAAAATTTTGCTTGTACATTTCTGTACAAACGATGCACAAACGATTACGAGAATTTTTGATTGAATTGGACATGGTGGGGGCTACCTCTTATTCAGTTACAATATACGTTGTCCACAGTAGCGCTACAGGCAGAATGTGCACGAACTACAAATGAATATGTTTCTTACAAGTATCAGTCACTCTTGCACCCTCTTTACATTCTACACATCGTTTTTTCTCCCACTTTTTGACCTTGGCAAGCAGAAGTACCAGGCTTTCCGAGTTCACAACCATAAACTGTTTGTGTACAAAGTACGTTTTCAGTTCTTCCAATGACTGTGGGCGCGAAGAACAAAGGTGATGATCGGACAACCGTATACGGCAGCAAGAAACACCCGGTTGTAATTTTAAAGGTAAAATACAATTGTAAATGTAATATAGAGCCCTGTCAATTTGTTGAGGATATATATATATATATATATATATATATATATATATATATATATATATATATATATATATATATATATCCTGATACCGATGGAACTACCATACATTGGCGATTTGCATTTCATCAGGCGACCTGGTCGATCAGGCGACACTATATGGTCGTCCAGTGGGAAACCGTGTTAGATGGTCTCCTCTCACCACCACTAGTGCGTAGAAATCAACTTTGAAAATTGACGTTGGTGGTCCCAACGGTACTGAGATAACTTTTTTTTTGTATAACTGCAGTTCAGGGTTTCATCGGCAGGTGCGCGACAGTCGCGAGCGTATAGCTTGTCGAGCGTATAGTTCTATTTACATCAAGGTGCGTTGGACCACCGGAAGTTCTCATTTCGCAGTTGGTAGCTATGCTCACCATTGGCTCGTGCATGCACTTTGTTCTGTTTGCAGATAGAGAGATTTATCACGGTTTCGGAAGGTAGGAGAAACAACATGAATGAGGGAATCAAACAATGATTAAAAAATAACAAAAAAAACTGACAGAATATTTTATATAGCAATATACAAGACGATAAGAAAAAGTAATAATGTTTTTAGCTTGTAAATAGAATACATGTGACTATCTACAAATAATTATTATAATACGTTGTTTCAACTATTATCATACATATTAATCGTGTGGGGTGTCAAATACTTTTACAAGCAGTGTTGGGTGTCTTTGGGCCACTTTCACATAATACAAGCCGAAAGTTACTGGCAGAAGTTTAAAAATGTTTTATATCCATTTATGAGAAAATTGTCAATCGTTTTATACTAGTTTCCTTAAATCTCGGATCCGTTTCCCGCAGAGCCGTAGCTAGAAGGGTACGCGCGGGGCGGTTGTCCCGGGCGCTGATGGCTAGAAAGCGCGGAACGAGCAAAAAGAAAGAAAAAGTGCTAGAAATGATTTAAAAATTATTGACGTCCTATCAAATCAACGTTGTTGTCGGTTTTGAAACACTTTGATACAACTGTAACACTCCAATTTTGATAAAATACACGAATACGTTTTTTTTTTTTTTAATTTTCTCCGGAGAAACAATTATTGGGAACCAAAGCCTATACCCAATATTTCGAAAGTTGACGTCCGAACGCAGTATGAAGTGGACCGAAGTGAATGAAATTGTACACTGATATTGTACCCAATATATGTAAAATGAGGGAATACTTGTTTCGTATTTTCCTGAAACAAAGAAATAAATGGGTGGGGCAAAGACCCTTCCAAATATTTTATTACGAAATATGAAAAGTGCTAATGAGTATACTTCCGAAGTGCTTAAATTACATAGAGAATCGCAACGAAAGTATGTTAAGAAACAATACACAAAAATAAGCTAACCTGTGTTTTGTAGTTTGTGCGGAAAAACTGTGTGGATGCCAAGGTCCTCTTCTAAAAAAATACATAATAAAGCAGAAGCGCAGGAAGGAGTGGACCGAAGCGAATGAAATTATACATAGATCTTGTATATGTAAAATAAGGCAATACGTGTTTCGCAAGTAGCTAGGGGACTCTAACTTCAGTCTTTGAACTTGAACTTTTGAGGGCAGAAACACGAAACACTCGAAATTCACTGTACTGATTCCTACTTTTAGGTCATCTATCTATTGGTAAAATTTCACTATTTTCACACTAGTTTTTTTCTAAATATGGCGTATTTTATAGTATTTCAGAGTGCGCCTTTAATCCTTACAGTGTTTTTACCATAAATAAAAACACGTGTCAATTTATTTTCTGTTTACTGTTGATGTGCAAATTTGAAGCAAATCAGTACGGGACACTTGGGAAACACAAATTGCTTTATTTTACATATACAATATCTACACACAATTTCATTCGCGTCGGTCCACTCCTTCTTGCGCTTCTGTTGTAATATTTACTTTCTTCGGAGGGGCCTTGGCCCAACACTATTTTTCCGCAGAAACTACAAACACGTGTTCGCTTATTTTTTTGCCTATTGTCCTTACACAAAGTGTTGTAGTAATTCTCCTTATCCTTTAGGCACTTCTAATATATACTTATTCGCACTTTTGATATTTCGTAATCAAAAGTTTGGAAAGGTCTGTGCCCCACCCACCTGTTTTATTTTATTTTTATTTTTATTATTATTATTTTTTTTTTTAGAAAATACGAAATACGTATTCCTTCGTTTTAATTCTACGGTATCTATGCATAATTTCATTTACTTCGTTCCACTTCTTCTTGCCTTTCGAGCGCCAACTTTCAAAATTTTGGGTTGTGGCTTCTGCATACTAAAACTGTTTTTCCGTAAATAGAAAATACGTATTCATTTATTTCATATGTAATATCTATCTGCCAAATTTTATCAAAATCGGAGTGTTACACTTGGGAAGTGTTACACGTTAGCACTTAAAGAAAGTTATTGCTGTATATGATTTTTAATGACGATGAGATATACATAAGGTGCTAAGTAATAATTTATAATGTACTCAAGAGCGTTTTCAAAATCAGAAACAGTCAAAATCTGAGTCTGAAATACGTTGATGGTGATGAGTTTGCTTACATAATCATGTTTTTCTACCCAATGGGATTAATATTTCTGTGAGAATGAAGATATGATAATGAAAGGAGTGAAGAGACACGAGAGGACATGCAAGTTGCTGTTTGCGCGGGAATATAAAAATTGTAGGTAAACAAAAGGAATAATAACACTTTCGAACTTCAAGTAGTTGTAAAAAAGGAGTCAGCGAATTTCCTCGTTTTCAAAGACTGATCACTACCAGTGTATTGTTTTATTCCTTTCATAGGCAATATCAAATGCTTCCAATTTGAAGGATTTGTTGGAATCATTTCTCCATCAACCACTTGTATCGCCAGGATATTTTCTTTTGTACATACGTATCTAGTTTTGTGGTTTTTCTGTAAGCATACATACCAAACGTATACACATATATAATATATATGTGTGTATGTGTGTTAGTGTATTTTTAATATGTTAATTAATAATAAGCAACCTTAAATTCAGAACTTCTATTCATTAAGAGATTAAATAATTACTATTATTTTAAAATGTTGTAGAGAACTATATTTTGGATTTGAATTACAGCATTAAACATATTCTTTAGCTCCATAGATCAATATTGAGAAATTCGCAAAGAAGGCTGCTTCTAAATGTTCATTAATTTCACAATTTTTTTTTATCGTAAAAGAATTGAACTTAAAATCCTATTTACCTACAGAATAAAATTACAAAAGTTTACAATTATTACTGGAAATTAATGCTATAATTCCTTTTGAACATTTTAAAAGCACATAGTTTCTACTGTACTGAAATATCATTTCTTATCGATAGTATGGAATATTGCAAATAGTTGTACTGTAAGTTTCCTTAACTGTTCTCAAAGTGGATTTGTATAAAACCAAAGGGAGTTTTGTCAAGTTTAACAAAAATTCCTAAATAAACCTCTTGAAAGCAGCTCTTATTTGTAAAAGAATACATAATGATCGCTTTTGGCTGTTGTAATGCTCTTTTAAGCAGCTTAATAAAAATTCAGTGTAGTATAATAACAAAAGCTGCTTTTCTTATGTAAAAAAAAGAAAGCTTGGTAAGGTGTCTGTACTGGGTGCCGAATTCTACTTCACACCGGGCGCCGAAATCTCTAGTTACGCGATGGTTGACGGTATTTAAAAAAAAAAAAAAACTCTGTTGACATGTAAAAAGTTCGAACGAAGTGCCTACAAAACGGAATACCGAGCTCATTCATGGTGTATGGCATGCTTTAACAATGAGAAAGGCAAATAACTTTAAAACGTCGGCACAATCAAGCCCTTAAATGAGATATGAACTTCTTTCTCTGAACATTTGTCATCTCTAGGTTGAAATTGGTAAGGGTAATTTTAATTTTTCATTGTTGGGTAAAGACGGGAAGATTGTGCTGATATATTTACTGGTACAGTCAACTGCTTTCGA
Source organism: Thermobia domestica (assembly GCF_964235325.1). Lineage (NCBI taxonomy): Eukaryota > Metazoa > Arthropoda > Insecta > Zygentoma > Lepismatidae > Thermobia > Thermobia domestica. The sequence continues at coordinate 184,762,808 of NC_137456.1, forward strand.
GCTTCTGTAAAAGTACGAGTAATTTCATGTGTTTAGGTACAACTCTTCCTCGTTGTTCAAACACTCATTTTCCTCCTTAATTATTCTTTGTTTTTTACTGGTGTTAAAATAAATGGTGTAAGTTGGTTCTCAAAATAATTTAGTACAAACATTACTACATAATTATTGGTCAAGTAATTAAGTTCTATTACTGACGGTTTTATTCAAAGTAACTTATAATCTTTCATACTGTGTGTAAATTCAAGAAACTTTTTCCAATAAGAAAGTAATTTGTCAATACTTGTATTTTCACTTCCAGTATGTCTTTGTGATAATGTCTGTGACATTTTAAATATTACAAGATTTGCTTACTTAATATACATTAATATCATCACTGAGCAAATCAGAATGTTTTAATTTAGAAAGTTGAACATTCACATTCAACTTGATAAACTAGTCCTATTTTACCCCGACCGAAGAAAAAGAGAGTTGTTCCGTTGACAGCTCTCATGACTTATTTATCCTTTTCTCGAGTACTCTTGATGAGTACGAAATTTTAATTATGTTGTTCTCACTACGCAAATTCAATGAACATTCTTGTGATTACTGTATCTTGTTTTCTGGTTTGTTGAAGTGATGTCTGAATCTCAATCAGCCTTCACACTTTTGAAGACTTGGACTATGATGAATTCTTTTTTTCAAGGAAAGTCCCCAAAGAATATAATGTCTGCACCAGAGATGGAATAGGTCAGTGGGTCAAGATTTGTGAGTGGGTCAGTGGGTCGTGGTCAGCAGGACGTGACCCACTGCTACCTACCACCCACCGTGACCCACTCTGACTCACCGACACACTAAGACCGACTGACTCACTCTATTCAGTCCATAGTAGACAGCATCTTCTGAACACTTCTGAATGTTCCTGTGTTTCACTTTCAAGGTCTCCATTTTATTCCTCTTTCATTTTGTTTCTGCTTACTTATCTGAGTTGAGTATATCTATGTGAGAAAATAACTTCAGGTATTTTGGATATTGATATTTGTAACTGTTGTAACAACAATAGGACTTACTACCTGGCTTTCGAGATACAGCCTGTGAGTTTTTAGAGGAGCTAACTACTGAAAAAATACATTTTTGAATCACCTGTAATACATGAATTATTACATAAAAACGAATGTAACTATATCTGAGTGATAATCACGGACAAATCGCAAAGCCAAATGAAATGAATTTTGGTAGATAGACCCTAATCCCAACTGGGATGTTATCATATCACTTTTATTATAATACATGTACTAAAAGGGGAGAGGAGGTCCAAGTTTTTACGAGAAATTGAGTATCTCACAAGTCGTTAAACTTAGGGAGTGAAATTCAGTATATTAGCTCTTTATTAAAAATAAACAGAACATGTTCTAGCAGTTTTTAAATTTCTCTTCTATGGGGGAGACTTTCTATATATGGGAAATTGGTAGTGGGCTGATTTGTAAAACTAATCAAAAACGATCGATATTAGTTGAGAAAAATTTAAGAAACAATTATTAATTGAGTCACAAAACATACAGCCTCAATTAATTAGAAAGCAGTAATAATTAGAAAGCAGTGGTATCATATATCCACTACTTTTTAATATAATAATTTTTGAATCTTATGTTTATTATATGGAGCCTTCTCAGCACAAGGCACTGAAGCTATAAGTTTGCGAGAAATATATATATATATATATATATATATATATATATATATATATATATATATATATATATATATATATATATACACAATTTGTACTGTATGTTTAATTATATGGAAGTCTTAAGTTTTCACTGTATACTTAATTATATGGAAAACCTTACATCTTTTTTCACATTTACTTTGGTCCACTATACCTTGATTTGAGACTTTCAAATTTCATCCTATTTTCCACTGAAAAGTATCTGTAATTCAGCAAGGAAATAATTATATATAATACTTCAAATTCATCGTAATTTTACCCATGACACACACTTTACCATTTTATATTGTAAAGGTCAGATCCACCTTATTGTAACAGAGCGGTGCTTGAGCGATTGACCGTAGAAATTCAAACTCCGATTAGTGATAATTTCACAGCATTGTTTAATTGCAAGTGTAAACTCTTTAGTCAGTGGACAGGAGGACGTGGATCATGGGTTAAAGTTGATTACGATGGGTTTTGATGAGTAGTGGGTCAGAGTGTCACGTTAGGAAGTGGGACATATTGGGTCACGGTTTGTCGAAGTGGGTCATGGTGGATGGTGGATCACAGTGGGTCATGGTCACGATGGGTGGTGGGTCAATGGGTTGTGGGTCAATATTTCATTGACCTACATCATCTGAACAGTGATCAGAAATAACGAATTGAAGCAAGCATCGTTCCTTGTGATCACTGTTAAGACATTTTCTCCTTTATATATTTTCCTTGGAACAACGTAAACATGATAGTCTAAACTAATACAAAGATAGGCTTTGAAGGTTGCTTGAGATTCCGCCATCACTTTTTCAAGCTTGGCGTATTATAAGAAAAGTAACAATGCACTGTAGTGCCTTTCTTTGCTAAACAAACGCATGTTTAATTAGATGCGTAACCGCGGTCTCAAGTAATGCGGATAATCAACACTATTGTATTTGCTGTCACTACTGGAAGTAAGATTTCTTTATACATTAATTGGTATTTTAGGCTTCAAGACTTTTACTTGCCTTCTGATGTGACACTCGTCAATGAGCACGTAAGGTTGTAATGAAAAATGAGACTGAATTAAATTGTTCATTACGAAGCAACAGCCTGAAAGAGGTTTGATTTAAAGAGGGTGTGTCAAGTAGAAAAAAGTAGATTTTGTTGCGGAGGATGATAGGTAAATATAAAAGTTCGTAGTAAAGCTATACGTATAAGGGTACAATTTTTGAGGAGATGACAATAATTTCAAGAAGCAAAGAAATATGAAGTCTGTATACAGGGTGTCCAAAAAGTCACTTATCATAGATGAGAGCACATTTGTTCAATGTGCCCTCTGTTGAATTCTACCCATGTTTTGAAGCGAAATGGTAAAGGATGAAAATACGGGGGGGGGGGCAATTTGAGCAAATTGCTTCCCTTATATATCCTTTGTTTTCGTGCAAAAATGAGCCCCGTCGCGAATCTATACGCTGCATTACAACAGAGATTAACCGTACTCCCAGAAAGCGTAGTTCATCGAACTCAAATTAAGCTTCGGGCTCCTTGACGATCAATACAGTTTGCCTGAAATCTATTGTTCAAGTAGTTTAGTATGACCAAGACGTGTGCTAGGGCACCAACTTGCATGAACCATGCTTTCTTTATATGTTCTAATAACAAAGTGCAATATTCTTATCCATGTTCAAGAAATGACCACACAATGCTAGTTTGTATTCACGATCATGGGGAAGGAAAAGTCGCAGCTTAGATCGATGTAGTTTTCCTTTGGGATATCGTGAATGGCTGAACGTCTTGTCTTATCCTTCTGTCCTCCCTTCATTTTCAAATACCGTATTTACGCAATACTAAAACGCACACTTTAAATTATTTTTCAGCCCCACATTTTCCAAAAATGGGAAATTGTTTTATCCGGAAATTGGAAACTGAAAATGGAAGACGAACAATTTTCATTGTATTTTCACATGTTTATTTATCTTTTTCATTCTTAAAAGTCAATGCTGAGTAGTTTTTTGTCTCACATTTGAGGGCGTTTTAGACTCGCGTAAATACGGTTTCTAAAATGTCCTACAACCCGCTTTAATTGAAACCTACGCTTGAAACTGCTAAACGTTTATTCTTATTAACTTTTAGTTGAGATGCATATTTAACAATTTTTCCTATGGCCACGGACTTTCGCCCCAACGAAACCATGTTGGGAACCTCGGAAACACTTAATATATACAGAAGTGAACATAATGTTTAAAATTGTAAAAATTCTGTTCTCACACATTTTCAGCGCAAATTCAGTTTTACCAATTTCTTGTATATTACAGCACTTTTGAAGTATTCTGTAGATATATAAATGAAAGTCAACGCTTTACTTTTACATAACAGAAAATTACATTTGAAGAAAAAAACGCCATACAGTTTACCTCAGTTGCATATTCATCCATTTAAAGGAAAGTAAACGTTTTACTTTAAAAGAACTGATCACTGTTTGAAACTAAAAGAAATGTTTTCAAACCTCAGATGTTATTTCACTTAACCCATTTTAGAAATTTTGCAGAAATTTTAAAGTAACATGTATACAGGGTGTATCAGATCACCCGTCCCAGGCATTTTTTTTTTGGCTCGTAGTGCACGTATATACTTCAAACAACAAATGGTGACGCTTTCATATTTGGTTCTTCACCTAAGTCAAACTAGCTTCAGGTATTCTTATTATGATAATGCTGTTAAGGGATCAGCTAACTGCTTCACATGGCATTTGATACATAGATTTGGTGTCCCAAATACTTCCCTGCAACACAGACTGTCACAGCGAAAGCAAGGAATGAAATTACCTGCTGCGCGTAAGTTAGTAGTTGAGAAAATACTTTCCCCGATCTGTATGGAAAAGAGCTGAAATGCCATGTGAAACAGTTAGCTGATCGTTTAATGTCATTATCACGGTAAGAATACCTGAAGCTAGTTTGACTTAGCTGAAGAACTAAATATCAATGGCAGGTACAACAAAGATAAACAGAGTGCTGTGAAAGGTTTTTATACGAGTTTAAGAAGTGACTTCCCAATTTATTTGTTAGAACACCTGTGTCTACAAGTATATTGAAATCTTTGAGTTTTATTTCCCACGCTTATGACGGCTAGGCTATTGGAGACGGCAGTGATGAGAAATGAATGAAATAGTGGAATCAAGAAAGTGGGAGAAAACGGAAGAACCTGGAGGAAACCCACACACACGGTGTTTGTCCACCACAAAGGTCACTTGGCCGTGATCGAACCAAAAAGTCTATGCAGCAGAGGTGAACGCTCTACCACTGAGCCACCGCGGCCCGTAAGCATATCGTGAACAACAACTTTCAATAATTAACAAATTGCAAAGTTCTATACAAATTAGTACACACTGATGAAGAAATGTACTTTTCCACCATCAGGAATACTGGACGCTCATGAGATTGGTGTATCGTGCGTTCATGTTAATCCCAAAGTGATATGTGAAGAACGGAAACGAGTTCTGGGCAAGTTGACGTCGGGCTAGGGTTGCCAGACGTCCCGGTTTTCAATGAAAGAATTAACTGTCCCGAAAAAGGCTTTCAGGATGCCTGTTTTCGCTCTTCAGATTGAAAAAAAAGCAAGAACTAGTATGTTTCACCTGAAAACGGAAGGTAGTATTTCTGACTCAAATGATGACGAAACAAAGAAAAGAGTATCTCTTCAATCATAAATGGGAGAGTATGTCGTAATTGGCGGAATATTTAGGGCCTGTTAAACACAAAAACTCGGAATTCGGAATAAGGAACACCAGGCAGCTCTCCCGTTACCTCTCCACATTTTTCATACACCCTTTGTGGGGCTTCATTTGTGTTAACTGTATATAAAAGGAATGAACTAGAAAATTGTAAGTAGCTACTAATCTGGAAAAGACAGGTTTAATCGATTGTTACCAAATGAGTAGGAACCGCGATCTTTATGGCTATATAGCGTGAGATTGTTGTCCCGGGTTTTCTGGCAATCCTACGTCGGGCTAAAGAGGTCGGAATATAACATTGATATTCTGCGTGAGTACTACTGGTCAGTTTGTACTGCCCCCTCTTCATAGTCGTATTTCAGCGCCAGAGAATGAGTGAGGGACTGTTTGTTGATGCTCCACCTGAGAGTATTGTTGTAGCACAAAGTACTGATTGGATAACGAGTGATACTTTTTTTAAAAAAACTTCGTTGCAACACTTTGTGAAATTCTGTCATCCTTCCCCTCACATCCCTCACATCTGCTAATTGTTGATGGACATGGCAGCCATAAAGAACTGAAAGTGATTAAATATGCGAGGGATCACAGGATTCACTGCTCAGTACTCCTCCACATATCATTCACAAGACTCAGCTCACTGATAGGTGTTTTATGAAACCATTTCAAGACGCATACAATGATGCTTGTTCACTGTGGATGCGCAAGAATGCTGGAGTAAAGACAACCGAATACAATATAGCGCATCTTGTTTCAGAGGCATACCAAAAGGTATGTCACATGAACGTAGCTCTCAACCGATTTGCCTTCACCAGGACATATTCACTGAACCCTCAGATATTCACAGACACTGACTATCTGTCCGCAAACGTGGGCACGTCCATCCTCACCACAACAAACGTCTGCAGATCAGGTGCCATGTTCAGGATAAACGGTCTCCCGACATCCTTGATGCAGTCCTTATGGTTCCCCAAATCTCAACAGGACGATTAGCTAGGGATGCTGCTATGAGCCACATAATGATTTGGAGGATTCTGCACAATAACGCGTTAAATCCTTATGTTCGTCTGCCCCAAAAACCCCGAGAACAAGATTTCCATAAACATCTCGAGTTTTGTCAATGTGTGAGCGCCAGGAACCCATGTTTCACCAGAACATTCTGTGTACGAATGAGGCGACCTTAAAGATTAATGTAGATCAACGTACCAAACGCTCACTACTAGTCCAGCGAGAATGCTCACTGGGTACGTGAAGTGGACAATCAACATATCTGGAGTCTAAATGTCTGGTGTGGTATAGGGGGAGGCCAAATTGGTAATTATTTCTTCGAGGGTACTTTAACAGAAGTAGGATACGCTAATTTTTTGTCAAATGTTCTTTGTGAGCTCTTGGAAGAGGTCTCATTAGCAACTCGTGAAATAATGTGATTATAAGATGGTTACTCAGCTCATTTTGCAAGAGTTGCCGGACAAATTGTTGCTCATTTATTTCCAAAAAGGTAGATCGGAAGAAGATGCCGTTTCCTGGTCAGCTCGTTCTCCGGACCTGACTCCCCTCGATTTTTGTTTTGGGTACGTGTCAAGGAGCTGGTTTAGCAAGAGCGTCCTATTACAAGGGAAGACATAACGAACAAGATCTATAATGTCTGCCATGGACTAAGAGGAAATGAAGTGTTAAGAGCAATCTACAATGTCCCGGTGCGCATTCGAATGTGCATCGCACGTGCTGGACGATCCTTTGAACATTTATTGTGAGTTTTATTTTGTGTGTGTGGGGGGGGGGGGGTACGATATTTTGGTGAGAATGTTCAGAACTTGCAGTTCATGTTATTTATTTTATTTATTATCTTCAGTTTGTTTATTTGTACTATTCTTGAACAATTGTTTGTGCAATGAGTTCCGAAAAGTGATTTTTTAAAATGTTTACATAAGTTAAGAAGACTAAGAGAATGGCAGTGATTTCGTAAGTTTGATTTTTTTGGGAGGGGGGTTGTTGTTGAACTTTACATCCAAATTTGTTTCATACGTAGTTTAAAACCAAAGAGTGTATTTCTATGTTTTTCTGTTTTAAATTGGTTCAGATTCCGAAATTTAAACTAGTACTGCTCTGTAATATTGTTTTCGTTTGTTGATAAGTAGACGAGATACCTGTATACCCTAATTTTTGATACTGAATGCTGTAAAGAGTTTTCAACAACTATTTAATATAACATATGCTATCTTATATTCTTTTAGAGTCATTACCAATTAAAACTGTTGTTCTTAGTTGCAACTCAACAGCAAATAATACATAGATGCCAAACCGTAGAGTTTAACAAAAAATGTTCCTGTAAAAGTTGTTTCCTTTTCAATAATACTTCCAAATAAATCGAAATTGGTACCACTTTTAAAATTTTGGAGTTGATCCCCCGCGGAAGTATTCTCACTACGCCACTGAGTATGAAAGAATCACAGTTTGATTCTTCACATACGATTTGGTCATTCATTTTTTTGTTTGTTTGAAGTGTCTACCTGTACTACGAAGTACGAACTGAGAAAAATGCGTGGGACGGGTGGTCTGATAGCAATTCAACAACAAATAACACACATATAAATGCCAAACCGTAGAATTTAACGAAAAGTGTTTCCTGCAAAATTGTTTGTTTTTCAGTAATACAAAGAAATCGAAACTGATACCACTTTCCATATAATTTTTTTGAAGTTGATCCCCCTGGGAAGTATTCCCGCTACGCCACTGGATACGGATGCACCACTATTTGATTCTTCATATACAATTTGGTAGTTCATTTTTTGTTTGGAGTGTCTACGTGTATTACGAGGCGAGAAAAGTGCCTGGGACGGGTGGTCTGATACTCTTTGTATATAGTAAAAAGCTGAAGGAACAGAATAAAGAGCTCGTCGCTCCATCAGATAAATACATACATATCTGTTACCATTACTAGAGGTGCGTAAAACATCTATACACAGCTTCGCCGGAAGTCCGCTTCATTGTAAGGCTAATAGGACGCCCAAGCAAACGTTGGTACTTCTGCTTGAATGGGCGCAGAAATTGCCTTAAACTGTACGCAAAAAAGCATCTATACTGGACTCCGAAGAGGTACTTCAGTGAATTGTCTCCAGAAGAACGCCAGTTTAGGAACAGGCAGAAATACATCAATTTTGAAGAAAAAAAGTTGACTATGGTGTCATCCTCAATGGCTAGACAAGATATATCCAAAACAAATTTCTATACTCCAGCCGTTCTACCGGTTGCAAAAAGGATACGTTTTATGACGGTCTCCATTTTGGTAGAGGGATATATATTCACCAGCTGAAATGCTGGCGGCAGGGGGAAGGTATGAGTAAATAGATGATGAACGATCAGGGCGTAATAAAATTAGTAATGCCACTGGTCATATATATATCTTTCTCCTGCTTTCCACTCCTGATCTCAGGCTTTTTAGCCCTGGAATTTTATTTGCCGAGCCCATTGACGCGGGGCTCTTATGACTTAACTCTTTTTAACGCGGGGTCTTTCTGACTCGGAGCCTTTTTGACTCGGGGCCTTTTGTCGCGGGGCCCTTTTGACTCTCGTCATTTTTACGCGGGACCTTTTTGACCTGTGCCGTTTTGAAGCGGGGTCATTTTTCACCCGGTTTTTTTGACATTAGGCCCTTTTGACTCGACTTCTTTACTCACGAGGATCTTTTGTCCCGTGCCCGTTTGAGGCGGGATCCCCTTTGACCCGTTTTTTTTTGACATAAAGCCCTTTTGACTCGGACTCTTTTCCCGCGATGATCTTTTGACCGGGGAACAATTTGACGCGATGCATTTTCGACTCGGACACCTTTGTCGCGGGGCCACTTTTGACCTTGCTCTTTTGACGCGGGGCCTCTTTGACCGGGTCTTTTCGACTGGGGATTTTCTAACTACGCCCTTTCTCGGGCCCTTCTGACATGGAACCATATATATATATATATAACGTAGCAGCTGCAATGCGTGGGACAGGGGGCGGGTATGAGTAATCGATTATTTAGGGCGCAGTAAAATTAGTTATGTCACTTTTCGTATCTCCTTCCTTCTCTTCCCTCTACATTATATCTGGAGATGTATGTTCTGACTAATTGGCTACAGTGGCGATTTTAAAAAGTAAGAGGATATACGCTATTAATGATACATGTTATGACCTTTAATACATATAGGGCAATAAATCGAAAAACTCTATATCGGTTTTTGCCCCTCCCCCCGTCCGAAAAACTCCTGCGGGCGTTAGTGATTATCATGTTGGTTAATTACTGTATTATATTGTGCTTTACACGGAATAGATACTTCTGTGTTTTATTTAATAATAAGAACCTTATTTACATTTATTACAACTCTTGCTTGACGACAGCGAAACATATTCACGTTCAGCATATTCAGTTTCCATTCTGAAATAAGGACAGTGAGGGAATTGAAATAATTCGCGCATACATTTAGGACTTAGAAAAGTGCCCTGCGAACATGTCGTGTTAAATTCCCGAAGAGTGAAAAGCGCTAGTAGCAGTTGTTAGCAGTTATTAACTTAACATATAACACAATAATTTGAAATTTGAGAATAGGAATCTTTTCAGAGATGACAGTGTACTCATGTTTCAAATCTATGCCTTTACTCCCTATACCTACGTTATTTCCCTAATCAAAATAAAAACTCTTTAAAATTAATCACAATTTCTTATGCAACCAACCCTTCCTTGGAGTACTGCGCGATCACATACCCGTCACGGCGATGTAAAGGCACTTTCGGCGACGAGAATACATAACGTGTGAAAACGTTTAGTAACTGATGTAGAAAGATGGCGTCTATATTTTTATTTTGTTTTGATTTACGTATTATAAACAGTTAATAGTGAGAAAAATAACTGCCAAGATCTCCCTATTAATTTTATATCATTTTTTTCAGCAAATGTGGCGATGAAACGTCGGGAGCTATTTCAAGTGTGGCGTAATGCAGACAAAGTTTCAGTTCGAAATACCACGAACTTTAAGGAACCTGTTGCATACTTGTTGTATTCTCCAGATCCCGGAAGTTCTTCAATGTCACAAACAACTGTTATATATCGCAGTCATGCAGAGCCTCTTTCACCAGATTAAGAAAATTATTGTTAGGTTCTATACTACCTAAGCCTGATGCAGTAACTCAGGATTCAAGCTCCGAGAGCTCCGAATAGGTACTAGAGATAATAAGCACTATCAATACGTATGTAATGCATAGATACGTATGGCATGGCTGGATAAAATTCTTGTGTATATACAAGAGTAGTTCGTGTTGAGTTGCAATCTATCTACATGCTACACTACATGTTTCTTCGATACTTTCATAAAACGATTCATACTACTAGAAAAATGAAATAAAATCATACCGCAATATTACGTTACTTCCTTCTTTAAACAAAGTGGCTATACATGGATCGCAAGCGTTGTTTTCCTCGTTAACTTTATGCAAAGTTCATTGTAGTACAAAAATCAAAAATTCTGTTTCTTTTCTGAAGTAAGTGGCTATGCGTGTAAAATATACTTCGTTAAGTTCCTAAAAAGGTTCATACTAGTAAAAGAGAACATACGTATATCAAATTACTTTATGAAGCACTTCTTTAAAACAACATGGATATGCATGTACCGACATACGTGTTTTCTTCGTTAAATTCATTAAAGGTTCTTACTACTACAAATATATCTGCTTACGTTTGTCTCTAGCATACGTGGATATACACGTACAACAAAATGTATGTTTTATTTAGTAATCTCATAACAAATGTTCATTCTACTACAAAGAGATTCATCCGCATACATAACTATAATGTTAACTCTTTCTCTAAAAGAAATATATATATATATATATATATATATATATATATATATATATATATATATATATATATATAATTTATGTTTTCTTCGTTAATTTGATATCATGTTCATATATCACCATCTCATGTTACTTTTTGCTGTAAAATCAATGGATACACACCAAATAATATTGGTTTATACTGCACATCGTTACGTTACAAGATTCGCATTGCTCCAAAGATGTAAATACGTATTGCTCCAAACTTTGCTACTATTGTATTTCTCTCAAATAAATGTACACTTTGTCTCAAAAGGTTTGAGCGCATTCTTTATTGCTGTTTCGAGACAAAAATTTTCAAAGTCCAACTTCGGGTATCTTCAGAAAAAAAGTAAACCAGGTTCGAACCTCGAAGCCAACCTTTGCAATCGGAAAAATTTTGCAGATGTATTTTTCGTCTTTTGAATATAATAATACTTGTTACCAATTATATAAAAGAGCAACATTGATTGAAATACTTAATGATACAATATTTTTAAACTTTGTATTAATGTCAGCACATGCTTATTTGTCATTTAGCTCTCCATACGTAATGAAATATTTAGATGTTTTACATAAACGAATATTTTCATAGGTAAAAGAATGCTGAAAGTTAAGACATAGAACGTAAATCTCGCCTGAATACTAAAATAAAAGTCAAAGTAGAACAAAAACAGCGTTTGCAGTGGATATGAATGTTATAATTATCTAGAGAGCCTGTATACATCGCTACAAGCATTTTCCGAAAAGTGCTTGTGTTAGCTCAGCGGTGAGCCGTTGGATTTTAAATCGTAAGGTTGAGAGTTCGATTCCCATATGAGTTAATGTTTTTTATGAAATTCTATTTTTCGCAATATATAAAAAATTATATAAAATAATTACATTAAAATAAATCAGTTATATATATATATATATATATAAAAGAATCATTGTAGAACATAGTAATTATTATGGTTAAAATATAACATCTGAGATAGATGTTCACAGTACGTCGGTATTATGTATGAGAATGTTAAATACAAATTAAGAAAGTCGTTTAATAGCAATAAATAAATTATGTAGTGTATTTATTTCCAGCTATTTGTCATCAAGATTCATATTACAACATGTTATTTATGTTCTTGAAAAATTATCCGAGGCGTAAAGAGAGGGTATAAACAGAGAATTTAAAGGCGGAACGCTCGCAAGAAATTCATGAACCCCAAAGGCTACGTGAGCAGACTGGATTTGTCCTTGTGAAGCAGCAGAAAGTCTTTACATAGATTTTCAATTGAATACCTGATATATTCTTTTGGAATGTGGAAGTGCTGATGCCTTGGGTCGCTCCTTCTCTTTCGCTCGCTCGCTGACTCTGAATTTATATCTGTATTTATATATATAAAAGTGGATGTATGTGTGTGTTTCATCATAATTATATGTCTGGTGCAATTTTAACCATATTTCGTACAGTCTGGAAAGAGTATTGTCGGGATACATATCAAAAATGCTGGAAACGATCGATATTAGTTTCGTGGTCGCTGACGTAAATAGTTCTGCTTTCAATTCAAGTCCAATTAAGCTACCATTAGCACCCAGTGTGGTTACGTAGCAATAAAAAAATATCGAAATCAACCGATATTAGAGTCGAATCGTAAGTTTTCAGCGCCGCTACCAGTGCCGCATTCTCCATTAGTCCAACTAGACCCGTGCCTGAAGGGAAACATATTTGTAGCGCGCAAAGTTTAAAAATTAAATAATATTTTTATTTTTTCGTATGTAAAAGTTAAAAAATCAAGAGGAAATATACTATTTCATGAACAATCCTCTTTAACTATTCTAATATGTTTAATGAAACCGTAAGAAATCTAAAAATAATTCCGAACATTTTTCCCATTTGATATTTTTTGTTACGTAGTTGTAGCTGTAGCATCTAGTGAGTGCTATTTAACTGTAATAAATTCACTAATTAAGCATAAGCTTCGAATTGTTTTATTTTCAAGTTAGAGATCAAGGGGCGGAGAAATATGTAGTTTTCGGGTGCGCCGAGAGCTTCTAAATGCAACAGTGGTCGCTAAATTAATTGGTAGAATTTTTAATGTTATTTAAGACCAAATTTAGTCCTAGCGGCGGCAGTATCCGTTTGCTCTCCTAGAAGGAATGAATGGGTCTGACATCAAAATTATAAAAAAAGACCGACATTAGTGTCGAATCCAGAATTTTGGGGGTCGCTTAGATGAAGAGTGGCACTCCAGATGCCATGTAAATTAAGACCCCATTAGCACCCTGAAGGAATGTGTGAAATTGTGGCATGTAGACGAAATTGAAAATGACCAATGTTAGTGCCGAATCCATATCTTTCGGGGTCCCCAAGTGCATTGGAAGCAGTTCTGATGACCTTTAAGTTCAACTTCAAGTAAGAGTAAGATCCCCTAGCACATCTAATAAGAAGTGTCGAAGGGAGTAACATATACAATGATTCGAAACGACCGATATTAGTGTAGGGTCCATAGTTTCGTTATCACTGAGATAAGTAGCAACACTTCTGAACTAACATGTCAGCTGGATTTTGAATTTACAGGGGCAACATTGAAGGCATTGCTCGCATAGCTCTAAGTATTTTAATGTTTCCGTATAAATTAATATTACAGTGTAACTCCGGAATCCCTGGGACAACCTTTACCAAACTTTGGGGACATAATGCATTCAATCTAAGAAAATATTGTAGCAGTATGAAGTTATGGAAGTTGGGAGGTGTGACATGTAAAAATAATGTATAACGACTAATCATAGTGTTTTATCCATAATTTTTTCGGTCGTTGAGATGGATAGCAATATTCCCAATGGAGTTTACATCCAAATTCATCCACATCTTCACAGGATGATGGCCTGAGAGAGCTAAAAATAAAATCTCAATAATTACTGAAATATTTGTCGAATTCGTAGTTTTCGGGGTTGAGTAAACGTTTCGAATAACGTTTGGAGGTAGTTTGCACCCACTTCAAGATAGTCTTTTTAATCATATCAATTTCACACCGTGAGAAGAAATGAGCATTTCAACTATTATATTAAGCCAATCTTCGCAATTGATGAAAGAGTTGTGCGGATGTATGTTTCGTCTTTTAAATGAAATAAGACATGTTAAAATCAAAGATGGACTGGGTCAATGGGTCGGCTGGTAAGTGGGTGAAATGGGTCAAGATTTCTGAGTGAGTCAGTGGATCGTGGGTCAAAAGGACGTGAGCTACTGCTAAACACCACTCACCGTGACTCATACTGACCCACTGACCCATTCTGTTCAGTGCATTGTACACAGCATCTTCTGAACACTGGTGAACTTGTCTACGTTTTACTTTCAACATCTCCATTTTTCTTCTTTGTTTCATTTGTTTCTAATGAAAAAAGTTCAGGCACTTTTGATTTTGATATTTGCAATTGTAAGAGTGGCAATAGCAATAGGAGTTCGATTTTGACATGCAGTCTGTGAGCTTTTAGATTAGCTAACTGCTGGGAAAAATATATTTGAATTACCTGTAATATATGAATTAATATGTATAAAAAGTTAAAGTGACTATGCGTGATGATCACGGTCAAATTGAAAAGTCGCATGAAATAACGTTTGGTATATAATCAGGCCCCAATCCCAACTGGGAAACTTAGGATGTATCGAAAAAACTTTTTTTCTTCGAAATCGTGTTATCCTTAGTGGCCAATTTTGGCCAAATGTGTTTAATATAACCCAGAAATATTTCAAATTGATACTTCAATTTCTTGAGGTGCCGCCATTGGCTTGCAATTCGAAAACAAATTATGAAGTCATAGATTTTTAAAACAACAAATGAAATATTTATTACTTTTTCAGTATTTCCCTTAGTAATAATTGTTTTTCAAATAGTTCAAATACAATGAAAAAAATTGAAATCGTTAGCTCTGTTTATGAGGTGCCACCATCTCTTTGACTTGGAGGGGAATCGATAAATTTACAATATTTGTGTGTGGCATCTGCCTTCACTGCAACTCAATTATCGAAACAAATTGCCTTGCTCAGACATAACAATCAGTTTGAGGTGATATCACATTTAAGTGTTGTGCTTTTGCTAGTTTGGTAACGTTGACGCATAATATTGTTTTTTGCTTGATCTCAATTGTGTACAAGCCTGTGGCTCTTTCCATATATATTTGTGAGTGCACAATTGTTTTGCTTGTGTCAACATGGAATTGGAGAATAAGACTCAATTAGTCAGAGGACAAAAAAACATTATTCACGATGTTATTGAGTCTCCAGAGGAGTTTGTGTTCAACTGTCTACAATAGAACGTGTGTTGAAACAATTCCTGTTAGAAAAGAGAAACGAAGTATAATTCCAGTTCTAGAAGAGATCGGCCAGCCTATGACATTACTTACATAGTTGCTTCTAAAAAATTCAAGTTTGGAAGAAGCCATATATAAGTGAAAAGCTAATTTAAGTCAACAACGAATTCTTGCCTTAATTCTTCAATATCACGAAAAAGTTCGTCAGTTCCTAAAATCAGTGAAAAAATCCAACCAAACATGTGACCACAAAATAGTACAATTTCACAAATTTTCCAGGGAAACCTTACTTGATATTGCTTGGTGTAAATGTGCTGATTCACTGTTTCACCGTAAATGTGAAAAAGGAAGACGAATGCCAAAGTTATAAGTGTCATTTCTTCTTGATCAAAGAACAGAAAGGGAAAAGATTATAGGAGAATTAGACAAAAGTGAATCTAAACTGTTTATGAAGCGGTATAAAGGAACCAAAAAACGTGTAAATGAACATTTAAAACAAGTTGAACAAACTTTACACAAGGAAAAAGGAAATCTATATTAAGAGAGTGGGTGACAATTGCTAGTGGAATTTTGCGGTTGCTTTTACATCGAAAAGGAAAATCGGTCAAAAGAGCTCAAGACTATGGTTTCCTACATAATGAATATTTATGCTTCTGTATGGTTCTATTACAAAAGTGAACCATCGTGCACACGAGGAGCTAAACATTTATGGAAACATGTTATTTCGTAGATCTATGGATTCAAATGCTAAATCAATCATAGATCGAGTCATAATACGAAATGCATGCTTTAGTTATCCCGAGAATTTACTTCGGGCAATCATATTGAACACAAACAAGGGCGCCCATGTTGTGGTTTCCAAGGGGGGCAAATATAAGCAAGATTTCAAATATAGTTTCAAATTTTGCTATAACTAATGTAAAAATTCTATTGGGCGTTCGATATTCCCAAGTACGATTTCCTCCTAGAGGCAGCCAGCGCCCCACCTTCCTCCCCCTGATGCGCGCCTTTGAACACAGATGTGAACATATGAATGCTAGGGTTGGGGAAGAATTTGAAAACAAGAACATTATCCTTATCTATCAGTGTGACAGTATTCAAAGTTGATGAGGTCAAAGTAGACGCGAAAACCTACATTGATATGATAAACTGGTCTGAGTGTGTCTTGACGGAGCCACTACTAACGCAACACCTAAGCAAAGATGAGCTGCAACATAACATAAAAATGACAACATTTCCAAGTGAATAAGTAACAACTTTTCCTTGCCACTCAATCATTAAAACGTACGATAAAATTAGTGACAGAAGAGGCTAGTTCTGTTTGGAGTGCAGACGCTCACCATGGACTTACTTTGGCAAATTCAAAATCTCGGGAGTCGATACCACAGTTCACAAAGAAATCAGAATGCAAATTAAAAATGAGTAACTGAACGTAAATATTAGACATAATTTGAGAACCAGTAATATAATCTGCAACTACAAAATTAAGAGTGGGAGGGAGGACGGAACTCGAACTGCAGCAACCTTCATCGTAGTGAGTTCTGGGTCATTTCCAATGGAATAAATTTATTTGCAAATGATTTAAGTGTTGCAGGAACTACAATGTTGTATCTCAACGAGTTTCCTGCAACTATTAAAATATTATACCAACTGTATGAATGTATGAAAACTGGAATACTTTTCATTTTATTGATTTTGGACTCCATCGTGTCTGATACTTGACAAAAATCACTAACATGTTTAAATGTGTTTGTGAAATTCTTTTACAAATATACATTAATACACAAGATAATTGACTTCCCCCCCACAGATCAGATGGATGCTGACATCTCAAAAAATTGAAGTAGAGTCTTGAAATCTTTTTACAGTATATTCAGACTGTGTGGAGAACATTTATTACTACGAAAGTAGAACATAGTGTAAGGTTATAATATTTCATTTCGGGTCTTAAAAATCTAAGATTTGATCATTTTTTAAAAAGTTTCAAGCCGCTGGCAGCATCTCAAAACAATGACGTATCGATTTGAATTTTTCTTTGTTCTATTAACCACATTTGGCCAAAAATGGCAATTAAGGGTAACAAGGTTTCGAAAAAAAGGTTTTTCGATACACCCTAATACATATCCTTAGGAGGAGTAGGGGTTCGAATTTTTGCAAAAAATGAACATCTCACAAGCCATTTAACTTAGAGAGCTGCAATTCACTATATAACTCTTTATTGAAAATAAAGGGGAGGGGGAATTTTCTATATATTGAAAATTGGTAGTGGATTGGTTTGTAAAAATAATCGAAATCTTTTGATATTAGTTGAGAAACAAATTGAGAAATGAAGACTACAGTTCTTTGCGTTTTATTCCCATTGCTTTCTATTATAATAATTGCTGAAGCTGGTGTTTAATATATGCAGCGTTCAGAGCATAAGGCAATCAAGCTATAAGTTGTGAGAAAAATGCCACAAAATTTGTATTCCAAGCTTAATTAGATGGGTATTTTTTAATTACTACGGTATGCCTAATTATATGAAAAACTAGTTTATCTTTTTTTCTACGTTGGTCTACTTTATCTTGAGACTCAAATTTCATCCTATTTTCTACTGAAATGTATCTGTAAGCCAACAAAGAAATAATTATATATGATAAATTTAAATTCATCTTAATTCGGAAGATGAGAAACACTTTACCATTGTATATCGTAAAGGTTACATCCACCGGTATTGTAATAGAGAGGTGCTTGAGCAATTGACAGTAGGAATTCAAATTCCGATAAGTGATAATTTCGCAGTCTTGTTTTATTACAAGTGTAACCTCTTTAGTCAATGCAGAGGAGGACGTGGATCACTGGTCAGAGTTAATGACGATGGGTTTTGTGGGTCGGAGTTAGTCACAATGATTCAGAGTGGTTAATAGCTGGTGGTGGGTCAGAGTGGGTTAATGGGTCATTTGGGTTGTGGGTGATAGTAGGGCATGGTGAATCGTGGATCAGGTTTTCATTGACCTACATCATCTCTGGTTAAACTGGTACTGAAGAGAAGAGGCACCGCGGTAGCTCAGTGGTAGAGCTTTCACCTCTGGTGTTTGGGGTCCCTGGTTCGATCCCAGCTCGCCCCGTGTGGAGTTTGTGCTTGACAATCACCGTGCTGATGGGTTTTTCGGGGTTCTCCCTTTTCTTCCCACTTTTATCATTCCACCATTTCATTCACTTCTCATCATCATCGTCTCGTTTAGGCTAACCCACACAAGCGTGGGATGTAAAACTGAAAGTTTTCATTTCATTTCCAGAAGAACCTGAATTTTTCTTTTTTCATTAGAACCAAATGGAAAAAGAAGACAAATGGAGGTCTTGGAAGTAAAACGTAGAAAACCTTATCAGAGTTCAGAAAGTGCTATCTAAAAGGCACTAAGCAGAATGGGTCGGTGGGTCAATGGGCCAGTGTGAGTCACGGTGAGTGGTGTTTCGCAGTGGATCACGTCTTGTTGACCCACAATCCATTGACCTACACACAAATCTTGACCATTTGACCCACCGACCCACTCAATCCCCGATTTTGACATGTAGTATATCATTTTAAAGACGAAACAAACATCTACAACTTTTTTGTCGATTGCGAAGGCTGACTTGATACATATACTAGTTGAGATGGTAATTTCTTCTTAAGGTGAGAAATTAATACGATTAAAAATCCCATCTTAAAGTGGGTACAAACTATATTCCAAAGTTATTAGAAACGCTTTCGCGACCCCAGAAAACTATCAATTGGACAAATATTATGTAAGTTTTTACATATTATTGGTCATATCTCCGAGCCCCTCATCCTGTGAAGATGGGGATGAATTTTCATATAACGCCATTGAGTGCTTCACTATTCATCTCAACAACCCAGAAGACAATGGATGACACTCTACGATTAGTCGCTTTATACTATTTTTACATGTCACTCCTCCCAACGTCCCTTGGAGTATTTGACTTCCACAATATTTTTTCTTAGATTGAAAGTAATATGTCTCCCACGTTAGGTAAAAGTTGTTCCAGACACTGCGGAGTTTCGCTGGAATATACACTTATACATACATTAAAATATTTAGAACTGTGTGAGCAACGCTTTTGCTGTTGCCCCTGTAAATTCAAAATCCATAGTCGGTCATACGAAAACGTGATATTAAATGCCATTGCAAATGTAATAACTTAAAGAACCCAAACTATGTATTTGACACTAACCTCACTCACTTGAGACATTTTATTTTTTATCCTTTATCATGCGTCATGACGATGGGCTCTGAATCGATTGAGTTGATTTTGAGTTTAAAGTCCGGTTCAGCAGTAAGGCTATGTGAGACGTAGACCAACTAATTAACGTGTGATACATGATTTAAGGCGCAAATTTAATCAGAAGAACAATGGTGACGTTAATTTTGATTTACGCGCAATTGTTAAAAGTTTACAGGGAATTTAAATATTGTTGCAGCATATGTATTAGTCCTTTACCCCACCTTGTAAATTTTGTGTTAATGATAATAATTAAACAAAAAGCAGGTGGATAAATATTAGGTCTATGGTAAGAGTTGCCTTGATGGCGGCCATGTTCAAATCCGCCATTTTGAATCAGACAAAAGTTTTAAACAAAACGCATAACAGTGACATCTTATTAATAGCAAATTTTACCATAAATCCAACGGTATAACCATTTTTGCTTTATCATTAACCAGCACAAAATTAAATGGGAATAGAGTAATGCAAAAGATGACTTGGGCTAGAAGTTAATCAGAAATACAATTGTGTCGTAACAAATGCTGGTCAATGATAAAGCAAAAATGGTTATACCGTTGGATTTATGGTAAAAATTTGCTATTAATAAGGTGTCACTGTTATGCGTTTTGTTTAAAACTTTTGTCTGATTCAAAATGGCGGATTTGAACATGCCGCCATCAAGGCAACTCTTACCATAGACCTAATATTTATCCACCTGCTTTTTATTTAATTATTATCATTAACACAAAATTTATAAGGTGAGGTAAAGGACTAATACATATGCTGCAACAATATTTAAATTCCCTGTAAATTTTTAACAATTGCGCGTAAATCAAAATTAACGTCACCATTGTTCTTCTGATTAAATTTGCGCCTTAAATCATGTATCAGATGACCCTATTCCTATTTTAAAAACTTAATCTTAATTCAAAATGGCGGATTTCAAGATGGCCGCCGTCAGGTATACCCTTACTATATGACTTTCCCCTAGTCCTAATATATATCCATATATTTGTTATTCACCTTTCGTCGTTACAAGAGGTCTTACAGAGCTTTTACCTCCAACTGTATGAAGACTATTCTGTACTTTCATGTGATATTCTGGTAGCTGTATCTCCTAAGCCCCTGGAGCTTCGCACCTACAACTTCACTGAAATACTGACCACATTTAGTACTACTTTCTCATATGTGTCTCAGTCAGCAACTCGATTCACCCAAACGTAAGGTTTACTTGTTAGAAATTTTTTGCCTCGAAACGACAGTAAAGAATGCGTTCAACCTTTTTGAGACAAGGTGTACATACTGGAAACAATATGGGTGTTTTATTATGTAATTCGCTAACATCTTATAACAATACAAAAAATGAAAAAAAAAAGTATACAAAAACATGCTTTACTACAGTACAACGAATTTTTCGCTGCTGGAATTACAATTTTTCTCGCTGTATGACGTTGCACCATGTATAAATATTGGCACTTTATTAAATCAGTATAGTAGTCACTTTGCAAAGAAATAGTTTTGGGAAAAATTTTCTTGATCGCTACGCTAGCAACCCAAAGTTTTCAATGACTCATAACAAGTTTTTACTTATTATTTAAAAACGGAGTTATTTTACAGGGTATTTGGAAAGTCCTTTACCACCCTTTTAAAGTTTGTACGGATGTATTTATATTGAACTTGATGTAGAAACTATGCAATAAGGCTAGGGCAAACTTTTAGGATGATGATTCGCGGACGACCAGCAATAAGACTAGGGCAAACTTTCTGGATGATAATTCGCGGACGAACGCCATCTTGAATTTCATTTTTATATTCCAAACGATACGTGGGTCATGTGATAATTGCCCTTAGGCTAGAATTTGCTCAGGATGTCAAACCGGAAATCAGATTTCATGTATCTTTATATGGTGAGAAGTTATGGACAACGACAATTGATATCTACCTGTTTCACAGTGTGCTGCACATGTGCTCCGTGCTGGCTAATGCACGTGTGCAGACGCCTCTCCCAATGCTGTGAACACAGAGCTGGGGACATTTGCTCACGGGCAGTAGGGTTCAGCGAAAATTGACTTTTTCAATTTTTTTCAAAATCTATATTTGGCTAGTGCAGAGAAGTTGCTGAATGATCTCAAGAACAATTGTGCAAATTTTCAGTTGATTTCGTTGTTTTGATCTCCCGCCAGGGGCACATTTGGCGCTCCCTTCAAAATATTGAAATGTAGACGGCTTTTTTGCATTTTTGGGCATTTATTGTGCTACTTTTTGAAGATATATCAATATTTCGTATAACGTTAGAGTTGTTATTGCTCGAACTTTGAAACGGTTTGATGTTCATTGTCATTGTTTCGCGTTTTTAATATTCTTTCGGGCAAAATCTTATTTGTAAGGAACAATCACAAGTTTTCGTATTTAAGAATCTTTGAGTTGATTTATGGGCACTTTTGCTCTTATAGGTTCTCCGGGGTAAATCACCCCAAGCCATTACTCCGAACAATACCAAGAGTCACGAACCCGAGAAATCTCAGATCGGAAATGTTTCAAAGAAAATGTGTTTACCTCAGGTCTTTAAGGCTTGAAGAGAACATAACATAACCGAACAAACACAAATTGCTACTAAAAGTATTTATTAATAAAAATGAAAATAAGCAAAAAATATATAAAACGAAATAACAATAACTGACAAAGAACTCAAGAAATTAACAGCAAAGATTAAACCTAGATCAAGATTATGTCACCCTTTAAATTACAGTAGAGCCATTAGGGCAAAAAGATAATTGGCAATATGTGTATGACAAAAGGCACCTTTTCTAGTATTTGTATCTAGAAAGTGTGTAAGTCATGGCTACTAGAAAATTTTAAAACATTACTTAAGCCATGGGAAGATTAATGTTGTCGAGGGAATAGTAGTTACGATTATAGCAACTTAGTCAATAGCAGAATCAAAGACATATTTACCTCATATATATATCAGGTGACATCCCACGAGGATCGAAACTTATCTGCTGGTAGTCGGAGAGTGGCTCCGGAATTTTATATATTTTTGCTTATATACTTTTCGGATAGGGTCTTGGCCAGAACATACAGTCGACAATGTTAATTGACGTAATTGATAACAAAGGTGGGGATTGAATAGTACGATTAGGCGGAGATTATGGCAATTTTTTGACATGTTTAATCATGATTGGTATTGAACTCGAATATCAGAGCATAGGTGGGACGACATACAGACGTAGGAAGAATATCTGTTTTCCGGATTTTGTTTTCCCCTTTTTTATTCCAGTATCGGTGATGGCCATACTTCTGTGGTTGGCACGACCACATTTTCCGTACGATACGTTTCCCGTAGGAAACCACAGCCAACAGGGTCAGTCGATCACATCGCAGTGATTCATTTAGTTTTTTCTTCTTTTGTTTAAAAAAAATCTTCTTACTGCAGTGTGTATCGTAAGTATCAGACACATGGACACAAGAGAAAAGAATGCAAATGTTATCTCTGACAATACAGGAACGTAATAATGTTATGATTGAGAACAAAAACCTTACAAAAAGCAAATTATAAGTGATTACAATGCATTATGTTTCAGCAAATACAATACAACCAATTAAGATAAAATGTATCATACATTATACAGTATATATTATCATCGAACTAATTTAATAACCAAACAGTTTGTCTCATTGTTTTAACTGCATGATTGTTGAACATTTACTGTAATATTTAAAGAACAATTTCATAAGGTAATTAATTCTAACCAATATTTATCAAATACAACCAAAATAATTATATTAGTTTAAACGAACATACAACTAATATTAGGATTGTAATAAATCCTTTTCATTTAGACAATTGTACTACTATTAGAGTTTACTGGCACCTTTGATTTTGCACATATGAGAGACAACAAAATAGTTAATATGAGAGACGGACTACCTATTAATTAAAAATATATTTAAGAAGTGTTAGGTAGAAAAAAGACTTAAGAAGTTTCTTAAATTTAATATTTTACTTTCCAACACTGCAATCATAAACATTAATGGAAAAAAAATTCTCTACAGCCTATTTTCATTGAACTTATTCTGCATTAATTATTTAATAATGAAATAATTATCCTCACACACACAAGTTTAGTTAGTTTGTAAGCGAACTCGGATGTTTATTTATCATATACTGATATTCATCAAGCTAATTTAGAAACTATATTTCCTTAATTAAAATTTTCGAACTCTCTAAGATAGAGGTATTTCTAGTGATCAGAACATACATTAAGTTAGATTCGAATACAATTCATAATTAACACAATAAACAACGTTGATTAAATTACTTGTATGATTATATGCGATTTCCTTATGAATATGAAACATGAAATATGCTAGTATCACTTATTTAATGATTTTACCTATAGATAAATTTTATTGCTTAATTAATTATTGACACTCAATTTGAATTAAATTACTTAAAATGCAATTACATAAATTAATTGTTAGACTGAATTACATTCATGGATTATTTCAGTTTCATTCCGTGACTTTTCTTACACGTTACACACATTTCTTTTTAACTGTACTGATAAAAGCATATTTAGTTATTTTTTATAACCTAACCATTATCATTTAGCATCTATGCGTTCGTAAATTACTGTTTAATTACGTCACAAACTCCAATTACCGATTTCAATCTTAATATTGTAAGACATTATCACAGGAATGATGTGTTTTTGTGATGTTTCCTACTAGAAAATTACACATTTGGAGCTACTTTTTTTTTAATTGGTTAAACCAAATTCCTTTGTTTCCCTTTTTGAAATATGTTCAGTTAATCAGAATTTATTTAAGACAATTGAGTTGAAGGCTCTCCTTGCAAGTATTAGGTTGAAAACATACTACAATACCTTACGCGTGAGATGATAGTGACAGTAATGTGCAATAGATAGTACAGTTAATAGGTATTGACGTTACATCATGCAATACATATTTTCAAGTAGATTACTACAGCCTTTCTCTGGGAGGTCTTTTCTTTTTCTTTGTTCAGTTTAACATATTTGAGGCATTTTTTACATATTTACAACATACATAATAATCTAATGTTAATGTTTAGTTAACGATTTGAAATGGATAGAAGTCTATATCTTTTATGTCGTGTCATCAAACAAGGACTAGATTCGATTCCAAATAAGTTAGTTTTAGCTGAAAAACAAAGAAAATTTTAGTAACGAATACATCATTATAGCAGTCTATACGCATTAGCTTAGCAGATAGTATATCAGGACTCATAATAGGAAGGTCAATGCTACTTCCGCTCTTAATGCTACTAATGCTATAAAGCGGCCTTGCAGTTGAGATATTTCCGTTCTTAATACTCTGAATGTCTACGTTTTCAGAATGGTGTGCGTGAGATGAATTCGAAACAGACGAATCCAAAATTGTGCAAAATTTCTATATGAACGTGAGGCGAATATATTCGCATTCCTAAATGCATAACAGGTGTATTCTTGTAAATTAACATTGAAAGTGATATGAATTCTACCAAAATTAAAAAGGATCACTGTGCGTTCTCTAAATGTGTTATATTATCGCTTTTAAAAATGATATAGTTTTTAAAATCTCTACTCTTAAATTATAACGTTGTAACGACCTTCGTATTTTGAGAGCGATTGACTATTGAAATCAATTAAATTGTAGCAGTGTTTTTTCTTTAATTTCTTTATTTTTGTTACAGCAATTTTGTTACAGCCACCTCCTCCTGGTTAATTCTGGTTTACGGAAGCATATGCAAAGGATATTGTGCACTTGCAGAAATGCAGAGTACAATTATACTTTACCCCCTGAAGTAAGCGAAGGGCTGCTAAATAAATATTATTATGTGTATTCCGAAAAATGCACGGGTACTGCCAAGTATGAATTTTTAATAGAAAATCCGGTTTCCCACCAAAACCGTCTCAAAAGCGAGAAAAAGTCGCTATGAGTACTAAGCATTTTTAATGTCAGTATCATGACAAGTCTAACGATGTACAAAACATCGATATATCTTTAAAAAATGACGTGGTAAATGCAAAAAGTTCAGAAACGTCTAAATTTGAATAATTTGAAGGAAGCGCGAAATTTGCCCCTGGTGGGAGATCAAAACATTAACGAAATCGGACGAAAATTTGCACAATTTTTCCTGAGATCATTTGACAACTTTTGGACAGGCCATTCAACTGGCCCAAGGTGACCAATCCATGCCCCAGGAAATTCTTCATCCAGATAGTGACGCACTCGGATGCCAAAGTTGGGAGGCGTGCCGTCTTGTTAAAAAAAACGGGGAATGATAAATCTTCCGACATCAGACCTGGCAGTATCTGATCATCTAGGTATCCTTCAGTAATTAAAATTTTATGAATGAAAAAAGAACCCATAATTCGTGTCCCCCATATACCCGCCCGCACTATAACCCTCTCTGCACCGATTACACTAGTTAACAAATTTAAACTTTTTGTTTGTTACATGAGAAAAATCACCTGATCTTAAAGGAACTTTTTGCGCTGAATTCGAATATGCACTCGGTTTCTCTCCATCACGTACAGTTTTCCCGTAACAGAGGGATTTTCGGGAAATTCCCTCAAAAATTTCCCTTTTTCAGATATTTTATTTCCCTAGCTCCTGTCCCCTTACATATAGTAACATAAAAATTATACCTAAGTATACCTTGATTTATATTTAATAAACCCTAAAAGTTTCGTAAAAATCGCTTTGTTCTTTCTAGAGAAATAAATATATTTGTATGTATACTGTGTGCACTGTTTATTGCACCTGATAGTAATGCTTTCAGATCTCCTGAGTTGGGGTAAAAACGATTTGCTTTATTACTACAAATACAGACATAAAAATGAATATTTACAATAGTCAACAACACACTTGTATTGCTCTCTGTAAATTAGAAACGTGTATAAAAATAGAATGTACTTCCAACGTATATTTTTTTTAAACGTACAGTATATGTATATCTTAATACATATATATACAATTCTCCAAGTTTTTTCGTTTTGTTCATGAAATGGTTATCAATATTTGTTATCAAATGTAACAGAATGCAAAAGAAAGAAAGAATGGAATACAGACTCATTGTTGACAACAATGAATTAATGCAATCTGAATTTTCCACTACGGTATCGTTGCCCCCTTCCCCCGCGCATTTCTTTCTTTCTTGTGTTCTCGACACCTGGTGAGGGAGTTTTGTACATTTTTATATTGACGTGTGGTTTAACACTACTTCACTTTCAAAGTTGTCTTTGCTGCTAAGAGTGCTTTCATGTTTGATCTTAACGGCATTATACCCAACTAAGACCAGAAGTTTAGTTTGTGATCAGTACAATGGCGTCAAGAGGACGGCGTTCGTGTGTTAACTCATCAAATAGTTTTTGTTATGTGTGTGGCCAGTTTGTAGTTAAAGGACAGTGTAGATCCATTACGCCATCGGTGAAACTAGCATATTATATATATTTCGGATGTCGTGTGGGAGATCAGGACAAAACTTGGGCACCCAACATAATTTGTGCGTCGTGCTACGTCACTTTACTTGCATGGGCCAAAGGGAAAAGGAAATTCATGAAATTTGCTGTACCAATGGTGTGGAGAGAACCCACCAACCATCTGGATGATTGTTATTTTTGTCTCACAGTAGTTAAGGGACATTCTAAAAAAAAGCAAATACACAATAAGTTATCCCAACGTTAAATCCGCAATTAGACCTATTCCGCACGGGGATGAACTTCCACTTCCCGAGCCCCCTACCAACTGGGAAGAGATATGGCCAAAAGACTCTGATGATGATCATGACCTTGATGAACCATCGACATCAACATGTACATCCAAGGATCCAACTTTCATCCCTGACAGTTCGCGAGCCACATTTCATCCGGCAATGTGAACTTAATGACCTAGTCCGTGATTTGCACCTGACAAAACAAGAGGCGGAACTTCTGGGATCAAGGCTCCAGCAGTGGAACTTATTGGATGCAGAAACGAACATATCAGTGTACAGGAAAAGGCATGTTCAATTTTCAAGCTATTTCTCAATGCAAGATAATGTGTGCGTATGTACGGATATAAATGGGTTGATGGCGGAGCTAGGAATTCCTTACGTTCCAGAAGAATGGAGGTTATTTATCGACGCGTCAAAGGTCAGCCTTAAAGCTGTCCTTTTACATAATGGAAATAAAAAAACCTTCTATACCACTTGCGCACTCAGTGAAGATTAAGGAATCCTATGACACCATGTCAACTTTGCTAAATCTTATAAATTACAAGGACCATTGTTGGCAAATATGTTGTGATCTCAAGGTAGTTGGTATTTTATTAGGACTGCAGTGCGGTTACACGAAGTACCAATGTTTTTTTATGTTTATGGGATAGCCGAGCTGATGACAAACATTATGAAGTGAAGGAATGGGAACCTAGAGTGAATTACGTACCTGGAGAATGCAACGTCAAATACGCTCCTTTGGTAGATCCTAATAAGATATTACTACCGCCACTTCATATCAAGTTAGGACTTATGAAAAACTTTGTCAAAGCCATGGACACATCTGGTGAAGGTTTCAAGTATTTGCGAGATAAGTTCCCTAACCTGAGTGATGCTAAGATTTCAGCGGGAGTGTTTATTGGTCCCCAAATTAGGAAATTAATGCTTGATGATAGCTTTGACAGCAAGTTAAACAGTGCTGAGCTAGCTGCCTGGACAGCATTTAAGTGTGCTGTGCGCAACTTTCTGGGCAATAACAAAGCTGAGAGTTACACAGAAATCGTACAGGACATGATACAGAAATACAAAGAGTTGGGTTGTAAGATGTCTTTAAAAATCCACTTTTTGCACTCCCACGTCAGCTTCTTTCCTGCTAACCTAGGTGCTCTCAGCGACGAACAGGGGGAAAGATTCCACGAAGATATAATGGCAATGGAGAAAAGGTACCAGGGACGATGGGATCCTTCAATGATGGGGGACTATTGTTGGGGTCTTGTTAGAGAATGCAACATTTCTTACAAAAGAAGGAAGTAGTGTACGTTTTTGTAACCCAATGGAAGTTTCATATATTGTGATAGTTTTGATTGTCTTTTCATGACCTTTTGGTACATTTGTATTATTGTTTATTGTAAATTGTCACACTTGTAAATTATATTGTATTATATTTTATATATGTGTTTGTAGTAATAAAGCAAAACGTTTTACCTCAACTTAAGAGATCTGAAAGCATTACTATAAGGTGCAATAAACAGTACACACAGTATACATACAAACATGTTTATTTCTCTAGAAAGAATAAAGCGATTATTACGAAACTTGGAGGGTTTGTTAAATATGAATCAAAGTATACTTAGGTATAATTTCTATGTTAGTATATGCAAGGGGACAAGATCTTGGGGTGTAAAATAAACGAAAAGGGAAATTTTTGAGGGGTTTTCCCGAAAATCCCTCTGTTACGGAAAAATCGTACGTGATGGAGAAAACCGAGTGCATATTCGAATTCAGCGCAAAAAGTTCCTTTAAGAACAGGTATTTCCTTTTATGTAACAAAACCTTTGTTAACTAGTGTTATTGGGGATGGATCTGTCCATACTCGGTACTCA
Source organism: Thermobia domestica (assembly GCF_964235325.1). Taxonomy (NCBI): domain Eukaryota; kingdom Metazoa; phylum Arthropoda; class Insecta; order Zygentoma; family Lepismatidae; genus Thermobia; species Thermobia domestica. Next base: position 184,792,180 of record NC_137456.1, read on the forward strand.
TGCGACTAGTAGCGAATTTTCTGCCTATCCACTTTCCCATTTACGAGAAAGTAGGCTTCATTGAAATCGAGTATCTCTAACGCGAAGTTTGGATTTAGCCGTAGTTGCTCAATTCCCACTCGCTAAACTTCATGTGACTATGTTGATCGTGCTTGGATACGCGCTGCTGCATTTACACCGTATACGGATGTTACTTGTGTCTCTCTAACACCAGATATACTGAACTGGGATTACAATGAAATTACATGAAGAGACGACGTGTAATTCGCTGTGGTGACATCGAGAAGGAGGTCAGCATCGTAGTTATTGTATCGTTCGTTACTATCCACGGTTGTCCACTATGTGTCTGTCCGCGACAGTGCCTTAAAGGTCTGCACGGGCCGGAATTTTTAACCCGGGCCCGGCCCTGCCCGCGAATTTGTAATTTGAGACCACACCCGAGCTCGAAATATGTTTTTGCATTTAGGCACGAGTTCATGTTATAATCAAATACCATTATAAATTATCATTATTATCTACCAAACCATACTTGGTACATTCAAATTAAAGAATAATACAGAAGAAGTCACTTGTTGCTGTTGTGACCGCTTCTCCTTGGATAAATATGTAATATTCTAAAGGAATTTAGAATTCTCAGGATTTGAGACCAACAAAGTATTCGGAGTCAAAAACTTCCGAATTATAATCAATGACTTTGAAATCTTGTCAGATAAAGAAGATCGAATATGGATTTTTTATGAGGATTTGATAATCGACTTCTACTACTATTGGACCTCTCTTTTTGCCAATAACTTCCTTCTGTAATTCCAGGATTTCTTCATATTGTACAATGCTCGAATCCAAAGTTTAGAATTGTGAAAATTCGAAACATCAGGGATATTTATCTTCCATCGTAATTCTATTGGGGTGTTAACTGGAAGTCCAAAAGCAGTTCGAATGGAATAGATTTAGTCCCAGAATGTTTACTTATATTTAATATTTAGTGCAACACTGGAATAAACCTGTACCATTTACCAAACAGGGAACAATACACAATATTCATAGAATAGATTGAATTTTCATTAATTTATTGTAATGCCCAAAATTTCAAAATCCATTAACTATTTTACCATCAATATATTTATATTCTCTAATTTGGAATCCAATAACTCAGTTGTTTTTTTTTTTGTTTTTTTTTTTTGTAAAAAAAAAAAAAGTATACTGATCACTACTGCCTCGGAAACAAATCTGGATACCCCATTTCTCTATTAGTCTGCGCTTTTCTTGCAAGAATATCATTAACATTTACTCTGAGCTTTCCTCCTAATTATCCTGGCAGTCCCAAACAATAATTACCTATTGGAGTAGAGTTTTTTATAGCACAAATTCTTTTCAATAATTTCCCATTCTCTGATAATTATTGACCTTTTTTTATTATTCAAATCCAAAGTACGGCTAACATGAGATAAAACACACTTGGCATGAGTATAGAAGGTTCAAAACATGCAATTCCGTTCCGTTATGTTTTATCCATTTTACTGGTTCTGGGTTCGATCCCTGTTTGAACATAAACACCTGCGAACTCATTTTGCTCAGATAAATTCGCACCAGAGTCTCACCTCAAATAAGGCATCCCGGATTCAAACGTAATCCTATTATAAATATTATTTACTGGAGCAGGAGGTTAAACCAACCTGCTAATATTTCTAACCAAAAGTTCTTACAAACTCAACCCATTATTATTGAAGAATGAATAATCACTTCCGAATCCAAATCAATTTTCTGTCTCTCTATTACTACATTCAGAACCAATTAAATCTCTATTTACATGAAGTAATGAACCACGATTTGGTGGAGTTAAATTCATGACAATCTCACCAAAATTATTGTCAAATACCAATTTGATTCGATGTTATTAAATTTTCAGTTGAACGCCCTTCGGGCATATCAATACACATTCCAAGACTTTCCTCCTGGACATGATTATTTTCAGATACTGTACAATTATCAACAATCAAAGTGTCAAAAACAAACGAATTCATAAATTTTATTTTTAATTATGTAAATAATAATTACACAAATACAAGAAAATCAGGTAGTTCAATCACAAACACACCGAGCCTCGTGGGCAACACAACAATTAAGGAAAAGGAAAACAGCTCTCGTCTTGTGGGCAACACTGCAGCAAGTAAGAACAAACGAGTCTCGTGGGCAAAACAGCAACAAACAACCACAAGATAATTGATCCTCATATTTCAAAATTATTAAACGTATATACATATATACGAGTATAAATAATCAAAATATCAATCAGTAACCGCAGTTCACCTCCAAAGTTAATACAAACCAAACGCTTACTCAGTGCCATGCACCGGGCTTCAGCGAAAAAAACAAATTCCGAGTTGTAGTCAAGAATCTTGTTACGCTCCTTCCTGCCGCTATTCAAACCTCCAGTTACTTTAACAAGACTAATGTTTTTAAGTTTATTCAGGTTGTGAATTTGAATTATAGCAAGCTGCTTATGGAAAGACATGTATTTTTTTCCTAAATATTAAATAGTGTTATTAAATCTTAAAAATAGACTGTCAAATACGCTCACTTATAACAATCTAGTTTCACTTCTATTAATAATAATGTTGGAATTATCAAGGGAATCAAAATCCCAACTCCAACTAGGGAACAATTTACTACAAATATATTTTCTCAAAATTCAATAAAAGTTGATAACAATTACTAAAATGAATAATTAAATTAATAACAAAAGTGGTTATTAAGGAGCCAAGAAAACTCACTCTGCTAATAAGTTAAAGCTTGAATTAAAGACAACAACTAAAATTTTATAAAACCAATTCATAATTAATTCTTGACTCAACATCGAAATTCTTAATTAATTGAATTAACAAATTGCTCTTATATAATCTACAAATCTAATTGGAAATACCGATCAGTTTGCTTCACTAGCGCAAAAATTCCACCATGAAAAATCTAAGCCCATATATATATATATATATATATATATTTTTTTTTTTTTTTTTTTTGAAAAGGATAAAAGGCTTGCGTTTGGCTTCTATTGTCACTTAGACATGTTTAACAATACAAGTTTAGATATGTTCATCTGGCATCATATTGTTAATTTTTTTTACTTAAATTATAAGTTTAATAACAATGTAGTATATGATAATTTACATTATACGAACAAACGATATAATTACCAAATAAAATTTAAGTTCGATAGGAGTTAACCGAAAGCCATCCGTATTCGTGAATTTACTTCCATAAAATTACTTTAGACTTGAAAGCCAATCAAAGCAACGAGTTACAAACCAGATTTACACATTTAAAGACCGATTTATGTTACTCAAATTAAAGCTCAATGGTAGCAACATTTCTAAACACGATGTAAATGAAGCATATAATTAATAAATTATAAACTTAATAAATCCGTCAAACAGCAAGGAACCTATTCGAAAGGAGCAATTAGTTAAGCGAATCCTCGAAACCTACGGCCACTAATTTTCCAAGTAAACAATAGGAAAAAGATCCAACAGAAACCATTTTAAAACTAATTTTTACTTCGTACTTACTGATTCTTTTCACAAGGACGTCTTTGAGCCACTGATTTTTCTGTCAATCATACTTGGTTAGTACTAAATATCCCTTAAGGCTTCAAACAGCAGCGCAACTAAGCATCAAGAATAGGACGCTAACTTCCAAAACTCCAAACAAACTTTCAAAAAATACGTTTGCGACCTTAGATATATAATAATTAAAAAGAAACTAAACAAAGAAATAACATTGTGAAATTCTGACAATATACGATACAAATCTCGTTCAGTATTTCCTCGGGTTTCCTCAGGGTTCCCCCGTTTACTCCTACTTTCTTCAGTCCACCATTTTATTCATTTCCCAACCACCATCTCCTTTAGTCTAACCGGCATATTCGTGGGACGTAAAACTCAAAAATTTCATTTCAATCTGGCAGAACACATTCCCGTCCAAGTAGCTTCGCAGTCGCTACCGATTACGTCACGCTCTTAGGCAATTGACGTAAATTCCCAAGCGGCACACCGACGTCGAAAAGACGTGGTTTTTTTGGTGTAAAACACCGTAAAATACACCGAACATGACGTGATTTACACGTCTTTTCCCACGTGGAAATGTCCGGGAATATGACGTGATTTTTATGACGTCTTTTACACGTGATAGAATATGACGTGATTTCTATGACGTCTTTTACACGTCATAGAAATGACGTGTAAATCACGTCTTTTTTACGTGATTTTCACGTGTAAATCACGTCTTTTTCACACCCTTCATGTGAGTTGGGGGGGGAGGCGTTCTCGAAATGAGGCGGCGAGAAGCAAAGGTGTGTAAGTGACATTTGCAATAAAGTATGGATGTCTCAAAAATGGATTCTGCACAGCTAAATATACAAACTGGATGGTGAAGCTCGTCGCAGTCCAATAGAAAGTCTACCCATGAATGCTCTACGCCGAACTTCATTATACAGTTTTTATATTTTGCTGTGCAGAATCCATTTTAGATACATACATACTCTATTGAAAATGTCACTTACACTCCTTTGCTTCTCGCTGCCTCAAATGTCATGGAAGTCTGACAGGATTGTTCAGTTCCGAATGTCAAAACCATTAGAAATTGATGTGCATCCGCAGTTTTGACATTAGGAATTTCAATCCCATGTACTACCTCGATTATTCGCCACACTTTTGAGGCTATTTATCAGTCCCTATTCAACCGTTTTGCACCAAAGTTAGAGGTTAGGCTACTAGGGCTACCTAGTTTTGGCCCCGTAAATTTTGAAATAGATCGGTTGAATAGTGGTTGAAATAAATAACCCTGAAACTGTGTCGGATAATCGAGGTTCTACTATACATAGATTGAGATTTCTAATGTCAACACTGGATACACATCAATTTATGATTATTTGGACATATGGAACTGAATAATAATAATAATAATAATATCTACTCTAAAACACACAGCTTACAACACATTTTTGAAAAAAATGATAAAAAAGAAAATATCATACTTTTTCTTTCTTCTTAACTGCGTTTTTCTTTCTTTTTTTTTTTTTTTTTTTTTTTTTGACAGTTCTGAACTGATCTCTGGCCGCAACACTTTTCTTGGGTTAAATAAAAAGTCTACGAATAACAACTGGACAACGTTTATTATAAGTAAAAATAATAATGAAAATAAATTTAGCTTCGTGGCTGCTGCTTGATTTTTCACCATTGTGTTGTAATTTGCATAATAATTTACAAGCTCCTATACCAGATAAGCAAGACCACTGGGTTATTGTAATAAATAACAGATCAGGATAGACCCTAAGAACCCTAGATCTTGCCACAGCGAAATGCATCACCACCCTCTTTCGGAAGCACACATTGGGGAACGTCAAAGTATTGTGGTCTATTTGATTGGTCTGTACCAAGATTTTGGAAATTTCGCTTCTCCGAAGGTTCGTATTATCTATGGATTGGGGATTTCCATATCCAATTGACCACCTCTAGTGTTGTTGATTTCTATTTTTTTAGTATTTGGATAATAGCCTATTTAATAGTACATATTCGCCTCTTAATGTGTGGTATTTTTACCTACACATTAAGAAACGAATATACAATAGCTATCGAGGAATAATTATATACCTAATGCAACAGGAAAGAAACGGCAGCGCTTGCTCCACGAAAGGATAAATTTAAAGCCATACATTAAAAAGAAAACCGAGACGCATTGGATCGACTTGAAAAACATAAAAAAAAAACCCTCGAATGTAAGACTCACCCTTGGCGAAAAAAAAAGCCCTACATAACTTAAGAATGAGAAAAGACGAATAAACATGGTAAAAACAAAGAATGAAATGGAAAAATAAAGGAACATTGTACTTACAGTCCTAAGAAAATGAAATGAAATGAAATCTTTGAGTTTTACGTCCCACGCTTATACCGGTTAGGCTAAAGGAAACGGTGATAATGAGAAATGAATGAAATGGTGGAATGAAGAAAGTGGGAGGAAACGGGAGAACCCCGAGAAAACCCACGCACACGGTGTTTGTCCACTACAAAGTTCACTTGGCGGGGGCTGGGATCGAACCCCAAGCAAAAGAGGTGAACGCTCTACCACTGAGCCACCGCGGCCCTTAGTACTAAGAACAATCAACTCATTTCGTCACTGGAATTTATTCATGTGCATTTACTAGTACCTTCTTCTTAATGAAATTACGGTACAACACGTGCTTCCTTAAATTTTATAGCTATCCATTATTACGCTAGTATGCGCACACATACACACAAACACAACCACCCACATCCAACACACACTCACACACACAAGAACAATGGGTTTTATTGACAGTGCAAAATTTAGGACTAAACTTTTATAACTCCAATTTAAGACACCTTTATTTTGGAGGTGGAAAATCGAAAAAGAAAGTACATCTTAAAATTAATTAATCTCTGAGGGATGAAAGCGAAAACACATAACCATTAATTTGAATTCTACATTTATTAGTTATATGTACAATGTGCACGTTTTGTCGTATAAAATAATATTCATACTGTTTGTAATGCAACAAGAAACACTGATTGTCTATATTATTTGTAATACAAACAAGAAATATGTAGACAATGCATATCTGTTGGTTATAATCTAAAACTTACAGAGATCTTTTAATAATATAAAATAAAAAGAATTAAATTTTCCTATAAATTTCGTATGAAGGAAAACACCTTTCATAGTTATTGAAAGTACAGAAATACTGCATCATATCAAAAAAGCCTCACGTGCTTAAGTAGGTTAAAAATGGAGACTGCGGTAAGTATCCCACTTCTTCGTCTATTATATCAGTAGCAGTTTCTTCCATCTTTTAGTTTTCGAAAGAGATGCCTTTACCTTGATTTCCAACAAAGCGAGAAGGAACAGGTCAACATGTTTCAAGCATGCCGAATCCTTTTCATCCGCAAACAACAAGGCAGATGGAAGTGAATATCTTTCTACTAACGTTTTGAAGATTTGTGGCAATTGTTCATTTGAAGATCTTTATTTTTACTCACGAATGATAAGTGTCTTTAAGGCTAGTTTGCACAACGTGAACTTTGCTCTTTTTTCCGCGGGAGTTAAATTTCATCGCCAGCTCTTTGGAAACCAAGCATCAGAGAAAGGTCCCTTTTCCTCCCAACGATGACAAATAGGAACACTGAAACAGAAAAAAAAAAAAATCATGAACAATCATAGTGCAATTTTTCTGGTGCGGAGAAAATTTTAAAAAAATAATTACAATACGTCATGTGCAACTACAATCAATACGCAATAAAACGATTAGTTACTGCACTCGCTTGCATGAAGTCACTTATTTTCAAAAATCCACTTTTAACGGCCTTCCATACAGCGAAATTAAACTACCATTAATTTTAGTTATTCTGTAATAGCTTAACTTTTGATTTTATTGCAGCTGTTAACTCTGATTGTTCAGGAGGATCAAACAAGTTGGGGGATATAAAACTTTATATATACAGATACATGACAAATAATTCTGAAACACTCATAGAAGCCTACATTACGTATGTTCTCATAATATAAAATGCCACTCTAAGACCAACTTTAGGATGTGAGCTAAAAGTGACGATCAAGTATATTGATACGATATTACAACTGACGCAAAAAAAAAATATATTGAGTTTTACGTCCTACAGTTATGTCGGCTAGGCTAAAGGAGACGGTGATGATGAAGACTGAATGAAATGGTGGAATGAAGAAAGTGGGAGAACCTCGAGTAAACCCACGCACACTGTGTTTGTCCACCACAAAGTTCACTTTGCGGGGACTGGGATCATAACTGATGCAGACTGATGTAGTAAGAATAGTTTTTATGGTATGAAACAAAGAACTTTCTAATAATAAAATGATATAGCTACTCATTTATCAAACACAACTAGACAACGATAGAAATTACATGTATTATCTTTCACTACTGCTATGTAACCCCCAAAATGAAGTCAAAATTCCGCATTTACATATCGTGACAGAACTGCGCTATCGGATGCAGCAATCTGACAAGCTGTACACAGGTGGAACTAACCAGAAAAGGTATCCTTCTACTGTGATAAGAAATTTTATCCTGATTGGATACGATTTGGTAAGTTAAATTTATGATGCAAGACGAAACATATATTAGCATTTCAAAATATGACAAAAAATAAAGTGAAAATTACAAACAAAATGGTGTATAACTTATGTATTCCGAAAAATAAAAAATTGTGAGCAAACGCCCCCTCACTTGTTACTGGAGTATTTTTAAAAAATAAGACTTCTAGAACCAGAATTCTGTCACAAGCAGTAGGGTGAAAATCGTCACATTATTTGTTCTGAGCAGGGTTAGAAGTTGCGGCAGTTATTATTATTATTATTATTATTATTATTATTATTATTATTATTATTAATAACAATAATAATAATAATAATAATAAAACTTCTCTTTGGTGAAAATTATATTTTACCCCTATGTTGAGAAAAATATTTTCGGGAAGAGTACTTTTACCCATTCAAAAAAAAAAAAAAAAAAAAAGCGCGAACACTATAGCATGTGATACATTCCATATTAAAGTTTTGCTTATATATAAATGTCAAATAAAATAATTGCTGAAAAAATAAAAACTAATAAACAAGGAAATCTTTAAAAATCTAAAATAATAAATAAATAGTGTATATCTGAAGAAGACAAGGGTAGTTGCTGAAACAGTTACATTTAAATAAAATTGGCGCAGCTGTGGCTCGGTGATAGAGCGTTCACCTCTGGTGCCTGGGGCCCCTGGTTCGATCCCAGCTCACTACAAGCGGCTTTTCTTGGAGTTCTCCAATTTTTTCCCACATTCTTCATTCCACCATTTAATTCATTCTCATCATCACCGACTCCCTTAGCCTCAGTGCCTGATCGTGGAACGTTAAATTGAATATTTCGTTTACATAAAAGTATTGCCTTGTTCAACAATTATTTTATTTTAGTTAAGTACTAATAAAATATTACTACTTTCTTTCCTTTCTTCTTACTCGGCATTTTCTTACATGGGTATTATAAAATAACATGTCAAAAACTCACCTGTCGCAACTTTGGTATGTATGTCATCCTCCACAGTGATATTTCTAGAGCAGCTCGACGAGCAGAAAGGGGTCAGAGTTACGGCTTTCAAGTTCAGTTAAGAAAGATTCCGTGCTAGGTGGTCTGCTGTTGATCAATTCATCATTTGCAGGAGCATTGGCCACACGCTCTGGAAAGTGGGAGTACATGCAAGGCTTATTTTGGCAAATAACATGTATTTACAGCTAGGCTTATTACAACGACTAGATACATTTAACATGAAATGAAGCAGTTTAATTCATGTAAACAGTAAAGTGAGTTTTTACTGCATTTTGTATTAAAAAAAAAAAAAACTAAGAGCTTATAGAGGAAAATGAGTTGGCAGGAAAATATCAGCCATAAATTTCACATGCTTTCTGTTCTGGATATTTTCAGCGTAAAGGACGGTGTGAAGAAGAGTCTGAAATAGTCTCAACCTCGGTGCAGGAATGGTCACTTCTTAAATGGAAAGATACGTAAAATAAATACTGACAAACTTGTGGACAGATAGATTTTATGGATTATTGTCTGCACGTTGTTAACAAGAACCAGGGATCGGAAAATCTTTGAGTTTTACGTCCCACGCTTATGCCGATTAGGCTAAAGGAGACGGTGGTGATGAGTAATGGATGAAATGGTGAAATAAAGAAAGTGGGAGGAAACGGGAGAACCCCGATAAAACCCACGCACACGGTGTTTGTCCACCACAAAGTTCACTTGGCGGGGCTGGGATCGAACCCGGCACCTCAAGCACCAGAGGTGAACGCTCTACCACTGAGCCACCGCGGCCCCATAAGAAGCAGGGATCGGATTTGAGAACGGAGTGAGAGCGTAAAATATCGCATCTTGAACACAAAGAACACAAATGACTACCTGCGTTTTCGAACGCGGACATTTTTTGACGAAAAACACCAAGACAAGTAATTTCTTGCTATGTATTGCTTCATTTAAATTCTGCAACGTGTAAAAAATATATATATATATATATCTTACATTTATAATACAAGCTTGAAAAAATCAAGAGCTCCAATTCTGGGGTAGGTTTTAGTTTTTTTAAAAAATAAAAAAATATCCTACTCTGGGAGTGGCAGCAGATATGTAAGCCCCGAAGCAATGAGGTATGTTTTTTTTTTTTTTTTTTTTTTACTGATGGGACTCCAGTGCCTGTGGTAGAGCGTTCACTTCTAGTGCGTGGGATCATCCCTGGTTCGATCCCAGCTCGTGCCAAGTGGGCTTTGTGGTGGACAAACACCATATCCTGAATTTTCTCGACATTCTCCCGTTTTCGCCCACTTTCTTCATACCACCATTTTTCACATTTCATTATCACCATCTTCCTTAGGCTCGGTGGCTTTCCTGGGGCGTGAAACTAAATATTTAATTTCATTTCTTTTTAATGATGAGGAATTGGTGTTCTAACTGAAAGCAGGTTTTTGACCCAAAGAGACTTCCATTGTTAATGCGCAGCCCCCAACCACGGTCCCTTAATAAGACATTTGGTTTCCTTTGAATCGTTTCACGATTAGCAGTGGAAATCATAATATAGTCATGTAAGGATACTTAATTGAGCTGGAATATATTTTTTTGATCTTCAGTGGCAACATTGATAAGTATCCATCAGCACATGCTGGCACTGGAGTAAGTACTGTAATCTAAAATGCGAGGGAGCTGTCTACTCAATTAATGAACAAAATATTCGAACAGTCAAAAACCCGTTACATTATTATGATTTCCACACCGAATTCTGTAGCACAGTTAAGGTAGCCAAGTGTCTTGTGAGGGTGTGTAGGGCGATGCTTGCAGTTTGAGAGTGCTCTCAACTGGAGTAATATCCTCCCACTGATTATGCACATATACAAGGGGGGCACTACTTTAGCAAACGGGTCTACCAAATATTCATCGATTTTGTGGATTTTTTCACTAAATTTAAGACAGTAGTGCTACAAAAGGCTAAACAAAACATAACTGAGTGAGCGAAGGGGTTAGAACTTCCATAGGGCTCGTTGTTTCTAACTCTGAAGTCATACACGATTGGCATTGCAACAATTGCCGAGGGTCATTTCCCAAAGGGGTTCACTCGAGCAGTCGGTTCTACCTAACAGGAAATTCATAGGTAACATACGATGTGAAACATATTTTTGTGAAGGAATGAAAGTGTGAATGTAAGTAATTAATGTCAGTACACAGCAAATTGAAATGAATTTTGGGCATTATTCGGGAAGACGGTTCTACCAAATTTTGACATATTTCTTACAGTTTTATATCAGGTTAGAACAATGCATTTCTTTTAGCAGAGCATTAACTAAATCAGAAGCTCCATTAGTGCTTGCAGATTGACTTCAGGCCTCAGTACAAATACAGCGTGGACGTAAAGCGTAACAATTTCAGTGAATAAAACATGAACCAATTTATATCAACTCCCCACTAAAAAGCAGGAATAATATATAACCGAGTCAGGGTAGGAGCACAGCAACAGGGTCCGAGCGGCAGCGACGGGATGCGTCCGTAGGGAACAGGCGCGTCAGCGACGGGGAATATACGTCTAAACGAGAATAGTGGAAAAGCACACTTACATATACAATACTTTCACTGATCACTTAAAATTCAATTCAATATGCTGTACACTGACAGTAATTACTTATATTCACACTCTTATTCCTTCATGAAAAATGTTTCTTATAATATTTTACCTATAAATTTTCTATTTGGTAGAACCGTCTGCTCGAGTGAAGCCGCATTTTGAGTGATAGTGAAAGCATTGTAAACGTAAGTGTGCTTTTCCACTATTCTTCTTTACGCGCATAGTCCCCGTCGCTGACGTGCCTGTTCCCTAGGAACGCACCTCCTCGTTGCCGCTCGGGCCCTCTTGCTGTGCTCCTGCACTGATTCCAATAGAATGCATTTGTGCTTTTTAGTGGGCACCTAGCAAAAGTTGTTTCGTGTTTTATGCACTGTACTTAATATACCACGCGTCGGGAAGGTTCTAGAACACAAGTCCCCCCATATAGGTTAACAACTAGATTGGTTCTTTTCTGTACCAAAGTTTAACATTTAATTCACATGTATTGTTGAGCGAGCGTCAGCGAGTGAAGGCGGGTTAGAGCCCCGCACGGCACGTTCTTTTCTGTCTTTGTTACAATTAAGTGGGATGGGGGACCTGTTTTCTACAACCTTGCCTAATGCATCTACTCTATATTTATACTAACCCCCGTGAAGGCAATCTGCAATTAGTAATGGAGCTCCTCATTTAGTGCATATTCTGCTATAGGAAATACAATGCTCTAACCTAACCTGAAAATGTAAGAAATGTATCAAAATTTAGTAGAACCGTCTGTTCCAGTAATGCCTCCAAAAGCATACATTTACTGTTATCTCGTTGTCTCCTTGTATTTAGCAATCTTTCGCCTTGGCAAATAGTACCACAATGCGTGCAGTTTTTATTATACGGATCCATAGTATAAGTAGTAGTAGTAGGAACGGGTTAGAAGAAGCCCCGCGGAGGTTGGTTGGTCCTGTTCTCGACATGAAATAGGCAAACTTTTCGTACATTTTACAATCTATGGATCTGTATAGTAAAACTGCACCACAGAATGACATACTTTCCCATGCATACTCACTCCCATATACGGTTTATTGAGAATAATAAAACATACATTATCATTTTACTACCTTCACTATTAATATTTTATATAGTATTCTACCTAAAATATTTAATTTGATACAGGCGTCTGCAAATGTTAACCTAATGGAGGTATCCTCGTTCTTTCTACGGTATTTTAATACACTGTAATAAGAAACCATAGGCAACCCTGTATGAGGAGCTAATCTTCACAATTATAATACTCAATCTGCTGAATTTTACACAGAATGCACCTAGATAGGAATAGGATAGGAATTATACTTACATGTCTTAAAGCTGACCTTTATCACAGGTGCCTTCAACAAAACACATTATGTATATTCACATACCATCAACACACGATTCTGCAAATGGCTCACGATTCCCAGCATGCACTGCTCGCAGTTACAGTACGGGGAACGTCCGCGCTTTTTAGCACCTAAAAAAGACGTCTATTTTTGGTGATGTTCGACACGTGATTCTTTGTACCATTCTGGCACGTGTTAAAACACGTACAATTTAGGTCATGTTTGACACGTCATTTTTGTTACCATTTTGGTACGTGATAAAGACGTTCCAAATTTTCAAAAGACGTCATTTTGAATTCGAACCCCAAAAAAAGACGTGTTTATGGCGTGACTGTGCTACTTGGGTTGATCTTGACCTTAACGAAAGCTGTACTCCTTGCAAGAGAAGTGTTTTCTAAAGAAGAAAAAAGACAATAAATTTTGCATTATTAGAGTCAACGAATACCAAATATTTTTATTACATTCTTATTTTTATTACATTTCTTTTCCTTTAATTCAAATCCTTAATATTTGTTTTCATGTTGTTTTCATGTTGTTTTCATAATCCTTTCATAATCGTAAATCTTATGATTAGAAATCTCGTAAATATACACAAGATTTTCAGCATCTTCTAGATCTACTCCAAAAGTTTTTCAAAAGCGTATCGCCGCCACACACGCAAGCAAAGGGAGGCTGAAGCCCACAAAGCTCCAGGCAAGCTGGGTGCTTCTTGGTAGGAATCTCGCAAAACTCCATACAAGCTAGTTAAGCGATTGAATTCCCGCAATGCTCCAGATAAGCCAAATGGGTAAGAATCCTCAGAGCTCCAGACAAGCTAGGAGGCTTGGATTAGGTTAGGATCTCTCAAAGTTCTAGGCAAGCTAAGAGAGTGGAGCTGACCAGCAGAAATTGATGTCGATTGTATTATGGCTTGGTGTTTTATACCTCCTCCTGAGCAGCGCTTTCGCTGGTGTTCCTCTTTCATCACATGCCTAAGCTGTGACGATGATTCTTGTCGTCTGCTTCATGTAGTGACTCGCAGTAGAAGAGCACGTGGGTTTGCTAATAAATAAAAAGCACATACAGGGTGGCCCCAAAGAAGGTATACAACACCGTACTGATCAGTTCATTGCATTTTATATCATTTCTTAATTTTATCCATCAAGTAGACTTAGTTTTTTTTTTATTATTTGTTCTTAATGTATTTTTACTTACATTTCAAGCTCGGAAGAGCCAAAGCAAATAAACCCATAAATTAGAGTGTTATATTTGACAAAAGCAGGAGTGTATACCTACTTTTGAGCCACCTTGTATTTATGTTTGTAAATATAACTACGTGTAGGATATTGTAGTCCCAGGCTAGTTCGAAAAACAAGCTAGACGATTATTTTTAGGGAAGGCATTGGTGGTGAGCAATCAGTCCTGAAACGCACTAAAATAAAATTGCAATAAACATTAAAGACATACTGGGAGCACTACACTGATATGATTAATAAGGTTGCAAGACAAAAAGCATAAAATAGTTCCTTTCCCAAGACATGATCTTTAGCATTCACTTCATACTACTCAAAAGAAAGACTGTTTTTGAGTTTAGCGTATACAAGTATTATAAATACACCAATCCACTGATAGTGACATGTGACATGGGGTGTTTGCATATCATTGGTGGGAAGCTTTGGACTCTTCGTCAATAGATGGTGCGTTTGGAGACGACGGTATAACACACAGATAAGAATTAAGAGCACACGCACTATGAAGATTGTTAAGGTCTTTGGTATGATAGCTTATGTATTGTGGAAAAAAGTTTGTCTAATACAATTTTCGTTAAGCAGTATTATGAATAGCACGCTTAAATATAAAACAATTCCAATGCCAATTAAGATAATAATAATGAGACAGGGGCCGCGGTGGCTCAGTGGTAGAGCGTTCACCACTGGTGCTTGGGGTCCCGGGTTCGATCCCAGCCCCCGCCAAGTGAACTTTGTGGTGGACAAATACCGCGTGCGTGGGTTTTCTCGGGGTTCTCCCGTTTCCTCCCACTTTCTTCATTCCACCATATCATTCATTATTCATCATCACCGTCTCCTTTAGCCTAACCGGCATAACCGTGGGACGTAAAACTCAAAGATTTCATTTCATTTTCAATAATGAGATAGCAATTGCGATAATAGTTCAGGAAAAGTAGTCGATAAATGAAAATCAGGCATAGTATCTGTTGAAGATGTTCTTCATGATCAAGTAATGAATGCATAGACGTAATTGTCCTTTGCGAATTTTGCAAATTAAAAGTAAAATGTACATTTGGCTTTTCTGATAATTGGCGAAATACAATAGCAAAGTTCGCTGATAATCCTGTTGGTGGGTTTCAAAGTATCACTAATTATCGACTACAAAGTTCCATATTCGAGAAAATTAGTCACAGAATTGTTTACTGCATCTCCTGCTAACATATGATTCCTTTGTTCTGCGATCCTTACTGATTTTCTATTAGTGAGATGAAGACTCGTGGGAGAATATGAGTTGTCTTTTTGACTATTTGAAACTATAATCCATAGGAATTTGGATTCTGCTGTATCATTTCTTTAGCAAGGCCAAATTTAATTAATACTTTCGAAGTAATCCTGTAACCACCACCACTGTTCCCTTAAGAATATCCAGACAATAGTTAGCATCTATTTACACGATGAGCATTTGTAGAATTACACACCAGCTTTAAAATTAATCTAACACCCTCTATTTCACAATAATTATAATTTACTTTACAATTTTGTGACATATGTCAGTCTTGTATGGCGTCTTCATTCTTAACCTTTTTTGTTCTATATACCAACCTTTACATAATGACTAAACTGTTTCCTTCACAACAAAACCAATATCATTTCAACGGATAAACAATCATTTCTACCTAACAACCAAAAAGTAAATATTACAAAATCAACATTTTTATGACATTAAACATTATGACACAGGAGCACCAAACAAATACCGAAGATTTTGTACAAGAACTCACAAGGTTAAAATCAAGCACGTGGGTGATAAAAAGAATCCCAAAAGGAGCGCGTAATGTTGTCGCAGGCAAACTGGCATCTAAAATAGATGATTGTATGAACAAGAATGATTTTTCCTCATGAAAAAACTTATTCACTTTCGCATTTTGTAATTTATGTCTCCCCAAAAATAGAAGCTCAGTGTCAGTAACAAAAATTATTAAACAAAATTTAAACGAAGTCACCTCTACAGACCCCTTGTCTCTTCCAGGGAAGAAAAATAAAAACACAGATGTAACGAATAGAATAATATCCAAAATATTTGAGTTCGATACAAGAGGGGCGCTAAGATTGTTAGCTTCAGACGATAGTTTAGCTCCTATAAACGAAGAAACGTACAGCATTCTCGAAACCAAACATCCCACTCCATCCAGGATGCTTGAAATGCCGGACCCTCCTGAAGAAATAGACTCATGCATAAATGTTAATTCTGAGATGGTTTTAAAGGCAATTCGTAGTTTCCCCAGTGGTTCTGCGTCAGGAATAGATGGACTGACACCACAACATCTAAAGGACTTAACTTCTAAATCCGCTGGTGATTCAGCATATATTTTACTTAATTCGATCACGAAACTGGTAAATCTAATTTTAAATGGAAAAGTGGATCAGGATGTATGCAAATTTCTTTTTGGAGCTAATTTGTGTGCACTAAGAAAAAAAGATGGTGGAATTAGGCCCATTGCAGTAGGATGTGTTCTCAGAAGATTGTCTTCTAAGTTAGCTGTATCATTAGTTTATAGCAAATGCAATATTCATTTACAACCTCATCAGCTCGGCTTCGCAACCAAAAAAGGAAATGAGGCAATCATACATGCTACTAGGACATATATCAAAACCAACGAAAGTACAAACAAGGTGATCTTAAAAATAGATTACAAAAACGCTTTTAACTCGGTCGAATGGGATTCTATATTGAAAGAAGTGAAGATGGTTGTACCTGAATTATATCCATATTTGTGGGAAAGCTATGCTAATCCATCCCTATTATTTTATGGAGACAAAACAATTACGTCGCAGGTAGGATGTCAACAAGGTGATCCTACAGGTCCGATGATTTTTAGTTTGGCCATCCATCCAATAGTGCGCAGTTTTTCTTCAGAATTAAACTTGTTTTACCTAGATGATGGAACTTTGGGAGGTTCACCAGAAACAGTAATACAGGATCTAAATATTTTAATCAGTGAATCTGAAAAGATAGGTTTACAAGTAAATCCATGCAAGTGTGAATTATTTTTCGTATCGGGAAAAGTTGATCCTGTCACTGAAGCCAAGTTTCAGACATTGTTGCCTGGAATACGGACAATACAAACCCATGAGCTGTCATTACTAGGGACACCACTCCACGAGGATGGCTATGTTCAAAAATTTGAAGAACATTTAAATAGTATGAAAATAATAATGGACAAATTGAAACAGTTGCCTGCACATATAGCTTATTTTCTTCTAAAAAACTGTTTAGGCCTTCCAAAACTGACATATTTTCTACGCACCACTCCAACGTGGACCATGCCATATGTTGTCCTTCAGCTAGACAACTTACTGAAAAGGGGTTTAGAATCAATTATTAATTATACATTAAACGAAAGTCAGTGGAGGCAAGCAAGTTTACCCATACGATTAGGTGGTTTAAGCATACGAAAAGTATCTGATTTGAGCTTTCCTGCTTTTTTGTCTTCGTGCCATGGAGCAGTTTCACTCGTCTCCAACATTTTACATAACACAGTTGATGAAGTGAAAATTGCCCATTTGACCGAGGCACTAGAGATATGGAAAGACACTTATAACGAAATCCCAGAGACAAAAGGAGTACAAAGGAAATGGGATGACATACTATTAAATCAGATAAGAGAAAGGGAAATAGTTTCAGAAAACCCTATTGATACTGCCCGTCTTAAAGCGCTTCACAAGAAAGAGTCCGGAGCATGGTTGCAAGCTACACCCTCAAAAAACATAGGAACATTTATGGAAAATAATATCTTTCAAATAAGTGTAGCCTTACGCCTTGGCATAAATATTTGTCATGAATTCACGTGTGTATGTCAAAATCAAATGGATGCTAAAGGTCTTCATGCATTGAGTTGCATTAGAAGCAGTGGGGGATTTTCACGCCACGGAGAATTAAACCAAATAGTAAAGCGAACTCTCGCCAGCATAGACATTCCTAGCATTTTGGAACCAACAGGAATGTTACGGGATGATGGCAAAAGACCAGACGGAACTACTTTAATTCCCTGGAAAAGAGGCCAAAGTCTAGTGTGGGATGTTTCATGCGTAGACACTTTCGCACCCTCATACATAACATTAACCAGTGAGGAAGCAGGAAGTGCAGCCGAGGCAGCTAGTAAACGAAAGCATTCGAAATATTCAAAATTAAAAGAAGATCATTTTTTCATTGCTTTTGCTGCTGAAACCATGGGTGTTTTTAGTAAAGAAACAAGTAAATTTTTGACAAATTTGGGGTCAGCTTTAATTAATAAATCAGGAGACCCTAGAAGCAAACATTTCTTGTTCCAACGGGTAAGCCTTGCCATTCAAAGAGGCAATGCAATAAGTGTTTTAAATTCATTCCCATTCACACACAAAATGGATGAAATTTTTTATTTAAAATAAATCCTAAAATATTTTGAAATAAAAAAAAATACCGTATTGTAAGTTTGGTTGAGAATTGTCAACAATTATACATGAGAAGCTCAGAATAGTACACGTGTACAAGATGTTCAACATGCACCGTTAGAAAATTAAATACACATTGTTTATAATACAATGATTAGGAAAAAAATTAAATTTGACTGTTAGAATTAAAACAAAATTTGTTTTCTAATAATCATCTATGTACAATATTTTTGAGATTATATGAAACCCTACTGAAAAATGTAATATAGCATATGTAAAATTTTTTCTTAACAATTTGTAAATTAAACATTACATTTTCTTCTGTTTCTTCTACTATGTTGTTAGTGCAAGTTAATATAACACTTTCTGCCCTAAATAAAAAATAAACAATATAAATACACGTCATCGTTGTATATTGCTTCCGAATGGACTTCTTAAATTGTTCGCAAATGAGGAAAAGAATTCCTGGGCCGTTACGTAATTTACCTATCATAAACATAGTTACCTTACTTTTTGAATTGCTTTCATATACTAAAATTACATTTCATCATTACAATACATCATATTTATTTACTTTATTTTAATATTTCATTTCATAATAATCAAATTATATTTTAATTACTCGTCGAAGAAAGGTAAAATTATAAATTTGACAATTTTGTTAATTAATTAGGCCTGCAATTAGATTCGTTTCTTAATAATAAATTTGTTGTTAATATTATACGTTGTACGAGATATTGTTAAAAGAGCCAATATAAGTTAATTACAACGTAAGAGTGTTCTTTCGTTCGGGCACAACTAACATAGAATTGTAAAATGTGATTCGTATTATCATGATACAGAACAAAGATCATAATAAATTATAACGGTATTTGAAAGGAAAAGAAAGAAACATTCATTAATATCACACTAAAATTACATAACAAGAAAATTATTCTACTAAGAGTTTTATATATATGAACCAAATGAAATTACAATCTGTTAGGCTTTTTAACAACTAGTAGCGGAGAAAAGAATGAACTATCACTCGTCACTTGAATTATGTTTGGTTCTAATAATTGTTTAATCTGTAGATTTATTTGTGTACGCATAACAAGTGATATGTGTGGTGACCTATAGTGAAAATTGGCCACCTTGTCAATGGATATTTTATTATCGTATCCTTGAAAATAACCAAAGTTCCCAGGTGAATTAGAAATACATCTCTATGTTTAACAACAACAGGTTATATTTAGCAATTTTTTGATATTCACGTAAATTCGTGTTAAAATCAAAAAGTTTAATATCCAATGCTGGGGTGGTCTTTTCTAGTCTAATCTGAATTTCCTATTTTGCCCGAAACGACGTCCTTTGGTCCTCCACAGATGAGAAATTAACCTCTTCTAAATTATTTTCTACATACGTTATTAGTGTATTTTTACCTAAGGGTATAGAGCGCGATGAAGGATTTGAAACCAATAGAGTGAAGTTATTTTTGGAATTTGACAGTAGTCGCTTCTAAACCATATCTGTCCAATAAGTTTTGTAATGGTGATACAATAAAGAATGCGTCGTTATTGTTTCCCTTCTTGAGATTAACAGGAAGAATGAAATATGTCCTAGCAGGAATAATTTTACGAGTCGTAAATACGGTACGTCCGCCGAGATACGCTGACGTCTGGAATTAATAGCATTTTAGATAGCTCTTCCGGTATAGTGTCTGCAATAGGAAAAATTGATTTCCATGGTTTTTGATATAGAGACAATGGGTTACTTTGTAAATCAATATTGGCTTGAAGGTATGTAAGCAAGTCTTCTCCGAATAACGGTAGGAAGTCACCATGTTCTAAAATTTAAATTAGTGAGAAAATTTGGAATTTCCAATCTTAAATTTGATTAAAATAATTTACCTGAGCTTAATGATTGTATTAGAAACTCCTCTAACACTGGTGGAGAATGGTATCAATTTAGAATTCGGCGGTAAATCGTTCTTCGGCCATGAAGGTAAGGAAAAATTCGTCTCTATTATTACCGGTGAAACATCTGTATCCAATTGGACATTAATAAGTATCTTATTTTCCTATTTATTTAAATTTATGCATTCCCTGCAGTCATTTGAAGTTAAATCACTGAGGAGTGAACTATGTATTTCGGGCTTATTTTTGCTACTAACTAAGGATGTTGTATTAACGATTTGGTCTTCCATATTCGATATGTTAAATTATTGATTCTTTTTCTGTGTAGTGGTCCTTCAGAAAAGTTGGTTTGTTCTGGGGCTTGGTCGTACGTTTCCCGGTTTGTTGTTTTAAAAACAGGTGTTATCTCCGTGACTTTTCTTTAAACACGTGGCACACATTGATACTTTTCGGGTTTAGAATTTTCATTACCATTATTATTATTTGAATTATTAATATTGTTATCGTTCCTTCCGTTTCTATTGTTATCTTTTCCGTTATTTCCTTTCGTTTATTGACCAGCGGTACGGCCGTCCGTTTTTCTTCTAAATTTTGACCCTTCATAGCATTTTGTACAGAATTCTGTCATTTTGTTGGCAATTTTGCTAATATCTGATTAACTATTTGTGGTACATTGGCTAGAATTGGAACGGGCCGGAGGTGGTTGTGACGAACGTACCTACTGTGGGGCAGGTTGGTGTTTGATTTTGGAGAACGCCCCGTAGCAGGGGTGCGAAAGGAGGCATTTGAGTAGGTTACGTTTGTTGGTAATTTGGTAGGTTTCTGTAAGTTTGCCATTAGGAATTTGATTATAGATTTGCCAGGAAGGACAGGTGAATGCAAATCACCAATAGGCACAGGTAAGATGTTAGAAAGTTGTC
This sequence comes from Thermobia domestica, assembly GCF_964235325.1. Classification (NCBI taxonomy): domain Eukaryota; kingdom Metazoa; phylum Arthropoda; class Insecta; order Zygentoma; family Lepismatidae; genus Thermobia; species Thermobia domestica. The sequence continues at coordinate 184,813,670 of NC_137456.1, forward strand.
CATAAAGGGAATAAAGCGAAGTAGCTGAAGTGGTAGAGCGTTGGCTTCGCATTCGGGAGATCGTGGGTTCGATTCCCGCTGCCGACCATCCGGACTGGGGTTTTCCAAGGTTTTCCTCAGTCCTACCAGGCAAATACCGGGATGGTACCTACTAAACAGGCCCTGGCCGATACTTTTCCAAAAATCCTTTCCATTGTTGTTGTTAGACAACCAGTGTAAAATGGCCTCTGAGCTGTATCTGGTGATTGTTAAATAAAATAAAAAAAAAAAATAAATAAATAAAAATAAATTGCTTGTAAGAACTCTGCACAATCTCTTCTTCTTATGAGATCTTGTGTGGCCTCTAATGAATGAAGATGATTCTGAAGATATTTGAAAGCTCTCTAATATGATTTTCTGCATAAAATTCTTCTTGAATTCTACGGATAAATAACAAATTTTCTGTTCTGCCTAAGCCTGCGGCATTACTCGTCCTACTGGTTTCAATTTCCTTAAGAAATAGGAATCTATAGTTTCATTCTCGCTTTGTTGTACTTGAAATGTTTCGAAATCTCCCTTGTAGGCTGCTAATTTAGGACGACTAAGATTTACCAATTTGCTCTTTAATTGTTCGTATGTGTAATTATCTAATCGATTTTGAGTTTTTGGTTGGAGAACTAAATCTAAAGCAACGTCCTGAAAAATACATAGAAAATAATACTTTTTTTCTGTTCTCCACTTTGAAGCAACCCCAAGTAGTCAAACAACATAAAAAACAATCAGGATTTTCGGTAATGTGTCCGGAGTATTTAGTCAAGTGTGAAATATTGAATTAGGGCTCAGAGCCTTTTTCGGCCATATTTATTGTACTGTCTATAAAAGAGTTTTTGCCTGGTCTAGTCTATGCCATAAAGTTCTAACAGTTAGTTATTTAAGAAAAAAACACAGCCTATTGCATATACCTAATATTATTTTTCAAAGTTTACTTTCCAGTTAATAAAAAGTATGTCCAGTAGGAGCTGTTCAGTTTGATCGGTCTGGTTTGAGTCTAAAGTTTCTATCGTGTAAAATTACCATATTGAGGTAGAAAATAGAGGAATTTACACAGGAATCATTTTCTCCCACAACTTTTATTATAAAAGTTTCTGTTATCAAACAATATAACACAGATTCACTAAGATCAATAAAAAAATCCACTAACTAATGAGCGTAAATAGGTGTTGTAGCCCCAGGCAGCCAAGGGAAGGATCCCCAGGCAAGCAGAGTAAGCAAAGAGAAGTTGGAGCTCCACAAAGCTCCAGACAAATTGAGTGAGGAGAAAAACCACGAAGCTTCACGCAAGATGAGTGGTTAAGGTTAGGAATCTCTCAAAGCTCCAAACAAGGTAGGAGAGCTGTGAAATTCCCATACTGCTCGAGAAAAGCAGAATGGGCAGTAAGCCTCAGAGTCCAGGCAAGCTTAAAGAGTGCAGGTGCCCAGCCGAAACTGATGTTGATTATGGTGATGCTTAGAGCTTTATATCTTCTTCTGAGCAGCGGTGGCGCTGGTGTTTTTCTTCCATCACATGCCTAAGTTGTGACGATGATTTCTAAATTATGCTTCACTTAGTAACTCGTAGTCGAAGAGTATGTGGGTTTGTTTATAAATTTTAAAAAAAATTGATGTTTATAAATATAACCAAGTGCAGGAAATTGCATTATATTTTCGGGTTTTCTGCTTTAGTGTGTTCCTATTTTTTTTATTTTGTAAAAATAAATACATACACACATACATAAATTACAGAAATAGAAGAAATGAGAAAAGGTTTGACTTGACATATTTAGATATCATTCTATTAGAAAGAAGTTGAGCATCGCCTCTCCCTATTTGACGGCAATTATAAAACAAGTGGAGGGTAACCATAGGGCCGTTTAGAAAGTAGTAGTAGTAGAGAGAATGCACATTTATATATTTTATTTTATTGCGCTATAAATACTGTAGTGCTAGCTGATTACGGAAAGCACTATCTTTCGCTCATGTTTTGATTATAACTAGTCGAAATGTGGGATGGAATTTACGTCTGTTACTTGTGCGCTTAAAATCATGGCCGATATGTTTATACGGCATCTGTCTGTTCAGGGGAAAGTGTTTGAACAGTTAAGTGGGGAAACAAGTCAGGAAAAGATACGATGCATGTGTTTGAAGTGTGTAAGACGTTGCTAATGCTAATAAAATGCAGAATGAAAAAGTAACAGAGCATAAGATTTCTTTAAAAAGTAAATTATTTGCCTACTTTCTATAATTAAATATTTGAATATTTTCGAATACCTAAGGACAAAGTTAGAGTGTACCAGTGACGCATTTAAGAGGGGGCTTTCGGGTTTAAGCCCCTCGAAAGTTTATTTACTGTTTTAAAGTAAATGAAATATCTTGTAGAATTTTCACATTTCCAAAAATAAAATTAGCAAAGCCTTCCCGAAACAAAATCGTAAATACGCCACTGTTAATTTGCAAGATTATGCAATAGAGTATATATCATATATTTCTAAAGTATTATTCAGTAATACCTAGGTGAAGTGAATGCATTCAATTTACTAAACAACTTGAATATTTAACTAGTGTTACCTTCCGTAACGCTACAACATAATGAGTGTCTATGAGCATACGTACTCATCCAAGTTTTCCAATTCTTTTAAAAGGTGTAACGTACACAACAAGTATAAACACACGAACGCAGTTGTGATTGTAATTTTGTTTAATACCTTTACATAAATAGGCATTGTTTGCAGTCTAAATTAATACACTAACTAATATCCTCGGAAACCGGTTTCTAGAAATACCGAAAATCGAAAAACCGACATTTCATTCTTTTTCAAAAACTGGTTCGGTTTTCACCGAAACCGGTTTCAGGTTTCTTCAAAACCGATTCGGTTTTCACCGAAACTGGTTTCGGTGAAAACTTTTGGCAACACACAAAACTATTTCTGTGGAAGCTGAATCGGTTTCCGGAGAACAATGAAATACTAGTCTGGTCAGAAATATAAACAATTTTGTAAAAAACTGGAACCGGTTTTGAAGAAAATCGAAACTGGATCCGGTGAGAAATCGAACCGGTTTTGGAGAAAACCGAGCAGGTGTCGGTGAAAAACCAGTTTCGGTGCCCACCAGTACAACAAATTAGTTCCAATTGGGTCATTACTGAATGAAAGTTTTGGTTTCACGCCCACGTTTATATCCTGAAAGTTAAGACAGCCGGATGATTAAGGAAAGCTAATGATTATGAAATAATTGGCGGGATAGTCACATGTATAGAAGCAACACCTCTAGAAAACACACGAACATGATGTTATCCACCACAAACTCAATAGCCTGAGATCCAATCAGGGATCTCTCGAACCAGAACTGAGCACTCCACCACTGGTCCACTGTCTCCTCTGATTTTGATTATTTGTGATATGTCATGACGAGTAATATACAGAATATTCTGTTCTAGTGAGTGAGGCAATATATAGGTAACCAACCTTGACTAACGACACTTAGCAAAGTGCTGTACTCTTCAAACGTTTGGTTTATGATTTTTTCACTTGAGAACCTCCGAAAACACACCAAACGCAATACTTTCATGATATGATCTTTTACATATTACCACCGTATATTAAAGATTACTCACACTCAGAACTGGTGAGAAAAAGAATATAAAAAAAGAATATAAAGAATATAAATAATCTCACACGAAGAATATTTCGTGTGAGATTATTGAAAGGAAGAGTTGAAGTTTCAAAGTAACAACACGTATAATACTTAATGAATTTCTGCCAATATTCCTCTTGCTCAGGCTCCAAAATTCCTGGGTGCCAGGTAGCCTAGGGTGATGGCCTAGATAACTTATCCAAATATAACTATGTAGGGCTTTGTATCAAATTGTATTATTATGGCATGTAGTTTTGAAAACTGGTACCTAGGTCAGAAGAAACACTATCGAGCACTTCTCTTGGTCGTGATGTCCTTTCGGGAGCTAGCTGATCTGTCTGCCCTGATTCTCTACAGCCTTCTGCACCTCAAAACCACCGCGGTGACCACGAGAGCACTTCCTTGTAGAGATACAGTTAAAAAAAAAAACGCTATATAATACAATTCTCATAGCACTAAGATAATGTAAGATAGGTGTAGAAACGAGTGGGATGACCAATCGCTAATATCTACCGTAAATAGTAGAAACAGTATAGTATAGTACGGATGTTTTAAAAGATATTAAGACCTTTTGGTGCAGAAAGTGCATATTTGTAGCCATAGTATAATACCATAGAGTTTCACCACAAATTTTTAAAATAAAGAAAAGCTATAATATGATTTCTTATGTATTCTCAATCTGCGCGTGATCTAATTTGAATTAATATATTACTTAGACTCCTAATGTTGTTGATATAATAAAATAAGAAAAAATCGTGCTCCATGCATCTATAATATTTGTAATGATAGAACACTACAAATGACTTTTAATGCATTTTTTAAAGTAGGAGGTCTTATGAACACGTTACTATTTTGCCTCACAATTCCACTAAATTTATTTCTAGTTTACACTAAAAAAACTGCAGTATATGAAAGGGTTCCCTGAAACTTTCAATACGGCTCAGAGAGGAATAACAAGATATGAAATCACGAGAAAACCCTTGTTTGTGTTGCCATGACGTAAGCAGTTCATTTTCTGCATTGTTTGAAGCCTTGTATTTACGGAATATTTTTCTGAGATTTTTCGTATGTGATATATTGGTGTCTTTAAATTATATACACGATGGTGTCTTTAAATTACAACTTTGGTTACAAAGGAAATGTTCATTACCAATAAAAGGCAGTCAAGTTTGACATTTAATAAGCTCCTATGAAAAATACTAAGGATAGGGGGAAAGATGAAGACTAAAAACAAAATAATAGTAATAAAGTGGTATGATGTATGCCTGACTCGTCCGCAACGACACTAACATCTTTCCGAGGTTTCACTACGATGGTGTTCCTAAGGAGGTCGTTGCGTATGGGGCTATTTTGCAATGCTGTGTAACCGGAATGAAGTATGACAAGCCAACAGCAGAAAATGTTGTGATCATTCGTTAGTCCTCTCCTAAAAATATTGTTCATGTTTTTATTTCAGATTCTTGTGTAGAATGGACCAATTTGAAGTCGTAAAGAAAACCGTTCCCAAATGTGTTCTCCACGGTACACTTTTATAAAATCTTATTCAATAATATACTGCCTCCTAACTGTGTGCGCACCCTAGCCTTATGTGCTGGACGTGCTGGAAGATTTTCTGATAGACGCGTAACCTTAGTCAATCCCAGTGTTCTGATGCTGAAGTGAGTTTTCCACCAGACATCAAAGCAGACATTTCATTCGGATCAACCTAATATGTTTGACGGGAGGATTATAGGAAAACGTAAGTATGCTCGTACTACCTCTCTTTTAAAATGTATATGGTATGTGTTATACCATTTTGGGGGAGCAAAGCTTCATTATCTGTCCAAGTACGTAGTACCTTGGAAAAAAATAGAGATTCATCTGCAATCGCAAAAAAAAGAAAGAAAAAAGAAAAAAGAAAGAAAGAAAAAAGAAAGAAAGAAAGAAAAGGAAAAACCGTATGAAATATGTTTGAAATCGGCTAATAAAATTGGGCCATGAAACAATTTCAATTTTAAATCTTTTGGTGAAATATATTGTATGTATGTAAATATGTGACACATGCATGTTTTATATATAATGGAAAATGTGTACTAATTGAAGAAGGAGAATGACGACGAAAAGCAGGGAATTCATATTATTATTCAACTTAATTGTTTTGTCCCTTCCGTGTAAGAACTTAAAGCTTAAAATTCACAAAACGAAATTTTGCCTGTTGTATTCCATGTTTTCGAAACATATTGTTTACTTTGAGAGAAGAATTTAGACTATAAGTACTAGAATATAAAATCCTGAGGCGAATATATGGACATAAGAGAGACGAAAATGGAGAATTGTGAAGATTTCATAAAGAAGAACTATAGTTTGCCAAACATTGTTAGGTTTATCAAGTCCAGGAGGTTCAGATGGGCATATCATGTAGCCAGAATGTAAGAACAAAATGTTAACTGAAAAAGTAATCGGACAAAGGACTCAGAAAGACCTATATGCAGATAAGAGGACAATATTAACATGAATCTCGCAGAAGTAGAAATAAGAAGTATGAATTATAATCAGAAGTTAATGAAACCTCTTCTTTAATGCAGCTATTAGTTGAGTGAGTTATATCTAGAGATACAAAATCTATAAACATTACCTATCGGCCAAATGAAATAGAGCACGATTTTTATTATTTCATTGTAACACAATTGACCTAAAGTAATATCACTTGAAGTTCGGATTATTTTAGTTGTATTTTTGCAAAATATTTGATTTTTTCATACTTACTACCATTTTTCGTAAATTTACTTGTGCTTAAGTGAAATTGTCAAATTGATGTAGTGCTCATAATCCCAAGTTTCTAAACCAATATTATAAGAAAAATAAAATTGTGTTATTGGGAGGTAGGATGAAGAAACCTTTCAGGTAGCATGGGTAACTTTGAATTAAAGTTAAAAGTGAGCATTATTATATGTAAGATACTCTTTTTATGTACACTACCTTACTTATGTTTTCAATTTCTTTCTCAATCTGTTAGATTTATTCATGTTTTATATAGAAAACTAAAACTATACAGTCATTGATGCTTTATAAGCGAGTAACAGACAGCAGTGAGGTTGTAGACAGCCAGGAGATGTTCCTTAGATATAGTTGTAGTAGGAGCTTAAAATGATATGCGAAAATCAAGAAGCCCTGAGAAGAATCTCAAGTCTTGGATATCATTTATAAAATTGCCTGAAATCTCAATATCACTTTTCACGAAGATTAGGCAGAATGAAAAGATTAAGCTGGATCAAAAGTGATACAAAGTACTGGAGGGTCGTTAGGCAGAACATAAATTGAAGAGAGTATGCGCTGGACTAGAAAAAACTTTGTTTAGCATATACTCCAGTATAGCCTACAATGCATCCCTAATTGTGTTCACATAAATTTGAACACCACAAGTGGCATAATCAGGCCCGTGCTGGGATACTAATGAGGGCGGTGGACAAGTCTACTAAAAGGGCGCCCATACAAACAGGTATATATATATATATATATATATATATATATATATATATATATATATATATATATATATATATATATATATATATATATATATAATGTATGAGCCCAATTTTATATAAAAATCACCACCAGATTTGTTTTAGTATTAATGTAAATAGCTAATTTGTAAAAACCTCAAATTGAAATCCTCTTTACTAGACAAAAACTTTTTTTGTTCCTGTAACAGCATTTCTGTCAAATAAAAAGAAGATAAATATATCAACAACTTAATGTAGCTCCATTGCCTATGGACACTGCAGGTTGAGTGCCACGTTTACAAAAGCTCTCCATTGATTTCTGTCCGTAGCCAACTGGATCCAGTTTCTACTTTATATTCCAATCTCTGTGATAACCATTTTAATGTTGTCCTCCCATCTGTGCCTCGGTCTTCCTAATGGTCGTTTTCCTATTTGAACTTCCAGCTAGAACTTTGAAAGCGTTCCTAATTTCTTCCATTCTAGCTACATGACCTCCCATTTGAGCCTACTAGACTTGATGACCCTAATAATGTTTGGTAAACGTATAAATTATGCACTTCCTCGTTATGTAGTTTCCGCCATTCCTCATTCCCGTTACTCTTGGAGTCCAAATCTTGTTTTCAAATACTTTCAGTCTGCGATTTTCCCTGAGAGTCAGTGACCATGTTTCGCAACCTTGCATCACAACAGGCATCATTATCGTTTAATATTTTAAGCTGCAAATTCCTCAACAGAATTCGCGACAACAAAAGATTTTGAACTGAATAATAACACGAAATCTCTGCTTTCAGTTGACATCAAATTTCTTAGTGATTATGGTTTTGGTCTGTTAATAATGATTCTAGATACTTGAAAGTATCCACTTTGTCGAAAGTAAACATTATCTGGTATTTTAACGCATCCATAAAATGCAGTATTACGATCCCGACAAACTTCCATGTATTTAGTTTTCTCTTAATTTACTTCTAAGCCCATATCCTTGCAAGCGTTAATTAAGAATTCTGCATTCCTTTCTATTGTTCTAACATCCCGTATAAAATTTACATATTCAGCATACGCCATAACCTGCTAAAAACAATTCAGCTCTAGGACCTAATTGCTGTCTTTAATTTTCCTTATAGTGTCCTCAAAACAAAGTAAAATAATAATGGCGACAACGCATCTCCTTGTTTTAGGCATTCTCAACGTGAAAGCTCGTGAACGAGAATTTCTCTATTCGAAGCTAACTTTGGGATTCATTTAAATATGCCTTAATTAATCTTTTTCAGCATTCCAAATTCTGTAAGCATGTTGTTCAATGCTTCCCTCCTACCCGAGTCTAAAGTCAATAACTGATGTTCCAGGATATTGTATTCCCATTTCTTTTCAAGCATTATTCGAATAGTGAATATGTGGTCGATATTTGATCGATTTTACCTAAATCCGCTCTTATAATTTCCAATAATTTCATCTACGTGTGGAGGCAATCTTTCTAATAGAATATTTAAGAGAATTTATTGGAAGTTGACGGAAGAGAAATGCCTCAATAATTCTTACAATCAGTTTTGTTGCTTTTCTTCTAACCTGGAACAATGGTTGATTCATTTCACTTTTGTGGTAATTCCTCCTTGTTCCAGATACGAAGAATGCGTTTGTGTATCTTGCTCTACAATTTTCCCCTCCAGCTAAAATTAAGTCAGCCAGAATTTCGTCTACACCCGGATAAGTGTATTTCTTTAGTTTTCTAATAGCGATTTCTATTTCTGTCTGGTTAGGTTCTGGAATATACGATTATGCTGTGTTCACTTCACTTTCTCCATGAACATTAGTTTTTGGCTATATGTTAAGCAAATCGTCAAAAAAATCTTTCCATCTATTTAAGATGCTATCCTTATCAGTGAAAACTGTTCCGTTGGCTTTCTTTAATATATAAGCACAAGGTTGATATGCTTTCTTATACTCGTTGATCGACTTATACTTGTCCCGAATGTTTTTGTTTTTATTATTATCTTCAAGATAATTAATTTTAGCTTTCAAAAGTAGGGTTCCTTTGTTCTAAAAATTTTGGAAGTTTTCCGCCAGATGACAATGAAATTTTATGTAGTTATTTCGTTCCGATTTTTTAGCCAACGCTGTTTCTTCTATTTTCTCTTCTCTGCTACTTTAGTGCATTCCTGGTTGAACCATGGTTTATTCCTACGTATCTCTGCGTGCTCCAATTTTTCTTTTGCTGAAATTTTAATATTATCTCTAATTTCAACCAAGTATCCTGAACACTAGTGCACTCCGAACCTTCTAAAATCGAGAATCTATTTGACACTTTAATCTGACTCCCCTCTCACCTGACTCTCCTCAAATTTCTTTAAATTAAACCACTCCATTTTCAGATATTGAATATTTCCTTTATTCAACGATAATCTCTCTTTTATTATCGCTGCTACCAGGTGGTAATTAGTATCACAATCGGCTCCTCTGAACGACCGAGCATCAGTTGTGCTAGACTGTTTTCTTGTGTCTACTAAAACGTGATCAGTTTGATTATGTGTTTTTTCCATCTAATGAAATCCAAGTATATTTATGAGTGTCGCGATGTGGGAATTTTGTAATCTTCACGATAAGGTTTCTGGATGTTGCAGAGTTCACGAGTCTAACGCCGTTGTCACAACCTTTCTTATGCAGACATTTATTCCCTATAATCGGTTTGAAAATACCCTCTCGTCCTACCTTCGCATTGTAACAGCCTAGCAGAATTTTCATATGGTATTGCGGGAGATGATCAAATACGCATTTCTATTCTTTCGTAAAAACTGTCCTTTTTATCGTCATCGTTATTTTATGTTGGAGCATGTGCATTACACCACCAACCCTTAAGAGAAGTAAAAGAAAATCTATCATTAACAAATTCAATCCATGTAATTGCTAATATTCGTTTGTGAGCGGATAGCCCTGTTCCTAATTGGTAACTTATAATTAGTTTCCCTTAAAAGAACGTAAAATTTCCCCGACTTGACCTCCATTTCCTTCTCATATAACTTCCTAATATCCCACTAGGTCCATCCTGTACTTCTAAACTCATACGTTACAAATTTTAACGTCGCTACCTTATAGAGACTTCTTATATTCCACGTTGAAAATCTCATGTCGATTTTACTTTGCTGACTTCGTGCCAAGTTATCAGTTCTAATCCGAGGATTCTGCGAATATATAGTATCTGAACAACTTTTTTTTTTTTTTTTTTTTTTAAGAGAATAAGGTTGTTAGCTCCACACCAAATCCCCAACCTGAAGGATTACCCCTTGTCATCTGTCCGCGACTGGTTATTCAAGTATGTTCGCAGCTAACCTCTGTAACTGGAAGCCTTCTCCTCGATCCACAACCTGAGGGCGCGCCGTGCCGTGGTGTCACGAAGACCACATTTTACGGAAATTAATATAGCTATATTTTAGAATTACAATAGGTACGGATTATCCGAACACTGCTTTAAAACACATAGGAACAATAAATATGCTTTGATATACGGATGCATGTTAAGTCTGTGCAAGCTTCGATGCCGTAAAAATCGTAAATTAGAGACTAGTGTGAATGTAGTATTTCATCAATGCATCATACGTTTGACTATCCGCACTATTCTTGATGTATCACATTGTTTCGCTTTATAGCTACATAACTTTAGTTATTTTTGTAAGTGTATATACTCTTTAACTGATCTCCACCAATAACAACTGTATGAATTTATATAACACAGAACTGGTATCCAGAAGAACAAATTAAAAAAAATAAAAAATATGTCTATAATGTGATAATGCTCAGGGCACCTTATACCCTTCACAGGTTCTTTATTAACAGCCACTATTTTAATTTATTATACAAACCTGGTATATAGAACAACTAAAACACTTATCTATGATGTGATGTTTCGTAGGGCGCAGGGGTGGACTGGCCATAATCAAGTACCGGCCCGACGGCCGCTGCGCCCTCCTCACATCAGTGCCTTTGCGCCCTCCTCGAGAGGGGCTAAGACCCGTCTTAGCCTCGGGAAGGCGCAAAGTTTCCTCTCTGAACACAATTAAAAAAAAAAAAAAAACAAAGGTACATAATTATTTTATAAATTCGCTAGCCTTTAGCCAGCTAGGGCTCCATCCCAGACCCCGATATTTGCTCGGCCTGCGGCCTCGCTCTTTCTGTTTTCGGCGTGGGAATGCTATTAATGACATTAGACTTACTCCTAAATATATAGATTTGACTCTAATTGACATTTTGGACGATTTTTACATATCACCCTTACCAACTCCACGCTCCGCCCCAAATCCCAGTATTTGCTCGGCCTGCGGCCTCGCTCTTTCTGTTTTTGGCTTTGGGAATGTCATTATAATGATCTTAGGGACCCTGAAATTTATAGATGACTCTAATATCGGTCATTTTGGATGATTTTTATATATAAATCCTCCCACCCCATGCTCCGCCCCCAGATCCCGTCTTTACTCGGCCTACGGCCTTGCCCTTTCTGTTTTAGGCCTTGGTGGTACCATTAATGATCTCAGCGATTTCGAAATATATTGATTTCACTCTAATCTCGGTCATTTTGGATCATTTTTACATGTCTCTCCCTCCCGCTCCCACCGTTAGAGACGCTAGTGGCGTTACATAAAAACAAGACTCCGTTCAAGACTTATAGATGAACATCTGGAATCATTGTTCTTGATGAACTCAGAAAGAGACATTCTGACCAAAATGGACGACAATCTTATTATTGACAAAATGTGTGGAAAAAGCAAGGAGATGCGAAGGCTCCTTCAAGCATAAAGCGGTGACTTTACTTTCATTTTCCAGTTTTGTTTTTGAATTTCTTTTTTCGCTAGGTAGGTATATAATTCTCAATTTACTTTTGTTAATTTGTAGTAAATGTTTCATGTATACTTTTTATTAACGGTTTTAAAAATAGATGAAAAATAAGTTAATGTTATGATGAACACAGCTTTAAAAGGACAGAAGTATAAAAAATAGCATAAGCCCCAAACTTAACTCAAATATTCAGTTATAATTAGACTGTTAACAAATGTAGCCGAAGAATTTAAACAACTGGTGTGATTTTTGTAGTCTCAGTTAAAGTGTGCAGATTTATATAGGCCTAATATACGAGGCGTTTGAACATAAGTACACAACGAAAGGTTATTTCAAAAAAGTAAATGTATTTTCAGAAAGTACATACTTTACTCAATTTTTCGACATAGTTGCGAAGTTTGTTCAAACACTTATCATACCTCTCAACCAATTTCAAAATACCCTCTTCATAAGAACTTGCCGCCTAGTCCGATAATCAAGCGTACACTGCCGTTTTCACATCATCATCATAATTGTAACGGTTGTCACTGAGGTGTTGTTTGAGGTGGAGGAACAGATGGTAATCGCTCAGCGCAAGATCAGGACTGTAGGGTGGGTGGTTTAAAACTTCACAGCCAAAACTGTCCAACAAATCGCGGGTCTGACCTGCAGTGTGAGGTCTTGCATTGTCATGGAGAAGAACAATGCCCTTTGTCAGCATGCCGCGTCGTTTGTTTTGAATCGCTCTGCGTAGCTTTCACAGGGTTTGGCAATATGCTTCTGCATTGATATTGGTTCCTCGTTGCATGAAGTCGACCACAAAACATCATGCCTATCCCAAAACACCGACGCCATGATTTTGCGCTGGGACAGAGTCTGTTTGGCCTTCACCTTTACAGGCGAGTGTGTATGTCTCCATTCCATGCTCTGTTGCTTCGATTCGGGCGTGATATGCGAAACCCATGTTTCGTCTCCAATTACGATCTGACTCAAGAAGCTGTCACCTTCTTCGTGATAACGAGTCAAGAACTTCATGGCACACTCAATCTTTGGTTTTTGTGGTCCTCTTTAGGAGTTTCGGGACCCAACGGGAGCACAGTTTCCTAAACTTTAGGTGTTCAGAAACAATTTTGTAAAGCACTGATCTCGACACGTCAGGAAATTCGTTTGAGACCTGTTATTGTGCAGCGCCTGTTCTCACGAACCCTCGCTTCAACTGAAGCCACCAAATCGTCTGTAATCGAAGAAGGGCGACCGGAGCGTTCCTCATCATGGACATTGTCACGCCCATTTTTGAATTCTCGTACCCACTTATGCACTTTGCTTGCACTCATAACAGTATCACCGTACACTTCGCAAATCTGTCGATGAATTTCTGTAGCAGACAGGTTACTTGCTGACAAAAACCGTATCACTGAGCGAACCTCACACGCGGCGGGCGACTTGATAGTCTTAAACATTGTAATAGCACAGAACACAACCATACAGGTCAGCTACAGAGTTGAAACTGAGCACATTTGTTCCCGAGGCATGCCGGTACACGACGCACACGCTAGTTGCGGTATGTGCGCGAACTACTAGTGTCTACAATGAAACGGACCTTACTTAAAAAACACGCCTTGTATTTAGTGCTCAAAGTCTCTTTGTTTGCTTATGAAAATATTGAATTTGTATAATTCTATCGTGATTAACTGCAATAGCTAGTTAATCTTTTGTTGTGTTTTGTGTACTAATTTTCCGGGGAAAGCCCCCCGGCACTTTCTTTTATTAGGAAGGGGTATTCCATACCAGCGAAAGCCTCAGATGGACGGCGCCCTCCCAGAGTATGAGACCGCGCCCTTTTTACATAGCCAGTCCACCCCTGGTAGGGCGCCTTATGTAAAGGGCGCACTGTATCTTCCACGGGTTCTTTACCAATAGTAACTGTACGTATGTATTGTACAGGACTGTAATATACAGAAGAGTGAATAAAATCGTCCATTTTTTATGTGGTCTCGCAAGGGCGTCTAATGTAAAGGGCGCACTGTGCCTTTCATTGGTTCTTTACCAATAAAACTAAGAATATATTACTAAAAACTTGTACCTTTATTTATATTGTGATGTTTCGGAGGGCGCACCGGGACACGTCCCGGTGTCCCGGTGGGCCAGCACGGGCCTGGGCATAATGTCACTATACCTAGGTAAATTAAAGAGTTTGAAATTATTCAAAGGCATATCAATAGATAAGGTGAATTTGTAGCTAAAGAACAGTTTTTTGTGGGGGTAATTAACTTTTGTATGTTGCAGATACGAGGATGAGGAAAGTTTGACGGTAATCACAATCTTCCATGTTAAACACGTCTGGTACCTAGAGTACTTTAAAGATGACGTGTCAACTTGAACATTACTCCAAGGAGGAAGTGCGCTGTGTTATTCGTTTTCTATATGCCAAGGGACCGAAACCAATGGATGATACTGAAAAGTATGAGATTTACAATGCATCATCAACGTCACGTAACATCATCTTTCTCTCTTCATAAATCACCACATCGACGTCACACACATTTCTGTCGGTAATGGATTTTGCTAGTCTGCCAATTCTGTCATCATGTCACAGTCCTTCTACTACTTGCAAATTTGTTGCACCACACATACACACACTTGTTTTCCCGACATAACACTCTGTCCATAGCGCTCTACCAATTCTCGACGAATGTCATATGGTTTCTGCCATTGACTATGAAAAAGACAAATAACATAGTATACCACCTCCTTGGAGTAATGTTTAAGTCGATGCGCCACTTTTCAATTGTTCTAGGTATCAAATGGATTGACGTAGCAGGTTGTAATTGCCCTCAGGCTTCCCTCACCTTGGTATCTGCAACACACAAAAATATGTCAAATAGCCACACGAAAATTTCTGGATTCACTTAAAATCCACGTTTGTAAGTTTCTTAATCAGGTTTGGATCACAAATATACAAATTATATATTCTTTCTTTTTGAATTTCTATATCAGAAATTGCTACATTTCAAGTATTCCAGAAATAGGTCTATTTTTATCCATATTATGCTTTTGGTGAATATTAGTGGTAAACCAGTCACTTGAGAGTACAAGCCAGCACAACCTAATACCGGTCCCGAGCTCGAATGAATGATGAGTGTTAGCGTCAGGAAGAACAACCGGCTTTAAAATAAGAACTGCCAAAACCAAAATATGATGGTACGCTTTTTCGTACCTCGGAAAATCCTGCGGCATTCACAGAAAGTGACACGCAAAGATCTCGCCTGTCCCTACTGGAAAGTGAACAAAAGCTGTCGAGTACAAAGGTGTCTAAACTCATGAGGTCGGCACTCACGAGTTCGCAACTCACGAAGTGAGCGTGAGGTTGAGTGAGCGTGAGATCAAGCTGGTGATGTGAGCGTAAGGTCAGACTGGTGAGGTGGGCATGAGGTTGAGTGAGCGTGAGATCAGACCGGTGAGGTGAGCGTGAGGTCGAGCGAGGGGGTGGTCGAAATGAATTTGTGAGCGGGAGGTTGAATGAGGTTGGATCAAAATAGACACCTAGTTCTTCCAATAGCAGGGAGAAGTATATTGTAATTCGAAAACACTGTAGATTTTTTGTTCTCTACACAAAAGCTTCTTTTTCTCTATCTGAAGATAACACCTATTGTGAAACGACCATAGGTATGCAGGGAGTATCTTTGGTCCGCTGCCTTTTTTTCTTTTTTCATTTACCAACTTAGGATAGAAGTTTTAGTGTCTTTGTGATCAGGGATTTCTTAGAAGCAAGTAGAAAATAATCATGGAATGTCTTGATGTTTTGTCAGGTACACTAGAGTATTTTGCCTCCAAATCCAGTCAAGAATATTCATAATTTAGTATCATAAAATAACCGTTTAAATTAAATTGTTTTGTATTTACCTACATTTTTAAAGATACATTACCATCAAAACTGGTTTGAATATGTTTCTTTGTACCTTTAACTATAGTTTTATACTGTGATTTCGCTTGCCATTGTTTAATAGGAATTTTGTAGGCTAAATCAGTGTTTTATTTACGAATTTTCTAGAGGGGAGGGGAATCTTGAATCTTGGGCTAGCAGTTAACCACATAAGAATTGCAACCCTCCCCCGCCCTCGGCAGAGGGAAGCTCATCTTTCCAAATACTTGGGCGCAATTTCCCCCCGAATATACTATTCTCCCCCTAAACAGAGTGCTTAAATTCTTGGCGAGATACCCCCTCCTCAATGAGTTTCCACACTGCTTTGCATGTCGAATACATTACAGGCTAAATCACGTAGTAACCCTTGTCCATTCTTTCTAAACAGGATCAGTCGATACCGTATTTTCTTTTTTCACCTTCCGTCATAATTTTATCCTTTCAAGCCACAGAGAATACATTCATTCACCTTCACAGTTGCCGTTCTTAAAAGGAAAATTATAGTATTAAAAGTGGGATTCTGTCATTTTGAAAGAAAATATACATTCCCCCCGAAAAAAAAGTCTAACGGGTGGAACCAACGTTCTAAAACCAGCCTGTGGGCACCCCTGCCTACTCAAAATTGAAAACAGAATTTACATATTTTCTGGCCGAGTATTTGAGAGACATTATTACATCTTGATAAGTATATAGAATTTCATATACGCCGACTATTTACTTGGAAATAAAATTCATATAGTTAGGAAGTAATTGTTTTCGTATAAATATAACTACACAGAACAGTCATAAATAAATGTTTTGCATTACTAGGGTAAATGTGCCAGTCCTCGACTTATACCATTTATGTAATCTTACAAGAAGGCACACTTTGGTAAGTGAACTTCGGGGCCATTTTCTGCGAAGTGGTAGTGCTCATTTAAAGAGTTAATATTACAAATCGTTAGAGCGCAATGGGCAAAAATGACGGAGAAAAACCGTCTTAAAGTTTTCTATTCGACGCATATATCGTACGACGCGCAAACTTATCAAGTGACGGCGTGGCAGAGTGAGAAGAATCAGTAACTCAAGTGCAAAGGGTCCCGGGTTCGATTCACGTTCGAGTTAAACCTTTTTTCTTGTTTTTTGCTTCAACCAATAAAGTAGGCATTTGTAGCTATAAGTAAAATATTAATTCACCATATGTTTATAATGAATAAAACAATAGAAATTTTCAATCACTTG
The DNA here is from genome assembly GCF_964235325.1 of Thermobia domestica. NCBI lineage: Eukaryota > Metazoa > Arthropoda > Insecta > Zygentoma > Lepismatidae > Thermobia > Thermobia domestica. The sequence goes on from NC_137456.1 coordinate 184,830,746, forward strand.
TAAATTCTTTTGATGTTCCATGTTAACGAGGAACAAAATTTAATCTCTTCCGTAAATATTATTGTTACTGCAGTCGTTGTGTAAAAAATGTTCTTGAAGCTTCGTGTCTACATCTGTGGACAGTGTAAGAATTACAAGGAGAATGAGGGTGAAATCTGCTTTGGTTATAGCAACATCCAGTATTAGCAAAGGGGATTTCCCCCCCTCAACTCCTTTGTAAATCGCACACTGTCAACAGATGTAGACACGAATCGTCAAGAACATTTATTACACAACGACTATCGTCAAGGGCGCCGATCATGGGGGATGGGGGGCCGTCTCCCCCAAGCTCATGTGGGACCCATGAATTTTTATGAATATGTATTTTCGTATGTATTTTTTAGTGTTACATGTATTGTTGTATGTATTTTTTATGAATGCCCCCCCAAAATTTGCAGAGAAATCGGCGCCGTTAAGTGTCGTAACCATGATACAACTCGTGATATCAGTATATTTACGGAATAGATTAAATTTTCTTGTTAGTTAACATGGAACATTAAAAGATTTTACAAGTGATTTTAACATTTCTATTGTTTTATCCATTATAAACATATGGTGAATTAATATTTACTGTTGAGATATTGTGAGTTGAAAATGTCTCTGTGCAATAAATCTTACAAAAAGTGAAGGAGCGGGTTTTCTGAATGTGTGGAATGTGACATGAAGTATTTTTGAAGTCTTCGAGATCATTTTTGTAAAATCTGTTTTTAATTTGGTCAGTCGGTTGAACTGTCATAATCGAAAATGTAGAATTCGGTCAGTGTGCTAACGTTAAATTTTTCAAAACTTTCTAACAATGAACATTCTTTCAACGAAATATCTGTACCTTTATTGTTTCACATGGAAAATAATACTGTTATTTTTTTCTTCAAACATACCTTTGTCAATTAAAATCGAAGCTCAAACATGTTCGGAATGTGGCAAGGAATTTCCAACAAAAAAGGGTTTGCGCACACATAAAACTCGAAAACTTACCACACAGAAAATACATACAACCAATACGGAGGATTCTGTTCAAGAGCTGACTAAATTAAAATCAAGCACTTGGCTGAAAACGAATCCCAAGAGGAGCTGGAAATGTAGCAGCAAGAAAACTCTCATCTGTAGTAGAGGAATGCATCGACAAAAATGATTTTGTTTCTTGTGGCCGCGGTGGCTCAGTGGTAGAGCGTTAACCTCTGGTGCGTAGAGACTCCGGTTCGATCCCAGCCCCCGGCAAGGGGACTTTGTGGTGGGCAAACATCGTGTGCGTGGGTTTTCTTGGGGTTCTTCCGTTTCCTCCCACTATTTCATCCATTATTTCATCACCACCCTCTCCTTTGGCCTAACCGGGGTAATCGCGGGATGTTAAAGATTTAATTTAGAATGAAGCGTTACGAGATATGACAACTATTCTTAGATGCCTAACCAGATTCCAAACCTACTTCTCGCTAGTTCTTACCTTTTTTGCAATATGTATTGAATCCGCAAGTTGTAATGTACTTCTATAATTTCCGATTTCGGTGGGAAGATAAGGATGGTAACTAAAGGTATTCTTGGGATGTTTAATTAATTGCAAAAAGAAACGCTTATCTCTATTACAGTTTTTACTTTATAGTGATCAACGTTAGAACCAAACGTGGTTAATTTCTGCCATTTTCAGTTTGAATAGAAGGTTAAGAGTGAATGTGAGAATTTTTCTTAGAAAACTACATCGATTCTTAAAAAACAACTCATTATCTTTTCTTTATATATAGTTTTTGATCTATGTAGATCACTACTGAAAGTTACAATGAATTTATATCACTTCCGACTTTAGTATATTGTTAAAGATGTAAATGAAAGGTCTTCTTCGGACTCTGGATAAATTGCAAGAAACCATGTCTCGCTATATGTTACTGTCTTTGCTCTATAGTAATCAATGTTAAACCGAAAATGGCTAATTTTTACCTCTACCCATGGGTAAATCATCTTCATTAACGAACTTTTCGAAATAATTATTTTAGCTATCGATCCCAGGAAATGGAATTCAATAATTCACTTGCATTTAGTAGTTTGCGTCTGAAGCAAAAGTTGTATAGGCGTACGAACTAATATTACAATATTGTAAATTCCACTTGGGTGATCCTGATAAATCGACGTGTGTTTGTCATATTTGGTTGTATTACGTAGTAATCCTTTGGAACAGAACGTTGAAGTATTGAAAGTCTAAGTCGTGTTATATGAATAGTTTTCGTTATGTTGAGAAAGTGGTATCGGTATACCTTGATATTGAAAACAAGAAAACATCGAAAACTATCCAAATACTGAAAACTATCGAAAAATCGACATCGAAAACTCCTGACATTTCAAACTATCGATCGATACATCGAAATATCGCAAATCCTGCCCACGACCCTGTGCATCAAAGGTGCGCGTGCTAGCCAATAGGCTAGCGGGAAGATCTATGCCCAAACTCACGAAATCGACGCTCATGAGTTCGGAACTCACGCTCAGTCGACCTCATCCTCACGAAGTGAGCGTGAAGTTGAGTGAGTATGAAGTCAGACTGGTGATGTGAGCGTAAGGTCGGACTGGTGATGTGAGCGTGAGGTCAGACTAATGAAGTGAGCGTGAAGTCAGACTTGCGAGGTCAGCGTGAGGTCAGACCGGTGAGGTGAGCATGACGTCGAAATGAGTTTGTGAGCGTGAGGTTGAGTGAGCGTGAGGTCGAAATAAGTTTCTGAGTGTGAGGTTGAGTGAATTTAGGTCAAAGTGGTCACTTCTGGTCGAGTAGTAGCAAACCAGGTTAAAGAAGCTAGTATAGATATGATTCAGAACCTTAAATTTGAAGGGCCAATAACCGGAAAAGGAAAGAAAAAGGCAAATCTAATGGCAAAAAGAAGAAAAGAAGTTATGTGCTGTTTAAAAACAAAATAGCCGAAATAAATCGAATAGGTATAAACTATTGTATAGTGGAGCAAACCAACAAGGTAAAAATTGGATTGCAATTGACGGTTGTGGTGAAATATATCCATGTATAGTTAGGAAAGTAGAAGGAATGATAAGATAATGAGTGTCAAGTTATACTTTGATGAAATGTTTTATGTTGTGAACATTTATGCCTCGTAAATTGCATGCGAAGACGAAGAAAAGGGCACTTGGAATGATTTGGAGCGAGAATTAACTAGTATATCAAAAGGAGGAAGAGTGGCTCTGGATGATGATCTGAATGGACATGTTGGTGTTACGGAAGAAGTTTTTTCTTCAAGGGTCCATGAAAATTGTAATGTTAGAGAAAATAATAGCGAAGGAGCGAGATATTAAATTTTACGCTGGCATTTGATTTTGTTATACGTAAAACATTCTTCCAAGTTGTTCCAGTTATATATAAAACTGGAACAAAGGAAAGCCAATACTTTTTTCTCTTATGTACAAGATAACACTTAAAAGAGATAAGTAATTGTAAGCTCATAAATGAAGAAGCAGTTGGAATAAGATGAATGAAAAAATCAAGTGGAAAATCTTTAAAATTTGGCTCATCTGTTGCCAAAAATTGTCATTTTGACGTATAACCTCTTCAGTCCCAAGCTGTTAGTTGGAATCGCAGAGATAGGAGTTTTATATATTATGAAATTGGGGTGCTATGAAACACATAAATGACAGTTTCGTTGGGGTGGGGTTGACGGGATGGGGTGGGGGGCCTGTTCAGCCGGCTGAACATTTGTAACAAGGCACTATATTTCTGTCCATAATCGGATACTTATCTCTGGAAGAACAGGGAGATTCACCTTCTTAAATTTTGAGTAGGGGAGACCGGGTATGGTTGTAACACGTTTTGGTTGTAACAAAGCGAGTAGTTTCTACGCTAATCACTAGATGTGGTTCAAGTGCCGGTCAAAATACAAGCCCTTCATGCACGTTCAGTCACTGTTTTTGTGTGAGGTAACGCGTGTTCGTCTTGAAGTTATCGCGGTTTTGGTGTTTTTTGGGCAGGTAAGTAAATTTTCTATATCCCTGAAAATATGTAATATTACAATATGTGTGCGAAACATTTAGATAATTTGAGTAAAATATTAAAAAGGATACTAATGAGTATTTGTTTACGTACTGAAACCAAACACAGAATCAACACAATTTTGCAAGTACTCTGGCAAAGATGGCTACCGCAGTATGAGGTTGGTTGTAACAAAAAACATGGGTCTGGTTGTAACGCTGTTACAACCATCCCCCACAGAGTAAAACAATGCATATGTAATTAAGTTTGTAATATTTACTTGAAAAGTGTTTACCTAAATAGTGATTCTGTTACATGAACATTGTTTTTCCTCTCTCTCTCTCTCTCTCTCTCTCTCTCTCTTTCGTTCTTTGAAAAGTATTTCAATTCTCTCATAAAAGTTATGTAGCTACTTAACGACACACAGCGTAATGTTTACTAGGTATCCGCTGCTATAAAGGATACTGGGTTTATCTTTCTATTGAAGCAGATGTAATTTTAATCTGTAATAGTGAAATATATGGTTCATCTTGTCATCTGACGAAGACAGTGATAACGCAATTTGCCTAGTTTGTTGTGAATTACTTTCCAAAAGTGCGCCAAGAGAGAAATGGATTCAATGTAATTTTTGTCATGGATGGGCTCATGTTGTCTGCACCACGGTGACGGTGAATACAAATGTCACAACTGTGATTCAAATGATTCAATGTAGGTAAAAGTAAAAGTAGACTAGGTAACTGAAAGTGTAAATTTGAGTGTCGAAGTGCATAGGGTACTAGAGCAGATGTCGATGTCAAAATTTAGATGAGCATAGGGTCTAGTACTATGTTTCATATTATGGTTATTATAATAAATGATCTGTTGACATTTTTAAGTTAAAAGAAATATGTCAAGGTTAGTTCGGGTTATATTTCTCTAGGTAAATCTGATATGTAAAAGGCAAAGTAAACCTAAATATATCATACAATTCTGTTCATTCATCAAACTATTAGCTATTTTATTGTATGTATACTGTATACTGTAGAACTAGCTATCCATTTGCTGCTAAGATATATTTTCAATGTGACGAGAGAGTTATATATAAACATATAAAAAAGCACAGTACTTTCATTAGTCATACAGTTCTCTAACGTATTCTATGTCACTTTCTGAACCTGAAACAGAGGAACATATTAAATATCGATCTTATAAACTAATTTTGTGTTAATATTGTAATATATGTAATAGCAATGTATCCACTTACCAAAGATATAATGCGTTACAACGAACCCCAATCACTGTTACAACCAACCTCAACGTCGGGGTTGGTTGTAACATTTGGATAGTCTTGGTTTTTCCACTATATCTCAGCAAATACTTTACATTATCTGATATTTGCTAGATATTTTGGGAGAAGGATGTCCAAACTTTTGATCACGTGCAAAAATTCGTATTTTTCTTCAATTAGAGTCTAGTTATGGATAAAAATGTAAAAAGTGCTACAACCATACCCGGTCTCCCCTACATTTATTTCTATATTTATCGTACATTTAGTTATGTATGTTGACTATTTTAAACTAATATGGAATGTGTACCAGGGGCGGATCCAGGACCGACTTCTGGGGGGGCGGTGGGTTGTCATACTGCAATTTTTAAGGGCTCCGAACTTTGGGATGGGTTATATATATAATAAGAAAGTTTCGTCTTCTGGGGGGGTATCGCCCCCCTGGATCCGCCCTTGATGTGTACAATATTTATAATGTGTTTATATCGATAATTTGTGAACTATTAGTTCTTTCCATTTCATTTCCCTTTCTGCATTTCATTATCCGGTTCACTTTCCATAGAAATCATAGAAACAGTTCCTGTTTTCCTGAATGCAGAATAATACTGCACTAGACACATTTGGAACCTGTTGATTTTGAACACCCTGGTTTATTGTTTATATGGATAAACAACTAGAAACAGTTCTTTACCTGGACATTCGACTAGCTACTGGCACGCTTAGTACTAGTCCTGTTGCCAGCCCTTATGTTGAAGCCAACGAACATTCATTAATAATTATATCGTCGTAGGAGGCTTCTCCTTAATTATTATGCACACGTACTCTGTATTTCTAATCACCTGTGTAGATTTTTGTGTGTCATGGCCGGATTTACGACCTCTATGCTGCACGTCATCGCTGTACACATGGTCCGTCCATGGTACATCCATGTGTGTAAGAGTCTCCTTTCTGACGAATTTGTGTGGCCCTCTCTTTCGTTGCTTCAATTTTTTGTTGTCCCGTCAAGGCTGCTTCGATCACCACGGTTTGAATTACGCTTGTCTTCACACCCCAAGCAGCATACTAATTTCCAGGTGTACCAGCAACAGTTTGCCGCACTCTTACGGATGATTTAAAGAGGGAAATTCCGTTGGCTGTGCCTTTGTCATTGATGAGAGCAACTCAGAATATAGCTTACATCGCCTGTGATCCGTATATACTGCTTAATTTATTGCCATTAAGCTTGCCCTGGAACATGTTCTCACGCTCCCGTTCCGTCGTGTGCTGGCTTGCATCGATTCTCAGACCGTAATTAGGGGCCTCCAGAAGTCTTCACTAAGCACGGCTTCGTTGAAAACATTTTTCTGAGATCCAGCCATCAGCTCTAACACCAGGACTGTGTCATCGTTGTTTGTTGGATGCCGGGTCATGTTGGCATCCGGGGAAACGAACGTGCTGCCACAATCGCCAAGAACGCCGCCTTGCCTGAAGTTGCATTGGAGCATATTCTTCCTTACTGCGATCTTTACTCAGTTTTCCTCCTTGATACGCACTCATTGGCAAGCAGTTTGGGACAAGCCTAATGAAAATGAACGCAGTTAAGCCGCTCCTAGGAAAGTGACATACATCTAGTCATCGAGATGAAGTATCTTCTGACGCGTTTTCGTATCGGACATTCTCGCGTGACACATGAGTATTTGCTGCGTGGTTTGGGCCGTCCATATTGTGACGAGTGTATTGTTCCTCTGAGTATTCAGCGCATTCTTGTGGAATGTCCTGAATATTCAGATCTCAGAGAACGTCACGGATTGCCTTGTACCTTTACCCGCACTTTGGTGGATGATGATGGTATTGTTAGCTTGGTACTTCAGTTTCTTCATGCTTCTGAGGTTGATCACATTCTCTGTTCTGTCTAGTCTCTTTATTCTTTTAATTGCTGCTACGCTTTTAACTATTGTTCTATCTTTTTATTGTTTTATCTATATTTATTGTTCTTTTTATCTATTTTTATTCCATATATTTATTCTTTTATCATTATTTTTTTAATTTTGCAGCACGTTTTGTTTTTATATATTCGTTTTAGCTTTTCCTTGCTCTTCTATTGATGCAGTACTTGTGCGAGCAGCCGTGTCCGTCGTGCCACGAACACATGGCATCAATGCTGAGGTCTCCATTCACTCCCCCCCCCCCCCCGAACTCAGTCATACATACAGATTACTAAACTGGTAATTAGAAATATTAATAAGCTGGATACACTCATCCCGTCAATGAATGCAGCCTAAATTCAAAAATTACAAAAATGTGGAGCAACATTATGTTTACTTCTTCCTCTTCAGAGCTTAATACTTGAATACTAACTGTTTCATTCTCGATCCATCACTTTCATAAGTGTCAATAGCGCTTTCATCAATCATTTGGAGTACATCATCCTGGTCAAGGCCTCGATCTGAAATGGAAATCGAAACGAGTTTTCTCTTTAATTAACCAGAATTGTCAAGTTCTAGAGTTAATTCGTTAAAAATAAACGCCAAATTAACATTTAAAATAATTCATACAACATTAAATAAATACAGCAACAATTCAAGCTAGTTAAGCATCCAACCCTGGCTACAAGCCTAAACAATTATACAAACAATTGTTCAATGTTTCTAGGAAGTAACAATAAAAATGAAATACGATGCAGTAGTACAAGGATTAGCCAGAATTTTATCAGTTGCGTACGATTGTTCAGCCGGCTGAACATGCCAACAATGGCGTCTTATATTTCCAGACTTTAGTTCATATCAATGAAATTTCTTACTAATAATACACAACAGACATTTCTTGATAAGCAAGAAGCGAAATGTATTCCCTAAAATAGGTTTTATAATGAATAGACGTACCTTTCTGAAAGGACGATGCAGCTTCCCGCTTCTCTGGACGTCCAGCCATACTTCGGAACACAAAACAAACAAAAGAGACGCGACACTCGCACTACTCACGTATACAGATAAAGTACAATGTTCAACGAGCTCGATGACGGAACTTGAGTGCATTTGCCCCGTTTGCAATAATACAACGTGTCCTTGAAATTTGTTCAGCGGGCTCGACACTCAGAATCCAAGAGGAATGGCAAAATTGGAAGAAAATATGTGGCGTTTTGTGTGACTACAGAATCAGGGATAGAGTAAAAAGATTTACAAAACAGGTGTTATGCCAGCAATGATGTACGGAGCAGAAGCACGGCCAATAAAGAAATCACAGAATGTTACTACCAAAATGAGAATATTATGTGGTTGTGTGGGATGATAAAAAGAGGCAGGCAAGGAACGAGAACAATCGTGATTGAAGAGATATCTAAGAATATCCAAGAAAGAATCTTCAGTGCTATAATCATCTAATGAGAACAAACGAGTATATGGTCAGAAAAGTTATAGCAATGGAAGTGGATGGGCTGGTAAGCAGAGGGAGACCAAAAAATTTAATGAATAGTAGCTGAACCTGCGCTGTCTACACAGCGCATCATTTACATCTCGGCATGAATCTCCTTGTCATTCCCTAAAACACCGGTACATGTCCCTTTACAGAAAGAAGTGAAGGACGAATGGACTTACAAAAGGAATATTCCTGTAGAGGATTTTTATCTTAACACTATAAAATTATTATTGCCATCACTTTCCAAATCAAAGAACCATTACAAATATACTTGTTCCTTTCATATACCTTTCTCAACTCATACATGTACTATGTCATTATTTTTTTTTGTCAGTATTTGAAAATTGACCTTTCATTGAAGTATTGATTTCAAACCGAAATATGTTATGAAACAATCAAACACTTATCTCACAAACTTATGTAAAGTATTAACATTATTACAGACACAATATAATTGCAAGCAAACACACTTTTGGGAAAGGTTTTCAAAGATGCCAAAAACAAAGAAATGCAAGATTAATAAAAATTTATTTACATTAAAGAATTATGCTATTTAATATTATGCACTTTTCCTCACATAATAAACAAAACAATCACTCACAGTTGGGTAAATGTGAAACTCGGGTGTTGTTGATGAATAAGGCGATCTCAATGAAACCCAAAATATAGAAGTATTACAAAAATATCCCGAATGACTAATGTCTTGCGCTTCTGCTATCACAATTACTCGGGTACAATTTAGTTGCAAGCACATCACATTGCCATATACAACAATCCACGGGCAAAGACGTCCTGACCGTAATGTGTACTTACAATTTTTAATTCGTATGACTTGGTCCTGGATTTCTATTATGAAGCTCTCAATCTCCCCAAAGATGCACTCATCTGTCAGTGACTTTTTGCTCAGTGTTGTATACATGTGTTCGACAAAAATCCTTCGTATATTCCTCATGTAGTTCCTTGAAAGGTAAATTTGACACATAAATTTGAGATTCATTCTCCGATGTTAATAACATTCACTGTGGGAATTTCTTTGTTATGACAAAACTTCTCTGTAGACAACATTTTTTGTATAACATCCTGTTTCTAAGAAACCTTGATTTTTTGTACTTGAAATGTAGACCCTGATGTTCTCTTTCTTCTTACATCTAGAGAAAGCTACATATAATTGACCATGAGTGAATACAGGTCTTGCCAACAAAATTCCCACACGATCTAACGTCTGTCCCTGTGCTTTATTTATGGTAAGTGCAAAGGCTATTTTCACAGGAAACTGATGTCTGCTAAATACAAACGGCAAATCTGCTGATGAAGATGTGAGTGTTATTCTTGGTATAATGGCTACGTCTCCTGTATTTTTGCCAGTAATAATTCTAGCTAATAAAACATTCTTTTCCAACTTCTCTATCAGTAGTCTTGTGCCGTTGCAAAGACCTCGAGATGTTTTCAAATTCCTCAGAAGCATAACTATTGTTCCTACTTTCAGAATAAGGCGATGAGGCGGCAATCCTGATGGAGTTAAAGTGTTGATAAATTCTAGTGGATAGTTTCATTGCTCCTGTGGGTCATCACATTCAACACTATCCGCGCTCAAATATACACATTCATGTCCTTCAATTCGTTTTACAATTTGCTCATTCACAGCATCAACATTTTCATTAGTTGGTGCCAAAATCACTCGAGATCTCATTTTTTTAAAATCTTGTAACGAGATTGAAGTTCCGAAAATGTCATCAATAATGTTAGAATGAGAAATGAAATCTTCAGGAATATTAACACTGTCATTTCCAAATATAGTGGTCTCATTGAGTTCACCATTATCTAACCTAAGAAGCCATTCTGAAAATTTATATTCTTCTGAGGACAATCTCTGGTTTACATTCAACTTCATGCATATAAATGAAGACCACAAAGTACTTCTCTTAATACACTGCTCAATAATTTGTAATTTCGAACCATGTTTCACTACAGGCAAACATTGTCGAAAATCACCTCCAAGGATCATTACCTTTCCACCAAAGGGACTTTGTGAGTTCATTAAATCTTTAAGAAATCTATCAACTACATCTAGAGCGAACCTTGGTGCCATAGTTACTTCGTCCCAAATAATAAGAGCTGTTTCCTTAATTCGCTGTGCTTGTGGACTCGAAAGTCGCAGATCAGGTGTTGACCATGGTTCAATTGGAACTGGTAACTTGAAAGTAGAATGAACAGTGCGACCTCCTTCTAATAATGCAGCAGCAATTCCAGTCCATGCAATAGCTATAACTGATTTGCCCATACACCTTAAATGAGAAATGAGTGTGGAAAACAAATATGATTTACCACTGCCTCCCACCCCATCAATATAGATATATCGCTTTGACTCCGATTCATTTTCCACAGCATTCATAATGGTTTCAAAAACATGCCTCTGCTCATCATTTAATGTAGCAATTCTATTTTGCTCTTCGTCCACTATTTTCGTTAATTTATTGAAAGTACACTCTTCAGAACGTGGACATCTTAGACCAAATTCAGCACATGTTTTCCCATACAAACTCAATGTGTCCTGAATATCGAGTAGAGCAAAATTTTCTACTTCATCACCTACATAGGTTTTTAAAAAGTCTTCCATCAGTTCACTTTTGTACTTATTCCATAAATTCTCTGGATATACTGGATTGCAGAATACAAATATCAATGCTAACAATTGTCGTAACTGCTTTGGCATCCTAAACGACACTGCTTCAGTCATACATCTATCCCATTCTTCATCATCTTTTAAGAGATTTCGTCTCCTTGCTGCTTCTTTAAATGTTTCACAAACAACTCCATCCACAGTCTTCAGCTCATTGAAATTACGAGGCCCTTTTACATGCAGCAGCAAAAGCCGTAGGTGAAATTTTTCACTTTCCATTGGACTCACAGTGTACATACGAGTCACAATTCTATTTTCACCTCTTTGTCTTTGCTTCCATTCACCATTGTAAAACACGTAATATTCAGGAATCTCTGTATAAAGGTACTTCCTTGCATTTTCATCTCTTACATTCAATTTAAAGAAAGCGGTCAGAGTAGTATTTCTTCGAGCGGCTCTCTCAAGTGCTACTTCTTCATTGCCAGCTTGAAAATACACAGGTTGCATTTCTGGAAGATGAACAGCTAATGTGATGACATGGTGAGATTGATCGTGCATTTTAAATTGAAAAAGCCTCCAAACAGCCTCAGGAGCACTAACATATCTAGTGTCAAGAAACATTTTAATTTCATCCCAATCCATGACTCTATTTCCCTCTCGTGTAATTTCTACATTTGCACAATCATGCCCCTTGTATACATATTTGTACAAATACTTCACACATTTCACTGTTGAACAAATCTCAACGTTGATATGGCAATTGTATTTCAGAAGTAAATAAGGATTGTAAGGAACGACCCATCTATTGTCCACTCTGTATTTCAAAGAACCATCTTTCTTTAGAATATCTATGTGTCTATTATCATCTCTCCTCCTATACAATGGATAACAATCAACATTAACTACACTGTCATTACTGAACTGTTTGGGATACTCATATTCGCAATGTCCCTCAGTCATACATGGGGATGCTTCATTCAATGTACCACACGGTCCATGAATCATATTTGATCTTACTATTCTATGCAATCTGGGTTGATTTACAGGGTCTGGTATTTCTGCACAAACAACTTTATCAATATCATCTCCATCATGAAGTTTGTCCTCACCTGCCAATGTCAATAGTATGTGTGCATGTGGTAGTCCTCTTTTCTGAAATTCGATAACCATTACCATTGTTATAATAGTACCAAGAACGTGTTTATTCAGAAGATCATCCAATAATTCTTTAACTTTCATGTGAAAGACTCGTGCAACCATATCAGGACGATCATGAGCTTTTTGAAATTTCTCTATGTTCCTTTGAATATCATCCCACAATGGGTTACATGTCATGGTAATGAAAGGATCTGGTTTTCCAAACTTTCGCACAGCAGCCATGGCATCCTGATATCGCGCTTGGTATGAGCGTTTGCTTCCTTGGAATGTAGAAGGTAGAATGAAAATTCGTCCTGCAGGTACACCCCTCATGTTACATTCATTACTAATGTAATCCATCAAGCCACTGTATAATTCAACACGTAGCTTCTCCTTATTGTTTCTGATGAACTCCAGTCGGTTACCTTCAACTTTCACATACGCATCAACAATATATTGTTGTGTTAATTTACCGGCACACAACACCTGATTAAAACCTTCTCTAACTGATAATCGATAGGAATAGAACTGTAGCAGAGTCACATTTCTATTACCAACGCAATGTTTTATATCTGTGTTCCAACCCTTCTCTCCGTGAGGAAAGAGTAGAGGGTATGTCATGGGATCGACATTTTCACTCAATGGATTAATACGTTCAAGCTTCCCAGGTTCTGTGTGTATACAAATATCTCTATTAGTAGGTGGTTCACCATCATCTCCACAAAAAATTACAGCAACCTCATTTGCACGTGGTACATTATACCGTCTTGTTTGAAATGTATCACGGTTTCCTGTAATCCACAAAGTCAGTTTTGGATAATTTCCTACCATGTTTTCTCTTTGACTTTCATAAACATCTTTCAACATTTTTAGAGACTGAGCATAAACATTTACGGACCGTATGAGCTTATCCAAATTTCTCAGAATACGCTTATCTAGACCTTTACCTTCATTGTTTTTAAATCGTTCATTCAAAGCCTGTTCTGAATCAAGAAAATATAATTGGGCATACTTTGCAGTTTTATTTTCTGCAGGGAACAATGATGATGTGTTATGATAAATTTGACCGTGAATTTTAAAACAATATGGGCCTTTACCAGTCAACGTTTCAATGGATGCACCAAGAGAAGCAAATGCGAAAGCACTATTGTATGACCTAATATTTTTTCTAAATTCACAACATGTATGATTACACTCACTTAATAAATCTTGTAGATAGACAGGATATGGAACTAATGGATCGAGTGATACTTTTCCATTGTGACAACATTTTGAGAAAACAGACATGTGCTTTGGATACTCTGCAGAGAAGTTTAAAGAATGACAGTGCTTGCATTTTCTATCTAGATCACCACAGTCATATATAAATATTTCATGATCGTTTTTTTTCATTTTGTATATACGCAGCACAATATTTGAGGTGTTTCTGTTTTCTTGAGTTACTGATACTGGATAATCTACACCGTCTATCAAATTCACTTTCATTTTCAATTTTTCTTTTTTGCCTTGTAAGTGGCTGCATTTTCTCGATATCTGTCTCCTTTTCTCTCTTTTGACTCATTTTCTCCGACATTTTACTTACGCAATCGAGTTTTTTTGAATCGGTTTCATTATCTCTCATCTTCCACTCGTGCTCTACCTTCTTCCGTCCCTTTTTGAGGGCCGTGGGCAACGAATCCGCGTTCCTATTTTCAGTCTCATACAATATTTCCGATTTTTTCAAGCAATGTAACACGTCATAATGACCCCTGTCATATTCTCCACTGAATAAAACATTTATACACTTTTGTAAATTGTTCCCATACACTCTCGGGCTTTGTTCAGGAAGATTTTTGAGGAAAACTCTTATAGTTACATTATATTTGACGGCAATCGCTCCAATTTCTACTTCGCCACCATATACACCATTACGGTTCATGTAACTACTGTAAGCGTCCTTCGACACACTTTCGGATAAAAAATTGTATGCTTCTAAAAAGAGTACATACTCGTCCCAATTTCTCAAAACTGTATCTACTGCTTCCCTTCGAATTTCCATGAAACTTTCGACGGACCCCAATAGCAGTAGGGATAAACACCTAAATAAACAATTACCGTCACCTATCATTGGGATAATTTCATAAATGTTACTTCCTAATTTTATTGTCTGAAGTTCTATGTTCACACCTTTACTTTTCTTGTAAGTTTCTTTTCGCTTTACTGCCTCCTTTTTACCTGTTAATGTCTTTTTCCTTCGTCTTGCCATAACTATTGGCTATTTTCTTTTTGACTATTAGAAGTATTAAACAGTAGTTATATAAGTATGTGATAGAAATTGTCTCCTGTACTTACAATAATGAAGGGCAGTAGGAAAGAAATTAGAATCTTCACAGTACTTCTACTACGAATGTTCAGCACACACAGATTCAAACTCAAGATACGGTAGTTTTAAATCTCTCTGAAAGCACACAGAAGAAAACATTAATTCAGTGGGAAGTGAAATCGTATAACGTTAATAGAGATGTATCAAAAGAAATGAAGTGATTTTTTCCGTAGGTTTTGTGGTAGACGAACACGCTGTGCGTGAGTTTTCTTGTGGTACTTCCATTTCTTCCCCCATTCTTTTCTCCAAGCTATCATCCATCTAAACATCACCATCTTGTTAGTATCAGTCCATAATCGTAGGACGTTAAACTAAAATATATACAGTCAAGATGATTATCTGGATTGTCACTTATTCGCATCGATTAAAAAAATGTTGTTGCGAAAAATAATGATATCGCTTAGAATACTGTAAAAGTGAATAGAGAAATAGCACAAATGCGAATACCTTCAACTGCTTACAATGAAGCAATTGAGAAAGTGAAAGTGACCCTAGGGACCGAGAAGTTGATTCTTTTGGGTATGTTCAAGTATACTTGCATACCAAACAACTGTCTTTTTATATCGCTTACTATTTTGTGTGATTTGTACAATCACCTAAGCCCCCTATATATTAAAGTACAGCACTTTATTGCATTACTACTTTACCACAGTATAGCGTACCATAACTCTTTTTTTTCCTTTTTGCCCTTTTCCCCTTATCCGGATTTTTGATTATCCGGGTTGGATACTGTCTCACACAGCAAACAATGTGTTAAATCAACACCATTTTGGCGTCCCTGCTTGACTACCAGTTTGCTCGTGTTATTTCAACAAGGGTCCAATGTAGCAATTTAAGACAGGTTTAGTGTTAACAATTTAACACAGACATGAAGTTGAGCGGAAGTATATGCGTTTCAGTTTGCGGTAATTAACATAGCATTAACTTACTTTTCTGGCATTGTGTTGTTATACGCTAATCTTGTAGAGATGGTTGCTGAAGGTGAACATGAAGTATTGGAAATAATTCAGTATTATGTTCCACAATTATGCCCTGTACACTGAAGGAGACAATGATGATGGAAATGAATGAAATGGTGAAAAAGGAAAGTGGGAGGAAACGAGAGAATACTTAATAATCCCACTCACATGCTGTTTGTCTTCCACAAAGCTCACTTGCCGAGAGTCGATATAGACACACTAACTCAACACACCAGAGGTACAGCTCTAATGAACTATTGATTACTAATATAAGTGACTATGTTATTCTTCAGTGGGCAGTGAAACCCATTAAGATACATATTTGAATTAAATCTTAACCTCTCACGTCACCTTTGACTATTTAAAATTTGATCGAAAAAAATTGGCCTGTTTAGAAAACAACACATACCGATTTTTATCAAGATACCAAATATACCAAATTCTACCTTGCTACGACAATCCTAACCCCAACTACCCTAGTTAGAGTTCTAAAGAGTGGGATAACATTTGATACATGTATGTATCTTGATAAATATCGAGGGAAAGCATCATAAAATTGGTATTATTTCGAATATTTTTTTTAGATTTCTTGCATCGTTTGCGAGATGTAAGAATAATTCCTGTCTTTGGGTTAGAAGTGTCATGTGGAGATGAAATTTTGTATTTTTATGTATATTGATAAAAGTAAAGGCAAGGAGTTTCATAAAGAGGAGATTGCTTTCGAAATTTTTCAACATTTAGTACCGTTTGTGATATATTAATCTGCTTCTGGTTTAGAAAATTCTAAATTGCTGTCTCTAGAGTTTGAGACTTGAAGCGTTATTTCCTAGAGGTTTGCGTTAACGTAACGCAAAATTTGTGTTTAGTTTCCGCTAATCAACATCATAAGTGCTTTCTGCAATTTTTGCGTTGCGTTGCGTTACGCAAATATGTGAAGACTAACACGTAATAAGGGTGTTGTTACGTTAATGTATCTTGATAGCCGTAAATGACTTTTACTGGGTTTCTCGAAAAATAATTCAGAGTTTATTTTATTTGATAATGGGCCACATTCTGTAAGTTTCTGTAAAATTTCCATACACGAAAGCAACGGAAAAATGAGAAAACAAAGCCGATCATCGCAGACTAAACACCAAATCTACCGATATGGAATGAGGGGCAAATTGGTTTGTTTCTATTGTCGAATTCGCTTGCAAAATTGATTTTGGATCTTGAACCGAAACTTTATATATGGGTTTCGGTTTCGGAAACAATATATATGGGTTTCGGTTCTGGAAATGAAGTTATTTTTTCTAAGAATTTTGGTTTTGGTTCTGGAACGGAAACGAAGAATACATTTACACCTATCGTCTCCGTTATCGCTAACGACGCTATAAAACAACACTAATAGTGTGTTATCAAAATGAGGATTTATCTAGTCAGGGTGTTGATATAATAACTAACATATTAACAACATATTTCAAAGTGTAATGGGATTGAAGTAACACAGTGATTGTGTAAAATTGTATCACCAAATTAACACCGAACCTTTGTGTTCAATTAACATAATCATATATAACGGTTCAATTAATCCGACAATCTGTGTTCTCCTGTTTGTGTATTATACATAACAGTATTCCAAACTTTAAGAGTAACTTGAAGAGATACATCCCTCCGCCTTTTACCCTTGATCGGAATATTACAGAATTACTGAAATATAATTTTACTCACACACCACTTCCGACACCATAATTTTTTCTAACATATGGATCAATGATCCAGCAATGTTCTCCACCACGACAGCTTTCTGTATAACAAGGTAGAAGAGCTTATTGACACTATGGCTGTTATTTATAAACGTTTTGTCTTGTTTATCGCTATATTAGCGTGGTTTGACTATGCGTTGACTAAGTTCGATATTTTTCGATTTGTTCTAGATTATAGCTTCTCCTTATACCGCAAGAGATAAGCTACGTCACTTCCACAGGGTTGTCCAAACATATACGAAGTGAATATTGTTACAGATTGTACTAACCATATATAAGGGTTTAATTAATTAGTTTACGTTAATGTTTGGAAAACCCTGCAGAAAGTCGTGGCTAATATTTGCGTTGCTAACTTAAACAACATATCAAAATTTTAGTCGTTCAGTAGTATAACCATTAGTACGTTGCTAACAGAATTGAAAACGTTTCTGAATAGGGCTGTATTTGTTAAAAGTTGTTATTAACGATACCTTGCATGCGCATAAAGTTTTGCATTGTTTTTCGATAATGTTTTCGCTTATGGCAAAAGCAAAGTAAAAAAAATGAGTCAGTGTGTCATTCAACTGTTGGTAATTGAGTAAAGCTCTGGCTTACTTTACTTTCTATGCTAACATATTCACTTAGACCCTATTTTAAATCTGATTTTTGTGTATGCCTTCTTCTTTTTGAAACGTGACTTACATCACTGTACCTTAATCCCGTCCATATAATTGTAGAATTCTAGTTTACCTGTTAAGGTCCGATTTTCTCGTCTTGCCTTAACTATGGCACTTACCTATTTTTTCCTTGAGTATTAAAGAGTATTGAACAAATAAAATGTGTATCTTTTACTTACCTCAAAGAAGTGTTGTTCTTATGTTCTTCTCAATTCTACAATAACAATTACTACGATAGCACCTTCTCTCGTCGAAATCAACATGAAGCAAATACTACATATATACTGAACTCCAAAACAAAATTTCCGCGACGTAGTACAGCCATCTAGTGGCGTTTACTGTAACTACTCGTTTACAAATATGGTCGCGGCTCGATATGCCAAGATGGAGAACATAATGAAATGAGACACAACAAACAAATGAAATATTCTGTTTTACCAAAACGACTGTAACTAAAGATAAGAGAACACGAAATAATACGTTTCAATAAGTTTCTTTATTATTTTGTGAATAAAGAGACACTGCTACCATCTACACTTGTTCTGCCGAGTTCTTTTGAGATTGAAGAAAAGTAACTCGAATATTAGGTCATAATATTATAATGTCATACGATAGTGTTCAAACTTACGCCTTATATTTTTATGGTGCAAAGCATTATAACATGCAATAAAGAAACAAAGTAAGAATTGTGTGAATAAATAGAAATAAGCACAATTCTGTCTCATATAAACGTCAAGAAGTGCCAACATTGCAACTGGAACCTGGCTCACGCGCACTGAGTTTCTTGCATCTATAGTAATTCACTCCCTTTGTAACTCCACCCGTACTTTGCTTGCGTCTTTAAAGAGACATGTATCCTCGTCGCCATAAGTGCCTTTACATCGCAGTGACGGGTATGTGACCGCGCAGTACTCCAAGGAAGGGATGGTTGTATAAGAATTTGTGATTAATTTTGAAGAGTTTTTATTTTGACTAGGGAATTAACATAGGTGAAGGGAGTAAAGACACAGATTTGAAGCATCAGTTCACTGTTATTGAAGCATCAGTGCACGAAAAGATTCGTATTCTCAGTTTTTCTATTTATTGTTTTATATGTTAAGTTAAACACCACAATATGTATCACTGATATCGCAGATCGTATTATTTTTTAAAATCGTGTTTGTAACCTATTGTCAAAACATTCCTCTCCAGACATGATGTAGAGAGAAGAGAAAGAGATACGACATCTGTAATATATGTATATG
Organism: Thermobia domestica; assembly: GCF_964235325.1. Classification (NCBI taxonomy): domain Eukaryota; kingdom Metazoa; phylum Arthropoda; class Insecta; order Zygentoma; family Lepismatidae; genus Thermobia; species Thermobia domestica. The sequence goes on from NC_137456.1 coordinate 184,850,120, forward strand.
TGATTCACTAAGTAACTGTAGAAATTAGTTAAAGGTCACATAAGAGAGCGAAAAGGAGGTCTAGAAGTCTGAACTTTTTAGAAACGTCCTAGATAGGTGAAAATATAGTTAAAAATTGCAAAGGGTATCATGTAATTTACCTCTCTTTTCTTATATTCTAGTATACTTTTTCTTTCACATCCAAAGATCCCTATTCAGATTTACGAGATAAAGGGGAAGAGAGAAAAATTTCCATTTCAAGAATTATATAAGGAAAAAAATCTTTTGATTTAGACTAGATTCGAACTCGCAACCCTTGAACCCATGGCTCAGCGCTCTACCGACTGAGCTAACAACTTCTGTTGGAAAAGCCTGATTTCTACAACTACTGGTTGCTGAATGATGTGTATTAACCAAGTTTGCCGAGATAATTGCTTCATATAGCTATTGCAATAATAATAATAATAATAATAATAATAATAATAATAATAATAATAATAATAATAATAATAATAATAATAATAATAATAATAATAATAATAATAAAGCAGAAGAAGAAGATCAGAATTTAAAAAGTCGCATATGTTAAAAGTTTGACGTGCAGAGTAAGTCCTAATATGAGATTTTATTAATTATATATAATAAATGTAAGCGTGGTTTATTCGTGCGTGCTACTCAAACTGCGCAACTCACCACCTAGTCCCATAAGGGTTGTACAGTATGGTACAGTAGCCTTGCGTCCTCCAACCGTGAAGAACGTGTCGGTTTGAACCTATGCGTGTCCTAAGAGGAAGGAGGAGATTGAAAGAAAGAAAAGTGGTTTAGAAATTATGCAAACGTAGAATATCTCACGAGGTGAGGTGATATAGAGTTCAGCGTGTCTTTCAGCTACTACTCTATACAAGACGTGCATCTACGACTTAACGTGGAACCCGAACCACACGACTCCTGACGGGAATCGAAACCCGTATCACCTCTAGTTCTATTATGGGAGACACAGGAACATATAAAAATAATCGAAAATGAACGATATTAACGTTAAATCCAAAGCTTTCGACGTCCTAAAAATTCGTAATTGAAAGATATGAGTGTCTATTCAATAGTTTTCGGGGTCGCTGAAGTGAATAATGACACTCCAGATACCAAGAAAGCCCAAGGCTTTATTCTTCGTTAGCGGCAAGTTTATTCAGTTGCTCCTGCTGGAAATGGATTCGTACTATTTCATTCCGATTCAAATACGTATTCTACTGGGAAAACTAATCTCAAATATATCTAATGGTTATATTTAATGGAAATAGACATATGCATTTTTGAATATTGTATATGAATTGCTAATTCATACTTTATCTAATAGAAAATGGTGCATCCAGGATATATTCTGAAGTAATAGGGAGAACTTTTGGAGGTATATTTTATTAATCTACTGTCGAATTTAGTGTGCAATAATTTCACACAATTTACTTCGGAACTATCGAGACGAGACTGAGAGAGCTATTTGTCGATTGAAAGGGGACTAATACTGTAAGTAGTCTCGTATTGTCTCGTTTTGATACCAGTCTTACTTCGGGGCTTGTTCTCTAGTAACTGGTTGCGTAGTGCACCTACATAAGACGTCGTATATTTAAATGTTTGAGAACTTACCCCACCTCCAGTTGACGGATCGTTCTATCTAAAACTACCAGACCGTTTATGTAATTAAGTACAGGTCCTATCCTTATGTCAATTATTTTCTTGCAACAGAGAATGAAAAATGTAACAGTTATAATCAGGGTGCGAATTACCGGGGGGGATGAGGGGGATTTCCCCCCTCAATTACATTTTGTTCCCCCCCAAAGAAGTCAGCTGAAGTATCTCCACCAGGGATGCTCGCTTTCCCCCTCAAACTATGCTTAGTATAACTCCAAATTTCACTGATTTTTGTTATTTCTTGTAAATTTAATCTTCTAGCTGTATTTCGAAATGATCGATGTAAACTGTTCAGTTTTGGTCATTTCTACTTACCACCTAATTACCCCCTATTTTCAACGTTGTTTAGTAGAACTATATTATTATGACTACGGTTGTTACTTGCAAGTGTACCTTCGTACCCTTCAGTTCGACATCGTTTGTGAATTTGAATGTACTAATTGCGTATAACAAAGCCACATATAGATTTATAAATGTTATTAGCGGTTGGCCAAGAAGAAGTAAACAAATAGCTTCTTCTACCATACTTGGCGAAGTTCGGATATGTCATATTCATCCTCTATATTTGTATCGATTATCATCTTATTTTAATTTTTGTTATAACATGTTATTTCATTTTCCAGTGTACTCTTTGTTAGCACATGGTCTTCATTCCCTAGTAGGTTGTGTGTATGCAACTCAAAAGTTGCATTTAATTTGTGATAATTAGCATAGTAATCACTGCTTTTACAGTTTACGGAAATGAACTTTTGAAACTGTACTCAAAATCTGAGATATAGGTATTATCTCGTAAGTATATGTTAACGTATACGCTGGGGGATACGCTCCTAGTGACCAAACATGTTAATGAAGGTGATTTTTAGGTGAATAAGCGAATAATTCAAGATTTGTTTCAGCATTTGTTAATACGACTGGTTCTCCGTGTCATTGTCCGTGTCTGTATAAGCATTTAAACTGAAGCGTTTTTTTTTTTTTTTTTTTAAAGTTAACCCTTCATTTTTCCATCTTTTCGCTGTACAGTTTGCTGTCCACGCAATTAATGTTGTCTGAAAAACTTCAGTGTAATGTTTTACTTTATTTGAATAACGTAGCCCATAGTGAATCAACTCATCTTCAACCTAACAGTAAAGTAATTTTTAAGTGTTGACTTCCTGTGCCCATCACGGAATCGATATTTGGAGAAAAAAGTCGTGATGAGCACAGCTTTAGCGGGAAGTAGAAGCACAAGCTCGAAATTTGAATTGAGAGATTTTAAACATTTGGCCTTCGATTTGACCTTGATGTGAGAAATCGGGACCAGCAACAATCCATTTCTTATTTGATAGGCTAATATCTAGATTTTCTTTAAAAAAAAAAAAAAATGTCCGGTTTAACTAATAATTTTAGTGGTTTTCACAAGACTGAAGTAGGTTTCTTTCCGCAACCTGTAGGTATTAATGCAAAGTGGAAGCTTTCAATATGAGTGGAAAAATTAACATATGCTTGTGATCATCGCTCGAGGCGAATTATTAACTAAATAAACCTTAGAGAGCTACGGGAACAAGAGTGAGTACAACATTAAAACACGTTCAGAAAGGTTTAGTGGGGTGTGTGTATGTCAGACAATATATATGTGCATAGTTATTGTCGGTAGATTTATTAAATTAATAAATCTCTTATTTATTACAGATGTCACACACACACACACACACACACACACACACACATATATATATATATATATATATATATGTGTGTGTGTGGGGGTAAGGCATTTATTGTCTCATTTTGAAATTTGAACCTTCAGACTATGTCTTTTGGCCTAATTTTATCCCCCCCAATATAGATTATCTAATTCGCACACTGGTTATAATGTTGATCGCGCATAATCCTGTATAGATAAAAGGCACTTTATAGAGTGTCGGACTCCGTGGAGTAAATACAGTAGTTACTGCCTTGGTAAGTTCATCACTGAACGCGTTTCTGTCCTACTCGTGCAATGACGTCACCTTTGACACTCGCTCGGGACAGAACCACACGAGAAGTAACGCTGTTGTCTGCTTACTCGCTTGCTGTTGTGTATTCTCTTTGGAACCTGATGTGAAATTGCTGTTTTCTCCTTACTTTCAGCTGTCTTTTGGTATTTCTAATTTAGATGTCTATTATATTAGTGGAATTTTATTCCGTCATGGAAATATATTTTATTTCTTTTTAAATGTAAATAAAAAGAAAAGTCTATTTGGACAACTTTCCCCACAACTCTAGAGTTATTGTCTGTGTTGCGCTTTTCTTTCCTTTTCCTTAAGGGCCCCGGTGGCTCAGTGGTAGAGCGTTTACCTCTGGTGCTTGGAGTTCCGGGTTCGATCCCAGCCACCTTCAAGTGAACTTTGTGGTGGACAAACACCGTGTGCGTGGGTTTCCTCGGGGTTCTCCCACTTCATTCATTACTCATCATACCAACCCCCTTTAGCATAACCGTCGGACGTAAAACTCAAAGTTTTCTTTTTTTTTTTCTTAAGTTGTATCCCCAGTTGGCCTAATCCAGTTGCGTTTGTCAATCAGAATTTCTTTCCAGAACTTTTAATTTTCTCACTTCATCACTTTCTTCATTTGCTTGTAAAATGTTCTTTCGGAGGAAGAACTTTTCAGTTGCTTGTTTAGTTAATTTATACTTATGTATGTTCTAAATGGGATAAAATATTAAAACCTCCGGTTCACACTTGCTAACAAATTCATTTTTTATGATGCCTGTTAATTTTCTAATGATGTTCTTTCCTTGGCTCACTTTTCGGCTCGGCTCGGTGGTTACTGAGCCGTGATCCGATCCGCTCAAGCCGTTGACAACACTGGTACTGTTGTAAATAATTCATCATGTAGTGCCGAGTTTCTCAAGTATATATATCTTCAATTAATGCAGATGTTACTGTTCCCTGCTGTGTATAAGGTTCTTCAATGGCTTCAATATTTTTACGTAGAATGCTTTTCCATTATATACCCTCTTATCTGTACTTAAATCTTAGAGAATCCGGATGGTCATTGCTTGAACTCATTAGTTTTCTAGGTATCAGGACATTTGCGATAAAACCAGAACACCAGTTTTTCTGGGATATTTGCGGTACTGTTCAAAACTTTCCCTTAAACAGTGCAATACACACCGTGGAACGTGCGCCGAAATCATCCGTTTCAGCCCCGTTAATCTAAATTAGAATGAATACATTAATAAAGAGGTTGGGTATGCAGATGCAACAGCCTAATATATGTGATTCATTCTGTTTGGCTGATTTTAGTAGGTCATGAATATATAAGAGAAGATCACGCGGGCTGCTTAATGGAAACTATCACAATAATCGAAACATCTAAGAAACCATGCGTTTCTCATCAGGGTTTTCAGTACAGACAATATTGAAATTTCAAGAACGTGAACATATCTGGAAGGAAACAAATATTGTCCCTTGGATCTTCGTCCTTTTACCAGCAAGAGATAGTAAGAGATATCAGAGTTTTTCAGTTTGGTGAAGGTTAATATTATGATTGGAATCCGAAATTAAGCAAATTACGTTTCGAGCAAAAAGCAATAACATCTCGAAGAACACTGTTCCAGGAAACGCACATTACTTGGTGTAAGTTCCATTTTAATCAGTGCTTGTGGAGGAAGGTTCAGGAATTAGGACTCAACTATAAATCAGTTCCAGAGGTGAGGCTCCGCCTCAGAATTTCTTTTGCCCTACCATTTCTCCCTGTAGATGATATTGCTATTGGGTGGCTTTCCATTATCGAAGATGCATGACATCACGAAAGACTTTAGGTTTTTAGATTATCTTGCAGAACAGTGATTATGAAATAATGCCGGATAATTAATACTGGTATTGACATATTCATGTGAAACTACTCGAATCAAGAGCACAGAACGAATAATGCTGTTGAAGGTGGAATTACAGAATCAAATCATTAATAAGTAAATGAACTCCTAAGTGTGTTGTTTAGAAGTATCTAAAAAATGAGGCTGTGTACAGCAGCTAGCTGTATCAAAGAAGACCTTTAAACATTGAAGGGAAACGTAGACAACAAGCGTACATAGAATTGGACGGAAGAATAGAAAAAGCATTAAATGATTATGTATCCTCAAAAGATGTCAAGAAATTCTTGAGGAAAATGGTACACATTCAAAAGTTGGAGTAATTATTGTTTCTTCCAGAATAGAGACTACGTTGTTTATTGTTTTTATTATTGTGATTGTAAGTTGTCCCAATCTATCCATCATAATTATCTGTAGTTCTTGGAAAAGTGTTAATGAAAGCTATGAAAGAAAACAAAAATATAAACATTTCTAGAAGTTTCCTTTAAATATTATGGACAGGCATTTGACCAATGAGAGATAAGAATTTGTTTACATTTTCCAGTTTTGGCCAATCACAAACAAGCATTTGTTTACATCTTTCGGATGTGTCTACCATATATCCTAGTAAATGTTTTTCATTTCACTTTTCTGTATAATTGATCCTTATATTTGAGTTTACATGTTCTTAGTGTTCTGAGAAAAGTTTGTATGTATGTATGCGAGTTAATAATGGTTTCATATTCTGAAAGAAGATTTTTAGTCTGCTTTTAGTATGCAAAAACCCGAGTCCCCTAAAACAGTCATGTTATTTTCCCCTAAAACAAAGTGCTAGCTACACCAATGTTATAAAATTTGGTCGTTGTGTAGCAGTTGATACTGCGTGCTTATCCTGTAACTGAACACTCGAAAATATTTTCTCTTAGCAAAGAGAATAAGAAGTTATTTCAAATAGTACCGCAAATGTCCCAATACGACAAAAGTCAATACTCGAAGTACCGCAATTGTTGCAGTATCACAAATGCCGATACCGCAAGTGATTCCCTTTCAATTTTCTAAACAATCTTCATTTAATTCCTTTCTCAAAAGCAATTTTCCTGCACAGTTCTGTACTTTGATTTTTCTGCAAAACGAAAGGAACAAATAGCAGCTGAAATACAAACGGATAAGGACGAATTTTACTTCTTTCTGTTCCTTGTTTGATCTACATAAATAATTTTAGAAAGAATAGGATTATTTTTTTTAAACGATACATGTAACATTAGGGTGGTCCAAAATCAAATGCAAAAATTCAACTTGTTCAAAATAATAGTCCACAAGGCTTATTTTTTCCTCTAGCCATAACTATTTACTTGCTTAATTTCAGCACTGTTGCTTAATATTTACAGGTCGCTCCATTTTAAATCTTTTTGTTTATGTAGTATTACTAATGAACTAACGCTAGAAGTTTTCTGAGGTATACGCTGGACCGTTCTCAAAAATATAGCGTATACCCTTCTCCGTATATACTCGTTCATTCGTAAATTTAAGGTAAATATATGCTGCACTAGAAAAATATTAGGTTCCTAATGGGTATTATATTCATGTATACTATATTATAGGCGTCAAGACTACAATGTAATTTAACACAGTTGCTGTGCTAATAGCCGGATAGCCGGATAAGTTCGTAGCTTTCATTGTGATCATTAGATGGTGTCATCATGTTATGGAGGTAGTCCTCTCTAGTGTCTTAAAAAATAAAATGAAATTTTTGAGTTTTACGTCCCACGGTTATGCCGGCTAGGCTAAAGGAGATGGTGATGTTGAGAAATGAATGAAATGGTGGAATGAAGAAAGTAGGAGGAAACGGGAGAACCCCGAGGAAATCAACGCACACGGCGTTTGTCCACCACAAAGTTCACTTGGCGGGAGCAGAATTTGAACCCGGGACCCCATGCACCAGAGGTGAACGCTCTACTACTGACACACCACGGCCCCTCTCTAGTATCTTCAAATGTTTGTTTAGTCCGGCAGAAGGTCTATCAACTTCATCGTTCAAACAATTTCATAAACAGTGGTCATCAGTAAATCAGGATGATTTACAAAGATAACTGACGACCTATTTGAGAGTCCAGTGATGCACAGATGCTATGCACGAAATCCATTGAAGCACAAACATATCAGATGTTAAAATATTTACCAAGTGCTCCTTAAGCCAAGAAGCCTAGAGATGATTATAAGGAACTTTTGCGTTTATTTCTCATATTTCTTGGTGGATGCAACGACAATCAGTCATTTCGAGCTCGAGACCCAAAACATCACGCTAGATGGATGGGGAAAGGCATTGAATTTTTTTTAAGTCTCAATTTAGGATGACTGCGCGAAAGTAAATTATCACATGTTTAGCGCTGTTTGTCAGCCTTGTTTATGTGAAAAAGTGGAATGAAGCTCCCCTTGTCAACCAAATCCCTCTCAATGACTAACTTTATGTCAGTTTTGAAAACTTACTCAGAGGACTGCATTTCTAGTAGTGCATGTGCAGCATTTTCAAGATATCTCTAGTTTTTGTCTGCACTTTTATCAGAATTAGCTTTTTTTTTCTTTTATGAGAGAGTATCAGAAGAAACAAAGGAAAAGATGGTCCAAAGCCTGCAGCGGCCAGCATAACCAAACATTCCACTACGACTTAAGTTGACAAAGAAACCCGAAGATCTTAATTTGGAGGATCTAGTAACAGCAAGAACACTCAATATTTGATGTCCTAATGAAAAAAGGCAAAGAGAAGTCTCAATCTTTCCTCAAACAAACACTACAACGCTGGCGAGATAATGCTTTTTTTTTTCAAGAATTTTGTGAATTATCAAAATAAATGGCTGTGGTGAATAATGTAGCTGAAAGAGGTATCAGTCTCATCCAAAAGTATAATGAAGCCTTGACAAAAGACTAGGAACAGAAACAGTTTATTCTTCGATTGGTCGAAAACTATCTTAAAAATGTTTCCACTCCACTGAAGAAAGCGTTTTTTAAATTGAGGATACAAATAGTGACATTTTTCTAAAAGTTTTGGCAACAAATCAGGGGTAAAACTGAGGGGGAATGGGGGGACGCCGTTAGCCTCACTTCAAAAAATATACATGGCATCTTCTACTTCCTAAAATATTACAAATGGCAAAAATAGGCACGCGGGACAGCGTGACCGAATGCGTCCCCATGCCTTTTCAGATCCACTTTTAATCCTACAATAACTAGACCAAGGCAAAAATGAAGCGACCTGTAAATATGACTTAATTGTACTGAAATTTCGTTGGTTATTTGTATACATCACAAGGAATAAAATAAACCTTGTGGACAATCGCCTACTGTTCGTTTTATATTTTGGCCCACCCTAATGTGACATATTAAAGGAGAGTGCTTAAGATTGACATTACTGTATAACAAAAGCCTCAACTATGAAAATATTCTAATAAATTATCTTCTATCTTTCTGATAAAGAAAATAAAGTTGATACCAGATATAAATAACGAAAAAACATATGAATTTAAATGTAAAATTTGAGTCCAAAATACCCACTTATAAACAGCTGCTGAATTTTAGAAAATAAACACATGTAAATTGAAGTTATGTGATTAACTTGGAGCTTCAAAAACCAACACCCAGAAACCGCCGTGTAAAGTTTAACTGATGCAAATTTTTTAATTGCATAACTTGCTTTCGGCTAGGCGGGGAGTCCGCCTCCAGACGCTTGCATTTGCTCTTTCTCCGGCCTCTCACTTCTCATATCCCTAAGATCTCTGATCTTAAGTGGTTTCGAGATATGGCATATCTTATTCTAACAATTTCAACCCCCAACTTTGTCTTCCTGCTGTTTTTCTTCTAACCGTAATATCAAAAAACTGAAATACATCTTTAATCAAGATGTTTCTACTCTTAAGGGAGTTTGGAATATGGCCATTCTATTTTACCAATTACAATTTAAACCTTTTTTTTTCTAAGGAAAAATGAAAAAAACGCAGAAACATGTCTTTAATTGTTTTACTTGCAAAACCTAAACACCAATTTTCATTCCCGGTGGGAGCTCATGTATTTCGAATTCCGCGTTAATCAGTAGGTTCACGTTTCATATAGCTTCGCTGCTGAATGGGACGTTAAACTCAAAATCAACTCAACCAATTTTCATGTCAATAACCTTAACGATTTTCGAGTTATGACCATCCAATTATAACAATTGTAACTTTACCCTATTTTCTTCCTTCCTAGGGCAAATATCATAAAAGCGCTTACATACATATCTAATTATTTTAAATGAGAAGTCCATATACCAAATTTCATGTCGTTAACACTCAAAGATTCCAAGGTATGGGCATTTTAAGATAATTGCCACTCCTCTTTCTCCCTTTTCCCTTCAAATTTCCAAATATTATTCTTTTAGTGGGACCTTACATTACAAATCATATGCCCTTTCTAAACTTCAAGTTTCTAGCTTAAGCGGTTTGGCCTAGCGTTGATCAATCAGCCAGCCAGAACTAGTTATTTTATATAGAAAGATACATAATAAGCAAATTAATGACAAAAATATTATTACAGAAGCAGTATAGCAAAGAACTCATATACTGTGTTAAAATATGTAGATATTCATTAATTTGGTAAAATTCATAAAACGAAGGGCACAAGCTTAGCGTACGCGCGTTTGGCGTGGGAGACCCAGGTTTGATTCCCGGTGGGAGCTCATGTGATTCGGATTCCACGTTAATCAGTAGATCTACGTCTCATATAGCCTCGCTGCTGAACGGGACGTTAAACTCAAAATCAGCTCAGCTCTGCTAAGGGCATAAGCAGCGTGGATCTACGGCTTTTTGGGTCCAACCACAGATGACAAAATTACACCCCTATTGCTTTACAATTGCTGTATATCTCCCTGCTTTGGAAATGAACGGAACTTAACATTCTCTTCACCAACTTTTCTATTTCGTGTGTTCATTTTAAAGCCGTACACAGCGCATGAGGGCATTGCTAAAGTTTTCAAAGTCAATGTAAGAAATACAGATGAGTTCTATTTACACAACGTGTACAGTACAAAATATACAATAATATTCCACATAGAAAATATCATACACAACAGTGTGTAAGAAATTCATCAAATGTTTAAAAACCAAAGAAAACGTACTTCAACACAAATGCAATTAAAACCTGACTCTGAGAGCGCGACAATATTATCTTGTTCGAAGGGTCAGTGATTTTTTGTCGAACAGGCTGAGCGTGGGCTTATCTTGTCTTATGTTTCGCAACATTGCTCTTGGTCAAGTGGCCTATTGCTTGTGCCTTTAGGTATTTGCCCTAAAGCTATACAGCGAGTTGTGTGCGTTCTGTTACTCCTTCCCTGCCCCTGGCTGTTTGCGAAAACATCATTTGCTTTTCATGCATTGGGATAAGGGGCAAGACACCTTGGAAGGGAGTAACATATAAAATGATCGAAAACGACAACCGATGTTCATTTAGAGTTCATAGTTTCGAGGTCGCTGAGATGGTTAGGCGTAAAGCTATCAGCTATTTTATGTTAGTGATTTCTTCATATACGTCTACCAAGTTAACGAATTCAGTGGTAGAGCGTTCACCTCTGGTGCTTGGGGTCACGGGTTCGATCCCAGCCCCCGCCAAGTGAACTTTGTGGTGGACAAACACCGTATGCGTGGGTTTTCTCGGGGTTCTCCGTTTCCTCCCACTTTCTTCATTCCACCATTTCATTCATTACTCGACCAACGATATAAAACCAAGTGAGCATTTTATAGTAAAAGAAAGCTACAAAACGTGAAAGAAGATAAGAGGCAACCGAAGGCTCTAAAAAGTTTCTTTCGAGTTGAGTTGATTTTAGTTTAGCGTCCCTTTCAGCAGCGAGGCTATATGAGACGTGGACCTACTGATTAACGTGGAATCTGAACCACATGAGCTCCCACCGGGAATCGAAAAAGTTTCTTTCGAGTGCTGGACAAAATCATACAAATATTGAGGTGGGGAGTTGTCAATATCAGTCACTGTTAACGAAAGAATTTGCAGGTCGACATTCTTTTGACTGTAAATTTATTTTACCTGATTACAGTAATTTAATTGTTGAATTAAAATGGAACGATACGGTCATTTCGGTTACGGGTCTGAATTAAATTTCATGTATTTCAAAATTTGTTTGAATACAATTAGTTTTCCCGTGGCATATAAGTATATAACTTGAAAGGATAAAATCGAAAGCGACGAAAGGTCATTTGGATGACAAGTATTATTTTCAGTACTCTCACTTTCAATCACAGTAGCGTATACAGATGCTCGTTTTATTATGACAGATAACAATAATTATTAGCGTACGCGCCTTTGGCGTGGGAGACCCGGGTTCGATTCCCGGCGGGAGCTCATGTGGTTCGGATTCCACGTTAATCAGTAGGTCCACGTCTCATATAGCCTCGCTGCTGAACGGGACGCTAAACTAAAATCCACTCCACTCCACAATAATTATTAATCCATTTTCTGCTAATAAATTTAGATGGAGCTATATTTTAAATTAGTAATAATTCTAATGCAAAGTAGAGTTTTGATTATTAGTTACTTGTGTTCAGGGATGTACCGACATAGGTGCTACGGATGTGCACGAGACGAGTCGAGACAGGATTTTCCAGACTAAATTCGAGTCGAGACACGGCTCTTCCAATAGAGAAATATACATTTTTCGAGTCGAGCCATCACTTTTACAGCACATTTTCGAGACGAGACAGCCACAAATCTTGTATCGTACGCATCTCTAATAGGTGCAGTTTTCCATTCAGAAAAAATCTTCCGGGGGCACACTTAGTATTCAGAGGGCCACTGCTGGTACTCTTTTATTTATTTCAGGGGGCAAATACACAAAATTATTTGCATTTTGTAGGCTATTCCGAAAAACTCTTCGGACCCCAAAGAAAAATCTTGGGTGCATCATTGCTTGTGTTTACATAGTGTTACTGCCTGATTTCGAACGTCTACGTTGGAAAGAAACATGAAAGAACTGAATTGTTCTATAGGCATAAAGGGCCCTGAAAAGAATTTTTGCGGAGAAACCTGATTTTAAAGTTCTGCCACTGATCGGGGACAAATTACATATAAATTAAGACACACACTTTTGTCATTTGTTGTGTATTGAACTAGTTTAACTAAAATTAATAAAGAATTATTTGAAATCAAGTATATCTCAAGAACGATTAAATGGACTAGCTTTGATGGCCATTGAAAATGACATTCTGAATGAAATTGATATGGATGCAATAATAAGAGATTGTGCCAAATTGAAAGCCAGAAAAGTGTCTTTATAACATGAACTTTACAGTAACAAAGAAAACGAGAAATTAAGCTAATTACCATATTTGTATCACTAGAAAACACTATTTAAATATACTTTTAATGAAGTGTAAGAGCATATCTCTTTGTCAAAATCAAACCTGTGATAATGTTAGACTTGAAGCTCATTAGTTTTATTCTATTTCGACTTTTGTTTCAACTGTATTTGTCAAAATACATCTTAGGTATACAGTTTAGTTGTTTCCTGTGCTTATTTAATAAAAATATATATAAATTATTAAAACTGGAACTTTGGTCATGATTCATCCACAGTTAATTAGGTTTAATTTCGCCATTTTCCTTTAATACTCACAGGAAGACTGAATTATTATATATTGAAGAAATTTGTAATTGTAACAATTATCTGAAGAATTTTTGTCCATTACAGCATTCTATTATTTTATTATCATATAGGCGGGGCGCCTAAATATTGTTTGCTTACAGTTACGAAATGTCTACAACCTACCCTGTTACTGTTATATATATATATATATATATATATATATATATATATATATATATATATATATATATATATATATATATATATATATATATATATAGAGAGAGAGAGAGAGAGAGAGAGAGACAAAGTTTTGACTCAGAAAAAGTACGTTGAACGTACGATGCTACATGAGCTCCTGGAGGGATTTCAAATGAATTTAGTATACGTATACATTACCATCTGGACAATTTACCCCTAAAAATGCTTTCGATCACTGAAATAAATTCCTGCCGATGTCCCTGTAAATCAGTAAGAATTTTAGGGACTGATCAGGGGGTAATGCCTCCCTGGAGCAACGACAGAAATCATATTTCTGATAGGTCCGGATGTGACACCAGTATTTGTGTGTTACCACTCTTCACTCTCAGTGTACTGAAACTTAAGTCAAAGGAACTGTTCTGAAATCTTCACCGGTTCTCTCCTCTGAAACCGCATGCAAATGGGGCCGACCTTGGTCATATACCACATCTGGAATATTACTATTTATGTCAGAGATACCGAAAAATATATATTCGACACAAATATAGGATATTTTCGATTTTATTTATTTATTTATTTTTTGCCTGTCACCCTCCCACTCTGACCTCCATGCCAACCAAGGCTTAACTTGTTCCTAAGCAACATCGACAGCGTCACTATTCATCTGCGACCACGAAAACTATGATTTCGATACTAATATTGTTCATATTTGACTACTTTTACATGTCCCTTCCCCCCTTATTACGAATGACTTCAGTGTCTCGCCCCACTGGAGCAATTTCAACAAACTTAAGTATAGCTATAAACCACCACCTGTAAAATAAATGTGCGGGTGATCTTTTTCGGAGAGGAATTCATTAGCTACTTTTCCAATGTGGTGGCTTTATTCGCTTCCCATGCTAAAGATTGCCAAAGAGCTCAACTTTATTTGCACCACTGTGCTATGAATATAGCTTTTAATGGCATTCACTTTACTGAATGCTCGCTTAGGTGTTGCTCCCGTCACAGGAAAAGTGAGATACTGTTATAAATGAGTAGGGATATAAACAAATACGGAAAACTGTTAGCAATGACACCACTCGAAATGAGTTTTCGCAATATAATGGGGCAGTATTTTATTCGAATGTGAGGGAAATCATTGCGTAAATTGTCCCTTCCCCTCCTTAGAAGTCTAAGCTACAATACGTATCTAATAATTTTGAACTAGAAATATATGCATCGAGTTTCATATCCTTAACTTTAAAGTGTCCTGAGTTAAGTAAATGAATAAACTTCCTGCTAACGAAAGAGTAAAGTTTTGGGCTTTAATAGTATCGGGAGTGTAATTATTCATTTCAGCGACCCCGAAAGCTATTGAATAGACAATCATATCTTTCAATTAGGAATTTTTAATTTTCACCCTTCCCATTAAACCTCCATGCCGATAATGCTAAACTTTGATGTGAACGATATAGAGGGTATCATACATACTTCATGTACTCAAAAGCTATGGATTTAACATTAATATCGTTCATTTTCGATTATTTTTACATGTTCCTGTGTCTCCCATAATAGAACTAGAGGTGATACGGGTTTCGATTCCCGTCAGGAGTCGTGTGGTTCGGGTTCCACGTTAAGTCGTATATGCATGTCTTGAATAGAGTAGTAGCTGAAAGACACGCTGAACTCTATATCACCTCACCTCGTGAGATATTCTACGTTTGCATAATTTCTAAACCACTTTTCTTTCTTTCAATCTCCTCCTTCCTCTTAGGACACGCATAGGTTCAAACCGAAACATTCTTCACGGTTGGAGGACGCAAGGCTACTGTACCATACTGTACAACCCTTATGGGACTAGGTGGTGAGTTGCGCAGTTTGAGTAGCACGCACGAATAAACCACGCTTACATTTATTATATATAATTAATAAAATCTCATATTAGGACTTACTCTGCACGTCAAACTTTTAACATATGCGACTTTTTAAATTCTGATCTTCTTCTTCTGCTTTATTATTATTATTATTATTATTATTATTATTATTATTATTATTATTATTATTATTATTATTATTATTATTATTATTATTATTATTATTATTATTATTGCAATAGCTATATGAAGCAATTATCTCGGCAAACTTGGTTAATACACATCATTCAGCAACCAGTAGTTGTAGAAATCAGGCTTTTCCAACAGAAGTTGTTAGCTCAGTCGGTAGAGCGCTGAGCCATGGGTTCAAGGGTTGCGAGTTCGAATCTAGTCTAAATCAAAAGATTTTTTTCCTTATATAATTCTTGAAATGGAAATGTTTCTCTCTTCCCCTTTATCTCGTAAATCTGAATAGGGATCTTTGGATGTGAAAGAAAAAGTATACTAGAATATAAGAAAAGAGAGGTAAATTACATGATACCCTTTGCAATTTTTAACTATATTTTCACCTATCTAGGACGTTTCTAAAAAGTTCAGACTTCTAGACCTCCTTTTCGCTCTCTTATGTGACCTTTAACTAATTTCTACAGTTACTTAGTGAATCACATATACATATATTACAGATGTCGTATCTCTTTCTCTTCTCTCTACATCATGTCTGGAGAGGAATGTTTTGACAATAGGTTACAAACACGATTTTAAAAAATAATACGATCTGCGATATCAGTGATACATATTGTGGTGTTTAACTTAACATATAAAACAATAAATAGAAAAACTGAGAATACGAATCTTTTCGTGCACTGATGCTTCAATAACAGTGAACTGATGCTTCAAATCTGTGTCTTTACTCCCTTCACCTATGTTAATTCCCTAGTCAAAATAAAAACTCTTCAAAATTAATCACAAATTCTTATACAACCATCCCTTCCTTGGAGTACTGCGCGGTCACATACCCGTCACTGCGATGTAAAGGCACTTATGGCGACGAGGATACAAATATTATGAGGAAGTGTGCCAAGGAAATTTATGCTCACATTAGAATGATGTACTGTGTAGACTGAGTTGTAATATCTGTTATTCGTATCTAGGAAAGGAAAGCACGCAGAAAAACAAAAGATTGTCAGGCAGATCTAAGCAAAATTTTAATCCACCAGCAAAAATAGTACGTGTAAAGCTTGTGAGTTTGCACATGTGACCTACTTCTCGTTTGAGAGTTGTGAGCCTACTTCCGGTTTTAGAGTTAGAATTGTCGTAGGGAGTTAAAATTTGGTATATATTTTTATCTTCGTAAAAGTCGGCAAGAGGTATGGTAAAGGGGAGATTTTTTCGATTATTTTTACGTTATCTCAAACCGTTTGTGAGATATTATCCTACTTCCGGTTTTGGAATTACAATTGTCGTAGAAGGTGAAATTTCGTATATACATGTACCTTGATTGGCAAGGGTATCACACAGCGGAGATTTATTAGATTATTTTTCTAATATTTCTCAACGTTTTCAAAATATGAGCCTACTTCCGGTTAAAGAGTTAGAATTGTTGAGGGAGGTGAGATTTCGTATATGTATGTATGTATCGTAATGTCAATTGCCAAGAAGTTTTTTTCAATTTTTTTTTCAATATCTCGCTCCATTTGCGAGATATCAGCTTACTTCCGGTTTTGGAGTTAGAATTGTTGTAGGGAGGTAAAATTTGGCATATGTTTTTATCTTCATAAAAGTCGGCAACGGGTATGGTAAAGGGGAGATTTTTTCGATTATTTTTTCGATATCTCACACCGTTTGTGAGATATGATCCTACTTCCGGTTTTGGAGTTACAATCGTCGTAAAGAGGTGAAATTTGGTATATATAATAGGTGAAACTTACAAGGGAGTTAGCGGAAGTTGTGATTGCAATTGCAACAATGTTTTTGGTTTGCCTGTAAGAGGGTTACATGTACATTACAAATATATGCACAATATTTGCCATCGATAATTATACCACACTTTACAATCATGCGCATGTTCAGTCACCGAGTTCAAAAAATGTGTTGTTGGTAGCTCTGGGCAAAATATTAGGAGGATGAATATGACGACAGAATCTGAAGTGCCGGAAACAAAGTTGCTTATCACAGTAGAAGCATGTCATGAATGCCTTATTAAGCTGTCTTCCGAGTCACACTGAGTTTGAACATAAAATGTACCCGTTCGGCTGGTGTTTGAAAGAAGTCATCATATCCAGCTACTGTCCAGTAGTACAGAACAAAGTCTGCGGAGATTGAACAACAGAACTGATTATATAGAATACACATGATCAACGAAATTGAATCCCTCAACGATGGTGTGAACTGATAGTCGTGAAGGATAATGTGATCTTCAATCCGCTTCAGCACAGCCTTAAACAGTCGGAAGAATAGCACATCAAGTGGCTGAATGTATACACCATGTTTTGTGGTCGAATAGCATCGATATGAGTCCTGTCATGATATGTCCTGAGCGAATCAACCAGGAGAAGAGACTCCTCCGTCGCATATAGGAAGTAGACATCTTCAAAGAATTGTGTCAGGATTTGTTTCGTAATTAGGTCGGACTTCGAGGCAACTTAAACCAGATTCTGCGATTTCAGTATGTGTTGCACTACTCGCACTCCAAACTGACCTAGAGGTTCCTGATAAATTATCAGCATCTTTGAAAACACGTATCCACTTGCCGACGTAATGGGTTGGATGGTGTAAGAATGAGTTGTCGCATGATCGCTCCGCACCGAATTTCTTACCGACTTCTCTCCCTTGAAATGCATAGTTTCTTCTATGCATTTCAAGGCCGGAGAGGGGGACATGGTCCCCCCTTACTAACCCATTTATACATGTGGAAAAAGGCAAGTAAAGATGGACAAGTGTGAGTGAGTGCGAAAAAAGTAAAGTAAAAGTCGGCAATTATGAGCAAGTGCGAAAAAAGCAAAGTAAAAGTCGGCAATTATGAGCAAAAAGTCGGGCGGAAAAAATAAAAATAAAGCAATAGTGCCAATGTTTTTTAAATATTCAATTAGAACTGGACAATCTACATGAAATTTGCAATTGATCAGTGAAAACGTCATCTTTCTAGAGCCTATAGTTTCCGAGATCTCATTGTCGAAAGGATAGGACACATACATATACGCGTATTTTAAAAGAGCTCCAAAGATGGCAGCACATTTCATTTGCATTTATTTCGGAGAAGGCTTATTAAAGGCAAAGGCCTTCGAGCAATAATTTAAAAGGATAAAAATTTTCTGAAAAATATTTCTTTAGGTAATTTATTTAAAGTACACTCTTTTAAAAATATTTGTCTTTGTTATAAACGTGAAATCACAAATAACCGTAAATCAAATCTTTGAAAGCTAAGGTTATAGGTTAGAGCTCGGTCGCCCTTAGTTTACAGCACTCAAAGACAGTGAAATACTTGGGTATAACATTTGATCATCATCTTACATGGCGTCCACACCTCGCTACCGTTGTAAGCAAAGCCAAAAATAGATTAATTTTATTTAAATGTCTCATAGGTACAACGTGGGGCCTCCATTCTTCTACGCTTATCAACACCTACAAGGTCTTCCTCCGTCCCGTACTTACATATGGTTTTACCTCCTGGATATCAGCAAGCGCAAAACATTACGAAAAGCTGTTAATAATGGAACGACATGCTCTCCGCCTAGCCTACCGCATTAAATTACCAAGTCCAACCCGTGAATTGTACGACCGCATCACATTTCCTCACCTACTTTATCATATTGAAGCTCTTCGTATTAAATATATAACTCAACGGTATGACAACGAACACGCTTTGTTTTTTGAAACCGTTTACAGCGACGCTCCCTACACTCACAGCCATCACCACACGTCTACACCTCTCTCACTGCTTTTCGCATTATATAAATATACCGTACCTCCAAATCATCCGGACTATAACATCATCAGTATCCTCAGCACATCACACGTACCGGCCCATATCTCACCTTCATATCATGCACAGTAAACCCGCTTGTCACTAACAGGACCTCCTCACGTATAATAAAATAAATAAATAATTAAATAAAACTTATGGCGGTTTAATACAGTTCATAAATGTCTCTTTGCCCAACAGAAAATATTTCTTTTTCCGACACAAATATGTTAAATCTCTTTCCCTAATAGAGGGTGTAGCCCTCGCAATGGGTGCTAGCTACACCATAGCTAGCTAACTTAAAAAAAAAAATCGCCCTTAGTTGGTATTGTAGCATTTTAATAGATTGATCGTTAAGAATAAATTCAGGATGAAATATCTAACCTGTGAGAAATTCTGAGAAAGGGCTTTGTGGAAAAGGCTCATCAGAATCTTCGACCGCAAACAAGGCTTAGAAAGACATAGAAGAAAGATGAATTGTATTCTATTCATGTTCTTCTATTTGGTACACTTATTTTAAAACTTGAAAGTAGTTCCTTGTAGTCTATCTGATCGTTACGTATTTTGTACAACAATAATATATCATGCAATGTTCGACTTTACTTAAGATTTATAGTTTAAAATTCCTATCTAGCGAATAGTAGTTTTCAGTTCTTGGAAAACGTTTGTTTGCTTCTAGATAAGATATCTTAGAAATTTTAGTTAGCCTTTTTCTATTTTTAGGAAGTTAACTGTATGTACACTCCGCAACAAATAAATTGCGACAGATAACGCCGTGCAGTTAGGCCACCCAATATACACAATCTTGTCCCATAATCGTCTCAGGTAAAGAAACCCCTTCTCTCTCCTCTTTTCTTATCTTCCATACTAAAATTAACTAACTACATGAGCGCAATTCTGATTTCAAACTACACATGTATTAGTTTCGATAAAATGAAATAACAAAACCGAGACGAAACAAGATTCATAAATTGATGTAGGGAGAAACTGAAACACACGCAATGAAAAGTTGAAACCAATGAACGTCAATTACACACAGATTCAAAATTGAAGCAGACAGACAGACACAGAGAGAGAGAGAGAGAGAGAGAAAGAAAGAGTAGGAGAACAGATAAAACTTTGGAATTCAAACGTAGTAAGAAAAGAACCTAACATTATAAAGTTAGTTTCCAGAAATCCAACAGAAATATACAAATAACGTTTGTTTTCACATTTTTTTAAAGAACTATTCGAATATATAGAGGATGCTTTAAACATTCATTATGTCATTTTCATAATGGATAGCATACTCAATTTCCAGTAGAACTGAATAACTCCGAGACACATCTAGGATAATGTCAACAGTTTAACACACATGCTTTGTTTCCGAGTCGTTCGATTGCAAATTCGGTAGTGTTCATTGGACGTACTGCCCCAAAACACATTCTAATATACCCAGAAGATAGCGTTAGTCATATCCTCCATTTCGGACTATTAATGCAACCTGAGCAACAACAACAACAGAAAAAAGAAACAAAAAGAAAAAGAAACAGAAAATTGAATAGTACTATTTTACTGCTAAATTTCTATCAAAAATACCCTATATTAAAAGTCCAAATTGTATCGTAATGAAAAGTCAAACGTGTTCGAAAGCAAAAGTTTGTTCCTATAGTGCTCTCAAGGGGTAAGGTCCCGAATTGACTGACCCGACCCGATGATCCGACCCGACAACCCGACACGAATAATACGCCCCGACAACCCGAAACGAGCTGATCCGATTGACCCGACCCGAATAACCCGACCCAAGCTGACCCGACTGACCCGACCCAACAACCCAACCTGAGCTAACCCGACTGACCCGACCCGACAACCTGAACCGAGTTGACCGACCCTACCCGTTTGAGGGCACTACGTCACGACACTGCGTGAACTCCAAAATGTACTCCCATTGGGAATTAAACCCGGACCACGTGCACCAAAGTCTTACTCTTTAACCACTAGCTAGATCAAGCGAGGGATTTGTATATGCATCTTAGGGAACATTCGGCACTTTTGAGGTTTGGTTATTTCTTTTTATAACTGATACCAATGTCCGACGTGGGAGAAACTGTGATTTTTTCCAAGCCTTCAACTTTCATTCCAAAATAGGTTCTTATGATTCCGGGACCCGTGCCACTTTGATTTTTCTTTCTCGGTAATTAAAACGTATTTTACAGTATATATAGTTGCAAGTAAGAAGATACATAATGTGAATTTCGTAATTTAAATTTTAAAAACACAGTATGTTAATAATTATAAAGTACTAATTTTATTTCATCACTTTCAGCCCAACAAATGAAATTCAAACAATTCGCACCCAGCGTCTTGGTCATCAATACTGCGTTTTATTCTTTGTCTTGCACAGTCAAGTCTTGGTCCTGCATTTCGTAGTCTTGGTTGTCTTTCATGCTATACAAGAGCCAAGAATGCTCGCCTCATCGTTACAAATGAAGACGAAGTGTGATTTTGATTATAGTATTTCATACTATACGGAAAGCAAGAAAATATGCTCGTTGCTACTTGGTGATCACAAAAACAAAACCAAGAGCAAGATTACTATGCATTTGGTCTTACATATCCAATCTTTATCTTGTTCGTGTATCGATGTTCTTCGGCTTGGTGAAATGAAATGAAATATTCAGTTAAAGGTCCCTCGATTCTGCACCGAGGCTAAGGGAGATGGTGACCATGAGAAATAAATGAAATGATAGAATGAAGAAAATGGGAGGAAACAGGAGAACCCCGAGAAAACCCAATACACGGCGTCTCTCCACCACAAATCCCACTTAACACAAGATGGGATCTAACCATGGGCACCACGCACCAGAGATGAATTCTCTAACACTGAGCCACCGCGGCCCCGCTTGGGCTTGGTCGTCCATATCCAATCTTTCTTTGGGCCTTGCTTAAACAACTTTAGTTTTGTTCTAAATCCAGACTCTATATTGGCGTAGATATTAATATTACAGTTGATTGGTAAAATCAATCTTCCACATTTACAAATTAAAGTACACACAAGTACAAAACTAAGCATTTACCATAAAAACACTAGCTGGAAATGTTCAAAATAAGTTTATGGTTTCTATAAAATCAATTGAAAATTGCTATTTTTATTTAGGCAGCTAGTGAAAAACAGCAGTTTTTGACACCAGCCGAGTTTAAGCTCAAACTAAACTTAGTTGACCAAAGTGAGCTGACCTGACTGATCCGACCCGACAACCCGACCCGAGGTGACTCGACAGACCCGACCCGACAACCCGACCAGAGCTGACCCGAGAACCCGACCCGACCCGTTTCAGAGCAATATTCCTAATAGATGAAGCAGGTTTTAAATTTCAACGTGAATAAAAGACATTGAAATATAAGATGGAAACAAATGTTGTGTAGAGCTAGTATAAATAAAATTATGTTTTCAAATAACCAAAGAGGTTACCATTTATAGTCTTTCCCGAAGATTTATCTGTTCCGAACATCCAGTATTGATTTCATCTCTTCCACACATAACGTAATTTGCACAGATAGAATGAACACGTTTAGAGCTCAAATGGATCATCGTGTAAGTCGGATGATGTAGACCACCATTGGGTCAGGATTCAAATCCGTACTGACCCGGTAATTCGACTGAGACTAGGTAACCCAGAGGATAAAAAAAGAGATTTTACTTATTTCCATGTGTTTAAACAGTATTTCTGTCAGAGATGAGCAGGACTGGAGATGTTATCCCCAGAGCACGAAAAACACGACGCCGAAGTTCCCAGTTAACTATATTCTCCAAACCAGGAACATCGAACTTTTGTTCAGTTTTAACTTTGGAACATGAAGTATGTGTGTTCGATTACCGTGTAGTGATCGTGGTTCAGTAGTCAAGATTCTGGACCTGTAATTCGGAGGTTCGTGGTTCGAATCCACGCCTGGCATTTGTTGACTTTAGGATTTTCGATGGCGATTGATCGACGATGACACGCGATTTATTATATTCAGATATATGAATACTCGGATGTTTCAATACTTGAACTATCAAATCTTCATAAATAATAATAGTAATAATAATAAACTAATAATAATTAATATTATCTCGTAGAAAATTAAAAGCTAGGAGCTATCGTTCAGGTCATACCATTGAAAGCAGAAACATGACATTTGGCAAGAATATTTTGGTTTTCTTTAATATTGCCCACGAGAAGACGAATTTTTCATCCCGTTTCTCAAACAAACAATGAGAATTAACATTTTACATTCGAGACGGGACAAGGCTAACTCAAATTATCATCTCGCTTTTGAAGATGAGAATCGAGAAGAGACGAAAAGTATCGTAAACATTTCTCGTCTTGTCTCGATTCTCGAAATAGTGTAGGCCTATGTCCATTCTTTAAGTGACAGTTGGTCAGTAGAATGAACCTTATAGACTTTTTGTTACTTTGTATATCAGAGCTGATTGAATTATGGTCTGTGTAGGTATTTTTGTAGGAAAGCTTTTATAATTACCTCTCCATCTCCTAAAAATTAGTTTATTATATGCCTTACTGTTGAGTGATATTCAGTTATCTTAATTACAGTTATTTTCCTTAAAACATAGAGTAGAATACTTTCTACATGATACTTTAGTAGAAAGCTTTTGTTTAAAATGTGGGTAGTTGCAGAGGTGTCTTTAAGGTAAGGAACGCCTTCTCCGAAATCACTACGTTTAAATAGGCTTTGCCAAATTTTAGGGCAATTTTAATACTTTTAATATCATTATTTACTATTATTATTATTATTATTATTATTATTATTATTATTATTATTATTATTATTATTATTATTATTATTATTATTATTATTATTATTATTATTACTGAAGTGTTGTTAATTAAATGGTTCACCCTGTTCCACCCAGCTCCCGTATAGTGGGCATTGTGCTGAACAAACACCCTGTATGTACGTTTTCTCAGGGTTCCACTTCCTCCCACTTTTTATTCCTATATTCCTTTCATTCTAATCATTGACGTCTTCTGTAGCTTAACCGGCATAACCATTACTTAAAAACAAATTTTCTTACGGCTCTTGTGAGTTCTGAATCCCTACTTTCTACATGAAATTCACCGGGACGCTTTCCGTTTTAACATTTTTCTAGCTGTAGGGACGAATGCAGAGGGTGTGTCCTGATGTTCCTGACACTTCTGTCCAATCCCGGCTATTTTGTAACTGCCTAACGCTACGGGCGATTTTACAGATTTTAATACAATGTGTCCTAATAGAGGATATTTCTTCTATATTATTATTATTATAATTATTATTATTATTAATAATAATAATAATAATAATAGTATGTATTTGAGACATTAATATTACGTCGTATTCCAATACAAATAAGCATACTGAAGTTAAGAGAAGGGCCATTCCACGCGAAAGTGAGCCTGAACCCAAATTTTCGAAAACTGTTAAAATCAATGCATTTTTACGTATATATGAAGTAAATAGAACGAAATTTACTTTTTCACAAAGAAAAACTTATTTATACTTAGAATTCACGTAAAATTTTAAGTCTGAGTTGTGAATTTGTAACATGTCAGCTGGGAGGAAAATTTTTATTCTTGTTATCGGCAACATTTTACGGTATATTGTGCATGTTTGGCTGAAGTAACTTCGAGCTATTCAAGATGCTTCTTTTTGCTATAAGCTGCAGTTGAAATAATGTTTACAGGATAAAAATTGTTTATAATATCATTAAAGATATAAACGTCAACTTGAGTGTCCTGCCCGTGACAGAAAACTACCAAAAGTTATTGTACTGAATTACTAAATTTGTGAATGTGGTTCGTACTTAGTAGAAGTAACAATTTTCACGTGTACTTCACATTTACCAAATTTTGGACTAATGCTAACGATATATTTCGATTTATTTCAACTTGAAAACTTGTCCTGCCCGTGACAGTGGGCATGCCACTCGTGGGATAGTTTGTGTACATTGGTTATTCACGATAGAAAATTATTCCATGTGTACTAAAATAAAGTTTTCTAAGCATGAACATTATTTACTTAAATAGAGGATTATGTATTACTGTCAGTATGATGTTTTAACTTAAAATAAATGTCATATAAATATTATCATTAGTGTCACCTTTCTGTTCGTTTCAAGGGAGCAGTAGATGGGATTGAAGTACGTACAAAACAGCCAGTATGGAACTTTGTGAAACAAAACAAAGTAATTGTAGAATGTGCTGCTAATTTCGTAGCAGCTTCAAACTCTTTGTTTCAAAATATATCTGTTTTACTACTATCATCAGCAGAAATTGAAAAAAAAAAAAAAGACGTTTTGAATAAAAGACGGGAAAATGCTCTTGTCAATTGAATGTCTCCAATCAAAGCAGTTATTCCTGCAATTTGACAGTGAAAATTTGGTAGTTCGTCGAACTTTTAAATTAGAGCTTCATCCGTATAAAATCTTTAAATTTCTCACAGACTTTTATTCAGATTCTGAAAATGGTGACTCCAAAAGCCATGAAGGTATCCTGATGGACGACTTACAAGGCTTGTGCATGTTAACAAGGCTTGTGTTAGACCAGCTGTTGAAAATATAACACAATAAACATTTTTGTTGATGGAATTTTTCTCTAGTGGACAGAAAAAGAAAACATAGACATGCAACTATCGCACAAAGCCCAGTAGAAGAGGACGAAGAAGTCAAGGAAATTCGTATGAAGACCGTAAGCGATTGCGGTAAAATTTTCAAGACTGTTGAAGATGTGTCTTACGTGCATTTCGATCAAATAATACCTTTGATACCAGCAGTGCTGTGCCCCGGGGGGAGGGGGGGCGAGCGTGGTTACGGCCCCCGGCGTCAAAGTAAGGGGGCGCAAAATTCAGGAGGAAATAATAATATATATATATATATATATATATATATATATATATATATATATATATATATATATATATATATATATATATATATAAAATGGAAGGAAAACAAGTATTAAAAAGTGCTCAAAATCAACGAAAAGCAGAGTTTATTTTTGAAAATTTTCTTACGCATCGCGCCAACCATAGTAACGCTTTGCGGCTGGTCTGTCGATCTCATATTTACGGGAGCGCCGTCGCGACGCGTCGTATACTCTTGCCCCGGGCGCTGATGTTTCACGGCACGGGCACTGGATACCAGCACCTTTTTTATATACTGTTAGACAGTGTTTTGTACGAATTTCCCTACAAGGTGGGTGTAAATGGGCAAATAAATCCATTTCCTAAAGTGTAGGTGGTGAGAAATAAGTGTACGGCATATTATTATTTTTATGTGGTAAAAGCGAGCCTCAACTGAAGTAAATATAATTATTTATGTAAAATGCTATAACAGAACAGCAGAAATTAACTTATTTTCCATTTTATTTCATTTTTGAAATCATTCTTATTGAGATGTTGTGTGTTGATTCACACGGTGTCCTGCCCGTGACAGCCATGTGTCCTGCCCGTGACACAGTAAAGTTTAGTTTATTCATTAAATAAATATTTGGCAAATTTCTATTATGTGAAGTTTGTTTAAAAATTTCATCATTTATACATTTCCGTTTAAATAAAAACATTTTGAGCTAAGAATTCACAGAGTTTTGAAACATTCACTTGGTGTGTCGCAAGTCACTTCTCTTTTTTGTCCCCACCCGTGACAGACATTTAGGAATTAATATTTTCTACTCTAAACAGAAAAAAAAAAAAATACTGAAAACATCAGCTACATATACTCCTAAGTCTGTACTGCTCATATATCATACAATTAGCAGAATTTATGTTGTACTTTTAGAAATATACAACTTTAAAGCATCAAAAATGTCGTGTAATTGTCCTGCCCGTGACGATGGAATGGCCCAGAAATAAAAATAATTTTTTGCATCGTCTATAAAGATGAATTGCCTTATAGGAGATACTTTGAAAAGAAAAGAGTTGGAAAAACAGTGTTTCAGCTACTGGACAATAAGAAAATCGAACCTTCGGATGCCTTAACAGAAACTAAGTAGGATTTGTCATCACGATACATACTAATACTCTTTCTTTGGGTAAAAGACATCTGATTAGCTATGCGTCTTTTTGACATTTTAGCAAAAATATACAAACAAATAAAAAAAAGAATAGTTCCTATTTAAAAATTTTTGTTGAACGACTATATGGAACGTGTTGAAAATGGCGAACGAAAATATTATTATTATTTCTACTAAGAGTGGAAAAACTAAATAACAATTTCACATTGACATTTCAGACAAATTTATGATCATACTAGGCCTGAAAGATGACCCGTTTCTATTCATGAATTGTTTGCGAAACACGCGAAGTTTTCAGACAGTAGGAATGGAGATTGTAGACTGTGACGTCATGTTGTTAGTTTTTCCACTGTGGAAGAAGTCTTTTCAACTCTAATTTATAAGAACGAGAGAAATTGACTATTTTTAATGTTATTATACATCAGATATATCTACATTCTAAATTATAAAATTCTTCTGAACATCCTCGGAGGGACTCGAACCGCGGACCCCTAACTCCAAAGCAAATATCAAGCCACTGCCCTAAAACCGCACTTTTAAGTAAGAGTCAAGAAACACTGGTCTATGTAGCAAATTGCAAACGTTTACGATTCCAATATTTTATTAACAATAAAAGACTGATTTCGGTCATGATAAAATACTGTAGTATTACGGTATAGGGATGGCCAAAAATTTTCGGATCCGGATATCCCGGATTCAGTGAGATCCGGATCCGGATCTTGCCGGATCCGGACCTAGATCCGGATCTCGTATCCGAATCTCAGATCCGGATCTCGGATCCGAACCTCAGATCCGGATCTCGGATCTGGATCCGAAATTGGGATCTCGGATCTTGGTCCGGATCTCGGATCTGGATCCGAAATTCGGATCTCGGATCTGGGTCCGGATCTCGGATCTGGATCCGAAACTCGGATCTCGGATCTGGGTCCGGATCTCGGATCTGGATCCGAAATTCGGATCTCGGATCTGGGTCCGGATCTCGGATTTGGATCCGAATCTCAGATATTGATTCGTATCCAAACCTACATCTGAAATTGTGATGATAAAATTGAATATTAAAATTCGTCAAACTTTTTTCAGATTCACTAATATAGTAGGATGCTGTGCTTTTAAATGTTTCCATAACACGTTTGTGCTACCTTTGTTCTTTATGTTATTTTAACCTTGCAATATTTACTTTCTTATATAAACTTTCTTATTTTCTCATATACAAATGAAATATCTTTTAGATAAGACCCTTCTAATCGCAGGAATACTGGACAAAACAAACTGTTTATTAATAGTAGTTTCTGACTCGCTAGAGTCCAACCATCAACAAATCTTTCACTTCGAAGGTACAACAAAAAATATAGACTGGTTGGCGTGAAACAACAGTAGATCTTTAAACATACACACGAGAATTTCAGGAGAGCGATATGGTTGTGTAGTATTATTAGTATAATAAAAGTGTTCGTTGTATGACTTTATTACCTAACTTATGGCTTGCCCTTCTGAGGTCAGGAGTTTGTTGAAGGAGTAAATATGAAAGAGATTTCTGTTATTTCTTCTTCACCCTCCAGGTTTCTTTAATCATACATTGCAGGACGTAACCAAAACATATCCATGCATCGTATTATTGAAGCATTTTGTGTTTTGTATATTAAAGTGTTCAAACATATTTAACATATTCGCATTTGTTCATGTGATCTCAGGTTCAATTCTCGGTGGAACATACATGAGAAAATTGAAAGCTGAAACAATATGAAAATAGTATTTAAAAGTCAGGAAATTAATATTAAAACTTTAGCTATCTATTGGGACTGTAAGGCTATAGTTAAATTAACCCACACGTTTCGTGAAGATATATTAAGTCGTTATTGTTTATTTACTATAAGCTACCAGATACATCCTCAGAGGCCACTTTACACTGTAATAATCAACAGATGAAAACATTGGGAAAGGAATGGAAGGAAGGTCTCCAGAGCCTTAGATCAAGGTACTAACCTAGCATTTGCCCAGTATAACTGAGGAACAACCCTGGAAAACCCTCAGTCAGGATAGCTGGTCTTCGAATTCGAACCCGGTATAATCCAATTGCGAAGCAAGAATCCTAACAAGTAGCCTGAGCTCACTCCGTATTATTATTATTATTTAATTAACGTAATGTTCTAAAATTAGTGCAAATTAAACCCTACTTTCTTTATTGCTGATGATATAGTTAATAAGCCTACATAAGACATCAGTCTCCCATTAAATAGGCCTTGCTTAAGAAAGAATACCAGAACTGGAATTCAGGAAGCGGGGGTGAAGAGATTAATGAGGATGAGGAAACTATGTGCGATGCAAAAACTGAGAAATTATGACTTCATCACAGATATATTCACTTACATACGTCAATTAATATTTCTCTGATACAGGGCACTCTACTTTCTATAGTGGCAGAAAAATGGCCCGCTTTTGTAAACGAACACATTAAGCACGTGCATATAGGCGCAATATCCGTGCAAAGAAACATAGGTAAAACTAGAAAAAAAATAGGGAAAGCGAGGGGAAAATGATAAAACGCCATTCAGATTTTTTAAAAAAGCTGAAAATAACTTAGAGCTACGAAAGACGCGAGGCGAATTTTATTGAAATGATTGCTTTTCCTTAGTGATTAGTTGTGCTAACTATGAACATGAATTAAAAAGAAAACAAGTAGCTAGCTCTGAGTTTCGCAAACTGGTTGAAAAGAAAATATTGGATAAAATTTAATAATAAAGAAGGCATTTATGATAATTAAAACAAATTAAATTCTTGGCACGACAGTCCTTTGGTTCCTACCATCGGGCTTACGTTCATTTGAAGCGGGATTTGAATCCAAGACATTTACAGTAAAAGGATCCACAGCCTAATGCCGCAGACCACTCGACTATGGCTGTCGGGTTTTCTCGGCTAATCTGTAACACATTTACAGTAACTGATTATTTTAAAAGTTGCTCCTAAATACTGACAATCTAAGTTTTATGTATCGAATATTTCCTGCGATAATACCATACACTCTCCGACTTCTATAGACGAAAAGCTAGTTACCCACATTATCCAGTGGTGCCCACCCCTCCTTACGTTCATGACGCACTCCCCCAATTGTCTATCCGTAGGTGTTCTTCCATGAAAAAAATCTTCTTTTCGATTAATTTTACCCCCCATCAAACATATTTATATAGATTTTTACCCCCCCCAAATATTTCAATGACGCAGTTTGCGTCATAGCCCCCCCTTGTGGGCACCCCTGCATTATCTAATACAGAAATAAGTTCTGATTCTCTAATAGCTGCTGATGGTGATAGTCAAGGTTCACCGAAGCATGATCCCAAACCCAAACTGAGATATTGATGTCACTGGAACGCCTGAAAAGTCATTGTGGGTAAGTGAATTGCCCACTTGTCAGGATGAAGGGCGATGGTGATGTGAAATGCAGGGCTGTCAGAGGTACTACTTATAATAATTGGATTTGTAATATTCTATGTTGCCGTAAACCCTCTTCAAGAAGATAACTGTTAATTTTAGCTTTGAAAATGTTACATAAAGAGTTTTATTGCTATCATTAGGTTGCATATAAATCTCTTTATTCCGGAATTATCGGATTTATTTTACCGCTTAACTTTCAAATCTCTTCTGATTTAGGAATATTTAAATCACGATTATCCCCTTAAGGTCAATTAGTGATATTTTAACTTATTTCGAACCAACTATGTATATGGCTAGTCTTGTTATATGGGAATAATTGAGACTAGAAGCAGTCTACAGGCTACGTTCAAAAGAATCTTGTCCGACCTCCTGATAAACCACGTCTTTCAGCAAGGTGAATTGTGGCAATCCGATACTAACATGAGGAAATCTTCCGGTTCAAATGAAAGCTTCCATAAGAATCAGCACCCTAATCAGTGGTATGTGCCTTGCTAATTTTTCTCCAATGTGAAAGTACCTAACTTTATTGTTAAAAATGAAAAGGTTTTTATTTCAAACAAGTTGTCATTACAGTTTTCATATTTGAACACAACACTCATGAAAAGTCATGTTAAAGCGCGACTTACTCCTGAAAAAGAATATATATCTGTTTTTAATTTCTCGTGTTCCTCAAACTACATGTGGAATTAGTGCAATTGCCTTCCGCTCGCATTACCTAGGTACAAACGCAATGGCGTATTTAGGGGAGAGGCTTCCGGGCTTAAGCCCCCCCCCGAAATCTTACTTACTATAGTAAACTATATGAAATATCTTGCAGAATTTTCACATTTTCAGGCAAAGCCTCCCCCCGAAAGTTAGCAAAGCCTCCCCTCGAAACAAAATCGTAAATACGCCACTGTACAAACGGCTACGATCTTGGTACTAGCACATGTTTCGGTTTCCAGATCTCAAATATTTATATTTCAGCCTGATTCTATGTATGAATCCGAAATTTCAAATCTAGATAAGAGGCACCAAAATTCATAGTTTATTCTCGGTGCTCATATTGTGATTTACTAAATAATTATTAAATCTAATTGTAGGGTATACATTTGATATTTTGAGCAGACTGAGCAAGATAATTATACGTAAAAAGTAGTCAATACTTGTCATAACTGTTTATGTTTTCTTAACTGTCAATGAAATAGGTGCATTGAGGAATTTTAAATATTCATCTCGGTCCTGCAACCGAGTGGAACTAGATTCGATATTCGAACTCTCATCCGGATCATTTTTTTTCTTAAGTAAGCCAAACGTTTGATCTTTAGAGTAGAATGAAGGAAACAAATAGACTTGTCAATATTCG
Organism: Thermobia domestica; assembly: GCF_964235325.1. NCBI lineage: Eukaryota > Metazoa > Arthropoda > Insecta > Zygentoma > Lepismatidae > Thermobia > Thermobia domestica. The sequence continues at coordinate 184,882,033 of NC_137456.1, forward strand.
TCTTAATTTTCTGTTCTCTTCTTCACTGTCAGGACTTCGTGAAATTACTTTCGGCGAATTTTAGATATTCAAGTTTATCATAATTTGGATGGGATGTGGGTTTGGATAAGAATCAAGATCCGAGATCCGGATTTCGGATCCAGATTCGAATTTCGAACCCAGATCCGAGATCCGAATCCAGATCCGAGATTCGAGATCCGGATCCAGATCCGAAATCCGAGATCCGGACCCAGATCCGAAATCCGAGATCCGGATCCAGATCCGAAATCCGAGATCCGGACCCAGATCCGAGATCCGGATCCAGATCCGAAATCCGAGATCCAGATCCAGATCCGAGATCCGGATCCAAAGGATCCGGACCCAATCAGATCCGGATCTTCGGATCCGGCCAGATCCGGATCCGGCCATCCCTATTACGGTACAGCTTCGCGCGGTCCGGTACGCACCATCATTAGACGGTTACCGTAGAGAACTCACTGCTCCTTGCCCCCAAATAATATAGCTTTGCACTATATTAGTTGTGAGTTCAGAAAGTTCGTCCCTTCGACAATCGTCTAAGGTTCAGGAAGGCACGGTTCACCTTACCGTAATGGTCCAGATTAGGACGGAATCACCTAAGAGGAGACCTAAGGCGTGTCAAAGAAAATAGATGAGAGCATCACCTACTTTCATAGATTGATCACAAGTAATTTAACAACCACGTTCTCACCTTGTCATGCAATCTAAAAAAAAGAGAACAAACAAAACTAAATATTTTCAGTGCCGTTTATTGTAAATACATGGACGTACCTGTAACATAGTAAATTTTTTTACAGTTCACTTTGCCCCAATTACGTAGCTTGTTCGTAGATATGCTTTAAAATTACTCACATATGCAGTCTTAGTTCATGATGGGGCGCTATCGTTTGTGATCACTTTTCCGATGTCCACACGTTAAGAATCTGATGAATCTTCTTGCAATAATTGTCCATTCTACTAATTTATAGGATTTACTAAGCTAGCTTCCCTGGTGAACGTGATGACAGCATAATAACGTAATTTCTGTTAAAAAAATGGCTTAATAAAAAATCTTTCGTGTCAGTAATTAGATGCCCATTACCTTCAGGATCCTCTTGCCAAGTCCTTTGTTTTACTTATAGTCTTGTTCACCATCCTTTTTTGTTATAAAACATTTCGTGGGACTGCCTTAATTTAGTAAAAGCTTACGAAATGTCTACTCAAACACTCATATTATCAGTACTATTTTTACTGATTATTTATAGAGTTTTGGGTATATTGATAACTTTCCAAAATATAGCACAATTTATATATTTTAAAAGTACGTCTGGAGTTAAGACTCAACTTCGTTTTAGAATTTATGACGAGTCATTCTTAGTACACACACACTGACACACCGAAATCCAGCTTTTTACGTCTGAAAATTCTCTTTTCTTTCCTTTTCCTTTTCTTCTACTCTCTGTCTTTTAGCATCACCAGGCGGCAGTACAATCAACGGAAAGCATACACCACACAAAATGTACGAATTCAGATGAACGTCACAAAATGCACTAACGCAGAATTTGCGTTTAAGCGAAAAACATATCAAGCAAAAATTTGGAGCAGTTACAATAGTCCAGAGTATTCAAGTTTAAATTTTAAGAAAAGACCGAAAGTATCTCCGTAAGATATCTCTATTATATTAGGTTATTCTTGTTTAACTGTTATTTCCAGTAACCTTGAACGACAGGGAGACGAACACAGGTACATCGACCACATGTAACATTTCCAAGGTTCTCCCACCGGGAATCGAAACTGAGACCCCGCCTACTGAAGTACCTGATGGGTGAGGTGCCTGGTTCATTCCCAAAGCAAGTAAGATTGAGACGGACATCATCGTGCTCGTGGGTTTTCTCGGGACACTCCCAATTTTTTATTCCACCATTTCGTCCATCATAATTCACTTGCTCCAATCATAGTTTTCCTCAACCTAACAGGCATAATCGCTGGACATTAAACGTATAAATTTCATTTTCAAGTTGTTAACGCAAACCAATGTGAATCGAAAAACAGTTATGTTTTCTATTGCTCATTAACGTTTTTTCTTTAAAAAAATATGTAGAATAAAATCCTGGAGAATCGTAATTCCATACATAAGTGAAACAGCAGACTCATAATACTTTAGCAAAAAACGAAACCGTTACATATCCTTTGAAACTTTTGCAAAATATGTACGGATATTCTGAAAAGCGCCAATTATAGTTTGAGTGGGTCAGTGAGTCGGTAGGTCAGTGAGTCAAGCGAGTCGAGTTTTCTGAGTGTCACTGGGTCATGGGGCAACAGCATTTGACCTACTGCGACTTACCACTCAGCATCACCCACCGCGACCCACAACGCACCGATCCACTCTGCTCACCGCATTGTAGACAGCATCTTCTGAACAGCATGTTTCTTTTAACACTCTACCCTAGCCATAGAAACTAGAAACACGTTTCTTATTGGTTGCAGTTTGCGATTGTCCAAACCAGGCCCGCAACCAGAGGCGCGCTAGGGGTCCTGGCCCCCTAAACTTTTCGTGGCATCTCCAGGCCTCAAAACAGAAAACACAATTTAGATATGTGAAAGAGAATTTTTAATCACTTGTTCCCCCGTAACATATTCATGGCCCCTCTAAACCTTTGTCGCTAGTTGCCGGCCTTGTCCAAACCTGGTGTTATAATAGAATAAACTGTCACTTTGTTGCGGTTGAAGAAGAAAATTGAAGAAGCAGTTGAGGTTAAATTTATATCATGGCGGTCAAGGTGGAACAACACGAGCCCGGCGGGGCTTCTAATCCCTTCCTAATACTACTACTACTTCCTCCTCCTCCTCCTCTTCTTCTTCTTCTAGAGTGGAATCGTATAGCAAAACTGCACACGTAACGTAAGTAAATCATTTTTCTGAGTATTATTATTTTTATAAAAGTAGAAAAAAACCTTGAGCCTGGTTTGAACTCACACAAAAAGCAATTATAATCAACAGCGCATTGCGCTAATACGCACGGCCACGAAGACCGCTAGTAACATTCATTTGATTTCTGCTGTATTTATATATGCTACGTAGCGAGTGGGTTAGTTTCTTTAAAAATAATATAAAACAATCGATATTATTTGAGATACAAACAATACAGTGCTTCGCATCATATATGGTTACAATCAGGGACGGATCCAGGACGCACTTCTGAGGGGATAGTAGGTTGTAATAGTGCTCCTTAGAGTTACTTTTAAGAGCTCCAAACTCAGGGTTTTAATTATATACAAAGTAAGAAAGTTTCCTCCTCTGAGGGGCGATCGGCCCCTGGAACCGCCCCTGCTTACCATGTGCTTTCTACTACAATAATTGCTGAAGCTGGTTTATTATATAGAGTCCATAAAGCAAAGGGCGATCAACCCATAAAGTTGTGAGAAAAATAGACATAAAATTTGTAATATAAGCTTTAAAAATTATCATGGGACTTTAAAAATTTCATCCGTTTTTCCACTGAAAAGTATCGATAATACAACAAGGAAATCATTAGACCATGATAATTTAATTGAAATTCATCGTAATTTCACCCATGACAAACACTTTATCATTTTATATCGTAAAGGTCAGATCCATCGTTATTGTATCAGTGCGGTGGTTGAGAGATTGACGGTAGAAATTCAAACTCCGAATTGTTAGAATTTCACAACCTGATTGTACTACAAGTGTAAACTCTTTAAGCAGTAAAGAGGCCGTGGATCATGTCAGAGTTGATGACGATGAGTTTTGGTGTCAGTGGTTCATGGTGGATGGTGGGACAGAGTGGGACCTAGTGGGTGGTGGGCCATAGTGAGTCACAGTGGATTGTGGGTCACGGTGGGTCATGAGTCAGACGTTCACGGCGGGTGGTCTGTCGTGGGTCACGGTGGTTGCTGAGTCAGTGGGTTATGGGTCAAGGTTTCATTGACCTATGCCATCTCTGGGTTAACTGGTTTGGGTTCGGTATAAACTTGAAACAGAATGTGTCCGTTTATTTCAGAAAACGAACCGTGATTGGTTCAGTTTAGTTTGAAAATAGACACTATACTGCGACTTTTCAGAATATCCATATATATATTTTGAAAAAGTTCCAAACGATATGTAACAATTTCGTTTTAGGTTAACGTATTATGTCTCTGCTGTTTCACTTTTGAATGGAATTATGATAGCCCATGTTTTTTCTCTATATATTTTATGTAAATACACGCTAATGAGCAAACGAAAATACAACTGTTTTTCGATTCGGATTGGTTTGGGTTAACAGCTTAAAAATGAAATCTTTACGTTTAATGTTTAACGATTATGTGTGTTAGATTGAGGAAGACTGATTAAAAGAAGTATTATGACTAAGGAATTGATGGAATGGGAAAGTGGGAGCGTCCCGAGAAAACCCACGAGCACGATGTGTCCGCTCGAAGCTTACTTGCCTTCGGAAGGAACCAGGCATCCCACCCATCAGATAGTTCAGTAGGCGGAGTCTCAGTTTTGATTCCCGGTGGGAGAGCCTTCGAAATATTACATGTGCTCGATGTATGTCTTCGTGTCCCTGTCGTTCAAGGTTACTGGAATTCCTGTAAACCCAGAATAAACGAATATAATAGAGATAAGTTACGGTGATACGTTTGGTCTCTTTTTTAAAATTTAAACCTGAATTCTCTGAACTATAGTATTTTATCATGACCGAAATCAGTCTTTCATCGTTAATAAAATATTGGAATCGTAAACGTTTGCAATTTGCTACTTAGACCAGTGTTTCTTGACTCTTACTTAAAAGTGCGGTTTTAGGGTAGTGGTTTGATAATTCGCTTTGGAGTTAGGGGTCCGCGGCTCAAATCCCTCCGAGTATATTAAGAAGAATTTTATAATTTAGAATGTAGATATATCTGATGTATAATAACATTAAAAATAGTCAATTTCTCTCGTTCTTATAAATTAGAGTTGAAAAGACTTCTTCCACAGCGGAAAAACTAACAACATGACGCCACAGTTTACAATCTCGATTCCTACTCTCTGAAAACATCGCGTGTTTCTCAAACAATTCATGAATAGAAACGGGTCATCCTTCAGGCCTAGTATGATCATAAATTTGTCTGAAATGTCAATGTGAAATTGTTATTAAGTTTTACCACTCTTAGTAGAAATAATAATAATATTTTCGTTCGCCATTTTCAACACGTTCCATATAGTCGTTCAACAAAAATTTTTAAGTAGGAACTATTCTTTTTTATTTGTTTCTATATTTTTGTTAAAATACCAAAAAGACGCATACCTAATCCAATGTCTTTTACCCAAAGAAAGGGTATTAGTATGTATCGTGATGACAAATCCTACTTAGTTTCTCTTAAGGCATCCGAAGGTTCGATTTTCATATTGTCCAGTAGCTGAAACACTGTTTTTCCAACTCTTTTCTTTTCAAAGTATCTCTTATAAGGCAATTCATCCTTATAGACGATCCAAAAAAATATTTTTATTTCTCGTAACTTCAGTATGCTGATTAGTATTGGAATACGACGTAATATTGATGTCTCAAATACATAGTATTATTATTATTAATATTAATAATAATAATAATAATAATAATAATAATAATAATAATAATAATAATAATAATAATAATATAGAAGACACATTCCCTATGAGGACACATTGTATTAAAATCTGTAAAATCGCCCGTAGCGTTAGGCAGAAGTTACAAAATAGCCGGGATTGGTGAGAAGTGTCAGGACCATCAGGACATAACTGCATACGTCCTTACAACTAACAAAATGTTAAAACGGAAAGCGTCCCGGCAAATTTCATGTAGAAAGTAGGGATTCAGAACTCACAAGAGCCGTAAGAAAATTTGTTTTTAAGTAATGGTTATGCCGGCTAAGCTACAGAAGACGTCGATGATTAGAATGAAAGAAATATTGGAATAAAAAAGTGGGAGGAAGTGGAACCCTGAGAAAACGTACACACAGGGGTTTGTTCAGCACAATGCCCACTATGCGGGAGCTGGGTAGAACAACGTGATCAATCAAATTAGCAACACTTCAATAATAATAATAATAATAATAATAATAATAATAATAATAATAATAACAATAGTAAATGATGGTATTCAAATTTTAAAGTTGCTCCAAAATTTGGCAAAACTTATTTAAACGAGGGATTTCGGAGATGGGGTTCCGTAGCTTCAAGACACACCTCCGCAACTACCCCCATTTTAAATAAAAGCTTTCTACTAAAGTTTCATGTAGAAGGTATTCTAGTCTTTGTTTTAAGGAAAATAACTGTATTAGAAATAACTGAATATCACTCAACAGTAAGGCATTTAATAAACTAATTTTTAGGAGATAGAGAGGTAATTATAAAAGCTTTGCTACAAAAATACCTACACAAACCATAATTCAATGAGATCTGAAATACAAAGTAACAAAAAGCCTATAAGATTTAGTCTACTGACCAACTGTTACTTAAAGAATGGACATACACTATTTGAGAATCGAGACAAGACGAGAAATGTTTTCGATACTTTTCGTCTCTTCTCGATTCTCATCTTCAAAGCGAGATGATAATTTGAGTTAGCCTTATCCCGTCTCGTATGTAAAATGTTAATTCTCATTTTTTGTTTGTTTTAGAAACAAGATGAAAAATTCCTCTTCTCGTGGGCAACATTAAAGAAAACCAAAATATTCTTGTCAAATGTTACGTTTCTGCTTTCAATGGCATGACCTGAGCGATAATTAGCTGCTAGCTTTTAATCTTCTACGAGATAATAATTGTTATTATTAGTTTATTATTATTATTACTATTATTATTCATGAAGATTTGATAGTTCAAGTATTGAAACATCCGAGTATTCAAATATCTGAATATAATAAAACGTGTTTCGTTGTCGATCAATCGCCATCAAAAATCATAAAGTAAAAAAACATGCCCGATGTGGATTCGAACTACGAATCTCGAGAATACTGGTCCAGCGCCTCGACCACTGAACCACGATCACTACACGGTGAATTATTCGTCTTTAGTCTCGTTACTTTAGATTTGTTTGCCTCCGAGTGCAAACTTGTATGTTATATTTCTTCGTTTCAGAACGTCTTTCGTATTTTTTTTTATGATGATATAACTGAATAATCTACGGCAAACTTTATATTAATAACTTGAGTTGTTCTTAAACCTTTGGTTCACAAGTTTGTTTCTTCTCTACACGAAACCACAGATATGACTGATTTAAATTTCATACTCTGCATTTGTCTCAAAGCCGTCGCCATTGCCTGATCAATGATTTATGTCCGCAACGATACAGTATGGCAAGTCAATTCTTCACAATCACTTTGTAAAAAGTTAACTTTAGCGCGAACAGGATTTGAAACTATGTTACATAGCTGTTTATTCATAAGGCCATTACGTTACCCATACACTATCGGGCCAACTGAAATTACAAGCCAAATATTACTTAGTTTAACCCTGATCTTTGGAAAGAAACGGCTTCTTCCTATAACATTATTTGCTCCAAAGTGAACAACGAAATTCATTTATTCGACGGTCTAGAGAGAAATGAATGCCCACTAATAAAGGAAAAACATACAATCGAGGAAAAAAATAATAAAACATATTTTGCAGTAATTTCGCCTTGAAAGTTCTAAAGTGCACAAATAATAATAATAATAATAATAATAATAATAATAATAATAATAATAATAATAATAATAATAATAATAATAATAATAGTAGTAGTAGTAGTAGTAGTAGTAATAATCTTAATAATAACCTATATTATAAAATTGAAAGTAGCTATGTTTGTGGCTCCTAATCTCTTGAACCACCCAGCCGATCTCGATCAAATTTTCAATATTGATAAGGTTCGGGCCTGGGGAGCTTTTTTACCATTTCATTTCAACGGTAGAACTTAGGGGGTTGGAGAAGGGGAGGAAGGTTGATATGTAAAAATGAATAAAATGTAATAACTCTTGAACCACCAGACCAATCTCTATCAAATTTTCAACATAGATAAAGCTTGGATCTGGGACGACTTTTATCATTTCAGTTTGACGGTGCAACGCGGGGGCCGGAGAGAGGTGGATATATGTAAAAAAAAAAATATTAAGAGGAAAGTGATTGTCTTTGTGACTTCATCACTCTTGAATCGCCCGATCGATCTCGATCACATTTTCAACATAGATGAAGTTCGGGCCTCAGATAGTGTTTATCTACTTACTTTGACGATATAACTTAGGGTTGAGGAGAGGGGGGAGTTAAAAAGAATAAATAAAACTTAATAGCTCGTGAAACAAAGGATCAATCTCGATCAAAGTTTTAACATAGGTGAGGTTCAGACCTGATATGATTTTTATCATTTCACTTTCACGGGAGAACTTGGGGAGGGAAATGGGAGAGGGAGATATATAAAAATAAATAAAACTTAATGACTCTTGAACCACCAAACAAATCTCGATCAAATTTTCAACCTAGATGAAGTTCGAACCTGAGATGGTTTCTGTCATATCACTTTGACGGTGTAACGTAAAAGATGGGGAGGGGAAGAGACATTTAAAAAAAGAACGAAAAATGACCAGTATTAGTGGCGAAAGTATAATTTTTGGAGTCGTTGTGATGCTGTTTAAATCCAAATTCAGACCCACAACTTGGAGGAGTGGAGACATAAAAAATGATCGAAATAACCAATATCAGTGTCGAATTTATAGTTTTCCGGTCGTTGAGATGAACAATGACACTGCACATGCCGTGTCCCACAACATAGGGTGGGGAGCGGATATATAAAACTCATCGAAAATGACCGATATCAAAGAGCGCTTTAGTAATACGAAACAGTGACTGAGTAACGTAACATATTGCTATTTTCTCTCAATTTAACCCAACGAAGCGGTTAATTGATAATAATAATAATAACAATAATAATAATAGACAACTACTGTGAATGTGAACTATTATTATTATTATTATTATTATTATTATTATTATTATTATTATTATTATTATTATTATTATTCACGTACGTTTGAACTTACCCCGCAAAATTACTGCAAAATATGTTTTATTTCTGTTATTTTTCCTAGATTGTATGTTTTTCCTTCATTACTGGGCATTAATTTCTCTCTAGGCCATCGAATAAATGAATTTCGTTGTGCACTTTGGTTCGTTGCAAAGATCAGGGCTAAAGTAAAAAAAAAATATTTGGCTTATAATTTCAGGTGGTCCGATAGTGTGGGGATAACGTAATGGCCTTATGAATGGTACAGCTACCTAACATAGGTTCAAATCCTGTTCACCTAAAGCGAGTTTTTTTACAAAGTGATTATGAAGAATCGACTTATCATACTGGACAAGCAATACATAAGAATGTGAAAGAAAACAGCTGTATCATGATAGAAACGATTTACGAATGTTGGTTGAGAAAGGCCAAGTGAATTACCAAGACATTCCAAAGACATCTCGGTGGTGTAGTGGTAGCGAGCTAGACTTCCAATGGAAAATATTTGTTCGATTCCCCACCAGGTAGTATGATTTTTTCGCATAAAATAATGGCTGCAAACAGAGATTCGTCTTCTGATGGAGAACATACAAAGCATCACTGACGATAATTTGAGTAAACAGTGTGTGCGTTCTACATCATACACTGCAATGATAAGTATGTTTCATATTTATATTTGTCCCTCTCTCTCTCTCTCTTTCTTCACGTTTCCCTATCCTGTCTTTGCCTCTTTCACTTATCCCCCCCTCTCTCTCTCACGCACGCACGCACTTCATATTCCAAAGATAAAACTGAGCAAGAGTGCAATATCCGGGGAATCTTATTAACTGGAACCTGCTATGTTTTTCGTGCTTTGGGGATAAAATCCCCAGTCCTGGTCACATCTGATAGAAATACTGTTTAAACGCAAGTGAATAAGTAAAATCTCTTTTTTATCCTCTAGGTTACCGACTCTCAGTTGAATTACCGGGTAACTACGCATTTCAATCCTCGACCCAGTTGTGGTCTACATCATCCGACTGGCACGATGATCCGTTTGATCTCTTAACGTCTTCATTCTATCTGTGCAAATTCCGTTATATCCGGAAGAGATAAAATCAATACTGGATGTTCAGAACAGATAAATCTTCGGAAAAGACTAGGGAATGGTAACCCCTTTGGTTATTTGAAAACAGAATTTTATTTATACTAGTTCGACACAAAATGTATTTCCATCCTATAATTCAATATCTTTTATACATGTTGAAATTTGAAACATGCTACATATATGAGGAACAAACTTTTGCTTTCGAATATTTTTGGCTTTTCATTACGATACAGTTTGGACTTTTAATATAGGGTATTTCTGATAGAAATTTAGCAGTAAAATAGCACTCTTCAATTTTCTCTTTCTTTCTTTTTCTTTTCTTTTCGTTTTTTATGTTTTTGTTTATTTTTGTTCAGTTTCCATTAGTAGTCCGAAATGGAGGATATTACCAACGTATATTAGAATGTGATGGATCAGTACGTCCAATGAACACTACCGAATTTGCAATCGAACGACGGGGAAACAAAGCATGTGTGTTAAACTTTTGGCATTATCCTAGATGTGTCTCGGAGTTATTCAGTTCTACTGGAAATTGACTACTCTATCCATTATGAGTGTGACATAATGAATGTTTAAATCATCTTCTATAAGTTTGAATAGTTCTGAAAAATATGTGAAAACAAACGTTATTGGTATATTACTATTGGATTTCTGGAAACTTAACTTTATAATGTTAGGTTCTTTTCTTACTACGTTTGAATTCCAAAGTTTTATCTTTTCTCCCTTTTCTTTTCTTCTTCTTCTTTCTTTCTCTTATTGTTTCATTTTTGAATCTCTGTCTAATAGGCATCGATTGGTTTCAACTTTTCATTGCGTGTGTTTCAGTTTCTTCCTACATCAACTTATGAATCTTGTTTCGTCTCGGTTTTGTTAATTCATTTTATCGAAACTAATGCATGTGCAGTTTGAAATCAGAATTGTGCTCATGTTGTTAGTTAATTTTGGTATGGGAGAGAAGAAAGGAAAAGAGAGAGAGGGTTTCTTTACCTGAGAGATAAAGAAAGGTGTATATTGGGTGGCCTAACTGCACGGGGTTATCTGTCGCATTTTTTAAATGCGGAGTGTACAAGCGTCGCATACTCAAGCATTAAGTTAACATACGTTTGATACAATTTTTGAAAAATTGCAGGCTTCCTAAACTCCAGATTAATTCTTAGAACGAACCCAATATTTCTGTCTCGTTCATTTACTATCATAATGAATGTTTCACATTTAAACTCTATATCTAAACTATATAAAGTATGGTTAATGTAGTTTCCATTATTGTCCATTGATATTGAACTGATTTCTTAAGTTTTGTATAACTTATGCTTCTACATTTAGCAATATTTACATGTAATGAGCTACATTGGCACCATTTGACTGTTAAATTTATATTATGTTGAAGTTCATTACATTCATTTTTGAGTTACTACATCTAAAATATTTGTCATCTATATATAACAGTTAGTGGGAATATGTAATGCATTCAGAAAAATCGTTTATACATATTCTGATCTAAAAATAGAAGTAAAGAACATAATAAGAGTCGCATGAAAATAACTTTCTGGGAATATTCCACAAATTTATGGACACTTTTTAACTAGGTATAATTTCAAATAACGAACTTATGTGAGCACTAAAAACTGTTCTCAATAGTGTGTACAATTTCATTTTTCAAAGGGTGTCACTCTAATTCATATATTATAGTCACGATCAAGGCCTGATCTCATATTTAAAGATTTATTTCTTCATCCTCATATATGTGTAATAGTATCAATTGAATCGAAGAATCGTTGATTTGACATGCCACATGCCACATAATTTGTGAGAACGGCATTAATTTACTGATTCCATTGTATTTTCTTAATATATGTGTAAAACCTGCAGTTTGCCAATTAGTATGTTTGTTCGGATCTTCATCATCCATAAGTTCAAATAATTGTATAAGGCAATATTGGCACCAAGATCTGCGTAATGCTACAGAAACTAAAATTCTATTACAGTTTCCGTTAGGAAAGATCACTAGACATGACTTCTCGGAATCTATAGTTGTACCGAAAATCAGAATTCAGACGAGAACTGTTAAAGTGAAAGCTGCCTTCTACTCTCAACCCCGTGAAAATATTTTTGAGATCATACCTTGACTATGCTCGCTCTGCTCTTGGTCAAGAAAGACAAAATTTCTGTTTTTATTGGTCAAGTTACAGAGCTACCTACTTCAGCGAAAGAAGAAAGAACAGAGGTATTACATAAGAATTAATACATAAGATACGTTTTAATTTAATTTAATTAATTTATTTTTTTTACCAGGAACTTATGAGAAATTAATATACAGCGATCTCATTTTCCTCTTGAGGAATTGAAGAGCCGTCACTGTAAACAACTAACATGTAGTGGGAAAAGTATGAGTTAAAAAGAAAGGAAAGGGGAGAAGAAGAAGAAAACATACATTTCAAGAATGCTGTAGAAAAACAAACAATGACTGAGCATTCCAGCGACAAAAGTTCACTGGAAAGGAAATAAGGCATAACGAAAAGTGAAATAGAATGTTGGAAGTACAATCAAATAGCAACGAATGTAAGCAGGTGCCGGAAAAGGGCAGTCATGTGAATATATAGAAGAAAATAGGACTCACACTAGGGGGAATGAATGTTTGTGAGTGTGAGTGTGAGAAAGGGAATGAGAGAGAAAGAGAAAGATAGACTGGTGAAGAATCCTCTTTGGCACAGATGTGTCAAGTACGCCATGTTGCTTTTCAGTTCTTCCGGCCAGAAATGCGACGGATGATTTTGGAAGTTACGTCAGCATTGAACCAGAAGTTTTCCTGCAACACCAGTGCCATCTGGTGGAAAATACAGAGAACAATTTAAAATTCTAACTTCAAGGAGAAAGATAGATATGAAGAAATAAATTATATGATTTATAGTGAATTTTGATATTGCTTTGTATACATGACTGCTTGCTGTTATAAAATATATCTCCTGTTCCCTTTCTTTACTTTCCTATCCTTTTTCTTTTCTTCTTTCTCCTTTTTTGCTCTTTCGTTTTCGTATGCAAAGAAATCAAAATAAGTTTTCTGTTATTTATGTAATATGCTTTTAGAAATCTCAATAATATACAGCAGAGTCTCGATTATCCGAGCTAATGTGGACCACATTTCACTCACATAAGCAAAAACTTGGTTCACAGAGATGGATACATAGAAAATTTATTAATGTTTATTGACTATTTCTCTTTATTTGACCCTGAATAATATTATCCAATTCGTTAACAAAAGAATTTACTCCACCCTGCGATAGCTGACTAAATCTCCTCTGTAACGTTCAGGTTCCCAACGCCATACTTTTACCAACGATCGAGTTAACCTGTCCTTGAGGTGAATTACTCTTCTCCGCCTTTGCAGCACTTGAAAAGTAAAAAAGCCTTGTAACATCGGCCCCGACAGTGGACTATTATTCTCTCTCATCATCTGAAAACATAAAAATAATATTTCTGATATCTTTTCGTAATCACTATCTTTTGTTGTCTTTCCTTTCTTCGTCACAAACACAAAAACAAAAATACACCCACCGCCGCTCACACTACTCTGTTGTTAGAGAAACTACGTGTCTTGTGACTTCGGCCGGCGCGAAAGCTAAACCTCAAGACGTGTAATAATTAAAGGTCGTTCGCTTAAAGGTGACAACGTCAGGAAAGGTCATTATCTTTATGCCAGCTTCAATTTTGCTTTGTTGCTGAAACAAAAGCCTACATACTCTTTAACGTTCTAACCACACTAGATATTAAACCATTTTCAGCTTGTTTGGGTTAAGCTCGAAAAACACGGAACCTCGGTTAATCGATACTCGCATAATCGGAACTTTACCGTATTTAAAACTAAGCTGAATAAATGGAAAAACTTACAACGTTAAAAGAATATGCGATTTAGCTAATTAGACGAAACAGGAATGTGAAATTTTGGTTTTGCATACTCCTCACTCCAGATTTTTAACAACTATGTGCTACAGTTAATGGTCGGGTCAGCTCGGGTCGGGTTACGGGTCGGGTCGGGTCAGATCAACTCGGGTCGGGTTGTCGGGTCGGGGCAGTCGGGTCAGCTCGGGTCGGGTTGTCGGGTCGGGTCAATCGGGTCAGCTCGGGTCGGGTTATCGGGTCGGGTTGTGGGATCGGGTTATCGGGTCGGGTCAGTCGGGTCAGCTCACTTTGGTCAACTGAGTTTAGGTTGAGCTTAAACTCGACTGGAGTCGAAAGCTGCTGTTTTTCACTAGCTGCCTAATTAAAAATAGAAATTTTCAATTGATTTTATAGAAGCCATAAATCCATTTTGAACACTTGCAGCTAGTGTTTTTATGGTAAATGCTTAATTTTGTACTTGTGTGTACTTTAATTTGTAAATGTGGAAGATTGATTTTACCAATCGACTGTAATATTAATATCTACGCCAATATGGAGTCTGGATTTAGAACAAAACTAGAAGTTGTTTAACACGTTAGCTGCCAAATGTGAATTTTGTTGTTCACGGGTAGAGTGCCAAGCGTACATACTTACATTATTCTTGTTTTGTTCATATTTTTAAAACATAATATTAATATTGAAACATAATCTAAGGCATGGTAGAGAATCCGCGTGCATAAAAGTTGGGGGTCCGATCGGACCTACGTGTGTATATTTTGTTTATGGGCAAGGGATAAATTACAGTTGAACTGGCAACTCTGTTAGAAAGTTATTTGTTTATTACTACATGTGCAGAAGTGAGAAGTGTGGATATATTCATCTTGCTTTTAGCGCTAATAAGTAATATCTTTGTGCAATGAAAAACGAAGAAATATGCGCAGAACGCGATCTCATTAGTAATAGAAGTGTAGTGATCTAGACTTTTCTGAAAATTCAGCAAATGACAGGGACACTGACATCTTGTGAAAATAAATTAGAATAAATAATGAATCCATTGTTAAACTTTTTAACATGTCACTGAAAAAGCAAAACATAGGTCCGATCGGGTTTACAAAAGCAACAAATGCTTGTTACTTGGTATTTAGCGCCCCTAGCGGCGTTAATAATCAATATCAAAAACGAAAACCTACATGTGTAATAAAAACACTAGCGCTCAATAACAGTAGAGACAGGATTTAACAATACAAGTACTCTAACGTCAATTCGACGAATTAGAAATTGTGAGTCCGATCGGACCTACAAGAACATTTTCTTAGATCACTCCAGTAGGTCCGATCGGACCTACAAGAACATTTTCTTAGATCACTCCAGTAGGTCCGATCGGACCCACATGGCAGCTAACGTGTTAAGGAAGGCTAAAAGAAAGATTGGATATGGACGACCAAGCCCAAGCAGGGCTGCGGTGGCTCAGTGGTAGACAGTTCATCTCTGGTGCATGGTGTCCATGGTTCGATCCCAGCTTGTGCTAAGTAGGCTTTGTGGTGGAGAAACGCCATGTAGTGGGTTTTCTCGGGGTTCTGTTTCCTCCCACTTTCTTCATTCCACCATTTCATTCATTTCTCATGGTCACCGTATCCCTTAGCCTCGGTGCAGAATCGAGGACCTTCAACTGATTATTTCATTTTATTTCACCAAGTCCAAGCACATCGATACAAGAACAAGATAAAGATTGGATATGCAAGACGAATTGCATAGTAATCTTGCTCTTGGCCTTGTTTTTGTGATCACCAAGTAGCGATGAGCATATTTTCTTGCTTTTCGTATAGTATGAAAGACCATAATCAAAATCACACTTGGTCTTCATTTGTACCGATGAGGCGAGCATTCTTGGCTCTTGTATAGCATGAAAGACCACCAAAACTACGAAATGCAGTACCAAGGCTTGACTGCAAGACAAAGAATAAGACGCAGTATTGATGACCAAGACCCAGGGAGCGAATTGTTTGAATTTCATTTGTTGGGCTGAAAGTGATGAAATAAAATTAGTACTTTGTAATTAAATATCATACTGTGTTTTTAAATTTTAAATTACAAAATTCTTATTATGTATCTTCTTACGTGCAACTATATATACTGTAAAATACGTTTTAATTACAAAAAAAGAAAAATCAAAGTGGCACGGGTCCCGGAATCATAAGAACCTATTTTGGAATGAAAGTTGAAGGCTTGGAAAAAATCACAGTTGTTCTCCTGTTTCCTCAACCCTTATCGTTGTAGTTAAACGATTTCCTTTTGTCTCCGCCAAAAGACTCTTGCTATTGCCTTCCGAGAATACCCCCCTGCCATCCATGCAGGTGAGAACACTGACCTTGAATAAAAATTTCGTCACATAGAACTAAAGCAAGAAAAAAATAAACTTCTCCCACGTCGGACAGTTGTATCAGTTATAAAAAGAAATAACCAAACCTAAACAGTGCCAAATATTCATTAAGATGCATATACAAATCCACCGCTTGATCTAGCTAGTGGTTAACGTGTAAGACTTCGGTACACGTGGTCCGGGTTTAATTCCCAATGGGAGTGCATTTTGGCGTTCACCCAGTGTCGTGACCATAGTGCTCTCAAACGGATCGGGTTGACCCGACCCGACACGACTCGGATCGTGTCAGCTCGGGTCGGGTTACGGGTCGGGTCAACTCGGGTCGTGTCAGTCGGGTTAACTCGGGTCGGATTGTCGGGTCGGGTTAATCGGGTCAGCTCGGGTCGGGTTGTCGGGTCAGGTCAATCGGGTCAGCTCGGGTCGGGTTGTCGAGTCTGGTCAATGAGGTCTGATCACGGTTCGTGTCAGTCGGGTCGGGTCAGTCAATTCGGGTCACGGGTCGGGTCGGGTCGGTCTTCAACCCGACCCGACCCGACCCGTTGAGAGCACTAGCTACAGTATCTTCCTAATCCAATCTAGAGTTAAATGAATATTGAAAAATACCACCATCAGCAGTTGTTTATTTTATTTATTTATTTATTGAGTAACAAGTGTCACTCTCATATTTTAAATATTGGACCACGAACTTATGTGCTTTATCATAGAAAAGAAAGTATGTGGTATATTTCTGTGAAGTAAACTATTGTGATAAGATCAGAACATGAGTCACAGCAAGTCAGGTTTGACCCCAGCTGAAGCTAGTAGTCTGTAAAAAGTAGGAAGAAAGAAGAAGAAAAAGAAAGAAAGAAAGAAAGAAAGAAAAAGAAAGAATGAAAGAAAGAAAGAAAGAAAGAAAGAAAGAAAGAAAGAAAGAAAGAAAGAGAGAAAGAAAGAAAGAAAGAAAGAAAAAAGGGAATGCTTGCAATCAGACGTAAGATATTGCGCCGTGAAGTTGAGTGAATTTTCCGCAAAACAGAGCCTCATTTTACAATTTCGTTTTGATGTTAAGATTGCAATGAGGAATGGAGTAGCGAAGAGCGTGGCTGTAGTGTCCGTTTGATGTAAAGCTAATTGCAACACCAGTGGATATTGTGGTAATATAAGTGTAAAATACCAACATCCGACTATGATGACAATGAAGGGGAAATAATATATGACGAGATTAGTGACATGTTGCAACAGGAAGGAAAAGCTAAGGTCAACGCCTTAATAGTGGAAGAATTCAGCAGCGTAGTGTGAGAAGGAACTGCGAAGAAGATAGTGGAACCATTTCGACTAATGAAAGGAAACCACGGTGCCAGATGGTGATCGACTTCTGTAGGCAACATGATATGTTTGTGACGAGAATGTTGTTTAAGAAGTGAAAAACGATGTACATGTGGACAAGTCCACGTGGTAAGAAAAAAAATTCTGTGCAATTGGCAATTTGGTAGGAAGCGCAAAAATAGCTGGGGTAAAGTTAACAGATTTTACCAGGCACACTTCAAAACAATATTGGCATGATGGAAACAGCCATGGGTAACTGAAGTAATATTTAAGATGGGGAATACAGAAGGTAAAAACCACGAACATCAAAGAATACTGAAGGCTGAATAATGAATCAAGAAGATAGACGGACAAACCCGAAAAGAAGTATATGGGACAAATATATGAAGAAGTAATGGAACTTCAGCGGCGCGGCAGACATGATCTGATGTACCGGAAAGCACAAGAATAGGAGGGAAACTAACAAAAGTATACACACGTTTGCAATTGAAGATCAATCAGGTCATGTCGTCACTGAATCCTTAGAATCTGGGAGTAATACATAAAAGATTAGTATGACCAAATTAACTGCTTCAAAGATATTGCGATCGAAACAGAGGAAGAGGTGAATGATGAAGAGAAAGGACCCAGTATAGTGCAAAGTGAAGTAGTACAATCAATCAAAGACATGCTGGAGATGACAACATACCAGCAGCTTTGCTCTAGGGATTAGGAGACAATGGAATGAAAGTACCGACAACACTTATTAACAAGATCTACCTAAGTGGAAAATGGCATAAGGATATTCCTGGTGTTATAAAGGCTGCATTACCCAAAAAGAACCAAACAAAGGAGTGCAGTAATCACGGAATCATTTATTTTATTTCCCACACTGGAAAGATTATTCTACACATACTAAATTGGCGGCTCGAAAGTAAAATAGAACAGATGTTAGAGGAAGATAAATTGGAAATTTGGAAAGGAAAAGTCACCAGAGATGCTATTGCGTTAATAAGAATTATATCAGAATGAGTTCTTGAGATAGAGGAACAGATGTGGTTGTGCAAGCATTCGACCAGGTCACTCTGGTCAAACTTCCGAAAATACTTAAATAAATCTTGGTCAACTGGAGAGACCGACAACTCATTCGCAACCTATACATAGGACAACGAGTGAAGTTGCACTTAAATCAAGGAGAAAACAATAGTGTGGAGATTGGAAGTGAAGTGGGACAAGGATGTAGTATGTCACTCCAATTCAACATTTACCGTCAATGTTCAACGAAGAGAGCGTTAGGGGAATCTGAGATTTCAACACTGAAGGGGATATCAAAACAAGGTTTGAATGCAGAGATATAGTTATAATAGCTAGAACCGGAGAAGGGCTGCATGAGATGATGGACAAAATAGTTGAAACAGTGAAACAATATGGAATGGAAATCAATGTCGAAAAATCGAATATCATAAGAATATCCCGTGTAAACGCGTCCTTACAGGTCAGAGTAGAAG
This sequence comes from Thermobia domestica, assembly GCF_964235325.1. Classification (NCBI taxonomy): domain Eukaryota; kingdom Metazoa; phylum Arthropoda; class Insecta; order Zygentoma; family Lepismatidae; genus Thermobia; species Thermobia domestica. The sequence goes on from NC_137456.1 coordinate 184,901,163, forward strand.
AAACAGAACTTGAAGAGATCGATCATTTCAAATATCTGGGAAGTATTTTGACGGGTGAAGAACTGATGAAGCCAAAGAGAAATTCAAAAAGAAAAGATCACTCTTAACCAACAGGCTTAATATTGAACTAAGAAAGGAGACGGTTAAATGATATATTGGAGTTAAAATGGGTAGCAGAGAATAGGATGTTTTTAACTAGCATCTTCGTACGAAGGCCAATTGAATTGGACATACCGTATCTTGCAAAAAATTGTCTTCTTCATACCGCCATGGAGGGAAATATAGAATTAAAAGAGGAGTAGGAAGAAGTGCACGATTTATTGATGGTTTGAAAAATAGACAATATATTGTGAATTAAAAGAGGAAGCAGAAGATTGAGAAAACGTGGAAGAAAGAGTTCCAGACCGAACATAAGAAACAAAGAGAAAACTTATTAATCCCCACACAGAATACTTACAACAACAACAACAACTACTACTACTACTACTACTACTACTACTACTACTACTACTACTACTACTACTACTACTACTACTACTACTACTACTACTACTACTACTAATAATAATAATAATAATAATAATAATAATAATAATAATAATAATAATAATAATAATAAAGACGCAAACGCATCGTAAAGAAGTTAGTGTTGTTTATGCAAAACACACGTTGTCAAAAGCAATAGTTAAAAAAATGTTCAGTAGCTTTCTTTTCAGAAATTTCGATGTCCCAGATGCTCCTCGCTGAGGGAGGCAAATCACAGAGAAAGTAGAATATTCTCACAAGCTCCGAGCAAGACCAGCATATAAGCATTCATGATATAAGCAATGATCAAAACATCCATCGCCAAACTGTTAATTTTTAGAAGAAAACCGGCTACAAAAAGAGCTTCGACATTTGGAAGTCACATGATCTGATTCAGTCGATCGAATTTATATCTGCGAATCTCTACTGAAACATAAGGAACTTCGGACATTTCTGAAGTAGTTGCTCCGAGTGGCAAAAATTGGAACCTACGACAATTATTTAAGAAAAAGATCGTGGTCGAACTGAAGATAAGTTAGACGATCTGTGGCAAAGCCGACACCGACTTCCAGTGTGATTACGATGTTGTTTGTTTCATGGGATTTGAGAGTCATCATTCACCGCGAACTGCATCCGCCGGGAAGGACAATATACATTGGAGGTCAACAAGAAATGTGTTGTATACCACGCTGAGAACGCCAGACTGCACATATCTTAGATATTGAAAGAACTTGTCTGCGAGATTTTGATTGTACATCCGGACCTGACACCGTCCGACTACCACTGCAAAACTCCCTGAATTGTATTAAAGTAGTTTCAAAAGAGGTGTGTAAAAATAATGTGTCACCATATTTAGACCCGAAACAAAAGAAGTTTGATAATACAGGATTATGGTCTTGCTGGAAAAAAATAGCAGAAGGTCATAGAACAAATGGGTGCATATATGGTTTTATAATCCTATTAGGAAATAATAATACCTATATGTCTTTTCAATATTGACTTCCAAAAGTTATATTTTAGACAACGTGATATTAAATCGTTTGTTTATGGCACTTGGTATATGAAACCTTGATATATGGTATACTATCGTTCGTTACTGAATACTATATTGCATTCCCAACATATAAAATCTTTACATCAACAAACTAGCTGAAATTCCCGTTCTTTGTAGAAGAAGGATAAATTTATGGAAAATACTTTAGGCATTTTCCTTCTCAATGAAAGTCTAACAATTAAAACTCATAAAATACATATTTTTTAGATAAAGGAGGTGGGCGGATAAGGGCAATTTTTCGCCCATCAGACAACGGAAAAATGAAGTGTCCGATCCCGACAAGTTTGCAATGTATTTGTATAGTAGAAGATATGTTGCATATGTAAAAATAATAGATACGTGATAAAGAAAATAGTAAGTCATAGAAATGAGTGCCCAAAAAGAGTTCGTTTGAGCGTTTTGCGACATTTTGGTAATGTTTGCTGTCTTTGATGGAGGCTTATAGGAAGAAGGAGTCGATGAACCAAAATAAATCTGACTCGTCATAATATAACGCTGTGTAACCTTTGATATGAGTACTAACTGATTTTGGTTCAGTGTGTCCTTCTACCTATTAGGGAACAAAATGTATTGCGCGAGAGTATAGAGCGATAAATACCGTTTATACGCTGTAATGTACGAGTTCAACTGGAGACTCCAGCTCTGATGTTAGTTACCGATTGTGACTGAAAATACATGCTCAGCACGTCAGTAAAATATATAAAGAAAATATATTGCTTGCGCGGATATGTGTGTAGGGCAGCAAAAATAGAGACAGCACGTTATGGAGTATTGAGAAAGCGTGTCATTTCTGAAAGTGGTATGAGTAAAAGTGAGAGCAGGAAAACCAGTCGCAGAATGGCATGAAATTCTGCAATAGATATATATATATATCGAAGAATCATACATACCACACGTCAATGAAGTACCGATGGGAAGTCATTGATACGTTATATTGCAATACTGAGGGAAAGATGAAAAACAACGACCAACAATAGCTACCTGATGTATCCGATCCTTACATTCACGAGCACTTAAGTGACAAAGGTATGTACTCTCTGTACATACATCATGACGATGCTACTGTTCTTCGAGCTCAGTGGTACTGTCAATGTAAAGTAGGCGCACGGGTCGTCGGATGTTGTGGGCATGTTGCTTCCGTACTATGGTTTCTGGCTTACTGGCGCCACAATTCCACCGCAGTTAAGAAACCAAGTCTAGAATATACTCATACACTACAAGATGCCGCCGCTGCACGATGGTCCAGTGGCGATTCGGATGACGACAGCAAGCACGATGCCTAATCTGCAAACTAGCTACAAGTGTCTCCAGCTATCTGATTATTATCTATGCTTGATTATTTCCGATGTAATATATTGATCTCATAGTCGTAGTAGACTTCATTCTTCTTATTCTTGCCGTTAGTGTTCTATCTACTATTGCTTTCTCGGATTCCAACTCATGACATTAATGTTTACGTTCCTTCATTAACACACGACTTACGTCCTTGTTTATTTTTTTTACCTCTCACTTATAGCGCTTTCCGTCAAAATATATTTGTTTTCTTATTTTTATAAGGTATACTATTGGAAACCATGCAATTCACATCTCGGGTCTGATGGGCGAAAAATGGCCCTTATCAGCCCACCTCCTTTTGACCTTCTCTTATGATACGTCCTTTGATCAAAGTGACATGATGGAAAAAGAAACTATATTTTAAAATTCATGCGGGTTAATCGTTTTCCATTATGGTTACTACAGAAAACAAAGTAAATTTCAATGTGTCGAGAAGGTAAACAATATATACAGATGGTGATCAGAAAAATGGAAACACCTGAACGAAATTGCAACTTACCAGATTAATATGGTGTCGGGCAACCTTTCGCCTTCAGAACAGCCTTGATGCGACGTGGGATGGAGGCATAGAGGTCGTGAATGGTAGCAAGTGGAATTTTACACCATTCCTTGTGCAGGGCATCGGCCAGTTCTGTGAGAGAGGATGGAGGTGGAAATCGTCGCCGGAGTCGTGTTTCCAAGACGGACCACAGATGTTCAATTATGTTGAGATCTGGGGATTGGGCGGGCCAGGGGAGGTGTTGAACTTCATCCCGATGTTCCTCAAACCACGCTGCAACAACGCCAGCTGTGTGAATGGGTGCATTATCATCCTGGAAGATGGCGTCATTGTCCGGGAACAACATCCGAACCATAGGATGTAAGTGGTCTCCTAAAATTGCGACATAATCGTTGGCAGTGATTCGTACGCTAAGTGTGACCACAGGACCCAATGAAAACCATGATATGGCGGCCCACAGCATCACCGAGCCGCCGCCATGTTTCACAGTTGGGCGGAGACACTGTAAATCATAAACTTATTTGGGCGTTCTCCACACATAAACACGGCCCGTGGTTGGGAATAGGGTGAAGGATGACTCATCCGACCATATCACGCGTTTCCAGTCCTCAACGGTCCAAGTTGCATGGTCGCGGCACCATTTGCGGCGTGCAAAAGCGTTATGGTCCCTGATGAGCGGTTTGGCCCGTGCAACACGACCCCGTAAGTTCATGTCATGTAATTCGCGGCGGACTGTGATTGTCGAAACAGGGTGGGAGAGGTGCCGATTGAGTTCCTCCGTCACTTGCTCCGCAGTGGCACGACGGTTCCGCGTGACAATGCGCTCTAATACCCAGCGTGACCTGTCACTCATGATTTTCTTCCGCCCACTGTTCCGCTTTCCCGATGTGGTTTTCTCGTGTGTGGTGTAGGCCGTCATCACCTTCGACACTGTCCCACGCGACACACCTAACACAGTAGCCACTGCCGTCACACTCACTCCACATAACCGCACGCCAACAATTTGCCCTCTTTGAAAATCTGAGAGGTCTCCCATTTTACACTACCTCCGTCTGCTGCAGCCACTGGACAGTGCTGTTCCACTGCGCCTGACGTAGTATGGAGACCGACCTAACACACCACCACCAGCGGTCTGGCGCTGCGGGCGCCACGACACCACTGCCAACCCATACATCTGACGTGTTGGCAACTACAGGTGTTTCCATTTTTCTGATCACCATCTGTATATATATATACCCTCCATTAACTCCGAAAGTTTCGAAAATGCTGGGTCAGGTATCCTCTTAATTTGTAATGCGGAGCTTATGTATCAAGTTTCATCTACCTAATTTGAGGGTTTCTTAGGTACTCTCAATTTCTTAAGATCATAGAAATTGTCCTCATTGGCTCCTTTAGAGGTGCTTTCAGACACTGAAACGTAAATTTCGTTAGACTTATTCTTAGTTATAAGTTTGTGCACTGAATCTACAACTTAAGAGAAACTTTGTATTGGGCATTTTGTGAACAAATAATAAAAATATCATTATTATTGCAATACAAATTATCCCCGCTCCCTCACTTACCAGGATTTACGTAAGTACTGAAACTCTTGTCTATTTATTGTTGTTGATATTTTAAATACCGAACATCACACACTTTAAGCGAATCCTTGCATTCAATCTTTTCTGAATAAACAGTGTTAAATTTTAGTATTATAGAAATTTCCCCATCTCCTCGCTTGGAGCACAATTTCCGAAAATGTAGACAAATGTATTATCTTATTTTTAATCAAGGGTTTATATACCGGTATATCTAATTCTCCATACCGTTTTCACATAACCATATCTCCAACTTAAGCGACTTCTCACATTAGGCACCACTTTTCAATAAAGAAAGCAAATATGGATAGTATACAAATGAAATTTTCCCCAATAGGAATGAAATTTTCTAAAAGGATCAAACAGGTGTTAGCGTATTATTATTTACGAGTTTATGTTCTGAATTCCGCATCACTAACTTTAGCAATTCCCCACATTCGACACTTTCTGAATAAAAAAAGGATATTTGGATATTGTAGAAATGACTTCATTATTTCCCTTAAGTATGAAATTTTCGAAAGCGCAAAATTGTATAACTTTTAATTTTAGATTATGTAACATCCCATCCTTTCGAGTTCTTGGAAAACGAAGAATGGATGTGTACAAGGAGGAAAAATTGTATATATTATATTAATATTACTATTTATATTAATATTGTTAAAGTTTGTCATTTGTTAAAACTATTAGTTCACTTTTGCAAAAAGTTTTCTTTTTAAAAAAAGAAGAAAAGAAAAAGTGCTTGAAAATTTAAAAGAAAAATGTAAGGAGGAATATACTGTAAATTAATATACTGTGACAACTGGAGAGAGAAAAAGAAGAGCTTTGCGCGCGATTGATTGAGGGGCGTGGCTTAACTCGCTGATTCTACCTGACAGCGTAACACCCGGTTATGTTGTCGAGTATCTTGTGGTCTTCCGGAGATGTAGAGTTGTTGGCTGTTACGTGTTCTCGGCTTAGATTGTGTGTGGCAGTAGGACATGTGGTTAAATACTTCTACTTGGGCAAATCGGAGTTCCGTGCCAGAGAAGTTAATATTGTTATTCATTCTTTTTGAATTAAGTGAGTTATTCTATTACGTATTGTGGAGCAAGTTTTCAGTGATTCAGGAAGAATTTGGAAAGAAAAAAAGTTACTTTAGTGCATTTGAAAAGTTACAGAGTCGGAGAAGGAAAGTGAGCATTGAAAATATAGTGTTAATAAAACCCTCACTTTGCTTTATTTTCCGAGTTCAGAGAGTGAATTTAACATATAATTTATGTCTGTTTTCTCACACCTTTCTTTCTGAAATATTTATTTTTTTTATTTAAAAAAAAGAAAATTATAAAGGAAAGAAAACTTGGTGTTGGGCAAATCTTATATTAGTCTAGAACGATTGCTGGTTTGGACCTCGTTTCTACCAGTAATTCGAAAGAATTGTCCAATAGTGAAACTCTGTAATGACGTAATTTATTGTTTGAATTGGTTTGAATCACGAAAGGTTTAAGAGCAAGCTATCTGGCACTGAGCAAAGAATTGCTATCGTTTTTAGTCCTTCATTCAGTCAAAGAGGCCAAGTTTCCAACGAAAGGAAGGAAGTCTGTAGGTAAAGCATTAAGTAATCTGATAATAGGTGAGTTGCTACTTTGATTTCTATTTAAAAGTAGTTGTGTTTCGTTAACAGTGTGAATTTGGTGCGGTTGTGTGTAGTTTTGTCTCCAAAAGGGATTAAAATCGCGGACCTTTGCATTTCACTAGTAAGAAAATTCCTCCCTGATTTAAATGGCAATTCTCATTTTCTAATTTTTGTCGGAAACACCGGATTGATACTTGAACCATTTCCGGATCCAGAATTTCCAATATTTAATTTATGTATTTTCTTTGCAGCTATTTGGCTATATATTTAAACTGATACTAAAATTAACTATTTTTCTCAAAATACGAATATTTTCTCGATTTTTTCTCGAAAGTTGTCAACAGGTTAAAATTAGCTATTTTGAACAAGAACAATTTAGTTTATCAATTTTTGAATTAATATCGATCGGATATTGTCTAAAATATTGTTAGAAAACTGATTTAGTAAAATTTTCAATATTTAAAAATTCATGAATGTGATTCGATTTGAGTAGTTGAGTTTCATAGAAATGAACAAGAGATTTGTTACTTGCTAAAATTCAAGATTTAGTGAGATTATTAACTGCTGATTATTGCTTCTTTCAACAATATATTTATAATTTGACATTTGAAGAATATTTGCTATTGAAACTAAAGTTAAAGTTGATTGTTTGGAAATTTAGTCAGATTGACTGACGGGGAAAATAGTTGTTCCGATAGTTATTTATTTCACGTTTGAACTTAGTGTATATGTACTATCCTAACGATTTAGCACATATACACCTCCCTCGTTTGTCAATAAAATTCTTATATTTCAAACTGAAACATTGTGTTGGTGTTTATTCTGTTTATGTTTGATGTGTTTGCCTTTGCCTTGGAAAGAGAAATATTGGATCTGTGATTTTTGCCTGTACTTTCGAAGTAGTTTTCGCGATACGGCTCGACCCCGCTCTCCCAAGCCCTCTCTACCAGGCTTTGTTATCTGAGCCCAGGTTGACAGTTTTTTTTATTTTTAATTTTTCTAACAAACTCGATTTGGTTTCGATTAGGCGAGGCTAGGCGGAAGGGGGCGTTACAATTCACAAGATACTAGACCAACGTACACCAACGTACACCACGTACACGTTAACGTTTTACAAGACAGTAAGTTTATTATATTGTTATACATAGATAATATTCTATACCTTTTCATTCCACTAAAGGATTGTAAAGATATAAGAATAGGAAATATAGTTGATTTAGATAATATTAAATTAGATTTGAAATTTATCTTTAACTTTGATTTTTTTTGATAAAGACATTGTTGAATATTCAATCTCCTACAACTTTATCATTTCACTTAAATGATTATTATTGAATTTAGAGAAAATATTGTGAATGCTTTGGATAGTTGAATATTTTAAATTGAATTTGTTAGTAAGTTTTCTACTTTTAAAGTGTTGGTTAGTACTTTCCTCCAACATTCTAATTCTACAAAATTTTTGTAATATTATCAGAATATAACATATTGAATGCTACTTAAGCCTATACATTTAGAATTGAACTTGGTAAATAATTTGCCTTATTAATGGTTAGTTAGTCTTTTCCTCCTACATTATAATTTCACCAAAAATTTTTTTATTGTGTTTCTGTACAATAATATGAATGTTGTTGAATCATTTAATGCTTAATTTGAAAGACTTTTTAGTTTTGCTTAGTTAAATAGTCAGTAGGACATTTTCCTCCAACATAGTCATTCTATTTAGTGTTCATAATCCGAGTTACATAAATTGAATGATTTTGAATTCATTAGTGTCTCTGAATTTAAATTCAAGTGAATTTAGGATTATTTTTCCGAATAATTATAAAATTTTTGTAGGTTCAAAAAAAAATATATCGCCACTCCGTTTGAGTTGTTTAAATTTTGGATCATTAGTTAGTCGATGATTATTGTGGTTAGTAACTTGTTTCAAATCTCAAGGAGTTTTCGTATCAATTTCTAGTTTATGTTCTTAAGTAGTATTAGTTGTTTAGTGTATTTGTATGATTAGTCATAAGTATTATTTACATATTGTGCTGTTTTGCTTCATATATAATTGTATTATGGAGAACGTTAGAAGCGAACGTGACTACGTCAGCATAGATATACCAGATTCTGAATTTGTTATGATTGATGCTACTTGTCAACCTAGTTTAAATTCAAATTTTGGCTCATTAAGTATGAGTTTAACGCCACTAATGCGGAATAATACTGGTGTTAGTTTTTTTCCTACACCACTTAGAAATAATTTAGATTCATCAGTAAATAGTTCAGCGGGGACTTATGGTTTTAGTCGTATAGCCAATCCTCCTAGCATGAATTTTTCGAGACATGATCAAAGGGTTACTTTTAATGAACGGCCTTTAAGAAGAGAGATGGGGATTTCTCCACCTAATTTAAATTCTTCTGATGATTTTCGATCTCGAAATAGATACCTAGAATTGGGAAATTATTACAGTAGAGTTTCCAATATACTCAGTTCAACACCAAGAGTGGGTATTAATAATATACATACTGGTAATACCAATTTCGGTCCAAGATTTAGAAATCTAGATGGTAGAAACTTGGAAAGAGGAGTTCAAACTAATTTGAGTTTAGATGATCATCGTTTTGTAGTGAATTTTGAACATAAGTTAATGGTAAAAATACACCCATGCGAGATCTTTAACATATTTGGAAAATAGTTTTGTTAGTATTAAGAACGTAAATGGAAATGATAGCTTACAAATTTTTGAATTGTTATTCAAGATAGAGGAAATTTTATTGGAAAGCAGCTATTCATTTAATATGATTTTGTCAGTACTCATTCCAAAATGCGATGGGATTGTATTAAGAATTGTTACATCGGCTTTACATGATCATTTAGATTGGAATGTTTTTAAGCATAACTTGTTATCTAGGTTTGTTAATCCAACCATCGTTCATTCTTTAGTGAGTGACAGAGTATATAGGAAGCAAAAATTATCTGAACTAATGAATGAATATGTAAAATCAGTGTTGATTTCAATGAATGTTCTAGGTTTAAATATGAAAGAAAGCGAATTGGTTAGAATCATTTTAATGGGAATGAAACCGAATCAGAGAAATAGAATGCTAGGAAGTTACTTCCCTAATAACAGATTAGAGTTATTAGACATAGCCGAACGATTTGTTATGAGTACCCGTGAACAAATCGAATATAATAGATCAATGGGATTTAAAGGTAAAAATCAAATGGTTCTGTCGAATAGTAAGTCTAAGGTGGGTGAATATTATCAGAAACATCATAATTATTCCTCTAATAGTAATGTAAAATCGAATCAATTGAATGGAAGTTCTGGGGTATCGATACTTTCAGGGTTCTCTAAGTATAATAGTAATAGAGATCGTTCTGAAGTAATGGGAAAGAAACTTAACCAGAAAATTCCGTCAGAGATGGATGGATTAGTAGCGACTTTCGTGATTGGCAAGATAAATAATATCTTAACCAGTGTTTGTGTGGACGGTGGTTCCAGCTTTAATCTTGTCACAAGATCTTTGGTTCGTCGAAGTGGTGCTGAACAGTATATACGTGCTGTTGATAAAAGAACAGTTAATGCCCCTTTGGGATTAAATTTCTCTACTGGAGAAGAAATAACTTTGAACGTTAACTTATCCGGATATTTTCAGACTGTGAATTTTCGAGTGGTAGAGCAACTCCCATGTGAATGTTTGTTAGGAATGACTTTCCTTAGTTCAACATCAGCTGTTTTGGACTATAAGAACTAAGTCTTAGTTTTGAACGGAGGAAGGAAGAGAGTGAGATTAACCTTCCAAAAGAACTTGTTTAAAAGTGGATTTAGATCTGTGGATCCTAAAGGCCAGCGGCAATTTGTAGGAAGGCAAATTTGTTGTGTTTGCCTGTGCCTTGGAAAGAGAAATATTGGATCTGTGATTTTTGCCTGTACTCTCGAAATAGTTTTTGCGATACGGCTCGACCCCGCTCCTTTTAAGCCCTTTCTACCAGGCTTTGTTATCTGAGCCCAGGTTGACAGTTTTTTTTTAATTTTTCTAACAAACTCTCGATTTGGTTTCGATTAGGCGAGGCTAGGCGGAAGGGGGCGTTACAATTAGGAGTTCAAATACTAATTTTCACATTTCCAAGTTTAACGAATCCCCACATTCAAGACTTTCTTTACAAATAGAGATATTTGAATATTATGTAAATGTTCTCCTCTTTCCCAGCCACAAGTGGAATTTTCGAAAACTTCCTGATACGCATTCTCATACTTTTAAATTATACATTCTATATTAAATTTCAATCTCAAAACACAAAGTCGAATATCCTTCCACTTAAAGGGTGAAAGTTCTATTACTCTTAAAAGAACATACAACCCTACAAAAATAAAATTACATTGTTAAAATTCACACTAACCATGAAATATCTAGGTCATTAATATGGCTCCCGTACCCCCAAACTCTTCACCGTCAGAGTTAGAAACCATCCTCACTGTATACTAAACCTTCATATTCATTAATATTCCAACTTCGGTAAATCTGGAGCCATTAACATCTATTATTTAAAATTCGAGATTTTATGATTTAAGCGAATTCTCAATTTCTCAATAAACAACGGAAATTTAGATATTTTGTAAAAATTACCTTTTCGTCCTTAGGAGCAGAATTTTCGAAAACGCTGAAATAACTATTTACTTACTGTCATGTGAGAGTTTTAAGGGAACTGCCTACATCCAACTTAAGCTACTCCCTACATCCGACAACTTATGAAACAATAAAAGGAAATTTCATTATTATAGATATTGCCTTTGTGACCCTAGAAACCGACTTCCCGGAAATGCTTAAATGGATATTTCCTTGTTTCTAATTTGAGATCTATATACCGAATTTCAGATCTTCAGGTTAAATGAACCCTCACACTTTGAAACAAACAAACACTTTGAATAAACAAAATTGAAATTTGAGTATTTTAGAAATGTTATCAATTTCTCAATTTCGAACAAAAATTTTGAAAACAGTTATGCAGGTGTTACCTTATACTTAATGAAAACTTACTCTGAATCTCCTCTTCCTAACTTCAGTATATATATGTATTATTGACAAATATATATGAACATCCCTTTACCCTACTATACAATATATATATACTATGTGATCAGACCCAAATCATACGTTTTTCATATAAGGTGCATTGTGCTACCACCTACTGCCAGGTACTCATTATCAGCAACCTCAGTAGTCAGTAGACATCGTGAGAAAGCAGAATCGGGAGCTCCGCGGTACTCACGGACTTCGAACGTGGTCAGGTGATTGGGTGTCACTTGTGTCAGAAGTCTGTACGCGAGATTTTTACACTCCTAAACATCCCTAGGTCCACCGTGTCTGATGTGATAGTAAAGTGGAAACGTGAAGAGACACGTAGAGCACAAAAGCGTATAGGCCGACCTTGTTTGTTTACTGACAGAGACCACCGACAGTTGAAGAGGATCTCGTAAAATGCAATAGGCAGACATCTATCCAAATCATCACACAGGAATTCCAAACTGCATCAGGATCCACTCGAAGTACTATGACAGTTAGACATGAGGTAAGAAAACTTTGATTTCATGGTCGAGCGGCTGCTCATAAGCCACATATCACGCAGGTAAATGAAAATGACGCCTCGCTTGGTGTAAGGAGCGTAAACATTGGACGATTGAACAGTGGAAAAACGTTGTGTGGAGTGACGAATCACGGTACATAATGTGGCGATCCGATGGCAGAGTGTGGGTATGGCGATTGCCCGTTGAGCATAATCTGTCAACGTGTGTAGTGCCAACAGTAAAATTCGGAGATGGTGGTGTTATGGTGTGGTCGTGTTTCTCTTGGAGGGGGCTAGCACCCCTTGTTGTTTTGCGTGGCACTCTCACAGCGCAGGCCTACAACGATGTTTTAAGCACTTCCTTGCTTCCCACTGTTGAAGAACAAGTCGGGGATGGCGGTTGCATCTTTTACACGATTGAGCGCCTGTTCATACTGCACGGCCTGTGGCGGAATGGTTACATGATCATAACATCCCTGTAATTGACTGGTTTGCACAGATTCCTGACTAGAATTCTATAAAACACCTTTGGGGTGTTTCGGAACGCCGGCTTCGTGCCAGGCCTCACCGACCTACATCGATACCTCTCCTCAGTTCAGGACTTCGTGAAGAATGGGCTTCCATTCCCCAAGAAACCTTCCAGCACCTGACTAAAAGTATACCTGCGAGAGTGGAAGCTGTCTTCAAGGCCATGGGTGGGTCAAGAACATATTGAATTCCAACAGTACCAATGGGGAGCGCCACAAACTTGTAAGTAAGTCATTTTCAGCCAGGTGTCCGGATACTTCTGTTCACATAGTATATATTTGGTCTAGGAATTAATTCGTGCGGGTGGACAAGAGATGGCGCAACGAACGGAGCGTCCCACAGTTCCGTGTATCCACACATGTGTTGCAAACCCCTGTCATCGCGTATCGTTCGTAGTATAGGGCAGTGGATTAAAGCGTCAAGAACACCAGTTTGTAGTTAAGTGAACATGGCGCAATTTGTGCCTGATAAAGTGTTTTTGCGGGGTGTCCTGCTGCATTACTTTAACATGCAGAAAAGTGCTACTGAAAGTCATCGTATTTTGGTGGAAGTGTATGGTGACCATGCTCTAGCTGAGCGAACGTGTCAGAAGTGGTTTGCACGGTTTAGAAGTGGTGATTTCGGCTTGGCAGACCAAGAGCGAGCTGGACAGCCAAAAAAATTTCAAGACGAAGAATTGACAGCATTGCTCGAGCAGGATTCGTGTCAAACGCAGGAACAACTTGCAGCAGCATTAGGCGTTGATCAAACAACAGTCTCCAAACGCTTGAAAGCCATGAGAATGATTCAAAAGATGTCACATTGGGTTCCACATGAATTGAAAGACAGAGACGTTGAAAGACGAAAAACCATTTGCGAATTGCTGCTTCAACGACAGAGCAGAAAGGGGTTTCTGCATCGAATTATTACGGGTGATGAGAAGTGGATCCATTACGAGAACCCTAAACGAAAAAAGGCCTGAGTGAAACCAGGTGAACCAGGTCCATCACAACCAAAACGAGATATTCACTGTGCAAAGGTTATGCTGTGCATATGGTGGGATATGAAAGGTGTGGTGTACTATGAGCTGCTGCAACCGGGTGAAACTATGAATGGAGAACGTTATCGACGACAATTAATGCGTTTGAAGCAAGCTCTGGCCAGAACACGACCAGAATGGGAGAACAGACATGATAAACTTATTGTTCAACATGATAACGCTCGCCCACATGTCGCAAAACCGGTCAAAACCTATTTAGAAAATGTCGGATGGGAAGTTTTACCCCACCCGCCGCATTCACCAGACGTTTCTCCTTCGGACTACTACTTGTTCGATTGCATGAACAACGATTTGATTGGACAGCGGTTTACTTCTTCAGAAGATATCGAAACATGGGTCTCTGACTGGATCGCTTTCAAGGATGAGGACTTCTTTCGCCACGGAATCCGTACATTGCCTGACAGATGGGCGAAAGTGGTGGCTAGCGATGGACAATATTTTTCTTAAGGTATTTATGTATTTTGTGTTTGTACTACAGCTTCAATGTGTGCGTACCAACCGCACGAATTAATTCCTAGACCAAATATATATATATATCGGATGGTGCAAAATAAAGTGTTACTACTCTTGGGAGGTGACTCCTGACACTGAGACAAGAAAAGAAGTTTCTTGAACTTTCGGTTATCAGACATAGTTTCGGATCTACAAGGTGCCGAAAGCGCGGGAAAATGACTTTCGGACGCCAATAGTTCGGAAAATATCCAACGTAAATAGGGCGAGTAAAAAATTTACTGAAGAAGTCATACCTGCTGTATTGAATTTTGCTTATTTCACAATCCTACCATGCACGCGCAAAGGATTCCCCCAAAGGAACGTAGGGAGTCCCGGATAATCTGCCAAATGAAAATTGGTCTAAATGGATATGAATTGATAGAGTTTCTACCACGTAACAATAATTCGTTTGTATTCAGTTGATATCTGGAACAAATACAAAATGGCGCACACCTTCATACCCGTTGTGTGTGGTTGCATAATCGCCAGGTACGGATGCTGGCCAACAGTGAGGTTCTGAGTATTAAGTGTAGCGAATTTGTTCTCAAATGCTCTAGAAAGACATCTGAAGTATCGGTATAGAACAGCAGATGAAGCAGGGTGATTCACATGTGTGCAAACACTCAACGAAAAATGCCCAGAGATGCACTCATACTAAGTAAACGTGAGTTCAAAGTGTCGGAAATGTAAGGAATAGCATCAAGAACATGAAAGCCATTGCCGATTCACCAATAGTATTTCCTCAATCCGATACAATATGATGTGCACTGTTCCATACGAATAAGGATGCAACAACTGAGGCCAAGTTGAAATTGTGCAAGGGGACTCACATAGAAACTGGGTAAACTAAATGAATGTCACTAGTGTGATCGCATGATCGATATTGAAATGTGGCCAATATGTGTTTATACCAATATGTATCTAATGGAGAAATGTGAACATGTCCCACTACTGCTGGGACGCCGTCCCAAGTGCGAGAATTAGGAAAATAACGTTGTATATTCTGCTATTACATCTTGTGCATTTTTTGGTAGAACGTAACTAGAACAAGATGGTATCAATGACCCTCTTCGTTTGGGACATTGTGCCACAGCCGACACATATGTAAACAAATCTCTTAATCCATGGTTCAAATTCTGATAGAGCGTAAAAATAACAAACTTGTATCATGTCCCACGTCTTCTGGGACATATGACGTATTCGAAATATAGGAAAATACCTCCAGATATTCGTATTTTACACACATCGCACATGCCAAGACAAAGACGAAAATGAACCAATTCTGCACATGTAACACTACTGCTGGAACACCATACATATGGAAAATAAAACGACGTGAGAAAAAGGAATAAACATCTTAAAGCTCTCATTGTTTACAACTGTGCAGTAGGAGTAACAAAATGACACACAAGCATGTCGGGAGACTGTACAAGAGCGCTTGCCGAACAAAGTGGGTACTCTTCAAAGAAACGAATACAGAGAAAGTGAGGCTCCCTCGAAGCCTCAGGGCTAGAGCGCTCACTTTCGCTCGCGTGGTTGCAGTTTCCAAACCTACTGGGAGCCCACGGCCTCAGATTCAAGACCCGAGTAGTTATTTTTCTATTTTTCGCACGCAGGACGGTGTCTCAGCAGTATTGGGGCATGTTGACATTTGTCCATTAGCTACATGTTGATATCAACACACACATTGGCCACATTTCAATATCGATCATGCGATCCCACTAGTGACAACCATTTAGTTTACCTAGTTTCTTTGTGAGTCCCCTTGCACAATTTCAACTTGGCCTCAGTTGCTCCATGCTTATTTGTATGCAACCGTGCACATCATATTGCATTGGATTGAGGGAATATTATTGGTGAATCGGCAATGGCTTTCATGTTCTTGATGCTATTCCTTACATTTCCGACACTTTGAACTCACGTTTACTTAGTATGAGTGCATTTCTGGGCATTTTTCGTTAAGTGTTCCACACTTGACAATTTTATGTCCCTCTTTAATTTGATTTCAATTAATAATATTCCTAATAGCAATGGCCGAACCTTTGATCTTGTTCTCACAAATCTCTCAAAAGTAATAGTTCAAAGAGAATGCGATCCACTGGTAATAGGAGATAAACATCCTCCTCCCCTTCTTATTCAGTTTACAGCATTGTATTCAACCAAACTTAAAACAGTGTCTAACACAGTAGGTTATAATTTTAGGAAAGCAGATTTTGAAAAACTTTACCGAAACCTATTAGCTGTGGATTGGGGGATGCTGCAGAATATTAAGAATGTCAATCAAGCTGTGGATTTATTTTATGAAGTATTGTATCAAATATTTGATGATTGCATTCCCCGTAAAAGAGTAACTAATAAAATCTACCCTACATGGTTTACCCCGAATATTATTAATAAAATTAAACGTAAAACGCATCATCGTAAAAAAAAAAAAAAAAAAAAAAATGTCGTCTTAGTGTAGGCGTTTCCCGTTTCAACACCTGCAGAAATCTAAGAAAGAAATTAAGGAACCCGGTTTTAATTTTAGAAAAGCAGATTTCCAAAAGATGTACATAGAACTCTCTAAAGTAAACTGGGATTGCCTTTCGCAATCGGATGATGTAAATATAACATTAACAAACTTTTATCAAATGATTAACAACATATTTTCCATATGTGTTCCACTTAAAAGACATATCAGCAGAAGTTATCCATGTTGGATTACTTATAATAAAATTAAGAAAATAAAATCCAAGACATACCACCATAACAAGTGGAAAAATGGATCAACAAATATACTTTATCATCGCGATCAATTTGAGAGACTGCGTAAAGAAATAAAATCTGACACAAAATTAGCCTTGAAAACTTTTATTTTAAACTCGGAATTCTCTATCGAGAAAGACCCAAGCCAGATCTGGAGCTTTGTTAAACGCAAAACACAGCATTTGTCATCAAACTTCCTTGCATACAATGGTCAGGATATCCAACATGTCAGTGAAATAGCACAGGCATTTGCACATTATTTCCATTCAGTGTACAACAATGTACCCGCCACATACAACGTTGACACTTTTCTCGCTAATCGAACCGAATGTAATATATTAGACAACTTTCAATTAGATGAAATAAAACTCGAAGAAATAGAAAATGCTATACTAGCGTTGAAACCAGAAGCATTTTGTGATCATGATAACATTCTCCCTTATGTTGTGAAAGGTTGCAGTGATATATTTAAATATCCCTTTCGCACTATATTTAATATTTCTATTAGAACAAGCACTTTCCCAAATAAATGGAAAGAAAGTTTATTCTGTTCATTACCAAAATCTGGAAACGAAAGAGAAATAGAAAATTTCAGGCCAATTGCTATTCTGTCGCCTTTTGCAAAAATTCTTGAAAGTATATTATATACGCGAATTTTAAATCATGTAAAACCTCTTCTTTCAACTTATCAACACGGCTTCTTACGTAATAGGTCTACTTCGACAAACTTATCAACTTTAACAAATTTTATAGTAACAGAATTAGATAGAGGCGGTCAAGTAGATGTCGTTTATACTGATTTTAGCAAGGCATTTGACGTCGTTGATCATGATGTCTTCCTACTGAAAGTAGCATCTCTGAACTTTTCGAAACAAGCAATGGATTATCTTGTATCATACTTGCATAACCGAAAACAATATGTTTCATAC
Organism: Thermobia domestica; assembly: GCF_964235325.1. NCBI lineage: Eukaryota > Metazoa > Arthropoda > Insecta > Zygentoma > Lepismatidae > Thermobia > Thermobia domestica. The sequence goes on from NC_137456.1 coordinate 184,919,052, forward strand.
AAAGGATTTGTTACTGAAAAATTTAATACTCTATCAGGAGTCCCTCAAGGGTTTAATCTAGGTCCTCTGTTGTTTCTTCTTGTTATTAATGATATTCCTCTATGTATTAAAACTTCTCAAGTTCTTTTTGCCGACGATCTCAAATTATACTCCAAAGTAAGTTCAATTGATGACTGCGTGAAACTTCAACAAGATTTAGAGAGTATTCAAATGTGGTGTGATAAGAATAAATTAGTCCTGAATGTTTCCAAATGTAAATCTGTATCTTTCACGAGAAAAGAAAATCAAATTAACTTTACGTATACAATAAGTGGCACTTCCTTGTCTACCCCAAATTCTATCAAAGATCTAGGAGTTATATTTGATAGCAAATTAACCTTTACCCAACACATTGACGCGATAACGAGTAGTGCATATAGAAACCTAGGTTTAATTTATAGGATAGGACAGGATTTCTGCAAACAATCAACATTTATAAGGTTATATTTTTCATATGTGAGGTCAAAATTAGAATACTGTTGTACTGTTTGGACACCAAATGTCACCAAATACACTAATGCAATAGAAAATATACAATTTAAATTCTTAAAAATGCTTGCACATAAGAAAACCGGTTTCTATCCAAAGTATGTCTCCTATGAAGACTTGGTAGGGAATTTTAATTTTCAAACATTAGAAAAAAGGAGATGTGTTTTTGATTTGTTGTTCTTACATAAATTATTAAATGGTAAAATTGATTGTCCAGAATTAGTTTCAGAAGTATTATTACGTGACACAACAGGTAAGACTAGAACAGCAAACGCTGGGACATTCTATTCTAGAAAAGCAAGAACAAAAATATTACATAAGTCTCCTCTGTGGAGAATGTGTGCTTCATATAATGAAATGATTAGATTTCATGTAATAGATGTGTTTGGTATGTCAGAGAACAAGTTCAAAAGAATTATCATGCAATAACTTATGTATAATTAGATAACGTATATTTGTGTATGTTTAATAGTGTATGTTAAATAATTCTGTATATGACACAATAACTGGGCATTAAGTCTGTTGTGTTGTCCTTATGAAATAAATAAACAAATAAATAAATAAACACTAGGTACCATGAAGAGCAATTCCGTCAACTGCGTAAAGAAACTAAAGCAGAAATAACTGCTGCTTATAAAGAGTTTTTAAGCAGCACAGAAGATAAATTAAAGAATGATCCGAAATTATTATGGTCCTTCATTAAAAATAAATCGCGTCACTTGTCTTCTGATCGCATACAGTACAATGGTCACGACCTTACTGATGATAGGGACATAGCTAAAGCATTCGGGCAACATTTTAGTTCAGTCTATGGCTCCTTAAGAGCGGACTATGACGTATCGAGCATGTCTCTAAATGATCGTTCCATTGCTCTTCTTGATATATTTTCACTACCTCTCATATCCGAAAAAGAAATAAAAGAAGCAGTAAGGAAGTTGAAATCGAAAACAGCAGGTGGCCCAGATATGATCCCAACGTACGTTGTGAAAGGCTGTTCAGATATTTTCTTACAACCTCTATATATTATATTTAATTTATTTTAAAAACTTGTACCTTTCCTGAAAAATGGAAGGAGTCAGTTGTGTGTCCAATACCAAAAACTAACTCAGCTACTAACATTGAACAGTTCCGACCAATTTCTATCTTATCTGCGTTTGCCAAGGTGTATGAATATATACTGATCGTGACATAGAATATATACTGATTGTGATATAGAGGGGCTGATTGTGACACTGATCACTACCTGGTAGCAGCGATAATACGGGAGAGATTATCGTTGAATAAAGGTAATACTCAATGTCCGAAAACGGAGAGATTTAATTTAAAGAAATTAGAAGAGAGCCAGGTAAGAGAGGAATACCAGATTGAAGTTTCGAATAGATTCTCGGTTTTAGAAGACTCGGAGTGCGCTAGTGTTGAGGATACTTGGATTGAAATTAGAGATAGCATTAAAAGTTCAGCAATAGAAAAATTGGGACACGCGGAAATACGTAGGAACAAACCATGGTTCGACCAAGAATGCATTAAACTAGCAGAGAAGAGAAAACAGGCAAAATTACGGTGGCTACAAAATCCGAATGAAATAACTACACAAAATTTCGCAGATATCAGGCGGGAAACTTCCAAAACTTTTAGAACAAAGAAACGGGATATTTTGAAAGCTAAAATTAAGGAACTTGAAGATAATAGTAAAAATAAAAATATTCGGGACATGTATAAGGGGATCAGCGAATTTAAGAAAGGCTATCAACCTCGTGCTTATATATTAAAGAAATCTGACGGAACAGTTCTCACTGATACGGATAGCCTCTTAAATAGATGGAAAGATTTCTTTAACGATTTGCTGAACACGCAGCCAAAAACTAATGTGCGTGGAGAAAAGGAGATACACACCGCAGAACCGTATATTCCAGAACCCAATCGAATAGAAGTGGAAGCCGCTATAAAGAAATTAAAGAAACACAAATCTCCGGGTGTTGATGAAATTCCGGCTGAGTTAATTTTAGCTGGAGGCGAAAAATTGTGGAACAAGATACACAAACTCATTCTCCTTATCTGGAACAAGGAAGAATTGCCACAAGAGTGGAAAGAGTCAATCATTGTTCCAATTCACAAGAAAGGCGACAAAACTGACTGTAATAATTATCGAGGCATTTCTCTTCTGTCAACATCCTATAAAATCCTTTCAAATATTCTGTTAGCAAGATTGACCCCATACGCAGATGAAATTATTGGAGATTATCAGTGCGGATTTAGACGAAATCGATCAACTATCGACCAAATATTTACCATTCGCCAAATACTCGAAAAGAAGTGGGAATATAATACCCCGGTACATCAACTATTTATTGATTTCAGAAAGGCTTACGACTCGGTTAGAAGAGAAACATTATACAACGTTCTTACAGAGCTTGGAATACCGAGAAAGCTAATTAGATTAAGATATGTTTAAGTGAATCCCAAAGTAAAGTCCGGGTAGGAAAATTTTTGTCCACGAGCTTCCACGTCGAAAATGGCCTGAAACAAGGAGATGCGTTGTCGCCATTATTATTTAACTTTGTGCTGGAATACGCCATAAGGAAAATCAAAGATAGCAACCAGGGCCTAGAGTTGAACGGCATTCACCAGGTTATGGCATATGCTGATGATGTAAATTTAATAGGGGATGATAGGAGAACAGTAGAAATAAATGCAGAGATCTTATTAAACGCTTGCAGGGACATGGGTTTAGAAGTAAATGCTGAGAAAACTAAATACATGGAAGTGCGTCGGGACCGTAATACGGCAAATTGTGGAGGCGTTAAAATATTAAATAATACTTTTGATAAAGTTGATACTTTCAAATATTTAGGATCAATATTAACAGACGAAAATCATATTCACGAAGAAATTAAATGTCGACTAAAAGCAGGGAATTCGTGTTACTATTCGGTTCAAAATCTCTTGTCGTCGCGAATTCTGTCGAGGAATTTGAAGCTTAAAATATATAAAACGATAATCATGCCTGTTATTCTGTATGGTTGCGAAACATGGTCGCTTACTCTGAGGGAAGAACATAGACTGAAAGTATTTGAGAACAGGATCCTGAGAAGAATATTCGGACCCAAGAGGAACGAGAATGGGGAATGGCGGAAGCTTCATAACGAGGAACTACATAGTCTATACGGTTTACCCAACATTGTTAGGGTCGTCAAGTCTAGGAGGCTTAGGTGGGCAGGTCATGTAGCTAGAATGGAAGAAAGTAGAAACGCTTTCAAAGTCTTGACTGGTAGACCCATAGGAAAACGACCATTAGGAAGACCTAGGCGCAGATGGGAGGATAATATTAAGATGGATCTCGCAGAGATAGGAATACAAAGTAGAAACTGGATCCAATTAGCTAAGGATAGAAGTCAGTGGAGAGCTTTTTTGAACGCGGCACTGAACCTCCGGGTTCCATAGGCCATAGAGTTAGTTAGTTAGTTAGTTAGTATGAATATATACTGCATAAGCGAATAATGGATCATGTTAAACCTGCATTATCTGTCAGTCAACATGGATTTCTGAAGGGCAGATCTACTGTATCAAATCTAGCACTAATAGCAGACTACATTTCGAAAGAACTTGACAAGCAAGGACAAGTAGATGTCATATATACTGATTTTTCTAAAGCATTTGACGTCATTGACCATGACATTCTCTTAAACAAACTGGCATCCTTTAACTTCTCGAAATCCACTCTGCAATATTTTGCTTCCTACCTTCAAAATCGTAAACAAACTGAACTGTATCGTAAATATAAATCTCAAATCTTTCATGCAACATCTGGAGTCCCTCAAGGCTCGAATCTGGGACCTCTACTTTTCATTTTGGCGGTAAATGATCTTCCTGAGTGCTTCCAATTTTCTAAAAATCTACTCTTTGCTGATAATCTTAAAATATTCAACAGAATTAAAACAATTTAGGACTGTTTAGAACTTCAGAGTAACTTACAAAATCTTGAAATTTGGTGCAAAAATAATAAATTTAAGTTAATGTTCGTAAATGCAGTTATTTAACATTCACTAGAAAAGAAAAATATATTCAATATAATTATTCAATATTAGGGGAAAAACTGAAAAAGCTTGATTTTATAAGGGATTTGGGAGTTATTTTTGATTCAAAATTATCCTTCATTCAACATATTGAAACTATTTGCAAAGAAGCCTACAGAAATCTTGGATATATTTATCGAGTCAGTAAAGATTTCCAAAATGACCAAACTTATTTGTGCTTTATTATGCATACGTCAGGTCGAAATTACAATATTGTAGTAATATATGGAACCCTAATATACAAAAATACTCATTCTTGATTGAGTGTACTCAAAATAAGTTTTTAAGGCTTCTTACCCTCAAGAAAACAAAATTCTATCCAAAATTTGAAAGCTACATTAACCTTGTTGAAAATTTTAATTTTGAAACATTAGAACTAAGGAGAAGAAATATTGATTTATTATTTTTACACAAACTCTTTTATGGCAAAATAGACTGTCCTGATCTTAACAAATAAATATGTATCCAAGTACCACTAAATTGCGCACTGCTTCGAAAAATACATTTTTTTGTATAACAGCGAAAACAAACGTGTTAAGAAGATCTCCTATATGGAGAGTTAGTGCAACCTACAACAGGTTAGTTAAAGAAAATTTCAAACTGGATGTACTGGCAATGGATGTAAGTAGTTTTAAGAAGTCTATTAATTCTGTAAGACAAATATAATTATTACCAATAGCTTTATTAGCCTATATAATCTGTGTGACGTATATACTATGTAGCACTGTAATTAGGCCTGTGCCTGTTGTGTTATATGTCAATAAATCAAACATGTGAAAAAACATGTGAATCACCCTGCTTCATCTGTTGTGCTCTACTGACACTGCAGATGTCTTTCTAGAGCATTTAAGAACAAATTCTCTACACTTAATACTCAGAACGTCACTGTTGGCCAGCATCTGTACCTGGCGAATATGCAACCACACACACACAACGGGCATGAAGGTGTCCACCATTTTGTATTTGTTCCAGGTATCGACTGAATACAAACGAATTATTGTTACGTGGTAGACCCTATCAATTCATATCCATTTAGACCAATTTTCATTTGACAGATTATCCGGGACTCCCTACGTTCCTTTGGGGAATCCTTTGCGCGTGCATGGTAGGATTGTGAAACATGCAAAATTCAATACAGCAGGTATGACTTCTTCAGTGAATTTTTTACCCGCCCTCTTTACGTTGGATATTTTCCGAACTATTGTCGTCCGAAAGTAATTTTCCCACCTTGTAGATCCGAAACTATGTCCGATAGCCGAAAGTTCAAGATAACTTTTATCTTGTCTCAGTGTCAGGAGTCACCTCCCAAGAGTTGTAACACTTATTTTGCAACACCCGATATATATATATATATATATATATATATATATATATATATATATATATATATATATATATATATATATATATATATATATATATTGCTTTCATGATATAACGCATGATCTACTTGACTTGGACGATAGTGAGTCAGTAAATTCTAGTTTTTATATAATTGTATATAAGCACGTTTATTTTCAGGGTTATATCCCCATCAGATTCAAGATGTAATGGTAAAGAAGAGTACATTTTCAGAGATACCGATAATCATTGGCAAAATATAGCTGTCTTGCTCTAGAATATAATAATTTAGTCACCACAAAACACGGATGTGATAATTATTATTAAGAGAAGTGTTTTACCAACTGATTTCGCATATCTTTGGAAGGCATAGAACAACAGTAAGAATACAAGCTACTTAAAATTGCACAAGCGAAGCTGAAGGATATGATAAATAATTATAACTATTCACTATATCATGAGCTAAATATCGAACTCGAATTATATTCATAAATTGCGTATAGTACGAGACAAGTCGTCGTAAATAAAAAAGCACACTAACAGTTCCTAAATACATTTATTTTGATTTTGAAACTTAAATTTACCAATGGTACATAATGACAAATTTTAGTATTAAAGAAATTTCCACATCTCCTTGGAGCACAATTTCCGAAAATTCAGACATATTATCTAATTTTCAATCAAGGTTTATATACCGGTATATCTACATCCCCATACCAATTTCACATCCTCATATCTCCGACTTAAGCAAATTCTCACATTGGGCACCACTTTTCAATAAAGAAAGCTAATATGGATAGGATAGAAATGACTCTTTTTCCCCCAATAGGAATGAAATTTTCTAAAAGGATCAAACAGGTGTTCCCTTATTATTATTTACGAGTTTATGTTCTGAATTCCACATCTCCAACTTTAGCAAATCCCCCCATTCGACACTTTCTGAATAAAAAAAGGATATTTCGATACATAGTTTCTTCTTTTTCTTCTTTAAACTATGTTCTAATTTTCGAATGATTGATGCTTTTTCTCTTGAAATATGTTTAGGCAAATCGAGCTCATTAATTTATGAAAATAAAAATGGTTAAGGTATTTAACTTGTTATACTTCTATTTTGAAAAATGCCTTATGAATTAGATAACAGTAATAACGATTTAAGTATAGAACTAGTTGTATTTTACAGTACTTATTTAACTCCAAACATGAAGGAACAAATAAATTTAAATATGGTGATAAAGAAATTGTTGTTTCAGAAGTTCAATACACCTTAAAGAGCTTTAACCATTATTTAGTATCAGTTTATAAACATAATATTATCAGAAAATCATATAAAAATCGAGTAGAAGTAGAAACAGGCAGTGAGGGTGTAACGATTGGAAATATAGGATCAGTTCTTGGTTTCGGACATTCCCAAATATTAGAAAAGAGTAACACATATTGGAAGTAATTTACCAAAGTGCTATCCTTTTGAGACAATTAATGTTCACCGTAATGTAGTTGATGGTATGTTTGTTAAAGATACCAGAGTACTCACAAAGAAACCAGAGTCGTAGTAACATTTAAATCAAAAACAGAGTTTAGTCATAGTATTATATATGAACCTCGTTCTCTAATTTTTCCTATAAGAAATATAAGATTCACGAATTTGAAATTAAAGTAACAGATGAAAATGATAGCGTGATTAATTTTGGTTTAGCAACAACAACCATACTTTTTCAAAGATTTTCACTTAAATAAATAGGAATGATGTGTTATATTAAAGGTCGTACGTTTAGTGTTTGGGGCAATCCAAATGAAGTCTACCAATGATGGTTGCTGACAAAATTTAGTTTTTTTAAAATTAATTTTTACCTAAGTTTGTACCACATTCAGGGAGTTGAAAATGGGTATTCATTTATTTTTTAGCCGCGCATGTTTGTTTGTAGCGGTCATTTTGTATAGTCGACTGAGCGTATTTTGCACTTTTCAGAGGATTCCGTTAAACGCTGTAACTTTTTAGGTTTTAAAGATTATGGGTTCAAACCAAAATCGAATGAAACTTAATGGAATGGACAACATTCTGTGTTCTGTCCACATTGGGACGTACTTCAGAACGTCGACAGAAAAAGCTCTGAACATTGAGGTTGGAAACCTAGAAATGGCCATTTTGGAATGTGCATTTTGAAACGAAATAAATGAGACTCAGTTTCAATATTTTGTCTACATAGAGACTACATAATAGACAACGTTCCTAACAAGTTTCAGGTCTGAGAACTATATACTTGATTATTTGGAAATTTTTAAGATTGCAAATTTTTGAAAATCTTGTATTTTCAGCATCATATATCTCAGGAAGGACAGAAGTGAAAAATCTCCAATCTTAAATAAAAATCTTAAAGAAAAAAAAAGTAAATAAATTTTGTCAGCAACCTTTGACCTGGAAATTGGTCGACTTCATTTGGATTGCACCGTTTTTAAAAATAAGCTTCTGAACTTAAAATTTGATCATGTATTAACAAAGAAACAACCAAATGATAAAGTTAAGAAAATTAAAGAAAGTAAATGTATGAATTCAATTTCATTACTACAAAATAAAAAAATATTAAAAGTTTACCTTAAGACCGTATTGGAGGTTTTATTTTTACAACACCTGCAATTCTCACAGCATTACCTGCACTTGGTTCGTTAATAGGAGGATCAAGAAAAAATGCCCAAAATTGCAATTAATACGAAAAAGAATAAAAAATAATTGGAAGAGGAGAAAACACTTAACTTAACTATGGAAGCTAAACAAGGTAGGGTAGAAAGTCAAAAACTGGAACAATTAAACAACTTCGACGTTGGTAAAAGAGTTAAAGAATTTTAGACGAGTGTTTAAAAGTGATGAATTACCCAAAACCTTATAAAAATGAATGTAATGTTGTAACTTTAAGTAAATCTAAAAATACTAGGAGCAATTGGATACGTTATTGGATAGATAATAAAATAAAATGTGTTCCGCCAAAACCATTAATACAATGATTTGGAAATGAAAGTCTGTTTTATAATGATAGTCGCATACAAGACTTGAATTTTATTTGCAGACATCTATGTGTTAAGGTTTTAAAATTATTGAGAGATGGATATTCTTTTAGCAATGTAATGTATATAATAAAGATTGAATAAGAATGTGTGCTTAATGAGTTTTTATGGATTTTCCCATATAAGTTCTTTGCTAAATAAATATGGAAGCTATACATAAGAGAATTAAAGAATATTTTGAGAATCATAAAGATAAAATTAATATAAATAATTTTTAATTGTTTTAAGTATTATGAGTGTGTCTGTAATAGAAATTTAAACGATAAAAAATGTATATTATGTTATTGATTTATGGAAATTATTTATTCCTAAGTTCTATATACAGATTAACAGTTGAAAAACTTACATCCAATAATTATCCTATCTTAAAAGAGTTGATAAGAGAAATTGATATTAGTTATTAGTTACTAGTCGGACAATATACATGAAAGAATAAGATATTAAGGCATAAGAAAATTATGATTTTACACTACAAAGATATTTATGTAACAATTATCGTGTTTACAAGCTTCACAAGATAATTATATCAAAAGAGGTATTTAAAGTTTTATATATATAATCAATTTAATAATATACCGAAAGTTCAAATATCAATACAAGACGTTTTAACGGTACTAAAGACACATAAATATTTAAAATATAATGAAGAAGTTTATTTAATATAAGTCCACTAATTTTGCAATATGTAGAACAAAGTATTATAAATGAACTCAAGAATTGTATGATGCACTTTGCGAACCTTATGTTTTGAAGAGAAATGTTTTTATCTGTGTGAAGTGTATCTCGTATTATCTACTATGACAGCATAATGTTGTATATTGACATTGAATTTAAAGGATCTAATAACCAAATAGAAATATTAAAGTCATTGTTTAAGCATTTAAATTAGACATTTGATATATAAGAAATATCCATATCGATGTCTTTGACAATGTTACAGATAGAAAAGGTGATTTTAACACTGGTGATTGAAAATGAAAATTAGTAGAGAATTTGTTAACGTTGAATAACTTAGATCAGTACAAGACAACATTAACAGTCAATTAGAAAGTGACAGAAACAAATTTCAAGGTTCATTAAAATCATTAAAGATACATATAAAAGAAAGGTGATATTGATATTGAAATGTTCGTTGGAATAGAAGATTTTCAAATGATGAATTGAGATAGATTTAAATTAAAAATACAGAAAGAAAATACAAACTTATTATGGCGATTAGAAACTGAATATCATAAAGATAAAATTTTCAGAACATCTAATCTATCTAATGGTTATAAATTTCACTATCATGAAATAATAATGCCTGTGGAGTTCAGTCTTGATAAATAATTTCTACATATATTTTTAAACAATATTCTATTTTAAAATTTTCGTTTAGACGTTAAAAAGAATCATTTAATTATGTTTCAATCAGGTAAAAATTCAAGGACAATTATTTGTCTGTTATTATGTATATAGAAAGAGAAGTTTTGTGAAAAATTTATATTTGGAATTACCATTTGCTATAAAATTAATATGGATATCATTATTAATATTAAAATACTGTCAGAGTTAGATAATACTTCTATTTAAAAGGTATTGAAATTTTAACAATTTAATTCAATTATGTGGAAAGAAACTATACAGTTATCATGTCGATTGATAAAAGTTGTTGAAAATCCATTCTTTTTGTACATATCTACTACCTATAAATTTCTTTATAGTGGTAAAATAATACATATGAAATCAAGTCTTATAAATATTTTATACTCATATTTTAAATGATATTCTGAATGAAAGTTTTGCTTTAAATTTTAATATAAATCTACGTTAACAAATGTAGTTTAAGATTCTGATTTCAAACATTGTCATTTATTACTTATTATTATGTATGTAGAAAGAGAAGATGAGGGTGAAGATAAATCAAGTGACGATGAAATATGAATGTTGCAAATGTAATATGAAGTGGCGAAGGTTATTAATTTCTACAATTTTCTAGATAATAACTAGTAATAATGATGTAGTGTGTAAGTGTAAGAAACCAACAGACACGAAGAAAGATACAATTAGAATAGAAGAAACGAAGAATGGAGATAGACAGATAGATAGATAGATAGATAGATATTTATAAAGAAGTATATAGCGTATGTTGAGTTAATAAAACTCAATTTCTTAAAAAGAAAGATTGATTAGAGGAGGGTAAAGGTGTTAGAAAAAATATTATAGAATAAATTTACGAACCAGCAAGAAAAATTTTACAAGATTAAATATTGTTAGAATGGGAATTGATAGCTTATGGCAAACTGATCTTGCAGAACTGGATACTGGTATTTTAATAGATGTTTATAAATTAAATAAAAGTTTCAATATTTACTAACAATAATTGATGTGTTTTCGAAATATGCCTTTGCTATTCCAGTTAAAAATAAGAGTGGAAATAATGTTACAGAAGCATTTGAATAAGCATTAAAAAATTGAAAACCTAATAATTTAAAAACTAATCAAGGAAAAGAAGTTTGTAAGAAAGACTTTAAATAATTGATGAAGCAACATGATATCAATAATTACCCAACTTATGGTGGTCACTTAATATATATTAAATATATTACAAGAATTGGTTAAGGAGTATAATAACAAAGTTCATAGAGCAATTGGTATAAAGCCTGTAGAAGTTGATAAGAAAAATGAGCAGAGAATATTGGAAAATGTATAAGAAAGAATATAATAATGTGAAACCTAAATATAAGATTAGCATTATGTTTGTCTAAGTAAATTTCAAGGCTTATTTCAGAAAGGATATACACCTAATTGGTCAACATAAGTATTTTTTATTAGTGACGTTATTCCATCTAATCTACTAAGACATTGAATAAAAGATTAAAATAACCAAGAAATTAAATGAAGACTTTTTGGAATCGGAATTATTAGAAACTGAATATAAGGATGAGTATATAATTCAGAAAGTTTTACAAAAGAAAGGCGATAAAGTTTATTTAAATAGTCAGGGTTTATGAACCACATAATAGTTGGGTAGATAAAGAAAATGTAGAGTATAGTTTAGCTTATGGATATTAACATTAAAAGGCTTAAGATAAGTAGCTTTTGCAACATCGACATCATGGGGGAGGAAAAAGGAATTAGGTAGTCGGTTATTCCCATAAAGTTTTATATTTCAAAATAAAATATTTTTATAGTCTTAATATGATAATTAAGATGAGCAGATATTTTGTGGTAGAATTAAGAACAATATGTGAACTAAAACAAAAAAAAAAGACGTTCCCAATTAAGAAAAGACGTCCCCGACTCATTGCCTCGATTCAAAAACATGAGCAAAATAATTAACATCAACATGAAAAATCAAAAAGAGAAAGCAAGGATGATATTAAGAAAGATATGATTAGCAAACTAGATTCTAAACATGTGGTAGACTAGTTTCGAAAGCCTACTTGTAGGAATATGTATACAAATGAAGATTTCATTCTTACGTATCAACATAAGGATATCAATTTACATTTACTAATAGGCTATTATGATAGAAAGTTTTGAGAAGACTTTATAATGAAAATTAAAGACAAAATAGATATATTTAGTTTCTTAAAAGTGAATCTTTTAAAATAAATTAATATTAATAGCAGGCGGTTGAGAATCGGTAAAGGGTCCGATTTGTAAGGAATCAAGACATGAAATGCATGAAACTAGTCTGTAATCATATATTTTGTGTTGTATGTATAACTTATTGGTTAAGAGAAAATAATTCTTGTCCTATGTATAGAATTTTTTTAGAGATTTAGCAAATAGAGAAAATAATGATAGTGATAATATAGATATGTATGAATTAGATATGATTATTATTAACGATGATGATGCAGGGGAAACCATTGAACAATTAGAGAAAAAATCTTATGAAGATACAATTAAATTAAATCAGTATGAATAAACGAACAAGATCTATTAATTTGTAGCCGTTGTACTGATATACACGGCAATATTTTGTATAAAGTAACAGGAGACTGATTTTGATATGTTTTATCTTTCATAGAATTTATTTTATAAAATATTATTAGATAAAAAAGAAGTTACTTTCAAAATGTATATCATGATTTGAAAACGGTGAAAACTATATCACAATTAAAACGTTTGAGAAAAGATGAACTGATTGAAATAATATGTTTTGAATATAAATTACAACTAAGTGAAGAAAACAAAAGAAAGTATGTAGTTAGTACGCTGTTTGAAAAAGTTCCGGTATATGATCTCATTAAAATGTATGATAATAAGGGTTTGAGAGAAGATATAGCACGATTTTTACATATCAAGGAAGTTAATTGGATAAATTTAAGTAAATATCAAATATTTCAGAAGATATTATATGAGAATTTAAGGCTAAAGTTATTTGGGAGAAAATCTCATCTCGCCAAAAGTTATCAGAAGACTTTATAAAAGAGTTTGAAAATAGAGTTGATTGGCATTATATCGCTTGTGATTAAAAAATATCAGAAGACTTTGTAAGGAGGTTTGAATATAAATTTAATAATGATCTTTGAGAAAATTGATAAATTTTCAGAAATTATCAGAAGGGTCTATTACGGAATTTTCTCATAACTTTAAACAGGTTGGTTGTTGGGATGGGATATTTTAGCAAAAAATCGTAAATTGAATGAAGAGTTCATTACAGGTTTCAAAGAAAAAATAGTTACTAATCATATCACTTGATCAAGCGTTATCTCAAGACTTCATTTTAGAGTTTGGGATAAAGCAAATTCTGTGGGTGTGTGCAAGAACCTGATATGTGACATTTTTGTGAAAAGTGAGTTATCGCCATTCATGAAAGCTCCACAGGTAATTTGACTTCCTGTAAAAAAAAAAAAAAAAAAAAAAAAAAAAAAAAAAAAAAGAGTTATGGGAAGTTTACAAGTCCACCAAAAGTTGGGGCGCACATCGTATCAGGAATTGGAATTAACACTTGTAGCGTGCAAGAACCTGATATGTTCTAGTTGCATTCTACTGTTCCACTCTTGATGTAAACGACATTGTAGGTGACTTTTAATGATGCACAACACAATTTTCTGTTACCTGGTCGTACTTTCCTATATTATGAGAGAGATTTTGGAATTTTGAAAAGAAGAAAATGTCTACAACAGCAGTATACATTCCACATGTGGGCCGACTTCATTGAAACATAAAAAGAGCCAGATCTTTCCAAGTAACAGAAATGACGAGAAATATGTTCTTCTCCCTTGCTCCTGTTATTTCATCATTAGTCTTACGCAAAAAAATGCGCTCAGGGGAAACTGGTTTACATACAGAAAGCTTGCAAAATTAGAATTACGAAGGTGGAATCTGGTATTGTCCATATCGCTTGATCTCCCATATAACTAAATGGCAAACAATCATAATCGCCGTGCATGGCCAGCACCCACCCACATCTCTAGGAATTGCTTGCTCTGTACTTCGGATGAAGAAACTTGTCTGTAGAGAAACTAAAGGATTTGCGAAATCTTCTTACTTATATTCCACTAGAACTGCGAGACTACTACGAAAGTACAGTCAGCGCAACCAAATCCTCACACGGCTTAAAGGAAGCTGAACACCATTAAAGTAAGTCACATGTTTCCTTATTACATAAGATATAATCAACAAATACTTCTAGTTGAGGATGGTCTTTCGATTGAGCTGGTGGAAAAAAACGATGTTGCATTTTTACCTTCTTGTACAGAAAGCCATCTACAGTCCGCAGCAAAAAAAAAAAAAAAAAAAAAAAAAACCTGCAACATGATCATGTAAGTTTATTGTGAAACGACGAAATCTTTTGCTCCAAAATAAGTGTGCAGGGGAGGACCAGGGTTTCTCCTGGTGTGATTCGTGCCACTTAGACGTTATGTTGATTCTCTGCGCTGTTAGGCGTATTTTCAGAATAAACTTACGTGCTCATGTTGCATGTTTTTTGCTGCGGACTGTACAAACTTAGTGAACACGTTATATAATCTCTATAGCTCCATATTTAATATGTTGGATTTAGTTTCAAATGACTTTTTAACATTTTCTATATTATTGATACTACCATTGTTATTGATACATTAGCAAAATATACACATTTTTGGTATAAATTTAGCGATGGCAGCAGCCCGTCCTATAGATATTACACTCGTGCCGTTTATGGTTTGTTTGGAGTGTTATTTATGAGCGATTAGAATAAATGTTCTACTTGATTGCAAAGGAAGCCGGTTGAGAAAGATTTGACTGTCACGTATATTCAGTGTGTTACTCCACCGCCAAAAAATTACAGCTTTCTGCAGGTCAACATACCGAAAGAGATCTAGGCGTACAGAGCGAAATAGAAACTTTGGCAGAGGAAGAAACTGGTGAAAAGCGAGACTAGTGTCACCATCACGTAACATATCAGGTTCATGCACGCTAAGAACTGTCTGTCGAAAATGCCATTTTTCTTTCCAACAATTGCGTACGTAATATTTTCGCATATAACCAGACAGCGATTTCTGCATTTTATGCCATGATCATTTACTAAATACTGAAACGAAAAATGTAATGATCAAAGCAGTTAATGTGGGTATTATGGCCCGAAAACTTTGCAGCTCTTTATTTCAAAATGCTTTAATTGTAACATATCAGGTTCTTGCATGCACCCACAGAATTGTCATGAAATGGTAAGATATCAAAAACTCTCTTCTGATTTTAAATTTAACTTCTAAATGAATTTTATGATGAAATTGAACTAGCTGATAATATAAATTGCTCTATTTATCTTCGTAATAATATTTATAATGTGAAAACCATATGCAATTATAGTTTTTATGAAATGTCTGACAAAATAGTTGTGTTTAATATGTGAAGTAAAACGTACACTCTGGGCCGCGGTGGCTCAGTGGTAGGGCGTTCACCTCTGGTGTTTGGGGTCCCGGGTTCGATCCCAGCCCCCGACAAGTGAACTTTGTGGTGGACAAACACCGTGTGCGTGGGTTTTCTCGGGGTTCTCCCGTTTCCTCCCGCTTTGTTCATTCCACCATTCCATTCATTTCTCATAATCACCGCCTCCATTAGCCTAACCGGCATAACCGTGGGACGTAAAACAAAAAGATTTCATTTCATTTCATTTAAAACGTACACTCGGACGAAACATATACGAGACTGCTTGCTTGTATCGGTTAAGTTGACCTGTGTCTAGCCCTCAGTTTGCCATGTTTCCTGCTTGAATGCTTCCGCTATTTTGTGTTCTTTCTGTTTTTTAAAAATCATATCATTTTGACAATCGGACGTTCTGACCCATTTGGCAATTGATTGCTTTGAAACTTGGGATCGTTGGGCGTTCTGACTCAGATTCGGCAGCTCCTTTCAATCATGCGTTATCGGAGGAAAGTCTGAGATAAGCAAGAGATGGTGATAGAAGTAATGGGGAGCGTTCAAATTGCTGAAACATATTGGTCGTATAGGCAAAACATTTGTACATTCAGAAAGATTCTGGTGCTGATTCACTCCATTTCCGTACAGTGCTCGCCTAGGAACAACAAACGTCCGGTTTAAAACGGTCATATGTCACAAGTACGAAACAATCCATGCAGTCGTACCGTGCTTCATATATAATCTCCATCTGTGAGATTCTATGCGTATACTATCTCCTGTTTTCTGTTGTGCAACCGCGAACAACAATTAAAACTTTCGTTCCATGTTGGATCCGATAGCAATATCAAGTTGGAGTTAACGAATTCCTACTTCCTGTTGATATGCCCCCTCTCTCCTGGCATATTTTGAATATTTTTATTTAGAGGTTTATTGGAAATCCTTGACGCAATTGAGGAAATATTTGAGCAACTATTGCACATGTGTACTATCTGTCTAGTAGAACAGGTCCACTTTCTGTGACCAACTCCTATATAGCCAGGCATACATTGATATCTTGTTCAAGAAACACCCTCATAAATTTCCTTAGTCCCATTTATAGCAGCATTTCGCTCTAAACCTATGAGATTTACGACCAATGTTTATGTGAACATTTCTTTTTGTATTATAAATAAACTCAATGGTTCTGGATAATCACAATAACATTTTAAAACACATTTTTCTGACCAGAACAAAATGAATTATATTTAATAACTATACGATTTTTCTTACAGTTTCAAGGACATAACGTCCTCTTTATCAGACATTGAGAAAAGACAGATGACAGCAAACCTTATATCTTCCTCAGCCGTTAGTTAGCATATTCATTTATATAATTTTAATTGTATATATATATATATATATATATATATATATATATATATATATATATATAATTTAAATTTGTAATATGTAACAATATCATATAATTACATTGTTAATACATGTTAATTGTCAATGCAATTTTACAATTCTATTGATCTTTATATAAAATAAAATAAAATAACATAAATTTGGAAATATTCAAATTGCACTAATAGTCTTATATGCATTTTTCTTTTCTATCGCTTCTAATAATTTCTTCCATTGCTCATGTATATTTATACCACTTGTCCAGTTCATTAAGTTCTCCTCTTGTTCTTTCTTTATTCTTCTCGCTTCCTTCCACTTCCTAATAATCTTTCTTTTTTCTATTTCTAAACCTCTAGCCCCTTCCCAATCTATCCTATGTCCCGTTTCTTTCACATGTTTGTAAATAGCATTATTTTCTCTTTTCATTCGAACATCATCTTTATGTTGTTTCAAGATGTCCATGAGCCTTTTTCCCGTCTCCCCTATGTATTTCATGTCACACTCACTACATTTCACTTCATAGATAACTCCTTCTTCTTCCTCCTCTATATTGCTTTCCCTCCTTTTCTTTTTCTTCCTTATACACCTCAACAACGTTTTTCCTCCTTTTCTATATGTCTTAATACCTCCTTCTCTTAATAACTTCTTTAGCACTTCCGTCTTTTCTCCTATGCTCTGAATTCCATACCACTTCTTATTTTCTTCCTCTTCTTTCATTTTTATATTTTCTTCTTTTTCTATCCTTTTATCTGTTCTATCCTATATCCTGTTATTTTTAAGTTGTTTATAGAAATTTTCCAAATCTTTCTTCTTTCCCTCTTCTTCACTATTGAAGTTCTTTCCCTCCTTTCCATGTTCCTAACAAAATTCTTTTCAGTTGCTTTGTCTACATCACTTTTCCAGTGACAATAAATACCTGTCCAACACGTTTTTTGGTACCAACTGGTAATTACTTTCTCACCTTGCTTCTCTATCTTCATATCCATAAAATTGAGGATTTGTTTTCTTCTACTTCTAATTCTAACCTTATACCTTTTTCTTCGTCTTCTATGAGTTCAACATATTTATCCAGTTGATCTCTATTCCCTGTCCATATGCCTAAACAATCATCTACATACCTGCTAAAGAAGATTAACTTTCCCTTTGCTTCTTTTGTCACTTTTTTCTCCCACTTATTCATCACTATTTCCGCTAAAACTGGACTCAGCTTGGATCCAATGCTTAGATCTTTTACATCTTGAAACAACATAAAGATGATGTTCGAATGAAAAGAGAAAATAATGCTATTTACAAACATGTAAAAGAAACGGGACATTGGATAGATTGGGAAGGGGCTAGAGGTTTAGAAAGAGAAAAAAGAAAGATTATTAGGAAGTGGAAGGAAGCGAGGAGAATAAAGGAAGAACAAGAGGAGAACTTAATGAATTGGACCAGTGGTATAAATATACATGAGCAATGGAAGAAATTATTAGAAGTGATAGAAAAGAAATGCTTATAAGACTATTAGTGCAATTTGAACATTTCCAAATTTATGTTATTTTATTTTATTTTATATAAAGATCAATAGAATTGTAAAACTGCATTGACAATTAATATGTATTAACAATGTAATTATATGATATTGTTACATATTACAAATTTAAATTTTGTATATATATAAACAACAATTAAAATTATATAAATGGATATGCTAACTAACGGCTGAGGAAGATATAAGATTTGCTGTCATCTGTCTTTTCTCAATATCTGATGAAGAGGACGTTAGGTCTTTGAAGCTGTAACAAAAATCATATAGTTATTAAATAATTCATTTTGTTCTGGTCAGAAAAATGTGTTTTAAAATGTTTTTTGTATTATGTTGTGTAGATTTGCCTCTGAAATTTATAAGAGGTATTCAATAACACCCTGCATATGTATGTGTGTTGATGTTTCGTGTCTATTGTTCCATCAAGGTAACAGTCTTAAAATTACTATTAGAAGAGTTCGGTTGTACTAGGCTATATCTTTATATTTTTAATCAACAATTTTTTGAACAGTCTGCATATATATATATATATATATATATATATATATTGTATTATTAAGAATGTAAAAAGTAATGTGCAATTTTTTTTTTTTTTTTTTTTTTTTTTTTTTACAGAAAGATAAACAGTAAATTCTGAACAGTCAGTTATAAAAGGAAAACTTCTTCTAATAATTTTGCAGGAGGTAATGTACCTAAAATGGAAGCCACATTTCCTCGTTGAACTGCTATGCTAATACGTTGTATCAGAAAAGTAGTAGCCAGCTTGTCACCAGTAAGGTGTGCAATACGTTGGCCTACTTCCTTGACGAAATTGAGCCCTCCAGGCCCCAAATGCCGCTCGATTCAATGGCTACGGGTACAAACATGTATCTATCGAGCAGAGCTTTATATTTTCTTCTTTTCTCACAATCTCTGCGGGCTGCAATAGCTCCTTCTCGAGATGAAGAAAGAGTGAGATTAGATGACGCGAAAGTGTCAGAGCAGGTGAAATCCCAGAGAAGAATCCTTCCCCTCTTCCATGGTACCAGCGTCATGCCATCAGATCTGTTACACCCCACAGGTTCACGAACAGATGGAACTTCCGCTGATGTGAGTGCTCTCCAGATAATGTCATTCACGTTCGAATGCCTCGCATGTCTTCCAGAGCTAATTATACAATACAGACCGTGTAGACAATTGTGATTGACTGATACACCACATTTAGAGCAGTTGTGTGATTCACAGATGTCTACTCCTAGACGAAGTGCAACTGCAATACCAAAACTTTCGTTTGGAAGTGCAGTTCTAGGGTGTGTGAAGGCAATGCCTGTAGCCAAGCACCTGAAATTGATGATGAGGAGGCGAGAAGTCTAGCCTTATCCTCTTGACTGTCTGCCTCTTGTAATAACACTGATTGATATAATTTGATGATTGGCTTGTCCCAAATTGATTGCGAACTTCTGCCCGTTATTTCAGAAGGGCTTAAACGAACTAGGTTAGATCAGTTAGATATGCAGTCTTGGACATCGGACTCTATGTGAGGCTCATTCAGTTGGTTGAGGAGTATCTCAATGGTATGCTGGGAGCCATAGAACGACGCTAAAAATGAAGGATACGCCAAATCTACAACCCGACGAATACCAAGACCTGCAGAATCAACTGGAAGGGAGGCATGAATCCATGCGTTGCTATTTAGGTTACAGTTGAGTAACGATTCCAGTGCACATTTCAGAACGGTGTCAAACTTCTCTAGTAAATCGACTTCAAGCCAAGAAGTAGAACAGCGTAAAAAAAAAATTGATTATTCTTGGTATGGAGAACGACGCACGAAGGAGATAAAAAGCTGAATGTGCGAGACTAGGGCCAGACGTGACAAGAAAAAATCTAACTTTTTAGTTTTCTCGACTAACAAGTTACGTGTTGCCTCAGGTGAAAGGGCTGCACCAAGTAGAAAGGCTGACGAGGTTGTGATAAGTTGTATTCCCGGTGCTGAATTTTTAAATTGTGAATATAACACTTCCATTTGATCTTGCGAAATTCCTAAAAATCCTACTTCACACTTCATAAAATCACTTAAGTGTAGTCCGATGTCTGCTGCCATAGTTCGAATATTGTGTAGTTATCTTCATATATATATATATATATATACAGGGTGCGTCATTCATAATTTCCAACTGTGATAACAGAAAAACAAAAAGAGGGAGAGAAGCGAAACCTTGCATGAAGCAACTGTACGAAGGGGACACCTAGCCATGTATTGGTTAATATCACCGGATGAAGAGTGTTGCCAACTCAACACAAAGTTGTATTTTTTGAATAGCACTACGTTAAGGTTTTACAAATTTTAAGTCTACATACAAATCGAAAACAAACAATACCACTTTTATTGTTCAGTGTTGCAAACTAATTATGCTATAATATCACAAAAATCCAGAATCTTCCCAATTTTGGAGGTCTCTACAACAGTCATGATGCAAGTGAGACGATGGTGCATCGCACATCGAAAGCACCTTAGTGTCGAATACTATGGTCAGCATATGATGTATTTCTATCAAACAGAAGAAAAAAGCTACAAGGAATTCAAAAGTTGACTTCTTGCAAAGGGCTTTCTTTCGAAAAAGGACTCACATAAGTATCACATCTAATTACGTAGGTTATTTTCAAAAGATGTAATGATCATAATGCCGTTTACAGCAATTTGATATTTTACACCGTTTAGGAGATATGATAATGAATGTTAAAGTTGGCAATACTGCTAAAAGTCGTGAAATTAGGAGAATATGTGGCAATCGCAACTACAAAAACTGTTGGTCAAGTGGTGTCAAAGATACGAAAACAAGCAACGATCGCTTTAAAAATTTCTCGCAACTACGTCATTTTAAGTATTGCCAACTGTAACATGTATATATGGTAATGTCCACGAGGTCGGGCGCCCCCAAAATATAACCTCAGTGCAGAAACGGAGCAATCACTTCACCAAATAACAAGAACATTCATTCTTAACAGTTATAAATTCATCAAAATTAACACATAATTACAAGCAAATTATCTCTCATTGCGTTAGAGCATGTACGATTTATCGAACTTTTACATCATATGTCTCTCCGGTCTTCACAAAATAACCAACTTTTTAAACTTATAGGGAAGACCAGGGCTGGTTGGCGAACTTTTCATTCTTTATTTTTTATGAGCAGATTGTGCACTGTATTGCAATGTAATGGGTGTGTACGTACAGACCAATGTTCCCTCTAAAAAATTCAATTTTTGTTTTTGTTTTGTTGCTTACACTTTTCAAGAAATAAATTTTTCTTTCTTTTAAAACGAAGTATGCCAACCGACCCATACTAAGAGGCTGGATGGCTGATATTGTGGGGCTAGTTGGCATACTTTTTAAATATAGCAAAACACACAAAAAATTGGATTTATTAGAAATAAACGTTATTTTTCTAAATTCTATTATATATATTGCAATGAAGTAGGCTATTTGAAGGTTGAAATGACTTTTATTCACAACATTTAAAAGAATCAGCATTATGAAATATGAAAACTTCTTTCTTTCATTCTAGCTTGGTTGTCATGACATTTAAAGCTACAAGATTATCAAACCACATCAGTTTTAATATGATTTGATGTAGGTTAATTCTTCATATTATTTCAAAATGTAATTAAAATAACTGAACTATCAAGAAAGGTAGTTTATTTCCCGCTGTTCACAAAGTAGCTAAGAGAAACTAAGATATGTTTTAGCTGAATTATCGAGAAATGCAGTTTATTTCCTACTTTCCACAAAGAAAGAAAAAGTAATAGCTATGCCTCTATTTTTGTATCGAAAGAGCACATACAAAATATTCTTGATCCTGAGAATTAGACCTATTCAGAAAATCCGGCATACAGTCTTATCTCGATTTCTAAATTTTGACAGTAATCCAATACGTGCATGCTATTCTATAACATTGAAGTAAAATATTGGTAGAACTGTAAACTACATAACAATAAAACAAACAATGTAACAATAAAAATAAAATGAAATAAAATTTCACACGAGGTTGTTTGGCGCACTTGCCAACCAACCCCAAATGCTATACGCCAACTAACCCCAAGTCCATGTTGTGCAACGGAGTGTAATTACTCAGCAATTGTTTGGCATTTACGTTTTATTGTTTGAATATCCATA
This sequence comes from Thermobia domestica, assembly GCF_964235325.1. Taxonomy (NCBI): domain Eukaryota; kingdom Metazoa; phylum Arthropoda; class Insecta; order Zygentoma; family Lepismatidae; genus Thermobia; species Thermobia domestica. Next base: position 184,941,955 of record NC_137456.1, read on the forward strand.
AAAACAAAGTTCAGATCTAACTAATGCTATATTACTTACCTCTGTACTCCAAGTAGTAACGATTCTGTGATGTTGTAACAGAAAACTGAAAAAAAATACTTTAGACCGGCAAAAACAATAGACGCCATAATCCGCAAGTTACAAATTCTATGTGGCAGCTGCATCCATAGGTCTCTCTTTTATGACAGCAGCAACAGCTCATTATCTTAATTAATGAAGGAGTTATATGCAGTTCGTCAACCAGCCCCTGCTGCCAACCAGCCCCGGTCTCCCCCACTAAGTAAATGTTAATGTTATTGTAAATGGTTACCTCGTTCAAATCCTCAAATATTTAGGAGATGATTTGATTACATTCTATTAATTAATCTTAGTTTCTTCCTTGATATTCATAAATACTTTTTTTCTGTATGCTTTTTACCAGATTATCCAGTTATTTGATGATAATACAGAGTTGGGTGTTTTCCGTTTGGCGGATTTGGTAATTGGCTGATTTGTCCATTCTTACGATTGGCGCATTTGGTCATTTTCGCGTTTGGCAAATTTGGTAGTTGGCAGATTTGATAATTCGCAGGTTTGGTAATTCGCAGATTTGTCCATTCTCGCGATTGGCGCATTTAGTCATTTTTGCGTTTGGCAGATATGGTAATTGGCAGATTGGGTAATTGGCGGATTCGTCAATTGGCAGATTTGTCGATTGGCAGATTTGCCCATTGGCTGATTTGTCCATTTTCACAATTGGCACATTTGATCATTTTCTCGTTTGATGCATTTGGTAACACTGTTCAACAAATTTTGATCGAAGGTATGTAAATTCTTTGAAATAGCGATTTTTACATTCATTTAAGCATAATATGAAAGGAAATGATAATAGAAGAATTTTCTTAGCTCCGGTTGTGAAAAAAACGCCCTTGTACAACAGTAGCTGTATATATACAAATGTATTAATATTTATAGAACATTTAAGCAAAATCCTTGTAAAAACTTACATTTCACTTTTTTTTATCTATTTCACTGTGATGTGATAAGCTGGGGAGTTAAGAAGTACCCTAACCTATAGCTTTCTATACCCTTGTACTTCCTTTTTCAAAATTGCGCAAATACCAGTTTCACAGCGATACAGAAAATAAAGTAACCGTGGTCAAGTTAAACATTAACAATTCCGTAATAAAAATCAGTATTAAGATCAAAACATGAAAAATATGTACAAATACCTTTTTGTGCAAGAACTACACTGCAATGTATACAAAATTTTCAAGTGATCCCTTGTACAGGATTATGTTTATTTTATTTTGAGCGTGTTCGCTTGGCTTGCCTTTTGTAGGTTACATATGGAGCATCCCTTGCAATAGTCCAACAGTAGTCGGCCAATATGTTAGAACTCCACTTTCCCTCATATCTCTTCTCAATGGCTGCAATATCTTGATGGAAACGCTCACCATGTTCGTCACTTACTGCTTCACAATCTTCGGGAAACAAATCTAGATGTGAATGAAGAAAGTGGAGTTTCAGAGACATATTGCAACCAAGATTTTCGTAGCACAATAACAACTCTGCTACCAGTTGTTTGTAATTTGTTGCTCGGTGTCTTCCCAAGAACTGTGAACAAACACTCTTCCAGCTTTCCCACGCAGCTTTCTCCTCACCTTGGAGAATTTTGTCGAACTTGTGATCTTTCAATAATTGCCTAATCTGTGGCCCTATGAAAACACCCTCTTTAACTTTGGCATCACTTAATCGAGGGAATTGTCCTCTTAGGTACTTATAGGCCTCATCCTCTTGGTTCATGCTCTTAACAAAACTTTTCATAAGACCTAATTTAATATGTAGAGAGGGAAGGCAAAATTCGGTTACGATCTACCAGTGGTTAATGCTGCACATTTTTCACTCCCGGCTGAAGAGTTTCTCTGGTACTCCAATCACTTTTGCGGTAATGAGATCCACGATCTCTATTGTCCCATTCACATATAAGGCAACAATACTTTGTATACCCTAACTGCATACCTAGCAACAGTACTATTACTTTAAGGTCACCACAAATGAGCCACTGAAAATCGTAATATTTAATGGCTTGAAGTAAACGTTTCAAGTTTTCATAAGATTCCTTCATATGAACTGCGTAACCTACAGGAATTGAAGGAAGTTCATTTCCAATATGTAAAAGCACTGCCTTCAAACTCACCTTGGACGAAAAGAGCCTCCACTCCGTAGGTTCGTAATTAATTTTAAGTGCCCCCATGAGACCATTTACATCTGTACATGTCACAAGTGTGTCTTCCATAGTAAAAAATGAAGTGAACATCTTCTCCCTATTCCGATACACTGAAATATTTACTTTTTCCTGCAATAAATTCCATTGCTTTAAGCGTGACGCTAAAATTTCGGCTTTGCTTTTTGAGAGGTCCAAGTCTCTGATTAGATCACTTAGTTCCTCTTGAGTAAGTCTATGTGGTTCACATAAAGGTTCTTCTACAACAAACGTAGGGTCCTTCGAAGTACTTCATTCAGGAGCTTCAACTTCTTGATCATCATCAGAAAAAAGATCGTATTCTTTAGGTGGGTCAGGAGCAGGTAGTTCTTCTCCATGTGGAACAGGGCGCATTGCAGAAGGAATGTTAGGATAGATCAAGGCCCGCTTCTTCTTCGTGGAAATTCCCTTCTTGACGGAAGGAACCATACAAAAATAAGTCTCTGATGTGGTCGCTTGGCTCCCTCCAAATCATGGGCACTGCAAAAGGCATTGAGCGCCCCTTCCCATTAATCCAATTTCTTAGATTGCTGGCACAAGTGTTACACACAATGTGGGGTGCCCAAGATTTATCTTGGTCTCCAATTTTACAACCAAAGTAATATGGATAGGCTTTTCTTATTAGTGGTGTTATAGTCTGCTTTTGTGAGGAAAATGTCACTTCCCCACACACGTAGCAGAAGCTATCCGCACTGTTTACACAATTTTGCGGCATTTTTGTTTATTGAAATCCTCAAAATGTCACTTGAAATAGTTCCGACAACTATTTAAAAATATACATTCGAAATACCAGTATTTTTGCGTACTTGTAGTTGTATTTTTATGTCCTGCACTACACAAACGTCACACCCAAAACGCTGATAACTGCACTAAACCTGTCTTTTCTAACAATAGCAGAACATTACTGAGATAAGGAACACAATGAAACCCACAATGAGGTTCATATAGTTTCTCCACTGTTGCCGGATCAGTGTAACATTTTACCTTAAACGAAGCGAATATATTTATTTTTAAAGCGTTATTATTAGACATGCCTGTAAAACGAAAAGTAGAGCTAATATTCGAAAATAACTTTCAAATTCGTGATCAGCACCACAAAATCAATAAGAATTAGCTGATTTTATTCAATTTACATTTTCGTTGTTGAACGTTGTTTCAATTTACATTATAATTGGCAGATTTGGTAATTGGCAGATTTGTCATTTGGCGGATTTGTCCGGGCCCCCTTCCGCTAACCTCTTCGTCTTTACATACGACTTTTCTGTTTTAATATCGTCTATTAATTGTAGTTTCCTTCGACCCGTCACTCTCTTTCCTGCGACCATAACCTCTAAAATATCCCTCATGATACACTTCCTTCTCATGCAATGTCCCAACCAGTTTCTCTTCCTATTCTTAATAATATACAAATTGATCCTTTCTTCCCTCTTATTCGTTTTGCACTCGACCCAGTTAATTTTCTCCATCCTTCTCCACGCCCACATTTCGAAAGCTTCCAATTGTTTCTCATTATTTTTGCGTAATATCCATGTTTCTGACTCACGCAGCACAATACTCCACACGAAGCATTTTATGAGTCTTTTTCTCAACTCTTTATTCAAGGTCCCACAATATACCATTTTCTTCCTCCTAAAGGCTTTTCCCGTTATTCCTATACTTGCTTTCATTTCACGTTCACATTTTGTATCATTACTAATAATAGTACCCAGATATCGAAAACGAGTCACTTGTTCTATTTTCTGCCCCCCTACTTCTATATTTGACACCGATCCCTTTGTTCCAATTACCATTGCTTTTGTCTTTCTAATATCGTATTGATTTTTCTTCAGTTTCTGCAATAAGCACCATATCATCTGCAAGTCATATACACCTAATCATTCTACTTCGTACTGAAATGCCATCTTCATTTTGTAGGTTCTTTCTCACTATTTCTTCTAGATAGATATTAAATAATGTATGCAAGAGACAGCATTCCTGTCGAACTCCCCTTCCAGTTGCACTCTCCTCTGTCATTTCCTCCCCTATTCTAACACTTACTTGTTGGTTCATATATGTTTCTTATGAGTCTTCGATGTCTCCATTCTAACCGAACTTACTTTACAACTTTCAACAGCAATTCCCAATTCACGCGGTCAAAAGCCTTTGTAGATCAATAAATACCACATACACCTCTTTCTCTTTTTCTATAAACCTTTCACCGATCACTCATAACAATCCAATTGCATCTCTTGTACACTTACCTCTCCTTGAACCCAAACTGTTTGTCCTCACCTTTTTTGGTTTGTTCTCCAATATAACCTTAAGTGAACAAAATACAAAAATAATTACAATGGATTATATTATTATTGAAACAATAAGCTGAAACTCAAATCGCTTTATTCATGATAAATTGTAACGTCAGTCTATGCTTAATCACCAATCTTAATGTCCAAAGGCTACTAAAGAAACAACAAAAGTTAAATAGAAAGTGTCAAAATTATTAATATATATACAGCGTGTATCAATAAGAATCATCCGGTTTTAAACAATAATATCAATTCTGTCTTTTCAGAGATGTGAGTGAAAACGTACTGTTGGAAAGAGGAATATCTCTAGTTGTACATGGTTTCCGCTAGGTAGCAGCAGTGTGCTTGAGGGAACGTCCACTACGGTTCTGGTTAAAATGGCATCTGGACAACAGAAAGCGTTTTGTGTACTACGTTTTGCGAAGTGCAAGTCAGTGATAACTGTTCAGCGTGACTTTCGTACTAAGTATGGTGTGGATCCTCCTACTGCACAGAGCATTAGACGATGGCATGAACAATTCCGAACAACATGTTGTTTGTGTAAGGGAAAATCACCGGGATGTCCTCGAGGGCCAGACGCAGACGTGGAGCGCGTCCGTCAATGTTTTACACGCAGTCCGCAGAAATCCGTTCGTCGTGCAGCTCGACAGCTCAACATGTCCTCGATGTCCGTCTTTCGTGTGTTGCATCGTCGTTTACACATGAAACCATACAGAATTCAGCTACTGCAAGCTCTTTGTGAAGGTGACAAAGAACGACGTATGGAGTTTTGTAATTTCATTTTTGGCAAGATTGCAGAGGACGACAGTTTTCTTCAACGCTTAGTGTTTAGTGAAGAGGCAACATGTCATTTGAATGGAAATGTGAACCACCATAATGTGCGAATATGGGGAACGGAACACTCACATGAAGTTGTACAACATGAGAGGGACTCGCCAAAAGTTAATGTGTTTTGTGCAGTTTCCCGAAAAAAGGTGTACGGCCCATTTTTCTTTGCCGAGAACACTGTGACAGGGATAACCTACCTTGATATGCTTGAGTACTATCTTTTCCCACAGTTGGAGACTGATGATTTCATCTACCAACAGGATGGGGCACCGCCACACTGGCATGGGAAAGTGCGGATATTTTTAAATCAAACGATTCCACAACGATGGATCGGTCGCACTGGACCAAATGATGCAGCGTTACATTAGTGGCCTCCAAGGTCACCTGACCTTACTGTATGTGATTATTTCTTGTGGGGGTTTAGAAAAGACTCCGTTTATGTGCCTCCGTTACCAAGCACATTGAATGAACTGCGACATCGCATAACAGCAGCTGCGGAAGCTGTAACTGAAGACATGCTAGCTGCAGTTTGGGACGAATTTGAATACCACATGGACATACAGGAGGCCGTACATCTCACGGGGGGCACATTGAACACCTATGAACAGGTGCAATAAAAAAATTTTGATTTTCACTGTCATGCAAAACAAAAACTATTTGTATATGTTTATTAGTTTAGAAATACAGACTTGCCAAGGTGGATGAATCTTTTTGATACACTCCGTATATATATATATATAATATAAAGAGAGAGAGAGAAATACTTAAGGGCCTGACGGTTTCAAATCAAAGAAACAGCATTTCTTAATTTATAACTAAAATAGAAACCTCCAGATAAGTGTTCGTATAAACTTTAAGTTGAGCCAAATTTTGATTTTTCTTTAAAAATTAGTTTCCGATTACCGGTACATTTAGGAATCAGATTTCGGCGTTTCGTGACTTGGACTACTATATGAATCAATAGTTGAATCATATGTCAGCAATTTTCTAACTTGTGTGTGTATTTTCAAACACAAGAGAAACATATTCCACATAAGAAACTTAATTACCGTTTACAAAATTGAACTTCGGTGTTAGAATTATAAGGTTTGATTAGAAAGCGAAAAAAAGCTATATGTGTCAGGCACGTAACCAAGGGATGGGGGTCCGGACCCCCCTCCCCTTCGGAACCAGAAATGTAAAAAATTAAGGAAGGATGAAGCAATAAGAAATGAGAAAAAGAAGAATCAGCGTTAAAAATATAAAGCTACAGCAAGCGTATGGTTACTCTTTCTTATGAGTAGCTTTCTGTAGAGGCAAGTCTGTGTGTGTGTGTGTGTGGGGGGGGGGGGCTCAAGTTGAATATTATTGTAACGGAGCATTCCAAATTCCATCTAGCTCCATGCTAATCCTATGGACAACAAATGATGATCGAGAAATCGGTTCGATCAGATAGACTCTAAGAAGAACTTAAGAAACTCGGAATATTATATCTTTTTCAATACTTTTTTTATATTCTTTTACTCGAGAGATAGTTCGTTATTTAAATATTTACCAGCATATCCTCATTTTATTGTCCTAACAAATCAATATACGTGTTGCCACTAAAATAGTTTAGATTGATAGAGCCCCTGGTGTGTAACCAGAGTATTTCATGGTCCTCCCCCACCCCCCAGCATTACGAAATACTGGCTAATCGAACCAATATATGTTTACAGTAAAATAGTTCAGAATGATCGAGCCCTGGCGTGGTAACCGCAATATTTCGTCACGGACCCTCCCCTATTACGAAATCCTGGCTACGTGCCTGTATGTGTAGAAGATTAATGAAGGTTAACTTTATCAACTCTAGCAGGAAGTTGAAAATACTGGAAGTAAGAAAGTATGAAAAATGCAAACGAAACATTGAGCCACTACTTTCTATTGTAAAATAATCCATAAAACTTATCTTTCATAAGAATTAAATAATTAACCCGCATACAGTAAACATACTTCGTTGTGTCTTAAAATGTTCTCTATAACGAAAATTAAACTCTGGCTTAAATGTAAATTGCAACCTGAGGCTATCATTTAATTAATGGTCTCTTTGTACAAATCCGTTTCATTTTTCTATATCTCCACCCTCATGAAATCAAAGGGGTGATCTTTTATGCACACCTACCCTTTTTACATATTTCTTGAGAAGAATAAAAGGAGGTAACTTTGGAAAATTGATATTTTACCTTTTTTTTGCATTAGTGCTAACATAACAAAAACATCTGATGCTTGAAAATGAGAAGTGCTTTAGGGTTATCAAGGCTTCATTTTTCTTTATAAACTGAAGATGATTTTCTTTTGTTACTTGAAAGATTATATTATCGCCTCTCTGTTTCGTTTTCTTTTATTTTTACAGCGAAAATCTCTATCAAACATCTTCCTTTAAACTTTATAACGCCATTTCAGAAACCAATCCCCTCTTATTCCTTAAAGTATATCAGATTACATTATTAAAATTCAGGTTTGTGACGTTACATTACAAACATAATGCATTTTAATTTCTTCAACTATTTGATATTTAGTTTCGCTAAAACGTTTGTTAATTTTGCAATAACTCATTTTTTACTCTAGAACTAAATTAGCAAACCAATTTCACGCATCCCACCTGGAAACAATTGCTACATTCCTCCATTATACAGTATATCGTTAGTATACCTTAAATGTGCTGAATCTGTCGTTAGTTTTACACAATTAAACAATTTATCCTAGATATAAATTTGCTCGCCAAGTGTGAAGGTAGCACGCCTACAAACATTTTTTACAAATTTCCACCCTTTATCATTAATTTGCGTTTGGTTTGCTAAAACTATTGTTGGTTTTGTAAAATATTTCACTTTGTTAGATATGTTAATTTGCCTCTCAGTATGAAGTTATCCCACTCATAAAATATTTTCACAAAATATGTTCATAAAAGATTTCCACCTTATAACATTAAGTTTGCTAAAACTAGGTTTAATTTCACAAATTAAAGAAGTTTATTCGAGATTTAAATTAGCTCCCTGATTGTGAACGCCAATAAGCCTTCACAAATTTGGATGTCATATGGTAACTTTGAAGTAACCGCAGCGATTCGTAAAGCTTCGGCTCTACATCAATCAGAGAACTATTTTTCATCACGGGTAATGGATGGGAAGATTATGGTACGATTTGTCAAGCCGCCTTCGGAACGCACACTTCCGAAAACTTCAAATAGCAGGAATGTACTAACAATATTGGCAAACTTTGAAGATGATGAACGAACGACAAAAAGCAGCATTTCCGGAACTATAACACCAGTAGTAGTAATTATTCAAATTAAACGGTAAAAATAACAGCAACGAAAATATAACACAACAACAAAAATTAACAAAACGAAACTAGGGGACAAACCGACAACACTCTACCGTCAGGAAGTGCTCTTCATAAAACGCAAAAACGAGACCGGCAAAATTTCATGAATATGAGTTTATGACCAGAAAATATCCACGTGTTCTATTGGGAAGTGGAATCGGTAGATTAGGTCAAGCTTTACGACTCGTTGTGATCAGTATAGTTCTGCAAAATTTCGTACTTTACTGAAAATATGAATTTTCTTGCCGAGTGCGAAGTTACCTGTGCCATAAGTTCATTTATTTTTATTTTTATTTATTTATTTATTTATTTTTTGTATAACAAGAAAAGGTACATCTAAACTGAATTCATTAATTTTCTGTAAATAAGGATGCATAAGCATAACTAACATAAACTACCCAGGTGATAAACTAATGATGTTAGATGGTGCTCCACCAAATGTACATCTTGAATGAAATGTTTAATTTTGCGAAACAACAGTTTACTGAAAGATGCTAACAAGACTATCGTATGAAATTTTACAGTTACGTCGAAAAATACTTCAGTGTATGGGTCGCGTTAGCGAAAAGAACGTGGGTGAAGGAATTTGAAATACGTTTGTGAGTAGGGAAGTGTGCGATTTCCCGCTCTTTTCTTTTTAAAATAATATTTATATTTTTGCAAAACTAACGAAAAGTAAGAATAACGTAACGATACGATATGGAGAAATGTTGAAATAGTTTTTTTTTTTGGGTGGGGCTGCATAAAGTTGACCCATTCAATTATCTTTTTCATAAAATGTGGACTTTTGCGAACGTAGCATACTATTAGCTAAAAGAATGTAAACTAACAATAAGCTAAGGATATGATGTGGAAATTCTAAAAAATGATCTATGAGTATGCTAATTTAAAAATTGTGGCTATTTTATATTTAAAATAAAATGCTTATTTCTCTGAGATTAACATTGGCAACACTAACGTAAACTAAAGATAAGCTAACGATTTTAGGTGATTATTTGTTAAATATGTAAATCAGAGAACTAACCCACACAGCAAGGAATATTTCCTCAACCAAAAGAAAATATATTCCTTGGTCCCCAAAAGGTATTCCTTCTCTGGAGATTTCTATGCTGGTTTCCCCAATGTATTCCGAATATTTCCCGAAAATATTTTCCCAAAAATGTTTTGAAAACATTTTAGAAATTACCGAAAACACATTTTGAGAATGCTAGCCGGAAATTATATTCAGGAAAATATTCACAAAATGTATTAGAAATATTGTATTGGATGTGATGTAATATGTTTTCACTGTTGAGAAGGAAAATATTTTCGAAATGGTACTAAAAATGTTTTCCATATGATAGGGAAAACAATGAAACGAAATATATTCCATATATTTAAAAAATGTTTTCCAATATATTTGCAATATTTTATATTTTTACGAGAAAACATATTGAATATATATTTTTAAAAACGTTTAGAATATTTTAAAAATAAATTATTTCGTAATATAAGAAACATTTTTCAGAAATGTTTTAAAAAGGTTTATTTAATTTTTAAAAAAAGCATTTTAGTAATTTTCTCTTATAAGTTAAATCAAATATTTTCGTACAATATTGTACTATTATTTCCAGAATATTTTACCGAATTTTGAATATAAAACTTTAAAACACGAGAAAGAAAACATACTAAAAATGAATAGACAATATTTTCCATTGTGTTTTGGAAAATATTTTGTGTTTTCAGTGAACAACATTTTCTAATATATTATAGAAACATTTTTACATTGTTTTCAGAATATACTCTTCCGTTACTGGAGAAAACATATTCCTTGTTATATCTGAGATGTATCCCCATGAAATATATATATATATATATATATATATATATATATATATATATATATATATATATATATATATATATATATATATATATATATATAGGGTAATGGCAGTAAATATCGAACGCCCCCTAAAAATCGAACACCTTGGTCATTTCGTTAAGAAATAACAAAACCAAAAGCGTTGCGTACTGGCTGAAATTTGTGAACACAGCCTTCCAAATCTGGTCTTATAAAAATCAATAGGTCGATACGTTTCGATATTAGCGAACGCGGGAAAGTTTCCTAGTCTGTGGTTTTGGTGGGAGATTGGAGAAATCCCTATATTTTTTTGTAAGGTGCAGCATTGCAGTAATAATCCTTTTCCCATGTGTGATGCTGTCATTATACGGTATCCTTTTAATAATAGGATGTAGGATGTGTTAATATCAATATATGTATATTTATTTGTTATAGTGTTACTTTTCAGCTATCATCTTATTTGAAGGGAAAAGAAAATAATGTTCGATATTCTAGACACATTTCGTAATATCGAAATGCCGTTCGATAAAAGAGGTTCCTTTAGGGAGACGTGTTCTCTTGTATCGAAGATTATTGTAATTGGAAGGGCTGTTGATGATTTAAATATTAATTTAACTAAGTTGTTGATTTCTTTTGCACTGATAACCGAGTTTTCACTGAATTGTAAGCCATCCACCTTGTATCTGATAGTTCATGGGTTCAAACCGTTATAAAAATATTTAATTTACCATTTTTAGTAATGTTTCGTCAAAGAGAGATTATCTAATCGAGGTCTTATGTCGTGCTGATCGCATTATTTCACACTCCTTACCCGGGATCATCTTCTCAATGTATAGACTAGTAACTCAGTTGAAGTTAATCATAAATAATTGTTTACATTTTTGTTGAGTATCCTTAACTACTGCTCGGGATTTGAAAATGGGCAAAATTAAGAAACCCAACAAGGAAGGTGTCCCCAAAATTAGAATCAAACCTGTCAGAAAATTAAACCATTCCATTATTCGTTATCTGCCTTGAAAAGCTGTTCAGCAGGTGAGGTCCGGTATGATGTCCCAAAGGACGTCGAGAACCTTCCAGGTTCCTATCACTACTTTAAACGATAAATTATCTGGGCGTCAGAAGACTGAGATTGCTCTTGGCCGGAAGCCGTTCCTGAGCCCACAAGAAGAGGGAATTTCTGAATGGGTAATGAACATTGCAAAGAGAGGATTTCCGTTTAAGAAAAGTAATTTACTGGACACTGTTCAGGAAATTGTAGTCTTTAGGAAGAAGCACATCATTCAAGCATGGAAGACCACGGAAAATTTGAATCAGGTGTTTTATGGGAAGACATCCTTGTCTGTATCAGAAGAAGGTTGAAACTACTAGCAAGGGCAGGGCTGCGGTTTTGGAAGAGAGAATGCGCGGCTGGTTTGCTGAACTTTAGGGCTATCTTGAATCTGAGGGATTAAGCGCAACAATGGAAGACCCAAGGCGGATCCTCAACGCAGACAAAACAAACTTTTTGTTCCACGTGGTTTCAGGAAAGTGCCTTGGTGTGAGAGAAGTACAGCGTCAAATTACAGCAACATCTAAAGAAAAAGAGGGCATAACAGTACTTGACAATTTCTGTGCTGACGGGTGTTGCGCCCAAACCATGATTATCTACAGCAACATACGACTTAAGCAAATTATGAAGAAGAATGTACCTGAGCTATGGATCTACGAGAAAACAGAAACTGGCTGAATGAAGACTACAAGATTTTTGACTTACCTCCAACGGTTTAGTCTGTAGCTAGACACTGAGAAAATCACATTTCCTGTTATTCTCTTTCTTTATGGGTACAGGAATCATCTATCACTTCAAGTCAGTGGATATTGTAACGATCATCGAATACTGGTGTATTGTCTTTTCCACAATGCCACTCATCTTTTGTAACCAGCAGACGTAGGCGTATTTCCACCCTTGAAACGAGCCTTGAAGAATGCTCTTTAGGACGAGAAAATCAAAACTCTCGGTAACGAAGGTAAATTTTGCACCCCAATTGAAGAAAGTTTGTAATGATGCTGTCAAACCAGAAATTGTGGAAAGCGCATTTCGTAAGTGTGGTCTTTATCCATTGAGTCCTGCTGCTGTGGACTATACCAAGTGTGTTGACGATATTCTGAAGATCCCAGTGGGAAAACCACAGCAAGAGAGTGACTAGAATACCCCTTCGTCTTCTTAACAGAATTTCCCTACTCCTCATCAGAAACTGAAGTTCGTGCTTGATCATCTGGAAGAATTCATGCCTAATATGTTTCCTGACAAACTAAGACGTGACGAAGAGGAACAGAGTGATGGTAATTCAGATTTGGATGCTTATTGGAAAAGTGTTAAAACCCGGTACAGTGCGACACATGAAACTAAAATGGCTGATAAAAACTAAACAACAAATGATTCAAGCTCAGAAGAAGAAAACGAAGAGTAAGAAAGTGATAATCGTGAATTCACATGGCATAATAAACGCTTAAATGTGTACGCACCTTCACCCAAGAAGGATCTTGTAGGTGTCATCATTTCGAAAACTGTAGTAAAAATTCACAAGTCAAAATAATGCATCAAAATGAGATTGCTTCGGAATTATTATGCTCGCCTTTCTCAAGTAGTAGTGAAGATTTTTTAAAAGTTTCTCAAACTTCCTGAAGCCACGGAGAAACGCCAACAATTTAGGCTGAAGAAAGTGTATGCAATATCTTCCGAGGAATGCCGGATAGACCCGAATAAGAAGAAAGGCAACCAAAAAGATTTAACGTAAGATGCTCCTCTCTGTGCTGAAGAGTGACGATATGAACCAAACATTTTGTAGCTTAGAACATTTTAATATGTATTCCTCTTTGCGTCTGCTATCTTAGTTTATATTTTAGAATTACTGCAATGTGTTTACAATGAAACTACATCCTTATTATCCTTAAAGTGAAATTTGTTAAAAAAAAGTTTCTATATTTAAAACCCGCTCTTCAATATATAAAACAGCCTGTTCGATAATTAAAACCTCATTGATCGATATATAACACAGCCCGTTCGATACATGAAGTAATACAACTTTACTATTTAAATGTTCTTCAAATTTCAAGATTGTTAATTATAATTGTCGTAAAGGGTTGGTTTCAACCAATAAATAACACCTTTAAAGTTTTATCGCTAAAACAGTGCCCTGTTCCTCACTGATAGAAAATAATGATTAAATATTCATAGGAATGTCCTTAAGTGTTCGATATATAGTGCCATAACCCTATATATATATATATATATATACGAGGGGCATTCAATAAGTAAAGAGACAAATTGCTCTAGCTCAATAAAGATTTATTTCAATCTTTCAAAACTAAGGCTATTTTTCAATATAATCACCCTTTACAGTTATGCATTTGTCCCATCTTTCTTGCAGCTTCCTAATTCCCTTGGCGAAGAAATCTTTCCATTTACCCCGAAGCCACCTTTGCACCGCTGCCTTAACTTCCTCATTGTTAGCAAATCTTTTTCCACGTAGGGCGTCTTTGACTGGTCCAAACAGGTGAAAATCAGATGGAGCGAGGTCTGGGCTGTAGGCAGGATGAGGTAAGACCTCCCAACCCAATTCTTGAAGCTTATCTCGGGTCAGCTGGGCTGTATTAGGGCGGGCGTTATCGTGCTGAAGAATGACTCCTTTTGACAAGAGTCCACGGCGTTTGCTCCTGATAGCTGGTTTAGCTTTGTGTTCTAGCATCTCAGAATAGTATAGGCTATTGATAGTTCGCTGGTCTTCAAGGAAATCGCAATAGATTGGACCCTGTGAGTCCCAAAAGATGGTCAGCAGCACTTTACCAGCGGAAGGTTGAACCTTGAATTTTTTGCGAACTGGAGAGCTAGTGTGTTTCCACTCCATACTCTGCCTTTTGGTCTCAGGGTCGTAGTGATGGACCCAGGCCTCGTCGCAAGTCACTATTCTTTCAAAAAAAGCGTCTCCTTCAATCAAACTTCGTTGCGTTAAGGCTTGACAAATGGAAAGCCTTGATTCTTTATGAGCGTCAGTAAGCTGTCTGGGAACCCTTCTGGCACACGTTTTTCTGTACTTTAAAATGTTCCTAATGACATTGTGAACAGTTCAAACACTTACTTGAACTTCCTCAGCTGTCATTTCAACAGTAATTCTTCTGTTATCACGAATAAGTCCGTCAATCCTCGATTCCAACGAAGAACCAGAAACTTCCACTCGACGTACACATCGGGGTTCATCACCTACACTTGTTCGGCCACTTTTAAACCGATCAACCCACTTGTACACATTCGCACGGTTCATACAACTGTTACCGTACTGTCTCAACATTCGAGAAAAAAATTCACTTGGTTTTACACCTTCTGCGACTAAAAACCTAATGACTGAGCGCTGTTCTTCTAAGGTGCAATCTTCTAGAGGACTTGCCATGATGAAAAAAAAAACTGTCTCTTGTCTCTTTACTTATTGAATGATCCTCGTATATATATATATATATATATATATATATATATATATATATATATATATATATATATATACACAGGGTCGTCAAAATAAGTGTTACAAGCCAATATCTCGCGAACTATACATCATATAAGAAACATATTGAGAGACAATGTACAATACAGAGGGGCCTAAGAAATGAGTCAAACATTAGGTTTCCTCCGCCCCCATTTTGGGGGGAGGGGGTGAACGTCAAAGTTTGAAATGGGAACATAGGTCGAGTGATACCTCGCTCGAAAGAGGTTGAAAAATTGAACAATTTTTGTAGGAAACAATTTTTTATATGGGGCACCGTTTTCAAGATAGACCCCAAAATTGGCCCTGTAGGAGATAAAATTTCCAGTACTTATAAATCGGAAACGGCTAAGTAGAAAAACATGAAACAAAAAATGAAAAAGGTAAACGCCATAGGCAACGTGGAATGGTGTTGTCGTGGTGCCCCAGAGCCCCATCATGAGGCCCCGGACCAATTTTAAAATTTCAAATCTGAATATAGGTCGAGTGATACCTTGTTTGGTAGATTATGGAAAACCAAACAGCTTAATAAAAAAAATTTGTTTTGATTTCGGGCAAGCCTGTTGCAAAATGGCCGCCGAAAATGGTTCCACATTCAGATAGAAAGTCCAGTGTTCAAACTGAGTGTTACAAGCCAATATCCCGCGGATTATTGCGTCAAATAAAAAGTGTTAACGGTCAATGTACAGTACAAACAGGGCTAAAAATATGTCGAACACGAGGTTCCATCATCATACTGTAAGTGAATAACAAGTAAAATGTTCGGGGGCAAAATCGACCTAATAATAATAGTAATAATAATAATAATAATAATAAGAAGAAGAAGAAGAAGAAGGATACTACTACGAAAAATAATAATAAAACTAGTAATAATAATGATAATATGAATGAAAATAATGAGACAATGAATAATACTAATACGTATGCGTTCCTCAATCACTACAATCCTATGAGAAAGGGATAGGAAGGTACCTATTAGGCCCTACTTGTAGGCAACATCTCAACATGTGCCCAGTTAGAGTAAGGAAAGCCCGTGAACATCATTGCCTGGGGAATGGAACCGATGGCCTTCGAAACATAGTACAACGATAACGTTGTATATTGCATTCACACAGGGGACGGGGAATGTGATTTTCATTGTTCTACTGAGAACATTTGAATGTACCTGTGTGTTGTTTGTTCATGCAGTGTGAATAGTATGGTATTAATTTTTCTTGTTGAGTAGTAGTGTTCAACGTAAAATCATCATTTATGTTACATTGCCTAGCTGTTAGTGAGAGTGTTAGTGACTTAAAGGGAAGTGGCAGTGTGAATATTGTAGGTAGGGGCTGTAGTTGTGTGTTGAACGGTTCAAAAGCGTAGAAAGAACGGGTTATCAACTTTGGTGATAAGTTTTCCGGACAAGAAAACGAACACTATCGCATTAATATTATTAGTTTGGGTAGCGTTTGAATAGAGCAATGGCGGTGTTTGATCATTGTGTAGATATGTTGCTGGTGTTGGGCGAATGTAGAAGAAACTATCGTAACGCGGCATGAATGTATGCAATGCGCTATCCCCAACGCCAACAAACATCTCACATGGCATTTCTGCGATTGGAGAGACGTTTGCGGCAACATGGTAGTCTTGTCCGGGGACGAGGTATGGGTCGTTGCCGCTTTGCAACCAATGAAGAACGTGCAACAGGAATATGGGCAGCAGTGCATGTAGACCCACATGTTACCACGAGACACCTCGCTCAGGCCCGTGGAGTTAGCCAAAGATCTGTAGTGCGTATTTTGCACGAGTACATGTTTCATCCGTATCATATCATCTTACATCAGGAACTATCTGGCAATGATTTTCATGCCAGATTGCAATTTTGTCTATGGTTGGAAGGTATGAAAAACAGACAGTGAAACTTCATATCCACCATCTTAGCGATGAAGTTACATTTACAAAAACAGGACACGTAAACCGACAAAATAGGCATTATTGGGCTAGGGAAAATCCACTATGGCAGAGACAAGTTGCTCATCAGCATCGGTGGTCTCTTAATGTATGGTGTGGCATCCTTGGTAACCATATCATTGGGACATATTTTTTAGATGGACGTCTTACTGGTGATACCTATGCCGCATTTATCAGTGATGTATTATACCCGAAGTTGTTAGAGAATATTCCTTTCGCTGAACGTATAAGAATGTGGTATCAACATGATGGTGCTCCAGCACACAACGCACGCCAGGTCAGAGCCTTATTGGACCATCGTATGGCGAATAAATGGATTGGGCGTCGAGGTCCTATTCACTGGCCTCCACGATCCCCTGACCTAATCCCACTTGATTTTTTCCTCTGGGGTTATGTTAAGGATCGGGTAATGTCCAACGTACCAAACACTACTGATGATATGAAGGCGCGTATCCAAGGTGTGTGTGCATCTATCACTCCAGAGGTGCTACATGATGTACGAACATCCCTATGCCGCCGCTTACGGAGGTGTGTGGAGCAGGATGGAGGACATATCGAGCATCATTTGTAACATTGTAAGTGTTGAAATTATTTGCTTTACAGTGATAGAAATTACAATTTTTAGCATCGCACATACCCGTAGAATTACTAAACGTTATTTTACTATTTTACAGGATATTAGGTTGTGGTAATGCTGTTGTGACAGGCTTGCCTGAAATCAAAACAACTTTTGTAGTAAGCTGTTTGATATTTCAAGATCTATCAAAGAGGTATCACTCGCCCTATGTTGCGATTTGAAAATTCCATGTACACCCCTCCATACAAAAGCGGGGCGAGGGAACTTCTTTAACACAAATTTCAGGCTTTCTGTATTGTACATTGACTCTTAACACTTTCCTTATCTGATGCGTAGTTCGCTTGATATTGGCGTGTAATACTCAATTTGAACACTACACTTTCTATCTGAATGTGGAATCATTTTTGGCGGCCATTTTGAAAGAGGCTTGCCCAAAATGAAAACAAATGTTGTACGAAACTGTTTGGCTTTCCACGATCTATGAAACAAGATATCACTGAACTTATATTCCCATTTGACATTTTGAAATTGGTCCCGGGGCCCCATGATTAGGGCCCTGGTGACACCACAACAACCTCATTCCACATTTCCTATGATGTTTTCGTTTTTCATTTTTTGTTTAATCGTTTCCTACTCATACGTTTCCGATTTATAAGTACTGGAAATTTTATCTGATACAGGACCAATTTTGGGGTATATCTTGAAAACGGTGCCTCATATCAAAATTTATTTCCTACAAAAATTGTTCAATTTTTTAAGCTCTTTCAAACGAGGTATCACTCGACCTATGTTCCCATTTGAAAATTTCACGTTCACCCCCTCCTTACAAAATGGGGGGCGGGGAAAACCTAATGCTTGACTCATTTCTTAGGTCCCTCTGTATTGTACATTGTCTCTTAATATTTTTCTTATATTGGCTTGTAACACTTATTTTGACTAACCCTTATTTATATATATATATATATATATATATATATATATATATATATATATATATATATATATATATATATATATATATCTTAGTGCGCTGCACGGGTAGGGCTTGGGCAGGCCAGCGCTCAGGTAGGGCCGGGCTCGGGTCGATTATTTGTAGTTCTTTAATAATTATTGACTCGAGTTAAATGATAATTGCAATAAAACCAGCATGGAGTGAAAGGTATTAAATGACAGTGCAATGTTTACAGTTAGTGTTGCTTTGCGGATCCACTTTTGCTATATAGAGAATTAGTTGTTCACCCTAGTGACCGACACGGGTCGGGCTTGGGCCAAAAATTTTCAAAATTTTCCGGGCGCGGGCTGGGCCGGGCTTGGTCGGATCAACACATGACTTAGGAACTAGTATGTGAGCTACACAAATATCCATGTTTCAGAATCCTGCGACACTTGCTCATCAACTTTTCTGGAGACAATTGATGAAAAGGTGGATATTTAGAGAGGGCGCTTACTAGTTTCCAAGTGTCGTATTGACCCGACCATTATCGGTCCCAAAGTATTGCAGCCATGGACTTTTAAAGTTCATTTTTTCACGTTCTCGGCAACCTATAGCTCCGAAACTATGGACTTTTAACCACACATTCATATGAACTTTTTTCACATGAACTATTTCGATGAGTAGATTCACCTCCTAATCGCTGTACACCGTGCACGCGAATATATATACAGGATGTTCAAGTGTATCGTGTTTTTTAAGTTTTCGAATCAGATATGGAAGAACATTATAATTATTCTGCAAACATTTTCCATTCTCTTATTTAGAATACTTTCTGTGGTGACTTAATATTCTGTGCAATATATTTTGATAATTTAATTCCATAAATATTTTTTTCCGAAACATATTTATATAGTTTTAAGAATATGCTCATCGATTAAAGTAAAGACATGCCCTTTGGTAAACTTGAAATGTATTCAAAACATTACTTAGCAAGCTGAAATACCTGTTCTCGCATACGAGGGATAACTTTATACGATTTTTCCAACTTCAACTAAAGAAAATCCTCACATTGGATATTTTGAGTTGAGTTGATTTTGAGTTTAACGTCCCTTTCAGCAGCGAGGCTATATGAGACGTGGACATGCTGATTAATGTGAAATCCGAACCACATGAGCTCCCGCCGGGTTGGACATTTTCTCAATAAAGAAGTGGAGATTGGGATGTTATAATAATTACCTCTTTCCATTCTTAGAAGTGACTGCAGACTGCATCAATTCTAGTTGAATTAAACTGTTGTGTAAGAAACGATTAGCTTAAATTTCTCATTAACTAAGAACCATAACTTGTTTAAGTTTTTGTGTATACTAAAACATTACATATTTGAAAGATATTGAGGCGGTGTCAAATTTCTAAGAGCAAAATTACCATACTTCAATTCAAAAAATTTCAGAAATTTATTGTAGACGCACACGTGTACATTGCTGGGCATTTCTCGTTTATTTTATATATATTTTCCCTTCGATTATTCACTCTACTGTCTAAAATTTCCTGCATTGTATTGTTTGGGCAGCAATTTTAATGACCCGAGGAAATGTTAAATATAATTCTGAAAATACGGCGTTGAAACTCAGAAAGAAAGCAACTCATATCCATGCAATAAATGAAAGTAAAGAAAAATCCTGGTGAATATGTGAATATAATCATTTGGTCGAGGAACTGAAAGCATTAAGAAAAGATTTTTTCAGTATTTTAAAATTGGTTTCAGTTACAGTCTTGGCAAAGTAGAACACAGTTCAACTTTTTTAGAGAACCCTTTTCACTTTTAAAGAACCCTTTCCGTTATAATGGACAATGTGCTTGAAGCAGAAGAGAATTCTAATAACAAGAATAATAAATATACAATAAATTGTGATAAATATTTATTCATTTCATTTCTTTTTTTTTTTTCGTTCCTTACTTATATCTTCCCCGCGTTTGTCAATTACAAATCTGCTATGTTGATATTTACTGGTGTACGCACATTGAAATAGTTGTAATTAAGATCTCGACATTTGATTTTACGTATGTTACAACGAACAGATAATCGGAGCGACAACCAGTAAGCAAGAATTAAAATTTCATTCCCGGAAATTTGTCGGCCCAATTTGAAGTGCTGGTAAGTTGGAGTTCACTTTGACTGTGTGCTGTGTTATTTGCAAACATAGTTATCTCCAAGCTGGCAGGTTCTGATCGGCACAGATAAGAAACAACGTCCTTAGTATGCGCACTCTTAGGCTCCGTTACCAAGATGGAAACATCAATCTCAACTTGAAAACGTTTGAAGACATTTTCCTCATTGATGAAAGTTTATGTGACCTATCTGTGATTTGAAAAAAGAAGTGATGTTTGACTCAACTATATAATTATCGTCTTTTCGTACGGCCCTACTCTCGTATAACCTTCATGAATGTTAACACCTTGCTAACAGTTTTCGAGCAATATCGAGTGACTGTCAAAGTTAAGTTGTTGCTGCATTTAATTTCTAGTGGTAAAGCCCGAGTTCAAATCCGAACAGATGAGAACATTTTAAAAAGCTTCAATATCAAAGGTCTCGTCTCATATAGCCTTGCTGCTGAAAGAGACGTTAAACTCAAAATCAATTCAACTCAGTTTCAATCCGTATAATACTTAGTGCCATAAGCATGATTTTCTCCGTTAGAGAAGTACAGATGGAGGGAAATTGGAGTAGGTCTAGGAATCGGGACATGATTGACAAATTTGTTTCCTTCAATTATTCCAGTTTATTTCAACCATCTTCTAACTCGTGTATGATTAATGTAAATCTTTTCTTCTCACATGCAATATGTAGTAAAAGTACAACACAACGAGTTATAACGTCATTAATATATGGCGCTCATTGGACTGCACGCTCCAGCATAGAGAAACATCTTAAACTGGACATATTTTTCGCGGATCAACTTTATGGCAGCACAATCCTGTTTGAATACTAGGCAGGCCTATCAATGTAATGTTAGGTGTAACTTAGGTTGCACCTGTATTGGAATTTGTGACACTAGCAAATTAGCTGGATACGACCTAATGCAGTTATAGCAGTCAGCATTTGTGCTGGTGATTACATTTCAAAGTTGAAAATTCCGAAGGATTTCATCTTTATTATTTTACTTCTTATAAAGAACTTTGGAATGAAGAACGCATTCTAATGTTTTCTAAAGCATTATCTAAAACACTAGGTCGTTAAAGGATCTTTTCAACCGAAACTAAATTCAATTGATATATTACGTCCAATTGATATTTTGACTCATTCCTGAAAGAGAGTAGCAGTGGGTGGAGTAAAGTGAATCTGAAACGCAAATAGGGCGTTAGCCAAAATGAAACGAGAATGACTAAACGCATTTGTTATACTCCTGTGTTTCTCGTCCGTGAGAGAAGCAGGTGACGTATGGTAATGGCATGATGATCCGTATAGGTGACAATTGGCGGGAAACTTCCTTCATTTGTCATCGGAAAGGAAACACCCTCTCGTTTGATGGACTAGCTTCCACGGCTCGCTGTACATGTATCAATGCTTAGATGGATTTTAGATGCCAGTTAGTGGGAGGTAATTTCGTTCCTGTTCTAATCTTTAGAGAGAAAATGTAAGAAAAAAGATATGTTTACCTAGATATACATATAAAAGTAACATCAAAATTTTATCACAATAAATTGAAATGAAAATTTATCCGAAAGCTGGAAGACATTTCAAAAATTATTTGAAGGCAAATATTTGTGCAAATAGTATAATTTAATATACGGTTATGTTTTAAAATATTTCAACTTCTATCTTTTAGCCTTTGTACACTAAAACATACTAGTTGTTCTCCCTAAATATTCGGTTTGCTGAACACTACAGGTTGAAATCGTACTTTGTATTATTTTGAAATAAATAAATTGAAACAATATAGTATTTTAAATAGCAATTAAATCTGCAAATTACCTGCACCCAACGCTTTTGTTAACGCCAGGCAGGCAGGCAGTATGAGTAAAGGCAAAAATTAGGGTGACCTGAACTATTAGAAATTAATGTTACAAGCAGACTGAGAAGTTTCTGTACTAAAATAAGGAAATCAACAATTTTTGAAGTATTGAAACAATAATTTCAAACTGAGAAATATAAATATTTCAATTGTGTACCCAGGGACGAACGAGAGGGCAGGTCCTTAGAGTCCGGATTTCCCCCGACTTTCTGTAAACTTACTATAGACTAATTTCAGGGATTATTTTACCAATGTTAATATAATTTATTCTCATATTGAATTTTCATCCCCCAAAAGAGCTTTGGACCCTCGAAATAAATTCCGATGTATGTGTTTGAGTGTGATCAATTTGTTGCACTTGTAAAGGTGTCTTACTCTCTCTCTCTTTGCACATTGCAGGATTACAAGAAACAAAAACATACAATTGAGTACACTTACTCCTATATATGGAACAAGAGTACGAATGCGAAGGGGCAAATGTACGCACTAAGAAAATTTAACATAAGTCAAATATAATACCAATTCCTTCATAAGATTACACTGCTCATGCCACCACACTTTACACTTGTTACATTCAATCCAACCTTCTGTTGGAGGATCACTATAGTTGACATCGCATGCTGGACACTTGTATAAAATGTAAATCACTTTTCTTCTTTACTTTATTAGAAGAGCTTTTCATTTTCAATTTTCTTTGGACACTTTTAATTTCTCCCGCTTGTCATTGCTTGTTTTAGTCCTTGAACGAGAACGTTTCTGAGACAAATTCTGTTTAAAAGGTAACGATGTTAATATTTCAGACTGTCCGCCAGTGGTTTTGCGTTTAACAGTTGACGAACTTGTGGCTAGTGCAGGGCTTATTGAAAGTAGTCGACAATATGACGTTGACGTTCCGGGAATGGTCGTGTCTTTTGATGAACAGTGAGATTCTGATTGTTGAATTTCAAGAGATGGGGAAATGTTTGTTAAAACTGAAGATATATTTTCATCATCGGAACCACTAGACTCGTTTGCCGATTCGCTTTCAAAAATTGATACAGTAGCTGGCAAAAAGTCTACATCGGTGAATGTGTTTGTCTCTTGTGGAGGAACTATACCACATTGTTCAAAACCAGACACAGCATTTCCAGTAGTTACAGCCTTATAATAACTTCTGAAAACAAGAGTACGCACGCGTATCCATACCCCCACCATACGTGCGTACAACTTCCCCCTGGTCATTTAATGGACTAGTCCAGAACACTGCATACCCGTATCGTGACACCGGTGAAAAACAAGTGCAAGGTGTGCTCTATGATATGCAGTAAAAACTGACTATTACTAACACATTCAAATATATTGTCAATTTTCCTAAACCATAATATTACATCAAAGTAAAGAAAAATAAATTAGTAGTTATACGCACGATGTTAGTAATACGCATAATTTTTCTCCTAATTTTAGCAATTCGTATCCTAACCCCCTTCCTACACTTGCCCCTTCCTCTTCTGTTATGAGTCAGTTTCTTCACTCTTTATTCAAGGATTCACAAAACATACTTTTCTTCTTCCTAAATGTTTATTTCACCATTCCTATCCTTGCTTTTATTTCATATTGACCCTCCATGTGATCACTATTAATGCAGAGTGAATGTAGCCAATTTCAACGAAGAGAAAAATAATAAAATCCCCCTTTCCCTTTAAAACCGGAATTTCTGAAACACTACGATACATATCCACTTATTTTAAAAGATATTTTTTACCGTGCTTCATCGTCCTAACATTGCCGTATTTAACATTTTTGCCGACCCGTCCCAATAAAAAAAATACCAATCCCTCAAAATTAATAAAAAATGGTGTAGGAAATTTGAGACTGTGAAGTAAGTAATTAATGTTTATGTGAAAGTGTAAAAAATATATTTATATAATGAACAAGTAATACATGTGTGATAATATATACATAATCAAGTATCATCTAATAATATATTTAATCGGACAACATTTGTTCCGCCAAAATTTGCCAGCTCGGGCTATGGACTATGTTGATTCATGCATAAATACTGCCCTGCCTACTATGTTTTCCTAACAATCTGGAACATAATAGGTCATTTTTTGTTTGCGACAGTACTGCTTAATAACTGGCGACTTTCCAATTGAAATATCATTCCTTCAATTTCGTTTTTGTCGTACGTGTTAGAAACTTGTTCCACATCACCAGAAAGATTAACACCAGTACATTGAGAAATACAGGTATTATCATAAAAAAGCGTTTCTGAGAAAGGAAAACTTTAAAAAGGATAAAAATAGTGAATTGGGAAATGCACTAAAGAGCGGATATTTTGTCAGGGTAAAACGAAAAAATGGGATTTAGACTAAAAGTATTAGAAGCCATTTAATATTGAAGGGACCTTTAAATTATCGAGCGTTATAGGTCTTTAATTTTGGACATTAAATAATCAAGGTGCGAATCATTTAAGGGAGGGAATTACGTTACTTGATATTTTTAAAAGAAAGATTTCCCCTACTGTTAACTTATTGGGAATGTGTAGAATGGCTTAATTGTCATCTAAGTAATTTACATGTATTGCATATTTTTATTATAAAGTTAACACGCCTCAGTGTGTCGGTCAGACTTCTGACACCTCAGAATGTGGCTAATAATTGTCGCTAGCTGTGCTGATTCCCTCCTGACGCTAAGATATGTCGTTAGTCTGTAGGTAATTTAAAGACGATTCGAAGACTTGTGGAAAACAACTAATGTAGTTAATGGATGAATTAGTTGTGAACGATGATCCTTATATACGTTTCTAATTATAGATCTTCAAATATGTGAACTCTTTATGTCTAAACATTCTGCTACGAACATGTTTTCTTCCTCACTTGTTTCCTTCTCACTTCAACTCACAATTTCCCATCCAGCATATTGCACCCACCAACCTTACGTAGAGCGCCCAATTCTTTTAATGTTAGTTCCATTTCTTCATTTTACCTCAGCAAAAATATTTTCTTTTTTAAATATATTTTATAATAGCATTCTGGTTATTATTTACATTTTAGTGTATTCAATATCCTGCCATAATTTCTTTTCTCTTAATTTCCTTAATTTGAAAATATTATATGATTTGAATGTGAATATTTTACTTTCTAAGAACATTTGTAAGACTTACAACAGTTAATTCAAAATTTGCTCACATGAAAAGCAACACTTTCTAACTTTTCCGTTAAAGAGGCCTCGTGAAGGTATGGAATCAGCACTAACCGCTCGTTATCTGTTGGTGAGTGCTTAATTAAGCCATTGCTGACACATATATGCAACCTAAATAAATTTGTAAGAAGCGGAACATAATCGATGAACCGAATTCAGAAGCTTGTGGAGTGTGAAGCTATGGAGTTTGAGCCGAGAATGTTCGTGGTTGAGCTCGACCACCAAATATAGCAATTCTTATTCCCTAAACGATAGGCTACTTGTCCACCAAATTTGGTTTAGATCCGATCAGTAGTTACCGAGAAATTAGGAACCCCATACGCATACGTATGGAGTGAAACTATAAGCTCCCG
Organism: Thermobia domestica; assembly: GCF_964235325.1. Taxonomy (NCBI): domain Eukaryota; kingdom Metazoa; phylum Arthropoda; class Insecta; order Zygentoma; family Lepismatidae; genus Thermobia; species Thermobia domestica. The sequence goes on from NC_137456.1 coordinate 184,968,028, forward strand.
TCTGCTTACGCCTGGAGCTAATAAAGATTTTTGTTCCAAGCACACTCTCTCAGAATTGGTCTACCACCTCCCAGAAGTAAGGTATATTAAAATATGATTACGATACCCTTGTGCTGAGCACTCTATTTAGCAGATAGTGTTCCAGTGCAGCCCGGTATTACCTTTATTTTGCTCCCCGTACAAACTTTTATGGAAGAAACCTTAAATATAACAACAAAAATGATTTGAGTTGCTGCTCTAGTAGAATTATAACTAAATATAACGTAACAAACGCTTAAAAACCAAATGAGGGAAGTAAAGCTTGAAACGCTTTATTGTCAATCAACTATTGTTCAGGTACATAGATATCAATAGAACAATGTGTTACTCTATAACTTAGCGTAATTTCAGCATCTCAGACATGGGTGTTCGTTCTTCAAATGCTAGAGCGAAACCCCCGAAATTTACAATTCGTTTCCCAAATTTGCCATTCTCCTCATTTACCATTATGCTCCCCAAATATACCTTTCACCCCAGCCCCCAATTTAAACATTATTCAGTTTGATCATATAATTTACAATGAAAAAATATTTTCCCTGAATACTCTCATGGGTGCAACCTGTGTTTTAAGACTCGCCAATGGGCATGCCTTATCTCAAATAAGTTATTGATGCCTAACAAAAGAAGCATTGTAAAATTAGAAAAAAGAACGTATTGATTGAAAAAGTTAAAAAAAAAATCTAGTTTGATTTCTTCATTGGACGTTACAAATTTTGATACAGGTGAAACTTGTTTTCAAGGTCACATCCTGAACTTGAAATTCTCGGCTCATTGCCTTAAGTTGGCCGAAATCTGATCTATAGGGATCCTCGAAGTATTGCCCTCTCTCTGAATATCAATAAATTCTGGTGTTAAAAATTTGAGATAGCGAAGTCAACTATCAAAGTGGAAGTAATAAATAATATAATAAATGTAAATGAAATATAGAAATCCAATTCCATATTCACAAGTGTGTGCATAATAAATCTTGTAAATTTCAGGACTGGAGTATGAAAAATCTGGTCCTAGAGTTACACCACCCAATAAATTTGCCGTCCGGTCCATAGTCCATGTCGGCTAATGAGTAAATACGGCTCTGCTTCAGAGGTTTATAAGATACTTTATTTTGGCTACAATTTTAATACCACGCACCCCACTTGGAATATACACTTGAATCAAAGAAAAATTACCTAAACACAGCTCGTATTAGGTTCTAACTGTGTTAGAAAATTCACCTCTAACTATTCAGACGTTTACTGTAATGCGATCACAAACAGTAGAGAACGTTGCTTTCAACACGACGAAAAATATATAGAAAATCCTCCCCTTTCTGCACCTCTTAAAACGGAAAATTTCAAAAACCCTGGGGCATGCATTTGTATATTTTTAATAAAGAGTTTACATACAGAGTATCATGTTTCTAGCTTGAGAAGCAAGTGAGATACTCAATTTTTCGAATATATTTTAATCCCTCATAATCCTTAGGATTTATTCCTGAATCAAAGCGACATGATAAAAGCCTACCACAAGGCAGGTACTAACTGTTCTAAAATTTATTCCAAACTCTTCAGTCGTTTATGTGTGATGCGATAACAAACAACAGATTTTCAAAGAGGTGATAATATATATGTATGTATGTATATGTATATATATTATAATGTCCCCTTGGACTCTTGAAACGAAACGTTTCAAAACCGCACAGTCATAATGTTATTTTTATTTTTAATGAAGAACGTCGGTTTATTTTTAATGAAGGATTTCTATACCGAGTTTGATCTTCTTAACATGAGTGGTTCGTGAGATAGTCAATTTTTCGAATGAATTATGACCCAGTTCTCCCGTAGAATATGTAATTTAATCAAAGCAAGATCCAAGACCGTTGTTTGGAAAAACTCAGTTCGAGATAGTTGTCAACTATATTCTAAAACCTCATTTCAAACGATTGAACTGTTTTTACTTAGTTCAATCACATACAAGACCAGTTTTATATTTATGTATTAGTTATACATTTTTACAAAATTTTCACCCTTGGTGCGTAAGGTCCCAGCTCGTGCCAAGTGAGGTTTGTGGTGGACAAACACTGTGATCGTGGATTTTCTCGGACTTTTCCCGTTTTCTCCCACTTTATTTATTCCAATATTTGCATTACTTTCCCATCATCACCGTCCCATTTAGCCTAATGGGCATAAGCGTGAGACTTAAAACTGAAAGATTTCATTTCATTTTTACATATTTTTATATACAGGCTTCACAAAAGTGTGTATATATCCTAATAAGTATTAAAACATGTAAAATATAACAAAAGTAACAACGTAGGTGGAAATCGAGATGGGGGAAATGTTTGAGGACATCACAAACATTGTGGTAAATGAAAACCATAGTATGTGATATGTCAGTTTAATAGCAAATTTTCATAGAAATTTACTGCACTGATATTTTTGATATAGCCATGAAGGTATGACTGTTTCTTCCTTTGTAACGTTGCAGATGACTTACTAGCTGAATATGGTCTTAACCCATGGATAGCCCATTGAGATCGTGCTGATCACTGCAGAAGGAAACCCCAGGTTGATGGCAGACGATTTTTACCCCGTCATTTGGAAATGACTCCTATCAGCAATAATACTGTGTTCAAATCGTTGAGAAAATTCAAAAAAAAAAAAAAAAAAACTGGATTTGTGACATATCTATCCAAAACTGTTAGACCACGAATGATGACACGCGAGGCAGCAACTATGACAGTGTTGACATCATTCAGTAGGAGCTCCAAGAGAAGCACGTGTAGTGTAGCCAGAGAAACTGATGTTAGTCGCACCGCAATCGTGCACATTATGTAAGTGAATAAGTTACAAAGTGCAAGTTTACCAACACTTACAGAAGATGATCCAGATCGTTGTATGGAATTTTGCTCAATGGGCTACAGAGCAGTTACAACCAAACCTCACATTCGCTTCTCACGTATTAATTACTGATGAAGCAAACTTTTGCGTGTCGGCACAGATTAACAAACAAAACGTGGGGTACTGGTCGAATAGTAATCTTCCTTCGTTTGACGCATCCTCAGGTGTTTCCAGGAAGATTATGATGTGGTTTGGAGTGTGAGGGATTTGTATTGTGGATCTATTCTTCATCGACGGGACACTAACAGTGATGGGTTATCGGCGCATGTTAGAAGACCACATCTTACCTTCACTATGGTCGAAGACATTCCTTAAGATTTTCTCCGTGGGTACATCGATCATTAGTCACCTAATATGTGGATTGGTCCACGAGATGCTGTGGAGTAGCCTTTTCGTTCTCCTAGCCTCGCGATACTTGACTACTACCTGTGAGGTCATGTGAAGTTTGTTGTGTATGCGGTGAAAATTAGGATATTCAGCATCTTAAGAAACGAAATGTGGACGCATTTTCCAACATTACAACCAACACTTCGCGTTAGGTCTTACGTGATTGGGAACTCAGAAAACATCTGACAATTGACAGGATTTGGTAATACACTGAATATGTCCTGTAACAGTGCGTGATCCTTGGCATATGACTAGCTTCTTTTGTTTGGGAAGCAGCAAAGAAACAAGTTCGTAATGGTAAGCGAATGTAACTGTCATTCAATTTGTATACTAAAATTTGCAATTAAAATGACATATAATATTATAAAGTTTCCATTTAAAACAACTGCGTAAAATTCGAGTTGGTGGACGAGATTGTAATGTGTCCTCAAACATTTTCTCCGTCTGTATTCCCGCCTACATTGTTACTTCGGTTAAAATTTTGCAGCTTGTATCATGTTTCCACTTTTGGATCATCTAGTATATTAACTAACAGATTGTCGTTTTTTGTTTCCTAATGGTGACACTGTAATTTTTATGCACATATTACTTTTAAACACCTGTTGTTTGCAACATGTAAGATACGTGAGGTTGCAACAGCGAAAGTAAGAGTACAACATCCAATTATTCTTAACGGTATTATCATCTGTAGTATATCAGGAGGGATACACAAGCGGGAGGCATCTTGTGAAGGAAAAACTAATAGGGGTGGAAAATGTGAGATTTATAAGAATTTCAAACAAGGCAGATTCCGAGTCTGAGGTTGTCAGGCCCAAGTGTATCTCAGGCAGTGGTTCTCAACCTAATATCTGTTACAACCCCCATTTTATCACACCCTCTTGCCAGCGATTTTTAATATACCTATTGCGGAGATCTCACAATATCCATCTATTTCTATAATAGTAGAAATAGATTTCTTGTATATAATAGATACAGCAACGTTCCTAAAACGAATGGATTAAGACTAAATTTGGTGAATTCATTCATATTACAAATATCGAATCCGATGTATACTGTTTCTAAACGGAGTCTGTTTGAAAATTTTTAAAGTTCATAACTCCCTTAATTTTGGGTCATATGATGAAAAATAAAGTTATTTCTAATTTTGGGTAAGAAAAAACTAGGACAGTTGTTGAGAAAGTTATTGAGTATTTTAAATTAGTATGTTAAATGACTTACATCACGAAAATTGGACCGGACACTGCAACACTAGTGAATTCACACGATGGTCAGGTATCTCATTACCTTTCAATTTTAATTGTATTTCAATATGCAGGTTTTGCAGGATTTCTACTTTTCTGGTAATTTAATATGTAGTACTCATTATAATATGTAGTACTACTTTCATATCGTACCTCTTTCATTTAAATTAAATTTTGAACAACTCTGCACCAGTTGAAAACGCTTTAGACCTGTTTTTTGTTGTTCTTAACAGTATTCATAAAAATAAAAATATGCCTATCAGAACAAAATTAAACTAACATTTAAAAATATTGTCCGGTAGTAGATTCTAATTATAGTTATCTCTTCCGCTTATCTTCGTAATACCCATGTTTAGAAACTCTGATCTAAGGTGTTAGTGTGTTAAAGTTCCTCGAGGAAGTGTCCATCTTCATGACGGCAACGAAAATTTCAGAAAATTACGAAAATTACGGTGAAGATGGAAGAGAAACCTCAGTAACAGGAATCTCTGAACGTTGAAGAGAATTGCCACCAAAAATCGTAGAACGGACTTATCAAAAATGAGAACTTAATTCAGAAAGTGCCTGGAAAGCCTATTGCAACAATCACATTTGCATAATCTGAAAACCCGTTTCATGAGTATCTACGAACGGAATGAATCTGTCGGAGGAACAACAATTGCCTTGGGTTCGCCCAATCGACAGATCATATTGTTGAGTAGTTTAGGCTTGTGAATAGTTTAGGTGCACAGACCAGAGAACTGGTTCTCCAACCTCACTGACATAAGTAAGTGCCTTACTGTATTTGGTCTAGGAATTAATTCGTGCGGGTGGACAAGAGATGGCGCAACGAACGGAGCGTCCCACAGTTCCGTGTATCCACACATGTGTTGCAAACCCCTGTCATCGCGTATCGTTCGTAGTATAGGGCAGTGGATTAAAGCGTCAAGAACACCAGTTTGTAGTTAAGTGAACATGGCGCAATTTGTGCCTGATAAAGTGTTTTTGCGGGGTGTCCTGCTGCATTACTTTAACATGCAGAAAAGTGCGACTGAAAGTCATCGTATTTTGGTGGAAGTGTATGGTGACCATGCTCTAGCTGAGCGAACGTGTCAGAAGTGGTTTGCACGGTTTAGAAGTGGTGATTTCGGCTTGGCAGACCAAGAGCGAGCTGGACAGCCAAAAAAATTTCAAGACGAAGAATTGACAGCATTGCTCGAGCAGGATTCGTGTCAAACGCAGGAACAACTTGCAGCAGCATTAGGCGTTGATCAAACAACAGTCTCCAAACGCTTGAAATCCATGAGAATGATTCAAAAGATGTCACATTGGGTTCCACATGAATTGAAAGACAGAGACGTTGAAAGACGAAAAACCATTTGCGAATTGCTGCTTCAACGACAGAGCAGAAAGGGGTTTCTGCATCGAATTATTACGGGTGATGAGAAATGGATCCATTACGAGAACCCTAAACGAAAAAAGGCCTGGGTGAAACCAGGTGAACCAGGTCCATCACAACCAAAACGAGATATTCACTGTGCAAAGGTTATGCTGTGCATATGGTGGGATATGAAAGGTGTGGTGTACTATGAGCTGCTGCAACCGGGTGAAACTATGAATGGAGAACGTTATCGACGACAATTAATGCGTTTGAAGCAAGCTCTGGCCAGAACACGACCAGAATGGGAGAACAGACATGATAAACTTATTGTTCAACATAACGCTCGCCCACATGTCGCAAAACCGGTCAAAACCTATTTAGAAAATGTCGGATGGGAAGTTTTACCCCACCCGCCGTATTCACCAGACGTTGCTCCTTCGGACTACTACTTGTTCGATTGCATAAACAACGATTTGATTGGACAGCGGTTTACTTCTTCAGAAGATATCGAAACATGGGTCTTTGACTGGATCGCTTCCAAGGATGAGGACTTCTTTCGCCACGGAATCCGTACATTGCCTGACAGATGGGCGAAAGTGGTGGCTAGCGATGGACAATATGTTTCTTAAGGTATTTATGTATTTTGTGTTTGTACTACAGCTTCAATGTGTGCGTACCAACCGCACGAATTAATTCCTAGACCAAATATAAGGAATGATGTGATATTGCTCTGGAAGCAATTCTTGGTTTATATACTTTCATTCGCTGTTATAACAAAAAAATGCAACATTTAATTTGTAATCAGCTAGAAATGTAAATTACACTGGCAGAGAATGAACGTTTACGTTGCCAATGAATATATTTGTTCCATCAAATGAATCAATTGGTTTGGTAACGGTTAATAATACGTATTATAACAATATAACTAAATAGCTTATTGCAGCCAATATATACTCTGTGATCAGATTCTGTTTCTTCACTATTTTATCATGTTCACAACCCATCATATGATGTTTACCGTTACATCCGAATAATATGAATAACAACTACCATGAATCATAAACATTGTTCAGCCATATACACATACATTTAAGCTGCTATTTTTCTAACTGTGGCATCTCTATTTCAGTAAAGCCTCCTATGCCAGTCTAATAAGTCACTTCTCTACATTCATGACGAATATAAGCTGTACTGCAGGTTAACAGTGGTCTCACGTCGCCTCGCTTCCACTCTGGGGCTTTGACATATACAATTCTAGCTTCCTGTCAGTTTCATGCATTTTCAAAATGTGTATATTAGGTAACAGAAAAAGATACATAAGTGAAATATGGCAACTGAATCCTGAAGCATTCTTTTTAAGATGAATGGAACATTAATTTGTATTGATAGGTGCAATATTGCTACAATATTACCTTGAACAATGTTCCTTTACTTACCTTAAGAAAAGAAAGAAACATAATAGAAGCATGATGTGGAAATGGTCAAAACTTATTTATTACTCAGTAAATTAGACTTTATATTTCATGACTGTTTATGTTCTATATTAAATAATATCTTCATATATTTATTTATTTAATTTCAACAGGAAACACTCTCTCCAATTACAGAAGTCTTACATAGAATTATTAAGTTCATATTACAAAAGTTCAAACAGTGAAAGAAAAAAAGCAAAATTAGAACTGAAATTAAAATATAAAAGTATAATAAAAATAAAAATAAAATATAAATGAGTCCAAATCCGAAATCCATGTAGTCATGCATACGAACTGCTACAAAATGCAACTCGTATTAAATATATATCTGAAAAATTATAATTGCTAGTGTTTGCAAAGTACATGTTATTTTAACATATATAGTAATTAATTCTAGAAATTTTGAATATTTAAGTGCAAAGTCTAAATTATTACACCTTTCGCACAATTGTAAGTAGTACTAATACGATATAAAGGCGAACTTTATTAGAAACCAGTTATTGGTGTTTTACAAACTATTAAGGTAAGTGTTCTCAGATTACATAGTCGTGCACTTTCCAAGAATGCTTCTTTGTTCAGAATACCATTATTTATTTAATATATATATATATATATATATATATATATATATATATATATATATATTTTAATAATTGATTTTGAGATACTCTAAAATAAGCTGACGTTTTTAATTTCTTTTAAATTGTTTCTATTCTGTTATTATAATTCTTGTATATTGGACACTAGACGACAGTGGTGTATTCCAGTCTTATATGCATTATGTAAATATTTCTTATAAATTGTTTGTTATTGTTATCGTGGGGTGGAACTGCTTCAATATTCCCTATTTGTCCTTCCTGCATTTATATTCCTTCAAGCACTGCTACACAGAAAGAATAATAACGACTTTAGCACAAACTATATCTATGTTTGCCAGCGAAGTACCGCAAAAACAGTTAACTGACAACAGGTTCATCGTTAAAAAAAATAATTTCATCAGTATCGTAGTGCCAAGGAATTAATCCTTTGGTTTAGGTTCAAGCCAGAATGGGCTTTACACAACCAAGATCCGACCATTACTGTATCTGAGAAAGGTATTAATAAAGTACACACAGCCACACAGGGGCTTAGGGTTGCAAGTATTAGCAAGGTAAATTACATTTTCCATTGTTTCCAAAATTGTTTGCATGTTAACTATTTTGAGGACTAGCTCGGGAGAGTAATACTCCGAGAAGTAGGAACTAAATACACTGTTCTGATTGCTTGGCGTTATCCGTTTCTTGCCACGTAGCAGACACATAGCAGAAATCAAACACTTGCTGCTGTCTTTCCTCGTGGCCGAGAGCTGCGGGCTGGTAACGGAAATCGTTTTTGGCATGCGTTCAAACCTCGACCAATGAAAGCTTTTTTAATTTTCATAACACTTTTTTCATGAAAATAAGGTGAAAATAATACTCAAAAAAGTAATCTACTTACTTTTGTGCAGATAAGTAGTAGTAGTATTAATACTACTATCACTGCTACTAATAGTACTAGTAATAGTAGTAGTAGTAGGAAGAGGAGGAGGAGGAGGAACAGGTTAGAAGCCCCGAGGGCTCGTTTTGTACCACCTTGACCCGATGATATAAATTATGTAACCAACCTAAAACAGCTGACTAGAGTAGCGCGCAGAAAATGTACTTCCCGGAATATTACTCTCCCGAGCGGGTTGTCTATTTTGTGAATTACTTCTTGAGAATTATTTCTAAAAATAACATACGGAAAATAGTCAAAGAATGAATAAATGAGAATGATTTATCGTGTATGTGTTTTTCTATGTTGAGAACAATAAGTATGCGATAGTTTGAGAACATATTGCAGGAAGGGAATTTATCCTTAAGTGTTACATACCATTGCATATTTACCTAATAATGTATGGGACCTTCTCGAACATAACTAAGTGCAATAATCGTTGTAGCAGGTACACGGCAAGTCGCTGGTAGTCCGCTGTAAAAATGTACAGCAATGCAGCCTCGGTTATTGTTCACAATTCTGCGGTTATTGTAGGTATGGGATCCTGGATACGAATGCTCCGTTATATGATATCGCACATGCTCTACATAGGGTTCATATCTGAGATCTAACAGCTAAATCATGTGTCAGAAGCAGTCAAATATTCCTCAAATCATTCACGCACAATTACAGCCCAGTAATATGGAGCATTGTCATCCTGAAAGTGCCATTGTTGCAGGATACGCAAAGTCAATAAACAGCTGGACACAGCAGCAGCTGAACATATCGATGAAGGTCAATGTCCAGTTCAAGAGGACCCAAACCATGTCATGTGATCACCCCCGAAATTAATATAGAGCTACCGAAAGTTTGAAGATTGCCCATTTAGCTTCTTAGGTGCATTGCCTGATGGGGTCTGCCCAAAACTTGAACCCGAGTACTTCCATCGGGTTATCATCAACATGGCACACAGTAGTTCACTGCACTCACGAAAGTCCAACTGAGAGCACTGAAACAGGTTCGAGACGTCAGACCAGTATTTCCCGATGTTTCCACGCCGCAACTAATTCCCTACAGTTATCCCATGACTTTTGGCACTTAATTATATTTGATGAAGCGTAATATTACTGATCTCATATTATTTGTAAGACTCTTGGTGTGAAATATACTTTCACGAAGTTTACATTAATGTTTATTTAGAATAAGAAAATATAATAAATTTTAAAAAAAGATTTAGCTCGATATTCGTCTTGAAAATATTCTGCAAAGGTATTCGCAAGTAACCACATTTTCTGTTCTACAAATCATTGCATTATTACCATTTATCTACTCTTGTTTGTGTGAAATTTGGCTACATTGGCTTTTTCCTGAATTTCCTTATCCGCTCAGATCTGTGAAGATATTTTACAGGAACGGTTGTTAAATCAATATGATGAACTCCCTAAGCTTATGATTCAATAAAACCTAAGAGTGAGTGTAGAGTGAGTTATGCACAATCTTTCAGAAAAGTAATGAGATTAATTTCCTTAGGCTAATCAGAAAGGGTCATGGACAAAATCTCCGGACATGACGGTTAATACGGAATGTTAATCAAACGACCGATTTCTTGTCAGTAAAATCTGAGCATTAATAGAGTGAAGATCCCTTGTGGAATGGACAGTTGTTTGATCATTGCGTAATGACGAAACTGCAGAAGTGTGTAGATAATATTCAGTTTCGAATTTAAATTCTCCGCGTCAGAGACACGAGGAAATAAAAAAACCTACAAGAGGCTGCCTCTCAAAGCATGGGTGCTTACTAGCACAAAAGGTTTGAAAAAGCATTGTGAGCGTTGGGGATCAACAACACACAGTGCAGCCATGAACGACTTGTAAGGTGGAATGAGTAAGTAGAAGATGAAATCTATGAGCATTGTATTTTTTGACTCTAAAGGTATTGAACTGAGTTCTTCTCAACTACTACAATGCCCGAAGGATGTGTCGCTGCTGGAGATAGAATTTCTGATGTATTAAATTATGGCAACGCCGTCCCAACGTCCTTGCAAACCGAACAGTTTTGGACTGTTAAAAACATGCAAACTGACTTGACAACAACTTAGAAGAGCTACATTGCAGGCAATCCGCTTACAACGGTGTATCGTTGCCAAGGGCGACGTATTCTCTGTAAATTTGGGGGGGGGGGGAAGCATTCAGATGCAGAAGTCATATATATGAGGATTTTAAGACAAATTGCATTCAAATTATGCAAAATATTGTATATTCATATAGAAAATGCGGGGAACAACATGAGCTATGAGGGCGCCCGGGCCCCTCGGCTCCCCAGGATCGGCAGCCTTAATCGTTGCTCAAGAATATTGAGTCAAGGGTTTTATAAGTTCAAGGGAGCACTCTTAAATAATTTAGTACAATCAGTCATTATCTTCCGCAGAGGTCTTGTAGATAAAATTACTGGAAAATCGAACATCTAAATCAAATGTGACTGTAATATGTTTTTCATCTCCTAATTTTCTATTCCTATTTTCAATATTAATGACTTTATTTCGTTATTATAACTAAATGTAAGGAGAAGAAGGAACATATATTACCAAGAATTTTAATCCGTGCTAGAAGAATCTTGTTTTTGATAACTAACAAACATACGAAAACATTATACTTAAACTAATACTACCTTTATAATGCTTGAAAATTTCTTCGGACGTGCTTTATATGCACGTAGTTGCAAATTTGGTATTTCATCGAGAAATTTATCGCGGATACTTATCCAAATATTGTCTTGTATTCCACTTTAAACAGTAATTTTTGAATCTCCTCTCATACGCCCCGTTACTATAATGAAATGTAAAATTCCAACGAACCAACATATTCACACTCAGTTAGAAATGTTAGCACTTGAAAAGGTTTCGGCGGACTCCCCATCTTCACTTAAGATCATTTTTAGATTATTATCCCTTTCTGCTGTAAGAACTATATAAGGTATAGACCTGCATTATAATTAAATAACATCTCTAACATCTCATGTCCTTACTTCGAACAAAATGAATAAGAAATTCATGTGAACAATGGATCAAAGATTGAGGTAAATATAAATAAAAGAAACTAGAGAGGTCCGAGAAACCTCAAAAATCCAATGTGGACTACTACAAAATTTATGTCCTATGATCACATTAGAAACCCTCTGTACCGAAGATGAACCCTGTCAACCTGAGCTTAGAATGAAATCCGACCAGCATCAAGGATAGTACCTTTAATACCTAACGACAAAATGATTTTAAATCAACTCAAAAGTAATTTTGAAACTAACACTAGATTAACTCTCTTTTCTGAGTAAAATTCAAGCTAAAGGAACACGTTGTGAAATATTTCTTTATTAAGCTAGTGCAAAGTGGACAAAAGTAAGGATCTAGCGGGAAGAAAAATCTGATATGTGCAATATATTGTCCGTCATAAACGAATTATGTAATTCGTACCCAATTGAATATGTAAGCTTATGTACAGTCCGCGGCATAAAATTTGTTACAAAAATTCTAAGTCCAAATGAATAACAAACTCTTGCCCAGTTTTCTTATGCATTCCCGCAATACATGTATCAATCGATTAGTTGCTTCTAGTATTTATTCCAACTTCTCCCCGTCCTCCACCTCTCCCTCTCTAAAGCAGTGTGTGTGACGTAGTACACTCTTTCCATTCAGCTGAAAAGGAAACAGGAATCAAGTTTACAACGTTATAGCTTTAAAACAGTCTTTTCCATTCGTTTGTTCTGAAATATTTTTAAGAGCCTAAATTAAAGGAAAGTCACACAATCTTCCCAGAGCTTCATAAATATCTTTAGTTTCATTCTTTTCTTTCTTGTGCAAGCTAGTAAGTTGCTCCCTAAGAAATCTATGGAAATTGCCAAGAGCTCTAAAATATCTACGGACAGAAACGAGTTTTATTCAATGATTCATTTAATTTCTTTTCAGTAAGTGCAAGCAAATGTTTCAGGGGCGTCATTTGGGCAGGACAGGAGGGTGTAATTCCCCCTTTCTTGAGCTTCATAAATACGTATTTTTTGATCAAATGTATAGTAATACACTAATAAAAAGTGAAAATCTTATGCCGCCGGAGAATCTCTTCCTTCCCCCCCCCCCCGAATAAAGTCTAAAAGACACCGGTTTTAACAACAAACCTATAGAGCTACGATAGCACATTGCTAAAGAGCTTACATTTCGTTTCAAGAGTCGAAGGTTTGATCTCAAGCCATATGACTTCCTGGGTGACATTGAAAGAGAGAGAGAGAGAGAGAGATAGAGAGAGAGAGAGATAGAGAGAGAGAGACAGAGAGAGAGAGGGATTCAAGTATGGAGACAGAGAGGGATGATTTGTATACACAGATTTAGAATTGGGGAAAAATAATCGGACAGCATTCGTATTATGACGAAAATTCTGATTTTGTGAAAGATAAGAAGGGAAGTTTTCGAACTTGCGAGGATCACATTAGGCAGTTGTCGAATTAATGTGGAGAACTCTTTTTAGATCATCAGATGATTACGAAAGGAGAGAAAGATCTTCAGAACTGAGGAATTAAGATTTTAAAAAATCTGATTTCGGCGTCGGGTTTCGAACCACGAACCTTGTGGTTATCGAACCATGACTTTATCCATTCTGCTACGGAGAATTCTATTACTGGTTCACATACGTTTCCCTTAGCTGCGTTGAAAGCTACCTTAAGGGGATATTCCAAAAGTTGACTCGGTGGTCGCGCCGTTCAGATAGAACGCAAACCTCTTGTAACTTAGTTACAATGTGCAAAATGAACTTCCTCTTCTTCAGGACACCTTTTAAAGCTTTAAAATTTGTTACTATTGTTTTAATTAAGTTACATTTGATAGAACCATCTGATAAAGTAGTGCCAAGCCATGTGCGTCATTTCTATTAGGTGAATGGTTAATGAAAGTTACTTCTACGTGGATGGTCCGAGCTTCCAATCAAGACCATTCTTATTGATTATTTTATTTGAGCTACGCTCATACTGTATATTCCACAAGTTCAATTTTGAAGTAATGTAATCACAGCTAGCTTAATTCGAAATAATTTTCCAATATTATATTAGTTACTAAATTTACATGGCACTCCTCACTGTTTGTAGCCCTGCATAAATGCAAAATTGTTTTAAAAGTATATTTTACTTTCAAGTTTTATTGTTTTTTTAATTGTCCTTCAACTTTATTTTATAATTAGGCCTATTTTGTATTTGTTAATTATAACATATTTTCTATTTATATTGTATTCTATGTTACACGTTAGTAGGTGGGGGCACCTGACCCCCGGTAGCTGAAAAATCGCCTTTTTTTCCATGGTCTCCTGAGAGCAAGGACTCAATTTTCCACTGTCTCACGATACGCTATGACCCACGCACCGTCAACTCACGATCTTTTACGACCTCCATGTTAGGGGTGTATTCATTCCCTTTTATGAGCACTTTTAAGGGGGTGTACTCGTTCCCTTTTATGAGCATATTTTTCAACCCCCATAGCAGAGACAATGAACACACAGCAGAGCAGATAATACAAAACACAGTTAATAAAAGAGCATGACTTATTTTCCAACCCCAGCAGAGACTATGAACACATAGCAACGTACGAACACATAGCAGAGCAGATAATAAACACAACCACCTCCAGTTTAGGGGTGTATTCATTCCCTTTTATGAGCATATTTTCCAACCCCTATTAAAACACAACACAGATTACATAGCAGATCTAATTCGGCTTATTTTCCAACATTTATTAGAGACGGACATAGCACAGGGGGGTGTATTCATTTTCTCCACCCCTAATTGAACATAAGATTCATTCCCTTTTTCAACCCCTACGAACATCAGACTACGTAACACACAGCAGAGCAGATAACAGATAAGAATACGTAACATATGTGTATTCATGTGAAGGGTGTATTCATTCTCTTTTATGAGCATATTTTCCACCCCTTATTTTCTTTTTCCACCCCTATTTGAACATAGCATAAGTACTCGTTCTGTTAGAACCTTCCCTCCTCCTTTCTCATCCAGGGCTTGGGACCGGCAATGGCGGAGTTAAAAGGTTAGGTTATTCATTTTGTAGACATTTTAGCAGAGTTTAAAAAAAAATAACGACGTCTGGTTATTCACACACATATAATCTCATGTCAACCACCATCACGCATACATGGTTTACGGAGAACTTAATCTCGCGCCAGGGACCATCACACATACATGGTTTACGGAGAACTTAATCTCGCGCCAGTGACCATGGTTTACGGAGAACTTAATCTCGCGCCAGTGACCATCTCATAAATGAATAGAGCATAATATCATTAGCATCAATAGTGGTAAGTGAAAATTTGTTTAAGAAATTGCGTAGTGAATAACCAGACGCACGGCATGTTAGATACAAAAAACAATAATGTCCACAAAATTGAGATAAATCACCTTGAATTCGTCTTTTATTCCATGTATAATACAGACAGTTTCGTTTTAAAAACCTTATATGATGATGTACATAAGGTGGAATACCATAGCTATCGAAATACTCCCCCACACGCATATTAGTTATATAAACAGCAACCCAATGTTCACCAGTCTTATCGCTAGAATCAGTGTTTATAATTATGGCTGCTGGAAAAGTATGAATAAACAGTGGTAGCTCATCTGCAGCATATACTCCAATAAAATGGTTTTTAGGCAGATTTTGTTGTAGCGCCTCATAAAGTTCAAGTGTATTTAACATTTTTTTTTGTTTAATTAATATATATTTTTCTCTGGAAATCAATTTCTAATTCTGAGGAGAATTCAGCGTAAATAATCGCTGTTACCGGAGATGGCAGTGCTTCTTTAAAATGAACCTCTAGGCGTACACTTCCTTGTCGTTGTGGACTAGTATGAAATGCAGCACTAGCACTAGAATCGGGAGTTAAATCAAACACCAGTAGAGTATAACCACTAGGATATTCGGCTAGTGAAATATTATTACCTTGATTATAATAATAAATACCTGAACCTGTAAATAACGTGGAATATGCTTGTATATATAGCTTATTATCAAAATCAGGTTGCATGGTTTCGAAGGCACAGGCGTTCCATCAACATACAATGTAAAAAATGACATATTAAAATGTTGAAAATTGAACGGATTTGACTGATAAGTACCATTACAAGCAGTATTAGTAACAAACCAATAATAATACGTTTAGGCACTATGCCTGAAAACAGATCTGGAAGTGTACTATCCATAATTCCTTGTGGCAGCGTTTCAGTCTTCACCTGCACTTTTGTTATAGGATATTTTACTCTAAATTTAGGATTTTGTAATACTTTATTTTGCGCTATTTTAACGGCTGGTGATACATCAACCTTTTTCACAAGCAATGTTGCATCTGTAATTACAACTTTTCCATCAGTATCTGCGTCACCCATTAGACAGAATGTAGGTTTAGCTGGAATTAGTTTAATGCGCAGTTGTACACCATTCAGTAAAAATTTCTCCTGATTGAAAATATCAGCATGAATATAACCCAATAGTTCAAATGACTGACTTAAAGTAGTGAGAAGAAAACGTTGTTTAAATCCTACATTAGCATCGGTCACACTGTCCATATGTCCTGCAGTATCTTTAAACCACATTGATGTTTGAAGATGCGTTGATTTAGCTTCAGCATTATAATTTAGTAGTTTTTCAATATACGCCCGATATGGATATGTGTGTGAAGAGTAGGAAATAAGTTGATTATTTAAATATAATTGCAATTCACTGAACATTGCATTGAGAAAATCATTTACAGGGCCGATTTTCTTATCGGCAGAAGTTAAATTAGAACCATCTGATTTAGTAATTTTACCTTTAATATAAAACATTGTGTGCGATAAGTCAATATAGTCATCCCCATGACCGGGGACAACAAATTCTATTGGTGCATTATCAGCTATCGAAGCCACAGGCTTATATGGAACTATTTTGTTACCTATAATACTGGTTTGAGTGGGTAAACCAGCAAATAAATCTAATTCTGATTTCATACACTCACACTGCATTTTTTTTCTCTCTATTAATATTCACACATGTTAAAATTTATAATACCGTATTACGTTTGCGAAAATGTAATTTTACACATACACTGCCATGTTGGAAAGGAAGTGGATTACCTGTACTATCTCTTAAATCAATAATAATTTGATCAAATTGTTTACGTTGCACGGAGACATAGTGAGGATTGTCAAAAATATGTACATTATTAATACCATACTCTGTAATATTTGTATTTATAATACGTAACAATGGAGCTACGGTGTCACCCACCATTTGTGGTTCTACAATATCACTGTAAATATACATAAGTGTAGGTAGCGATTTTTGTAAATCCGGTGGATAACGAGCATGATGCACAACTGCAATATCTTCTTGTTGTATGTGATCAAAACCTAGTATTCTGGCTAGTTCAGGAGATAGACGTACTTCTATATGCCTCTCTTGATCTTTTATTACTCTACTGACTTCGATTCGTTTTACTGATGCTTTAACTTTTAATTGTAAATTTAATATATCACTTTTATGATTAATTTGAGATAGAATATCTTCAACATTATAATAGTGTCCTGGTAAGATTTTAGTTATGTTCCAGCTTTTTGTATTCATGAGACGGTAATAAATATTATTTGTATATTTGGAAACATTCTGAAATGAATTTGTATAATGTACTTCAACAACTGCCGTCTCCCACTCACCTTTCTCTAGCACCAGTGGCTGATATAATTTGGTAGTATAACATGACAAAGTATTTTGGGGAAAATACTCCATAGAACTGTTACTCGGTAGTGTAAGATAAAAGCTAGTCTGTTCCATATTAATCAAAAATATCACTCTTCCTTTTCTTTTTACCACCAGTCGTCTTTGCAAAATGAACTTTTCTCCGTTTTCTTCCAGATCCTTCCAACACTTGATTTATTTTATTTTGAGCTTTAGTTTTTAAATTATTTTTAGCTTCTTGCCAACGTGATGTTAAAGCTTCGTCAATAGGTCTATTATCACCTAATACATCTCCAGCTACATTAATTCCTGTACGTAACAATTCTTTACCAACAGTTTTTGCTCCTTGTTTAATTAACGGAAATACACTTCGAAATAAACCACCTAAAAAACTGCCAATACCATAACCTTCTTGATATGGTGCACCCCTATACACGCTATAACCACTTCCTGCTTGGTGAGTATAGTATTTAAAGTATGGATCATTCATTTTCCTATATACACAAATATAACAGTTGTTTATAATATTGTATTATGGCTAAATGTTTTTTAAATGTGACATAGGAATCCATGAATTAAAGGAAGGGGGATATCCCCGCCAACGAACAAGTACACGTTTACCTTTAACTTCTAAAATTTCATCTATTTCATAAACTTTAGGCAGAGGCACTCCTTGTAATTCCTCCTCGTAAAATGTACCATCAATTACTTCACCATTTGAGTCCTCCAACACATAAACCACTCTCTTTTCCTTATGTATCACCTGTTTTATTTTAAATATTTCTACAGTCCACTTTTCTTTGTACCCTTTTTCAAAATGCCGTTTTGCTTTAGTAATGCGCACAGTATCACCTTTTTTATATTTTGCAATGTTAGTATGTGGCATTGGTTTTATTAATTTATTCCAAACTTGTTGAAAAGTGTCCTGGTTCACACTGGCGGGTGGTAATTGATGAGCTCTATGCGGTCTAGAATTATATGACTGAACAAGTTTCGATAGCACATCTATGTATCGGTATATCTTCTTGGCTGTAAAATATTTCCACATTCGTTCTTTAAGAGTTCGATTAAAACGTTCCACCACACTTGCTTTAATTTCGGAGTTTTGTGTTGTGAAGAATTTAATATTTTGCTTTTTTAAGTATAACTGAAATGGTCTATTAACAAACTCTGTACCTTTATCTGTTTGTAGACGTAAGGGTCTACGACGTGTAGATGCAAATATTTGCTTAAATGCTTTTATAATGTTTTCACCAGTTTTTGTACGTATAGGCACAGCCCAGGCATAACGACTAAACAAATCAATCACTGTTAAAATATACCTATTACCATCATTATACTTCTGCAGACTGTGCATATCGTTTAAATCAGCTTGCCACTGATCGTCGATATTGAACACTAAATAGGGATTACGTGGAAACTTTTTGCGTACTGGTTTATGCAGTGTATAAGTCGGCTGTTCTCTTACCCACTGTTGCACTTTGTGTAAAGGAATAGATTTCTTCACAGCTCTCCATAATGCAGTAGCAGTTGAAAACGAGGCAGGGTGTGAAGGGTTATAATAAATATCGGCCAGCTTCTTCATATTTTATAATCACACCATCTGTTGACAACTTTACGTTTACGTGGTGGCTCCTCCTCCTCCTCTTCTTCCTCCTGTTTTGGATCAGCAGCAACGGCAGATGATGTCAGCTTACGAATATATTCTATACGCTGTGGGTTGCCTATATACTCTAAAGGTATATTGGATTTTGCTAACAGTACAGCAAAGGGTTCCCAACCTGTAGGGGGAATATTTTTCTTGCGATACCTGACAAAATCTGCTATTAGATCTACTATATTAGCTCCAGGAATTAATTTATTATAAATATTAACATTACCACTGTCATCCCAATGAATGTTGGAATTTTGTTTTAATCTACGTAATAAAGGTCTTGCTTTACGCAGACAAATTTCGGGAAGAGTAGATAGCATTTCATCGTCCTCATCCTCCTCCTCCTCCTCCTTCTTAGTACCAACACTAGTTGATGTTGTTGCGGTAGGTTTTTGCACAATGTGTAAATATTTTTGTAACACCTCTTTATAGCGTATCCATTTTTCTTCAACACTCATATTTTTATTATTTAAAATATTTTTCATCTCATCATCTAAATTAGATATAGTTTGATATTGGTGCAATTTTTCCGGTGCAATTAAAACAAGCTTTTGTGCATGCTGCATAATTATTTAATTAAAGTAGATAGTATACCTCCAATAATAGGTGCAAGCAAAGCAGTAAGAAACCCACCTTTTTGTACAATTATTCGTTTTTTCTTTTGTTTTAATGATGGACCTTTTTTCGCTAAATACCTCAATTCCTTTCTATATCTTTTTAATCTATTTTTCTCTTTTTTATTTAACGGAACATTTCCTTGTAATACGTTATAGGAACATTCACAAATAGAACGAATTAATTCGGGATCAGCATTTTGTAAAATTGCTTGGCGTACTTTGGGTTTTGCCTTTGCTAAAAGTTTTAGTAAATGTGCACTCTCTTTGCTAATCATTTTTTTTCTTTTTGTAGCTATTATATTAAAATTGAGTATTAAAATATATCAGTTATTGAGATTATTTTTTTACCGGTACATAAACATAATTGTAAGAATCTGAGGGGAAAATTTTTGTTCGAACACGATGTTCGTCGGGAGTGCTCTGTTTTAAATCAAAAACCAAATAACTATGAGGATCTTGTGTTGCGTCCTGATAGGCTTCCTGTACAAATTTTGTGTTACCAGGATATAATTGGCGTGCTAGATAATTAATTTGAGCCTGGTCTCTGGGGTTTTTAAAACATATTATATAATGGCAATTTAATGATATGTCTCGCATACCTTTAGCTTGATGAAACATATTTTGTGTTATAAAAATAACACTTAAATCTCGGTGGTGGCTACCTTTAGTAAAAAAGTCAACAATTCGTGTATCACATTCTCGCATTAAATCGTCAATAATTACCAGATGGGGGCCAGCTTGTGCTGGAAAATCATCTATTTTGGGGAGCCCTTCTTTAAATGTACAACCTGAGGATAGAGTTTCATACAGAGGTTGCCACTCACCATAACACCATACTATATTTTTCCATTTTTCGGCATAATGTTTTAAAAACTCTTTTACAAAATATGATTTACCACACCCAGTGGGGCCAGCTATAATACAAGTGAAAGAATGTCGAAACTCCATATTCTGTTACACCACAAAATAATTATGAATATAATAACATATTATTATTATTATTATTATTACTTTTCAGGCATGTTTACAACTTTACATAATTGAGAACAAGTAATTATGGTCCGTTGAATGCACGGCAAATGAAGCTGGAGTTTTCGCCATGTACAAACACTGAAATTTACCTGACCATTACTATCGTCATCTGACGATTGAATAAAACACTGACGAATACCGTTAAGAGTATCTGACAATGATATTTTATAATTTTCACTAATGAAAAATTGTGTAGGCAATGAAGAATCTGTAACAGCGTTAAAGTAGTTTTCAATATATGAATAATATGATAGAAAAGTATACCACTCATCAGGTGAAAGACGAATACGATCATAGTAATTATGTAAAATGATAATAACAGAAAATTCTCCCTCACCATCGTATGCTAGACCAACACATACCTCGAGTTCATCGAAATAATAATAATAACGATTTAAAAATTGATTATCCATTTTTTTACTCTCTACTTAATTAAAAACTAACGTTTCTACTAATACTGTATTTACCCTATTCGATTTCTTTTATGTCGAAACTCCATTTTCTCTCTCTTTTATATTTCTTCAAAAAAAAATAAAATATTTATCAATCACCCAATAACATAGAAACCAATTCTAGTTGAATACGATTTGCTGTGACAGTATCTTCAACAAAAGTAACTTTAGAAAATTTACCCTTCACAACACATTCATATAGATATTTACTTATTAGAGGAGCAAGTGTAGAACATGAAGAAATTGCTTCATCAATACATGGGAAATAGTAACATATTTTTTTCCATGTAGAAAAATCTATTTCAACTCTACTATTATCATCATTTGTACAAATATACATTAAATTATCATCGTCATTATTAGCGTCAAGTATTACTTTCGTTTTCTCACTTAGTGCGTATTCAGTTGCATTCTCACCTTCTCTAAAATAATCATTTATATACATGGAATATGATAAAAACCTGGACCATTCATTAATTGATAACACAATACATTCATTAACAATGCGTAATTTTACAAACACATAAAATTTATAATCACTACTATATTTCAAATATACACAAAGATCAGTGGAATTATCAATGAAGTAAAAAGAACTTAAAAGTTGTTTTTTATCCATAATTATCTATTTACACAACTTATTCTTTTTTACAATAGTCTATTTCTCTTAAAGCCATAAGGCACTGTATCATAACTTCCTTCAACTCTTTTGCGTTTTGTGTGTACCAATTGATAGGTTTTCGTTTCCTCTTTGCTGATAATTTTGATGTCTTTTGTGCGAGCAATTTTGCAAGGGTTTGACACACTTACAGGAGGGGCATCATTCAGAACCATATTTCTAATTTGTTCGAAATTCACAATTTTCATTGTTTCACTATTTAGAGTAATTCCCCTCACCTTACAACAGGTCTTTGTTGTTTCTCCGCTGAATACCTCGTACGCATAATTTTTGGTCCCGCAGCTACAAAATTCATTAATATATGCATTGGGACCTACATTATCTATTTCATTTTTTAACTCGCCGAAATAATCCCCAAGAGGTAATTTTAAGCCTCCAGCTCTTACTATATAAATGAGACTATCCGTATCCATATATAACACATCTTTATCTAGCTTCTCTAAATAACTGTATAATTCTAAGCGACCATGCATAGTAGTATACGCAGCCAATATTACATTAGTATTTTTTAACGGAATAATTGCATCATCCAAAATCTTGTAATTTAATAATAATGCATCTTCATCAATTGGAATTACCTGTGTTACCTCAGTATTACTGTCGGTTAATTTATCATAAAATATGGCAGGTTCTCGAATAATTTGTGTGTGCGTCATATTATCATTCTGAGCAAATTTGCCCCATAAACAATTCAGTGCTAATTTGCAAATACTTTTTCGTGCTTTGTTTTTATTACCAATTTTCCCTTTGTCTAGTTGTACTCCCTCCCTTTCATAATAATCCTTAATATATTTATTTTTCTGTTCTTCACTTTTACACCATTTAGGCCAACCATGAGCTTCTGTTTTCATTTTCATGAACAAATTTATATAATTTGTAAATAAGCCACCTTCTTTTTTAACAGGATCATATTGCACTACTTTATATTCCCATACCTCATGCATTTCTAATATTTTATAACCTTTCTCTTGGGCTTTACGTACTTCGTCCACCACCCACGTCCCAGTGAGGGCCCTCTCCGCATCACTATGCTCACAGTCCTCTGTATTTAGAGTGTCCGCGCATCTACGACACAGAGGGAACAGAAGTTTATGATTGCTGCGATACGGAAGGACGGGGTGATACAAATCCCGGGGAGGAAGTACTGTACATTTTACGATACCCTCAAATTTATCTATTGCAGGACAATCGGCACCCACATAGATTTTTGGGTGCCCTATGGGATATTTTTTCACCTTGCAACAGTAGGGGTATAACGAAATGACGTCCACGTAGTGCACCTCCTCCCCGGGGGCAGTCTTATAGTAATATTTAACAGCGGAACATCGCCCCCCATATAGAGCATCTCTAGGTTTGATAGGATCTTTTCTACATAGGGGGTGATGTGCCACCAATTCTGCAATTTGTGGATTTTTACGTAGTTCATTCTTCCATTCACACCCCCACATTTCATGAACTACGTAGCCCAAGTTTTTTAAATGATTAATTTTTCTAATGGTGTTTTCATAGCGTATTTCAAGAGTGGTATGCGGATCATTATATATAGGTTTATCACGCCCTACTTTAAAACATTTAACACATCCGTGATAGAAACAACCTTCATATTCCCATACATGGATCTGTTCATCTATACGTGCATAACCATCTACTTTTAAAACACCATTTAGAACCATTTCCTTTCCATTTGCTGCGTGCTTGATTGTAATACCTAGTCTTTCTAGTTCGTAAACCAACCATTGAATCGCTTCGATGGACTGTTGATCTGACCAACGATAACCATTATGAGGAATAATACCTATAGTCTGTTCTTTGAGAAACTTGCGTCGAAATACCAGATTACAAGCCGAGGCTATACTAATTGCTTCGACTAGTGGATTAACATCAGTTATTTGCTGGAATTCTACTACGAATTTAACACATGCCTTCCGTAGAAGGTTAACATCCATGCGACAATAACGAATTAATTCTTCTTTAAAATTAAATGGCTGATTTGAGGATTTTTCATACCATTCTATAAACTGTTTTTGTTCTTTTTCCTTCATATACTGAAAACCATAGAATTTAGGGTCGGGCATAGGCCCTTCATAACTTTGATTATCTTTCGTATTAAAATAGTGTGGGAAATAACCTTTTGTTTCTTCTATGTCAAATGCATCAGATAATTTTGATAGAGCCATCGGAAAGAAATTAATACTATCAATGAATTTTAAATATTTACAATCAATACTCATTATTTTACACCCCTTCATTATGACGCTTGGAGTCCATCGTTTCGCTGATATCATTGCACGCAGGATAAAATGTGCATCATATCCTTTTGCATTATGTGCAATGCATATAACTTTATTAATATTGGATGGTTTACTGCATAAATACTCCAGAAAATCAGTAACACACTCTTCACCATAAAAAATGTTTTCCTTTCTGTTGCAAATAGTACATGAATTACCCTCGCTATTCTCAAGACAATGATAACATACTTGCTGTGTGATTACCAAATTAGGCACATGTTCACGGAATATTTCATCTTGCCTACACTCAATGTCATATAATATCATCATCCATTTTCCTACGTTTGAATATTTTCGTGATTGCATGTAACATAAATGACGGTGGGGCATCATATTGTCACAGTTTATACAATATGTTTCCCCACACTGGTGAGGATTTCTATTTTTCTTGATAACATACGCTTTAAGACATATTTTACATACTTTTAGCTGGGAGCACAAACCTGATTTTATATGATACGCCATACATTCGTTACCGTAAAAACATCTGTTACAATTATTACAATTTAATACTTCATCTGTCTTCTTACATGGAGGATTTTTTCTACATTTATTGCATAATGCCTTACAGTGCCCTATATGCTTTTCTTTCATATTATATCTCTTATGGCATGTTTCGCAAAAGTATGAACAACTAAATGCAGCACATAGATTGGTAATAACATTATAATGATTATTTATCAGGAGTAAATTAATTTTCTTTTCTCCACCGATGCCCTCGAAAAATGTTTTCTCCCCCGTCAAATCGTCGTACACTGTAATCGTATAATCAGTTAAATATGATTGAATTAGTTTTAATTGAGGTATGCCACCACCATGCATCAAATTAACGCCAGAACTCTTACACAATAATTTAGCTTCTAAAGTCATAAAGTTCTTTTTTTGATTATAATAAGGCTTACATGCATTTTTATTCCCTTTGTTATCAATGAGCCCTTTAGCAACTACAAGGGCGTGAGCAAGGCAACTACTATCTTTATTTTTAATAACGACTATACCATTGCATTTTTTCATATATTCTTCATCAGAGGAAAAATTTTGACTTTTCCTCCCTTCGCCTATAGGTAAAGCCACATGATGAAAATCAATAACAAAACGATCTTGTTCCATAAATTTTGCATTTGACTGAATGACTCGATTCAGAGCCTCCCAGACGAAGTCTTCACCGACATTCGCTGCTTCTCGAAATGAAAACCAAAACGATCTATCTGGATTATTCTGATTCCATAATGTCAGCCCTACCTGATGGTGGGAATCTACATCCTCCATCAACATATTCAATAGTTGAGCAATTCCACTTCGCAACCAGGTAATTGGGTTTTCCCCTTCAGGGGTTCTCGCAAGTTGTGCAGTTATCATTGTACCATTCATTCGGAATTTTTTGTACTTTCTAGTTATTTTGTTAATGATTGTAATTTTACTAGAACTTTCCATTTTTTATTGCTTTATTCTATCAACTAACAATTATTTCCGCTGTTTGATGCTTTTACTGTAATTGGGGCTGTTCCCACTATAGAACACCAAGAAGTGTTTTTTCCAATAACGTTTTAGTGATATTTTCTAAAACTGAAAATAGTATTCTACCAACTAGCAATTATTTACGAAAACCTATATCTCACGTATTTCCGCTGTTTGATGCTTTTACTGTAATTTGGGCTGTTCCCACTATAGTGCACCAAGAAGTTTTTTTTCCAATAACGTATTCTTCCTAACGGTTTAGTGATGTTTTCTAAAACTGAAAATAGAGAAAAGTATTTTGACCTTTGACCTCGGTGGACATTATTTTAGGACATGTGGTACCTGATGACCAATTACTAGATTTGGAAACAGCACCTGAGTATGTGGATCCATTTTCGAGTTATTAGGTTTTAAGTATGTTGACCTTTGACCTCGGTGGACATTATTTTGGGACATGTGGTACCTGATGACCAATTACTAGATTTGGAAACAGCACCTCAATATATGGCTCTAGTTTTGAGTTATTAGGTTCTAAGTATTTTGACCTTTGACCTCGATGACCACTATTTTTGGAACTTGTAGTAGTTGATGACCAATTACTAGATTTGGAAACTGCACCTCAATATGTGGCTCAGTTTTCGTGTTATTAGGTTTTAAGTATGTTGACCTTTGACCTCGATGATCATTATTTTGGAACTTGTAGTAGTTGATGACCAGTTAATAGATTTGGAAACAGCACTTCAATATGTGTCTCAGTTGTCGAGTTATTTGGTTTTAGGTATGTTGACCTTTGACCTCGATGGTCATTATTTTGGAACTTGTAGTACCTGATGACCTATTGCTAGATTTGGAAACAGCACCTGAGTATATGGATCCATTTTCGAGTAATTAGGTTTTAAGTATGTTGACCTTTGACCTCGATGGTCATTATTTTGGAACTTGTAGTACCTGATGACCAATTACTAGATTTGGAAACACCATCTCAATAAGTGGATCCGTTTTCGAGTTATTAGGTTTTAAGTATGTTGACCTTTGACCTTGATGGTCATTATTTTGGAACTTGTAGTACCTGATGACCAATTACTAGATTTGGAAACTGCACCTCAATATGTGGCTCAGTTTTCGTGTTATTAGGTTTTAAGTATGTTGACCTTTGACCTCGATGATCAGTATTTTGGAATTTGTAGTAGTTGATGACCAGTTAATAGATTTGGAAACAGCACTTCAATATGTGTCTCAGTTGTCGAGTTATTTGGTTTTAAGTACGTTGACCTTTGACCTCGATGGTTATTATTTTGGAACTTGTGGTTGCTGGTGACCCGTTACTAAATGTGGAAACACGACCTCAATATGTGGACCCGTTTTTGAGTTATTAGGTTTTAAGTGTCATACAAAGGGCGTATCACACATAAACTATCAGACCCAGGTAAAAATAAGTATGATATTCGTACTCAGCATGTCCGAAAACCCCCATATGCCGAGTTTCATCCAAATCGGTTCAAATTGTCATAGAAAGGGCGTATGCCACATAAACTATAGGACCCAGGTAAAAATAAGTATGATATTCGTAATCAGCATGTTCGAAAACCCTATATACTGAGTTTAATCCAGATCGGTTAAAATTGTCATACAAAGGGCGTATCCCCCATAAACTATAAGACCCAGGTAAAAATAGGTATGATATTCGTAATCACCATGGTCGAAAACCCTCATATACCGAGTTTCACACAAATCGGTAAGAATTGACATAGAAAGGGCGTATCCCACATAAACTATAAAACCAAGGTAAAAATAAGTATGATATTCGTAATCAGCATGCTCGAAAACCCCCATATGCCGAGTTTCATCCAAATCGGTTAAAATTGTCATAGAAAGGGCGTATGCCACATAAACTATAGGACCCGGGTAAAAATAAGTATGATATTTGTAATCAGCATGGTCGAAAACCCCCATAAGCCGAGTTTCATCCAAATCGGTTCAAAGAGCGTATCGAATCGCTATGTTACATAGGTAATCATTGTCTTAAAATAGGGGTCGAAAAAAAAATCTTATGTAATTTCTGCTATGGTAAAATAGGGGTTGGAAAGGTAATCATAAAAGGGAATGAATACACCCCTAAAATGGAGGCTGTTGTGTTTATTATCTGCTCTGCTATGTGTTCATAGTCTCAGTGTAATTTCTGGTATGTTAAAATAGGGGTTGGAAAATAAGCCATGCTCTTTTATTAGCTGTGCTATGTATTATCTGTTCTACTGTGTTAAAATAACACCTCTGCTTTGTGTTCGTAAGGGTTGGAAAATATGCTCATAAAAGAGAACGAGTCCACCCCTAAAATGGAGGTTGTTATGTGTTATGTAGTCTTATGCTCTGCTGTGTGTTCATAGTCTCAGTGTAATTTCTGCTATGTTAAAATAAGGGTTGAAAACGAGTACACCCTTGCTATGTTACGTAGTCTTATGTTCTGCTATGTTAAAATAGTGCTATGTGTTATCAACTCTTCTATGTGTTCGTAATCGTATGTGTTATCTCCTATGTTAAAATAGGGGTTGAAAAATATGCTCATAAAAGAGAATGAATACACCCTTGAAAAAGTGTTCAGAAAAGGGTACGAATTCAATTTGCTCTGCTGTATGTTCGTTATGTTACGTAGTCTGATGTTCTGCTATGTGTTCGTAGGGGGTGGAAAAGTGATCGAGTACACCCCCTTAAAAGTGCTCATAAAAGGGAACGAGTACACCCCCTTAAAAGTGCTCATAAAAGGGAATGAATACACCCCTAACATGGAGGTCGTAAAAGATCGTGAGTTGACGGTGCGTGGGTCATAGCGTATCGTGAGACAGTGGAAAATTGAGTCCTTGCTCTCAGGAGACCATGGAAAAAAAGGCGATTTTTCAGCTACCGGGGGTCAGGTGCCCCCCACCTACTCACGTTTATTATTTATATTTTATGTCTTACCTTTGAAGAGGATCCTTTGACAATTCAGAGCAGCAGGGACATACACAGGATGCAGGCCTTTGCAATCAAGAGCTTTTGCCCCCACGAAATCACTACTTTTTTTTTTTTTTTGTAAATTATATCTAATTTTAGAGATGATGATAGCAGGGGCGGATTCAGGGAAGTGCCTTCGGGCGATCACATCCCCCAGAATAGGGAACTTTTTATACTTTTTTATTTTAAAAATAAAACATCCTAAGTATTTTCCAGCTTTGTATTATAAACTTAAATTAAAATCTAAAGTAGATAGGCCTTACTTTCTTAAGAAAGTTAATTCTGCAGAAGAGCTACTTCTCCTTTTCTAAATTTGTTTTTTTCTTTTCTTTCTTTCTTTTTTTTTGCTACCGCTCTTACCTTGATTTGACTTCGTACGACCGCCCCTCCCAAACAATCATCCTGGATCCGCCCCTGGATGATAGACATTTTAGTAAAATATGCCCTCAATCGCTGAAATAAATTCCTGTCAAGCTTTCGATCGCTGAAATAAATTTCTGTCTACGGCCCTGCAAAACAGTGACGATTTTAGGGAGTGACCAGTTAGTAATGCCTCCCTGGAGCAACGACACTTCCCCAGAAGTCATATCTCCGATAATTCAGAATGTGATTTGTGCATTATCACTTTTCACTCTCAGTGTCTTGGAACGCACCAAAAAGGAACTGTTCTGAAGTATTTACTGGTTCTCCCTATGACCCCATTTCAATATGGCCAACCTTGGACATATACACATCTGAAATGTCACCTTTTATGTCAGTGATCCCGAGAATTATCCATTCGACACAAATATAGGATATTTTCGATTCTTTATTCCTGTCACCCTCCCATTGTCAACTCGAAGCCAGCCAAGGCTTATTTTGGACTTACGCAGCATCCACAGTGTCACGTTTCATCTTTGCATATGAATTCGACACTAATTTCGTTCGTATTTGACTACTTTTACATGTCACCTTCACCTCTTGGTAGGGATTTTTTCAGTATCTCGCCCCCACAACTATGGAGAAATTTCAACCAACTAAGTATAATTATAAATTATCATCTGAAACACAACAGTACGGGTGATCTTTTTCCCAGAGGAATTCGTTAACTACTGTTTCAATATCAATGTATTGGCTTTTTTTCCTCTGCATGCTGGAGATTGCCAAAGAGCTAAACTTCATTCTGTACTATTATGCTATGAATATAGTGGTTTAATTTACTGAATACTCGTTTAGATGATGCTCTCGTCACAGGAAAAGTGAGATACAGTTATAAAAGAAAAACGAAACGAAATATTTAAGTTTTACGTCCCACGTTATGCCGACTACGCTAATGGAGACAGTCATGGTGAGAAACGAATGAAATCGTTTAATGAAGAAAGTGGGAGGAAACTGGAGAAACCCGAGAAAACTCATGCACACGGTGTTTGTCCATAATAAAATTCATTCAGCGTGAGCTGGGATCTAACCAATAACTCCATGCACCATAGGTAAAGTTATAAAAGAATAGGCGTCTAAACAAATACGGAACACTACTATCAATGAGAGTTGTATAAGATTAGAATTTTATTTATTTCATTCTAAGTTGAAATTTCAATCAATCTTGATCTTCATTACTGTTCGAAATCCGGACCAACCAGTATTCCCTACTAAGGTAAAGATTAATTGATCGCCAACAGAAATCCAAAATCCTCTGTGTAAGCCCACGTTCCATTATTCCATATACACAATTAAGAGTCCAGCGTAACCTACCAGTTAATAAGTTTTCTTCTTCTTATTATTATTATTTTTAACACCTCATAAATATAGGCCCCTAATTGAACCACTGATTGGAAAAAGGGAATAAGTACATAAAAATATTTTTTCCACTTTTAAGCTTTTCTCACCAGTTGCAGTGCTACAATACAAGATACTTCTTCTTGTCTTAGAGTTTGTCAGTTCTTTTGCTACAATTAATCAGTTAAACTCGTGTTGAAACAAATACAAATACGCCTCGGGAAGGTTTTTTTAGCGTTTCTGAAAACTTAGGTCTGATGTACTTATTCCCTTTTGCTGGAAATAGTTCCTGCAAGGACGTGATAAATCTTTTCGGTAGACTTCACAGTCCATAGCTCCTTCGCAACTTCCTTTTCATCTAAGGCTAAGTAGTTACATTTTAGACATTGAGGAAAAAGTGTGGAATTAATTAAAACCCTTCAAAGTGGAGTTACGAATCTTCAATGGGCCCCATTTTGCTGTTGGCCTCGCTCAACGCACTCCCTTAACTGTTCAGGGTGCACGATGGAGTTTCTCTCTTTTAGGAATACTTTCTAAGACAGTACTAGTTTTTTTTACAGCTGTTTGAATTGAGTTGTATTTGCTAGAACTGTCGGTTAAAGGAAACAAAAGATCCTATACTCAAACACAAATCATCTCTCTAGAAGCTCTAATGGAAAACGAAACGAATCGTCGTAAACATGTTACGTTCTTGAAGAGGAAAACAGCAAAACATTGATTGCACAAACGTATAATGGTATCATTTGCTTGCAAATTTAAAACTTATAGAAGTTGATGGCTTGTTAGGTGAGGGGTTAGTGAACAGGATGTTTATACTGGTGGTCCAGGGTTCGAATCTCGTCCGTTCTTCTTATGTTTTGTTTTTTAAGCTACACTGAGTTTGTTCATTCCAATTCTTTAAGCTTGAATTAAATCTAATACCAGTTAGTGAATTAAAAGTAGCTAACATTATTTTCAAATACGAGACGTTATTACATGCTTGTCAGTAGCTCACAATACTCAACTTTGATATAAACTCTTGCAGCCTTCATTTAACACATTTCTTGACGTGTTTTGTTACAAAACTCATGAATCGTGGCGAACAAAATTGCTTTACCAGATAATGGTGACTGCTTTGAAACCAAATGACAAGTATGAGAATTAAACGTATCATATCTGTAGTTTGGTGTGGAGAAGAAACCAAATAGCGAACGAAAGGTTTGAGAACAACCACGTTATTAATATAAACTATGCCAAAGATTATTGACTTATATGATTAAAAAAATCGAAAGAAATTTTGAAAGAACGAAAAATTCTAACTTAGAATTTTGTAACTGGAGGCAAGGAAATCTAATTTAAACATACTAAAACATACCATTTAGCGCATATAGAGCGTGGATCTGTGCTCAAGGCGCTAGCTAATAATCTGGAGGTTCTCAAGTCGGAACCATGTGTGAATATTTTGTTTAAATTTAGAATTTTTGGTGATCATTAGTCGGCGATGACACATGTTTAATTGTCTTAAGGTATTTGAATATTTTGATCTTTCAATATTTGAATGATCAAATCTTCAATAATAATAATAATAATAATAATAATAATAATAATAATAATAATAATGATAATAATAATAATAATAATGATAATGTTATTATTATTATTATTATTAATATTATTATTATTAGCAAAGTAATTCAATAACACGTTAATATCTTTAATTATTTTTCGATAACTACTCGAACTTAAGACGTCCTTGAATCTAAGTCGCACCCCGATTTCGCTGGGCTAAATTAAAGAAAAATAGTAATATGTTATGGTTTTACTATTACTAAAGCACTCTTTGATATTGGTCATTTTCGATGATTTTATGTATCCCTCTCCCCTCTCCCCTCTCCATGTTGGGGGCACGGTATGACAAAAATTATCCCAGGCCCGAATGTCATGTACGTTGAAAATTTGATCGAAATCTGTTGGGTGGTTCAAGAGTTGTTCTATTTATTTTTAGATATTAATCTCCCCTTCTCTTATCCTCTCCTATGTTCTACCGTCAAAGTGAAAATATTAAAACAAAAGTTTCTAGGCCCGAACGTCGTCTATGTTGAATATTAGATCGAGATCGGTCAGGTGGTTCAAGAGTTGTTAAGTTTTACTCATTTTTATAGATATCTCCCCTCCCCTCCTCCTACCCTACGTTCTACCATCAAAGGGATATGATAAAAACCACCCCAGGTCCGAACCTCATCTATGTTGATAATTTGATTAAGATCAGTTCGGTGGTTTAAGCGTGATGAAGTCACCAAGACAGCATTTTTATTGTTATTTTTTTACATAATCTCCCCTTCCCCTCCCCTACATTGTGCCGTCAAGGCAAGAAATGAAAACATCCCAGGTCCGAACCTTATCTATATTGAATGTTTGATTGATTGGGATCAGTCGGATTGTTCAAGAGTTATTAAGTTTTATTCATTTTCATATATTTACCCTCCCCTCCTCTTCCGCAAGTTCTAATATCAAAATGAAATAACGAAAAGCTTCCCAGGTTCGAATTTCATTTATGTTCAAAATGTGCTTCAGAACGATCGGGTAGTTCAAGAGTTATTCACCACCGAACATTGTCACTTTTATTTTTATATTTATAGCTCTTATGTATCTTCCCCCTCCTCTCCATCCTCTACGTTATTCCGTCAAAGTGAAATGGTAAAACCCATCCCCCGCGTTAATCGAGACGGGGACATATAGCCCCATTGCTGACGTCCCCATTAATCCCCCTACTCATACCCTTTAGTGTGTTTAAGTTATTTTTTTTGTCTTCAGTTGCAAATTTCTAAGTTATTTTTCTTTGTTTCAAAATTCTCGCATTTCTTGTATGATAATACAAGTTAATAATCTTTGACTTGTTTTATATTAATAATCTGAGTTGTTCTTAAACCTTTAGTTTCCACTTTTGTTTTGTCTCTACACCAAACTACAGATATGACAAATTTAATTCTCATACTTTATATTTGATTTCAAAGCGGTCGCCATGAACTGCTTAAAAGCACTTTTTCCGTCACGAAACACCCAGCAGAGGGCGTACGATATCGTCTACAGCAATGAGAGGAAACTCCGCCTTGTTACGTGACGTCACATGAAGCACGTTCCGTTCAAACACCTAAGCAAAGCTATCATTTTGCTTCTGGTGTGAAAATGGCTCACTACGAAGCTTCTGTTAAAAGCAGCGTGATTGCTTTAATTGAGCATGCGGGCATGAACTATAGCGAGGCAGGCGCGAGATATGGCGTAAACCGTGCTACAGCACGGAGGTGGTGGAGGAGATATGAGAAAACAGGAGATGTAAAACGTAAAAGAGGAAGTGGGCGACAAAGAGTTTCCTCTGCCGAAGAAGACCAGAGTGTAATTGCCCAATGCCATGAGCACCCTTTCATGTCTGCCCGACAGTTACGAGAGGAAACCAATTTCCCAGGCGATGTTACGGCTGTCCGTCGTAGACTCAAATTCTTTGGTTTGAGATCATACAGGGCAGCTGTTAAGGAGCTACTAACAGAAGACCACATGGTTGACCGTCTGGCGTTTGTACAGTAAAATATTGCATGTGTGTGGGACGAGGTCGTTTTCACAGACGAAAAAATATTTTCCAGTGCAAACTTCGGGCCGAAGCGTGTTTACCGCCCACTGGAAAAAGGTATGCCTCTGAATACGTTTCCCGTTCTGGTCGAATGGGACATGTAAGTGTCCACTGTTGGGCATGGATATGCAAGGCTGCAAATTTCGGAGGAATCTACAGGATTCCTGGTCGCCTAAACGCCCACAAGTATGTGGAACATCTGGATGAAACGCTTCCGGAAATAAAGCTCATGTAGGTGACGGCATATTATATTTGCAACAGGACAATAGCTCGATACATAATTCAAATGTGGTTCAGACATGGTTGCAGAGGCAACCTGATGTCGAAATAGTTGACTGGGTTCCTCATGGAGCAGATCTGAACCCTATTGAAAATATGTGGGCATCTGTTGCAAGAACATTGCGGGAAACCTGGTCGAACAATCCTCCGCGAACATCTAATGTTCTTTGGGAGCGTGTTGAAGATGCGTGGCCGATCTGTTGCACCCAACGCTATATCTCTCGCCTGGTGGATTCAATGCCACGGCGTATGGCAGCTGTAATCGAGTCCCAAGGGGACTATACACACTATTAATAAATGCTCGTCCACAACACTATCAGCCCTCTAGAGGGCTACCTAATTCGACCCACTTATTAACAAAATTTTATGAAATACATTACGCGACACCAGTGAATGTAAGTGTCTCAGTATGTTCTGCATTAATAAAGAGGCTAACGTGCGAAACATGGTGGCCGAGTGGTATTATGCATGCTATGTAAACCAAAACCACCTGTAACAGTGGTTCGAATCTAGTGAAGAAGACCCCTACTTTTTATCACCAGGGATATTTGCAATACGCCTTCTGCTATGTCCGCCTTCGTACGGTCTATTATATGACACATAATGTGGACCGCCATAAGTTTTTACTTAGTAAACAATTTATAAATATATGAACAAATACCTAGGTATATTAGAGTAACAATGGAATATAGTACTTTCGTCCGACTGACGTCGCTGTGCAAATGTTCATTGTATTACACCGGAAGATGAATTAAATAAAGACTGGAAAATTTGATATAAAAATTGATACGTAATAAGTTAAAGACAAAATATGTAATTATAATATCATATTTGAAACTAATTTCGACTACAATTAATTCTCTACCTGCTTTCATAAATAATCCAAACCAAACTTCGAGGTTTGGAATGCACAAACTAAGTGTAGCTAAGAGAAAAAAGTAACAGGAAGAGCAGAGATTCGAACCCACGACCACCAGCGTAAGAATTCCTTTTACTAACCCTTCATCTATCAAACCATGATGTGAACATGACTTTTGTAAGTTATAAATTTGTATCCAAGAAACACCATTAAGCGTATGTGCAACTACTGCTTTGCTCTTTTTTCTTCAAAAGCGTAACATGTTTAGGACGATTCGTTTCGTTTTCTATTAGAGTTTCGAAAGAGATTATTTGTGTTTGAGTGTAGGATCTTTAGTTTCCTTTAACCGACACTTCTAGCAAATACAACTTAATTCACACAACAGTTAAAAAAAAGCTCGTACTGCCTTCGAAAGTATTCCTAAAAGCAGAAGCTGCATCATGCATCCTGAACAGTGACGTAACTAACGGCAGTGCGTTGAGGCAGCCCAGAGTAAAACGGGGCCCATGGAAAAATCGTAATTCCATTATTTTTCCTCGATGTCCAAAATGAGACTACCTTAGCCTTACATGAAAAAGAAGCTGTGGAGGGGACTGCGAAGTCTACTGAAAAGATTTATCACGTCCTTGCAGCAACAACTTTAAGTTTTCGAACAGTAATGAAGAACAAGATTGATTGAAATTTTATCTTAGAATGAAATAACTAAAAATCTAATCTTATATAACTCTCATTGATAGTAGTGTTCCGTATTTGTTTAGACGCCTATTCTTTTATATCTTTACCTATGGTGCATGGGGTCCTCGGTTCGATACCAGCTCACGCCGAATGAACTTTATTATAGACAAACACCGTGTACATGAGTGCCCTCGGGTTGTTCCCGTTTCCTCTCACATTTTACATTAAACAATTTCATTTATTTCTCACCATTACTCCCTCCATTAGCATAGTCAGCATAATCGTGGGACGTAAAAATTAGATATTTCATTTCATTTTTCTTTTATAACTGTATATCACTTTTCCTGTGACGAGAGCATCATCTAAACGAGTATTCAGTAAATTAAACCACTATATTCATAGCATAATAGTACAGAATGAAGTTTAGCTCTTTGGCAATCTCCAGCATGCAGAGGAAAAAAAGCCAATACATTGATATTGAAACAGTAGTTAACGAATTCCTCTGGGAAAAAGATCACCCGTACTGTTGTGTTTCAGATGATAATTTATAATTATACTTAGTTGGTTGAAATTTCTCCATAGTTGTGGGGGCGAGATACTGAAAAAATCCCTACCAAGAGGTGAAGGTGACATGTAAAAGTAGTCAAATACGAACGAAATTAGTGTCGAATTCATATGCAAAGATGAAACGTGACACTGTGGATGCTGCGTAAGTCCAAAATAAGCCTTGGCTGGCTTCGAGTTGACAATGGGAGGGTGACAGGAATAAAGAATCGAAAATATCCTATATTTGTGTCGAATGGATAGTTCTCGGGATCACTGACATAAAAGGTGACATTTCAGATGTGTATATGTCCAAGGTTGGCCATATTGAAATGGGGTCATAGGGAGAACCAGTAAATACTTCAGAACAGTTCCTTTTTGGTGCGTTTCAAGACACTGAGAGTGAAAAGTGATAATGCACATATCACATTCTGAATTATCGGAGATATGACTTCTGGGGAAGTGTCGTTGCTCCAGGGAGGCATTACTAACTGGTCACTCCCTAAAATCGTCACTGTTTTGCAGGGCCGTAGACAGAAATTTATTTCAGCGATCGAAAGCTTGACAGGAATTTATTTCAGCGATTGAGGGCGTATTTTACTAAAATGTCTATCATCCAGGGGCGGATCCAGGATGATTGTTTGGGAGGGGCGGTCGTTCGAAGTCAAATCAAGGTAAGAGCGGTAGCAAAAAAAAAGAAAGAAAGAAAAGAAAAAAACAAATTTAGAAAAGGAGAAGTAGCTCTTCTGCAGAATTAACTTTCTTAAGAAAGTAAGGCCTATCTACTTTAGATTTTAATTTAAGTTTATAATACAAAGCTGGAAAATACTTAGGATATGTTTTATTTTTAAAATAAAAAAGTATAAAAAGTTCCCTATTCTGGGGGATGTGATCGCCCGAACGCACACCCCTGAATCCGCCCCTGCTATCATCATCTCTAAAATTAGATATAATTTACAAAAAAAAAAAAAAAAGTAGTGATTTCGTGGGGGCAAAAGCTCTTGATTGCAAAGGCCTGCATCCTGTGTATGTCCCTGCTGCTCTGAATTGTCAAAAGCTCCTCTTCAAAGGTAAGACATAAAATATAAATAATGAACGTGTAACATAGAATACAATATAAATAGAAAATATGTTATAATTAACAAATAGAAAATAATTATAAAATAAAGTTGAAGGACAATTAAAAGAACAATAAAACTTGAAAGTAAAATATACTTTTAAAACAATTTTGCATTTATGCAGGGCTACAAACAGTGAGGAGTGCCATGTAAATTTAGTAACTAATATAATATTGGAAAATTATTTCGAATTAAACTAGCTGTGACTACATTACTTCAAAATTGAACTTGTGGAATATACAGTATGAGCGTAGCTCAAATAAAATAATCAATAAGAATGGTCTTGATTGGAAGCTCGGACCATCCACGTAGGAGTAACTTACATTAACCATTTACCTAATAGACAATGACGCACAGGGCTTGGCACTACTTTATCAGATGGTTCTATCAAATGTAACTTAATTAAAACAATAGTAGCAAATTTTAAAGCTTTAAAAAGTTTCCTAAGCAAGAGGAAGTTCATTTTGCACATTGTAACTAAGTTACAAGAGGTTTACGTCCTATCTGAACGGCGCGTCCACCGAGTCAACTTTTGGAATATCCCCTTAAGGTAGCTTTCAACGCAGCTAAGGGAAACGTATGTGAACCAGTAATAGAATTCTCCGTAGCAGAATGGATAAAGTCGTGGTTCGAAACCCGACGCCGAAATCAGATTTTTTAAAATCTTAATTCCCCAGTTCTGAAGACCTTTCTCTCCTTTTGTAATCATCTGATGATCTGAAAAGAGTTCTCCACATTAGTTCGACAACTGCCTAATGTGATCCTCGCAGTTCGAAAACTTCCCTTCATATCTTTCACAAAATCAGAATTTTGTCATAATACGAGTGCTGTCCGATCATTTTTCCCCAATTCTAAATCTGTGTATACAAATCATCCCTCTCTGTCTCCATACTTGAATCCCTCTCTCTCTCTCTCTCTCTCTCTCTCCCAATGTCACCCAGGAAGTCATCTGGCTTGAGATCAAACCTTCGACTCTTGAAACGAAATGTAAGCTCTTTAGCAATGTGCTATCGAACTCTATAGGTTTGTTGTTAAAACCGGTGTTTTTAGACTTTATTCGGGGGGGAGGGGAGGAAGAGATTCTCCGGCGGCATAAGATTTTCACTTTTTATTAGTGTATTACTATACATTTGATCAAAAAATACGTATTTATGAAGCTCAAGAAAGGGGGAATTACACCCTCCTGTCCTGCCCAAATGACGCCCCTGAAACATTTGCTTGCACTTACTGAAAAGAAATTAAATGAATCATTGAATAAAACTCGTTTCTGTCCGTAGATATTTTAGAGCTCTTGGCAATTTCCATAGATTTCTTAGGGAGCATCTTACTAGCTTGCAGTCTTTAAAGAAAGAAAAGAATGAAACTAAAGATATTTATGAAGCTCTGGGAAGATTGTGTGACTTTCCTTTAATTTAGGCTCTTAAAAATATTTCAGAACAAACGAATGGAAAAGACTGTTTTAAAGCTATAACGTTTCAGTCAAGCGTTCGGGCCACCGCGGCCAATCCATCGGTTAGGGAATTTCTCGTCAAGGAACCCTCACCTTGATTGCATAGTGAGGGGGTGCCCCGTCCTGTTGGAACACGATGTCGTTCTGGATTCCACGTGCCTCCAGTCCCGGAATGAGGTATTTCTGCAACATATCCAGGTACGAATCTCCATTCACGGTCTTCTCTTCAAAAAATAACGGTCCAATCAGATGATCATAGGACACAGCGCACCAAACGTTCACTTTACTGCTATCTCTCTCATGTGTCTCAAATTCCTTTGGGTTTTCCGTGCCCCAAACGCGACAGTTGTATCGGTTAACCTTCCCGGAAACATGGAAGGTTGCCTCATCTGAGAACATGATGGCTGAAAGGAGAACGTCGCCATGTTAAAACTGCTTGAGCATGGCGTGACAGAAGTTGAACCGGATGTCCAAATTTCATCATGCAGATCCTGGACTATCTTGATTTTGTAACCTTTGGCCTTGATCGTCTTCTTGGCTATCTTAAACACAGTTGTCTGTGGAATTCCGAGTTCCATGGACCGTCTAGGAATCGACTTCTGTGGGCTGTTGATGGTGCTTTCCCTTACCCTGCTCATGTTGCAGGCGATGTTGGCGGCCTCCCACTTCGAGGACGGTCCAGGACGCTTCCTGTCTCCAAGAACTTAGCATGCCACTTTCGGATTGCACTCTCAGTCGGTGCCGGCTTTTTGAACTCTTTGGTAAACTTGAGACACACCAGAATTGGTGATTTTAGCTCTGCGTACCACAGAACACATTGCCCTTTCTCTTTCACCGACGCCATCTTTGATACGGTAAAAAAATAGTCTTCTCAGAGGAGTTTTTCATTCATTTATTTATTTCTTTAAAAGACACACACACCAATACAGCTTACAACTTACTTTTAACAGTCAACATTGAAACAACAATGCAAACAACAATGGACGGAATTCGGTAAAAAAAACTGACCCTTGCCCTCCCTCTCTCTCTCTCAACGTGTTCAGAGTTGCCGCTTATCTAACAGTGTTGCCAACTAAAAATTTAATCATTCCGCTACTTGCACTTTATTTGATTTCATTATGAGCATTTTATGAAAATTATAAGCAAATTAAATCCGTCCAGACTTTATGAAAACCCTGTATATGGCATAACTGCTGCATGGATGTTTAAGTAGTACCAATATAAGTCGCTAACAAACATACATTCTATTTCACATTTTGCCAAAAGTGAGGAAGCCATGTCTATTATGATGTCTTTGATGTGTGGATACTTCCAGCCCTATGGGAAGGCATTAATAGGTCTCTCAAGGTAAATATAAGCAAAACATCCTGCAAAAACAGCAGCAGAGACAGTGTTGTGGTTGGAGCACGCGACCTGACAACTGCGATGGTGGAAGATAGCTTTGACTTGAATGTTTACATCGAGAAAGCCAATGCCCCGTCCTTGAGAAGCAAACGTAACTAGGAAGAAGCCACACGTAATAATTTTCCGTGCCAAATGAAAAAGAACGCATAACTATGTAAGAAGCCGGCAATATTGTGGGGGAGGGGATAAAGCTAGGCGAGATGCAAGAGTACGCTGTACCCGGTCTGTTAAAGAGACAACATTCTGCCTAATAAACTAAAATGACCATGTTTATGAAAATAAATAATATTTCTAATTTTTGCAGCAACATGGGCCAAGTTAGTAGTAATAGTACGTGTTGTATTAGGAAACCATTCTATTCCAAGTATTTTAAGAGAATCGACAACTGCAAAATAAGCCCCATACGCTTGTGTACGCACAATTGTCATTTAGAAACATAATATTCGTTTTACTGCCATTTAAGTTTGCACCAGATATCGTTTGATACTTAGTAAATGCAGTATATGTTGAGTCTCTACATGGCTGTTCACGAAGTAATGAGTGTCATCAATATAGCCTTGCGCAACAATTTTAGTATTATATACAGGGATCCTGGTAAAAGAGATTGAACAAAAAATAACAAAAGAGCCAGTGATAAACTAAGTAAAATGCTTCACATGATATTACCCTGAATGATTCTGTTACTAAAACGAATCGCTACATTTAAGCCACCATTGATCTTCAGATTAGTCGTTCTCTGGGAATAGACACCTTTATACATAGAAATAAATTTGTCACCAAAGCCAAAGCGAGTTAGCACATTAAACAAATAGCGATGTTGAATTCTATTAAAAGCCTTAGAGTAGTCCGTTGAAAGAATAGCTTCTGTATGATCAGTTTTAGACTCATGCTATAAAATCTCGAATATTGGAAAGTGCTTCATATATACGGCGGGTCTATCTATGGCCATATTGGCAGGGGCTTAATACTTTTTCAATATAAGTTTTCATATGCAGATTGAGACAACCGGTCAAAATTTTGAGGTCAGTACACAGTAAGCTAAGAGGTTGAAGGACATCTACGTCATGGGCGTTTCCATTTTTGGGAACAAACACAGTGATACCCGCTCCTAATGAGGTGCCTAAAATGCAACTATCACGGTACTAGTTAAAAAGATCAGTAAGAAAGGCAGCAAGGATGTCAATAAAAGTTACATTGAATTTCACTGGTAAGGAGTCGACACCTGTAGATTTGCCTCGTTTACCAAGTTTAATGGATGTTGTGAACTTTTCTATCTTGAAGAGCTGGCTAAGACGCTCCCTGTTACCAGTGGTTAAGGTAACTGGTATGTGAGGAAAAAGAGTGTCATCACTGACGAACAAAGAAGGCTTTGCATAGAAATGTTTAAAATTATCTATAAGATATGCAGTAACATGAAGTCCCTCATATAAATGTCCATCAGGTACTTTAAGGTGCGAAATCAGTTGTTGTTTACCTCTACTGCATTCTCGGTGTATATGGACAGTACTAACAGATTCTGTGGGGTCGGTTGAAGCGATCTTGCTACGAACAAAATGGCCATGCATACGTCGGCGATGGATAGAGAGAAGAAAAACCTTGATTTGATGTATTTGAGGTCAAACAGGTTGTTCTTGAGCCTGCGCCTTCACGTAGTCCTGTAAAAGCTTAGAATAATATGCATAAGGTTCACGGAGGCTTTATGACGGTGAATACTGTATTGTTTACTAACAAATCGAAGCACACGTTTCTCCCAAAAGTTCATAAGAGTACCTTTATAGCTGCCTTTCTCCTCCATTAAGGATGCCCACTCAGCACAAATGACAGATCGGTAGTCCGCTTCGGCGAGTATCGACGTATTAAAATACCACAGAGAATTGGTTCTAAGGAATTTAGTTACGGGTAAATTGATAATCATAACGCCACAATAATGATCACTAAAATCACAGGTTTAATTCTGATGTCCTTGACGTAAATCAATAAAGTACGCCTGACATAAATTTGGTCAAGTTTCGAAAATGAATGCGGTGTCCAAAAAGTATGACTCGGAACGGTGGGAAAATAGAAATGCCACACATCGACGAGGTCATATGTTTCAATCACTTAGTGGAGGGAAGGGAGAAGGGATAATAAGACTGGGCATCTATCTGTAAAATTACTGCGTTGAAGTCTCCAGCAAGGATACACGGGTTGTATCCATTGTATAACACCTCTATGAAAGCTGTTTCTAAGAAATTTTTCCGTGCCTTAGTTTGAGAGGTCCCAGAAGGCGTATAAGTGTTACATAATCATATATATTCCGTAGTTGGTCCACAGTAAGTCTATCAATTAGAGGAATAGGATGTTCAATAAAATTTGTATCACTTCTATAGAGAATCGCAGTTACTAAGAATTGGGAATTAGAGCACCAGGATTGATTTAATAGGTGGGGAAATTCAGATAAAACCACTTCTTGTGTGAACAGTATATCAATCTTTGCTTTACGTATGAAATCACTCAAAGCATGTGCTTAAGCAAGGAAGTTAAACCGTTTAAATTTAGTGTGGCAATAAGAAAACTATACATTTGGAACCAACAAAGGAGAAAATTGAAAAGAGAAAAAGAAGGGGACATTACAAAGAGAACAGAAATTACGAAGGATTCGATGCAGTGTCAGTCCCTTTTCTAGGGCGAGATTTTTAACAGGTACGGGTTAACTGGTCAATATAACTATCATAAGACTATTAATTTCAAAGAAAAATCACTGCCCCACTTGCGGTTTTCTTTTCCTTGAGCCGGGTTTGGGGCAAAAACACATTTTCACTTCCACTAACGTTACTGGCGATAAAACAACCACATTTCTGAGCAAAGCGCTTGCACTAGAAGGTGACGCGGTGACACTAGGTGGGGCACCAGAAGGGGACATTTATTTGATAGTTGTCACCGCAGATTGGCGATGCACGGAAGTAACTTCATCGCTGTTGAGTAAACATTGGTTGGAGAGAGAACATAAGCCTGTATCAGGTTCCATTGACGGAGTAACTATATGGTCATCACTAATGGGAAGTACCTCTTCAATATTCACTGTGCTGTGGGCAGAACAAGAATATCAGAAGTCGCAGGAGAAGTTTGCAGTATGGGATCACAAGGAGGAAGCGATGGGATGGCAGGGGATTTGACAGCAGAATGTCACGAGGCGAATTCAAAACAGGGAAGGTTTTGCAATTAAGTAATTCTAGAGCAGGTCTAGCTGCCGGAAGATTGACAGGAGCAGGGCGTGACAAAATATAAGGTCTGATAACGGTACTAGAGGATATGACAAGGGTACTAGAGCGACGCTTATCACAATCTTGGAAAAAATTTAGAGGACTATCACAGAAACTGCATGTCTTAATTTGATCATTATAAATGACTCATAATTTTAAACCTGCGATGGTCACATATTACGGTGTGGAATGCTTGAGGTTCATTCGTATCGACTTCCTGCCGGTACGAGTTCTATAAATGTGACCTGCATCATAGTATTCTTCTTGTTTTGCACCTTGCCGTCCTGGGAAAGCACACTGATGACACTGTTCGACAAAATTCAACTTCAATTTTTTTTTCATGAAAGCAAGTGTTCTTTCTAGTTTTCGACCTGCTGAAAACGAATCTGATCTTAATTTTGGTCCTGCACCCTCAGATTTTGAAATAATATCAGTTATAGTAGATTTTGGTTAAAATTTTAAGGAAATCGCAGAAGGGTAGGTTTGAAGCCTCTCTGCTCCCTTCCTAACTATCCCAGAATAACAAATAATACCTCATTGGAAAGGGCATGGAACACACATTCCAACGATAAACATTTATTACCCATCGAGCTCAATGTGTAGTAGTAGAAGAAGAAAAATATTGAAAGCTTACTTGACTTCCCTTAATTCTTTAGAGTCTCTATATCTCAGCATTATAGAAGGAACTCCGTGTTTATACTGGAGGCTGATAAGTAGATTGTAAACGATACGAAGGGAGATATGAAAATTCGTACTGCATCTGTGGAAGTGGCGGTATCTAACCAGACACCTAAGAACTATTAGTAACACTCTATGGCATTCCTTGTAAAATGAAGGAATTCTGAATATAGTCATTTATTTCCTGCTGTTCTTCCTTAATATGTTACTTTTACATCGTTTTTTCTATCTATACTGTTCAATCATTTAATCAATTTACTATTACAATGAGCAGGTTTTCAAAAGCTACATTTATGTACTTTGATCTAAGATCATCTTCAACATACAAAATGGTACGTTATACAGTAGCAATGAGAAAATATATTGCTGCTAATCTAGCTTTCCTACTGACATATATTT
Source organism: Thermobia domestica (assembly GCF_964235325.1). Lineage (NCBI taxonomy): Eukaryota > Metazoa > Arthropoda > Insecta > Zygentoma > Lepismatidae > Thermobia > Thermobia domestica. Next base: position 185,012,829 of record NC_137456.1, read on the forward strand.
GTAAGAGTGTCTAGTAGAATGTTCAGCCATGCATAATGCGTTTCCTACTGTTATGGTTATATTTATAAAGGTAGAAATTATATATTTTTTCATATTCTTATAAGATCTTTTCTCGTTTTTATAATTTAGGGCCAATGAAAGCTATGTCCGTCAGGCATGTTGCTAAAATTCATTTGAGCTTGCTGATACGCTCGTCACTTCGCTTTTTTATGTGGGTATACGTTGCACATCCACTAAAGCAAGTCATTATATGTGCGTTCAGTTGGTTCCAATGAGATTTAGTCGCGATTGGAACGTTTCATCTACTATCTGTGCTGCCCAGTATGAAAGGAAGCAATAGTAGACTGGCAAATTTTGACCCACCATATTTAGCTAAGAAAATTGTATGATAACAGTTTCAATTGCAGCAAGGAAGTCAATTCTCAGTTACGAACTACCTTTTTCTTTCTCGTCGTTAAGAACCAGGTTCTGTAGTAACTTAAGTTGGCCCCTTATTAAATTTAATACTAAGGATATACATTATCTTGTAATTTTGATTGACAAGTACCTTTTTCTGGCTATAAACTCACATTTTCCTGTTTATTTCCAGAACTGGAACATATTTCTCTACAGGTAAGATGTGTTTCCTCTTTCTGCAATAGTATATATATTTGCTCTAGTCTATTCTCTTTATAACTAACAGAAGTTTAGGATCCAAAGAGTATGGTCTATTATAAAATTTCGTTAAAAAATTCGTTAATATTTCCAAGATAGAGGCACCAACATTGACATCTTTTTGGCATTGCAGTACTTTAACGCTTTTACACATTTCTATTACAATGGGTCACTACAATTTGGTAACGAAGTTAACCTTTTCTTACCCGAAAACTTACGATCTACGACGGGGGCTGGAAAATTCATGAAATCACCAAGAAAAAATAAAAATTGAAACATATCATTGTAGTTATTAGAAGGGTCATATATTGTGATCCTCTCATTCCGTATATGATCATTTTATCATTGTTATTTCCTTTATTACAGGTTCTAAAGAAGATGTGGCGGAGGATCTAAGGAAATTCGAGAAAATTGAGCTTCGCAATGTCATTAATGTATTTTGTGCTGCAAGACAAATCCCCTATGGAAATTCATAAAACTTTGCAGGATACTTTGGGGGAACACGCTTCTGGATATACACAGTAGCGAAATGGGTAAGTCGTTTAAGACTGGTCATCGTGAGACTGAAAATGAGCCTCGCTCAGGCAGACCTTCAAGTGCAGTAACCACGGAAAACATCTACAAATTGTATGACCTGATCATGGAGGATAGACACGTATCGATCAAAAACATTGCTGCATGTGTGGGGATATTGCATGAGCGTTTGGGTGTCATAATAGCAGAATATTTGGACATGTGGAAGGGGAGTGCCAAATGGACCCCAAAATATTTGAATGCTTAACAGAAGAGAACATGGGTGCAGATGTGACAGAAAACTTTGTAAAAGTTTCAAAATCTTGGTGAGTTCTTGCTCAGTCTGGTGATAGAAGATGAAATGTGGCTGCACTACTATGATCCAGAAACTAAACAGTAATCCGTGGAGTAGCGCCACAGTGGATCTCCTCTACCGAAGAAGTTCCAAAGTCAAAGATCAGTTGGGAAGGTGCTTGCATCGGTGTTTTGGGATAAAGACGGTGTCATTCTTATCAAATATCTTAAAAAGGGTGAAACCATCAATGCTGTGAATTATTCCAACTAATTGATTGGGCTGAAGGAGACTCCGAAGAAAGAAACGTCGGGGGAAAGTGAGTAATGGTGTTCAGGTTCTCCAGAACAACGCACCCTCCCACAAGGCTTCTCAAACCATGTAATTACTGGTGGATCTGGGCTTCACCCACCCTACTCCCCTGATCTGGTCCCTTCCGACTATCACTTCTTCCCACATCTCAAGGGCAAACATTTTCCATCAGATGAGGCACTCATTGTGGAGGTGGAGGGCTGGTTTGCACAGCAGGACAAGAACTTCTATTTGCAAGGATTAGAAATGTTGCAATATCATTGTGAAAAGTGTATTGAGCTTCGGGGCGAATACGTTGAATTGTGCATTAAAATGGTTCTTCCAGGTAACTTTCTTTTCGGTGATTTCATGAATTTTCCAGCCTCGCCTCGTATATCCCTTTAAGTGATAAAATTCCCTGTAATTTCCAACACAAATATCTCGTTGTATTTTGCTTTGTTACTGTCATAATATGATGTTATAACCTGTCACTTTGCAGGGTAAATGCTGAAAAAAGTAGGGTGTTTCTTTTATTAAGTAAGCACTATTCATTCAGGTGTGCGTCTTATATTATTATTCGTAATGAAATAGTGGTTACTTAATTAACAACCTTTAATGATATTTTCGTTTATGAAATTTACTAAAGATATTTCTTGTAAACCTGTTTTCCTTCTATCTAGTAACATAGATATAATTGAATTCAGAAAAAACATTTTTAAGAAAATGTTTTAATTTGGCTTATAGTCATTTCACAACCTACACAAACATTTCTTTAATTAGTTATGAATAAAAGCAGTCTCTTCAAAGCGCATATAATGAAGTAACTAAGAAATGAGAATGGGGAACAACAAGAAGAGGAAAAATAAGAACAAGAATAAAGAGAAAGTGATTTAGAGGGACAAAGGTCACAAGATTTATCTCCTATTCCAATTAAATTTTGGGTGGAAGTAAGGAAATTTTAGAGTGATTTGGCCACCTAGGCCGTTTCTTTCTGACTAGATTGAACATTAGCAATAAATTAAAAATATATATATATAATATAGTTTACCGGTCGTGGTATAGTATTTTAGTTCGTACTTACATACATAAAACAATTTTTAGAAGCTAAAACTGGAGGGTTCCACAAGTTGTCGCTAAAACCTGACTGCCGCACATCTGATCATGAGAAATGAACATGCCGCATAGCATCATGAGACATGAACATGAGCTAAATTTAAGGTGCTATAGACAAGAAACATAGGAGCTAGGGGACTTCAAAATTTGAATACCATAATAATTACATCATGGAACTATGTATGTTTAAAGTAAATATTTTGAAAACCGTTAAAGCAATCAAAACAAAAGTTGCACAATATAATGAGAACAAAATGCCCTATGGAAAACCAGAAACAGTATTGCCATAGGTGAAGTAGTGTTGCCAACTCAGCATAAAATATTTTGTTTGAAATAGCACCATATACAAGTGTGCACAGATTTAAAATGCACTATTATCACTAATCATAACAGTGTAGTGTAGTGGTACAGTGTTGCACATGATTGGAGCTACATGTGCTGGAAATGTACAATAGAGAAGTCTCATATGTGGCAACAAAGGGTAATAAAGGGATGCACTAGAAACAAGTCAGGATTTTGCATTATATTTCTGTAGCCCCGATGAACAAGAAAACAAATCATGAGGAAAGAAACACGTGTTTCCTAATTCTGTAAACTGGTTCTCGATTATCTTATCAGTAATTGGAAGAGTATTTTCTGGTTTCTGACTTTCGTGTTAAGTGACAGATTCTTTTACTTCCTGTCCTACATACCATATGATCATGTTTGTACACTGTAATATTACCATATTCACATTGGAAACATAATTGAGGCCCCTAATATCAAAAGCCACCAAGTCCATTTTTTTTTACCGAAATTGAGTTACATATCGCTTGTTATATATTTTTTTCTAAAGGAATTCCATGGAAACATAATTTTGTTTAAAAGACTAATATTTCATACAAAAAAATCTAGTGCAAATATGTGACTTTGTACGCGTGTATATAGAGTTTCACTGGACGTTTTGCGAGATTATTCGAAACTAAGCGAAATGTATGTGGCTGATTTTGATATACTAGATGCCTCAATTATTTTACTACTACCCCATTTCGTTTTTAGTCGGCCATTATAGCCGTGTGGTCTAGAAAGCAAGACAACCGACATATTAGGCATCGCCGGTTCCAATCCCACTTCGGACATGTCTTTGTTGTAATTTTCATCTTACATTTCATTGTAATCTTTCTCTTTCATAGTGATTCGGATCCCACTGTACACTTTCATATAGGTTCAGAGCTGACGCAGGACGTAAAAATGGCATTACTCAATTTCGTTTTTCAAATGCATCAATATTTTGTGACACTGCTGACATTTTGCTATGTTATACTATCTGTGTTATGCATTTGAACTAAATTCATAGTATGACACCCAGGTTTCTTTATTAACATCGGTTGCCACACAGACTTCTCCATTGTACATTTTCAGCACACGTAGCTCCAACAGTGTGCAACACTGTACCACTACACTTCACTGTTATGTTTAGTGGTAATAGTGTATTTTAAATGTGCACACTTGTATGTGATGCTATTTCAAACAAAATATTTTTATGCTGAGTTGGCAACACTGCTTCACCTGTGGCAACACTGATTATAGTTTTCGATAGGGTATTTTGTTCTCGTTGTATTGTGCAACTTTTGTTTTGATTGCTTTATCGGTTTCTAAGGTATTTACTTTAAACGTACATAATTCCATGATATAATTGTTTGGATGTTCAAATTTTGAAGCCCCCTAGCTCCTATCCTTCTGGTCTATAGCACCCTAAATTTTGCTCATTTTCATTTCTTATGATGCTCTATCAGATGTGCTATGTGGCAGTCAGATTTTAGCGGCAACTTGTGGGACCCTCCCGTGTACGGAATTTTAGGTACCTTTGTTCCTAGCCCACCCTCTCTACCTCCATGCATCAATAAGAAAAATTAGTTCAATGAGTAACAAGCTGAGGGACATTCAGTAAACCGAACACAAAAGCTGCTGGTATCTAACTCTCCATGACGTTTAGGGCCGAAATTGGATTTAAATTGCATGAGACTGCCATTATTCGCCTCAGAAATTCCGGAAACTATGAATTCGATACTACTTTCTGTCATTTTCGATAATTTTTACTTTCTACCCCCAACCTTAGTGCAGTCACAGGGGGGCGCAAAAAAGCGATCTTTATTCACTTAGACATTGCTCTACTTCCTCGCCAAACTTGATTTAGGTCCGACAAGTAGTTACCGACAAATAGTGTTCATAATTCCTAGGGAGGTCATACGGGGTGCCAAGCTTACGGCGGGAGTTTTCAGGAAATATGTTATTCCATCTCCAATTAACGTTCAAAAAGTTGAATTTTTAGATGCAGTTAAGAAAATATTAGGGTCATTGCCCCTTTCCCCCCCTTCTGGCTACGAGTCAGCATCAATTCGAATAACAAACTTCATAAATACGAATTTTGTAAGATATTTGAAATGCAAACATTATTACATTACATTACATCTTACCAGGGACGTAGCCAGAGTTCTGAGTTTGGGGGGCCATATAAATGGAATAACCCATATATATACAGGGTGAGTCAAAATAAGTGTTACAAGCCAATATCTCGCGAACTATACATCATATATGAAAAATATTAAGAGACAATGTATCCTCATCCGCAAAAAAAAGTTCGCATATACTGTAACTTCCACATTTTCATTAATAACTCGCTTTTCTGACTATATTATCGCTTCTTTGTGCTTTCCTTAACAAAGCAGTGTAATAATGCATAATTATTTATTATTTTAGAGAAAAAATAAAGCAAAATAAGAAAATTATAAGCAAAAAACCTTTAATCTTATGAAACCTTAGTGTGTCAAATAATTACACGAAGAATATCCCGTGGGAAAGAGAGGGAAAATGACACAGGTATTAGGAAACACTCACTAACATGTGAAGCTATTGAACAGAAACATGAACTGAAGAGTCAACTACGTATTTCTGCGTTTAATATGCAATTCACACTTCATGCACAGTTCCAATATCAAAATCAGTCAATATCTTCAGTTGAAATTACTGATATAGGGAGAAAATGACAATTTAAAACTTTAGGTGTGAACGTGCGCTTGGAGCGATATATGAGCATTATTACAGTAATTCTTTCATGAATTGTCTCGGTAGTCAAGCGTGTTTAGTAGTATTCTTGAAAGTCTAGCATCGGAGGGCGGCAGTTCGAATCTGCCTCCCGGCAGTTTTGATTTTTTTCAACATGTGGAAACATTTCTTTAAATATAAAGTTCTGCTTTGAAGTGCTTGAAAAAAAAATCAGATGAACTATCACGTTTCAAAGCCTGTTACATTTGTTCACCCTGTCATCATTTATATACGAAGACGCTAAAATGAGGAACGTTAACATTGTTATAATGGGAACAACTTTCTGATTTGAATACCAACCTTAAATCACACGTCCAAAATGAAAATTATTCATGTTCTGATACCTATTGTAATATACAGGTGTGTATATATAGAGAAAGAAAGACAGAGAGAGAAAATATGTGAGACAGATAGAAAACAATATATGCTGTAATTTTAATTACAACGTAAAAAGTTATTGCAATTCATAATCTGGATTTTTACAAAGCGATTTGAACGCTGAAGCAACTTAATATTCATAAAGCATCTTTTTCTTGAAGTGTCGCAAATAGTCCGATGCTTTGTAATATGTGCCAAAGAAATAAATGCATGTTTTTAACAGGATAGTATCGTCTACCTTTTGCTTCAATTGATGGTATAAAATAATGTTGAGTTGATTTTAACATCCCTTTCAGCATCAAGGCTATATGAGACGTTTACCTACTGATTAGCGTGAAATCCGAACCACATGAGCTCACACCGGGAATCGAACCGGGTCTCTTACGTCAAAGGTGCGTATGCTAACCGCTTAGCTACGAAGGAACTCGGTATGAAACTAGAATAGCACACATTACCCCATATTATTTCACCGAAAGATTTCTGTTTTATGATCAGTTAAAATAGTATTTCTGGACACCGTAGCGAAAAATGTATTTGCTTTTTCAAGTAGTGTACGAAAAATACAAAGAATAAACACAGTAGAAACGAAACCAAGAAATGAATTCAAAGTAAAGTGCTTTGCCTCTCTCGAATAAATCACTCAATGTATTACAAGTGCATATCTCCTGCATTTCCAGTAGAATTATTAAAACGCGCTGGCTTTATAACTTGGCTGTGTGGTCTAGTGGCTAGCATGTGTGTCTGTGGTGTACAGAGTACCGGGTTTGATTCCCGATGGGAGAACTTTTGGAATTTTAAATGTTCTCGACGTGTCTGTGTTTGTGTCCCTATCATTCAAGGTTACTGTAAAACGTGTATAACCGAGTAGGAAATATACAGAAAGTACTGATAAGGGGAAAGTAGACTTTGGTAAGTGAACTTCGGGGCCGCCTTTCGCGACGTAAATTAAGAAGAAAATAAGTGGGTTTAGCGAGGCGCTTGAAATTACAGTAATGATTGACGGTTCGGTTCCCAGTCCGGTTTTCTTTTAATATAAGGATATTTTATTTTTTCTAAATACAACGTTACATTTTTAACATTTGAATTGGTTATAAAAACAAAATCAGATAAACTGTCAGCTTTCAAACCTCTGTCACTTTTATTCATCATCTGTTTGTATACGAAGATGACGCTATGGAAATGCTAGCACTACCAAAGTTCAAATAGATTTCTAAGTTAATATCAAATTGAAAACACACGCCCAAAATGAGAATATATGTTTCTGCTTTATATGTATAGTTCAATTATACCAAACAAATTCCGCTATCCCCATTCCCTTTGGCGGTAGGGGTAACTTTAAAATTTTAAAGTGGGACCCCCATTTCTTATTGGACATTTCGATTCTCCAGAAAAAAGTGACTGATTTCACCCAGAATTGAAAACAATTCCTTCACGGATGGCACTTTAATCGATACGGGAAAAGGAGGGGTAGCAAAACGTTATGAAAATGTTTTTTGTCAGATCCGTGCTCTGTGCTTATACAGTTAGCATACTGGACTGCACAGTCAGAGATCCTGATTTCAATTCCTAGTAACCCTAGGGGAACACCAAATGAGTACATAACAAGTAGTGACTATTTTCATGAATATATGCATCATATAAAAATCGCTTAAAGTTTGATACTAAGATATTATTATTATTATTATTGTTATTATTATGTTACATATTACTTGAGCTTATAATTAGGAAGACCTAGGCGCAGATGGGAGGACAATATTAAGATGGATCTCGCAGAAATAGGAATACAAAGTAGAAACTGGATCCAGTTAGCTAAGGATAGAAGTCAGTGGAGAGCTTTTGTGAATGCGGCATTGAACCTCCGGGTTCCATAGGCCATAGAATTAGTTAGTTAGTTAGGAAGGTAAGTGTGCCTAAAGTCAGCCGTCTCCAGTAGTCAGCCATTTTTCAGTAAAAAGCATATTAAATAAACATACAGTAGCTTGTTATCAAACAAATAATCAACTACAACTTAAATCAGAGCTCCAGTATTCAACCTCATTTGTTCTGGCCTGGTGTGACTCCTCGTGGCAGAAAAGAAAAATTATCATTTGAGGTCTGCTGATGCAAATGAGCAAAGTGCGCATTTTGTTAATAAAAAAATAAGGAAGAAGCTTTACTTCAAAGTTAAGTTAAAATTATATTATTGTAAAATAGTACGAGTTATTGCTTTCTTCTATGCATGAATGTATCGTAGCTTATCAAAAATTCGTGGTTTATGATACAAAACAAGATATTGCGTAGAAATAAGGGGGGCTGACTACAAGTTGCATTTTTGATAACGTTTTCCGGTAGTCAGCCATTAGGGGCTGACTACTGGAAATGACTCTTCACTTCAATTTCCAATGGTCAGCCCCCCATTACTTTCAACGGACGACTACTGGATACATATACTCCAGTAGTCATCCACTTATCATTCATTCAATTTAAATGACACATGACATACAACTAAGACACTTAACTAATACGTAGAAGACTTTTCTAACGATTTAATGAAAAAGTAACTGTTATGATGTCACTAATTGCACCCATACAAGTATAATACAGTTATAAAGTACGGGACAAAATTAAACGATCGAAAATGCCATTAAAACTTATGACGATGTTGGTCGTTTATTTTTGTTCCGTAGTTTAATATCAGTCTGGTATTGTAACCATTTCAATTCTTGTATTTTTCTAGAACTGAGGGGAAAAAGGTTAAGGATTTATGGCTGGTCCGAATTATTTCTCTAAAATTTAAAAAGGACAGGTAATGAGTATTTATTTTACCCTAAGCATACGCCCTACATAAGCTTTGGGGGCCCGGGCCCCCCGGCCCTAGCAGGATCGACGCCCTTGACCCTGATCATAGCTTAGTCTTTTAATCTAAGGTAGCTATGAGGAAGTAAGGGTTATCCATATCTAATTGATTTATTTTTTAAATTACTCCGCACAATGTCGCGTTTCTGCACGTTTTTAATTCCAAGGCTGCAATTGCTCTTCAACTATTATTATTATTATTATTATTATTATTATTATTATTATCTGCTCTGTTCCTAGAGTTGCCTGATTGCCGAAACAATACAGAATAATCATAAATATTTACATTCTAACTCACTATGAGCGTGAGGAAAATATGTCTAACAGTTTAAGAACGCGTGATTTAGCGTTTCTTTCAACCAGTCCAAAGACATCTACTGGAATAGACTCAGTGTCAGATGTTTTTGCAATCAGGTGCGTTGAGGATACTCTATCCAAAGAGTCTTCTTATTCTACACTAATGAACACATATAAGGCTATTGTTCTGTCCGAAGAGGATCGATCTGCTATCAGTAGATACTTGCTAGTGAAATGCTCGATATCTTAGTCCTGGAACATACCAAATTTTAGCAATTGGCCGTCTAGAGCCTACAAATATATCTTGGATATCAGAAATAGACGTTACGTCTGACTCAAACCAGGAAAACATCATATCCGTTATGGCATCTTGTACTGAAGCGACGCAAGGTGAAAGGTCTGCTTCTGTTTCTACAGTCAGTAGAGCCAGAAATAACTCCATATGATCTCAGAAGAAATTCAAAGAAAACCTTCGTAAAATACTTCCATATCATCTGGCTTTGATTAGCATCTTTTCTGGCTAGCTCCAATCAAAAACAAAACTACCAAACATGTGCCCAGAGAAAAAGTTCAAAGTGCAGTATCCTCCCAAGCATGGAGAAATTATCAGATGGTAAAGAATGAAAAGAAAAGAAAACTAGAAGAGGAATGTCTAAAATGAAAAAGGGAGAGAATACAAAAGAAAGGAAAAATTTTAAGTCAAACAAAAAGAAAAGGACTGTCAAGCCAAGTAGCACTAGTAGTTAAAAAGACGAGACGCAAGAAGTTGTTGAAATGCCGTCTAAGGCCTGAAGAAGAATTCATAAGTGATATTGAGAACGATATACTTAAATATATTGATGTGTCACTTTTGTGATCACTGGTACCACTTAAAATGCACGTGCCTCAGTGTATTATCGTACGAGGAACCTGCTAAACAAGTGCTTATGTGTCCTGAATGTGCTTAATGAACTTCATATTAAAGAGTTAATGTCATAGCTAAATATAAATATCAATGTAAATATAAATGTAAATATAAATAGGCCTATATATTAGTTTTAAATAGGCTAGTCTAGGCCGAGGCACATTTTTCTTAGTTTATGGTAAATATCATACAAGAAGTCTTTTTTCCTGTATCGCAATATATTTTCCACCAGGCCTGCTTCTAGCCACAGAGGTTTGGGGGGGCATAGATATGTTAGGGGGGGGCAAGTTATTAAAAATCTCTTACACATATCTAAATTGTGTTTTTTGTGTTGAGGTCTGGAGGGGCCACTAAAAGTTTAGGAGGGCCAGGCCCCCTAGCTCCCTCTAGTTGCGGGCATGTTTTCCACGTAGTTTTTCTTTGTAGGAACTCTGAGTGCAATATATTTGTCCCTTAATTTGCTACTGAGGAATTGATCTCTAAAATTCCATTAAAAAAGTCAATTCTATAGTGTGGCTGAGTACTGGTTAAAGTAATGGCTGACCTTTGGTTTTCATAGGCCGACTACTGTTTTTTTTTCAGGGTTTCTGGTATTTTCTTTTTCCTGTGTAATTATGTATAAAAGATTTCCTATGCGAGCTACACAAACGTAAAATTTAAACACTGTTCTTTCTAATGACATATGCAGTAAAAGTTATTAGTAAAAAATGATTTTTTTATACTTTAACAAATTTGAAAATCTCCTTAAATGGTCGACTACTGGTACATTTACCCTATTACTTGAGATGCAAACTATAGTTGCAATTCTTTGAAGGAATGTTGCCTAACTGGAAAGTAGAACTTTACATATTGTTTTGTCTGTGAAACATATGCTTGTTTAGCTTTATTTGAAAGTGTTAATTTTGCCAAAAATATTGAACGTTGGAAAACCGCAATAGCATTTCCTTAGGGGCCAAAAAAAGAGAGCTGATATTTCTAAAGGAGGCAATCGTAACAAAAACGGATAGGAGATAAACATAAATCGAAAATATTATCTTGAAAACATTTTCATTGATTTTGTCTTCTGCCTCAGGCACTGACAAGGTCAGACAAATATTGTCTATTACGTTAAAAATTGCCTAAAGGAAAGTTGAACAGAATACCACAGATCTTATCACTCAGTAATCAGTTGTGAAGTGCTCCCTTGTAGTCAAACAACATATATCGAAATAACGTGTTTTCTGCCTCTTAGCAAATAAAAACTACGATCTTACTAGCTCTTGGAGTAAACAACTGCGCATGTCGTTTAATAGCTTCAACTAAAAGGGGTGCTCATTCAACGTGCAACTCGTGAAAAGGGTAGAAGTCAGAAATGGCTGAGAATAGAAAAGAGCGTGTTCTTGCTTTAGTGCAAGAAGGCTATTGCGCTGCACAAGCCGCTGAAAGGTGTGGAGTTTTACCAAGAACAGCACAGAAGTGGATAAAGCGTTTTCGAGAGACTGGAGAAACTATGCGGCGCCGAGGTAGTGGTAGGCGTCGTGTGACAACACCTGAGCAGGATGCGCAGCTTGTTGCTGCTGCGCGACTTAATCCCAACATGACCGCCAGACAACTTCGGCCCGCATCAGCTTTTCCAGGCTCTCGAGATACTGCTGTACGGCGTCTTACGGAAGCTAGTCTTCACGCCCGTCGTGCTGCGGTGAAAGAATTCCTCTCGGAAGAGCATATAAGACGACGGCTTCAGTTTGCGGAAGAAAATGTGAACTGTGATTGGAGACATGTTGTCTTCACAGACGAATGCACATTTTCTTCCTCAAATAATGGCCCAGTAGTCGTGTATCGTCCGAGAGGCTCCAGGCATGATCTCAGATACGTTTTCCACAAACGTCACTGTGGACGCGTATCTGTATCTGCTTGGGGTTTCATGACATCACAGTGTCTTGGAGTACTCCATAGGGTAGAGGGGCGTCTTACAGGTGAGCAATATTTACATATCCTTCGGGATGTTATGTTGCCATCTGTGCGTTTTATCTACCCCGATGGAGTAATCCAGTTTCAGCACGACAGGTCTCCGGTTCATATGTGTCAATTAGTTCAGAATTGGCTCTCGCAGCAGGCTGATTTAGATGTCCTAAATTGGCCACCGCGTGGAGCCGATATGAATATAATTGAGACAGTATGGGCAAAGGTCAAAAGGGTGATGAAGGAGAACTGGCCTAACCCGCCTCCATCCACAAAAAATCAACTAAGGGAAATCGTTGAAAACAGCTGGGAGGAAGTCTCCCGTAGTGAACGCTTTCTCCGCAGACTTACCGAAAGCATGCCCAGAAGGCTCCAGGCAGTCATCGATGTAGAAGGTCATTGGAACTCCTATTAGACACTTATATATAAACAGCCCTTTTCATAGCTACGTATTCCCTTCCATTTTTTTTTTGAATGCCAATGAAAATGTATCTTCGTCACTTTCACCGTTAAACAATGAAAATAAAAAAAAACATAATAGCAGTGGACAAGACTCGATCGTGCGAACTTGTGTATTGTAATCTCTCACTTATCCCCTGAGCTACGAAGTAACACGTAGATTTTTTGAAAAAGATATTAGTAGTTCATAACAACTACTTTTATGTAATTCATGTGCCCCTTGCTGCTATCGATGGCGTGAAAACAAAATGCTACACATTACCCCATATCATTTCACCAGTAGATTGCTGTTTTCTGATCAGTTAAAACAGGATTCCTGGATATCTAAGCGAAAAATGTATTTCTTTTTCATGTATTCTACGAAAAACCTAAAGAGTAAACAAAATCGAGACAAGCAACTTTCTCGAACAAACTACTCAATGTATCAGTGTCATTGCAAACAACGTCTCGCTGATGTAATGAATAACAACATGTAGTAAAGATCATGGGGTCTTCAGATCAAATACAGCTTGTCATATGGTTTTGTTTTCTTCAGCACAATAGATTTTTTTAAAAAAATATCCAGTCATGTGAGAAAAACAAATTTTGTAGAAATATAACATTTCGTTTTGAGAGGCGTATTAGCACGAAGAAATAGTTTTATTTCTTGCAATCCAAACCGTGAAGAATGAGGTAATGAATAGGGTTTATGGGTCTTTCAATAAGCACCATCCAGTGTGTGGTCGTCGGCAACGTTACATTTTTCCTTTTCTTTTTTTCTCGTTTTCGCGCATTACATTCTGTTTTTCAATGACTTCTAGTGCTAAATTTTAATCCGCTGTTACTTCGTTCGTCGTTTTCACTTCCACCTACAATATTAGATTTAGGCATAGCTGACTATCCTCTAACTTGTATCGAAGTTTTGTCAAGTTTCTAGTGAACCATTTTCTTCTAGTGAACCATTCAGCTAACCATTTTCTTCCAAGTACTAAACGTATTCAAATATTTATTTCAAACGGCTGATTTGATTTCCCGTGATGATCGGACAGACAAACACGTCACTTTTACATATTGACCACCTTATTTGGAACTTGACCCATATCCCCCCTCAAAAGTGGATTTTTAAGGACAACGGAAGATGGGCTCACATATTTTAAAATAAGGTGTTTATATCCATCTGTTCCTCTTACGACATATGTGTTAATGAATCCGACTGGACCAAATGCTAAATACCGTATATTTAAAAGATAATTTCAAGTGCTTCATCCGTTTTGCTGTGAAGACAAGACACATTCTCGATGTCATCATTCTTAAATATTGAGCAAAAACGATACAAATTGCCCCTCTTCTCTATTTAGTACCGAAATTTCTAAACACGGTCGGACACGTGCACACTCGTTTTAAATAAGGAATTTATGTATCATACTTCATCTCACAAACGTGAGAGATTCTATTTTTGGCATACATTTTACCCCCTCTCTTCTGTTTGGATACGCATTTCAATAAAAATGGCGTGACAACAACCCAGTCCGAGGTAGGTGTTAACTATGTTAATAAAATTCATTTCAAACGGTTCAGCCAATTTTCGTTATGATAAGCAACGTGTTTTTAATTTATATACTATGCAAATATAGGTTAATAGTATTGTTCTGTCTTGTTATTTATTTATTTAAGTTATTTGTTTATATAAAATTGAGGTGTTACGTTTAATGTTTAATAATACCTAGCATTTACCATGTTATCAACCGTGAAGTAGCGAATTTTCTGTCTAATATTTATATTATATTCAATTTAATGTGTCACGCTAGTAGCAAATTAAGCATAAATGCGAAAACATTGTTCACTTTCAGTTCTCAAGAGAATTTCTTTCCTGTCTTTCTATTATTTTGTCAATAGCTTACAAAACACTGGCATCAGACTTTTGCAATTATATTTTTTAACGTTTTTCCCACAAACTCCCCTGAAAATTTAACCTGAATCGACCCTTACCGGGAATCGAACCCGAGACTACAAGAACCAAAAACACTCGCGCTAGCCACTAGACTTTTTTTATTTTTATTCCAGGTTAATTAGTAAGCCCACGTTTCATATAGCCTCGCTGTTGAAAGTGTTACGTGAATATAGACTAGACCAAAATTAATTATTGGTGTCCATTTCAGGATCACTCAGTATTATGTTTTTAAGTGTTAGAAAGTTACAAAATCCAACACTTTTCAGTGCCTTATTAAACAACTTATTTTTTTAAAAAAAAAAGTCTTGAATGTATATTCACGGATACAATAAGAATAAAAATCACTATTAGAAACAAACATTTGCAGTAAAAGGAAAAGCAGAAACTATTTGTGTAATAAAAATGTATATCTTTGTCAACATGTGACTTGGTGTAATCTATATTCACGTAACATTCCTCCACTAAAAACATGCTACCGAGTGATCCTGAAATGAACACCAGTAAAAAATTTTGGTCTAGTCTATATTCACATAACAAAAGGAACAAGAAACTAAAAATCAACTCAACACTACTTTTATACCACCAATAGCAGCAAGGGGCAGACGATTCTATCCCGAAAAAATGCATTTATTCCTTTGACCCGCATTGCAAAGCATCGGACAATTTGCAACATCAATTACAAAAGCTTGAAGAGAAAGAATCTTTATGGACAATAAGTTTCTTATATACAATATTCAATTATAAAATGCCTACTACTTATCTTTCTTATTTAATTTATGGGGCGCGATGGTTCACTGGTAGAGCGCTTACCTTTGGTGCTTGCGGTCTCTGGTTTTATTCCGTTCAAGTAAGCTTGTGGTGGACAACATTATGTCCGTGACTTTTCTCAAAGCATTTCCTTTTCCTTCCACTTTCTCATTCCACCAATTCCTATATCATTTTCTTACTTTAATTATCTTCTCCCTTAGCCTAAAATAGCAGGATTCTAGAACACTGGTCCGTATACCAATTGAGTGGTGATGAAGAAAGCAATCAACCTGGTTAACCTGCCTTCACAAGCTATCGCTTGCTCGACATTACTATATGAATTGTGTATTGAGATTTGATAAAGAAAAGAACCAAACTGGTTACTAATCCAAATTCTCCTCTATGTGAGGACCAGCAATCTAGAACCTTCCCGCCTAAAGGGCGTAATAGTGGAATGTTAAATATTTCATTTCATTTTCTAATTTAATTTAGCTCTTCCACATAATATTTTATCTGAAATAATAATAAGATATTATCAAGTGCTCGCAAAGCTGGGAGCGATCTCGGAATCTACCGTAATGTGCGGTAATCTTATTAAATATGTTTCACTACTGGATCAGTTGTTGAATGTTTCATAATGCTATATTAAATTCCATAAACATTCAAGCAAAATAAGTAAAATTGATGAGATTGACAATTTAAACCGCACAGTATTGCAAAGCTAGCGGTGTAAATATTTACTCCATTACGCAAACTCTGTTTCAAATACAACCATTATTATACAGTTCATTTTCATGAACTTGTTCTTATAGCAACTATATCATTTCCTATTTAAATTCAATTTATAGATAATTTTGTGTTACATATCAGCTGATACTCATGCTATAAACTATACAATAAGTTAACATTCGATGTAAATAAATAAGAAATGTATAATGTTACAGATTCTGGAATTGCAATTTAATTCAATTTTAAACTGTATATATTTTCTATATGATTGTTTCATTTACTTTATAAAAATCCAGATTATGATTTACACTATCTGTTTTAATTAAAAATACAAGCTTATACAGGGTGCGGGGAAAGTCCCGGAACGGTCCAATATCTCGCGAAATATACAGATCAGCAAAACAAAAATAACACGTGTTAAACAGTTTTGAAAAATCTATCCAATGATACCAAACGCAACTCTCCATTCCCACACGGGGGGTAACTTTAAAATTTTAAATGGAAATCCCCATATTTTGTTGCACATTTGGATTCTTCAGAATAAGTAACAGTGATTTGACCCAAAATTGAAAACAGTGCCTTCACGGAAAGCACTTGAATCGACACATAAAAAATGGAGGCGGCAAATCTTTATGAAAATGTGGCGTCTCAGTGTCGAGCTCTGGGCCATGCGGTTAGCGTACGGGACTGCGGCATGAAAGGTCATGAGTTCGATTTCCATGTAGAGTAAAATTTTCATGTGATTTTTTTACCCACATAACGAATTCATACATTTTAACTTCTATAAAATAATGCATTTGTCCATATTTATTAATTTGCAAGAAAATACAAATGGTGACAAAAATGGCTTATTTTTGTTGTAAATAACCCTACTACTAAGAACTACTTCATAAAGCTACTTTGCAAAACAATTATCGATATTGTATTCCATGTAACTTCATCTTCGCACACACTGTTTTCAATTTTTGATCAAATCACTAGCACTTTTTCTGGAGAAACCAAATATGAAATAAGAAATAGGGGTTCCCATTTAAAATTTTAAAGTTATCCCCCGTAGTCCCCAAGGAGGTAGGGATAGGTGATTGTGTTTTCTATCATTGGATAGCTTCTTTAAAACTATTTAACATGTGTTATTTTTGTTTTGGTGATATTTATACTTCGCGAGATATTGGACCGTTCCGGGAATTTTTCCGCACCCTGTATACAGTATTTTATCTCTCTCTTTCGCACTCTCACTCTCTATATTACAACTGAGTGTTGCAATAGGTATCAAGAACATGAATAATTTTCATTTTGGACGTATGGTTTAAGGTTGGTATTCAGATCACAAATCTGTTCTCATTATAACGGATGTGGTATTAACGTTAATAAGGATCGTTAACGTTCCACATTTTAGTGTCTTCGTATATAGCCTAATTGATGAACATAGTGAATAAATGTGACTGAGCTTTGAAAAGTGATTGTTCATCTGGTCTTGTGTTTTTAAGCACTTCAAACTAGACATTTATATTTTTAAAAATATTTCACTATATTGAAAGAAAAAAGCGCTCCGCATTTAGGCTCGAACTGCCACCTTTCGGTTCTAGAATTTCAACAGCATTGCTAAACCCACTTGGCCACGCAGGCATGTTACGAAATAACGCGTTCTGATATTAGAAATAGACTCGCTCCAAGCGCAGGTTTACACTTGGAGTTTTAAATAGCCATTTTCTGTTTTTTTCAGTAATTTCAACTGAAGATATTGATTGATTTCCCATATTGGAACTTCACGTGAAGTGTGAATTGTATGTTCATCTTAAAAATACATTATTTTCTGTTCCTTCAATTTTACGTATTTGTGAGTGCTCCTAATACCTGTGCACTGTATGGAGTGAATTTCCCTCGGGATATTCTTCGCGTAATTATCTGACAGACTAAAGTTTCATAACAATCACAGTTTTTTGCTTATAATTTTCTTAGTTTGCTTTATTTTTTCACAAAAATCATAAATAATTATTCATTACTACACTGCTTTGTTAAGGAAGGCACAAAGAAGCGATAATATACTAAGAAAACTGAGTTATTAATGAAAATGTGGAAGTTACAGTATATGCGAACTTTTTTTGCGGATGACGATACAATACAGAGGGGCCTCAGAAATGAGTCAAACATTAGGTTTCCCCCGCCCCCCCCATTTTGGGGGAGGGGTGAACGTGAAATTTTCAAATGGGAACATAGG
Organism: Thermobia domestica; assembly: GCF_964235325.1. Classification (NCBI taxonomy): domain Eukaryota; kingdom Metazoa; phylum Arthropoda; class Insecta; order Zygentoma; family Lepismatidae; genus Thermobia; species Thermobia domestica. The sequence goes on from NC_137456.1 coordinate 185,031,214, forward strand.
TCGAGTGATACCTCGTTCGAAAGAGCTTGAAAAATTGAACAATTTTTGTAGGAAACAATTTTTTATATGGGGCACCGTTTTCAAGATGGGCCCCAAAAATGGTCCTGTATCCGATCAAATTTCCAGTACTTATAAATCGGAAACGAAAGTAGAAAAACATGAAACAAAAAATGAAAAAGGTAAACGCCATAGGCAACGTGGAATGGTGTTGTCGTGGTGCCCCAAGGCCCCATCATGGGGCCCCGGGACCAATTTTAAAATTTCAAATCTGAATATAGGTCGAGTGATACCTTGTTTGATAGATTATGGAAAACCAAACAGCTTATTAAAAAAATTATTTTGATTTCGGGCAGGCCTGTTTCAAAATGGCCGCCGGAAATGGTTCCACATTCAGATAGAAAGTGCAGTGTTCAAACTGAGTGTTACAAGCCAATATCCCGCGAATTATTGTATCAAATAAAAAGTGTTAAGAGTCAATGTACAATACAAACAGGCCTAAAAATATGTCGAACACGAGGTTCCAACATCATACTGTAAGTGAATAACAAGTAAAATGTTCGGGGGCAAAATCTACCTATAAGGGTTAACGTAATAATAATAATAATAATAATAATAATAATAATAATAATAATAAGAAGAAGAAGAAGAAGAAGAAGGAGGAGGAGGAGGAGGAGGAGGAGGAGGAGAATACTACTACGAAAAAAATAATAAAACTAGTAATAATAATAATAATATGAATGAAAATAATAAAACAATCAATAATACTAATACCAATGCGCAAAGAGACATCGTTTCTCAATCACTACAATCCTATGAGAAAGGGATAGGAAGGTACCTATTAGGCCCTACATGTAGGCAACATCTCTGCATGTGCCCAGTTGGAGTAAGGAAAGCCCGTCAACGTCATTGCCTGGGGAATGGAACCGATGGCCTTCGGAACATAGTACAACGATAACGTTGTATATTGCATTAACAATCTGTAACATCTTATAAAAAAAGGATCAAAGGCGAATTTTTGAGCCGTTTTATACAAAGAAAAGAAAGTTGCAAAGAAATATCTTTAGATAATTTTTGATCGTCAACTATTAATGTAATCGCTATGGAAACATAATAAATGTAAGTGTAAGTGTGCAGACATCTTGTTAAATATGTCAATGTGGAATATAAACGCTTCTCAAGATTAAGTATTAAAACCAATTTAAGAAAATTGTAAATTGTGTTTGTCACGTAGTTTAAGAACCGGGATACAATCTAGATACTACGTAGAAATAAATGTAGTAAAATTAGTAGTATCTCAACTCCTGAAAATAGACATTTTAACTTATTATAAATTGGTGCCGGAAACTCGAAAATAGACATTAGAAACGTAGCAATAGCTAGTACTCTGCCTCCTTAATAATGGCTGGTATACACAAGTGTCAATAGAGCCGATCACACAGGGCACAAGAATGTGATTTTCATTGTTCTACTGAGAACATTTGGCTGTACCTGTGTGTTGTTTGTTCATGCAGTGTGAATAGTATGGAATTTTTTTTTCTTGTTGAGTAGTAGTGTTCAACGTAAAATCATCATTGATGTTACATTGCCTAGCTGTTAGTGAGAGTGTTAGTGACTTAAGTGGCAGTGGATATTGTAGGTAGGGGCTGTAGTTGTGTGTTGAACGGTTCAAAAGCGTAGAAAGAACGGGATATCAACTTTGGTGATAAGTTTTCCGTACAATGAAACGAACACTCTCGCATTAATATTATTAGTTTGGGTAGCGTTTGAATAGAACAATGGCGGTGTTTGATCATTGTGTAGATATGTTGCTGGTGTTGGGCGAATGTAGAAGAAACTATCGTAACGCGGCATGAATGTATGCAATGCGCTATCCCCAACGCCAACAAACATCTCACGGCATTTCTGCGATTGGAGAGAGGTTTGCGGCAACATGGTAGTCTTGTCCGGGGACGAGGTAGGGGTCGTTACAGCTCTGCAACCAATGAACAACGTGCAACAGGAATATTGGCAGCAGTGCATGTAGACCCACATGTTACCACGAGACACCTCGCTCAGGCCAGTGGAGTTAGCCAAAGATCTGTAGTGCGTATTTTGTTCATGTTTCATCCGTATCATATCATCTTACATCAGGAACTATCTGGTAATGATTTTCATGCCAGATTGCAATTTTGTCTATGGTTGGAACGTATGGAAAACAGACAGCGCAACTTCATATCCACCATCTTGTTTAGCGATGAAGCTACATTTACAAACACAGGACACGTAAACCGACATAATATGCATTATTGGGCTAGGGAAAATCCACTATGGCAGACAAGTTGCTCATCAGCATCGGTGGTCTCTTAATGTATGGTGAGGCATCCTTGGTAACCATATCATTGGACCATATTTTTTTGATGGACGTCTTACTGGTGATACCTATGCCGGATTTATCAGTGATGTACTATACCCGGAGCTGTTAGAGAATATTCCTTTCGCTGAACCTATAAGAATGTGGTATCAACATAATGGTGCTCCAGCACACAACGCACGCCAGGTCAGAGCCTTATTGGACCACCGTATGGCGAATAAATGGATTGGGCGCCGAGGTCCTATTCACTGGCCTCCACAATCTCCTGGCCTAACCCCACTTGATTTTTTCCTCTGGGGTTATGTTAAGGATCGGGTAGTGTCCAACGTACCAATGTGCATCTATCACTCCAGAGATGCTACATGATGTACGAACATCCCTATGCCGCCGCTTACGGAGGTGTGTGGAGCAGGATGGAGAACATATCGAGCATCATTTGTAACATGGTAAGTGTTGAAATTATTTGCTTTACAGTGATTGAAATTACAATTTTTAACATCGCACATACCCGTAGAATTACTAAACGTTATTCTACTACTTTACAGGATATTAGGTTATGGTAATGCTGTTGTGACAGGCTTGCCTGAAATCAAAACAACTTTTGTAGTAAGCTGTTTGGTATTTCACGATCTATCAAAGAGGTATCACTCGCCCTATGTTGCGATTTGAAAATTCCATGTACACCCCTCCATACAAAAGCGGAGCGAGGGAACTTTAACACAAATTTCAGGCTTTCTGTATTGTACATTGACTCTTAACACTTTTCTTATTTGATGCGTAGTTCGCTTGATATTGCGTGTAATACTCAATTTGAACACTGCACTTTCTATCTGAATGTGGAACCATTTTTGGCGGCCATTTTGAAAGAGGCTTGCCCAAAATGAAAACAAATTTTGTACGAAGCTGTTTGGCTTTCCACGATCTATCAAACAAGGTATCACTCAACCTACAGGTATATTCCCATTTGAAATTTTGAAATTGGTCCCGGGGCCCCATGATTAGGGCCCTGGGAACATCACGACAACATCATTCCACTTTGCCTATGATGTTTTCGTTTTTCATTTTTTGTTTAATCGTTTACTACTCATACGTTTCCGATTTATAAGTACTGAAAATTTTATCTGATACAGGACCAATTTTGGGGTCTATCTTGAAAACGGTGCCCCATATCAAAAATTGTTTCCTACAAAAATTGTTCAATGTTTCAAGCTCTTTCGAACGAGGTATTACTCGACCTATGTTCCCATTTAAAAATTTCACGTTCACCCCCTCCCGCCAACATGGGGGCGGGGGAAATCTAATGTTTGAATCGTTTCTGAGGCCCTTCTGTATTGTACATTGTCTCTTAATATTTTTCTTATATGATGTATAGTTTGCGAGATATTGGCTTGTAACACTTATTTTGATTCACCCTGTATATATATATATAGGCTATATAGATAGATAGATAGATGGTGTTTCAAAACAACACCGACAACGTTTGGGAGGTGCTTCCATAGGCTGCCGAAAACATGAAAATGAAATTTAAAGGCCCATAGCTCCGAAACTATGGGACCTACGCGTGGTCGGTTCAAGACTTCACTTAAAAACTAGTGTATGTCCTATCCAAATATCCAAGTTTCAGAATCTTTCGGTACTTCCGTAAGAATTTTTATAGAGTTAGTTGGTGAGCACTTCAAATTATATGCCCGTAGGCAAATTCCCTCTATAAAAATTGTCTCGTGAATACCTTAGTATTCTGAACCATGTATTTTTGGATAGCGGAATACTACTCGATGGTGTATTTCTTCGGAATACTACCCGAAACCAGAAAATTTTTCATACTATTATTTCGGTTTTTATATGCCCTTTGGTCGATTAAAACATTTTACACCATTTTGTTTGGCAAACTCCAATGCTTCATTGTACAGACTTAACCGAACAAATAGGTAACTGGGCGTCTGCTAGGATAATATTTTCTCCTTGTAGAAAATGATTTAGGCCACTACTAATTCACAAAATCTCTGCTAAAAGCAATTCTAGACTGCCCGGGAGAAAGAGTATGTCAAAAAACACAGTTTTTCAAGAGGCGATTTATTTTATTTTACTCAGATGCGTTACAGTTTTGCCGAACAATGTCGTAACCAAACATTATTGCTAGCAAGTAGAATGTTGACAAAGGAGGAATCTTTCCTTAATATCAAACGGTCTTTGAAATATTTGACTTCTATTATTTTAACCAGCGTTTTGATGTGGACTTATTCTATTATGCACTATTTTACATTACGTGCACTGAGAAAAAAAATGTAGGTGGCATACTTAAAAAGATAGGTTACATGCGTAATTCCTGTAGTTTTTGGACTTAACGTACACTAGACGTATAACTGAAAACGCATGTTTTATAATAATTTCTGTATAAGTGTTCCATCTATACGTACTTTCCGTATGAAACAATATAGGCGGTCAGGATCTCACATACAAGTGGACGTATATAACATATAGCTGACGAAGGAAACATAAGTATATGCATGTGATATACGGAAAACTGTTAGATGTCAGACATCCTGCAATGGCATGATGTAACATCTAAGGGCAGTGCCTATGTAGCATACGGATAACTTATGCTCCGTACTTATTTCTATAGTGAGCAAGAGGATACCGTATATTTGTACAATATACCGCTGTCCGGAGAACGGATTTTTCTCTGTGTGATACACATCTAATATTCATCATATAAACGAAATTCAACTTTTATTCTTCGTCAAAATGTACTTTTAAAAGGGTTCCTGGTCGTGCAAATATTAATAATAAATATTGAAATATACGTTTAGAATAATGATGTTTCCTTTTAATGGCTGGAGTATTCTATTCCAAAAGAAAGTTATTTTCCTTGGGATTAGAATATTTCTTGCCACTAAACAGAAACACCATTACTCTACATGTATTATTTCAATTCATTTTATAAAATTGCTTACACTTAGATTTATCAAATGCTTACAATAACTGTATTTCACGAAAATTAAATGAAGATGCATAATAATCATACAAAGTTTATATTAAGCAGTTCTTTGTAAATGAACATCAATAATTGAACTTCATGTTCATTCATTGTTCTCAAAATAAAATTCGTACACGTGACACTGCAATCTTTTTTTCACTCATTTTCTTCATGCTCTTCTATGTCTGGATATACTTCTGTGACATCTGATGTTTTCAGTCCTTGGTAGAAGGCGTGGAATGTTTGAGGTATCAGTGGAAGAAGAGCCAAAAAGTCCTTCTTCTTTTCCCTTGTGATAGGTAATGTGGTAGTGTAGCATTTTGGAGGCATCAAAGCAGCTTGGGAACATCCTCTCCGGCAGAAATTAATGGTAGTGAAAGGTTCGTTTTCATCTAGTATGTTTGTATAGTACAGTTTTCCAAGTTGCTTGTCATATCGGAACCATTTTGCACTATGCCAACTAAATTGAGCCCCGTCTTCATCTTTTTTGCGAAGAACAAAGAGAGTTTTGTTGAGATCACCGAAGTCGATGAAATCACTGTATTTGAGTTCTGTAACATTGAATTTGGTCTTTTTGCCTACCGAACGCACCAATTGATACCAATCATGAGGGTGGGAAATTGGTATGCTTAGTCTCTTCTTCTGTTTCTCTATCAATACATGGTCGACATCGCATTCCATGTGACTGTGATCACTAACCAAAAATTTGTGGTCAATGCATTCAAGGTGTTCGTTATCTTGCATAACAGCAAAAAAACAGCAGCTACATACGAGTTTTTGTTTTGGCCGGCGCAAGTATCTAAATATAACAACATGTTTCACATCATGAGGAAGATACGTCACTTCTTTGTATATGCATGTGGCGATCTGGTTTCCTCCCCGAGCACTTTCATTTTCGTTCCACATGTAACAGTTCACACTTCCAGTACTCGTTTCGTGCATGTTAAATTAAACGTCCATAACTGACGTTTGTAAAATGCCACGGACGTATTCAGATAAGGGGTTGGTAAATATTGTTGAAGGTCGAAAGTGTAGCATTTCAATGACGAAATCTGTTTTTCTATTTGTTTGTCCTTGTCCTTTGCACGGTATGCAAGTTGAGCTTCTAAATGATGTTGATACAATTCTTCCTGAGCAATTCTCAATTCTTCATTCACAGTGATAGACTTTCGCATATGTAAAACATCATACTTGTGGCAGGTATCAACTTTAGGCTGATTCAATTTTAGATTCATCTTATGAAATTCTCTTTCGTATATGTTACGAGATACCGGATTCAAATGTTGCTCGGTGTAAAGCTTGTACATACTCTGTAAATTCAAATGTGGTGGCAAAAACAAACGACTGCTTCTACGTCTTGTGTAATGCGATTCATATGCTGGGAATGAAGAGATATGGCCCTTTACTTCATCAAGTTTTTCGTCGGAGTGTTTGTTTTCCGGGGCACTGCGGCCTCTTTTATCGTCTGATGTGGTTCCAGAAACAGAAGTGGTTCCATCGGCAATAGCCCGAGTAACAAACATTTGAGTTTCATCCAATGTTAACATAAAACAACTTCTACACACACGTACGCGTTTACCGTCAATTTTGAAATGGAAAGTGTTTGTCTTTGTTCTGTTTTTCGATTTCTCAGGATCATTTGTTCTTTTTCTGCGAACGGCAGGTTCTTTGGATTCAACGAGGGACGCAACGTACGCAACCCTTTTATTTTTGTCCCCCAACGACCAGTATTCTTCAAACAGCTTTCCTGTATACATTGTCCATCACTATAAATTTTCTCTAGAAGATCTTTACACATGACGCGGCAAATTTTTAATGGTTTTGAACATCTGGACTTGACGACTTTTCCGTGCGAGTTGATGTATTCTTTTCCGGTGTTTCTTTTCACTTTCCTCTCCTGTCTGTTCTTTCTTGAATTTATGGAATATCCTTGAATTTGTATGGATTCGCGGGATGTTTATCAGTAATACTCGGTTGGAATATTACACTATTACTATCACTTTCACTATCATTATCAGGTACATATGGTTTGTTCTTGATTGAATCATAGCTGCTAAGGTCAGAAGATTCACTTTCACTGTAGCACACAAGCTTTGCTTTCTTCGGCACTTGCCTAGTACTAGCAATATTAACATTTTCTAAAACATCTTTAGAGGAGCCACTCGAACTTTGTTCTCTATTTAAACTTTCAGTAGGAAATTTTCTTTTCCGTGTGACTATGCCGTGATCACCGTTGAGATCTGCAGATGGAGACAAGCTTCTGTCCTTATCATCGACTTGTTTAGGCCTACTGCTTTCATGGATGGACTCTGCACATACTTCAAAGTTTAGAAGTGAGTCAACTTCCTGATCGAATACTTAAAAAAATACAAAAGGAATAGATATATTTATATGTATGTGTTGACAACACACTATCTATACCTGAGAAGGTATAACATCGTTCGTTTCTCGCCTGTTGTTTGCGTTGACCTTTAAGCTGTATTACCACACGACTGTTTTTTTTATTAGTTTCACATAAGAAAAAAAGTTTGAACTTTTATGAAGCAGAGTTACAAACGATTGCATTGCTTCATTGTGAGGCTGCACAACTTATCTATAGTTTTTTGGTGGTTAAGTTCAAGTAAGTTAGGCAACAGTCAACAGTAGTGAATAGTTACCCAACACCACCTACGTGACAGCAGACACAAAGGTGGGAATCCAACGACATTTTGCCTTCTATTAAGTACAAAGGTTCTTCGAACAATCGATCTCGCAAAACACCATTTTTAGAGAACACCCTTTTTATTTTTCTGGCTACACTCTTATCTGATCCCCTTTTTCCAACCATGGTTCGAAATTCCTCAAGTATGCTTGCACATTAAAATTTTGGCTGGAGGGGAGAAGGCGGGAAGTATCGCACACTGCTTGTCGATTGCTAAACACTGTTGCAATACCTTCACTAATGTGAAGAAAACAATGCGATTAGAAAAAAAATGAATAGGCTTAAAACGCATATTATTGATTCGATTAAGCAGCCTGGGTTTAAGATTTAAGTAGGATTATTAAACATGTGAGATTAGAAAATAAACAAAATTAAAATATGATTTATACTCTTTCAACACACATAACTTCTTTGGCTTTATAGTATATGTTGACTTATACTATTAAGTCACAAGTTTATATGTTGGTCCAAACAATATAAGTAAACATATACTCTTCTTCCCTACCAGGCGTAAGTATGAATGACTTATACTAACAGTCCCAAGACGCAATTATTCACCTCACGCTTAGAATTGACGTATACCGTGTGAACAGCACCTGGAGCATGACTCATAGATCTCAAATTTTGACTTATCTCATTTTGGCCAATTTGTGATTTATACTCTTTCTCCCGGACAGTCTAGAATTAAGTATGAAACAGTTGCGAATGATATCAGTTTGTTTGCAATATCGTCAGCTTCAGTAGCCTTCTTAGCATTCTTACTCTCTAATCTTTCAGTGAACGAATACCGGTATGTGAAGCCCAACGAATGTCTGAAAAGCCAGGTATAATGTACTGCTTCAAACCTAACGCTGTCTGAGCTTGCTGTAATCGTGTATGAGTTCTTACGACGGAGCTGCAATAAATAAAAAAAAGTATTTGCTTGTTCGAGCTCACTCACTTTTACAATTATTACATTTAATTGGTGCGTATAGCTATAGACAGTGGCGTATTTAGGGGGCTGGCTTCCGGGCTTAAGCCCCCCCGAAATCTTACTTAGTATAGTAAAGTATATGAAATATCTTGCAGAATTTTCACATTTCCAAGCAAAGCCCCCCCCGAAAGTTAGCAAAGCCCCTCCCGAAACAAAATCGTAAATACGCCACTGGCTATAGATATACAGTGCGAGGAGATGAGAGTTCCGAAATAACTTTTGCACACCACCTATGCGGCCTCTCATAACGCTCGCCCCATCGTAAGCTTGCCCAATGCATTTTTAGTCCTTATTAACACCTACAGAAGCCAAAGTTTCGATATAATTGTTTTCGATATGTATTCAGCATTCACCTCAAGAAGTTTAACAAATTTCAAAAAGTGCTCTACCGTTTTAGAATTTTTCACATATCTCACACAAGCACTGTAGTTGTTCAGAAACACTAATATCTCGCGTTTCATCAGCCATAATTCTGAACTTTCCAAGTGGCATTCAGTTCACTTACAATGACATTGATGATTTTCTCACCGCAACACAAGATAACTTCATTTTAAATTTCTGAGGATAAATAAGTGGAATTCCCTGGCGCTGTATATTCTTTAAAAAAGGGTCAACACTTCGTAACGACTCGAACGTTTGCAAGAAATTCCCTTCATTTAAACTGCTGTCATCTTCATCGTTGCCTCGGAAAGCCAATCCGTGTCGACCCAAATGGTTCACAATCGCCACTATACGTTTCAAGCATTCAGAACGGGCAGTTATTTCTTCTCTAGATGCGTGGTTTTGCAGATCCAGAACATCTTCAGTTTCTTTGAACCTCTGAAAACATTCAGCTGTGAGTGGTAGCAACTTCCTTAGCTTCTTAATTATCAACAGTATTCGAACGAAAATTTTCCTCAACAACAACAATGAACATGTGTGTTCATTGTGTTTGTGAGTATTTAGTGAACGCAACAATGAAATCAGGATAAAATTTTTTCAAGTGATTTAAAAATAACAAGTAAAAAACAATAATAATATTTTGTGTAAATATAAACCAATACACGTATTATTTTAAAGAGAAGAACTCTTTAAAAAGTAAAAACTCATGAATCATCACTTCCTGTGTTGCTGTCGTATCATCTGTTGGACTATAATGGTTGAGGTGAGTGATTTTCAATTTCATTTGTTGTAGTTAGATAACCCTCGTGACAGCCTGACAGAACAGGTTGCATAACTAATAAGGCATAAATCCGAGAATATTCTCAACAGTCATCTTAAAGGAGCAGTTCGAGTTAAAAACAAGTTTGGTGCAATAGAAAGAGAAACAAAAAATAAGAGACCCGTATTTTTTTATATCTTGATAGGCCGTCTCGTTCAGCTTCTACAGGCATTTGTTTTTGATGAATCGTAAATTGTGACGTCATGGGTACAACCACTCCCTTGTACGCAGCTGATAAACCTTTAATAGTGCATTGGATTTAATAGATTGTGTTTTGAATTTGTTGGCACTCTTGCTCTGTTTTGAATTCTTGAGGGAAGTTTTTGTTAGTTGTTTTTCCTATAGCATTAGTATAAAAAAAAAGAGTAAAGAGCAGTAATTACGTTTGTTGTGCGATGTTTCTTTCAGACATATTTTTAGGGTGGCACTCTTCCGGAGCTCTGAGAGATTCCCCCGGAAGAGACCAAAATAATACGTCTATAATGTAATAAATATAATAGTACTGTGTAAAAATAATGTACCTCTCTGAATACTAAGTGTCCCTTCTCCCCCCCCCCCCCGATTTTTTTTTCTGAAAGAAACGCTAGTGTGAAGTAGAAAATACGCGTTAGTACAGCGCGTGCTGTGTCTGTGAAGTGAAGTAGAAATGCCTAACACTTGCTGTGTTTTCGGTTGCAATTCTTGTGCAATTTAAGCTGAGGACGTAAAGTATCTTTTTTTTACGTTTCTAAGTCGTGAGAAATCTCCAGACCGATATAAATTATGGCCCAAGAAAATCAATGGGGAAAAAGTATATCAAATAAAATCACTCGTGTTCCAAACATCTTGAAGAGCCTGCCATCGAGAAGTCAAGTTTACTGAAAGAAAAGTTAATGCCAGTGGCGGATCTAGGCTGGGACCGGGGGACTAGGTCCACCAGTTTTTGAGTGACAAAATTGATTTAAGCTATTATTTAGATATTTTTGAAAGTTTTTAGTAAACATGATATACATATCATAGTCAGGGTTCTGACTCCCCCCCCCCCTGAGTTTTTACCGTCTAGATCCACTTCTGGCTAATGCCAGGAGAATTATTTACACGCAAACTGAGAAAGAATGCTGTTCCAAGTATATTATTGAAAGTTTAAAATCCGAGCTATTGAACCAGCACCGATCTATGTCCAGTTACCAACGTACAAATATCGTACAAGACGCAATTGATGGTTGTAGTCAAGACGAGGCATTAGAGGGTAATAGAGACGATGTCACTCACGATTCTGAATATACTGCTTTAGAAATAAGCTATACAATGTGAATTAGGGAGTGAAATATGCCGGCTTGTAGAAGGAATCAGTGACGATGACTGTTCCTCAAGACATCGATCCATCGTTTAATTTCTCTGTATCATGTGACAATGATGATGAAACGGGTGATGAGAGTTGTTCCGCGGACAGCTATGAGAATAAAAGAAATTTAACCGGTTGAAGTGTTTTTCGTATTCTGGCAAACTGTGCAGATGTTATTTCATTTTTGCCTCATATGTTACGCTCCTGTACATACCTTGAAGCACAAAATTATAGGGTCGGTGTTAAAAATTGCAACAAAACGTGAAAATGAACATACTTATGTTTGAGAATCGGAAGAATGATTAAAGAAAAGGTACTTAGGTGTTGCAGCAATCTCGTCCGCCATCCATTTACATATTGGTTTCGATTTTTTTTAACGCTGAATTCATGCTTTATAGGATACGTTTTATAATATTATAAAAACGTTTGTACAGCCCACCACCAGATATCATTTTCTACATGCAGATGATGTTTGTAAGTCTTTGCAATCAGTTTTGGAAAAGGAAACCGCACTTAGAATGTGCCACCGCACCTCCCACAAACGAGATGCTTGGCACTGTAGTATGTAAGCCTGCTCTCGCTCCTTGCCCACCTATGACGTCATCACAAATTATTTCTTCCTCTGATACTCGCTAACGACTGAACGTATCGCGATCAAACAAACACCATTCCTTTTAGAACTTTCAACTCTACAAATGGAAATAAATTGTAAAAAATGCATTTCTAAGTCGAACTGCTCCTTTAAGTTGGAGAAGCATCATCGCGAGTGTAGTATAGGCAACCCTCGGTACGTTAGTGTGCTGTGGGTGTTCCGTACTTTTTAAGGGGCACAATGCAAAGGACACCACCATCGTGAGAAAACAAAAACAAACAAGAGAAGACTTATCAGCTAGTCATTCCAAGCTCAAGCGACATCTACAAGAATGGAAGAAGAGGAAGCGCGTAAAAGAACAAGGAAGGAAGTATCACCAGAGATACAACCTACAAAAAAACACACAACTATGACATCCTACGGCTTTGACACAATTGATCAATATGAAAGCGAACTCAACTACTTAGATAGCTTTCTAGATTGGAAAAAGGTAGGGAAGGGTCATCTTGACAAATTAAAGAAAAGAATGGTTGTATGGGTTAAAGATAGAACACTTTTAGAAGGGAAACTTCAACAAATGGAGAAAATAAATGAGGAACTCCAGAGTAGATACGAGGATCTCCAGAAAGAAAAATTAATAATTGAAATGGAAATTATGAGCGGACACAAGGGTTCAAGACTGGAGAATAAACACACAATCGAGAACCTTCAGGAGATCATAAAAGACCAGAAAAAGGAAATAGAAGAACTGAGGAAGGATAAACAAGAAATAAGACAGGAAAGGGACAAACAAATACAAAAAATGGAGAGCGAACTTAAAGAAGAAACGTCACAGCTGAGGAAATCAGAAGACAAAGGAAACCCACTGGAAAAGGAAAATAAAAAACTGAAAGAAGAGGTAAAGGAACTAGGTCTCATGGTGAAGGACACGGAAATGAACTCATTAAGAGAAATTTCCATCTTAAAAGAAAAAATGGGAAACACAACTGTAAACGAGGAACTAAGGGAAATAGCAAAAAAAAAAAAAAAATCGACAACCTATAATCAGACAAAATGGAAACAGATGAAGCGTCCATATCATGGTCAGTAGTGAGACAGGGAAGGAGAAAAAAAAATTATGGAGTTATCGGCTAAGACAAACCCGGCATTAATCTTTAGACCAAATGAGGGAGAAACTACCAAACAAATGGCACAAAGACTGGTCGAAATCATTGATCCAAGGAAAGAAAAATTAAAAATAACTGGAATGAGAACCACGAAGGACATTGTCGTACTGGAAACGGCCACCAAGGAAGGTATAAATAGAAAAAAATAGAAAGAAGAAATTAAAAGTAACTTCAACTTTAAGGACAAAAGAAAAAGGAATCCACTAATGATCATATATGGTGTTCCATCCGATCTGAAAGATGAAGAAATTCTGGAAACAATGATCGAACAGAACTTCGAAGACAACTTACCGGAAGTAAAAGAGCAAATTAAGGCTAGATTTTCTGCAGGGAAAAAGAACCAAAAGAAGTGCCACTTGGTAATTGAAGTTACACCTAATATTAGAAAGTATTTAACAAATAAAGACTTTAAAGTTTATATCGATTACGAATCACACAAGATTAAAGACTTCCTAGTGGTGCCGAAGTGTTACATCTGTCAAGAGTTCGGGCACATCACAAAATACTGTGATAACAAAGATAAAACAAGATGCAGATACTGCGGTGCACTGAGACAGAAAAGTGAAGAGTGTGATGAAAAAGATAAAAACATTTGCGTTCCTTGCAAACTGAGACACAAAACATGTCAAACCCCAAATACGGAGGAATGTGTATCCTATAGAGTAGCCCGAGAGAGGATAATCCAACAAAAAGATAAAAATAAGAAAAACAAGCTCCCGAGCAAAGTTAAAAGAGAATAAGACTGGAAGCATTCTTAGAAAGGAAGAGAAAAAAGAATATAACAACAAAGAACAAATACGTACAAACAGAAGATCCAGATACAGTGAAACAAATGCAGAGCGAATTTACAACATTATTGTAAAATAGGAAGAAAAACCAAAAGAAGAAATACATCGGAAGAAAAATTGGAAATACCGAAATTGGAAAATTCGTTCACGTATGGCAAAGAGAAATACTTATTTCCAGCCAAAGAAGATAAAATCCAAGACTCAACAATTACAACATCCACAGATATTTCAGAAATATCTCCAGTATTCAAAGAACCAAGGCCATTTTATGAAAAAATGGAAAGACAATATAAGCTTGCCAAGTTGGAAGATAAGCAAATACTAACAGTGGCGTTTAGGCAAATAACAAGGGATCTTCATGAGAAGGGTAGATCTATAACATATCCCGTTCTGGAGGAAGTAGATAGGATGGAATTACGAACTTATGACTTACCAGCGAACGGATGGGAATTAGTCGATTTAATCGATGAAGCATTTGAACGACGGGGAATTTATTGGAATTTGGAAAACGTGTACAAACAACTCGTTAATGCTCATAGACGAATATATTTCGACTTCAGCAAGTCCGGCAAAGAGGCATTAGTCCATACTAAACATGCATAATAAATTTACAAAATTAAAAATAGTGCAAAACAACGCCCGAAGATCAAAAATTGCCACGACGGAATTAAGATGATTTGTTGAAATCAATGAAATAGACATAGTAAACATACAGGAACCATACACTGTCAAGAGCAAATTAACAGCATTTCCGCCGACAGCAAGAATAATAAAGGAAGGAAACGATACGAAAGCAATAACGGTAATCATGAATAAAAACATTGAAGTACTAAAAATTGCGCAATATTGTGACGAATGGACAGTATGCACGGAGGTAACCTTCGGTAACAAATCCTTTTGGCTGATAAATTCTTACTTTCGATACAGTTTAAATATACATGATTTCATACAGAAAATACAAACAATAATTTGGCAAAATCAAAGAACTAATTTTATTATTACAATAGATGCAAACGCAAAATAAAGTATGTGGGGCTCACCGATAACAGATGACAAAGGCGAAATTCTGGAAGATTTTTTTCTACAAAATGGTTTAAGGGTTATAAATAAAGATAACAGACCAACATTCGCAGGCCCGAGAGGAAAGTCCTTCATTGATGTTACTATAAGTACTATTCAATTAGAGGAATAAATAGTGAACTGGACAGTTCAAGACAATGTAACAACAAGCGATTATGAAGTAATAACATTTAACATTGAAGATACTACCCTTGGAACAAAAGGTGAGAATTATAACATACGAAAAATAGATTGGGAACTTTTCGAGAAAAAGCTGTGCTTACCACAAATTGATGACTACGACGACCTAGATAAATTGGTAACAGATATAGAAAATAAAACAAAGAAGTCTTTAGAGGAATCAATTCCAGAAGTCAAGACAAAGAAAAAATATAATGACTTTTGGTCCCCAAAACTAGAAAGACTAAAGAAGATAGCAAAAGCAAAAAGAAAAAGCTACCAATCTACAATAATTCCTATACTTAAAGAAAGAAGACTAGAAAATTATAGGATAGCGAAACAAAAATATACAGAGGAATTATTAGCTGCTAAAAAGAAGAGTTGGGAACTATTTCTAAAAAAATAATATAGAACTGGATCAATGGGGGCTTCCCTACAAACTAATCATGCAGAAAATTAACAACATAACGCTAACTACACTAAAGAATAATGATAATTCATATACGAAAACAATAGAAGAAACTATGCTTAAACTGTCAAATAAATTCTTTCCAAGAGATGATGTAAATGAAGAAACAGATCAACAACAAAAACTAAGAGAAGACTATAACCAAATTATCAGAAAGAACATGAAGACGAAATAGACCTAGTAACAAACGAGGAAATCGAACAAATAATAAAGAAATTGAAATCAGGAAGAGCCCCTGGATTAGACGGAATAAAAAATGAAATTTATAAAAAGAAGAAAGAAATATGGATAGCTTATCTAACTAAATTATGCAATACCCTACTAAGGAAGAGGAAATTTCCGCTTTCTTGGAAGGAATCAAAGTTAATAATATTAATGAAAAGTGAAGATAGAGATCCAACAGATATAAGATCCTACAGGCCAATATGCCTCCTCCGGAATATTTCCAAAATTTATGAAAAAAAAATAGCTTCCAGATTACACAAATATAGGAATATTGAAGGAGATAACTTGCAATACGGCTTTAGGAGGGGCAAATCGACCGAGGACGCTCTAAATGCTTTTGTGGACAACATTTTGGATCGCAGGAGCGCAAGAAAGTACGTATTAACCTTGTTTGTAGATATAGAAGGGGCTTTCGACAATATGTGGATCCCCTCGCTGGTACGAAGACTAAGAAAGCTAAAAATACCAGAATACCTAGTGAACATAATAAAAGATTATTTTCAAGACAGAAAAATAATAATAAAAGAAGAGAATGGAAATATAAGCATTAATACACAAAAAGGATGCCCACAGGGATCTATTCTAGGCCCATTGATGTGGGACATTGAATTCCAGCCATGCTTGGAAGCATTAAACAAAAATAAATGCGTAGATAGAGTAATAGCCTTTGCAGATGACCTAGCAGTAATAACATCAGCAAACACAAGAAGGGAAATAGAAGAAAACTCAAAAGAAATAATAAGAATATTGCAAGATTGGAGTTCAGAAAGTAAACTAAAATTATCCAAGAAAAAAACCAAATATATGATTTCTGGAACAAAACTGGCAAGGGACCCAACCATCAAAATTGGAGAAGAAAAAATAATAAGAGCAAGCGAATGCAAATATCTTGGTATTCAGGTAGATGATGAACTAAATTTTGGACATCACCTAAATTACATTGCTGATAAAGGACAGAAAGTTACCAACAAACTTATAAATATAGCAAGTAATAAATATAAGCTTCCACGAAAAGTAATAAAAATATACCACGACTCAATTTTAGGGGCAACTATGAATTATGCTGCCAGCGTTTGGGCTCACAGGTTGTTAGAAAACAATGCACTAAAACTGAAAATAGAAAGACCCCAAAGAAACATAATGATCAGACTAACCGGGGCATTTGGTACTACTCCCCACAATGCACTAGCTGTATTGTTGGGGTTAAAACCAATGCATTTATTAATAATCCAATGGGTGGCAATGTATTGGTTTAAAAAATGAAACAAAAGTAGGGTACAGGACCTAATAGGGAAAGAAATAGATAACATACAAGACATAGAGCAAGTAATATTAGAAAAGTGGCAACAAGACTGGAATAACTCAGAGAAGGCAAGAAGAACACATAAATTAATCCCAAACATAAGTGAAAGACTAAAATGGAACCATTTTGAACCACCTGCAGGCCTTGTCCACTTCCTCACGGGACATGGGCCCTATGGCCAATATTTTCAAAGGTTTGGCTTAAAAGAAGAAGGGAACTGTGGTTGTGGTGAGTTTGGAACTCCGGAACACTATGTAATGGTTTCCCCTACTGGAAGACCGAAAAAACGAGAGGAACAATATAAGAACAGGAAGATTAGAGGATATTATTAGCGAAGAGAAAGACTTTAAAGTGCTGAGTAGAATTACCGCTGAATTTTCCGAACGGAGCAAAAAACAATATGAAGAAAGGAATCTAGCAAACAGAAACCAATAAGAAATTAACAGATATATGAATGAATTAGATGGAATGTGTGAACGTGTGAATGGGGCGTTCCTTTCGGACCGGAGGTCTCCTCCAGGATTGCTGGTATTCCGCATGCCCCAGAAGGAAGCGCGTGAGTGAAAGTGGGCTCGACACATCCCCGGACAGACCGGATTGGAACTCCGGATGTGTCAGGCTGGAGTGAATTTCGTGTTTCGGTGGTGGGCCATCGTGTATTCTAACATACAGCACATTAATATATCATAGAATTAAGAAATGAGACAAATGAACTCGGGTAAAAGAGAACAGTGACCGTCCGCGATCTTGTCGCGTACGCGCCGCTTTCGGTTCCGGTGCACACGGCGGTAGAACACAACTGACCAGGGCCCGCACTAAGTGCTCCGAGTGGGTCCTGGACCCCAAGCCGTTGTATTGGGGGCCGTGGACATACGTAAAACAACCGAGGAACATATATCAAAAACAAAATCATCTCACTTGAGATAGACAAGATTTACCGAAGAATGCACGAAAGAAACGGAACAAGTGTAGTGTGTGTAGTGGAATTAGACGTTAAACTGTGTTTCACACACAGGAGTGTAATAGTGTATTAGTGTAACATTATAAATACCAGTGTGGACAGTGCTTAATAGTGATAAGTGAAGTGTGTGTTTAGTGATTGTAGGAGAATGTGGCAAATTAATAAAAAAAACATACAGCAGAGAATCAAATTATATACAAAGGTGAAAAATCAAATCATACAGGGAAAACTTGAACGAAATGAGACAAAGAAGAAGAGTGAATACTACATGGATGGGCTAAGTATAGACTAAAAGCAATGAATGATGATATTTATGATAGGATCAATGTTAAGCTCGACTTGAGTCAGAATGTAGAATAGATTAGTTTTAATTAGATAAAGAAGACTTAAATAATCATCAGAGAATAGTACTTAGTAGTTAGGATTTGCTGTTTTTTTAAAATTTTATTTTGTTTTGTTTTGATTGTTTTGTCTGTTAATGTGTTCTGGCTTCGTAAAACAACCCTCGTCCTGGTCCTTGTCCTTGTCCTTATCCCCAATCTACAAAAACAAGAAAATGAATGATGAAATAAAGAAGGAATCGGAGATTGCAATGATGATAGCCCGTTTCAGTTTAAATCTTCAGGTGCCGAAACAGAAGAGGCGCGTCTGAGCAATCAAAAAAAAAAAAAAAAACTTCATCGTTTTGAAGTGAGTCAACTTCCTAATCGAATCTTAAAAAAATACAAAAGGAATAGATATATTTATATGTATGTGTTGACAACACACTATCTATACCTAAGAAGGTATAACGTCGTTCGTTTCCCGCCTGTTGTTTGCGGTGACCTTTGAGCTGCATTACCACAGGACTGTTTTTTTATTAGTTTCACAAAAGAAAAAAGTTTAAACTTTTATGAAGCAGAGTTACAAACGATTGCATTGCTTCATTGTGAGGCTGCACAACTTATCTACAGTTTTTTGGTGGTTAAGTTCAAGTAAGTTAGGCAACAGTCAACAGTAGTGAATAGTTACCGAACACCACCTACGTGACAGCAGACACAAAGGTGGGAATCCAACGACTTTTTGCCTTCTATTAAGTACAAAGGTTCTTCGAACAATCGATCTCGCAAAACACAACTTTTAGAGAACACCCTTCTTATTTTTCTGGCTACACTCTTATCTGATCCCCTTTTTCCAACCATGCTTCGAAATTCCTCAAGTATGCTTGCACATTAAAATTTTGGCTGGAGGGGAGAAGGCGGGAAGTATCGCACACTGCTTGTCGATTGCTAAACACTGTTGCAATACCTTCACTAATGTGAAGAAAACAATGCGATTAGAAAAAACTGAATAGGCTTCAAAACGCATATTATTGATTCGATTAAGCAGCCGGGGTTTAAGATTTAAGTAGGATTATTAAACATGTGAGATCAGAATCTATTATCTGATAATAAACAAAATTAAAAAAATGACTTATACTCTTTCAACACACATAACTTCTTTGGCTTTATAGTATATGTTGACTTATAATATTAAGTCACAAGTTTATATGTTGGTCCAAAACAATATAAGTAAACATATACTCTTCTTCCCTA
Organism: Thermobia domestica; assembly: GCF_964235325.1. Classification (NCBI taxonomy): domain Eukaryota; kingdom Metazoa; phylum Arthropoda; class Insecta; order Zygentoma; family Lepismatidae; genus Thermobia; species Thermobia domestica. The sequence continues at coordinate 185,051,057 of NC_137456.1, forward strand.
CCAGGCGTAAGTATGAATGACTTATACTAACAGTCCCAAGACGCAATTATTCAGCTTACGTTTAGAATTGACGTATACCTTGGGAATAGCAGCTGGAGCATGACTCATAGGTCTCAAATTTTGACTTATCTCATTTTGGCCAATTTGTGATTTATACTCTTTCTCCCAGGCAGTCTAGAATTAAGCATGAAACAGTTGCGAATGATAACAGTTTGTTTGCAATATCGTCAGCTTCAGTAGCCTTCTTAGCATCCTTACACTCTAATCTTTCAGTGAACGAATACCGGTATGGGAAGCCCAACGAATGTCTGAAAAGCCAGGTATAATGTACTGCTTCAAACCTAACGCTGTCTGAGCTTGCTGTAATCGTCTATGAGCTCTTACGACGGAGCTGCAATAAATAAAAAAAAGTATTTGCTTGTTCGAGCTCACTCACTTTTACAATTATTACATTTAATTGGTGCGTATAGCTATAGATATACAGTGCGCGGAGATGAGAGTTCCGAAATAACTTTTGCACACCACCTATGCGGCCTCTCATAACGCTCGCCCCATCGTAAGCTTGCCCAATGCATTTTTAGTCCTTATTAAGACAAAGTTTCGATATAATTGTTTTCAATATGTATTCAGCATTCACCTCAAGAAGTTTAACAAATTTCAAAAAGTGCTCTACCGTTTTAGAATTTTTCACATATCTCACACAAGCACTGTGGTTGTTCAGAAACGCTAATATCTCGCGTTTCATCAGCCATAACGCTGAACTTTCCAAGTGGCATTCAGTTCACTTACAATGACATTGATGATTTTCTCACCGCAACACAAGATAACTTCATTTTGAATTTCTGAGGATAAATAAGTGGAATTCCCTGGCGCTGTATATTCTTTAAAAAAGGGTCAACACTTCGTAACGACTCGAACGTTTGCAAGAAATTCCCTTCATTTAAACTGCTGTCATCTTCATCGTTGCCTCGGAAAGCCAATCCGTGTCGACCCAAATGGTTCACAATCGCCACTATACGTTTCAAGCATTCACAACGGGCAGTTATTTCTTCTCTAGATGCGTAGTTTTGCAGATCCAGAACATCTTCAGTTTCTTTGAACCTCTGAAAACATTCAGCTGTGAGTGGTAGCAACTTCCTTAGCTTCTTAATTATCAACAGTATTCGAATGAAAATTTTCCTCAACAACAACCTGCTAGAGACCTGCACGGACCTAGAATCCAGCCCAAATATACCTAGGCCCGGCCCAGCCCGGGCCCGAAAAGCTTCGGAGATTTTCGGCCCGAGCCCGATAAGTTTTTTAAAATTCTTGGCCCAAGCCCGGCCCGGGCCCGTAAAATTTTAAAGGTTTTTGGCCCGATCGCGGCCTGATAATTTTTTAAAAAAGAATTAGCTCGAGCCCCAATCTTTCTCAAAATTTAGTATTAAACTTGACCTAACCCTCAGAAACATTTTCTACACTCTGGTCCACAACCTGACGCTTGCCTCCCGAACGGTACCATTGCCTCCTAGAACTTTGCCTGTCATCGAAAAAACAAAAACTCCATTTCCTGTAACAAAAATCTAACCTAATTGATTTTTAGCATAAAGTGAAGATGGCAATGTTGTTTAGCGACAGGCAAAACTTTCCCACCCTTTTTGGATTCAGTGAAGGTCGAGGTCAGAGCTCAATTTACTTCGCAATGCCTACAATCCTCTACAGTGAAAGTGGAGTCGCTAAGCCACACAAACTGTAAATAGGTACTGCATTCTTTGTAACAGTTTTCAAGGGAACACTTCTCCAAACTTTCGCTTTATTCCAATTATTGTTTAATGAAAGTCAATAATTATTAAAGAATTGCAATTAATCGGCCCTAGCCCGGCCCAATCTGAAGAGAAATCAGTGTCGGCCCGCCCAAGCCCGGCCGGCCCAAAGAAATAAGAGTCGGGCCGCGGGCCGGGCCAGGCCTCGGGCATGTCTCTAGAACATGCACTTATCAGTTATGCTGCAGGTGCTCACCAATTGCTTATCACTTTTTCCATGTGAAATAAAATATCCAGATTTTATAAATCTCCCTATATTTAACTTAATTTTATGAAGACATACATAGCAAACTTAACACTGCACACTCCACGTTCAATAAGAAAATAGACAAGATTTGGAGAGGCCAGTGCCCCCCCCCATTCCCCCCTTAGCTACATCCCTGCATATTACACTGAGGATATGGGTAAAAGCAGAATCATTTACCTGCATTTCCGGCATATGTCAAGAATGAAACAAATTCCTTCATGACTTTCCTTTGAAATATTTCGAAAGCGCTTAATTGATGCTAACAATTCTATCACAGATGTTGATAATCATGTAACCTATTCGTCATTGTAATAATTAGAACATAGGTCCCACAAATTTTATTGCTTCAACAAGTAATACACACACACACACACATATATATATATATATATATATATATATATATATAGAGAGAGAGATAGATAGATAGATAGATATAGATATAGATATATATTAGGGATGGCCAATTCCGGAATTTTTACTTTCCGGAATCCGGAAACTAAAATCGGAAAATTCCGGAATTCGGAAAAATTCCGGATTTCAGAAAAAATCCGGAATTCGGAAAAATTCCGGATTTCGGAAAAATTCCGGATTTCCGAAAAATTCCGGAATTCGGAAAAAATCCGGAATTCAGAAAAAAATCCGGAATTCGGAAAAATTTCGGATTTCGGAAAAATCCGGATTTCAGAAAAAAATCCGGAATTCGGAAAAATTCCGGAATTCGGAAAAATTATTTTTTCTTTTTGTAATCCTAAGAATTTTGTTCAAATGCAAACGAACAAATTTCCTTTTTGTAATCCTAAGAATGTATGATGCAAGTTAAGCTGAAACTTACATCCTAAAGTATACACTACTCAATCTTCCCTTGGTTAATGAGATGTAGTCCTAAAGTACGATATACTCCTAATATTTAATTTTTGTTTTACTGTGATATTGTCCAGAGGTAATAATATATCACACTGAAATAAACAACTTGACATAATGAAGATGTTATCATACGTAGTTTTCCAGAAAATAGTGAGAAACGAATTTTTATGAAGTTAAAATATGCGTCGCTTGTTGCCAGTGTGATGCAATTGATAACTTTTATCCTGGAATAGTCTTATTATTATTATTAATAATAATAATAATAATAATAATAATAATAATAATAATCGTTTATGTACTGTAAAAGAAAAATATGAACCGTTAAGTAGTAGATTTTATCTGTTGTTTTTTGATATCTTCTAACAGTAATAACAAATTGCTTGTAAATACGCAATGATTATATAGGACAATGACATATTAACGTAAGGACTACTCTGCAGACTAGCAATAAAAATAAACAATAACAGGTAAACATTAGGATAGGTACTTACTAATATATCCTCATTTTATTGTCCTAACCAATCAATATGGGTATGTTGTCAGTAAAATGTTTAGATTGATCGAGCCTCTGGTGTGTAACCACAGTATTTCATATCATCCCCCCATTAGAAATCTTGGCTAAACGAACCAATATATGTTGCCAATAAAATACTTTAGAATGATTGAGCCCCTGGTAAATAACCAAGTATTTCGTGACAGACCCCCCCTTCCTATTACCATATTCTAGCTACGTGCCTGACTGAGCTAATTCTCTACATTCTTTACCAAGCACACATTTTCTAAAGCGGAAAATGCTCTTTAAATACCTAAGTTCATTATTTTTAGCAGATGCACAAATTGGGTAACATTCTATCTACATGAATGTTATATATGTCGATTACTGGAAACCGCTTCTCGCTATCTATTACCATATTTACTATATAATGATTAACGTTAAAACCGGAAATGGTTAATTTGTACCGCTTCCGGTTTGAATATTACATTCATGAGGGAACTCGATTCTTAACTATTGACTCTGTACATCGTGGCCAAAATTGATGTTAATCCATCAGATAGTTCTTGAGACTGTTTGTTTCACTGACGGACAGAATGAATATATGGCTATAGAGTTTTGATAAACTAAATTCGTTAATGAGTGATGATGGAACAAATATAAGAAAGGGAACCAAGAGTAGGCCTACCACCGGAAAAATTTTCGAACACAAAATTAGCCATCGAAAACCCACATGTCCTGGGTTAGAATACCATAGATGAAAACTCTACCACTGAGTCATCTATCACCTGCTTATTAGTTTTATTAATTATTATATTATTATAAATTAATGAATGCTTGCTTATGTTAATTATTGAACAATTACATTGTATACTTCGTAAAGTCAAAAATTATAAATTTATATTTACTGTAAATACAGTGAGCGCAGAAAGTGTTCGTACACCTATTCTATTGAAACGAGAATGCCTGCAAAAAAGAAACAGAAAATTTAAGAAGTGTAATAACACACACAATATGAATAATGAAAACTAAGCTTTATGAATATATCAATAAAGAACCACAAAGACAAGTTTAATGGTCAGAAAGTAAATAAATTCCGTAGAAAGTGTATAGAGTAGACGCAAAAAGAGATCGTACACCTGACGTACGAATACGAAACAAAAATACCACAACTGGGGTTCACTAGTATTCACCTGAGTATACACCTCTGTATAGCATGACGAATAACAGAATGAGTTTAGTTGTGAATAGGAGTGAAAAAATTGCACGGTGGGCTGTCAAAATGGGAAGCAACCGAACAGAAACAAATGAGGAGACAAGAAAAGTAATTATTAAATTGCATAAGAAAGGTAAGTCTTTAAGAAAGATAGCAAACCTTGCAGACAGGCCTCGTTCAACAGTACAAACAATAATTGCGATGTATAATGTTTCTATCACTGTGTGAAAAAAAAACAACAACTGGAAGACCAAGAGTGTTGAGTGAACAAGATAAACGTTACATTATTAGGGAAAGAAAAAAGGTTCCGAAAAGTAGTGCTGTGCAATTGGGAACGGATCTGGAAACACGCGGTGTTAAAGTATCAGCCAGTACAGTGCGGAATATTTGCAGGGTATCATGGTCGGATAGCCAGGAAAATGTTATGGGTGAACAAGACAAATCGTATAAAGAGACTAAAGTTTGAAAAAGAGTATAAAGATAAGGGATCAGGCTTCTTTCTGGAATAGGGTCATATTTTCGGACGAAAGTAAATTTAATCTTATCGAATCCAATGGGAGGCGTATGGTATGACGCAAGGTGAATACAGAGATGAATCCTCAAAATCTCGTCCCTAAAGTAAGACACGGAGGAGGGTCCGTGCTCGTCTGGGGTTGTATGAGTGCCTCAGGAGTGGGTCGTCTCCACTTTATCGATGGAGTGATGATCCACAAAGTGTATATTAACATATTAAAGGAAAGTCTCCATACTAGTGCGCAGAAAACAATTTATTGTTCAGCAAGGCAACAACTCCAAATATACAGCGGAAAATACTCGATTGTGGCTACTATATAATACCTTGAAACAGCTTCGCACACCTCCCCAATCCCCAGACATGAACCCCCATAGAACATCTATGGTCTGTTCTGGAGACAAGAATCAGAAGGCACAGCTTCTCTACTAAAGAAGACCTGAGAAAAGCTATTCAAGAAGAATGGGACATAATCAGTCCCGAAGCTACAGAACTACGAACTACTACAGCAGAAATCAATGCCACGAAGACTACAGACAATCATTAACGCACAGGGTAATCCCACAAAATATAAACTAATGTAATATACTTTATAAGCATTAATTCAATCATAAGTGTACGGTGACTTTTTGCGTTTACAAAAAAGGAATTCTCTCTTTTCTTCTAAACAAAACAGTGATTGTCTTTGTTTGGCCTTTCTCTTGTATATAGAAATAAAGGTATACGGACAAAATCTCGCGGCCGAAACATCGCCGCCCAAAATCTCGCCGGCCAAAACCTCGCGGGACAAAATCTCGCCGGGCCAAAACCTCGCGTGGCTAAAACCTCGTCTGCCAAAACCTCGCGGGACAAAATCTCGCCGGGCCAAAACCTCGCGTGGCCAGAACCTCGCCGCCCAAAACCTCGCGGGACAAAATCTCGCCGGGCCAAAACCTCGCCGCCCAAAATCTCGCCGGGCTAAAACCTCGCCGCGAATGAAACTTTTCTTTAAAATTTACCCAATGTGTTTCCTAATATGCAATTCCACATTACAAATAATAATAATAATAATAATAATAATAATAATAATAAGATACAAAACATCGTGTGCGTGCGTGGGCTTTCTAGGGTTATTCCCATTTCCTCTCACTTTCTTTATTCGATCATTTCCTTCATCCTGGTCATCTACGTCTCTTTTAACCTATAGCACATAATCAAGGGACGTCGTAAAAACTCATATATTATTTCATACTTTCATAAATATTATTAGATTTTTAAGTTTTTTGATGTTCCGAAGTTCACGAAACTAACCTCGTTAGTTGTCATTACTTTCCTTATGCAGACTTTCTTTCTCTATAACTAGTTTAACCCACAAACGCTCCTTGTGCCACCAGTGACCCACTTTATTTTTCACTACGTTACATGAGCTATATCATTCGTTTAGCCAAACCCCCGTGGTTCCACTTCAGGCAGACTACCCGTTCTCTTGTTGTACGAATTTCGTTCAGTTTTCTTCTCAGGTTTTCGATGTAACACGGTATTGTTCAAGGCAGTTGCTAACGAATAAAACTGGTCTTGGGCGTTTGTGGGTTAAAAACATCCTGTCGCCCTACCTTTACATTGAAATCCTCTAATACAGAAACAGAATTTTCATATGGTATCGCGGGACTTGGTCAAATACCCGTGATACTTCTTCTGAAACAGCGTCTTTTATATCGTCATTCTTATCATCTGTTGGAACATTTACATTTCGGTCAGGCGAGATTTTGGATATGGCGATATTTTGGGGCGAGGTTTTGGCCCGCGAGGTTTTGGACAGGCAAGGTTTTGGCCCCGCGAGATTTTGGCCCGCGACGTTTTGGGCGGCGACGTTTTGGCCAGGCGGGGTTTTGGCCCGGCGAGATTTTGTCACGCGAGATTTTGTCACGCGAGATTTTGTCACGCGAGGTTTCGGCCTGGCGAGGTTTCGGCCTGGCGAGGTTTCGGCCTGGCGAGATTTTGGGCCGCGAGGTTTTGGGAGGCGAGGTTTTGGTCCGCGAGGTTGTCGCCGCGAGGTTTTGTACCCAAACCAGAAATAAAATGTATGAATGTGTAGTCTTAATTCTGGTTATATATATATTTTCCACCTCCCGTTCTCATGCTAGCTGTTTTCAATATAAAGTATGCACGGTGTACGAACACTTTCTAGGCTTACTGTAGGTATGTTGACAATAAGCGAATATTATTAGAATATTTGTTGAGATTTCTTTTCCTTCACTGCCTTTCGCCTGGTTAAAAAGTAGTTTGCAGTGCTTTGGAGCAGCTGCAGGTGGGAACGCAATAATGTTTGAGACATACTGGCGACTTTTTTTTGTGTGAAAATAAGACCTTCCTCATAAAGCAGTAAATAACTGCAGTAGCAATTGTCTACGTAAGTGATAAAGACATATCCAACTACAAGAAACTAATACAGTATATATATTCATTATTGTTTCTCTTTTAACAGCTACTAGCTAGGGATGGCCAATTCCAGAATTTTTAATTTCCGGAATCCGGAAAGTAAAATTGAAAAAATTCCGAATTTTTTCTAAATTCCGGATTTTTTCTGAATGTCGGAATTTATCTGAATTCCGGAATTTTTCCGAATTCCGGATTTTTTCTGAATTCCAGAATTTTTCCGAAATCCGGAATTTTTCCGAAATCCAAATTTTTTCTGAATTCCGGAATTTTTCCGAAATCCGGAAAATAAATTTTCCGATTCCGGAAAATTTTGGCCATCCCTAATATATATATATATATATATATATATATATATATCCTTTCATGTTGTCTTTTATTCTGTGATACTCTTCTCTCTTGATGATCCTGTACAGAGACCATCACTTCACTGTTCAGAAATTAGATAATATTTCATCACCAACAAGACTAACTCCAAGAAATTATCATGATTAACACTTGTATTATTTGCAACTGTAGCAGCTTAATCTCGGTTTCTCAATAATTCAAAGCTTGATTTCTGAAAAAACAATAATATCAAGAATGCATGTTTAAAACTCTCAAAAATGTTCCGAATGACCCATGGTCAAGTACAATATAAATACAAAAGTATTAATTATAGAAAGTTATCATCTTGCTCTATGTTTATATTTAACTTTTCTGTGCAAAGAGCATAAAGGAATGAATGAACCTTTCGGTAATCGAAACACCTATATCTTTGATATTTTAAACAGTAGCCATATTAAAATTGTACGCAGCCTAGCTCTAGATGATGTTGACAGCATCTATCTAGCATTAATAGTTAAGATAAAATCATTAAACCAAATATTTTCCTAGAAATAGATATTTTCAATTTTCTGATGTTGGTTCATCCAACGGCGCGGGTCCACCAGTCTGCCCTTGAAAGGAAGTAAATCGATAGCAATTTTGATACAATTTTGGTTGTAACAAGTCTAAAAATATGTTGCTGAGTTTCAGGTAGCAAACAATCTCTTATGCTTCTTTTATTTGTTTTATCAAGAATAATTTTGATGGAATTTTATATTCTGGCCCGCATTTTCCTAAAATTGTGAAACGATTGCATCATACATAACCATCTTGAGGGGTAACGAATATTGGTATGCAAATATCTCGTCATGTATGATGGCAATTGGTATTTTTTTTTCAAGAAGTGCCAGAATTAGATTAAAATGTATTTTATTGTAATCACACACCTGATACAGATTACGTGTAAAAGTTTGGCATACTACGACAATTTCTTTTAAAGTGCGTCTTGAGACTGACTACTACTAGCTTGTGCCTGACTACTAGAATATAACTCTGAATTAATAAATTTTATTAGCTATGACTCTAATTAATTGCATATACTGGAAGCAGTAAGCAAAGTTTATTGGATCAGTTTATATGCACTCATTATAACCACCGCTTGCAGAACTTATTAAATTAGTGCTTGTATAGCTAGAAAATTTATTTCGTGAAGTTGCAGATAAAGAGTAAGTTCTGGGCGAAGAAGGAAAGTATTGCGATATACAGACGAAACAATGGAGAACTTCCTTGCACGCCGTAGAAAATTATTTAAGCATCAGAACATCAGCGATAGTGTTTTGTGTTCCTTGGTCATCGTGTCCGAAAGTAAACAGAAGTTTCCGCAAGAAAGCAAAATGGGCCCTAAATCTGTCTAGATTCCCTATCAAATAATCTGATTTATTACACACAGTTCAGAAAACAAAATATAGTGTAGATGATTGATTGAAGAAATATTATCATATTTAAGGAAGAACTTATGTAAAAAACTTACGTATACACCTGCTTATATAGGCCACTAATAGGTGTTCCTGGTGATCTACACTTAACAGCGTGCTGGATAAAAATTGACGATTATAACTTTTAGTACTGATTTACATTTTAAAATATTCAAGAAAATTCAATTGTGTGTAAGGACCGTCCTTGGAAATAGCTTATTCGGTTACTGAAAACTACATCAAAATATGTCCAATGGTTCTCGATATATTTGGGAACATACGAACCTAATTAAAAAAAAAACTCCGTTTGCTCATGTGTGAGAAATGGCCGTGAACAGCTACGGTAGCCCCGTAGCGCTGTGTGAAGTAGTTTAGTAGACAGGAGCAATGGTTGTGTTGTAGTTCACTCGTCCGCTATAATAATTGAAAATGGACGCTCCAATACAAAAACTCACCAGATGTGAAGTGCGTGCGGTATTACGATTTCTGAATGAGAAAAAGCTTTCGGCAGCTTCGATTCGTCGCCAACTATGTGATGTTAACGGACCAAATGTGATGAGTGAGGGTGTCGTACGTGATGGGTGTCGTATATTTAAGGATAGTCAAACTGTCGTACATGATGCGGCCAGAAGTGGGCGACTATCTGTAGTCAGCATTGAAATTGTGCAGAAAATGGCAAAACTGTCCATGAAGTCCGTCGGTTCAAGATATCTGAAATTTCTGTTTGCGTTCCCCAAATTTCTCGGATTGTTTTATAGGAGATGATGACAGAAAAGTTGGGATACCACAAGTTCTGTGCTCGTTGGGTTCCAAAACTCCTTTCTGGGGAGCACAAAAACATTGAATAGGTTCTGCTTTGGACTTTCTCTCGCTTTATGCCAAGGAATGAGAACAATTTGTTAACAGAATTGTGACTGGCAATGAGACCTGTATGTCATAGTGAACTCTCAAACTCAACAATAATCAATGGAGTGAGGTCATCTACACTCAGCGAAAGTACCCCCAAAAAACTCGGCGAACATTGTCTGCCAGAAATGTTTTGGCAAGAGTCTTCTAGAATTCCAAACGAATACCGTTAGTGAAGTTCATGTAGCGTTGATCAACCATCAAGTCAGAAGTCTACTGTGAAACGTTACAACTCAGACGAGCCATCCAGAGCAAGCGTCGGGGCATTCTGACTTCCGATGTGGTGATGTTCACCTTTATGCTCGCACACATACTACTGCATATACTCAAAAACTTTTGAAGTAGTTCCATTGGGATGTTTTTGATCATCCTCCTTTTAGGCTAGATTTTTCTCCAAACCAGTGAAGCAACATCTAGCGTCTTGGTGCAACTCACATATCTGAAGTGTCGATTCAGTTGCCTAAATCTTCTATCAAGCACTTAGAAGTTATATATCTTGACACGTGTGCTACTGATTGCATAAATTCAATCTGACAGATATGGGAAACGTACCAGAAACCAAGAAACGATACAAATGCATTTTTTGTATAAAGGCTTGTTCTCATTTCGGGAAACATGTTATCTTCAATTTGAGAAGTTCAATTTACACAACCAAAGCTATAAATGGCATTCTTGGATATGATGTTTGTTTAACATAATTATTTGCTGAAATCATTCTTTCTTTAATGTTGTATTAAGATTTTTGAAATATGAAACTTGTAGATAGTGTTTTAAACGTTCTCGCACTATAATTTTAGAAACTTCAATAAATGTTATATTAGTTACAGTGAAGTTTTAATTTATTAAAAATTTTAAACAATAATTTTTGTCTACACAATCTAAAATATTTTCAGATCAGTTATTGCTAACACTATTAAATTTTTAATTAAAAATTTTTGTCGTTAAAATGTAATCTAATACTTCTATAAACAATTCGTTGGAACTACAAAATCCACACTGTCCACTGAGTTGCACTTTCTTCCTTATCAAGTAACGAATTTTCCTTGATCCTTAAATTTCTTTTGGATTTTCTGTAAAATGGCCATAATTAAATGTCTTTTCGTGTTATAATGGGACTATACAGATGGAACGTAATGTTATATCTCCACTAAAATTCAAATATTTCAAAAATTCCAAAATTCTCTAAGCAAAAAAGCAACTGAAAAATAACTTCGTTCTTTAAGTCAGTTTTTCCTGAGCCCTTGCATCTCTACTGATGACTAATGTTAAATACAACACTGTATCCGAGATGTTGCATTATAAAATACTGGAAGTAAATAATTTGCACATTAATATGTTGAGACATTTATATATTTTTCATACATATGGATTCTAGATCCGCCTGGACAAACTAAAGAAATGACAAGAATTATTCAAGGAACTAAACATTTCACAGTAAATTTATTTAAATGTTCGGGATACAAAGATACTCTTTCTATTTGAAGATATGTCAAAAACTAAATGGTCATAAAAAAGAGTAGATTCCCGGAACAAAATTAGACGAGCAAACTTTCATCTATCAGTTAATAATTACAAGAAACACTTAGCAGTAATTTTTCTACATTTACACACACGAAGCTTCGAAAAGGACGAAAGAAAGTGAGTGGGAAAGAGGAAACGAGAAATATCGAATTAGGAAAATACAATAGATCCAAAGTTTTCTCAACATACCAATTCAAGAGTCCGTAATCATTTACTATGATAGGGAAAGAAATACTTAATCCTAAATACCTCTGTCTTATCACATTCTAAAATAGAGAAACCAACAGATAGGATTAGATAGGATTATAAAGGAAATATAGGTAAATAAGAGACAAAGTGAAACAAAAACAAATTAAGTGTGCTGGAAATATTTCTTGTTGCATCTTTTCTCTTCCCTTAGTTGTTACTGATACTAATAGCTTAAATGGTTTTAAATGAGCAGTAAATAGGCTTCCAAAACACAGAATGGTAAGAAAGGTATGAAGCAAGATGAGCAAAACTGCTAGAACTACAAAAGAAGAAGGGGAACTCTTCTAGATATCACAGTGACGTAATCACCGGCAGTCGTTTCCTAATTAGATTCAGAACTCTCAACGACGTTCAAGGAAAGCGACAATGTACGAGAAATTTCCCTTCCTATTAAGGAAACTTAATTAAATATTTTCCTGACAATATATCCAACTGCCAACTAAGTATGTGTCTTAGATCTCTTGGCTTGCACTATTTACGTCACTTTCGCAAGATAAGTATCAAAGAAGTTTTGGTACATAAGACACGGGAATTATGCTCTTATAATTCAGCAAAAACGCTATACCAACTAAGAGAAAAGTCGTGTTTGAAAGACATTCCAGTTTTTGCATGATCTTAAACTTCTGCAGTTGTGCTCTTTAAACACTTATTGGAGTAAAGACGACATATATATATTAGGGTGGGCCGAAAAAACTCACTTTTTTATTTCGAAGTTGTAATAACGCGGAAAAGTTGCGAATTATATAGATAAAGAAAAATAGAAAAAAAATACCAAAATCGGTTGACATCTTCCGGTCGCGCATAAACCCTAAATTTTGACAAAATATGAAAAAAAAAATCATTTTTGCGATTACTTTTATAAATTTTTGAATTAAATGTTTTCGTAATGTAATAGCTCTTAACGTCTTCAAATAGAGCCTAAAAACATTGTATTTTAATTTGGTTTAGATCAGTTGATATCTTCCGGTCGCGCATATCTTTAATAAACTGTTTCTAAAATATCTTTAATAAACTTTTTTTTAAACATAATACTTACAGTATTTTTATTTTTGAACATAAGAACATTGTGTTTTATTAAGATGCGAATAAATTAACAACTTCCCATTGCGCAATGATCCCAATGCTATAGAAAAACAGTACCTAAAAAAGATAGTCCTGTGACATGATGGTTGATAAAAGTAACAACGTGCATGGTACTTTTTGACTTGCTCTATATTTAAAAAGCTTAAATATTTGTTTAAGTTACAATGTAGTTTTTAACAATAAACTTACTTTTATATATAAAAAAGGAAGAAACAGAGTTCTGAATAAATAGTCCATGTTAGTTGAACCTGTCCACTGTCCATTAGTACTCTTCTCTACCGGTATTTTGTAGCCGAAGGTACTTTGAAGACTGATTTGCTGGTGAATTTAGGCATAGATGATCTGGACAGCAGAGTGGTTCTTATAAATGCATCTCGTGATTCAGCTCCACAAACTTTTCCTGAGGCTTCCGTGACGAGTTTTACACAGCGTTCAACAGCCTGCGTGTGAACTGGGAATTGCTTGAAAGTAATATTCCAGTCAGGGATTGAATCACTGCCGATGTGCAATTTGATCTCGTCGTCACTGCTTTCTGCCAACAATGGGGGAGAAAATAATTCACAGTCCATCCAGTTGATAATTTCTGAGTATTCTTGCGCATTAAAGTTGATTTTTGGTGGCATGAATGTTCTTCTTTTTGCATCTCTCTGCCTTGCCTTCAGAATTCTTCGAAGTCCGAGCTCTCTTATGTGTTTCCTGTCATCTTGAGTCATGGTTAACAGTAAGTGTTCTGGGTGGGCGAAAAAAAAAACCGTTCGACCACAGGGTCGACAACATCAAGCAAAGGATTTGGCAAATACCTGGTAGATTGTACTCTTGCTGAACAAGTTCCGGGCCGTCTGTAAAGTGTTTACTTGTTGTGATAGTAAACCACATTGGCACGTATGATTTTAATACAAACAAAACTAGTTCTTGAAGTTCAGGTGAGGGGCTTTCTTCACTAATGTATACACGACTCCAAAAGTGCATTACCACCTGCAATTCTCCTTTTCCTGCAATAGCAGGCAACCCAAAAAGCTCGGCGGTTTTGTTGGTTGGAAATTCGAAAGGCATTGCACTAAACCTCAATTTTGTCAGAAATATATCAGTGTGGCAAACTGCAAATAAGAGAATAAAACAAATTGTTAAGAAAGACAATTTTATTATTGTGACGGAGTTGGATGACATAAAAAGTTACAAAATGACTTACTTAAGCAGTTCAAACAAGATGAATCGTAAGAAACAGATATAAGAAGAAAGCATTTCTCTCTTTCCCACCTTCCCCCAAAAAGGAAACTCATAAAAAGAGTTATATAATATAAAGCTTTCATATAAAAGACTAACAGCACAAAACAAATAGCTAAACGAAACGAAAAAGAGACAAACACAGAATAGGGGACACCAATGGCGTAGCAAACTTGCGCCCCTCCCATGCAACATAAAGAAATGGGACCCTAGTTATAATAATAATAATAGTTATTATTATTATTATTATTATTATTATTATTATTATTATTATTATTAAAAAGTCGTTTCCTTTTCAAAATCTCTGACTCTGCCTAAGAGCATGAATGCATATAGCGATCATGAGTGCACGTTTTGTCAATGAGCGGTCCCTAAGGCCAAAAGGGGTGGAAAAATCCAAGAGAGAGAAGTAAAAACTTTCTTATGGTAATTTCTATATAGTTCAAATTCGAAGCAATTGCTTTTGCACGTGATTTTTTGTTTCTTTTTTCAGGGAACAGAAAAGTTCTGGCGCCTAAGAAATTATACCATATAATATTGCAAATTTGCAAGTGGATGTATTTACATTGCAATGATTACAACAATATTGTAAAAAGTAAGTTTAATTTCTTCATCCATCGCAAGTCTTAGGGGCCCCTTATGCCATGCCGCCCCCCGAATATCGATATCAAAAATTTAGAATGATATATTCATGTCCATATATTCGCGATATCGAATGTTGGTATATGATAATATAGATATCGACGATAGCGATGTATCGACATATCACAGGTCCAGGTCCGAGAAGTGATGCTTGAAATATACTGGAATCAACAATCAAATTCTAAATAAGTTCTCCATTTCCGTATTCAATGTTGAGGGGGAAGGGTGTGAACCCGAATAGAAATTTTAAGAAAAACAAATTTTAAGATAAAAGTAGGTTTTCCGTCTCCCCTTGAATACAAAAATTAACAGAAAACTATTACTGTAATTTACCTTCTACTTCTGTTTCTGATTGTTATCACAAATCATACTGTAAATAGTATACCAATACACTCTATAACTTTTCACAACCAAGCAAGCCTGAAGATGAATTTCCAGTGATATTAAAGTGAAATGTTCTACAAAATAGTTATAATTCGTTGGCCATATTTCTATCAGTATTTTGGTACGGACTAAGAGCTATAAGACTAACAGAACTATAAATTAGAGATTCCATTCCTTTTTTCTCAGACTAAAAGACTTCTGCATTTTCCTGAGATTTTCTTAATATAAGTCCCCTATTCTGGGCTAATTCTGGCTACCGCGGTTTCGATGTAATCGGTAAACGAAAAAGTAAAGTTTGTCGACTCTCAACTCTCGACAGTTCGTGAGAAGATATTTCACAGTTCATGTTGTTATTTCTTCGTTACAAAAACACTTCTAGTTGATTCTATTCATTGTAAATTACTGAACCTATAAACATTTACAATTATTGAAAAATGTATAATTATTTTTAAACATAAAAAGTCGTTAGAGTTCAGTAGAATGCAGTAGTAGATGGAAGTGAATGAAAATATTGTTTATTTGTTGAGATGTGCAAACTGAATGTGAATAATAAGTCTTTCCCATTTTCTTGTCCAGAGGCGGATCTACGATGGACTTCTGGGGGCTCGGTAGTTGATAATGCTCCTACTTACAGCTATTTTTAAGAGCTCCAAACTCTGGAATGGGTTTTATTTATATATAAAATAAGAAAGATTCCTTTTCTGTGGGACAATTGCCATGATCGCCCCCTGAATCTGCCCCTGCCATTTCGTAGCGTACTTTGAAGACATTTAGTTCGTGTATGCTTCTGACGATGCTGATTAGGGATGGCCACATCTGGATATTTTTTTATTCTGATATCGGATAGAAACTTATCAAGATTTGTAATATCTGGTTGACGGATAACAAAACGCATGACGGATAACGGATAATATCCGGATAACGGATGACGAATAATATTCGCATAACAGATGACGGATAAGATCTGGATAACGAATGATATCTGGATGACGGATAACGGATAGTATCTGGATGTCGGATAATATCCAGATAATAGATTTATCCGGGTAACTTATGAAATTAAGATAACGGATATTATCTGGATAATAGAACATTCGGATAGCTGATTACATCCGGATGACGAATAAAGGGTAATATCCGGATAACGTATATGGTTTTAGAAAGAAATAATAGAAGAGGGACGTATCAGTCTTTTCTGCTCATGGAGTTATTAAAAGACGATCGCCGGGCAGTGGTCTTTACCACTGAAATGTATTGCTTCTTAAAATGTTTCCTAGTAACTTCCAATTTTCTTGTTCTTGTTGTGGAGCGCGGTGGCTTAATGGTACACCGCTTACTCTAGTGCGTGGAGTTCTTATTGTTTCGATCCCCGGTCAAGTAAGTATGCGGTGGTCAAGCTCGTGTCCATAGGTTCTCTCAAGGTACTCCCACTTCTTGCCTCTTTCATTCCATCAATTCTTCTATTATCGTTAACTTGTTGTAATCATTGGGCGCGTTGGTTCAGTGGCAGAGAGCTTCGTCTAGTGCGTGGGGTCCTTATTGTTTCGATCTCTGGCGAAGTAAGTTTGTGGTGGAAAAATCG
This sequence comes from Thermobia domestica, assembly GCF_964235325.1. Classification (NCBI taxonomy): domain Eukaryota; kingdom Metazoa; phylum Arthropoda; class Insecta; order Zygentoma; family Lepismatidae; genus Thermobia; species Thermobia domestica. The sequence goes on from NC_137456.1 coordinate 185,067,980, forward strand.
TATCTGGGTTTTCTCAGGGTACTCCCGCTTTTCCCACTGTTCACTCCAACAATTCCTCTATTATCATTGACTTGTTTTAATCATTGTGCGCGGTGGCTCAATGGTAGAGCGCTTCCTCTGGTGCGTGGCGTCCTTACAGTTTCGATCCCCTGCTTCAAAATTTGTGTTGAACATCTTATCCGTGGGTTTTGTGGGATCTTATCCGTCGTATCTTATCCCGCTTCCTCCCACATTTCATTCTACCAATTCTTTTATTATCATTGATTTACCTTAATCATTGGGTGCGGCTGCTCAGTGGTAAAGCCTTTCCTCTAGTGGGCCAAGTAAGTTTGTGGTGGACAAGATCGTATCCGTGGGTTTTGTCAGGGTACTCCTGCTTTCTCCCACATTTCATTCCACCAATTCTTCTATTATTATTGACTTACTTCAATCCTTGGGCGCAGTGGCTCAGTGATAAAGCCTTTCTTCTGGGGGCAAGTAAGTTTTTGGTGGAAAAGATCGTATCCGTGGGTTTTGTCAGGGTACTCCCGCTTCCTAACACATTTCATTCCACTAATTCCTCTATTATTATTGACTTACTTCAATCCTTGGGCGCAGTGGCTCAGTGATAAAGCCTTTCCTCTGCTGGGCCAAGTAAGTTTGTGGTGGAAAAGATCGTATCCGTGGGTTTTGTCAGGGTACTCCCACTTCCTAACACATTTCATTCCACTAATTCCTCTATTATTATTGACTTACTTCAATCCTTGGGCGCAGTGGCTCAGTGGTACAGCGCTTCGTCTGGTGGGAAAAGTAAGTTTGTGGTGGACAAGATAATATCCGTGGGTGTTGTCAGGGTACTCCCACTTCCTCCCACATTTCATTCCACCAATTCCTCTATTATTATTGACTTACTTCAATTCTTGGGCGCAATGGCACAGTGTTACAGCGCTTCCTCTAGTACACCAAGTAGGTTTGTGTTAGACAAGATCGTATCCGTGGGTTTTATCAGGGTATTTCGGCTTCCTCCCACATTCCTCCCACCACAAACTTACTAGCCCGGGAATCGAAACAATAAAGACCCCACGCACCAAAGGAAGCGTTAGACCACTGAGCAACCGTCGCAATGATTGAAGCAAATCAATGATAATAGTGGAATTTGGTAGAATGGAAAGTGGGAGGAAGCAGGAGTACTCTGAGAAAACCCAGGGATACGATCCTGTCCACCACAAAACTTACTTGGCTGGGGATCGAAACAAATAGGACCCCACGCACGAGACGAAGCGCAAAAATAATGAGACACCGCGGCAATGATTACAACAAGTGAATGATAATAGAAGAATTGATGGAATGAAAAGTGGGAAGAAGCGGGAGTAACCTGACAAAACCCACAGATACGATCTCGTCCACTCCAAACATAATTGGCCCACCAGAAGAAGCGCTCTACCACTTAGCCACCGCGCCCGATGATTAAACCAAGTCAATGATAATAGAGGAATTGATGGAATGAGATGTGGGAAAAGCGGTAGTACCCTGAAAAAACTACGGATACGATCTTGTCCTCCACAATCTTACTTGGCCCACCAACGGAAGCGCTCTACCACTGAGCCACCGCGCCCAAGGATTGAAGTAAGTCAATAATAATAGAGGAATTGGTGGAATGAAAAGTGAGAAGAATCGGGAGTACCCTGACAAAAACCACGGATACGATCTTGTCCATTACAAACTTACTTGGCACACCAGACGAAGCGCTCTACCACTGAGCCACCGCGTTCAATGATTAAAGTAAGTCAATGATAATAGAGGAATTGGTGGAATGAAAAATGGGAAGATACGGGAGTACCCTGAGTAAACCCAAAGATACGATTTTCTCAACCACAAACTTACTTGACCTCTAATGGAAACAATAAAGTTCCCACGGACCAGAGGAAGCGCTCTACCACTGAGCCACCGTGCCCAATGATTAAAGCAAGTCAACGATAATAGAGGAAATGGTGGTATGATAAGTGGAAAGAAGCGGGAGAACCCTGAGGAAAAACACGGATACGATCTTGTCCAGTTCAAATTTCCTTATTGCCTTTGATATATGAAGTAGTTATTGCTGATCTTTGCTAAGCACGTTTCTGTCTATCTCTGGGATCTGACAATCAATACTCTGGAAGTTAACCACCGGAAGGTTTTGGCAGCCTACGAACTTTTCACCGATTGGTCCTTTAGAACAACTAGGCCCATCCAGGTGCTCAAACATGTGGCGGAATGGTAACTCATTACAATGAAGTAAGCAAATTGCCCATTCTACAGGTTTCCTCAAATGAAGTTCAACTCGGCGAACCAGATCAGTTTTCCAACCTGTATTCACAACAGTACCATCACATCCGATGACAATCAGATTTTCAAGAGAAATACAACGCTCAGACAGGTAACAAATTACAGACTTGACAATATCTTCAGAGCTTCCAGAATTTGGAGTAACGTGGCCAACGTACAGTGAGCCAGGTTCTTGAATCAGCGAGTAATGCTTTTCCTTAATAATTCTACGAATCCTTTTTGAATGAGCTTAATAAATATAGAGCAAGTCAAAAAGTACCATGCACGTTGTTACTGTTATCAACCATCATGTCACAGGACTATCTTTTTTAAGTACTGTTTTTCTATAGCATTGGGATCATTGCGGAATGGGAAGTTGTTAATTTATTCGCATCTAATTAAATCACAATGTTCTTATGTTCAAAAATAAAAATACTGTAAGTATTATGTTTAAAAACAGTATATTAAAGATATTTTTTTTAAAAAACTCGTAAAAATGTAACATTTTCAATATTTTGACAAATTTTAGGCCCTATGCGCGACCGGAAGATATCAACTGATCTAAACCAAATTAAAATACAATGCTTTTAGGCTCTATTTGAAGACGTTAAAAACTACTACATTACGAAAACATTTAATTCAAAAATTTAAAAAAGTAATCGCAAAAATGATTTTTTTCATATTTTGTCAAAATTTAGGATCTATGCGCGACCGGAAGATGTCAACCGATTTTGATATTTTTTTCATTTTTCAAATAACACTACTGCCATAAGATATCCTGTAAATTTGAACTGGATTTGTTTTTCGAAAACTCTTCTGAATTGCCCTTTGCTTGTTTTTCCTAAGTCTTAATTGCAAATTTTACCTCAGTTGAAAGCTGGTCAATGTTTTTTGTAATTTATTTACAGAAGTCATGGTATACAATTCATTCAGAATTTGTAGGTTATTTTCAGAATTAAAACACACACAAAAAATTAAACCTAATAATTAAAAATCAAAACAGCTGATACAAAAGAGGTACTGGTATATGAATTCCGAATGTCATATATTCATACATCAACACACACACATGTGCGTACAAGAAAAAAACTACATTCCAAATAATCCGTCTTGGTTGTTACGCAATGCACAATGAACACAATATACTTCCACATAAGGCGAAACTACGCTTATCAATGTGATATGTTCTGGAAAGGAAACCTCGAAACCCGCCAGATGAAGGATCAGCATGTAACAGAAGCCAAAAATCAAAGGACATCAAACCAAACAGCACTGCCAGTTTTACACTCAGAAATTTTAACCGGGAGGGGTCTAAAGTATTTGAGGGAGGTCTAATACGTCTATATAATAGGGAACCTGTCTTATTCTGCACCCAAAAAGACGATAAGTAATTCTTACTTACTGTCACCTATATTTTTAGAAACGAAATGATAGAACGATTATTTCTTTAAGAAAAGAAAGAGTACATGATGAGGGGTAAAATAAAATATTTAGCCTACATCAATCGTTTCTCTGTTAAACAAGTATAGTTCGTTAAGAAAGTCTACAAATGTTAGTCAAGTTTCGAAATTTGTGGGAGGTCCAGACCCGGTGGACCCCTTCGTGGATACGCCCCTAAACATGGCTAAATTCAATGTGGCGTTCCCCATCATACAGTTTTATGTGGAAATTATCAAGAGTATAAAATATACTTATTTTATAAAAAAATATGTTTATACTTAAATACTATCCGCAGAGGGAGAGGGGAGCGATTCTATATACTGACTTATTAATATTTGATTCACAAATTACTGTAGAAGAAGCCTTCATTATGAATATAAACTAAGAATTAACTTGTAAATGCGGGTCTACTTTCATTTGTTTCCTCCTCTGTTAGATATTTTATTTCTTATTTTGTAATTCTGCAATCACTTTTTTTAATTATCATTATATTGATTTGCTTCAGTATGGTCCCGTAATTTAAAAATATGAATGGATAAAAACCAATTCCATTTGTTAATTGCTAGTGAAAGAAAATTCAGAAATCTTATTTAGCGCGAAAAACCTTCTCGTTCACTGGAAACCGTGCTGTGTTGCAGAAGCACTGCAACGACCAGTCCCTTTAACTTCTGAGATAGGGGAAAGGAGACTTAACATTTGCTCCAATTGCCGCGCTGAAGGAATCTGGTCGTTGTATGCTCGCTGCAACACAATATAAATTAGAGGCTCTGTAACGGATTATTTTTCGCTTTTTAAAACGGATTAACGGAACGGACAGTTACAGAAGTAAAAAATATGTTATTTAAAGTGTATATATTCGAGTATTAAAAAGTATTTTTTCTGTTCTTTACTGCTATTGATGATAATATTTTTCTTGTAATACTCTGGTCGTTGCGTAACGCTGCAACGCTAACATTAGCCGCCACTGGTATAAAGAGCTTATTTTGAAGTGCAATCCAAATGAATATTCGAGCTTTAATCGGACTAAAAATCGATAATCTACATGATAATATTTACTTCATTACTACTATAATTCTTTATGCTTTAGCATTATAATTCTCTTTAACTTATAATTTTGACACTTCAAATCATAGAACGAGAAATAAATGTAATGTTATGTTTATTAAGAAGACCTTTCAAACAGTGATAATTTCAAGAGGTGATCTGAGGGAGAATTTGGGACCCTGTCGAACTGAGAAACTTCACCCTTAGGGCCATATCTTCGATCATGCTCAAAGACAAAATATGGTTACAGTTTAAGTTGTTATTCGATATATTGCAAGTGGTCCCTAGTCGCTTACGCTCTCGATTTTGCTGCGAGCAGTCCTGGGTTCGATTCCGGGTGGGGACACTCGGTCAACAAACTGTAACAGATTTTTCAGGCCAGCCATCTTGAACAATGTTTTTACTCAGTTTCCCTAATTCACACAAGGCAAATACCGGGATAGTACCTAACATAATAGTATCAGGCTGCTTCCTTCCTCCCCAATGCGTGCTTCCTTCTCTTTCATTGGATAGTGTGCTCGAGGGAAGTCATTCTTCATATAAGTGATGGGCTAAATCTCCTTCGATGCCAACAGCCCAGAAATCTAATTCCTAATCCTAATCGATATTCTGCAAGTATTTGTTTATTTATTTATTGTCAAGTGAAAATGATAAACTTGAATTTTACAAGCGTAAAATTGTTCTAGATTCTATTATTAATAAAAACTATGAATAAATTTACAGCTCAAGAATAAATTGAATTCTCCTCAATTGTAGTCCATAATTAGTTAGCTATGGGCAAGGAGATGGATTTCAGTTTTTCTGTGTGTGGTCAGCACATTGGCTACCGTCATCTTAATTTCTGGAACTAAAAATAAATAAATTCTGTTGTCGTTTACGTATAAAATACTCATCTTTAGTTCTTAACAAAACAGAAATCATAGTTCAAAACGTCTCTATGACATTACATTTCGTTACATAAAGAAACGAAAAACATTATATGTGTATACTTGAAAATGTTGAAGATAATATGACAAATATTATGAACAATTCTATAATAGAATTAAGCAATGGTTTATAATAAAATAAATTGCAATGATATGCAGGGTATTTGAAATTAGCAACAATATTTGCCCTTATATGCTGAAACACAAGTTTCTTGAATAGATAGGGATTCTTCACCTTGAAATATACACCTTGAATTTGATTATCGATAGAATCGGAAATATGTTAAGAATTTTACACCTTTAATAACGCAACACAAGTTTCAAGTCCCATGGTTATAATCAGTGGTGTATTTAGGATATTGTTTCGGGGCGGGCTTGAAAACCAATAAGAAGCATTATTGTTGTACGTATAATGCGTTGTCACTAATGTGAGGAATGTAATTCTTTGTATTTTTGGAAACTTTCTGGAATACCATCAATCTTAGGTCTGATTCCATAGTAAGACGATTTCGCTTTAAGGTTTTAATACTGCAAAGAGCAGAAAAGGTCTGCTTGCGTACGTAAGTGGTAATGAGAGGCATCAAATGTAGCAATATCTTTTTAGACAGCTCTTCATACTCGGACGGCAGAAATTTAGTAAAGTAGAACACTTAAATTTACAAACGTAGGTATAATTTCAAATTGCTTTCTTGTTAATAACTGAAAAAAATACTTGTTGCATAATGGAGTTGTGAGTTCCATTTTATTACAACATATTTTAAGTTTTAGGTGTCTCGGGCCCCCTGGCTAGATCCCACGGACCCCACTTTGAGAACTACTGCTTTAGCTTAAAGGTCTTAATCGTGGAAAATTAACTTAATTTTTCATTAATGTTCATTTCATTTTAAATGTAATCCTAACAACACCATTCTCCCCTCTCTTCTCACTAAATTTATAATTATCTTTCTCTCTCAATTTGTGTGTCTATGTGTGTCAAAACATTGCCTGAAAGATAACTACAAGGTTTATAACAGTATAAACGCTTGAGAATTACATGAAAGATAAGTTACATGATTTTAAGGGATTGTCAAAATTTAATCAAGCGAGCCTGCATACAGAATACAATACAATTTAACTGTTAAAAATGAATTTTGAACATAGTTAGCTTGTAGAATGGCTTATATAGCATTTATCATTCACTTTTTCGGGGGAGTGGGAAGAGGCTTAAATATTTCACAAATAACATTTTCATAAACTTATTCTTCTCATGCGAAGAAGGGGAATTTTAACTAGTTGTTTGATCATTTTTAAAATGACGCGAACAGTGAAAACGTGCTTTGAAAATCCAGACTAAGGTAGCTATGTGTCTAATTACTTTATATATTTCTTTTTAAACCCTGGATCTAAAGTATTTCCCAGTCAATATTTTTAAAGGAATTGTTGATTCTATTTCATGAGTTTTAGAATATATGTAACTACTTTTCCAACTTTATATTAGGAACCTAAAAGCACGATTTTTGGAAGCTAGAAATCTGAAATTTAATTGTAAGTCACGATGCTTCAGCAAGAGATCAATTTTTATATCCAGAGTTGTGGTTCTACTTTTGGCTTTTCAGATTAATTGCAACCCATCACGGATCACAAATCAATCACCTTCTCAAAATCTTGTGAGCTCTAAGACTGATGAGTGGGATGGTTAGGGATTTAATGTAACGTTACCGAGACTATATGAGAGGTGGGCTTACAGCCTAACATGGGATCTCGAACCAGATAAATTCACACAGGGAATTGAGCCCAGGTCCTCCGCAACGAGCACTAAGCCAGAGTGTACTTCCATGTTTCCCATTTATTGTAAGTGGGAACAATTATTTGTAAGTTCATGATCAATTTGTCATTGTCTTCTCTAGCCTAAATGTCATGATCATAAAATGTTACATTAAAAGTTACATATCTTCTGGATCTGATACGAACTGTTCCAGATATAATATAAAATTCCACGACACACTGTCTTTCCACTCGATAATAACGCTAGTTTATTGACAATATTCTGATTAAATACTGAACATTGTTTATTTTTCCAACATGCTTAAAGATCTAATAAAGTAACGCGGATAGCTCATTTTCTCTCCCCTCCTCTTTGTTTTCAAAGACAGACCAATATTTCATTAACATACTGCGTATCAGAAATTAGTTTTAGAAGCAAAGTGCCCTCACTTCACAGGTAAAACAGAGACAAGATACACATTTCACACAACACTTCAGCCAATATTGCTTTTCTTTCTTTGCCTATAGCGTTTAGTGACGACTCACTGAATAAATAGTATCATACTACTGAAGAAAATTTTATTGGGTCAACAGTCTTACACCAAAAAACAAACAAAAAGATCCACACTAGTTATATTATTTGTTTCGTGGCGGACATGTCTTTGACCAGGTAATAACGACTGCTTTGAAACAAATGCAGAGTATAGGAATTAAATGTGTCATATCTGTAATTTCGTGTGGAGAAGAAACAAACTTGTGAACCAAAGGTTTAAGAACAACTCCTGTTATTAATATAAACTTTGCCGAACATTATTCACTTACAGGGGGTATATCTAAGGCTACCATATTTTCACAGCACGAAATCGGGACATTATTAAAAATCACATTGGTGAGCCCAGCACCGAAATTTTGTATATATTTTTATTTACCTTCTCTCAATGCATTAGTAAACAAGTAAACTGGATAAACCCTGGAAAATCCTGGATGGCCAGCAGCTGAGATCGAACCTGCTACCCCTCGAATACTATTACGTCAAGGCTTGAGCCACTACGTCCGTTCGGAAAGAAGGTTCAAAGCAACATGAAAAACATTTTTAATTTTCAACTATAAGATCACTACAGAAGAGAGTGAATAAGCATAACCTCTCAACGGGCCGGGTCGGGTCGGGTTGAAGGCCGACCCGACCCGTGACACGAATCGACTGACCTGACCCGATGACCCGACCCGACCCGTGATCCGACCCGATTGATCTGACCCAAATAACCCGACCCGACAACCCGACCCGAGTAGAATGACCGACAACCCGACCCAAGCTGACCCGACTGACCCGACCCGACCCAACCCGTTTGAGAGCACTATAGGTCACGACACTGGGTGAACGCCAAAATGCACTCCCATTGGGAATTAAACCCGGACCCCATGCACCGAATTCTTACACGTTAACCACTAGCTTGATCAAGCGGGGGTTTTGTATATGCATCTTATAGAATATTTGGCACCTTTGAGGTTTGGTTATTTCTTTTTATAACTGATACCAATGTCCGACGTGGGAGAAATATATTTTTCTTGCTTTAGTTCTATGTAACGAAATTTTTCATGAAGATCAGTGTTCTCACATGCTCGGACGGCAGGGGGTATTCTCAGAAGGCAGTAGCAAGAGTCTCTTGGCGGAGACAAAAGGAAATCGTTTAACTACAATAATAAGGGTTGAGGAAACGGGGGAACACCTGTGATTTATTCCAACCCTTCAACTTTCATTCCCAAATAGATTCTTGTGATTCCGGGACCTGAACTACTTTGATTTTTCTTTCTCGGTAATTAAAACGTATTTTACAGTATATATAGTTGGAAGTAAGAACATACATAATATGAATTTTGTAATTTAGAACTTAAAAAAGTATGATAATTAATTGTAAAGTACTAATTTTATTTCATCACTTTCAGCCCAATAAATGAAATTCAAAGAATTCGCTCCCTGTGTCTTGGTCATCAATACTGCGTCTTATTCTTTGTCTTGCACAATCAAGTCTTGGTCCTGCATTTCGTAGTCTTAGTGGTCTTTCATGCAAGAATGCTCGGCTCATCAGTACAAATGAAGACAAGTGCGATTTTGATTATGGTCTTTCGTACTATACGGAAAGCAACAAAATATGCTCATCGTTACTTGGTGATCACCAAAACAAGGCCAAGAGCAAGATTACTATGCACTTGGTCTTGCATATCCGATCTTTATCTTGTTCTTGTATCGATCTTCTTGGGCTTGGTGAAGTAAAATGAAATATTCAGTTTAACGTCTCTCGATTCTGCACCGAGGCTAAGGGATATGGTAACCATGAGAAATGAATGAAATAGTGGAATGAAGAAAGTGGGTGGAAACAGGAGAACGCCGAGAAAACGCCCTTCACGGCGTTTCTCCACCACAAAGCCCACTTAGCTCAAGCTGGGATCGAACCATGGACACCATGCACCAGAGATGAATTCTCTACCACTGACCCACCGCGGCCCTGCTTGGGCTTGGTCGTCCATATCCAATCTTTCTTTCGGCCTTGCTTAAACAACTTCTAGTTTTATTCTAAATCCAGACTCCATATTGGCGTAGATATTAATATTACAGTCGATTGGTAAAATCAATCTTCCACATTTAAAAATTAAAGTTCACACAAGTACAAAAATAAGCATTTACAATAAAAACACTAGCTGAAGTGTTCAAACTAGATTTATGGTTTCTATAAAATCAATTGAAAATTGCTATTTTTAATTAGGCGGCTAGGGAAAAACAGCAGCTTTCGACTCCAGCCGAGTTTAAGCTCAACATAAACTCAGTTGACCAAAGTGAACTTACCCGACTGACCCAACACGACAACCCGACCCGTCTGAACCGACCCGGCAACTACCCGAGCTGACCCGACTGACCCGACCCGACAACCCGACCCGTCTGAACTGACCCGACCCGACAACCCGACCCGAGTAGCCTGATCCGACAACGCGACCCGAGTTCATCCGACCCGACCCGATCCGTAACCCGACCCGTTCGAGAGCACTAATTATATGCCTTATTGTTCAATGATATTCAATTATATTTATTATATTTTCCTTAAAACTTACAGTAGAATACTTACTACATGGAACTTCATTGGAAAGGTTTCGTTGAAATTTGGGTTGTAGCAGAGGTGTCTCTTCAAGGTACCGAACCCCTTTCCCGAAATCCCTACGTTTAAGGAAGCTTTGCTAAATTTCAGAGCAACTTTATTATTATTATTATTATTATTATTATTATTATTATTATTATTATTACTGAATATTTGAGACCTTAATATTACCTCCTATTCCAATGCAAATAAGTACACTGAAGTTAAGAAAAATGAAGAGAAAATTTTGGACCCTCTACAAGGATGAATTGCCCTATAAGAGATACTTTGGAAATAAAATAGGGACGAAAAGAAGGTGTCAGCTACTGGACAATATGAAAATTGAACCTTCCGAAGCCTTAACAGAAACTAAGTAGGACTTGTATGCATCACGGTACATAACCATACCCTTTCTTCGGGTAAAAGACATTCGATTATGTATGGGTTATATTGATATTTTAACAAAATATACAAACATAAAAAATAGAATAGTTCGTATTTACCAATTTTGGTTGAATGAATATATGGAACGTGTTGAAAATGGCGAACGAAAATATTATTATTATTTCTAGTAAGAGGCGAAGAACTTAGAAACAATTCCACAATGACGTTCCAAACAAATTTATGACTCACACTAAGCCTTAAGGATGTCCCTTTTGTATTCATGATTTTTTTGCGACACGCGCGAAGTTTTCAGAGAGTAGGAATCGAGATTGTAGACTGTGACGTCATGTTGTTAGTTTTTCCCCTTTGAAGTAAGTCGTTTCAACTCTAACTTGTAAGAACGAGAGAAATTGACTATTTTTCATGTTATTATACATCAGAAATATCAACATTCTAAATTATGAAATTTTTTTGAATGTCCTCGGAGGGAATTGAACGCGGACCCTAACTCACGAAACGAATGCTCAAGCCACTACCCTAAGACGCCTCTCTTAAGTAAGAGTCAATTTGTCCATCATAATTCACTTGCCTCAATCATAGACTTCCTCAACCTAACAGGTATAATCGTTGGACATTACACGTAAAGATTTCATTTTCAAGCTGTTAAGCCAAACCAATCCCAATCGAAAAACAGTTGTAGTTTCTATTGCTCATTAACGTGTTTTCACAAAAAATATGTAGAAGAAACATGGGGAATCGTAATTCCATTCCAAAGTGAAACAGCACACTCGTAATACTTTAACCAAAAACCAAACAACTACATTTGGAACTACTATCATTTGGAACTTTTCCAAAATATGTAGGGATATTCTGAAAAGTGTCAATCAGAGTTGGAGTGGGCCAGCGAGTCAAGGGGGCGAGTTTTCTGAGTATCAGTGTGTCGTGGGTCAAAAGCATGTGACCCACTGCGGCCCACCACCCACCATGACCCACTGCGAACCACCACTCACCATGACCCACAGCTACCCACCAAACACTAACCCAGTTTGCTCACTGCATTGTAGACAGCATCTTCTGAACAGCATGTTTCTTCTAACACTCGATTTTAGCCATAGAAAGTAGAAACACGTTTCTGATTTGTTGCAGTTTGCGATTTTCCAAACCAGGCCCGCAACCGGAGGGTGGCTAGGGTGCCTGGCCCCTAAACTTTTCGTGCACCTGCAGACCACACACAAAAACACAAGTTAGATATGTGTAAGAGCATTTTTAATCACTTGTCCTCCCCTAACATATTCATGGCCCATCTAAATCTCTGTGGCTGGTTGCGCGTCCGATCCAAACTTTCTGATGTATGTATTGTGTATTATAGTAGTAATAGAAGAAAATTGTCACTTTGTTGGAGTTGAAGAAGAAAATTGAAGAAGAAGTTGAGGTTCAATTTATATGATGGAAATCAAGGTGGAACAAAACGTGCCATGCGGAGCTTCTAATTCGTTCCTACTACTACTACTACTACTACTACTACTTCTTTTTCTTCTTTTTCCTCTTATACAGTCGAATGGTATAGCAAAAGTACACACGTAACGTAAGTAAATTACCTTTTTGAGTATTTTTTTTATAAAAATAAAACATTCTTGGCCAGGGTTTGAACCCACGCCAAAAGCAATTATAATTACTAGCGGATTGCGCTAGTACCCACGGCCACGAAGACCGTCACTAATATCTATTTAATTCTGCTGTATTTATATATACTACATGGCGAGACACTGATAAGTGCAATTTACCAGAAACGCGTATTTAGCACCTATGAATAGGGTGGAGCGTGATTTAAAAATATGCTTCTGAACACTGGTCATTTTGTCTACGTTTTACTTTCAAGGCCTCCATTAACCTTTTTCATTTGTTTCTGTTTACTTACCTGAGATGAGTACCTCTAGGTGAAAAAAGAACTTGAGGCATTTTTGGATATTGATATTTGTAATTGTAATAATAGCAAAAGGACTTACACTACTACTTGGCTTTCGAGACTATGAGATTTAGAGGAGCTAACTACAGGAAAAAATACATTTTGAATTACTGTAATATATAAAATATTATATAAAAAATGAAGTAACTATGTCTGCCTCATCATTACTACCAAATAGCAGTCAATAAAATGAATTTCGGCATATAGTTATGCCTTAATTCAAACATGGATGTTATCATATTGCTTTCATTATAATCATATCCTAAGGATTGTGGGGATCCGATTTTTGCGAAAAAATGAGTATCTTACAAGCCGTTCAACTTACAAAGCTGAAATTTAGTATATTAACTATTTATTGAAAATTACCTGAACGTCTCCTAGCATTTTTTTAAACTTCTCATTTATGGACAGCACTTTCTATATATGGTAAATTTATAGTGGGTTAGTTTGTAAAAATAATCAAAAACGACCGATATTAGTTAAGACACAAACAATAGAGTGCTTCGCATCATATATCCATCAGAGACGGATCCAGGAGTCACTTCTGCGGGGCCGGAGAATTGTAATGCTGCTACTTAGAGCTACTTTTAAGAGCTCCGAACTCTGGTTTTTAATAAAATAATATAAGAAAGTTTTCTCTTCTGAGGAGCGAACGTCCCCACTGGCTCAGTCCCTGCTTACCATGCGCTTTCTATTATAATAATTGCTGAAGGTTGTTTATTATATGAGCGCTTAGAGCACAGGGAAATCAACCCATAAATTTGTGAGAAAAATAGACATAAAATTTGTAATATAAGCTTCTGTACGTTGGTATACTTACCTTGATTTGGGACTTTAAAAATTTAATCCGTTTTCCACTGAAAAGTATCGATAATGCAACAAGGAAATAATTAGACCATGATAATTTCATATAAATTCATCGTCATTTTACCCATGACAAACACTTTACCATTTTATATCGTAAAGGTAAGATCCGTCGTTTTTGTAACAGAGCGGTGCTTGAGCGATTGGCGGTAGAAATTCAAACTCCGATTAGTTAGATTTCACAACCTGATTGTACTACAAGTGTAAACTCTTTAGTCGATAAAGAGGCCGTGGATCATGTGTCAGAGTTGATGACGATGTGTTTTGGTGGGTCAGTGGTTCATGGTGGATGATGGGTCCGAGTGGGTCATAGTGGGTGGCGGGTCAAAGTGGATCACGGTGGGTCATGGTTCATATTGGATGGTGGGTCGTGGGTCAAGTTTTCATTTGGTTTCCGTTTTAAACTTGAAACAGAATGTGTCCGTTTGTTTCAGAAAACGAACCGTAATTGGGTTCAGATTTGTTTGAATACAGACACTATATTGCCACTTTTCAGAATATCCAAATATATATTTTGGAAAAATTCCAAACGATATGTAATGGTTTTGTTTTAGGTTAAAGTATTATGTGTGTGCTGTTACTTATGAATGGAATTAGAATTCCCCATGTCTTTTCTCTATACATTTTTTGTGAAAACACGTTAATGAGCAAACGAAAATACAACTGTTTCTCGATTCGGATTGGTTTGGGTTAACAGCTTGAAAATGAAATCTTTACGTTTAATGTCCAATGATTATGCCCGTTAGATAGAGGAAGACTATGATTAAAGTAAGTGAATTATGATGGACGAATTGGTGGAGTGAGAAAGTGAGAGTGTCCCGACAAAACCCACGAGCACGATGTTGTCCGACTCAAGCTTATTTGCCTTGGGAACGAACAAGGCACCCCACCCATCAGATAGTTTAGTAGGAGTGGTATCACCTTTGATTCCCGTGGAAGAGCCTTTGAAATATTAAATGAGCTCGATATGTCTGTGTTTTGTTCCCTGTCGTTCAAGGTTACAACAAATAACTGTAAACGAGAATAATTGGATATAATAAAGATACGTTACGGAGATACTTTCGGTCTTTTTTCAATTTAAACTTGAATACTCGGGACTATTGTATTTTATCATAATCGAAATCAGTGTTTCATCGCTAATAAAATATTGGATTCGCAAACGTTTGCAATTTGCTAAATAGACCAGTGTTTCTTGACTCTTACTTAAAAGAGCAGTCTTAGGGTAGTGGCTTGCGCGTTCGTTCCATGAGTTAGGGGTCCTCGGTTCGATTCCTTCCGAGCATATTAAGCAAAATTTCATAATTTAGAACATTGAGGTTTCAGGTGTATTATAACATGAAAAATAGTCAATTTCTCTCTTTCTTACACGTTAGAGTTGAAACGATTTCCTTCAAAGGGGAAAAATTAACAACATGACTTCACAGTCTCTACAATCTCGGTTAGTATTGTCTGAAAACTTCGCATGTTCCGCAAAAAAATCATGAATACAAAAGGGTCATCCTTAAGCCCTAGTATGAGTCATAAATTTGTTTGAAACGTCATTGTGAAACTGTTTCCAAGCTCTTCTCCTCTTACTAGAAAATATAATATTTTCGTTCGCTATTTTCAACAAGTCCCATATATTCGTTCAACCAAGATGAGTAAATAGGAACTACTCTTTTTTATCTTTATATGTATATTTTGTTGAAATATCAACATAACACATACATAATCTAATGTCTTTTATCTCAAGAAAGGGTGTTACTATGTATCGTGATGTAGACAAATTCTACTTAGTTTCTATTAAGGCATCCGAAGGTTCGATTTTCATATTGTCCAGTAGCTGACACCTTCTTTCTCTCTTCTTTTCCTTCCAAAGTATCTCTTATAAGGCAATTCATTCTTATAGAGGGTACTAAAAATTACTTTTCATTTTTCTTAACTTCAGTATTCTTATTTGCACTAGAATAGGACGTAATATTGAGGTCTCAAATATTCAGTAATAATAATAATAATAATAATAATAATAATAATAATAATAATAAAGTTGCCCTGAAATTTGGCAAAGCTTCCTTAAACGTAACATATAATAATAAATATAACTGAATATCATTGAACAGTAAGGCATATAATAAACTAACTTATCGAATATGGAGGTGAAATTATAAAAGCTTTGCTACAAAAATATATACACAGACCATAATTCAATGAGCTCTGAAAGACAAAATAACGTATAAGATTTAGTATACCGAGTAATTGTTACTTAAAGAGTGGCATACATTATTTCGAAAATCAAGATAAGATTAAAAATGTTTACGAAACTTTTCATCTCGTCTCGATTCTCATCTCCAAACCGAGATGGTAATTTGAGTTAGCCTTGTCCCGTCTCGAATGTAAAATGTTAAGTCTCATCCCGATTTTGGTTGGTGTGGTTCAGAATCGAGATGAGAAATTCCTCTTCTCATGTGCAACATTAAACAAAACCGAAATATTTTTTCCTAATATCACGTATCTGCTTGTAATAGTATAATATGAGCGATAATAATTTTCTAATTTTTAATCTTCTACGAGATTATTATTATTATTATTATTATTATTATTATTATTATTATTATTATTATATTACTATTATATTATTATTATTATATTACTATTATTATTATTATTATTATTATTATTTTTCAAGAATTGATAGTTCAGGTATTGAAATATCCGAGTATTCAAATATCTGAATATAATAAACCTGTGTCATCGCTGATCAATCACTATGAAATTTCCTAAAGTAAAAAGAGTGCCCGACGTGGATTAGATCCAAGAACCTCCAGATTACTGTCCAAGCGCCTTGACCCCTGAACCGCAATCACTACACTGTAAACGACTCGCCTTTAATCTCGTTACGTTAGGTTACTTTGCCTCCGCTTGCAAAGTTGTGTGTTATTTTTCTTCGTTTTAAAAATCCTTTTGTGTTTCTTTTATGATGGTATAAGTGAATAATGTTCGACAAAATTTATATTAATAACATGAGTTGTTCTTAAGCCTTTGGTTCACAAGTTTGTTTCTTCTCACAGGAAACTACAGATATAACAGACTTAAAACTCATACTCTGCGTTTGTTTCAAAGCAGCCGCCATTACATGGTCAAGAACTTATGTCCGCCACAATTCAAAAATAGAAAAAGAATATAGTTTCAACTATATTTATATTTGGCGGTGGTAATGTGCTTCTTTACAAAAATAAAATTAATACCCGCAATGATAATCATTCAATAAATAACACATAATAGGCCTATTACTCTGGTCTACGCCTGCACATTCATTCATTCTGTGAAGTATTTCGTACGTGATTCACTTAGTGTCAGCAAAAATGCATAGAACTATTTTCGTCGGTTTCAACTACATCGATTGGGAATGAGTGGAATACCCTAAGGAAAGCGTGTACTACATTTTATTGAATTCATATCATGTTTACTAGTTTCTACAACAAAATGATTTTCTGTATGTAGAAACCTGCAGCACGGAGAGGATTTATCCCTTTTACTTCCTTATTTTTGAGAGGTTGTTGCAACATCAAACAAGAAAATTATTTTCAAAGATTGGGGGAAGGCATATATCAAGTTTAATTAAAATGAAGTAACTTTTACAAGAGTTATGGTGAAATAGATAGACAGATAGACGGACAGAAATACATATTCTGGTTGAGTTAGCTGGCAGACACTTGCTATTTTATTTCAATTACTTGTAACTTGTAAGTAACTATTTCAGATGTAAGTTTCATTTTATATTTTATTAATGAGAAGAAATCTATAACACCCTTACTTTTGATCTGCCTATGTAGAATCATACCTTCAACCTTACATTATTATCTTAGAAAAGAATAAGATAAAATCTAACAGAATAACACCATATATAAAACTCTAATACTACAAGTAATGCCTGTTCTTTCGAAGAAAAGAAAGAAAAGTGCACTTATGATGATTCAAATATGGATCAGCTGATGTTTGTAGTTCAGAACGTTACCCACTACGCCACTTACTAAGTTATTTATTTATTTTGTTTTTTATTTTGCTATACACTTTAAGATTTTCGGCTGCTGGTTTTTGCTTCTGACGTCTTACAATATAACAGTTTCTGTGCTTTCCCTCCTTGTCACACTGCTGGTGTTATTTATTGTGTAAATTGAATTCGGAAACATAATATATTTTGTTGTTTTACTAGAATCCACAGGTTTAAAATTTTTTAAGCTCAATTAAATTGTTAAGCGAACTAATTTTATCATATCTTCCATCGCTTCGCGAGGCAAGATATACTATACCGCGAAACTACATGCGTTCTTTCATGTGACAGCAGGGGCGTAATTTAGGAGGCAGGAGGGGGTAATTGCCCCCTAAGAGTTTGACGCTTACGTATACTTTAATCGGGCTACTAATATATTAGTATAAAACGTGAAAGTCTTGCCCCAGTGCTGCTCTTGCCTTCCTCAAGCGAAGACTGAAATGACGCTCTAATGTGACAGATAATACGACTATGAGTTTGCGGTGAATATTTGGGCGTTACAAGTCTTGCAATATATAAAACTATTTTCCGAATAAATCACATTCGATTTTACGTCCTAATAACTTATATAAAACACTTTGAATTATTGAAATGACTGTAGTTGGAGTGGTCGTATATGTTTTCATACTTATGAGTCTGGATACTCAAACCCGCTTAGCCTGAGAATTTATTTTTACTTATGTGAAATATAAATCCTTCAACGCATAGACACTGGATAAATCCTTCAACGCATAGGTCGTGGTGCCTTCAACAGGTTATATAAATACGTAGTTTGAGATGCTTCCTATAAAACATATCCCATCGAAAAGAGTGAACCTGTCACAAATGGAAAGTATAGTTTTCTACTACCCCATCTGCGGTTTGCCAAGTGTTTATGGCTTCACAAAAGAGCAAAAACACTTGGCCGACTTATTTGATTTCAGTACTTTTCGTGGCGGTCGCTTGGCTAGCGTTTCAACAGATCCACTGTTTATGATGAGATATCCCTCCTTTCTTGAAAGCTTGCATCGGCATTTTGTTGATTTTCATGTTTATTTAAAACCCTTTTCCAAACCGAAAGGCAATGAATGTTTAGATCGTTTCTAGAGAAACAAGCTGATCTACCGCGTGTATCATTTTTGAATGCGTACTACTTCAGTTGAAAATTAGGTCAGTTGTAGAATGGTCGGTTATCGTTGCGGGGGTCCCTGGTTCGATTCCCGCTCACGTTCCTCGCTTTTTTCTGTACGAGTATAATAAACACGTCGTATTTGATTCAAAATGACAAAGTATTGTATTTTGTTTGAAAAATCTCCAATGTTGGTAATTTAGTGAATACTCTCCAAGTCCTCAACTACATATTCCTGTTTTTTGTCAGTCAATTTGACTTTTAACAAGGAGCTGTTTTGAACGAACTGAAAGGTTCTTTATTTACGCAAACCAGAATAACTAAGGCTTTAGATGAGTGGTCTGAAAAGTGGTTGCAGTAGAAAATAAGTCAGGAAGTTTTTTTTAAGTGGTTAGAGTTGTGGTTTTCTAAACTGGAAGTCCGGGTTCGATTCTCGCCCTTAACACTTTTTAAAGTGTTTTATTTACAAGGCTGAGCTCCAGTTGGATACTGCTAAGTGAAAGAAAATCTCCAGTAGAGAAATTCACTGATCTTGAAAACAAAGCAAGAAAAATGAATGGAGAACACGAGTTGCAGAGTTAGTTCTAACAATGGTTCTATATTTGATATTATCCGTTAATTTCGTGAATTTTTAAGTTGTTGTTTACTGACACTATATACTCCCTTTTCTCTTGGTGTCTCAATGTGTAAAATTTCACAAGTATTATAAAAATCATGAACCCTCAGTTATATTTGTAATCTAACGGAAATACGTTAATAAGGGATGAGTTCTCCAACTCCGAGTGTTATCGAATTTTGCATCTTTAATATTTAGAAATAAATTACCAATAGTTAGCATTTTCAAAAATTATTTAGCGAATAATGAAATCTACAATTTCTTCTTTCGAAGTAGTATTACGTATGAATCAGTAGCCCCGGAACCTCTCAGGCCCTGTTAGATCCCCAAAATTTTCATTGAAGGCTGGGTTCTTCCCCACAAATGATCCATTAATACTTTTAATTCATTTGCAGGTAGGATTAGCGCTAATCTGGGCGTAAAGCTTTGAATTAGTTAAAAAAAATAACCTACCATATATACCACATAATCTATCCGCATATTATTTGATACGCGGATATGTATAGTTATTTGACCCAAGTAAACTTGTTTATATAATCCTCATTTGAGTTAATTATAAGATTAAGTAAGTCCCCCGACTGTTATCTTCTCATCAGCTGCTCTGATATCCGTATATTTTTTCAAGTGACTGTGTATAATTTTACGTATGTTAGTTGGGTTGCCTAACTAACTGATTTTGTACCTCAAGAATTTATGTGGCCCGCTGTACACGGTGTTTGTCCACCACAAAGTTGCGAGGTGGAATCCATGCACCAGAGGTGAACGCTCTACCACTGAGCCACCGCGGCCCTGATTGCATTGAGTAGACTATTCTGCTCAAAATGGGAATGTATATTAAAGGTATAGGTAAGATAATCAGATAATCGTTTAGATATATATATATTAGAGATAGACCAAAAACTTGGAAATCAAAAGCACTAGTATCCGAAATTAGAGACTTCACTTTCTGAATTTTCGTAAAATTACAAAATCTTGAATAATTTAATCCCTTTAAAAAGAAGACCGTATTCTATTATATCCCCTCATTTTTTTCTAATGTTTACTGCACATATTAGCAATTGGTCATCCCACACCATTGCTACAATTATTCTTATCATAATGATATAATAATCGTAATATATAGCGCTTTATTTTTTACTGTACTTACACAAGGGAAATGCTTTCGTGGTCACGAAGCTGGTATGAAACTGAAGAAAGCTGAAGCGAATAAAGGCAGACAGGTGGTTAGGCTGTCGAAAGAGCTTCACAACAAGAAAAATGCTCGAAATTTGTTTCCTGTGACCTAGGCGCCGGTTCTCAAACCTAGGCACCATAATAATACAATTCCATACATGGGTCTATATAATTTTCTTTAGGAGCAAGAGTCGTATTTCCAATCGCCTTGACTACCTGGTGTTCGGGATTTTTCGAGCCTGCACAAGAGGAATATTGACAGAAGTTCATTATGTATTACATGTATTCTTACCTAAAAGTTCAACTAATGTAAACAATTTAAACAATTTACGATCACGTTCCATGGGCTAAGAAAAACGACAGTAAATGCAAAGATATTGTGGTTAAATAATATTGCTAATGTGTAAAATAGTTCGATAATAGGACTGGTGAATTCTCAGAATGCGCATGAACATGATTGTAATTTTAAGTTTGAGCGTTCTTGTGTTGAACTCAGTAAAGAATTTAGGTTATTTTTACTTGGAGAAATGTTCTTTCATGCGATAATTTCCTCGGGACTCTCCCTGAACGCATAACTATCGAATTCACGACGAACTAGCATTCTGGAAGTTAGCACTCTACAATGAAATCACTGTGGCTTTATATTGTTGAGTTTTTCTTAAGAATGAAAAATTCGCTTCGTGAGGTCGGTCGGTGACACAAACATGAGAACATTAATTAGTTTATTATTTCAGACAATGTCAGTAATGTCAGTAATATTGCAAATTAGTACACTACAACTTTCTCCTAAGATATTCAGGTATATTCAAATAATTGATAATAAATAAATATTCGAATAGCTTTCTTTTTAAAGAAGCCTAAAATTCTATTACTTTTCTTATTCCTTTTATTATTAGCAACGTCGAAAAACACATCGTATTTTTTACTAAGCCGCTTCCCTAGTGCGTGGCACAGTAATTTTTTCTCTATACCGACGCATGACGTACAGTAAGGGACACTTCTGGATAGTACACCCATATGGAGATTTACGGCAAAAGTGTTCCACCAGTTGACTCCGAAGCATTTGCCGGGAAGTATTGCAACCGAATTAGCTTTAAAGTAAGGTGGATAGCATAATCACCAGGCAGTCTAAATTCCCGTACACTTGGGGGCGAAATTCCCACTACCGCCAACAACATCATTTCTCCAAAATAAAATGAATCCTAGTTGTGGTTCTTATGGCAAACATATTACTGAATATTTGTCCTATTCGTCAAGATAAAGTGCAACAAAAATGAAAGTCCAATCCTGTTGCTTTTAGAAAAACCACTCTTTCAGTCGTTTTATCTGAAATGAAATTAAATCTTTAAGTTTAACGTCCCACTGTTTTGCCCGTTAGGCTAAAGGAGACGGTGATAATGAGAAATGAGTGAAATGGTGGAATGAAGAAAGTGGGATTAAATGCGAGAACCCCGAGAAAACCCACGAGCACAGTGTTTGTCCACCACAAAGTCCACACGGCGCGAGCTGGGATCGAACCAGGGACCCCAAACACCGGAGCTGAACGCTCTACCACTGAGCCACCGCCCCCCCCCCATTTTATCTGAAATGACTTTGCAGAGCGTGAATAAATATTCGGTCACTTCAGGAGGGTAGGAAGACCGAATCCCCCCTCTTTCAGTGTGAAAACAGATACATTTAATCAAATGCATACTGAGGGTGAGCTCATTAGTATAGCACTCTTATGATTTGAAGTTTTGCTCCCAAGCCATCTTATGTCATAGCTGACGACATTGGAGAACAAGAGATGCAAATATGATGAAAGAGAGATACAGTCACATGTGCAAATTTAGAATTTCAGGCAAAATGATCGGTTAGCATCCATGTTTTTCGAAAAGTTTGTTTTTGTAAGTAGACATGTAAAAGCTAACACGAACCTGAGAGCATCCCACTACTAATTGTTGAAAACTCAGTTGAGAGCATCAGATGATTACGGAGGGGAAGAAACATCTTAAGACATGGGAACAAAATATGAAAAAATTAAATTTTTTTGGATGGGACTCGATCCATGAAACTCACGATTACCAAGCAATGACTCTACTCACACATCCACGAGGCCACACAGAACGATTGGCAGTCATACATCAGACATAGACCTTTTGTTACTTACAAAACGTTATTCTAAGGGGGAAAGCTAGGGAAATTCACCGTCTCTAGTTTTTCTTTCTCTGGTGCTAAATTAATTACTGTCGTCCCAGCCTGGTAAGAATGTTTTCCACTCCTCTAGAAATTTTGCTAACAATTTTCATACATTTATAGCAACAAAAAACATTTATCCAAGGCTGTTCTGCACAATTATACTTGCACAAAACAATTACTTCCAATTCTATGAATTCCAGTACCAACTAAACAGAAATACTGGATGTGAAATTCTATATCTCGCTAGTAGTCTTGTAGAAAATATCCAAATTCAATTTTCAATTTGGAACAGGTGTGCAGGTTACGTCCATGAGATTTGTTTTGCTGAGAAGGCGACAAATTTACATTGAAAATGGCAAAATCGCACGTTCAATTATACTATATTTTTGCTTTTAAGAACGCCAAACGAGGAGAACGAATGTATTCTCTTTGGCTTGAAAGAATAAAATTATGACTCAAGATGGAAGTGCACAGAGACTGGTGATGCTTAGGAAGGATGCATGCTACCAAGCAATGTCGTAGTCAGGAGGTCTGGAACCTCCAACATTTGCAAAAGTTGTTAAAATAAGGCCAAATATTGGGTTTTAATCAAAATTTTCCTGGAGTGGAAACCGGATTCCCCTCAAATGAACGTTTAGCCAGCGACCCCTAAAAATCTAATCCTAGTTTCGCCCCTGCTACCAAGTGATGTACTCTCCTATGTGTGTGACATGCAAATCAATGTGGAATTCATTAAAGGACGGGAGAAATATCGCTAACAATTAGGCACACTTTTTCTTGCGGGGAGGAGGAGAATGATAAATGTGCGAGAAATTTCGCCCAAGCACATGGAGGGATGGTCACCCCTGACCCAGGAGGGGGCTGCAATTTTTAGGTTTCCAAGAGCTAGCCAAGAGTCTAGGTTCATCCCTCTCTAAAAAACCAGTAAACAACACATTGGTTATTACTTTGTTACTTAAGTTCTATTTGGAAGAACCGTCTGCTAAAAACTGTAAAATATGCAGACATAAAGCATAGCTAATATTCAAAAATGTCCCAAACAAATGATATATGTGAAACATGAGAGAGAGAGAGAGAGAACTAGACTTGCACATAATAGTGTCCCTCGGTTATGAATTTAACGAAAGAATTGCTTTTCGTTATGTTTCTTAGACTAATGGTTAGCGTACTGGACTTTTGCGTAGAGGGTTACATGTCAGAGTCCACGTAATACACATTGTTTTCTGATTTTTTTAGCTACGTTTACATCAAGTGGAATTAATGTGCTCCTGCGGTAATATATTTTTTTCTGAGAGGGCTTGTCCCCTACACGGTTATTCCGAACAAACTAACAAAATAAGTATTCTTTTATTTGTTGCGTATTTTCTTTACACTGTTTTATTGCAGTTATCTTCGTCCTGTGAACACTTTTGACGTACCCGTATTACTACAGTCGATATATCGTGCTCAACTGTTTGGAGGGGTCTAAGACCCCCCCAACCGTTTTTCCAGGAAAACAAAAAAGGTATTCCCTCATTTTACGTCTACAATGTCTTTGCACAATCTTATTCACTTCGGTTCACCCCTTGCCTTGCAAACGGCAAATTTAAGAACTTTGGGTGGGGGCTTTACCTCCTAAAATAGTTTCCCCGCAGAATATAAAAAACGTTCGTTTATTTTTTGCGTATTGTCCGTTCGCATAGTCTTGTTGTAATTCCTCATGTCCTGTAGGTACACTTCTGTCCAGCCTTTCTGTCGCATGTCTTTAGAAATTACATTAATGACAATAACTCTGTTTCTTATGATCAAAATTGTCACATGTTTTCTTGGAAATATGCAGAAGAAGGAAACATATTTCCAACAAAATATTTCAATAAAAAATTGAGAAATAAGCAAGTTATAATTTTAAAAAAGGAATTTCTGAAACTTTGATCGCCAAATACTGAGTTCCATATTCGTAAAAGTGCCAAACGCGCAGCAAAATTTGCGAAGAGAGAGGGAATTTTGTGCTCTACTAGAAATATGATGTAAATCTTTCATAATGAAAGTTCCTATACATAGGGCTATAGTACAGCTCTAACAATCATAGGTATTAAAGGTTTTACACGTAAAAAAAGATTAAATAAAAAAGGACAAATTATGCGAAACGATAAGGCATTTTGTCTCACACGAGAGGGTACCACAAGTAGTCGCTAAAATCTGATTGCTGCATAGCGCATCTGATAGAGCATCATGAGAAATGAACTTAAGCAAAATTTAAGGTGCTATGGACCAGAAACATAGGAGCTAGGGGACTTCAAAAAATTGTATATCCAAAAAATTACTTCATGGAATTATGTATGTTTAAAGTAAATATCTTGAAAACCGTTAAAGCTATCAAAACAAAAGTCGCACAATATAATGCGAACAAAATGCCCTATGGAAAACCATAAACAGCGCTGCTATAGGTGAAGCAGTATTGCCAACTCAGCATAAAATATTTTGTTTGAAATAGCACCATATACAAGTGTGCACATATTTAAAATGCACTATTGTCACTAATCATAACAGTGAAGTGTATGGTACAGTGTTGCACATGATTGGAGCTAAATGTGCTTAAAATGTACAATAGAGAAGTCTCATATGTGGCAACAAAGGGTAATAAAGGGATGCACTAGAAACAAGTGAGGATTTTGCATTATATTTCTGTAGCCCCGATGAACAAGAAAAAAAATCCCGAGGAAAGAAACATGTGTTTTCTAATTGTGTAAACTGGTTCTCGATTATCTTATCAGTAATTGAAAGAGTACTTTCTAGTTTCTGACTTTCGTGCTAAGTGACATATTCTTTTACTTCCTTAGCTACATACCATACGATCGTGTTTGTACATTGTAATATTACCAGATTCACATCGTAAATATAGTTGAGGCACCTAATATCAAAAGCCGCCAAATTCATTTTTTTTACCGAAATTGCTGGGAGCTGGATTTAGTGCGAGGCTGCGGAATTCAGAGCTGATTGACAGATGCCCCACCATCATCAAGAAACGGTCACTCGATGGTCCCGGGAAGGGCTGCCAGTGCGCTCTAAAAATCGCCTAATACTCACTTAATTCAAAGAGTTTATGCAAACTGTGCAATCCCTATCGAAAGATTTTTTAAATTTGCATAAGCAGTTACCGTATTTGAATATATTTTGCATATCACTCACCTTCTATATTTTATAACCACCCGCGTGGCCGACCGGTCTAGCATTTTAGTCTTCGATTGCAACATAAAGGGCCAATTCCGCTGGGGATAGTTGAATGCTGTGGTTCGAACCCCGCTTTATGCAAGAAAATGTAGGTCCTACATTTACAGGCTTCTAAGCTTGTTTAGAGCGTTAATTCTTATTAATATAATAATAATAAGAAGAAATGTTAATTCATATTAATAATAATTATATCTAAGAATATTTCGCTGTTTCGAAGAAATTTTGTTGGCTCTAAAAATAGCATTGTCTTCGTACAATACATTTATTTACAATCTAATTACAGAGCTTATACATAACACTTGAAATATATAATTTCCTATTAACAGTTTAGAAGTGCAATGAAGAATATACCGGTATGTGTTATGTTTAAGTTCGATTAACCATTATCACTAGAGACCAGATGTTTAGGCATTAAAAACCTGGAAAATAGGTGAGCAAACAGGCACTTAAAATTTACCAAATAGGCATTAAAATACGCACTAAAACGTAACAGAAAGAATGAAGATAAATACTCAATACAATTTTAAAAAAATAAGTCTTAAATAATGTTCAAATATCGAAACGTGTATACGTGGACACACGCAAATTAGACTGTGATAACAGATGCTTCAGATTTTTTCTCCCTCGCTTCTTCGTCGCACTGCACTATGACCTTTCTTATTACTTCTCTAGCTTCGCTGTGTATAGTTTGCCCTCTCTTACGCTGTGAAGCCATTATCAAATGAATAATAAGCAACAAAACCACGACCACAACAACACCCAACAAATAATAAACTAACTCTTCAGAATGACATTTTTTACGACTGGCAACGCTGAAATATAGGAGGGTAAGGGAGTGTCGCAAGAGTCAGGCAGAAAAATGTTGAAAATTTCCCCCCTCTACCTCAGCCCCCGCTGGTAAACAAGCTAGTTCCCTATAATACATATCGCTTGTTATATATTTATTCTAAAGGAATTCCATGGAAACATAATTTTGTTTAAAAGCCAGTATTTCATACAAAAAATCTAGTGCAAATATATGACTTTCCACGCCTGTATATGGAGCTTCACTGCACGTTTTGCGAGATTACTCGAAACTAAGCGAAATATATGTGGCGGATTTTGATACTAGGTGTCTCAATTATTTTATTACTACCCCATTTCGTTTTTAGTCGGCCAGGATAGCCGTGTGGTCTAGAAGGCAAGACAACCGACATATTAGGCATCGCCGGTTCCAATCCGGCCTCGGATGTTTTTGTTGTAATTTTCACGTTACATTTCATTGTAATCTTTCTCTTTCATAGTGATTCGGATCCCACTGTACACTTTCATATAGGTTCAGAGCTGACGCAGGACGTAAAAATGGCATTACTCAATTTCGTTTTTCAAATGCATCAATATTTTGTGACACTGCTGACATTTTGCTATGTTATACTATCTGTGTTATGCATTTGAACCTAATTCATAGTATGATACCCAGCTTCCTTTATTAACATCTGTTGCCACGCAGACTTCTCCATTTTACATTTTCAGCACACGTAACTCCAACAGTATGCAACATTGTAGCATTACACTTCACCGTGATGTTCAGTGGTAATAGTGCATTTTAAGTCTGTGCATCCTTGCATGTGATGCTATTTCAAGCAAAATATTTTTATGCTGAGTTGGCAACACTGCTCCTCCTATGACAACACTGATTATGGTTTTCGATAGGGCAGTTTGTTCTCATTACATTTTGCAACTTTTGTTTTGATTGCTTTAACGGTTTACAGTATACTTATTTTAAACGTACATAATTTCATGATATAATTTTTTGGATATTCAAATTTTGAAGCCCCCTAGCTCTTATCCTTCTGGTTCATAGCACCTTGAATTTTGCTCATGTTCATTTGTCATGATGCTCTATCAGATATGCTATGTGGCAATCAGATTTTAGGAGAACTTGTGGGACCATCGCGTGTCAGTGGTTTCCTTATATATATCTACTAAGTGACTAGGTGTTATGTTGCTTTTGTAGAGTAGTTGGTTAATGCGTGTTCATTGGGAGTTCAACTTTTTCCACGATCGTCAGTTCAAATCCCATACTCTACAGTAACTTTTAATGAAAAGCTTCATTCATTCAATTCGTTAAACAATAATGTTTTGTTGTAATAATGTTTCTTAGTATTATTCTCTTCATTCAAGTATTTTTAAATATTTCCAAATAATTCAAAATTATGACTTTAAAGAATGCTACAATGTTCAAGAATATTGTAGGAAGCGTGTGTCTTCTAGGATTCATCCTTTTTTCAGTTTTGCATTCCATCAATATCATGCATGTCCTTATCACCGTCCTCCTTAACCCCACAGTATATTTGTGGGACATTGGACCTAAAGAAAAAATAAAATATATAATTAGATAACTATAATATTTTTCTTGTTATATGAACATGAACTCTAAAGTTGTCTACCTAATAATCACAGGAAAATGACAGAACCGTTTGAAATAAACATAGTTATCACTTGGCTCCCGCAGGGATATTAGACTTGCAAACTATGCTATGCTTAAATATCGAAAGTCTCTGCCCGTCTCTCGACACCTGTCAGAACAAAAATATTAAGACATCGAGAAGAGATATTTTATAAGTGATTCATCGTTTTAAGGATAGTTTCCACCTATTCCATCAATATCTATTCAAATCAAAACTGCTAGAAATAAAGAGCTTTTAGTTACATTGTAGATCGTCATAGAACAAAAACGTAATAGAAGCGAAAAGCGGGTTTTCGATTTAATATTTCAAGTAAAAGAACCATCTCATCATTATTACTCTAATAAAACTGGAAATGGTAAAATTTACTAGTACTTCCGGTTTGGATATTGCTAACCATAGAGCAAAAGTTCTAAGAGGCATCGAGAAACGGTGTTTTATAATCAATTAGACCGATATTACGAAAATTATCAACTTTATTGAAAAGGGTATTTTTTTAGACTGAGGAACAATTCTGTAATTCAACGTAGTACGGAGACCTCTACATCACTGACAGTGCGAACCATGTGAATTCATATCCACAAATAAAACATTTAATCAAATATTTCTAACATTTCCTGTGTTCAGACTCCATAGAAATAAAGCAAACAATGGAAATTATCTATCAAACGGGAGGAATTGGAACACTATAATATGAAAAGCATGTCTTTTAGTAGAACAGCGAGATCACCTGTAGGAAATCGATAGCAAAATTGATTAACGTAAAATTGTAGAGTCAATCAGTAGATGTGATTGTAAGCTGTTCAAACCTCGTACTGAGAAAATTCTTAACTATTATAACTTGTTGTGTTTTGTTAGTGAGAAACAACTAAACTTCCATGTTTAAGACTCATTGCGAAATAAAAATATGAAAAAAATCATCTTGCAACTTTATTACTACTTTTCGCTTTTTTGTTTGCAAAGGTTTTGTAAGTGTTGCCTATGTGCTCATTGTGTTAAAGAAAGCTTTCGAGTAAATTATATTTCTTAAATGCACTAATGTAGGAAATTTATTAATCAATTTTCACATTACGTATCGTCTCGAAAATTATATGAATGTCTCGTCTCGTGGCAGCACTACTTAATTAAGTGCATTATAGAACATTCCCCTCTATTTACTTGTTTCATATACTTCCCTAGTAAATGTTTAATTTTCTCTGTAAGCATTTATTGAGGTAAAAATTCTATAACGCACTTAATTAAGTAGTGATATTTCGAAACGAGATAGTCATATAATTTTCGAGACGAGACATCATTTTTCAAGAAACGGGACGAGTAGAGACTTTAAACTGCATCGTCTCATCCCGTGGCAACACTAGTGATTCCACGGGACAAAATATTTCTCTCTATCGTCTCGATAAATATATATATATACATATAAATAACGAGACAGTTACATAATTTTCTGGACGAGATGGCATTTGCTCGAAACCAGACGAAACACATTACAATCTCATCTTGCAGTCACACTATTAAATTAGGTAACTTTGTCCTAGGCAACCGTTAAATATCAATAACCGTCTAAAACGTTTTAGTAGGAGAGCTTGAGGCAAAAAACTGGCCACACCCTGCACTTTGTATTAAAAAGGTGCCACTCGGATATGTTGTACCTCTGATCCAACTAAAGCAGGAATCGAAGTGGCCCCAATAGCGGCTATCAAAGATGGCCAACCCTGCGAACTCATAGTGTGTGTTTTTAGAAGCCTATATCTCCTTAACTAATAGTCCAATCTTCACGATTCAGAAACAAAACGACACAGAAGATAACAGGATGTAATAAATTAGCAAACCTTTTTACCTAACTCCTACAGAAATTAACACCTACAGAAATTATTTAATTTAGAACTTTGCATTTCATATAATGGAATTTATTCATATTTTTTAAAATAACAAGTATGCGGCTGGGATTATCGAAAAAGATGTAGAACTTTTTAAAGAGTGTCAATTATCTCTCGTTTGATGTATCGTTCATTCAGATTGGTTAATAAACCACGAAGTTATGACAATTTAAATATTCAAGTAGAGTTGAATGATTTTCCCAAATTTCGAACAAGAGTTCATTTACCGCAATAAAGCAACACTGATGGATGCTGCATTGTACGAAACAAATCATTCTCTTATGATGCGTTTTTTATTAGTCCCATTTTCAACAGAAGCACAAGACAGCCTGACCCAGCCCTGTTATATGAATCCAATATGGCAGCCATTAATTATGATCCATAAAGATAAGTCTCTTTCGAAATATTGAAGTATTTAGATTTATAAACAAGTACGACAAAGTAATAACAAACGTTTTTCTCTCCCCCATCTTTATGCCCCACAGAGTTAGTGTTGGAAGGAATGAACTCCAAATATATCAAAAGAATCGGATAGAACTGAGTGTTTAAAAAACTTGAAGTAATAACAACAGCACCATTCACGAAGTATTTCTATTGAAAGAAACAATGACGTAAATCCTATGTAATGTTTCGGCGGGAATAGTTCGGAATCAGACAAAAGGGCGATAGAATAGTTACTCACGTAAGTTTTATCACTGTATATAATACGAATTGTTATTATCTAATGTACCGGTAATTAAGATTTCTTTTACTTTTTATGATTTCTTGATGATTGGTGATGGAAAACATCATTGGATAATACATAGACTGACTGGAGATCCAACCCTGCGTTTCCCAAACGAACTCATTTTTTTAGTATTGAAAGCGAAAGAACTTCTCCATAAGAAAGAAATTTAAATCAAAGAATCTACTCTGCAAATCACTGAATTTCAAACCATTTTCTTATTTAAGGTCGCCAGAGGAATCAACATCAGCAGAAAAATTGTGTACGGTCTCGGTAGTTCCCTCACTTTAGGTTATATGAGAAAAGTCATTTATATATTCATGAAAACATCATATTATCGTAAACCTTATATACTTGTTTATCATCTTTGATAGTCTTCATTCACTTAAATTTTGCTTCCAGTTTAGTTTTCTAATGTAAATATTGTGTCAAATATTTGATAAACTAGTAATTTAATATTAATTTTGATAATACTAAATGCACTTTTAGTTTGAGTTTAACGATTCACGTATACGCCTTGGTGGCTAAAGAAGACGTGGACCTATTGATTATAGTTGAACCACTTTCGTTCAACTCTGCCCCCACTGGGAATCAAACCCAGAGTTACGCGGACAGAAGGCAAGCGCGGAAGCCACTAGAGCGTGGGTCCTAAATGCACTTTTCTATCTAGGTATAAAATAACACAATTATTGTAATTAAAACATTGGAAATTAATTTATTGACTATGTAAGATAAATAGTCTCAATTAACGTGGGTCTAAATTGATCATGTTTAACGATCGTAGGAAAATGGCAACTTTCTCGAAAGAGGTAAAACTTATTGGAGGTAGTTCAAAGGTGAGCTCTGTAATGGATTGAAATAAGTGCGTACTCTGCAAAAAGGGTGATACCAAGTCTCTTGTAGTTCTCAAAGACAATAAAGATCGAAGCAGACGAAACTCAGCATATTCTACCTTAGGTGAAAATCTGAGAGCCTTTTCAAAATTAACTACTTTACCAACTTATTTGCGCCCTTTGATATCAGAATCCACAAGTGGTGATGATGTGGCAAACTATTTCGAGAAATTCCAGGCAAAATGCCAAAACAAATTGTTATAAACATTACAGTAAGGACAATTTAGACAGACTTGAGCACAAAATTTTATCATCCACGGAGAACAGAGAAGAAGAGTCAGCTCCCTAAATCCAAAAATAAATCACTGAAAGATAAAATGTGTTTTTTTTTTTTTGTGAACGTGGTGCTAAACCTGCGAGAAAATTGAGCTTAGTTGCCACAAAGAGAACTTCTGTTCGTGTCGCAGAGTGCGCTGAAATGTTAAGCGATGAAAGAATCATAGGAATTTGTAATGCCGGTGATTTGATTGCTCAAAAGACAAAATATGACGCAAACTGTTTATCTAGCTCTTATAATAAGGCAGAAAGAAAACACACAGAAGAGGAACAAAAGAACGATCGGACATCACGTGAAAGTTTTGTCACCTCTTCCTCTCTATGTTGGACTGAGCGTTTATGCTAAAACTCGTAAAAAATCTCTCATAAATGAATTGCATTCATTAGGTATTTGTATATCGTCTACATGAGTACAGGAACTAATACCTTCAAGTCTTTCTCTAAGTGCTTGATAACACAAAGGGCGAAATGGTGTGTCCTTCCACTTTTCGTCCAAGTATTTTAACCATCGCAGCATTAGATAATATTGACTATAATCCTTCTAGCACAACATAAAAGGTTTCTTTTCACGGTACGAGCATTTCTATTTTCCAGCATCCTTTTAAGGATAACCTTGGCATTCGACATTTACAACAAAATGTCGTTGTAGAAGCGTTCCGTGCTGCTTTTTGTGTTCTGTGTGTAGGGAAACATGTCGAAAGGTAATCGGAACTGGAAATGAAGATCTAGACCAATGGTGTCCAATTATAATGAGCCTGAGGGCCATAACCGCCTTTACGTCTAACCGTCTAATAATAATAATAATAATAATAATAATAATAATAATAATAATAATAATAATAATTACTATTAATATTATTATTTCGCTACAAGAGAAAAAATATAAAAAAGGTATTTGAAATATTACCTATTCAATCTGTGAAAAATGAGAGTGGCTAGCTGCGTTTACAAGGGCTGGGATATCTACATCCATTCCTGTTGTGAGCCACAGGAGATGTAAAAGAAAAGTATTTCTAAGGCGGTTTCTGAAGTGACTCTTCACAACTTTCATGGTGGTAAATGCATGGTGGTAGATGTACAAATAAGTACTATCAAACATTGACATTCTTTTCCGTCCAAACTCACAGTTTTTAGGGAAAGGTGGTGCCGTGGATATCCGCTTTTTTGTTGTACAGAAGCACTAAATGGATGCGTTATTTCGAAGGAAGAGTGGAAATATTAAATGAATGAATACATATAAATGAAAATACTATCAGTAATAAAAATCGTGAATCGTGAAAGCTTTGTGGGCTGCAGAAGATGGTTTGGCGGGCCGCCATTTGGACAGCACTGATCTAGACCAATAAAGCTTTCATGTTAGTAGCATTCATTATTTTTGAAAATTCAGTTGATCCACAATAAATTTCACCACGTCGGAAACGTACCAATAAATAGATAAATGTATAGTTCTTTATTGAATAGCTTGTACAAAAAGTAATGTTAACTATTCGTTGAAATCATAAAACTGTTTGTACACGTAGAAAATCAAAAGATGTATTGTGAATTTCAAATTATCGAACAAAGTGTTGTGTTTTTGTTCTTAAAATACTAAAGAAATTATTTAGTTTCAAATTTATAACAATATATTGGTTTATGTAATTTCCTCATAATATTGTAAAGGATATGAAGCCAATGTCTATGGTTTAAAGACATGAAATTATTTCTTAGTCTTCCTGTGCAGCTCTCTTTCAATTCAGATGAAACCATAAAACTTTTCTATCGTGAAGCTACGCACGTAATTTCTTAAGATATTCTTAAACTAGATTCATGTGTAAAAGTAAATGGTAACAGAGCAAGCGATTTTACTTTGTAAGTATTCGTTTACAAATCTAGATACTCGGGTCAATATTTCGAAAGAAACTAACCTTTATTGATCATAATTAATGGCTGGCATATTGGATTCATATCCGAGCTTGGCCAGGCTACTTTGTGCTTCTGGTGAAAGTGGGACTTATGAAGAATATATCACAAGAGAATGATTTATTTCGTATAATGCAGAATTCATCAGTGATATTTTATTACGGTAAATGAACTCTCGCTCGAAATTTGGGAAAATCAATCAACTTCACGCGAATATTTAAATTGTCATAATTTCGTTGTTTGTTAACCAATCTGAATGAACTATACATCAAACAAAAGATAATTTAACACTTTTTAAAAAGTTATAAGACGTTTTTCGATAATTCCTCCCGTATACTAGTTATTTTAAAAAAGTATGAGTAAACTCCATCATATGAAATGCAAAGTTCCAAATTAAATAATTTCTGTAGATATCAATTTCAGTGTTAGGTAAAAAGGTTTGCTAATTTATTACACCCTGTTATCTTCTGCGTCGTTTAATGTTTGAATCATGAAGATTGGGCTATAAGTTAAGGAGATATAGGCCTCTGAAGTCAACACTATGAATTCGCAGAAGCGGCCATCTTTGAAAGCCGCCATATTGAATTCTGGCCATCTGTCGGAGCGGGACAACCTTGATTCCCGCTTAGGTGGATCAGGGGAGCAACATATCCGAGTGGCATCCTTTTAACACAAAGTGCACGATACTTCCCGTAAGCTCCCCTACTATTTCATTAAATGAACAAATAGTGAATTCCTTACACATATCACATTTCGAACACTTTCAATTTAGTTATTCAGTAACAATTTTAGAAATGTTGCGACTAAGGTGGAGACGAGAATATTTTCTTTTAATTCCATGAGTGCCAGCGGCGAGAGATATGAAATTTAGTATATAGTTTATATGAAGAAATTACCAAATATATTACTAATTTACAAAATGAAGTTCTTAACAGCCAGCGTAAAGAAAAGCTTTTGAGAAACAATAACAGTAATGTCCACATTCTGCTTGACTCGAATGTATTACAGACGTTCACATCAAGCAATGGAAAGTGTTCAAAGTTCTCAGAGACTTCTTTGCTTCAAAACTGGAATTATGAAAGAACCATGTGTTGCGTTTTATTTGCAAATTCTGTCACCTCTGATACTTCAACTGGTTTTGCGTTTGTCACTGAACATTTCGTAAGTCGGAGAAAACTGCTGCATTAAATAAAGAAAACGAAAATTTTACTCTACCGGCAATCGAACCGTCCACGCGTGAGACTACAAACATTATGCCTTAAACGCCTGCGCTATTTTGTTCACCTACTAACAATTCACATAAACCGTGAAGTATTGGAGAGTTCTTTTACCTTGTGGAAAATTATTGATAATACGTTTAGTTTATTCTCGTTGCTGTCAATACTTTGATTGAATGGGAAATGTATTCATACACAATACAATTCCCTAACGAATAAATGATGCTTTCGTTTTTTAATTGTTATTTCTTTATTCTCTATATTTATTTCCATTCTTTTTCCAAATATATTTCTTTTTGTTCTTTGAATTTACCATATGACTTAAGAACATCGAATGTTCATAATCACAGAAGCAGACTCACTAGTAAAATGTATTCTACTTAAAAGGTATTCATTTTGAAATGATTATGCATCAACCCGTCAAGACACAGTATATTCCTACGTCACCCCTCGGTCAATTTCTGCGAAGATTAAAGCGAAAAGTCTTTTTCCTAACGAATCTCAAAATTACATTTCACACGTCATGACTCGCCTCATATTGCTTCACTGTTGCAAGGAGATACTAATACATGAAAATAAAATAGATGTAATTATTCCAGTCTATATCTCCCATACGAATAATGTTTGGGAAACAAAACAAATACGGGGAAACTGCTCCAAGCAATACGAACACGACTGAAACAGAATTATCACTCGATTGACCTTGAGAGTAGACATACATCGCTCAAGGCACATATAAACATAAGTTCAGCAATCGTTTCTGTGGTGTTCTATTCACTATTACTATTAGCCACTCTATACAGGGACTTATATTTTTCATGTATACACAATATTTTGGTTTTTACTTTATAAAGTTGCGTGCCGTAACCGTTTTGATATATGGTAGTAGGTGCTGCATACATTTGAGATCTGTTTCATTGCGCAACTGTATCATCTACCTTTGATTGCACTGCTATACTGTTATTATACACAGAAATACCAGAAAGTAGGCAGTATGCTGCATATAAAAGTGATACTAAAGATAAGCTGAATAAAATACTAAACATTGTGCCCCTTGTAGAATACCATTATAAACTGAGATGGGAATACTTAAACCAACATTTAGTTTCAACGTTGTAATTCGTTTCGAATATACCCCTTTTGATAAGAGAAATAAGAATATCACCAATTCCGTATTTAGTTAAATCTTGGAAGAGATAATTGCGATTAATTCTGTCAAAGGCCTTTGAATAATTCGTGGATAAATTGCTACAGATTCATGAAAAGAAATAAAATCTCTAAGATTTGATAAGAAATGAAATCCTTGAGTTTTACGTCCCACGATTATGTCGGCTAGGCTAAAGGAGACGGTGATGATGATAAATGAATGAAATTATGGAATGAAAAAGTGGGAGGAAACGGGAGAACTCCGAGGAAACTCTCGCGCACGTTGTTTGTCCACCAAAAAGTTCACTTGGAGCGAACTGTAATCGAACCAGGGACCCCATGCAGCAGAAATGAGCCACAGTGGCCCCGAGATTTGACAAGATCTTATAAATAGGTTAATTGTGTCCAAGATCATATTGGTAAGTACTTAAAGCTTTTCAAGATATCTTTCCAATCTAATTCTGAGACAACTAGTTAATAGTTTTAAATCCGTGTAAAAAAGACTTATAGGCCGAAAACTGGTAACAATAGCTGCTAATGAATATTTGAGGACTACAACAGTAAAGTTTCTATTGAGAGACTGTTCTAAAATAAGATGTCTGCGGTATTCTTTAAAACGGACAGCAAAGAAGGGAGCTAAAGTAACCATAAATGTAACACAAGATTTTAATGCCTGTGAATTTTACAAACTTGCATAATCATATGGAGAGATTGACATCGTCTATAGTGAACGGACCTGAAATACATTCTCGATCATGATCCGCTAAAACAGATGGAATATACTCTAGAATAATAAAATCAGTACAATAAGTAGTAGGTGGAACATATAATTATTTATGAGTAAAAACATCATGGCATGACTTTTACACCCTAGGCATCTTAACCCTCAGACTTTTACTTTATTGAAATATTTTTTTTGAAAATATGTTTCCTTCTTCACATTTCCAAAAAACATGTGACAATTTTGATCATAAGAAAGAGAGTTATTGTCATTTATGTAATTTCTAAAGACATGCGACAGAAATTCTGGACAGAAGTGTACTTCTGACGTAGTGTTATAAGCAATTTTGATGTTTCGTGATCAAAAGTTTGGAGAGTTCTGTGCTTGACCCAACCGTTTTCTCCAGGAATGTACGAAACACGTATTCAATCATTTTATGCCTACAATATCTCTTTCATTGACTTCGTTCCACTTCGTCTGGCCTTTCGGCCGTCAACTTTCAATTATGAAAACCCTGGCCATTGAAGAAAGTTGTGTCGTCAATAATAATAGACCACTTTCTAGTAGAAAATTACAAGACTGAAAATGTAAAGTTACAAAACGACTGCCATGAGGAGAGTGCAAACTTGTTTCACAGCAACAACTACAAATGTCCATGTTCTCATGCACTTTCGGGTCTTGTAATACAGCATCCCAACATTCAATGCAAATGAGACCACCTTCACTAATAGCAGTAAATTTTCTCTTTCGGTGCAAGTGTCAATGGATGATCGTCACCGGATAAGAAGATTAGAATTCCAACACGTAGGGAACCAACAGGATTACTGGAACAATTTTGATTGGAATTACGAAAAAGTATTTTGCACGGACGAAAGAGGTTCGCTCTTCGTTTGGCGACCAGGCAACACAAGATTATCCCCTGGACATGTTTTGCAACAACATAGACAAGAAAAAATATTCTCGTCTTTTTGGGTTTGGATGATTGTATATGGAGTAGGAGAATTGATCGTGGCAACTACAAGGATGAATGCCGAGGAATATGCATCAATCCTGGAAACACATTTACTTCATAGTTTTAGGACAATATACCCCCGAGAAGAAGTACAAGTACCCACATTTCGTGCTCATGACAACCCCAGTGTGCATGGTTGCGCACACACTAGCATCACACTAGCAATTGGTTATTACAACATCCAGAAATTGAAATTTTGCAGTTGCCATCAAAATCATCTGACCTCAACCCTATTGGAAACCTTTGAGCAATAATGTTTAGAGATTGGGATCCAGGTCAAGACAAACAAGGGCGGCATTGGTAGAACGCGTGTTTGAGGTTTGGGAATCGCTGCGACGACGCCCCGAAATATGCAGCAGGCTAGTTGGCAGTATGCTTCAGCGACTGAAAGACGTTTTGGACAACGATGGGTGGTAGACACATTACTAAGTAGGGCAGGTATGAAACATCTTTATTAGTCTTTTCATTTGTAGAAAGTAAACATTCAATCTCCCGACGCCTCTACACAAACTGGAAACAAAGCAAAATCAACTAAAAACAAGTGCATAGCATATGATATTTTACAAATGTACAGAATATCTCATAATATTGTAGTTACTATTTTTAATAATTTTTTTTTTAATTTCATGTCGCCTTTGTTGTTAAATAGTGCAAGTTAGGGTGATCAGAGAAATAAGGTGATTGACGGAAATAACTATATTGATATGGAATTGTATAATAATAAAAATAACAACAACTACAGTAAATGATTTCCCTGTCATATATTTCTACTGCTCCAATGAACTATTTAATAATGTCTTGAATGTACAATAATTAAATTATTATATGGTATAGTACTACGGAAAGGCGTCTCAAGGCAGAAAAATTGTTAATGGTATTATTGTTATTATTATTATTATTATTGTTATTGTTATTATTATTATTATTATTATTATTATACGCCCGAGGCCACTCAGCCATTCCCACCAGCATCCACTAAACCAATCAGTAGTTTTACCTATATAGTGAAGCAGAATGAGATGGAACCGAAAATATTTCACGTCAGCTTACACTTTTCTTTGTGAAATCAATGGAGATATACAGGATTCACCCATTCACAGAGCACTGGAAGTCTAACTGCAGCGTTGTGAATGCATAACATTACTCATTTTAAACATAGAAGATTGTTTACATCCAACTATTTGTGATGTGGTGCTGACACCTGGGGTTCATGCTGTAACTATGGGTCTGCTGGTGAGAGTACTGCTGTGTTTTACCTTGTAGGTGCAGGATTGTTGGTGGTGAGTGTTATCAAATGCCGCCGGAAAGCAACCGGTGTTGGGAGGGTTATGTTATTGCCCTTTTCCATGTTTTTGTGTATACGTATTGTGAAAATGTGTCGGGAGAGTGGGGTTAATACTCACGGAGACTACTGCGAAAGCTATGGTGGCTTGTTACACACAACAGGAACCCCTTGCGGAACATTCACCCACGAAAACCATCAAGAGAAGGGCTACAAACAGAGTGATACCCATAGTGTAAAGCGGGATAAGTTGATTGGTGTGGCAAGAGAATTCCCTAACTCAACGTGATATGGGTCAAGAATTTCACCTCGCACCGTCACCTGTGAACAAAACAATTTTCAAGCGACTGCGGTTGAAGTGTGTGCTGTAGGCCCATGTATAGCCACCTTCTCCTGGTGGTCACAATTGGGCGATCACATTCTGTGATATGGACGGCAAAGGATACATCGATACTGTTCGTCCGCGCAGGGAAAGTTTTCTTCTTTTCTTTGCGGTCGTTATGGGATTCGTATATGAAGATCAGTTGTTGATACGCAAGGTGAAGAAAAACGTGCAAGAGAATGCCAGATATTTCCAAGACTCCATTCGAATACCTATCTACCAGAGAGTCATCCAACAATTGTACGGAATAGACGCGTATCAGGTGGTGAGCCATATGAACAACATTTCGAGTAATACCTCCAGAACATTACTACATTGTTTCAGAAAATAGCAGATAACTCAGGAATTCATGTCATTCAGTTTGAAGGCATTTTTATAAAGAGACCAGATACCAGATACCAGTCTGCGCACCCTAGAAGATCTATGGAATTCATGTGGGAAAGAGTGGGACAGGATTCCCATGCTTGTTCTGCGCCGGAGGTAGTTGCAGTGAAAACGGAGATACCTCGCGTTCGTCCACAATGCTAAAGGTCTAATAGATCATGATAGCTGTGGTAGCGCAATATATCTACGGGTGAGTACTAGATGGTTGCACTTAAAGCGAACAACCCTTTGTACTACACTCGTTTCATCAAGGGCAATTAGGCAATGCTTTATGTCAGATATGAAGCAGTGGTATAACCAGGTACTGGGCAGGAAGAGTGTGTGTGTATATATGTGTGTGAGAGAGAGGGGGCTTCTTTTACGAATCCGACGTCACCCCAATTGGAACCTATCCTGGAAAAGCCCTGAAAACGGCTACAAGAGTGCACCCCGTATATATTTCATTTACTGTACTTACATACATGCATAATGCGAACATTGATGAATGCTGGAAACCAACTTGTTAATACAAAATGCACCATCATCGCTTACACAAATTTACTACGATGGCGGACTGATCAAATGATTTCAAACTATGTGGCTAATATTGTTTACAACCATCTGTCCAATAACTTTTCTACAAAGAAAACATGGGCAAATAAATGACTTGAAAGTACTGTTTGCCCCTGCTCATTTTATATCATTTTCACTTTATTAGTGAGATCACTGGACAGGCTGCCAGTAATTGCTCACTCAGATATGTTGGTAAGATGTTTGAAATGCCTGGTATTTGAACTTGGCTTGCACACTATTCTTGCTGAATAGGACACTCCTGAAGTCTGCATTGTTATTTTTCTGCATGGAACTGACGGAATTCTACATTACGTTGTACCTATTTTTAAGAATAATGTCTTTTTGTTGAAGTAAAGATTCACGCTACACTACTATGATTCGAACCCGAGTGCGCCGAACAGGATTCGCGTGGTTTAACCACTACACTGCACACTAGGGTGGAACGTTCTGCACTTTTTTTGGAAATTCAATGACGACTAGTGCGGAAATGATGCCATTAGTGACACCAGCCTTACTGATTTTAATTTTTTTTTTTTTGGATTACCCCTTACCCTGCCCCAACGAACTTCAAGTTGTTTTAAGTATTTCGTTAGGCAACTCGCACAACACCAATGACAGAATAGCTACTTGTGATCGTTTTCAGAGTTACTTGATGGCTATAATACAATTATTTTATTGAAAGAAAATTGTAGCAATACCAGTAAATAATTTTAAAATGTTTATGAGAAAAGTACAGCCATAGTACTTCAGTTGTTGGAATCAATATCCTGATTTTGTTTGGAATGCCACGTTAATGATTATTATAGGCATAGCCCTTCATATAACACGATTTTATTTTTGCAATTCTTCGCTTATTTAGCTCTGTACACAAAATAACCCAGAACTCACCAGGGGAGGTTGTTGCACATCGAGTTCCGCCCACTCACTCACCCAGTAGGCATACGTTGACATTTGACCCGAGGTAACGTTATTCTTCTTGGTCTCGAAGCGGGGCATTCTTGTTCTAGACTTCAGTTGGGTTCTAATGTAGTTATTTCTTGCGTTCTGGCCGCACTTTTTCGACGCTGCCTCGGACACCAGCTTCACTGTGCGTTCCACAGCATGACTATGGCAAGGGAATGTTGTTAGAGTAGCTGAAGTTCGGATGTGTTTCTTCAAGCTGCTGATCCGTTATGTTTCGTGTGGTTGGCGGCTCTGTTAGACACTTAGGCCAATTCATCTTGTCATGTAATTTTCAGCTGTAAAGTTTAATTCCGGAACAATGAAGTCACTTAGGCGGCTTGATCACGGAGTCTTCTGGCTGCGGCATTTTTTTATGCTTCTCTAGCCTAACTTTCGAATATGTAGATTTTCATCTGCTCTCATCGCTATCAGCAGGCTTTCATAATGAGAGTAGTATCCGTTTGTTTGTAGAACAGAATGAACTATGTGTTGTAGATTCTCTGGCAGAAAATGTGATAGATTAACTATAAAAAACAGATGCATGGCGCCCATTTCGCACGAAGGATTTCGCCGTATTGGAAGCCAGACAGGAGCGTATACTTTAACAATGTACTGGCAAAGTAAACACACACTTGAACGAGGTTTATCAGTACTTATGTAGTGGCGAAGCGTCCTACAGGCCAATGTAAGCCATCGTGAATGTGATAATGGTCCTGGTATTCTGTTTGCTAGATCTCTAGTACATATTCCTGTAGCAACAGCCTTACAAATTTCAAAGAGATAATTCTGGTCGCTGCTTAAAGCATCCGTTTTTTCCATTTCAGACACCCATCACACGGGGATGGGTGTAAAGGAGACGATCGGTGAACGTTCACAGTCCTTCAATTTCTTTCCGATGGGGCCGGATAAAGTATTGGGTCCGGTCGTCCCACCATCCAATTCGGTAATTAGGTGTCGAAATGGAACTCGTTGGTATGAAGAAGGCAAATGAGATGCTGCAGTTTCTGTCCTAGGGATCTTTGTATCTGACTTATCACGCCGTTATTCAATTCTGTATTGGTGGCTTCACCATCGCTGCCGACTGCCACAAGACTTGACACGTCGTACTGGTTCTTCTCTAAAAGCTCCAACATAGAGACGGTAATATCCTTGCCAGTGACTGACATAGGTGTGGCATGACCAAAGTATTCTGAACCGCCTCCGATAGGACTTTGATATGTTTTCTGTAACCTTTCGTCTTAGCAGTTTGCCGTTAATTTTTCTTGCACAAGACTTGCATCATTTCTTCCAACGAAGTATATACTTGTAATCGCCCTGCCTAGGTGAACCTTTTCTTTCTGGATCTTCTCACTCAGTTTATCTTTTTCTCTTCCTACCTTACATCTGTCAACAACAAGATTGTTCTCCTCTGGCGTTATGAGTCTCGCGTCCTGAAGTACGGGAGAAGCGATAAAAGCAACCTCTCTGTCTGAAGCTCCAGTTCTAAACGCTGCCTCCGCTGTATTTTGAAGACAGATGCGTTTTAGGCTATGTTTAATTGTTGGTTGCGCCTCGAACTCTGATCCCGACGTGCTTCCCGATTCAACAGCTTCGCTGGATTCCCCTGACGATGCCAGTATCTTTGACCTGTGCCTATGCCTAATCCTACTAGTTGATGGACTTGCTTCAACACTTC
Organism: Thermobia domestica; assembly: GCF_964235325.1. Lineage (NCBI taxonomy): Eukaryota > Metazoa > Arthropoda > Insecta > Zygentoma > Lepismatidae > Thermobia > Thermobia domestica. Next base: position 185,111,502 of record NC_137456.1, read on the forward strand.
CAGCGTTTTTCTTGGTTGTCTGCCTCTTAAACCTGCTCACTTTATATCTTTGACAGAGATTTGCTTGTTCAGAAGTCAGTGTTATCAATGCTCATTTTGAGTGATGTTCTCTGGTCCATAAGAAACTTGAATTATCATTTTGGAATCTTGAGTGTTCTCTCACAGTTCCAATCTTCGGTGGTTTTACGTTTGCTAGACGCAAGATCAAAAAGAGACTTTTCCGAGTGTGCAACAAAAGCTGCACGAAGTGTTGCTTCTTGTCCTTGTCGACTGAAATGTTTTTCTTTGGACACTTATTACAAAATGTTTTCAGCATGTCAAAAACTCTCTTTTCTGAAACTACAGGAATCCTTGCTTTACACATATCAGTCACTGGTTATTTATTTACACTTTCGTCACCACTTAAAACACTACGAAACCAATGATAATGTCGCATAACGTCACCGTACGTGGGTAACTGCACTTCATTCATTTCACTTTGAGTGCCAAATAAGCTTCGTTTCACGCTTTCCGGCGTTGGCCTGCTATGAGGATTCTTCTTTATCATGCTTTCCATTGCTTCCGAACTTGGAAGAGAAAGTATACAAAATGTTTCTGAATCGTATCGCACTAAGAAGACAGTAACTTTAGGTACAATGCACAAAATCCCTGTCTTAACAGAAAGAGTAGCGAACTAAAATTGTTAAAGCTTAAGCGGCAATAAATTTTCCTGTTGGATTGGTTGGCCGAAGTACGCAATATTTATACCTCCGCCGAACTTCGACCGAAAGTATTCTCGAAACGTCGGCGTAGGTTCTGGAGCCATCGAGGCGAGCGGGAGGTGCGCGAATCTTCTGGACGGAGCCGAACGTTGCGATGCCGCGCATAGAGCGTGGCCAAAGTAAGCAACCACGAAGTAGTGTAGCTTGCCGCTAGATGGCATTTGCTGTCGGTGTACATAACAAGCTAAGAGTTGCCAAAAACAAATCATGTTATATCAAGAGCTATGTCTATTATCGTTAACTTGGCATTCCAAACTCCTAACATTAATTCCAACAATTGACCTAATATGGCTGTTCTTTGACACATAAACATTTTAAAATTATTTACTGGCATTGCTACAAGTTTTTTTTAATAAAATAATTGTATTATAGCCATCAGGTAACTCGAAAAATGAACACAAGTAGCTTTTCTGTCATTGGTGTTGTGCGTGTTCCCTAACCAAACACTTAAAAACTTTAAGTCCGTTGGGGTATGGTAAGGGGTTGTCAAAAAAAATAATTAAAAAAAATCAGTAAAGTCGGTGCCACAAATGGCACCTTTTCCGCACTAGCCGTCATCGAATTTCCAGCAAAAGTGCAAAACGCTCCACCGTGCTATACACATGTTGTGTTGAGTAGCGAGAGCTTCGTTGCTATATTGTGAACTTACGAAACTTTTTCACGTGATTTGCATATTGTGATTGATGATAATTATGTTTCTACTACTGTTTCGTGTTTTTCCTCTCGCGGCAGAATTCAGAATGTTCTAACAGAACGTGAGTATAGTATGATGAAATAGCTAGCAAGGTTGTTGTGTTACATGTTACGAATGTTAGTGTCCAATAAACAAAATGATCCCTCGCTGTTTGTTATGTGTAATAGATAATTTTGTGGCTGGAAATAATTGAATAAGGACGCTACGAAGAAGTGTTTCAGAGTCGTGTGTTAAGCGTGGCTGTCTTAAGTTCCGAAGGTGCTAGGTTCGATTCTGTGTGTGGATATTTCTTTTTTTCTAATCGTTTCTATACTTCTTCATGTTCGTGAGAAAAAAATATTATACGTTTCCACGTGAATTGCAATTTGGAGGCAACAAGTCGTGTGATTATCTTTCTGAGAAAGTAGTACACCATGTTTTATCAAATTATTACGAATATAAATTAAATGTGTCGCGGAGTATCGTAATGGCGTATTGGAAAGCTCCTTGCTTTCCACGCAGCAGTCGCACGTGGGTGGTGAAATTTCAGTTGGTTTTACTGTGATGCACAATTCTCTCTCATGAAACTCAATGGAGTCATAAATTAGGAAGTACGGTCCTTGAAAGTGTTTTTTTAAGAAACGTGACGTAACCTAAGTTGCTAATACAGACCCTGAATCACATGATACTTAATGTAAAATGAAGTCCCACGTTTATACTGAGTAGACTAAGTGAGACAGTGATGAAAATGATGAAATGATTAAATTAAAGGGGCGTGAGGAAACGGGAAAAGCCTAAGAAAACACACTACACCGTGTTTGTCTAACACAGAGACCACTTGGCGAGAGATGGGATCGAACTACGGACCCCACTTGCAACAGGTGATCGTTCTATCATTGTGTCATAGCTGCTCGCAATGCTTAAAGTAAAATTGCTATTATTGCTAAGAACATTGCATAACTACAGTGTATTCGTTCAATAGTATAGTATGTAAGTAAATCTAATGCGTTTTGACACGTATCTAGAAAGAACCGAAATTGTTTTGCAAATCCAAAGTGGGGACAACTTCGACCCCCGCTGTGGGAAGTCATGGTCCCACTCCTTCCCCTTTATTTATGCTAATTCCACAACAGGATTAAGCTATTCAAGTGTTGTTGTTTCAAATTCCGAGTGCAGAACGTTCCACCCTAGTGTGCAGTGTAGTAGTTAAACCACGCGAATCCTGTTCGGCGCACTCGGGTTCGAATCATAGTAGTGTAGCGTGAATCTTTACTTCAACAAAAAGACATTATTCTTGAAAATAGGTACAACGTAATGTAGAATTCCGTCAGTTCCATGCAGAAAAATAACAATGCAGACTTCAGGAGTGTCCTATTCAGCAAGAATAGTGTGCAAGCCAAGTTCAAATACCAGGCATTTCAAACATCTTACCAACATATCTGAGTGAGCAATTACTGGCAGCCTGTCCAGTGATCTCACTAATAAAGTGAAAATGATATAAAATGAGCAGGGGCAAACAGTACTTTCAAGTCATTTATTTGCCCATGTTTTCTTTGTAGAAAAGTTATTGGACAGATGGTTGTAAACAATATTAGCCACATAGTTTGAAATCATTTGATCAGTCCGCCATCGTAGTAAATTTGTGTAAGCGATGATGGTGCATTTTGTATTAACAAGTTGGTTTCCAGCATTCATCAATGTTCGCATTATGCATGTATGTAAGTACAGTAAATGAAATATATACGGGGTGCACTCTTGTAGCCGTTTTCAGGGCTTTTCCAGGATAGGTTCCAATTGGGGTGACATCGGATTCGTAAAAGAAGCCCCCTCTCTCTCACACACATATATACACACACACTCTTCCTGCCCAGTACCTGGTTATACCACTGCTTCATATCTGACATAAAGCATTGCCTAATTGCCCTTGATGAAACGAGTGTAGTACAAAGGGTTATTCGCTTTAAGTGCAACCATCTAGTACTCACCCGTAGATATATTGCGCTACCACAGCTATCATGATCTATTAGACCTTTAGCATTGTGGACGAACGCGAGGTATCTCCGTTTTCACTGCAACTACCTCCGGCGCAGAACAAGCATGGGAATCCTGTCCCACTCTTTCCCACATGAATTCCATAGATCTTCTAGGGTGCGCAGACGGCTACGATTAGGCTGGTATCTGGTCTCTTTATAAAAATGCCTTCAAACTGAATGACATGAATTCCTGAGTTATCTGCTATTTTCTGAAACAATGTAGTAATGTTCTGGAGGTATTACTCGAAATGTTGTTCATATGGCTCACCACCTGATACGCGTCTATTCCGTACAATTGTTGGATGACTCTCTGGTAGATAGGTATTCGAATGGAGTCTTGGAAATATCTGGCATTCTCTTGCACGTTTTTCTTCACCTTGCGTATCAACAACTGATCTTCATATACGAATCCCATAACGACCGCAAAGAAAAGAAGAAAACTTTCCCTGCGCGGACGAACAGTATCGATGTATCCTTTGCCGTCCATATCACAGAATGTGATCGCCCAATTGTGACCACCAGGAGAAGGTGGCTATACATGGGCCTACAGCACACACTTCAACCGCAGTCGCTTGAAAATTGTTTTGTTCACAGGTGACGGTGCGAGGTGAAATTCTTGACCCATATCACGTTGAGTTAGGGAATTCTCTTGCCACACCAATCAACTTATCCCGCTTTACACTATGGGTATCACTCTGCTTGTAGCCCTTCTCTTGATGGTTTTCGTGGGTGAATGTTCCGCAAGAGGTTCCTGTTGTGTGTAACAAGCCACCATAGCTTTCGCAGTAGTCTCCGTGAGTATTAACCCCACTCTCCCGACACATTTTCACAATACGTATACACAAAAACATGGAAAAGGGCAATAACATAACCCTCCCAACACCGGTTGCTTTCCGGCGGCATTTGATAACACTCACCACCAACAATCCTGCACCTACAAGGTAAAACACAGCAGTACTCTCACCAGCAGACCCATAGTTACAGCATGAACCCCAGGTGTCAGCACCACATCACAAATAGTTGGATGTAAACAATCTTCTATGTTTAAAATGAGTAATGTTATGCATTCACAACGCTGCAGTTAGACTTCCAGTGCTCTGTGAATGGGTGAATCCTGTATATCTCCATTGATTTCACAAAGAAAAGTGTAAGCTGACGTGAAATATTTTCGGTTCCATCTCATTCTGCTTCACTATATAGGTAAAACTACTGATTGGTTTAGTGGATGCTGGTGGGAATGGCTGAGTGGCCTCGGGCGTATAATAATAATAATAATAATAATAATAATAATAATAATAACAATAATAATAATAATAATAATAACAATAATACCATTAACAATTTTTCTGCCTTGAGACGCCTTTCCGTAGTACTATACCATATAATAATTTAATTATTGTACATTCAAGACATTATTAAATAGTTCATTGGAGCAGTAGAAATATATGACAGGGAAATCATTTACTGTAGTTGTTGTTATTTTTATTATTATACAATTCCATATCAATATAGTTATTTCCGTCAATCACCTTATTTCTCTGATCACCCTAACTTGCACTATTTAACAACAAAGGCGACATGAAATTAAAAAAAAATTATTAAAAATAGTAACTACAATATTATGAGATATTCTGTACATTTGTAAAATATCATATGCTATGCACTTGTTTTTAGTTGATTTTGCTTTGTTTCCAGTTTGTGTAGAGGCGTCGGGAGATTGAATGTTTACTTTCTACAAATGAAAAGACTAATAAAGATGTTTCATACCTGCCCTACTTAGTAATGTGTCTACCACCCATCGTTGTCCAAAACGTCTTTCAGTCGCTGAAGCATACTGCCAACTAGCCTGCTGCATATTTCGGGGCGTCGTCGCAGCGATTCCCAAACCTCAAACACGCGTTCTACCAGTGCCGCCCTTGTTTGTCTTGACCTGGATCCCAATCTCTAAACATTATTGCTCAAAGGTTTCCAATAGGGTTGAGGTCAGATGATTTTGATGGCAACTGCAAAATTTCAATTTCTGGATGTTGTAATAACCAATTGCTAGTGTGATGCTAGTGTGTGCGCAACCATGCACACTGGGGTTGTCATGAGCACGAAATGTGGGTACTTGTACTTCTTCTCGGGGGTATATTGTCCTAAAACTATGAAGTAAATGTGTTTCCAGGATTGATGCATATTCCTCGGCATTCATCCTTGTAGTTGCCACGATCAATTCTCCTACTCCATATACAATCATCCAAACCCAAAAAGACGAGAATATTTTTTCTTGTCTATGTTGTTGCAAAACATGTCCAGGGGATAATCTTGTGTTGCCTGGTCGCCAAACGAAGAGCGAACCTCTTTCGTCCGTGCAAAATACTTTTTCGTAATTCCAATCAAAATTGTTCCAGTAATCCTGTTGGTTCCCTACGTGTTGGAATTCTAATCTTCTTATCCGGTGACGATCATCCATTGACACTTGCACCGAAAGAGAAAATTTACTGCTATTAGTGAAGGTGGTCTCATTTGCATTGAATGTTGGGATGCTGTATTACAAGACCCGAAAGTGCATGAGAACATGGACATTTGTAGTTGTTGCTGTGAAACAAGTTTGCACTCTCCTCATGGCAGTCGTTTTGTAACTTTACATTTTCAGTCTTGTAATTTTCTACTAGAAAGTGGTCTATTATTATTGACGACACAACTTTCTTCAATGGCCAGGGTTTTCATAATTGAAAGTTGACGGCCGAAAGGCCAGACGAAGTGGAACGAAGTCAATGAAAGAGATATTGTAGGCATAAAATGATTGAATACGTGTTTCGTACATTCCTGGAGAAAACGGTTGGGTCAAGCACAGAACTCTCCAAACTTTTGATCACGAAACATCAAAATTGCTTATAACACTACGTCAGAAGTACACTTCTGTCCAGAATTTCTGTCGCATGTCTTTAGAAATTACATAAATGACAATAACTCTCTTTCTTATGATCAAAATTGTCACATGTTTTTTGGAAATGTGAAGAAGGAAACATATTTTCAAAAAAAATATTTCAATAAAGTAAAAGTCTGAGGGTTAAGATGCCTAGGGTGTAAAAGTCATGCCATGATGTTTTTACTCATAAATAATTATATGTTCCACCTACTACTTATTGTACTGATTTTATTATTCTAGAGTATATTCCATCTGTTTTAGCGGATCATGATCGAGAATGTATTTCAGGTCCGTTCACTATAGACGATGTCAATCTCTCCATATGATTATGCAAGTTTGTAAAATTCACAGGCATTAAAATCTTGTGTTACATTTATGGTTACTTTAGCTCCCTTCCTTACTGTCCGTTTTAAAGAATACCGCAGACATCTTATTTTAGAACAGTCTCTCAATAGAAACTTTACTGTTGTAGTCCTCAAATATTCATTAGCAGCTATTGTTACCAGTTTTCGGCCTATAAGTCTTTTTTACACGGATTTAAAACTATTAACTAGTTGTCTCAGAATTAGATTGGAAAGATATCTTGAAAAGCTTTAAGTACTTACCAATATGATCCTGGACACAATTAACCTATTTATAAGACCTTGTCAAATCTCGGGGCCACTGTGGCTCATTTCTGCTGCATGGGGTCCCTGGTTCGATTACAGTTCGCTCCAAGTGAACTTTTTGGTGGACAAACAACGTGCGCGAGAGTTTCCTCGGAGTTCTCCCGTTTCCTCCCACTTTTTCATTCCATAATTTCATTCATTTATCATCATCACCGTCTCCTTTAGCCTAGCCGACATAATCGTGGGACGTAAAACTCAAAGATTTCATTTCTTATCAAATCTTAGAGATTTTATTTCTTTTCATGAATCTGTAGCAATTTATCCACGAATTATTCAAAGGCCTTTGACAGAATTAATCGCAATTATCTCTTCCAAGATTTAACTAAATACGGAATTGGTGATATTCTTATTTCTCTTATCAAAAGGGGTATATTCGAAACGAATTACAACGTTGAAACTAAATGTTGGTTTAAGTATTCCCATCTCAGTTTATAATGGTATTCTACCAGGGGACAAAATGTTTAGTATTTTATTCAGCTTATCTTTAGTATCACTTTTATATGCAGCATACTGCCTACTTTCTGGTATTTCTGTGTATAATAACAGTATAGCAGTGCAATCAAAGGTAGATGATACAGTTGCGCAATGAAACAGATCTCAAATGTATGCAGCACCTACTACCATATATCAAAACGGTTACGGCACGCAACTTTATAAAGTAAAAACCAAAATATTGTGTATACATGAAAAATATAAGTCCCTGTATAGAGTGGCTAATAGTAATAGTGAATAGAACACCACAGAAACGATTGCTGAACTTATGTTTATATGTGCCTTGAGCGATGTATGTCTACTCTCAAGGTCAATCGAGTGATAATTCTGTTTCAGTCGTGTTCGTATTGCTTGGAGCAGTTTCCCCGTATTTGTTTTGTTTCCCAAACATTATTCGTATGGGAGATATAGACTGGAATAATTACATCTATTTTATTTTCATGTATTAGTATCTCCTTGCAACAGTGAAGCAATATGAGGCGAGTCATGACGTGTGAAATGTAATTTTGAGATTCGTTAGGAAAAAGACTTTTCGCTTTAATCTTCGCAGAAATTGACCGAGGGGTGACGTAGGAATATACTGTGTCTTGACGGGTTGATGCATAATCATTTCAAAATGAATACCTTTTAAGTAGAATACATTTTACTAGTGAGTCTGCTTCTGTGATTATGAACATTCGATGTTCTTAAGTCATATGGTAAATTCAAAGAACAAAAAGAAATATATTTGGAAAAAGAATGGAAATAAATATAGAGAATAAAGAAATAACAATTAAAAAACGAAAGCATCATTTATTCGTTAGGGAATTGTATTGTGTATGAATACATTTCCCATTCAATCAAAGTATTGACAGCAACGAGAATAAACTACTCGTATTATCAATAATTTTCCGCACTATATTTAAAGGGATCACAGTAAGAATCAAATATTATAGTACCACATGACTGCTGTCGCTGTGCAAAATTTCATCATAATCTGACGTAGGACAATGAGTGGAATTAACGTTGTAAGAATTGTAATCAAATTTGCAATATTGCAAGTAAAAGAAAAACACATAACAAGAAGTCTCATACTTGAAAATAAATTCGGCACAAACTGGCTGAGATTACATATAAGTCTCAACAGAACTTGTGGAATGCTCAGAATATATGTTGCTAAATAATAATGTTTTTGCGTAGACACGAACCCGTGACCCTACATATAGAAGTCCAGTACGCTAACCACTCATCTAAGAAACATAACGGAAAGAATTCCTTTGTTTAAAATTATAACCGAGGGACACTATTATGTTCAAGTGTAATTCTCTTTTAAGTTTCACAAATATCACATCTTTCGGACATTTTTGAATATTAGCTATGCCTTATGTCTGATTGTTTGGTAGTAGTTTTTAGCAGACGTGTCTTCCAAATAGAACATGAATAACACACTAGTAAACAATGTTTTGTTTACTGATGTTCTAGAGGGGAAAGAGCTTATATTTTTGGCTAGCTCTTGGCAACTTAAAAATTGCAGCCACCCTCCCGGGCCAGGGGTGAGAATCCCTCCGGGTGCTTGGGCAAATTTTCTCCCACATTTATGCAGACAAATTCTCCCCATTCTCCCAATTCGCTCCTACTCCCCTACAGTAAAAGAGTGCTTAAATTTTTAGAGAGATTTCTCCCTTCCTCTAATGAATACCACACTGATTTGCATGTCTCATACATAGGAGAGTACATCACTTGATAGCAGGAGCGTAACACGGATTTCATTTCGGGGGTCCCTAGCTAAACGTTCATTTGGGGGAGTCCGGGATTCAGCCCCAGATATATTTTTAATAAAACAGCAATCTTAGGGACAAGAAATACCTAAGTGACCTCTCGATCGAGGTCGAGGTTTAAGTAGTGGTAAGCTAACTCGGTGTCTATGTCTAGACGGACGAATTGCGCACATAACAAGGAGGTCACACCGTCGCTGTAAGTCCTCAGTTAGTGGAGAAATATTACTGTAACTCGTTTGAAATGATTGCACAAAACTCACTGCAAAACAACATTCTGAAAGTGAAATTACCATGCAGTTTATAAATAGAGATGGACACGACATGAGACATGTAAAATACTAAACTCTCGTCTCTTGTTTCACAAAAATATTTGAGTCTCGTCTCTTGTCCATCTGTATCAATAAATCAAAAACTTTTACATTTTTTTTAATTTCCTGTGAACAAATGCCCTTATTCAGCACTCAGGCGAGAAATCATTTCCCAGTAAAATAATAATAAAAAACAGGTATGTTTTTAGGTTTCGGTTTGTAGCCAGTACTGACTGCACTGCACTGCAATTTCATTTTCCGACATTTCCTTCTTATGGATATGTACCTGTCTTTACAGGTATTTCTTTACCTTTTATCAGTAACGAATTTAGAAGAAAACTTTCTTTTAACGTCTCCGAATTGGGAGATAGAAGTGGAGCTTTTAAGCAAAGATATAATTAACAGTAGGTTCTTTTTCCTTTGGAAATTCCACAATTTACGGACTTCATCCCAAAAGCCCCCTTCCTGTAACCGGCACTGCCTTATATAATAATAAGCTACAGTATAATTCTCAAATAAATATGAGTAACTTAGCTGACATTCACACTTCAGTTGCTTTTGTCTTTCATTCTCTATTTAAAACGTGTCTGTTGTGATGTTGTTTGTGCTTCTTATCCCATATTGCTGGAACATTCCTCACTAGTTCTAATAATGTCTTTCATAAGCAAATTTAACAGTGCAGCAAAACCTCTTTAGTATAGACATACAGATTCCTATGAAGGCGAAATTTTAAAGAAATGAAGACTTTATTCAGTACAACGCTTCTCGGAGAATCAAAGAGAACATAAGCCTGAGGAATGCTAACGGTGAACATGGATGTAAATACAAACTCGGTTGTTTATCGTCGCGACTACTAATTCACCCTCGCGGTCGACCTCTAGGTCGTGATGCAGCGTACATCTTCGGCATGCATATACCCATTTCAATCTATTTGTTTGTGCCAGCATCGAGGGTATGACCGCGACTTAAACCACGACCTCGATCGCGAGATATCTTCGTTAGGTTTCGACCTTTAGGCCTTATTATAACAACTTAAGCAAATGTCGGAGGTTCCAAACCTCCTGGATACCCCATTGCTTGGTAGTATCCCTTGTTCCTAAACATTACCAGTCTCTGTTCTTACCACCTTCAGCCATAATTTTATTCATTCAAGCCAAAGAGAATACATTCGTTCGCCTTCGCATTTGGTGTTCTTAAAGTTAAAATTATGGTATAATTAAACGAGCAATTTTGCCATTTTCAATGTAAATTTCTGTCCCCTCCTCCGCAAAACAATTCTCATTGGCGCAACCTGCGTGTATGGTTCCCCTTGTTCCAAATAGAAAAAAATGAATTTGGATATTTTCTGGAAGACTACTGGCGAAAAATTGAATTTCATATCCAGTATTTCTGTTTAGTTGGTACTGGAATTCATAGAATTTGAAGTAATTGTTTCGTGTAAGTATAATTGTGCAGAACAACCATGAATAAATGTTTTGTGTTGCTATAAATGTATGAAAATTGTTAGGAAAAATTCTAGAGGAGTGGAAAATATTCTTCCCAAGCTGGGACAACAGTAGTTAAGTTAGCGCCAGAGAAAGAAAACTAGAGAAGGAGAATTTTCCTAGCTTTCACTCTTACAATAATGTTTTGTAATTAACAAACGTTCTATGTCTGATGTATGACAGCCTATCATTCTGTGTGGTTCCGTGGATGAATGAGTAGAGTCATTGCCTGGTAATCGTAAGTATCATGGATTGAATCCCGTCCAGGCAGTTTAATTTTTTCATTATTTGTTTCCCATATTTTAAGATGTTTCTTCCACTCCGTAATCATCTGATGCTCTCAACTGAGTTCTCCACCTGAATTCAAGAATTGGTAGTGGGATGCTCTCAGGTTCGGGTTAGCTTTTACATGTCTACTTACAAAATCAAAATTTTCGATATAATATGGATGCTATCCGATTATTTTGTCTCAAATTCTAAATTTGCACATGTGACTGTATCTCTCTTTCATCATATTTGCATCTCTCGTTCTCGAATGTCGTCAGCTATGACATAAGATGTCTTATGAGCAGAACTTCAAATAACAAAAGTGCTATTTCAATGGGCTCACTCTCACTAAGCATTTGATTAAATGTATGTTTTTTCTCACTAAAGCTGGTTGAATCCGCTCTTCGTTCCCTTCTCAAGTGACAGAATATTTATTCAGGATCAGCAAAGTAATTTCAGATCAGACGACTAAAAGAGTGTTTATTCCAACAGCAACATGATTGGACTTTCATTTTTTGTTGCACTTTATCTTCACGAATAAAATAAATATCAAGTAATATGTTTGCCATAAGAATTACTACTGAGATTCATTTCATTTTGGAGAAATGATGTTGACGGTAGTGGGAACTTCGCCCAAGTGTACGGGATTTTACACTGTCTGCTGATTATGCCACCCACATTCCTTACAGGTTGAATGCAAAGGTGATTTGAGGGTACTAGTCCCAGGAAGCCGTAAGTTTCTTCTTACCTCTGGCTGGATTGTGGGTAGTCATGTCATATTTTTGTCGCGATATTTTGCTTCTTCCGGAAATGTACCAATGGGAGCCGAGCACCATATGTTATGCTCATGGTCTCACAGTAATTTGTGACAATGAGCATCATATATGATGTTCATGAACCTGAATAAATTAGTAATTTGTGATATGAAGCATGAGCATCATATATGGTGCTCATGGCCCCACAGAGAAATAAGGTTTGCACCACATATGATGCTCATGGCAGTCAACCAGTTTAAAGCTAATTTGGTTGCAATACTTCCCAGCAAACGTTTCGGACTCAACTGGTGGAACATTTTTCCCGTAAATCTCCATATGGGTGCACCATCCAGAAGTGTCCTTTACTGTACACCCATATGGAGATAAACGGCAACAATATTCCAGCAGTTGAGTCCGAAGTATTTTCTGTGAAGTACTGCTACCGAATTTGTTTAAAGGAAAGTGGGTGGCATAGATGACAGGCAGTGAAAATTCCCGTACATTTGGGTGAAATTCCCACTACCATCTACAGCATCATTTTTCCAAAATGAGATAAATCTCAGACGTGTAGTATTTAGGTAAACATATTACTTGATATTTGGCCTATTAGCGAAGATAAAGTGCAACAAAAAGTGAAAGCTCAATCCTGTTGCTGTTGGAGTGAACACTGTTTCAGTCGTTTGGTCGAAATGACTTTGCATGCCCTGAGTAAATATTCTGTCACTTCAGTATGGCAGAAAGAGCGAATCTCATCTCCTTCAGTATGAAAACATATATTTATTCAAATGCTTAGTGAGAGTGAGTATAGCGCTTTTATGATTTGAAGTTTGGCTCCCAAGCCATCTTATGTAATAGCCAGTGGCGTATTTAAGGGGTGGCTTCCGGGCTTAAGCCCCCCGAAATCTTACTAAGTATAATGAAGTAAATGAAATATCTTGTAGAATTTTTACATTTCCAGGCAAAGCCCCCCGAAAGTGAACAAAGCCCCTCCCGAAACAAAATCGTAAATACGCCACTGGTAATATCGGACGACATTGGAGAACGAGAGATGCAAATATGATGAAAGAGAGATATAGTCACATGTACAAATTTAGAATTTGAGACAAAATGATCGGATACCATCCATATTTTGTCGAAAATTTTGATTTTGTAAGTAGACCGCACCCGAACCTCAGAGCGTCCCACTACCAATTCTTGAATTCAAGTGGAGAACTCAGTTGAGAGCATCAGATGATAACGGAGGGGGAGAAACATCTTAAGATATGGTAAACAAAGCATGAAAAATTTTCAATTACTCTTTATAGGATTCGATCCATGAACCTCAAGATTACCAAGCAACAACTCTATTCACTCAACCACGGAACCGCACAGAAGGATAGGCAATTATACGCCAGACACAGAAAGTTTGTTACTTAGAAAACGTTAATTTGTAAACAACAAAGCTAGAAAAATTCCCCGTCTCTAGTTTTTCATGGCACTAACTTAATTACTGTTGTCCCAGGCTGGGAAGAATATTTTCCACCGCTCTAGAAAATTTCCTAACAATTTTCATACATTTATAGCAACACAAAACATTTATCTTTGGCTGTTCTCCATAATTATACTTACGCAAGACGATTATTTCCAATTCTATTAATTCCCGTGCCAAGTAAACAGAAATACTGGATATGAATCTCAATATCCCGCAAATAGTCTTGTAGAAAATATCCAAATTCAATTTTTCTATTTGGACCAGGTGGGCATACAGGCGGGGTTTAGGAAGCAAGTTGTGCCCATGAGATTGGTTTTGCGGAGGAGGGGATAGAGATTTACATTCAAAATAGCAAAATTGCACGTTTAATTATACCATAATTTTACCTTTAAGAACGCCAAATGCGAAGTCGAACGAATGTATTCTCTTTGGCTTGAAAGAATAAAATTATGGCTGAAAATGCAAGTGAACAGAGACTGATGATGTTTAGGAACAATGAATACTATCAAGCAATGCCGTAGTCAAGAGGTTTGGAACATCCGACATTTGTATAAGTTGCTAAAATAAGGCCTAAGGGTAGAAACATATCGATGAGACCTCACGATCGAGGTCGAGGTTTAAGTCGCAGTCGCAACCTCGATACTGGCACAAACACATGATTCAAATGGGTCTGAAGATGCCGAAGATGTACAGCTCACAGACGAGAAGGACCCCAAAACAGGGTAGCGGGGAAAGGTCAACGACATGGTCAAGTCCATTTTCGGTTTTTGAGATGTGGTGTATACTTGGATGTCGTCTGCTACTCCGCGTAGTTATCTGTGTGCTATTCCGTGGTGTCATTTGAAACCCCCTGTGAAAAGTGGACGAGCCCATACCTACGTCACACTACTTCTGCTACGGTTCTTCTCCTCATCTGTGAGCTGTGTGCTACATCGCGACCTAGAGCTCAACCGCGAGGGTGAAATAATGCTCGTGATGATAAACAACCGAATTTGTTTTTACATCGATGTTCAGCGGAATCATCGCTGAGGCTCGTGTTCTCTTTGGTTCTTTCTGAAGCAGTGCACGGAATAATTTTCAGTTGTTTAGAATTTTGTCTGCAGGGAATTTTGTATGTCTATGCCTGAGAAGTTTTGCTGCGCTGTTAAATTTGATTATGAAAGACATATTAATAGAAGTACTGAGGTATGTTCCAGCAATATGGGTAAGAAAGACAAACAACATCGTAATAGAAACGTCCTAAATAGAGTATGGAAGAAAATAGCAACTGAAATGTGAATTTATTTGAGAATTATACTGTAGCTTATTATTATATCAGGCAATGGCTGTTGCAGGGAAGGGGCCTTTAGGCCGAAGTCCGCAAATTGTGGAGTTTCTAAAGAAAAAACTAAACTACTGTTAATTATACCTATGCTTAAAAACTCCACTCCTCCCCCAATTTCCGAGATTAATACCTATAAATACCTATAAAGACAGGCACATATCCATAGGGAGGAAATGTCGGGTAATGGAATTGCAGTGACGAAACTTCATTTGCTGAAGTTAATACTACCTCCAAATCAAAACCTCAAGATATACCTGTTTTATTATTATTATTATTATTTTACTGGGAAATAATTTCTGGACTGAGTGCTGAATGAGAGCATTTCTTCACAGAAAATTGAAAAATATAAAAGTTTTGATTTATTGATAAAGATTGACAGGAGATGAGACTCAAATATTTTCGCGAAACAAGAGACGAGATTTTAGCATTTCACATGTCTCATCTCGCGTCCATCCCTCTTTATAAACTGCTTGGTTCTTTCAATTTTTGCAGGGATTTTGTGAAATAATTTCAGATGCGTTATAGTTTCTCTTCCTCAAACTAAGTACTTGCAGCGAGGGTGTCCCCTTCATCCATGTAGACCTACACATCGAGGTAGCCACCACTACCTAAGCCTCGACCTGGATCGCGAAGTCTCTTAGGTATGTCTTTACCCTAAGATTGCGGTTTCATTCGAAAATTTTCCGGGGGTGGACCCCGGACTGCCCCCAAATGAACGTTTAGCCAGCGACCCCGATATCAAATTCTGGTTACGGCCTTGCTACCAAGTTAGGTACTGTCCTATGTATGCAACATGCAAATCAGTGTGGAATTCATTAAAGAATGGAAGAAATCTTGCTAATAGTTTAGGCACTCTTTTTCTCGTAGGAAGGAGAAGAATGATAAATGTGTGAGAAATTTCGCCCAAGCACTTGGAGGGATGGTTACCCCTGGCCCAGGAGGGGCTGCAATTCTTAAGTTGCTAAGAGCTAGCAAAGAGTCTAAGCTCTTCCCCCTTTCTAAAAACCAATAAACAATACCTCGGTTACTACTGTGTTAGTTAAGTTTTATTTTGAAGAACCGTCTGCTAAATACAACTGCCAAATAATCAGACATAAAGCATAGCTAATATTCAAAAATATCCGAAACAGGTGATGTTTGTGAAACATAAAAGAGAGAGAGAGAGAGAAAAAAATTTAAACACAGGAATGCTATTCAATAGGTTTGTTATAAAAGTGGACAGTTAGTCCGTGACCTTCGTGAAGTTCACATCGTGTGCTGTGTTGTGTCTGTACGAGTTGAGTGTTTGGTGAAGGGTGGTGTCTGATTAACTGTACTTGCGCTAAATTGGTGTTATATTTGCTATCTTTGCAATTGAATTGCATTGTATATTTATTTTTTTCACATTGTTTTTTCCTTGGAACGCTAAGTTTTTCATTGTGATTATTCAGTGATTCGTGGCTTCCTTACGTCTTAATGCGATTCGTATCAACTTCCAGAGTGTAGTAAATGTTTCTAATTCTTTTTACATGAATGGATACACAAAGAATTTAAGTTTGCGTTAATTGATGTGTTGAACATCGAACTTGATTTTGTCCGTAAGTTTCTCTTTATTAAACTTTCTAATGTGGACTTGTGTGATCTGATCCTCATGGATCGTAATGGTGTTGTGTCGTATACGACGCTGAAGGTAGTTATGAACTGCCCTCGGAATCGGCTTCTCATATGTTCAAATCGGCGAAAATTTGTAGTTCCTATAGAAATTTCAGATACTCAAATGAAACAAGTGTTGAGTCAGTATGGTTAAATAATTCCCATGGACGAAGAAAAATACACCACATGCCATCACTCCTGTACGAACTGATCGAAAATTCTTAGAAATGATTTTGAAACGGAACATTCCTTCGTGTGACAATCTGTAATTTACGGCTTTGGGGTACCTCTTTTTGGGAACCTAAAACATGTGCGAAGTGCAATAGCAAATCTCACCTCGTTTCCTCCTCCCTTCTCGCTAGGCCAAGCCAGTTCAGACTCATGGGCATACATCAACGTCAATGGCTCCAGGTGTTCGTACCTTACTGAGGGGACCCCCTCCCCCAGTACAACTTGCAAGTGCACCGAACCTTGCAAATTATAATGTTTTTCCTGTGTTGCAACCGAAACTTCCTTCTGAGCCTTCCGCCAATACCAGTGTTGAGTGTGTTTCTTCTGTGACAGGTCCCACCCCCTCCCCCTCCGTAACTGGGAAAGTGCTTTTTTCAACAGTGGTTCATAACAGTTCTCTACTTCTATCTAATGCTGATTTTTATTTAAGCTGGACCTTCTAGTGAAATATGCTCCCCTTCGGATCATGTATTTTGCAGTCGCAGCACCAGTCCCACTCCCGAAGTAGAAGGATTGCCCGGCTCTCCAGTACCCGTCCCACTGCCTTACACTGTTGAGAACCATGTGGATCTTCCTGTTTCATGTTTGAATGCTTCATCTATCAAGGTTACGACTTCTGCTCAAGTTCTTCCCGCTTCTACAACTACGACTAATTCTGACCATATGGTACTTGACAGCGTTTCAACCGCACCTACTACCACAGAAGTCAATCGTTCATCTTCTGCATCTCCCGAACGGTACTTCGAAAACGTAAGAAGCGACATGAACTTGGTCAGTTAATCTTCTCTCAAAGTGCTCAATTACAAGAAGATACGACTAGTGTTCCTGAGGATATCAGTGCTACTCAGTGAACTCGCCGTTCTTGCGTAAATTGCAAACTACAGTGAATAGTGGATACGTGATATTGTTTTCTTTTTATAGTGAATCTGCTCCGGATCCGTTCTTTACTTTTATGGTTCCTTTTAATAGGGCTTTCATCGTGTTTTTTACCGTTTTCGTTTGATTGTTTCTACATGTTTTCAGTGAATTTTCTCACAATTAATGTTAATGGTTTGTCTTCTGAGGTTTGGAAAGCTGCTTTAGTAAATTTTATTTTGGTCCATTCTCTTAACGTAATGTTTTTACAAGAAGTAAACTTTTCTACTCTTCAATTGCCACATCAGTATATCTGTTGCTAATGATACTCCTTCTGGTACCGGAACTGGTCTCCTTTATAGGGCAGATTTGGTCATTGATAATCTATATTTATATGCGCAAGATAGACTGTTAACAGGGCAGTAATCAAAATCTGTCAGAAATGTCTGTATTTTTTGCTACGGATCTTGCCGCCGCTTTACATGCCAGTACTGCTCCTATTATCTGCGCAGAGGATTTCAATTATTCTCTTCTTCCGCAAGAACATCATCCAGGACGCAATTTTTCGTCTACCCTACAACAGATAGTCACTTCATTTAACCTTATCGATAAGAATACAGAACTCGGACATTCATTCTTTCTAGCCATAGTTCTAGTCGGTTAGAAAGATTCTACATATCTCAATCCTTAATTCCTTGTATGCTCGATATACAACTTTATCCTGCTTCGTTCACAGATAACTGTGCTGTCTTGTTAACATTGAAGTTACCTGTTAAGAATTTTTTTTCAGTGTTCTCCAGTATGGCATATGAATATATTTCTATTACCGGATCCTGAGCTGCAACATCACCTTATTGAGCTGAGCGAAGCGAAGCTCTTATACTCGGGTTAGCCGTTTGGTTGTCCGCGAACTCCTCCTAGACCGTTTGGCCGATCTCAACCAAACTTAACACGCTGATAGAGTATGTCGTGCTGAGTGACAACATAGGTCGAAATCAAAAATCCGATGTACCATCGAGGAATAATCACCGAAAAATGCTTCCTCCTAGACCTTTTGGCCGATCTCAACCAAACTTAGCACGCTGATAGAGTATGTCGTGCTGAGTGACAACATAGGTCGAAATCACAATTCCGATGTACCATCGAGGAATAATCACCGAAAAACGCTTACTCCTAGACCGTTTGGCCGATCTCAACCAAACTTAGCACGCTGATAGAGCATGTCGTGCTGAGTGACAACATAGGTCGAAATCAAGAATCCGATGTACCATCGAGGAATAATCACCGAAAAACGCTTCCTGATTACGTAGTTTAAGCTCGCTCAGTCATTTCATTGCAATCGGGTATATCCATTGCATTCCTAGTTACTAAATGGAGCCAATTTTCTAATTATTGTAGACGTTTACCGTTGCTTACTCGTTGGAAACTTTATATTAAACCACCTTTAAGATCTGTATGTAGACATTATGGTAAGGATCGTTGGCATGATTATCATATCCAGTTTAATTGTTATACTCGTTTACTTCATGCCTATTACTCTGCATATCCTGGACCTATGCCTCCTTCTGTGTTCGTCAATTTCAAAGAGAAATTAAAGCGCTACTGATATCTTTGTATCGGAAGCGTACAAAAGGTTTTTTGTCAGAAGTAAAACAGAAAGTTGTAATACAGCGGAGGATGCGGCACTTCAGCAAATTTGTAAAGAGCGCAAACGCGGTCAACGTAAACTTATAAGTAAAGTAGTGGATCAGAATAACACTGTGCATAAGGGTAATCAAGTGCTGCCATGCTTTTATAATTAATATACCAGTTTATATAGAACGTATCTCCCTGAAATTCTTCCTTTTCCCCTTTTATGCTATGCTTCCTAGCTTGGAGGCTGCCGATCGAGATTTTTTGAATGCATCATTTACACAACAGGAAGTTAAAATACCATTCTTATGGCTAAACGACATAAATCTGAAAGTCCTGACATGATCTCCAATGAAATGTACTTAATGTTTACTAACTTGATTAGTTACCATTCCTCACTCATATATTTAATGAATTTTGGAGTCGGCCTCACTTGATCAGGCACATGAAGAAAGGCCTTTTGGTATTAGTTCCTAAACATGCCTATTCTACTTTTATTAATGATTATCGCCATATTACGTTACTTCATTCTGACTACAAGATTCTTGCCCGTTTTCTTGCAAATAGACTGTGACACGTCTTAGCACGTTCATTGTCTCCATTTCAGTTTGGTCAAGGCTCTCGCCCCCTGTTTGTTGCCTTAAGCAATATCAGTGACACTATTGCTTATTTTATCAATGTTCATGGTTCTACTAGGGCATTACTATCAGCCGATATGACACAAGCTTTTGATAATATCCATCTCGCTTATTTATATCAATTACTGCCGTCTTATGATATATGACCTCATTTTATTTCTATGATAAAAGCACTTTCTTCCGATCGCTTACTTCAAATACGTTGCAATGTTATTATATATCAACATTCGGTGGTGAAAAGAGGTGTCCCCCAGGGATCCTCCTTAAGTTCTATTTTATATAGTTTAGCTGTTGCACCCTTAGTATACAAACATAATAATATTTTGCCTGGTTCCATATTGAAACCAGTGCCTTTTCCATTCAAGCTTGCATTAACGATTTCCACGTCATACTTAATTCCCCTGCAGATATACAGATGGTTCAGTCTCGGCTTAATAATTTTGCTGGTATTTCAGGTGCTGTTGTTAATTATCACACAACTAAACTTTTTTGTTTTAACTCTGAGGCTGAACAGTTTTATTACACCTTTTACTCTTGTCGATCATTTTAAACCTTTAGGCGCACAATAAAAGAAACCATGGGTTATAATTATTCGCATGTCACACCTAAGGTCATTTCCGTTTTATATGATAATAAGTTGCGAGATCTTACAATATAATGTACCATTACAATTATGCAATGTGGTCTCCGTTCGGAGGGGCCCACTAATTTTATCACCTACTGTACAATGATAATTTTTTTCGAAATAGGTTTTGATGTATATATGATATTCAATTGATTATGATTATGATTATAATTATATATCAATTATAATTGATATATAATTGATTAAGTGTGTAGCTTCTGTTACAAATTTTGAGAAACACATTTTTCATTGATTTTAAAAATACCTTACTCAACCACAGTGACAAACTACTAATTTTCAATTATAATGAATTATTTTGTAACTGGTGCATCATACAATTCATACACTTCTTACTTAGTACTATAGTATTACTATATATATGCTACATTTGTGTTACATTTTGTGATAAAGCTGTCCTTGTTTTACTTAATACAAATGTAAAAAGAAACAGCAACAAGTAAGCAATACTATTAAAGCACGAGTTATTCACAAAACAAGTTTCATTATGTCCTGTTTTGATTCATTTTCGGACATCATCTGTGGACTTGCTTCTTGAACTATCATGTACCCCTCACGTTTTTCATGCGTATAGACTTTTGCTGCTGCCTCTGTGACTTGTTTCATACACCTTTCTATAGATTGAGCGTGATTTGGCCACTGTGGTACTTTTATCAGAACGTCTACAAATTTCTTACTATTGAAAGTTTGCATGTCAAGGGAGGTTCATAAACACCTTTAGACCAGTCGATCGTATCTAGCACGAACGAAGCATTGGCGTCGATAGCAAGTGTTTTCCCGGACGTACAGAGAGATTTCCTTGTACTGCCAAACTTCTCAGGTTAAGTATCTTTTTAAGTACAGCATCCATAACAATCTTCTTCTGCATATGAAGTCACTGCAGCTGAAACAAGATGTGGCGTAGCCCTTTTTCCCAGCAATGCTTGACTTTGATGTTGAACCAGCAGGGTAATAGACACTAACAATGTATTTCACTATCCGCCTAAGATTTATGAGATATTTGACGTTAAGTTCATGTTTAAAAACCCACAAACGACGCAGTCTATGTGCTGTAGTCAACCATCATGAATGACTGACTGAACCAATTTCAAGAAGCGCCAGATCCCATGGAGATTTTCCAGTGAGAATAGCCTGTGTAATCTGATATCCGTATGCTTGATCTGTAGATAAATCTTTTACGATATTTTCACTCAGCGCAATAAGAGCTCTCCAATTGGGAGTTTTTGCTGTGAAGGATCAATTCCAAGTCCAGTAACTGCGTCTAGCATATCTCCAATTGTACCTTTCCACTGATTGCTAGACAAAATTATGCCATCCAGTGTTGTGATTAAGTGTCGCAAAGGTAACCAGCTGGTGTGAAGAGCACACACTAACCAATTTAGCTTACGACCGAGTTTGACTTCTATTCAATGCATAGTACGACCTTCCCAACCACCTCCAATTGCTAGTAGAATCACCTCCAATTGCTTGTAAGATTATATCAATGCCCTTCTAAAATCTTCAAGATTATCAGCAAAAATTTCAGCTTGCTTTTTGTTGTCACAAGCTTTCTGAGGATTGAAATTACTAAGATAAGGTCTACCTGGTTCGCTGTAAACAGAATAGTTTTGTTTTCATATAATCCCAGGGAACTGGTGATTTGAATTTTCTGCTACCTACATAACGTCCGTAATATCTTGACGGCCGTCAAAGAAGATACAGTCTATTATACCTTGCTGACAGAACTCATCAAATTCTTGGTCCACGGATTTCATTATTTTTTTTCTTGTGCTCTCTTCGCTTTATTGCGATCAATCACAATCCTTTGGTCTTTGTCGGTCATCAAGCCAACATCCATAAGGGAAGCAGTAGGTATGGCAGCTATGGCACGCAAGCCGATACCATACCAAATGATCTGCATGATAACATAGCTTAATGACGGGAAGTTCAGAGGGTAACAATTCTCTGCTTTTGTCTTAGAAGTCATTGTAAAGAAACATCAAGAAACCACGATGTTAATATAAGGACTAGTTGAAAAAGTTTACACACTCAAATTTGAAGCTCTCATTCGTATACCCTTGGAGTTATTATATAATAAATGTGAAAACTTTAGCACCCGTTTAAAATTGAAAATGAAATGAAATCTTTGAGTTTTACGTCCCACGATTATGCCGGTTAGGCTAAAGGAGACGGTGATGATTAGTAATGAATGAAATGGTGGAATGAAGAAAGTGGGAGGAAACGGGAGAACCCCGAGAAAACCCACGCACATGGTGTTTGTCCACCACAAAGTTCACTTGGCGGGGGCTGGGATCGAACCCGAGACCCCAAGCACCAGAGGTGAACGCTCTACCATTGAGCCACCGCGGCCCGCAGAATTGAAAATGTATCTAATTTAGAGATGCAAAAAAGCCGGCTTTTTTGAATCGATGGTTTTTTTCACATAAAAAGCCGGCTTTTTTGGGAAAAAAACGAGAATTTTGGAAATTTTGGCTTTTTTCAACTTCATGATTCTTCTATCTAAATAGCTTTCTTATAGTATATTCTATAGTTAGATAAGAATTCCATGACCTGAATGTGATATTTTGCTCTGAAATTCACCATCAAGATGGATGGTGCACATGTTTTACGAATTAAAGCTAACATGAAGAATGTAGTATTTGAGGGTAATTTTAGAGGCTATTTAACTTTATTTTAACTTTTGAGTTATCGACATCTTTTTTCTTCTCTAGTTTGTCATCCGTGTTTCATTTCTAAGAGCTTTTAGTACTCTAGCTTCTAGCGCAAAAGTTAAACTTGCCCGTTTTTCTATTTATCGGTCAAAGCGTACGTTTTTCAATACATCCGTCAAACCGTACTTCCACATTTATGTTATACTGTAGCTGTGAAGTGATTTAGCAATAATTTTCCGGACACAATCTTGAATACCACTTTATACAAATAATCAGTAGCGGATTTAGAAAAGTATTTTAGGAGGGTTTTTTCTGATTGTTTCGTTTCCTAAAAAGTCCTAATTTTATTTGGGAGGTGCTTGAAGTTTATGAGTACATGCATAACTAATATTACGTTTCGTTTATATGTTTAGCAATAATCTTCCGGATACAACTTTAAAAATCATTTTATACTGAGAATCAGTGGCGGATTTAGAAACGTATTTTGGGAAGGGTTTTTCTTACTAATGTTTAGGTTTTTTTAAACATTCGTAATTTTTATTTGACGGGAGCTTAAAGTTTATGAGTAAAGGCATAAATAAAGTAAAGGCATAAAGGATATTTCGTTTGTTGCAGACATTCCGTAACTTTGGGGAACGGACTTCAGTCCGAAAGACCGCCCCCCTAACCTTCGCAAAGCCGTCACTGCTGGTAATTAGTAATAATAACGATTTAAAAACAATAAGAAAGGAAGTCGCCCAATTCACAGTATACGCACTATTTCTACATTCACAGATGGAATGAAGAAAAGCTTTGTCAGAATGGTCGAGTGCTGGTTGAATCCCAGACTTCCCGGTAGAAGCGCAAAAGCTAATCACTCAGTCATGTTTGTTGTGCAGTTGTATTTAGCTTAACTTAAATATATTCCGTAGTCCTTTTTTTGCGGGGGGGGGGGAGTTCCGTAATGATATGTTGAATCCCTCTTGTTAAAAATTCAGAAAACTTGAGGATTGGGTAAACTGTGATGGTGGTTCTATAAAACTTAACTGTAGAATTTCAAGAATATACAGAACCAAAAGCTCTAGATGTGCAGCCTTTAGGTGTATCATATAAATCTAAGTATTTCTCTTATGTTTTATTTTAATTTTATTTTGTTTCAAAAAGAGGGTATGGAATATTTTGAAGTAAAAATGCTACATACTATTTTGCTAGTTATATGTGTATTCTTTTAAAAGAAGTGTTTACTTTTAGGGTTGGCTGGTTTACACCAACTTTTTTTTTTAATAACTGGTTTAAACCACAAAAATAAAAAGAATGAAAAATGCGAATCGTGTGAACTTCATGGTGACGTTTCCAAATATCAAACCACCTGCAATAGTTTTATTTTCCTTTCACCTTTTAATCAAGGTGTCCCGTGTTCAATTCTCGGTCGAACCACAAACCTTCTTTCATGCGTAACCCAAGTAGCGGTTCGGATGTCAGTTTAAGCGAAAGTCTTCTCCTTGATAACCTCGTATTTCGTAAGGATGTTAAGCCTAAATATGCAAAACAAACCAAATTGTATATTTCTGCATGCCTAAATGCGTGTTGTTTTATAAAGAAGACAAGATTGCTTAAATATATTGATAGAAATTTGCAAAATTTATCAATTGCCTACGTAGCTTCCAACATCAGCTTGGATTGGACTTTCAATAATATCTACGTACTAAATTTGTAATTTAATATCTTAGTTTTAGCGTACTGATTATGGTACGTTGACCTTTAAATTTTACATGCAAAGCAATAACAGGATTTTCCCGTTATTGTCTTACATTTCAAGTAATGACAGGATTTTCCCAATGGCTAGGGCGGGAGATTCTCAATTTAAGAAATTTACTGACCGGACTTCTTTAAGCTTATGGGAGTTCTTCCGGCATAACCCCGCTGTTGCATAATAACACCAAGGCGAAACAAACTTATTTCTGTGAATATGTAATATAAATATTATACATAAAGCAAAAAAATCTAAATCAAAAAAACCTGGTTTAAACCAAAAAAGCCTGGTTTAAACATCCCCCAAAAAACGGGTTTTTGGCATTTTCAAAAACAACCACGGTTCTTGCCAACTCTGCTTACTTTTGTATATAGGAGGTTAAAAAATTTTTATTATATACATTGGTTAATCCTGTGGAATTTATAATGTAAATATGTTCAAGAAAAATTTTTTGAAATATCTTTTCGAAATTCATAGTTTATTTTCGATGTTTTATATTATTATCAGCATCAACCACTAATTAAATAATTTTTTGTGTTATAGAGAAGCGATACAAAGCCTGTTTTATCAATTTAAAGCAGTACTTTGAAAAAAGCCCAAAATTTCCCAAGCAAAAAAGCGAAGCAGAAAAAACCGAGTTTTTTTCCAAAAAAGCCGGTTTTTTTCCGAGCCCTTGCATCTCTAATCTAATTTAATGATTGTAGAATATAAATTTGACATAATATTAAAACTGTAATTCATCAATGTGCAAATAGATAAAACTGATTTTAACAAGGATGTATTTCTGCTCAATAAACGAAATACAACGCTGGCGCCATCTATGTACAACAAAGGTAAATTTGTAAAAAAAAAAAAAAAAAAAGAATAAAAATGACAAAACTTTGGACTGATATTTACCTAGCAAAACTACATTATATCGAATTATATACCTCTATAATCGGAAACACACTTAATTGTTTGCATATTTCCACAAAACATACAAACACCAAATTTTGCATACTTGTTTGTCATGGGATGTGAGTAATGGGAAAATTCCGATATCACGAAAAAGGCGAAATTTTCCATGTAAATCAAGTGTCGAAATTTTGCGTCGTTTCGAAATGCTGGTTTTTAGAGTAGTTCCGCACACCATAGAAACGTCATATTGTGAAGTATCTGTCTATTGGAAATGAAGTGACTGTGTATTTGATATAAGGAAGCATGAACTTTTGGAAACTTATGAAAGAAAACTTTGACTAGAAGTGTACATTCTCAGACACCTGTTGTAAATGCATATTTGTTAAATAAACTCGACTAGCTTCCTTCTTTCCTTTCCGCATACCTTCGAGCACAGCCTGATACTTCCCGATTAAGTCATCATTCTTGAGTTGGACAAAACTAGGAGGAACAGAACAACAAGGGGTATTCGACACGCGATCAAGAGAGGTGCAGGATCATCGGAGAGAAGCGGATCCCACCATTGGAGGACCACCGACTCCAAGTTCAAAGAATACCATTCTGCTGGTTCATCGCCACAGATACATTTGTTAGTTACGATTAGTAGAATGGGAATGTAAAAGGACATCATAGAGACGCATCACGGAGAGAGTTCGACGCCCCTAGCAGTCCAGCAGGATTGAATTCCAGTTGTTGGCTGTTACCAGAAGATCCAGGTTCCTTCGCGGCAAACCTTTCATCGTGCCAGATGACCAGGACGACGCCAGTCTTGATGGATCAATCAGGCTAGTGCTCATCCCTTATTTTTTAGTCATAACCTTTCTCTTTCTCTCACCCTTTTCCCCCAACTAGTCATTTTCTAAATTAGAAGCATTTGGATTTTATTTAAATTCAACCACAATTTTACAGTTAAGTACCGTGTTGTGCATCAGTTCCATCCCCACTTGGTTGCATTTATTTATTTCATATTCTGAGCTATAACTGATGACACAGCACCGGCACATGGTGGAGATGTTGTGAGGCTTACGCCTTTGTTACGATCCTAAAATTTCGATAAATTACGATTCTAAATATTCGGTAGATGCTTTAAGATCCCAAATTTTGAGTAATTTGTACTGTGTAATTTATAGTTTGTCGAGAGAAATTGAGTAAAGTTATTTTTAAAACACCCGCCCACCCTCGCTACTTTATTCATTTGCTCTGTTAGAGTAATTTTCTGTTTTGTTGTATTTTAATCGAATGATAAGTGGGTGAGAAGAGAAAATTTTGCTAAGTTATTATATTTTGTTTTTCTTTGTGTTAGTATATAGGAAGTGTTACTTACATTTTGGTGTTGGATATATATATATAGTAGTATAAGATATTTATCTCAAGTGTGATTTTGAAAATAGATATAATGGAGAATACTAGTGCTATATCTTCTGCCTTAGATCGTTTAGTAGAACCCCCCAAATTTTCCGGCAAATTGAACGAGTCAGTTCAGTCATTTTTTAGTCATTTTGAGGATTTTTCTGTCCTTCATAACCTACGTGATGTACAGAAACGTCATTTGTTGCCGTATTGTTTAGAAAACGGGGCTCGTGCTTATCTGCTAGCTTTACAATCGACCGCAGAATATGATAATCTCATGTATGTTCAAATTAAGAAGAAATTAATAGAGGCTTATGAAGATAATATAGTTTCGCAAGTTTTAGAGCAAGAAATGAGAAATAGGGAACAGTTAGATTCTGAATCTGTTTTAGATTACATTTTTCATAAGTGGAAATTAATACTTAAGTACGATCCGAAGATGCCAGTAACCGAACAAATTAACTTGATAATCGATGGGTTATTGCCTTCATTTTATTCTGTAGTTGTAAGAAAATCGTATAAGTCTGTTATTGAGTTAGCAAAGTCCTTAGGTCTAGAGGAAAGAGTTAATTTTCTTGTCAGCATGCGTAGTCAGCAATCGAAGTCCTTGGAAATAACACACGAATACAATATACATCCTGTTAGTAAGAATGCTATACAGCAAAAAGAAAATACTTTAGATGTTAATATTCAGAACGAAAATGAAATTGTAAGTCAGCCTGAAGAAAAAAATACATTGATAGCTCAGTTAGACGGTATCAAAGTCCAGTTACAAGATCTCGTGCAACGAACAGCGGCCGCAAAAGTTTCTCACGCACACAAAGGAAAATCTGTGTGTATACAATCTTATGAGCATTCGCGTTTGGAGCGAAGAAATCCCATTCATGCATCCAACGCATCCTTTTATTCGTTGCCTCCTGCTTCTGTCAATGTAAATGAGAATGTTAAATCGAATAATAGGAATAAAGTAGACAATAATATGTGTAATAATGTTAGAAATAGTAAGCGATATTATGTTCCTATTCAATATGAAGCTGATTTGCCTCATGTTAAAGCATATATTGATAATAAGCCGCATTTATTTCTATTGGATTCAGGCAGCACTGTCAGCTTAATTTCTGGTAATAGTTTAAGTAAGAAGCATAAAATACTCAAAGGAACGACTTTTATTCGTGGTATCACTGGAAATTCTCAAGGAAGTGATCAAATCGCTTTAGTGAAATTTAAATTAGGAGGACAGTATTTTACGCATCCTTTTCGAGTGTATAATAATTTTCCGTATAATAGCATAATTGGCCAAGATTTTTTGAAAAGTCATCTTGCAATGGTTGATCACAATAAGAATTCTTTTAGTTTTGTTAAATTTGGTATTCCTCCAAGAATTGAATTGCCGCCATACGTATCTTTTGAAGAAATTTCTAACCATATAGCAAAATTATATAAACCTCAATTTTTAGTGGCTCGCTCTGTTGTTTTGCCTCCAAATTCAAGTGTTCAAGTTACATTAAAGAAAGTAAATGATCTTGCAGGAAATCGCAATTTATTAGTTCCCAATGAGTTAATAGATACGCAGGCAGAAATTTTTGTGCGTAAATCAGTTGTAGACGAAATTCATCCGGTAATTTCTGTGATTAATCCTACCAAAAATAAACTTTACTTGAAAAAAGATGTTGTGTTGGGTTCTGCCGAACATGTTATCAGTAATACCAACTTTAAGAAACAAAATAGCACTAATAATAAGGTTCATCAAGTTAATGCAGTAGATACGAAATCTTTTCCTGAAGGTTATGATAAATATAGAGTAAATGTTAACCCTGAATTGTTGCCACATCAACAGCAGCAATTATATGATTTAGTAGAGGAATTTTATTCTAGTTTTTCTTGGAATGAATTTGACTATGGTTGTGCTAAAGGATATAAGCATAAAATTGAATTAGTAGACAATATCCCAGTAAATCGACCCCAATTTTCGATACCATTTCATCTACGGGATGAGATCAAAAAACAAGTAGATATTTTATTGAAAAGTAAGATCATTGAACCTAGTATTAGTCCGTACAATTCTCCAGTAATGCTTGTTAAAAAGAAGAATGGACAGTATAGATTTATACAGGATGCGAGATTTTTGAACAAAAAAATGGTTCCTGACAGTTTTCCGGTTCCTCCTATCCAGGATATTTTGACTAATTTGGCAGGACGCAAATATCTATGTTCTAGTGACGTTTTTGGAGCTTTCTTTAATATTCCGCTCACTGAAGAATCTAAACCTATTACAGCTTTTTCGATTCCGGGCGTGGGATCGTACCATTTTAATTTTTTGCCTCAGGGTGTAAAGACATCTACTAGCGGTATGAACAGATTAGTGAAACTCACCTTAGAAGGTCTTCCACAAGATAAAATATTTGCTTATGTTGACGATTATTTTTGGTCTAGTGATAGTTTTGATGAAATTGTGCAGTTAACTCGTATGTTGCTTCAAAGAATAAAAGAAATTGGTTTAAAGCTTTCCCCAGAAAAAACAAAATTGGGATATTTTTCATTAGATGTTTTAGGTCACACTGTTAGTAAAGATGGTTTGTCTATTTCGAAACGAATAATTAACTCAATCTCCAACTATCAACGTCCCAAAACAAAGAAACAGGTCAAAAGTTTTTTAGGATTGGCTTCTTTTGTTCGTTCGTATTTACCTAATTTCAGTCAATTAGCAGAAGCGTTACTTTCTTTGTTGAAAAAAGACGCTCCTTTTCGTTGGAAGGACGCACAGGAGACAGCATTCAATAATATTAAACAAGCCATCATTTCAGCACCTTGTCTCATGAGATACAAGCCTGATTATCCTCTGTATCTCTATTTTGATGCCAGCAAAGTCGCTCTTTCTGGACTAATCAAACAACCTCAAAATTCACCTGACGACACAAATCTAGTTCCCATTAGTTATTGTAGTCGTGCAACGTCTCCTAGCGAGAGAAGACTACACCCTTATCAGCTTGAATTACTAGCATTATTGTACTCATTACGTTCATTTAGGTATTTTCTTTTAGGACGTCATTTTTATTTGAAGACAGATTGTCATAGTTTAATTTATTTGAAGCAAACAAAGAATGTAAGTAAGATTTCTAGATGGTTGAGTGAGATCGAATCGTATAATTTCACTATTTCACATATCAGTGGCTCCAGTAACGTAGAGGCAGACGCCATTTCACGTTTTTCTAACCCCCCTAGAGATTTGGAAGACGAGAAAAAGAATCAAGAAGATCCGCAAATTTTGTTTACTCAGACCACAAATTCATTTTCAATTTTAAATGAGCCAAATCTGGCAACAGAACAGCGTAAAGATCCGTTTTTTAAAGATATTTTTTCTTGGTTGGAACAGAAAGAAAATAGAAATCCTAAAATAGAACGCCAAGCATTATATTTTACTATTAAAGATGGAATTTTGTATAGAAAGCAGAAAACTTCTCAAGGTATAAAATTTTTAGTTGCAGTTCCTACTTCTTTGCGTTATAAAGTTTTTAATGCTTGTCATACGTCAGCATTGGGATCATCTCATTCTGGTTATTCTAAAACCTATGACATGTTAGTAAAAACAGTGTATTTTCCCAACATGAAGAAATATATATATCAGAAATGTAAAGAATGTACGATTTGTCAAGTATTGAAATCGAAAATTGGTTCTCCGTATGGTACATTGCTTACTTATCCCTCCGTCCCCCCCTTCTATCGCATCCACATAGATGTAGCTGGGAATTATTCTCCCAATAATATGTTAAATCACAAATATATGATAGTTGTAGTAGACAGTTGTACTAGATACATAATTGCAGATTCCCTTCCTGATGTTACAGCAAGTACTTTGGCTTCATTTCTTTATCACAAAGTAATTTTAAAGTTTGGAATTTTCTATGAAATTGTCTTAGACAAAGGCAGTGCATTCACTAGTGGACTATTTAAAGAATTATGTGCCATGATTGGTGCTAACATGCGTTTTGTAAATGTACATGGGCATTATAGTAATGGTGTTTGTCAAATTAGTATTAGAAACATAGAACAACGATTGAAATCAGCTTTATGTGACAAGGATTTAGGAGAATGGATTGACTTATTACAGCCCATAGTTTTTTCGCTTAACGTCACCAAGAGCTTATCGTCTCAAATTTCACCATTTGAATGTCTTTTTGGCTTCAAACCTAGGTTACTTCATCAGGCAATATTAAATACCCCGTGTCAATACGAAGACAATGCCATTCGTTTACAGCAACTACAAGAGATTAGAGATAAAGCGCAAGAAAATCTTTACAAACGTCATAGAACGGCGACAAAATTTTTTGACAAGAGACATACGAAACCTACTTTTAAAGAAGGAGAAAAAGTTTGGATATTAGACACCACAAGAAAAAAAGGTCACGCCAAAGCATTTAGCGGAAAGTTTATTGGTCCAGGCATAATTGAACGTGTGGAAAATCCAAATTCGTATTTTGTTAAGTATAAGACCGCCCGAGGATCTTACAAGATAGACAGCATAGCAGTTCAGAGATTGAAGAAGTTTTATGAGAAGGAAAACCCGGAAGAGGAAGACCACCTTGAAGACTCTGACGAAGAGATGCCTATCAACGTCTGCACGGAAGACCATACGATGAAAAAGAAGAAGACGAGACGCGAAGACCATCAAGGACCACCAACTGAAGAGATTTTCAACCCCAGGAAACAATGTTTAGAAGAAGAAGTTTTCATCCCTTCTCTTCATATTAAGGATGTTGTAATTGCCGAAAATCTACCAACGTGGGCAACTATAGGGAAGAATTCTACAGAAGAAAAACCAAAATTTGCCTGTAATACTGCCATCAATCAGAAGATTAGTATTTATAAAGGTAACATAGTGGATATAAAAGCAGATGCCTTAGTAAATCCAACGAATGAAACCTTAACTCCTTTAGGTGGTGCAGATAAAGCCATTCAAGACGCAGCTGGATCTGAATTTTTAGAAGAATGTTTGACCATATCATCATTGAAGCCAGGAGAAGCGAAGATTGCCAATGGTTATCGTCTACCAGCTAATTATGTAATTATGACATGTGGACCACGGAATTCAGACAAGAAGATTTTACGAGAGACGTACAAAAATTGTTTTAAAGTGATGTTGAAGAATGACCTATCTACAATTGTATTACCTAATATTTCAACTGGAGCATTTAAATTTCCGAAGTTAGAAGCTGCCAAAATTGCCTTAGCTACAACAAGAATATTTTTAGAGGAACATCTTGATGACGTAAACCGTGTCGTATTCTGTGTTTATGATAGAGAGAATTGGGACATTTATCAGCGATTACTCCCCATATATTTTCCCATTGATGAAGAATCTGTTAGTCCGTCTGTCCGTACGTAACTTGTATGTGGATTACTTTTCTTGAAGATTGGATTGTGCATAGGAACACCTTGTAGATGGATGATGAACTTTCTTTTAGCACTGGCCACGCTTAGAAGTTAGTTTATCTTGGTTTTGATTTGTGCATCCAAATCTACCGGTAGAACACTTCGAAAATTTAGAACACTTTGAAACTTGGAATACTTCGAATTTTGGAACACGTTGGTATCTTCAAGAATTGTACCATTTCGTTTGATTGGACAGCGTATCACTACAGAACTTTCTTTTATTTATTTTTTTTCAAATGTGAGTATGTGAAGAATGAAGAAAATCAACGACACGCGTATGGATAGATATTTCGATGGATATATTAAGAAGATGTAAGAAGATTGAAATCAAGATCGCAAGAACCATGCTCCATCCCTTCAGATGTCTAAGATTCGATGCCATGATTGATTTTCAGCATTCGATGCCCGAAGAGGACAATATTTAAGAAGAAAGAAGATGAAGATATGAAGAATTTATATGTTAGTTAGGGTTGTAGGTTATATGTGGTGAATAGTTCTGTCGTGCTGATTTCATATAGTTTGATTACAGCCAGTATATGGGGCTATAACCATATCTTGGAATTTTTTTCCAGTCTACGGACGCTTTAAGCCTAAATAACTTAAAGCTCATTTTTCTCAAACTGAAATCAGTACCCTTCTTGTGCAGTCTAACTTTACTATCTTTGGTTAGCTAGATAGTATTACACCGTTTTTTTTTTCTTTTCGCGTATTAGTCACGTGTGATATTGATGTTATTTTCTGCATTAGAGGAACATATATATATATATAGAGGTCTACATTGGATTATGAAATATTTATTTATTTATTTGATTTTGATTTTTTATTATACGTATCTAAGTTTTGATAATCTGTGTTAGTGATAATTAAATTTAGTATTATTCCTACCTTTCATTTCCCTTCCCTGAGCACTTAACGGAACTCCAAACTAACACATGTCACCCACAATGATATTATGCAAGCACTAATGTTTATTTTTCTTTTTCTTATTTTCCATTTTCCCAGAGACGCTGTCGTCATATCTTCAGGTTACCTAGTAAACTATATGAACTGTCTCAGGAACGCACACTCAGCATTTTGCAGTTTGTGGTCAAGGATTAATTCAAAACAAACAATATGTTACACAAAGAACTCTCTTACCTTTAACGAACAATTTTTTTTTTTTTTGGACTTTCTTCAATATTTTTATTTTTTCTTTTTCTACTACGGAAAATTAAAATTTTCGTGTATTTTGATTTCGAGGAGGGGGTGTGAAGTATCTGTCTATTGGAAATGAAGTGACTGTGTATTTGATATAAGGAAGCATGAACTTTTGGAAACTTATGAAAGAAAACTTTGACTAGAAGTGTACATTCTCAGACACTTGTTGTAAATGCATATTTGTTAAATAAACTCGACTAGCTTCCTTCTTTCCTTTCCGCATACCTTCGAGCACAGCCTGATACTTCCCGATTAAGTCATCATTCTTGAGTTGGACAAAACTAGGAGGAACAGAACAACAAGGGGTATTCGACACGCGATCAAGAGAGGTGCAGGATCATCGGAGAGAAGCGGATCCCACCATTGGAGGACCACCGACTCCAAGTTCAAAGAATACCATTCTGATGGTTCATCGCCACAGATACATTTGTTAGTTACGATTAGTAGAATGGGAATGTAAAAGGACATCATAGAGACGCATCACGGAGAGAGTTCGACGCCCCTAGCAGTCCAGCAGGATTGAATTCCAGTTGTTGGCTGTTACCAGAAGATCCAGGTTCCTTCGCGGCAAACCTTTCATCGTGCCAGATGACCAGGACGACGCCAGTCTTGATGGATCAATCAGGCTAGTGCTCATCCCTTATTTTTTAGTCATAACCTTTCTCTTTCTCTCACCCTTTTCCCCCAACTAGTCATTTTCTAAATTAGAAGCATTTGGATTTTATTTAAATTCAACCACAATTTTACAGTTAAGTACCGTGTTGTGCATCAGTTCCATCCCCACTTGGTTGCATTTATTTATTTCATATTCTGAGCTATAACTGATGACACAGCACCGGCACAATATTTTGTCAGGCAGTGAAGCTGGGAACATAGTTTATGATAGAAAAAAGAGCATTAAAATTCGTTTTCGTTTCGCGGCGCAAATCGAAAAAATGTGAAATTTTTAATGGCTGTATGTAGGACGTTGAAATTTCGAGGTGATGTTTATTCTGATGCGTAGTTTGCGAATCCGCCCTTAGACTTGAAAAAATAGTCATGTTCGTTGTAAGAAAGTGTTAGGAATGTTATAAGGGGGCGTCTAATTCTACACAACTTGTAGATATGGTGGAATCACGAAATTGCGTTCAAGTGTGTAGATTACAGGGCATGTGAGGGGAAAAATCCGACATGTTGGAAAAGTCGTCATCTTCGATTCAAAATGGCGGCTCAAAAATTTGTAACCATGAAAATTGTAAGTTGTGCTCTTGGTAGGTAAGCCAGGTTTTGCTATGTTATTAAGGACGTAGTTCAGTTTAAGTGAAGAAACAAATCATTGGAGAAGTCGACATCTTGAATGCAAAATTGTCATATTTTTGAATTGCCTTCATTTGGACTCTTATGTGGTATATTGAGAAGAATAAAACAAACAGAACTCAACGTAGCAAGTTAGCTCCGCGGTAAAGTGTCTGCTTTCTGAGTAGCAGGTCTGGGTTCGATTCCCCGCCGAACTTTCTTTTTTCTTACGTTTTTTTCTTATCACGTTGTTTCGTTTTATCAAAATAGTTTCTGTTGGCATTGCGTGAACAAAATATTTTCGTTATTACAGACACAGACGAAAAGAATATATTTATACACTAACTGTTGATATTGTCTCGAAACTAGGCAGTATGTTCGTGTGAAGCTTCGAGACGATACTCAACTATTTAGAAAGAAACATATGTAGCTTTAGAGATGGGGCAACACCAGTGTTTCTTTCAGAAACAATGTTCCTGAGGATCACAGTTAGTATTCCCAGGGGCACTGCTCATAGTATTCTATTTATTATTCTATTATACACGTATTATTTGGTCTCCTGCGGGGGCACTCTAAGAGCCCCAAGGAGGCAGTGTACCCCCCAAAAACATTTTGGAAAAAAACATTGAGCATCATTTCCACGATATAGTATACAGACGAGACAAAAATACATTTTGTCTCGCTTGGATAGTGTGTGCTTCGAACCGGAAATAATTGCAAACAATCTCCCTTTTTATACTGGTCGTTTAGATAGATGCGTATACTAAGTTTGAAGTCTATACCACAACTGAAAATGTATAAGATTATAACTTTTAAGGAAATACACACACACACACATATATATATATGTAGTATTTACGGGGAAAATGCACATTCGGGGAATATGCGCAGTATTATGTTTAATCCTGAATTGGCAATATTGACTAACATGGTGAGTGTTATGTTGACGGGAAAGGTATAAAGGAGTTGTTGCAGGAAAACACGACGAATTGGATGGTAAGTAGGCTTTCAAGTGTTATTGGTGTATTTCAGTAGTGTTTATTATAACATTAGGATGTGGTACAAACGATTACTAGAAGAAATCTGTGTGTAGTTGTGATAATCAACAGGCATGCGCGTCAAGTACAAAGACCGGCTTGTGAAACGCTGTCGCGCCCATGGGTGTGACAAGATCAGTGTGTCAGTGTCAGTAACCACAATGTTTATTTATGTTTTGGGGGAAAATGCACAGATCCATGTACGGGTAAAATTCGCATATGCGTAAATTGCCCCAACAGTGTGATGTGAACAAAATTACAAAGTATTAATATATACATCGAACGTAGCCTGGGTACCTGGTAGGTTAATATATAATTTCAGTCACACATAAGAAAAAGGCTTGTGTGAAAAAAATCAAACACGATTGATAACTTTGAACTTGTAGACCAGAGTGTAACATCCGTTCACATAATATGAAAATAAGTAAGCCTAATAAGTAATTTATATCAATAAAATGGAAATGAGAAAGTGGTAAGTTAATTGTTGTGAGTCAGATGGAAAAAAAATCACCAAGCTTAGACGCCAGGGGGAATAAAAGATGAGGTACATCACAGTAAATATTGTGTATCTTATTTCACGCAAAAGTGCAGATGAAAACCCGAGCTATTTTCCACTATTGTAACAACAATGAAGGGACTGATTTAGGAAGAACGTCGATCATAGCTGATTTACAATATATCATCCCGGCATCTGCCTAAAGTAAGAAGAACCCTGGGAAAGCAGACAGTATGGTATGCCGATGGGTTCGAATCCATGACCTCGATGCTAAACCGAGCTAGATTAAAGAAGAATCAAGATTATAAACCAAACCTCCAATACATTACGATACGGCACTCTTGGTTGCCTATCCAATATGTATGAAACAATATTTTACACTTCCATCTTTTCGATATCTAGTTTCGTATGTTTCAGCAATATCGACATTTAGTAAGATCTTGATGTTAGAAATAGAGTTTAAGTTAAGATATTTATTTCATTCGTTGTAATTTGGTAGCAAAAGTTTTGTTGTGTTAATCTTTGTATTGTCCTTAATATTTACAGAACCAACAAATTTTTCAATGTAAGGTATTGTTTGCGTAAGAATGGAGGTTTCTTCTGTTAGCGTGAAAAATTTTATTCACTGCTTTCTATTAACAACGGAAATATTTATTAAGTAAAGTATCATTGCCAGTCCAACAGAACATTATGCTGCCGGCTCTTCATGTGCTTAGTCGGTGGTTCAGGTATTAACTCTTTTATATTCTTTTATTCTACAGACTTAGCACAGATTGAACATGAACCAAGACTCACTCAATCTCCAACAGCAGAAAGTTTGGTTACTTCACCAGAGTACATCTCTTCTGCTTCATCTGAACATGAGATGAGACGTTTTGCTGACATGTCCAGTTCCATCCAGAGACGGTGCACGTCGAATATCTCTACGAAATGCACAAGCGCTGACATATTCAGGTCATCTTGCTTCACTCGTCCCGAAGAAGCTCGAGAAACCTGAACGGTTTCAAGTAAAGAAAGGTTTAAAGTTGGGAGTGCAGACGATACATCAAACTAATCGCTCTGTAGACGGCTCATGTGCAGCCCATTCCAGTAGTGCCACGACTGATCCAAACAACTATTGTGGTGTTTTCCGTCGTTATTACTTTTCTCCAGATTCTGTTCGTTTAGGTGGCTGGGATCTGTGTGCGCAATGTCTCCAATGGTGCCATGAAAAATGTGTTACAGGATCTCCGGACAACAGTATGTTGTTTACTTGTGGCACGTGTTAGCAATGATGTATTGTACGTCAATCTTCTGACTGTGCACTACGAACAATTTGCCTATTCTTGTTGTGAACACATGGTTCAACAATGCATGTAAATCATTTCCACGATAAGACATTTCTATATCCCTGCCACATAACACAATATGTGTGCTCATGTTAGACATAGGTATATTCAACAAAACGAAGAAAGTCAAGGATTTTTAGATAAACAACACGAGTAACATTATCAAAGCTTTTTGCTTTTATCCTTAATGATATGCAATTTCGCCAAATTTTACTTATCAGCTGTCCATATACTTTCTTTTGTTTACTATATATATTCCTTCTCTTATGCACTTATTATACAATTGCACAGATATTTCTCTGCTCCAATTTCTTAATGTACGTTCGTATTCATACTCTGTGCCGTACATGTGTGCTTATTCCCCGTATATGTGCATCTTTCCCCAATATTCTGGTAAAATGCACACTTTATATACTTGTCTATGAATCACTATTACTTAGTCTATGCTACATGTGTCTATCAATGGTGCATATATTATAATAAAGGAAGGATCAAAGTTTATTCTCCGTATTTTTTACCTGGCTTGTCCTTTTCTCTTTCCAGCAGTACTAATAAATAGCTTAATATGCGCATTTTCCCCTGAATTACTATATATATATATATATATATATATATATATATATATATACGCACCTTTTGACAATTTTCTCGTTGGCAGCGTATATAGTTATAATATACGGGATACGTGGAAAAGTGCCTCTTTCGGTTCAGTAGTTTGTTTACAGGACCGGTTGGAGTGAAATGCGTTTTATAATAGACTCAACCTTATAGGCAAACAATATATGCTATGAAAATAAACTTTCAAAGAAAGAAAAAGTGAGAAAAAGATTGTTAGGAATCGAAGCCAGGTCTCCTGTCCAGAAGGCTCACGTCAATCCCCTACACTACCGATTTCCTTAGGTTTTCGACTTCGTTCTTACTGCTCACAAAATACTGGTACGTTGCGGCCGGCATCTGTGGGAAATTACACCTCTAAAATCGGAATAGTAATCGGGTTATATATGCGTTTTTTAGTATCATTAAGGAAATGATCTCTTGTTATTTAATTGTATTAAGAAATGAGAAAGACACCATTCTAATACACTGTTATACTACTATGCAAAAAGTGGTTTGTTTAAAATGCTATAAACAAATTTTCAAAAGCCTCCAATAATATTCATATTCTAAATTACTTAGTTAATAATCGTCTTCATTGAAAATATGAGAGTAAAGATATACGAAGACTCTATGTAATTGCCCAGTGTATATAAACATTTCAAGAAGTCTTGCTGCCCAGTAAGTACATTTTTTACCAAATGACACCATTATAATAAGATGTACTACGTTACACTGCAAAAACTAGTGTTGAATCAAGTGTTATGAACTAATGTTTAAAAAGCCTTAACAAAATTCATTTTTATAAATTACCTACAAATTGTAGTCTTTATTGAAAATACAAGACGAGAGATACAGGTTGACTGCAAGAAATTGTCCAGTAAATATGAAATATTTGAAAAAGTCTTGCTGCAGGTAATATGTACAACTACGCCCAAGGTTTCCATTATAATCCACTGTACTACATTACAGTACAAAAGTAGTGTTCACTCAAATGCTATGAAAAAAATTTAAATAATTTCCAACAATATTCATATTTGTAAATTACCTAGTAAATTGTAGTCTTCATTGTAAATACAAGAATAAATATGCAGGGAGCCTGAAATATTTTCGCACTCTATCACAGATGTGAATTACTTTTAGTGCAGGTAATATGTACAATTAACAACAGGGACACTATTATAATACATTGTACGTACTAAATTACACTGCAAAACATAATATTTAAAAGGGTGGAAAAATTCACATTTGTAAACAGTGAGTGTTTTCGGAAAATGAAAGGATTAATTGGTAGGCTATTGCAAGACAGTTTCCGCTGTTTATGTTTCAGAAAATAAATTCTGTTATTGTCTCTAACATGTATAGATGTGCGCAAAGTGTATATAATTAGCCATGTACATGATTGCCAGAATAGAATAAAATTGTGTGTTAAATTGCTGTCCAAAGTTAAATGGAAGAAATAATACCGGTTCAATTGAAGTATGTGTTGGTAACAGGTGTGTGCCGTAAAGGGAAGTGAATTCCTCAAAGAATAGTTTTCTAGAACTTGACACCTTATGGCAAAGCCATGACCGGGGGTCTGGGGGCGGAGCCCCCAGCGAGCTTTAGCGAGTTTGTATATATATGCTCCGAAATACAATGTCAGGTCTCAACTTTTTAGCACCCCTCATGTTAGGATTTTGAAAATTGAAAAAATCAACACGCCCTAATATATATATATCGATAGATATAGATATGAAACTGAATCTGAATGAAAAATAAGACACCCGAAATGTATATGGTTAATGTATTTATTTACCGCTAGGTAAAGTGTGAGTATTTACGTATAATAAAAGATATTTTGAGTACTGACCTCTACACTATAACCTCTTACGGGGATGTAGGTGTGCTTTAGTGAACGGCCTGTGTTAGCACTTCGCAGTTTGGAGATTAAGGGGAACAGTATCTATTCGTTGAGAATCGACTCTAGCGGGGTGAATAACATCATATAATAAACCATTCAAAATATTTTATATTCAATCACGAAAGTACAATACATGCTTAAAAACGTTATGTCGTTTAATTATATGAATTTGTTTCGAGGTTAACCTGCAACGTTAATTTTTTTTTCAAGTCACCTATTCCAACTAAGTTAACCTTGTTTGTAGGGGTGACAAAATGGATAGTCAAACAATTTCGTAATTTAATTACAGTAAACTTCGGTAATTTAGTATCCGGGTGTCGATCCTCTCTCTCCCCTGATGATATTATTTATTTTTCTCTTAGTCTTAAAGTAGATAGCTATGGAAATTAATCGACACCTGGAAACGTGGGGTTTTTGCGAAAGAGGGAGCCACTGGTGAGATTTGGCAAATAAATCACCAGTACAAAATTCTAACTTATTTATTTTTTTATTTTGGCAAACCCCATTTAGGATTTTTCTATCCTATTAACTTCACTCTGGTTTCCCATACTGTCCTCGGAATTCTTAGTTTCTGAGGCGTCTGATATTTTTACATTGTTCTAGAAATTTCAAAATTCAGGGCAATGACAATCTTGCCTTTCTCCCTCTCTTTTCCATTCTCTTGTTGGTCTGGACCGGATTGCGGTTGCTAAATAAGAATTTCACAAGCAATAACTTCTAACGTTCTAATTTACAAGACACAGACTTGCTCCTTGGCAACATCAATCGCTTAAGTGAGCCACCTTTTCGGCATATATAAATATATTTGGCTATGGATTGTTATAAGACGAAATTCGACCACTTATCTTTGTAGTCGAAGTGTTCTAGATTATTCCTTTGGCGTCGCTTTTCTCTCTATCTCCTTTCAACTATCTGTCTATTGTCTTCTTCAAGATTTTTTTATTTTAACCTTCCCCCCCAAGTATTGAACATTACAAATATGGATCAGTCAGTATATCGCTTTGAACCTAATTTAATAACTGCGGCGTCGTGGGACATGATTCGTGGGGATATTCACCGACGTGAAGTATCGAGGGACTCGTTTTTTACTGTATTTGACCCACTGCGGGGTGAATGATGGTCCGGTACCACATAATGTTATTCTCATTCTTTTGTCATTATCCGTTTGAAGTTTTCTTAAACTACCAGCTATTTCTACTTTCCTGCTATAAGGTTTAATAAATGTTAACATTGTAGTAGTTTGGGCCCAATAGTGATATTCACACTCTAGGTTTATAATTATGTGTACGTGCCTGCTTTATACATCAAGGGTCTAGAGTTTAAAGGAAATATATTGAAATACGAATGTTATCTTTATGAGCGGAAAAATCCGTCGCATTACATTATATTATTATAAGGGATGTCGGAGATTCTCATTTGTTGAAAGTGTTGCAAGCTATTAGTGAATTATTTGTCAGGGTTTTTCTTTAAGTATAATGTATAGATAATTACTGAAAATATATGTATATGATGAAATGAGAATGTACGTGAAATGTGAATATGATATCGAAGAAACTGTATAATTAAATTGAGAAAATGAATATATATAAAGGGTTTAGTATTTATCTCGAACGATTATTGGTTGCCGTAGTTCGAGACATCCGACGAATGTGAAAGATAGATTTTAGAAATACCGACGCATACAAGAGTAATTTTTGTTTGTTTGCAGATTCCCTGAATGCTATATTTGATTTTTTAACCTCACTTTTAAAATATACATTGCATGTAATGTGGGATGAAGGCAGTTCGTATTTTGTAACCCTAAAGTACCATTAAGCCCGTTTTTAAGTTCACCAACATCCTTGCACCAATCTTTCGTCTAAAATCTGTTCCTCTTATCCGAATTTTTACCTCATCAGTGTGTTTACTCTAACCTCTGTGCATCGATATACACAATCTCCGAACAAAAGAGGGAACGAATAATGTTAATAAAATTTTGAATCTCCCACGAACGAGAAATTGACAGTTTAAGGTTAATAGTGTATGCGTCTACTGAAGGATATAATGATTTGGAGTTGATTCACAAAATAACTACTGACTGACTAACCAAGGACATAAAATAGCCTCCATAATTGGAAATATAAATTATTGTTTCTTACAACCAAAATAGGGAAAAGTGTCTCAAATGCTCTTACGAAGGAAATCGGTATTGTTTGTAGTGATCAACATATATATACAGTATATATAAATTATATCAAAGTGAATGGATACAGTAAAAGTGCCTAACGGTCTGTGTGATATTGACACCCTTCGCTTGTTACGAGATAGAACTCGTAAACTAAGTAAAAAAGAAAAAATGAACGAATGAAACGTACGTTATATATATGAGAAAGGACTCATCCAATTCTTTACATATTTTTTTATATTACTAATTATAAGAATATATTCGTTTACGTAAATAAGTTTTGCGTACCATAAATGTATTCCTACCAATCTTTTTGTTAATATATATATATATATATATATATATATATATATATATATATATATATATATATATATATATATATATATATACATCTGCTAATGATTATGACACCAAACACTATTCGAAGCTTTCTTGCACCCACTGGAAAACGTGAAGTTTATTAATATTTATTTGCATATATTGTTATTGTAGACTGTTACCATAATGCCCACGGACTTCGATTTTACAAAATTTGAGAAAGAATTGACCACTTTTTATTTTGTGGTCAATTTGAAGGCATTTTGTTATACTACCATTAAGAAACCCATATACATTATATTACGAATCAATCGTTATGGAACAATTCCATGTGTTAGGCGCAGCAGTGGTACAATCCGCGGCAAAAAACCTGCAACATGAGGATGTAAGTTTATTGTGAAACTACGCCTAACAGCACAGGGAATGAATATAACGTGTAAGTGAAACGAATCACACCAGGATAAACCTCGGCCTCCTCCGTGCACACTTATTTTGGAGCAAGAGACTTCGTCATTTCACAATAAACTTATATGCTCATGTTGCAGATTTTTTGCCGCGGATTGTACCAATCTTTGAATATTTCATTTACAACTTTTTTCTTTTTTTTAATTGATTTTGTGAGTAATAGTGCATTCAGTATAAAGATACAACAAGATTTTCTCTCTCTCTCTCTCTCTCTCTCTGTCTGTGTGTGTGTGTTTCTAGTTTCCGGCGTAAGCGTGTGGATACTACCAGGTATACTTTCATGTGTACATGTGCTTGTGTGTGTGTGTGTGGCGGGGATATATGAAGTATTAATTGGGATCGCGTAGTGGAATTTATCGATACTAGTACGTACATACGAGCGGCCTTTACTTCACACGATAATTTTGGACGAATGCAAATTTTTTAATTCTGCTTTTTACAATAAATAAGTAGAGTGATTTTTCTTGAGGGAGTTCCTTAATGGAGGTGGTTCGCCAACTGGAAGTGGTAGAAATGGGTCATTTCCGATTTTAACGTTGATAACTATAGAGATTACAAAATTTGGACGATTACTGTGTTTGGATTTCATCATAATCTTTGAGTCTACGTCTCACATAACCTCGACGCAGAAAGGGAATCCTAA
The DNA here is from genome assembly GCF_964235325.1 of Thermobia domestica. NCBI lineage: Eukaryota > Metazoa > Arthropoda > Insecta > Zygentoma > Lepismatidae > Thermobia > Thermobia domestica. The sequence goes on from NC_137456.1 coordinate 185,155,562, forward strand.
ACGTAAATAATTAACTAACTCGAAACCGATGAGAGTACAAAACTCAAGGTTTCGACAGAAAACTAGCACAAAAATTTGGAATAGAAAAAGTTTCAAGTATCCAGTTGGAGAGGAAGGGAAAGGATGGGAACACGGACATAAGACCATAAAACACATTATTGAAATGGCAGTCAGAGATGATTATAGAGGTGGCTCTTGGGCCTAGAGCTTCGAGATTCCCTCTATGGCATTTCCCGAGCGTGCACAATCTGAGTTACTATAATTTTCACAATACTATATTCAGCCACGTTTATTCAATTCCCCCGCCCATCAAATTCTGAAATGAACATTGCCTCCTGTGGTGCTCAATATAAATTACATGTATTTTTGCAGTACTGCTTTTCACGCCCATTTAGACAGCCCCCCCCCCCACAATTCAAGACTCAATCGGAAATGGTCTCGATCGTTTGTACATCTTTTATATAGAAATGTGCAGGGGAATTCTCGTTTGTACACAATTAAGGGCGCCGCCACAACGAAAACAAAGTGGGGGCTTTCTAAGTGATAGCTCCCACCACGTCCAATTCAATTACAAATTGCCGCAATCGTTTGTACATCGTTTGTACATAAATGTACGAGCGAAATTTTCTTTTTTACACAATTAGGGGCGCCGCCAGAACGAAAGGAAAGTGAGAGGGGATGTCTAAAAGGAAGGCCTCCACTAGTGATGAGCGCAGGAGTCTTGGTCTTGCAGTTTTAACAAGAGTCTTGCATGCAAGACCAAGACCAAGACCAGGAATCCCGATGTAAATCCAAGACCAAGACCAAGGGGTGCAAGACCAAGACTAGGAATCCCGATGCAAATCCAAGACCAAGACCAAGGGGTGTAAGACCAAGACCAAGACCAAGACTCTTGGGCAAGAGTCTTGCATAAGTACCGGCTCGGTGGTAGACCAGTCAGTATGGTTATACGTGTCCCTGGTTGGATCCTAGTTTGCGCCATAAAACTTTTTGGTGGGCAAACACCGTGTGCGTGGGTTTTTTCGGGGGTTTTCTGTTTCCTCCTACTTTCTTCATTCCACCATTTTATTTATTTTTCATCATTACAGTCTCCCGTAGCCTCGATGCATAATCGTGGGACGTTAAACTAGATATCTCGTTTCGTTTCAAAACATATTAATGGTGTTTTTCTTCCAAAACTAAAGAGAAATACAGTATTGAACATTGGTAATACCGTACACCATAGGTGCCGACTACATGGGTATGGCCTTGGCTCCGAGACTCAAGCATCCGTTGGAAATTTTTAATGTGAGCTTATAAAATTAATATCGAAATAACATTTTCATGACATTGACAAAAACTTAGTACATGTGACCGCAAGTTTGATTTCATGGGCGGATGCTTATACGTTGAATAATTGTTTATCAATATAACTTTTGGCCTTCTTAGGTATACGGCGCATCGAGGATTGAGCGATATAACATTATAGTACAACAATAAATCTATATTATAAAATTGAAAGTGATTATTTTTGTGACTCCTAATCTCTTGAACTATCCGACCGATCTCGATCAAGTTTTCAACATAGATGGAGTTTGGGCCTAGGAGTGTTTTCATCATTTCACTTTGACGGTAAACCTTAGGAGAAGGGAGAAGGGTGAGTTATAAAATAATAAATAAAACTTAATAACTAGAACCAAACGAGTAATCTTGATCAATTTTTTAACATAGATGAGGTTCAAGTCTGGAATGTTATATATCAGTTCACTTTGACGGAGCAACTTAGGGGAGAGGGAGGTGTACAAAAATGAATATAAATAAAAATAAAAGTATCTAAGTTTGTGACTTAATAACTCTTGAACCGACCTCAATCAAATTTTTAACATGAATGAGGTTCTTTCCTGAAAAGTATTTTTTAGAGTTTGTTTCACTTTGATGGTAGAACCTAGGGGAGGAGGAGGGAAAGGGTATATATATATATATATATATATATATATATATATATATATATATATATATATATATATATATATATATATATATATATAATAAATGAAACTGAATAACTTTTGAAATACCCGACCGATCTTGATCAAATTTTCAATCTAGATTAATTTCAGGCCTGGAGCGATTTTTTAATTTTACTTTGACGGCGCACCTAGGGAAGGGGAGGAGGGAGATATATGTAAAAAAATAAAAATATAAGTGACTGTCTTTGTGACTTCATCACTCTTGAACCAGCCGATCGATCTCAATTAAATTTTCAACGTAGATGAGTTTTCGACTTGGGGTGGTTTTATCAATCACTTTGATGGTAGAACTTAGCGGAGGGGGAGCAGATGGAAAATGTATAAAAATAAATAAAATGTAATAACTCTTGAACCACCCAAACGAATTAGATCTTATTTTCAACATAGATAAGGATTGGACATGAGATGGTTTCTGTCATATCACTTTGACGGTGCAATTTAAATGAGAGGGAGAGGAAAGATATTTAAAAATGATCGAAAATGACCGATATTAAAATGGAATCTATAATTTCGGGGGTCGCTGAGATATACAATGATACTTCTGGTGCTCTTTAAATCGAAATTCAGCCCCATAGCTTGGCAGAGGGGAGAGGAGATATATAAAAATTATCGAAAATGACAGATATTAGTGCCGAATACTTTTCGTGGTCGCCGAAACGAACAATGACATTTGTGATGTCGTTTGAATCCAAATTCAGCCCCGCAACTTAGTTAGGAGGACGGGGGAGAAACAAAAATAATAGAAAGTAACCGATATTAGAGAGCGCTTTACTAATAGTAAAAAACTGACTAACGAAATATATTATTATTATTATTATTATTATTATTATTATTATTATTATTATATTAGTTTAACCCAACGAAGTGGGTACTTGATACTAGTAATAAATATTCAAATATTCAAAAGAGAGACTTGGAGTTTGATGCCATTATTTTGTATTTCTCATACAGGTCAACAGTATTTATATAAATTGATTTTACACAAAAGACATAGCCAGTTGAGTCGTTTTCAGTTTTTACTCAAATTATTCTAAAATATTAAAAGGTTTGATTATAATAATTATTATTTTAATTTTCTCTCTCTCTCTCTCTCTCTCTCTCTCTTTTTTTTTTTGGTCAATATTGGTAAACATATCATCATCATCATATAATCACCATTATTGGCAGGTTATTTGCTTCAACAGACAAGGATCGACGTTCGGTGGTCCTCAGTTAGTCTCTTCGTCTTGACGTAGCAATTTTCTACCTTCCTTTAACTAGTCTGCTTCGCTCCCTCCCTCTCTTTCCTTCCACAATACCCTCTAGCACGTCCCTCATAATACAGTTCCTCTCAGCCAATATCCTAACCAGTTTCTCTTCCTCCTCTTAACAATGTCTAAAATTCTTCATTTTGCTCCTACTGCTAATATTTCTAACACCTTCTCATTCGTTTTCCGTTCAAAACAGCTAATTCTCTCCTTTTTTCTCTATGCCCATGTTTCGAAAGTCTGCAACTTTTTCATTGATTTCGCGTAATGTGAATGTTTCTGCCCAGTACATATTGGAATCAGTAAAACAAAGTTTCAATATTTAATTGGAAGTTTGTTTAATACAAGAATTAGCTAATCGTGGTTGTTAAAAGAAAAATCTGACGCCTTTAAAGTGTAAAAATAATTTTGCAAATCATGGTATTTCAATAATCTGTGCCGTCTGATTTTCTCTCATGCGTCTCAGGGGTAGCTTCCTCAGTTTGGGAACCAGTGGAGTGTTGGATCTGTTAAAAAATATAAACAGATTATGAAACGTTACAATTTAGGCATATCTTATAAGTAGTGAAGCGTGGACACCTATAAAAAAATAAAGGCCATCACCTATATTGTACACTATCATCATACTTACACGACGTTAAATTATATTACATTTAGAAACATACATTGTATTTCCGTTACTACTGGTGCATTATAGAGTTTATTATCCCTTATATCCGAAATAAAATTTACCTATGAAAAGCTTATGATTTCTTAAATGCAAGACTTGCAAGACTCTTGCATGCAACACCAAGACCAAGACCATACTGGATGTGCAAGACCAAGACCAAGGGTTCCAGTGCAAGACCAAGACCAGGACTGGATGTGCAACACCAAGACCTCCCCGGTCTTGGTCTTGGTCTTGCATTTGCTCATCACTACCCCCCAAACATGTCTAATTCAATCACAAATTGTCGCAATCGTTTGTACATCGTTTGTACAGAAATGTGCAGGCAAAAGTTTCGTTTGTACGCAATTAGTGGCGCCGCCAGAAAGAAAACAAAGTGGGGTCTGTCTAAATGGTAGCCCCTCCACCATGTCCAATTTAATCACAAATTGTCGTAATCGTTAGTACATCGTTCGTACAGAAATGTGCAGGCAAAATTTTCGTTTCTACACAATTAGGGGCGCTGCCAGAAAGAAAACAAATGAGAGCAGTCAAAATGGTAGTCCCTCCACCATGTCCAATTCAATCACAAATGGTCGTAATCGTTTGTATATCGTTTGTACGGAAATGTGCAGGCGAAAGTTTTGTTTGTACATAATTAGGGGCGCCGCCAGAACGAAAACAATGTGGGGGACTGTCTAAATGGTAGAAACATTAAAAAAATGTGTCACATACTATAGACTATTTTTCTAACAAGACTTTGTACACACTATTGTATCGATTGGTATGTTCACACTATAGTGTGATTCACTACATTGATCTTATTCTAACGATGATGGAATTAAATGTTTACTAGGGTCACTTCGGGTCGGGTCACTCGGGTCAACTCGGGTCAGCTCGGTCGAGTTGTCGGGTCGGGTCAATCGGGCTGGCTCGGGTCGGGTTATCGGGTCGAGCCAATCGGGTCGGATTGTCAGATCGGGCTATTTCACGGATCGGGCTATTTCGGATCACGGGTCGGTGCGGGTCAATCGGGCCAGGTCGGGTCGAGTCAATCGTGTCAGATTGTCGGGTCGGGTTATTCGGGTTGGGTCAATCGGGTCAGGTCGGGTCATCGGGTCGGGTCAGTCAATTCGAGTCATGGGTCACTCGGGTCGGGTTGTCAGATCGAGTCAATCGGGTCGGGTCACTCGGGTCGGGTCGGGTTGGGCTTCAACACATATAATTTCCACGAAAATTACAATATATCACGGTTTATACCAAATTGTGCTTCCAATAAAACATATTTTCAATGATGTGTACACGATGTCGCCATTTTTGTATGAGGGAATTTCTAGAGGGATTTTGTGGGATTTTGATGTCGTGCAGATTCCTGTGTGTATGTGTGTGTGATACCTTACAGAATACAAAATGGCGAGGAAGTGTGTAAATCAACCGGACAATTTCTGTTATGTATGTGGGGAGCTGGCATTTAAATCGCAACGTCGATGTTTTACTCCACTTGTGAGGAAGTGTTATCAGTTATATTTTGGTTTCTGTGTAGGAGACCAAGATAAGAATTTCGCTCCTCACTACATTTGTTGTACTTGCGTGAAACGTATGACTGGGTGGGCAAATGGTGAACGAAACATGAATTTCGCAGTACCGATGATATAGAGGGAAACAAAAGATCATTCTTCAGACTGCTACTTTTGTATGGCACAGATAAAGAAATAACCAGTAAATCTAACCACACAGTACAGTACCCTAATTTGCCATCAGTAACGGCCAGTTCCATACAGTGAAGAATTGCCTGTACCAGTACCTCCTCCTCATCTTACGGTAAATGAGGATTACATACTTGAGGCTACTACTGAAGTTCCAAATGAAGAAGATGATCCTACTTATGTAGGAATCACATCTACATTGGATCCCCATCTGATAACTCAGGGTGAACTAAATGACCTCGTACGAGATTTAAAATTCTCCAAGATACATACAGAACATCTTGCTTCTAGACTTAAAGGCTGGAATCTGCTCCGTCGTGATACTAAAGTGTGTATTTTTTGAAACCTTCATACAGAGTTTCAAACTATTATTCTCAAGAAAACGATTTAGTGTATTGTAATCATATCTGTGCTGTGGTGAATACACTTGGACATGCACATATAAATACAGATTAGAGATTGTTTATTGACTCTTCCAAAACTAGCTTGAAGGCTGTCCTTTTGTACAATGGGAACAAATTTCCTTCAGTGCCTTTGGCTTATGCAACTAATATGAAAGAAATCTATGAAAACATCGAAATAGTGTTAGAAAGAATTCAGTATGAGAAACACAAGTGGACCGTTTGCTGTGATTTAAAAGTCATTTGGTTATACAAAATATTGTCGTTTCCTCTGCGAATGAGACAGCAGGAACAAAGCGGAACATTACATCAAGAAGGAATGGCCAACGCATGTATTAACTCCTGGACAGAAGAAGGCTGTATATTCCTCACTGGTGAGCCCTGATAAAATAAGTCTACCTCTTCTTCACATGAAGTTGGGGCTCTTCAAAAACTTTGTTAAGGCAATGGACAAAAGTAATGCAGGATTTTGTTACCTCAAGGGAAACTTTCATCGGGTTAGTGACGCTAGAGATTTTTGTAGACTCCCAAATAAGATGTTTGATTCGTGACCAAAAATTTGAGGATCTCTTAACTCTGGTTGAGGAAGCAGCTTGGTGTTCCTTTATATGTTTAACAGAAATTTTTTTAGGAAACAAGAAAGCCCCAAATTACCGTGAAATTGTGAGTGATTTCCTGCAATCATTCAAAGAAATGGGTTGCAAGATGTCCTTTAAAGTTCACTTTCTAGACTCCCACCTGTATTTCTTTCCTGAAAACCGTGGTGCTGTTAGTGATGGTTATGGGAAACGTTTTCATCAGGACATTTCCTCCATGGAGAAGAGATACAAAAATGCTAGCTGATTACTGTTGGACACCCAAAAGAGATGTTCCAGAAGCCAAACACAGAAGAAAGTTGACAACTAAAACATACTAGTTGAGGTAAGGAAGTGTTCATTTATGAAGAAGATACCACTCCCTTCTTTTATATTATTTATTAAGTAGATATAAAATGGTGACACGGTGTATCATCATTGAAAATATGTTTTTCGTTGTTCTCCGGAAACCCATTTCCTTTCCACAGATAGTTTTGTATGTTTTCCAGAACAGTTTTGGGTTTCAGTTTGTACTAAAGCCATTGCGATGTTTACCGAAGCCGGTATTGGTTCCTTGAGAATCTACATATGTTTTAGATCTTCAAATCGGCTTTGTTTTCAATCAAAATTGGCTTCAGTTTTCATCAGGAACTACCTTTGAGGTTTTACTTAAATGCAGTTTGAACTTTCATCAAAACCCAGTTGGTTATAACGGTTACTTTTGTTATAAGGGTACTTTATTATTATTATTATTATTATTATTATTATTATTATTATTATTATTATTATTATTAGTAGTAGTAGTAGTAGTAGTAGTAGTAGTAGTAGTAGTACTAGTAGTTACGCTTAAAAGCATGTTTTTCCTTCGATTCAATATTCGCTCTTCTGTAAATCTCTAGTTGTTTCAAATACAATTGCCTTCCTTATTAACAATAGATTTTCAGAACCAGGATTTATTTTAATTAGACTTGCTTAACCTGCGCTCTCGACATAGCGCATCATTCACATATGAGCATGAATCTCCTTGTCACTCCTCACAACATCTATACATGTCCTCTTATAGACACAAATGAAAGAAAAAAATGAAACGAAATGAAACCTTTGAGTTTTACGTCCTACGGTGATGCCGGTTAGGCTAAAGGAGACGGTGATGATGAGTAATGAATGAAATGGTGGAATGAAGAAAGTGGGAGGAAACGGGAGAACCCCGAGAAAACCCACGCACACGGTGTTTGTCCACCACAAAGTTCACGTGGCGGGGGCTGGGATCGAACCCAGGACCCGAAGCACCAGAGGTGAACGCTCTACCACTGAGCCGCCGCGGCCCCACAAATGAAAGACGTCTTGATAAAAATCTGCAAGGAGAGATTTTTTTCGATTATTTTTTCAATATCTCGCACCGTTTGCAAGATTGAGCCTACTTCTGGTTAGAATTTCTAATTAATGTATGATCAGTGTTTCTTCATGCATGCAGTACGTAATAAGCAAATACATTACATACACAATTTATTATAATGCCAGTGATATAAGGTGGTCATTAGGAAAACATTCTAAATATTAAAGATTCTACATCACTCGAGAAATGGTTTTCTTCGATTTTCATTATCAATTGGTCATGAAACAAACGCCTGAGAAATATACAACCACTGTATACAAACATGTTGTGTTGGAGTGTATAACTTATAGAATATGTTGTCTTTTTTAATGTCAACACTTCCAGTGTACCCTGAAAAATGTAATAAAGAAATAACGGCCACGTTTTTTAATATTCAGTTGGAGCTGGACAAATCTACACAAAATTTGGAATCGACCAGCAAAAATGACAGCACTTGTTGTTTTCGAGATCTCATTGTCAAAAGGATTGAAGACAAACATATAAACTTTTCTTTGCAGACAAACATATAAACCTAACATTTTAATATATAGATATTTATAGTCACAAGTAATCAATTTAATGGGGAGAGTACTGAAATGAAATACTATGCCCTATATGATAGAGTTGCGTAATATTATGTACTAGATAGAAGAAATGGTAATACTAGTACAAAAATTGCTTGATTTATTGTCTTCACGAATAAAGACAGACTTGTAACTTGGCAATCGTACGGAGGCCCGTCTATAAGTCCACCGGTCCACCTTTTCAAAGATTACTGTGTATTGTTTCTTTGAAACAGCTCTTAGTACCGTCGTTGAATTAATCTACTATAGCAAACTTTTTGGCTTGTTTGAGAACTGGATACCGAAAGTTCGGATAACTTGAAACATTGGTGTTCATTTCCTGGACTCAGAGTACAAAATTATTGTGTAAATCAATTTTCTCAAGCGCTCTGAGCCCTCATTCACTAGCAGTTTTCAACGTCGACACAATGTAATATTTCCGTTTAGTTTGCGGTAATGAAAATAAGCATTAATATATAGCTTTTTTCAGTTTTGTGTTGTGCTGATGTACGCACATTTTGCTTTGCATGAACTCAAATCGCTACCACGCAGTGGTCTCATGCAGTGACACACATCACAAATGGAGTGTTATGTCGAAGCTTCGGATTCTTAAGGATGATCCTATTTCATCCCTGTACAGTTAATGGAGAAATTTTGTGTCTTCTTTACAGGCCAAGTTGCTATGAGCAAAAATACAATAATTTTAAACAATCTAAAATGTTCTAATTTTGGGGGCTATAAAAAGGGTAAAAGTGGATCTGAAAAGATAGGAGAACGGTAGGTAGCAGGATGACGTCACGCCATTCCCCCTTCCTATCTTTGTCCATTGTATTTTTTTTAGAAACTGGGCGACGCCTACATATTTTTCCGAAGTGGGGACGGAGTCCCCCCGCGTTTAGAATCTATACCCTAAGTTGTCGTTTATATATATATATATACAGTATAACCTCGTTAGCACGAACTCGCTTAAGCCGAACACTCGGTTAGGACGAACAAAATTTCGGTCCCGGCATCGCTGTACGTTATCTTATAGGAAGTTTTATCGGTTAACACGAATTTCGGTTAGCACGAATTACGAACTAATTTTTAGTCCCTTGAGTTAGTAAAGGTATTCATTTAACACGAACTTTCAATCCTTTGTTTTTTTTTTTTCAGATCATTTTTCTTATTTCAGATTTCACTCCAGATCAGTTTTTGTCATACAGTATTTATACAAACGAAAATTGCCTTGTAAATAAGAGAAAAACCAGAAACGGGTATCTTTCCTCTCTTATGAGGTGTTGATTCTGCCCTCCGTCAAGCGCTGAACATGCAGGTGCTTGGCAGACGAGCTGGCGAGAGCTCGAGACAAAACATGTTATCTACCCTGTAACTCCAAACTGGTTACAGCAGTCATAAATACCTTTCCGTTACTAGCGGTACCCAACCTGCTAGCAGAGTTATCAATTTTATAACTTGACCTGGATTTCCTGCGTTGAAACTTTTTAATCTTCGAAGATAGGATAATAAGCTTATTGTAGTGTTTTCACTTTTCAGAGGACGGTACCGAGACCGAAACTAGTCTCGATCTCGATCTTAACTCGAATTTGAGACCGAGCCGTGCTTTTCGAAATCGAGACGAGACCGAAACTCTCAGTCTCGTCTCGATACAATTCTGTGGATGGTATCAAGACGGAGAATAGTCTTGGTCTCGTCTCGAATTTGGAACCGAGACGAGACCGAGACTACTCAGTCTCGTCTCGATACCATCTCTAGTGCTTTCTATGACATACATAATATACTATAGTGGTATGTATAATCTGTATACTGTAGTTCGTATGTATGGAGAAAATGTATTCGAATAATAAATTTGGGTCCCCGGTTAACACGAATTTTTTTAACACGAACTCTTGATTTTTCAGTCCCTTGGAATTCGTGTTAACGGGGGTTTACTGTATATATATCAACGCACGAAATATCAATTTAGCCTCTCATCGTCAAACAGTTTTGAACAATGGAATAACAAGGCTCCCTCTACGCGGTATGTTCTTCCTCATATAGATGTTATTTTCTCCCTTAGTGTGATTCTAGGAAAGTGAAGTGCATTTCATTTTATAAATAGGAAAATTAAATATTATAAATAAGTAAAATAAAAATATTAGGTTCATTGTAGGTCTAAACTGGCTATGATATACTATACCACCACTTACAGTATCAGATTTAATTTCTTGGGGAGGCAATCGAAGGGTGGACACATTTTATTTGAGGGGGTTATACTGAAAAGGTTAATTTCACATTATTTGTGCAATATTAATATATACTACCAGTCTGGGGTGCAGGTATAGCCTACGGGTAGCGCCCGCCTCCTTGGCCCCCTTTGGCAAGGTTACTTGTACCAGATTTGAATAACAACTCCAAGTAAGGAAAGTTCTATTAATATTTTATTTTGTTTAAGAGATGTTAGCTTAAAACTGTTAGCTTAAAACTAAAATATTGTATTAAAAGATGTTTCGATGTGCACAATAGCTAACATTGTTAAAATATACTGGTAATCAAATGTACGAAAATGTCATTTTCTGTAATATATAAAACAAAATCCTAAACAACGTTTTTGATATGGTATAACGTGCTTAAATGTACTTCATTCTAACTTGAACGTTTTGGAACCTAAAAGTCTTAAGCCTATACTGGATTCCACCTTTTCATCAGAGCACTTCGTGCCTCAACGCCGCTCCTCTTAACCGACTCGAGAACTTGCTGTGTTGTCACTTCGTCACAAACGCAGAATTAGACAATTCGTGTAGTTACTCTTGCGAGGGAGAGCGAGGGTGACCTGGCTGAGGCTCTGCTGTGCATAGAGTGACCGAGTTCGATTCAACTGTAATTTATTGAGCGTAATGATTTGAGACCCACTTTATAGAAAAGTGCAGGTACTTTTCTTATGAAATGCTATGTAATGCTCGATAAGAAATTTAATTCTGTTACGCAAAATAAGACTCTATAAGGAGAATTAATTTTGGTTCTGAGAGTAAGAACGAACGAATAAATAAAGCACCTTTTTAGGTATACCCGCATAAAAGCCAATTTATAATATGTAAAGTGTATATGACAATCAGACCACTACAGTCAGTATATAGTAATCAGACACCGGGGGGGAAAGCGCTGTCCAAAAGGAATGGGGTAAACTCGTAGCGGGTCATGAGTAATTGAAAAGGGCATAAATATTTCACCTGATTTAATTTTCCGCCTAAAGTTATATATATTGTGCGCTTATATTACAATAACTGGTAAGAGTGATGCAGCTGAACTACCTCAGCCATTAGCATTGCGAGTGATTACAAATATTCAGAAAGATAATGTTTGATATTTGAGGGGATGGCTCCAAATGTGAAATAATAATAATAATAATAATAATAATAATAATAATAATAATAATAATAATAATAATAATAATAATAAATATATCCACCCTAAATTCCCCTGAAAAAATCATGTACTTTCCGCCTTATAGTTTCCCAGGTAAAATTGTCATAAATGTCGACACCAGGCCGGTAGCCAGCCGAAAAATGTACGGGGGCCCGATCTAACCATATTATAGTTCATTTGCAAGCCTACCGTGAACATTTTAGGTGGCCAGCGAAAATTTAGGGGGGCGCCCCAATAAACCCCCCTGGATACGGGCCTGATCGACACGTGTCATTCACTTTTTAGTTTTCGGTTTCGGCAAAAAACGAACCGGTTTTTGGAGAAAACCGAAACCGGTTTCATTGAAAAACCGAACCAGTTTTGGTGAAAACCGAAATGTCGGTTTTTCGGATTTCGGTTTTTTAGAAACCGGTTTCCGGTTTTTATAAAAACCGGTTTTGCCCATCCCTAATATATATTCACATGTCATTGAAAGTTTCCTATTCAATCTAGCATGTATATTGCCGAAATTTTTTTATATTTCAAATATGTCATTAATGGTTAATGTTTTTTTCTAAATGTAATAAATTGTATAGAACAATGTAGTTAGATGGTTTCCTTTAGAATATTTTATCCTTATTTATACACTGTCCCGTGTGTATGTGTGGGTGTCTGAGTGATAATTTTAACTTTAAGTCGTAACATTGAAATTGGCTTACTGTAATGATTTTTCGTATTGCATGACTAAGGTCATAAAGAATAAAGTTTAAAACTAATTGTATTTGGCTCTAGGAGAAAAGCCAAAATAACAGGATATGCCCGACTAAACGACGATCCTCAGAAATATCAAAATTTTCATTTGTGACAAATGTATGCATTACTCAAAATATTTTCTTCCTGACTGATACAAATGTGTGATCGATCTCTGGATACTAGGTAACCTTCCGAGACTGGATACTAGGTAACCTCCGCTCTGAAATAACGGCCAAACAATAGAGCTAAACTTTTTCGTCACCCGGGCTGGGTCGGGGCAGTTCCCGCTGGTGTAGTTCCCTGGATCCAGGTCAGAGTTGTGTGGGTAACATGTGTCTCTTCCGGATTCCTACAATATCAATTCTTGAGGAATAACATTCTGAAAACTGACTACCTTTCCGAAATTATTCAAGATTCTTCACCATATTCCCATATTTATCCAGTAATTCGTTCTCCGCAGATTTCCTATCTTCCTCTTCATTTCCTTCTTTTCCTTCCCTCTTCCTTCCTACCTTCTTCTTTTCTCTTTATCAGTCTCTCTTTCTCTATTTCTACAAAAACCTGAAAAGAGAGGTCATGCATGGGAGTTGTCGCTACTCACACGGTCATTAAAATAGTTTTGATATTTCTTCGGAAGTCCAATATAAATTAGTCAACACAACAACAAGCATTTGAAGTTAGAATTATAAAATCCATTTATTTTATTCATATTTAGTTAGATTACAGTTCACTCAAAAATTTTGCGACAGTTTTGAATTCAGAAAGAGGGCCAGCGACACATCCGTCCTTTTCAATCTCACACTCACGACTAATGCTTATGCATCGGTGCTATCTTTTCAACAATATATTGTCGTACTTATTTTCTTAATTTAATTGCATTTAATCAACTCTGGTTTCTTGGCCAAATTTTCTAATTACCTATCAAATATGAACGTAAAATCACTAGTCACGCATTGTACTTTCTGTGGCATAAACAAGTCTTCAGAGTTGCTCGTCCAACTGTATATGAGCCTCTTGCTCATGGAGTTTATGTATTTAAAATATTCGCCAACGATACCGCAGTTGTGGTATGACAACACCCTCGTAGTAAATGACTCAGGAGGGGGTCGTTTGAGAGCGTGGTTGGATAATGGGTATTGTTTGAATAAACACATGTGTACCTGTGAGAATAATGTATGAAATCTGACACATTATGTTTGTATGTGTAATAAAATATGATAATTGACAAGTCGGCCTTGTTTGTTGAAGAAAATCGTATGATTGTGTAGGGGGAGCCCAGGTGTGTGTTGTTTTTTCTTTTATTGTGCTAAAGATTCTCGTATAATAGATGTTAACCTTAAGTGGAAAAAATGTTTTGAATTTGAATGGGAGTTGTATGATTATTTAGGGAGTCCAGGTGCGCATTATTTTTCTTTTATTGTTTGACCTTGTGCATACATGCGTGTTCTTGAGAATTTCTGAGAACAGGGTGGCATTATTTGTTGTTTGTTGACAAGAATGTCGCTTCACCTTGAATGGTCACGTACGCAAGAAGATTCTTTTCAATTTCCAAGAAAAAAGTATGCTTATTTAGGGGAGAGATAGATTGCAGGTGCATGTTAATTTTGTATATTTTTTGCAGTTATGTCACCTAACCTTGAATTGTCATGTATGCAGGATAAAATTGTTTAGTGAGCGCAGCTGCGTGCTAATTTTTTTAAATTTTTGACATGAATGTCATTTCGCCTTGAATACACACACGTGTACGTTTTGGAATTTTTAAGAACAAGGGAGCATTCTTTGTTTTTTGTTGACAGGAATGTCGGTTGACCTTGAATAGTCACGTACGCAAGAGAAAATTGTTTAGGGAGCACAGGTGTGCATTGTTGACAGGATTATTGTTTGGCCTTGAGTGGACATGGGTACGTATGGTAACAATGTATGGAATTTAACACAGATGTTTCTATGTGTAATAAATTAGGATAATTGTGTGGTCGGCTCTCTTTTAGTCTTGTTGAGAGGTGTGTCGTTTGAACTATAATAGTTACGTACGCAGGAGAAAATTGTTTAGGGAACCCAGGTGCATGTTAATTTTTTCTATTGTTGAGAGAAAAGTAGTTGGAATGTTTATGTGACCGGATGCAGGTGCGCATGGTAAAGATTATTTTGTTTACTTTATAAAGAAATGTTAAATTATTGAGAAAGGCGAATGACATTTTATTTCTTAGAATTTTATGTAATTCCAAGAATTTTAGGTAATTCCGAGAATTTTATGTATTTCCATGAATTTTATACGAAGTTTCCCGAGTATGCCAAAGATATATGAACAATGTTTTTAAAGATCATTTAGTTTGATTTAGTGGTGCAATAGTATTCATGGTGTTTTAAAGGAAAGTGTTTAAACATTTCTTTAAATAAAAAAAAGCATATAGTAATAAAAGTCTTCTCATTGGTAAAGTAAAATAAGAATAACTAAGGAAAATTTAGTACTGTTACGTGAAATTGTTTGTGAAGGTTTAAAACTTAATTTAAAAATTTATAAGATGATAACATTATATATGGATGATAGATTATTATTGGAAAATGATATACCGTGTAAATGTGGTGTAAATAAAGTAGACGTGAATTGTATAAAGAAGGCAATACATGAATGGAAAACAGAAGATATTATACTATGTACGGCTTGCACTTACAGATATTTTAACGAAATGGGACACGAATACTTATTTTTGCATGAGAACGTCATGAAATCCCGAGTAAAGATGTTATGGAAAACACAGATGTGGAAAAAATATATTTTCCATGCACGCAAAATCAGATTTTGTCGGTTTGCTTATAAGAGAATAATTTTATAAGGCTTACTTTAAATTACGGAAAAGTGATGTGTTTTAAATGATTGTGTGGATATTCTTGATAAAAATAGAAGTGTTGAATAGAAAAACTTTACATGTACATGAAGTTTTGGTGTTTGTGAAAATTTTCTTTTAACATTTAACGTTTGTAAATATATTTTAGAAGAAACTTTAAAATCACAGAAGAAAATAATTTTTATAAAACATGATATTAGGTATGCATATTATCAAAAATTTAATAAGAAAAATGTTTAAACTAATATGTGTTTACTACTTACTTTCTTTGTCATTTTGATATATGATTTGTTGTATAATATTATTTCACATGTATATATTATATTACTTTCTCATTACAGTTTATTTCATCTTAAATTTGTTAAATAATATAAGAATTACATGGGTAACATTGTAAATTAAGTAAGACTTGTTCAGAACTTAAATACAAGATTCACCACAGTTGTAGAGAAATGAAATATTGATTTGATATTTTGTCTCAGTTGTTGATAATTTTTGTTAGAAGACGTTGTTCTTCTTGCTGTTAAGTTTTGTGTTCATTAATTAGTTTGTTTTATGCATTAGTAAAAGCATGAATTGTTAGTGTGAGAAATCATGTATTAACATTAATTGTGTTCAATTTCTAATTAAGTGGATACCAAACAGAGTTTTGCTCTGTGGTGGTGGTTAGTAAAATTATTATATATTGAAAACTGACAGTTTTCGCATGTGTGTTTCAAAGAGCAAACGTATACTCGATTTGGAAGCTTTTAGTATTTTAACAGAAGAAAATACATGCAAGGAAATTATGAAAATAAATATGGAATCACATAATGTTCATAGTGAGAAACATCATATTCGTACACAGTATTATCTTAATAAAGCTTATGAAAGCATTATATATCATTTCGAACTGCACGATTGTGATTTTCCAAGACAAATATTTTACATAATGACCTTTAGATGGAGTGTACGTGAATGATGGTAAATAATTTTAACTTTGTAGGAAACTTATACGTATCCGCATTCGTTAAAAATTTATATGCTTGCGCATTCGTTTCTATATTCGTAAGAACACCTTAAAATGCACAGTAACCGTAAATATGTGTAGTAGACGAATATATTCTGCTTCTAAGTATATTTCACCAAGAGAAAATGAATTGACACGGGAAAATGGGAAAAAAGATATTTTTCAACATCGATGTAATCAAGATATTCCTGAAGAACAAAATAAAGTGAAAATATTATACTGTAGGCAGGAAATAGACGAATCGTTTAGAAGATTTTATCGATACGATGACTAAATCCATTTTGAAAAGTACATCCTAATACACATATTGAAATACCTGAATTGGACAATGTGAATTTTAAGTGCAGTAGTTTGAAAAAAGTGAATTGTGTTTGAAAAAAATTTGAGTATTATGAATTGAGTGAACCTTTGCTTTGTGAAACTTCCTCTTAACGAAATCGAGATGAAAATCTACATGAATGTTTGTTAATATTTAACAACAGTTTGAAACAAACTGTGTGGGAATTTCTAATTCAAAAGAAAACTCGTCATATAATGTTTGAACCTTATTTAAAGAAACGCTTTAATTCAGCGGATAAGGTTTATAAAAACAAAGCGCTTTTAAATAGATTTAATTTATCGTATGTATCAGTAACATTTGCAGATTCTTATATTTACGATTTAGTGGAACTGTTTTTAAAGAAAAATAAAAATGTGTATGGAAAACAATTAGTGTGTGTATGACTACTTTCTCTGTGAATGAACAATGTGTGTTGTAATGTATTTCAAGATAGGATCCGCAACATAAACTTTTGTGTTATGGTTGTTCTGAAAGTGGTAGTATATTAGATGAACATAAATAACATTACTTTACATTATGAAATGTTATGCTGTAACGCATGTCGTGCTATGGTTAATATACAAACACTTGATGAACTTTATAAAATCTTTTTAACATATCACGATACTCCAATAGACGATTAGACATTTATCTTTGTTTGTTTATAATATTTGATTTTCACTTTCAAAATTTAATCTCGTACGCAGATGCACTAATTTTTGAAATCTTATACCCACATGCTTTGGTTTGTAATTTCGTACGGAGATGCTTTGAAAATTTTACAATCATATACTAATTTCATGAATTTTACAGAACATCACATAACATACAATATGTTGCAACACTTTCAATCAATCATAATATTGTCATTTACATAGGAGAAAAAACTTTTAAGATAGTAAGTGCATACAAATATTACTTGGTTCGCTTCTTATGGAAGCTCCTTGTTAATTTTTTCTCGATTCCTTGCTGCACAAACTCTATTCATTGGATCATTTGCATGACAATTTTTGTTGGTTCGTTTCTTATATAAACTCTATGTTTACTTTGGTTGGATCGTATGCTAATCCTACTACCTAGAACAGCTATGATGTGATCAATTTAATTATTTGCGATCCAATAAAATTCTTATTTAAGCTCTGGTTATTTTTTCTAAAGACAACACTTGTACACAATTCGTTTTACTATGTAACTTTAATTGACACGCTTCTTGTAGAAGCTCTGCTTATGTATTCTATCGTTTGTTACACAAACTCGTTCTTAAATTCGGTTGTGATGCAGTAAAATTATACCATGTGAACATAAAAATAATTTGTTTTCCAAGAAAACTCAGCTCATTTATTCTTTGGTGTTGTTTTAGTTGGATCATATGCATGGCATAGTCCGAAGAAAAGCTAAGCTGTGATCGTATTAAAGTTCTTATAGAAGGTCTGCTTATGTATTCTATTGTTTCCTTTAAAACTCGTTCTTAAATTTGATTGCAATTATACTAATAAAGATCTATTTTTCACGGATCTCTTCCATACGAAACTCTACTTTTTGAATCGTATCTTTTATCCTTTTGTAATAATTTACTCGTTGAACAATCTAAGATTATGATCCTACCAAAATGTTGGTTGTAAAACTGTTCCAAAATATTAATATTAAAGGTCGTTTTCTATGCAAACTCAGAGCAAATTTCATTTGCGAGACAACAAAAATTCCAGCTTAAGCTTATAAGAACACTCTATTAATCTTACCATCTCCTTTCCTACGGAAAGTCGGAAGAACAAATTTCATTTGCGAAAGAAGAAATATTTTTGTACAAACTGCTAAGAGCAGTTACGGTGGAATCCTTAAAATTATTACAGAATGTTTGCTTATTTTTGTTGATGCAACACTTCTTGACTTTTACCATGTTCTTTCCTGTCTTTTACGTATTCTTTGCTGTGCAAACTCCGCTTGTTTATTCTTTTGTATGATCTTTACCTCTCGTATTTTCTTATGGATCGCTTCCATAGGAACCTTAGAGGAATTATATTACGAAAATGTTAAAGTGCGTTATCGTACTAAAAAGCACCTTGTTAAAATAGTGGCGAAAATACTAAAATTGTGAACTTCAAAATAATTCTTTTGGAAACTCGTTCTTAAGTATTTAACCTTTAGTAATTTTTATGTATCGGTTCCATAGGTACTTATTTAACACTTTCGTTTCCTTTGGGAACTCTTTGTTGGACCGTATGTTTTCATTCTCGTAATGATTATTCAAATATTCTTATTTGATTTGTATTATTAACAGACTCGCTTGCCGTAGGAACATCCGCTATGTATTCTATCGGTTTCGTTAAAGAAGAATCAGACGAACTATGTTCAGAAAATACTAAATCTTGTGATCGTATGAAGTTGCTGTCAATTTGTTTGTTCTCTCTTATATTTTTAATAATACTTCCTGTTAACTTTAGCTAGTTAGTTTTACTACGTAAATTCCTAAGGGAAAATTTCATTTGCCTTATGTTTATTCATTTTATGGTTTTCATAGAAAACTCATCCTGTTTTGCTAATATTATTTATTATTCAGTTCTGGATTGTTAAAATTAAGTGTGTGTATATTAAAATTGCATAGGAAGCTCCTAACAGCAACATAGTTGTGAAAATACTAGAAGTTGTGAACTTCGAAAAATTCCTTTCTTGTTGAAATTCATAAGAGCACTAACAGTGTGATTGTTTTATTTCTGTAATAATTTACACGATGAACAATCTAGGAATGAGGTCCTACTGAAACTACATTTGCGAAAGTATAAAAATGTTACACAATTTTAGCTGACTCGTTTTCATTTATAATAACTCGCAAAAAGTTGGAACCTACAAATAATTTTAGGTTTTAAAGTATTTATAATCTTTTAAAAATTCTGTTCCTTCTAGAACATCTGTTTTATAGTATACGAGTTTGTTACATAAGTCTTTGCTTACTTAAGCAAACCTTATAAATTTGTTTACGATACATATATCATTTGATTTTTTCTTGGAGTAAATGAATAAAACAATAAGGAACATAGTTGATTTAAAGAAAAATTTTAAGATGTTAAGGTTGGAAAGAATTTCTTGTTAGCTACGAGTATTAATAAAAATGAATTTTAAGCTAAAAGAAAAGAATTCTAATGTAAAAGGAATTTAAGACAGTAGTGCAAGTAATCAAAGTTCCGGATTCGAATTATATTTTTGTCGATGTGAAACAAGAAACTTATCTAACGATAGGGAGAAAAGAAAAGAAAAAATGAAATGAAATGCAATCTGAGCTTTACGCCCCACGGTTATGCCGGTTAGGCTAAAGGAGACGATGCTGATGAGTAATGAATGAAATGGTGGAACGAAGAAAGTAGGAGGAAACGGGAGAACCTCGAGAAACCCACGCACGCGCTGTTTGTACTCCACAAAGTTCCCTTGGCGGGGGCTGGGATCGAACCCGGGACCCCAAGCACCAGAGGTAAACGCTCAACCACTGAGCAAAAAGAAAAGAAGTGAATACCGCAGACAAAGGAAATTTCTGTTGGTGTTAAAAGAAAAACTTTGCTGTTAGTAGGGGAGATAAATAAAGAAAGAAATTCCGTAGCAAAGGATATTCCTGCTGAGGACAGAAAAAGTTTGAAAGAATAACTAACTAACTAACTAACTCTATGGCCTATGGAACCCGGAGGTTCAGTGCCGCGTTCAAAAAAGCTCTCCACTGACTTCTATCCTTAGCTAATTGCATCCAATTTCTACTTTGTATTCCTATCTCTACGAGATCCATCCTAATATTGTCCTCCCATCTGCGCCTAGGTCTTCCTAATGGTCGTTTTCATATTGGTCTATCAGTTAAGACTTTGAAAGCGTTTCTACTTTCTTCCATTCTAGCTACATGACCTGCCCACCTAAGCCTCCTAGACTTGACGACCCTAACAATGTTGGGTAAACCGTATAAACTATGTAGTTCCTCGTTATGAAGCTTCCGCCATTCCCCATTTTCGTTCCTCTTGGGTCCGAATATTCTTCTCAGGATCCTGTTCTCAAACACCTTCAGTCTATGTTCTTCCCTCAGAATAAGCGACCATGTTTCACAACCATACAGAACAACAGGCATTATTATCGTTTTATATATTTTAAGCTTCAAATTCCTTGACAAAATTCGCGACGACAAGAGATTTTGAATCGAATAGTAACACGAATTCCCTGGTTTTAGTCGACATTTAATTTCTTCGTGAATATGATTTTCGTCTGTTAATATTGATCCTAAATATTTGAAAGTATCCACTTTATCAAAAGCATTATTTTATATTTTAACGCCTCCACAATTTGCCGTATTACGGTCCCGACGCACTTCCATGTATTTAGTTTTCTCTGCATTTACTTCTAAACCCATGTCCCTGCAAGCGTTTAATAAGATCTCTGCATTTATTTCTACTGTTCTCCTATCATATCCTATTAAATTTACATCCCCTAAAAATTCTAAGTTTAAAGAACGGTGTTAAGAATACTGTGGGGAAGAACAAAGTAAATGGGCCTTAGTAAATTATAAAGGAAGAAAGTTAATAGAAATGAATTGAAAAGTAAAAGGAAGTTTTAAAAATAGAAGAGGAAAATTATGAACTATTGCAGAATGCAATATTCCTGCTGGAATGCAATATTCCAAGGAAAAAATGGTTGACAATAGGGAGAAAAGAAAAGAAAAAATATTCCTATTGATGCCAAAAAAGAAAAAACTTTAAAAGAATTCTAAGGAAAAAATAGATTTAAGAATCAGGAGAGGAATTCAAAGTCATGCCGCTGCAGTAGGAGAGGATTTCAAATTTATACCGTTCCAGTGAGAAATAAAATCAGGCCGACTGCAGTAAAAAATTATAAGTGGCGAGGAAAACCACTCATAGGCAACAATCATCTGGACATCTGTAGTAAAAATACTGATAGTATGCTGAAAATCACCATAGGGATTCCACAAAATTAAAAAAAGTTCTAATCTTAATAATCGATAAAATTTTAATACTAGCGGGGTACTTAAGATTTTAGTTTATCGGATAGGACAACGATACTTCAGTCAATATTTTATTCAGAGTTCCCGCTTAAAATGTTCACAGGCATTATCAAACGTGTATCGTAAATCAAATAATCTATTGTGTTACACCTACTAGATATGCATTACGTATTAAGATGGAAATTTTTAAGTTAACTAAGTTTTAGCCACTAACAAGTAAACCTTACGTTTGGGTGAATCGAGTTGCTCACTGAGACACATATGAGAAAGTAGTACTAAATGTGGTTAGTATTTCAGTGAAGTTGTAGGTGCGAAGCTCCAGGGGTTTAGGAGATACAGCTACCAGAACATCACATGGAAGTACAGAATATTCTTCATACAGTTGGAGGTAAAAGCTCTGTAAGACCTCTTGTAACGGCAAAAGGTGAATAACAAATATAGGGTATATATTAGGACTAGGGGGAAGTCATATAGTAAGGGTATACCTGACGGCGGCCATCTTGAAATCCGCCATTTTGAATTAAAGTTGTTTTTAAAATTTTAATAGGGTCATGTGATACATGATTTAAGGCGCAAATTTAATCAGAAGAACAATGGTCACGTTAATTTTGAGTTACGCACAATTGGTAAAAAAGTTACAGGGACATTAAATATTGTTGCAGCATATGTACTAGTCCTTTACCCCACCTTGTAAATTTTGTTTTAATAATAATAATTAAATAAAAAGCAGGTGGATAAATATTAGGTCTATGGTAAGAGTTGCCTTGATGGTGGCCTTGTTCAAATCCGACATTTTGAAGCAGACAAAATTTTTAAACAAAACGCATAACAGTGATACCTTATTAATAGCAAATTTTACCATAACTCTAACGGTATAACCATTTTTGCTTTATCATTAACCAGCACAAAATTAAATGGATCGCTCCTTACGACTACGGCTTTGACGGAATTGTTAACGACAGATGTGTCAAGTGTAACTCGATTGCCTTTGTCAGGTGTGCTTACTGTGAGCAGAGCATTTGTGCAAGTGATGCACTCTTTTCTGAACTACATATTGATTGTACTAATTGTGGACTTTTCTGGAAGAAAGACCCAAGTTCAATTATGAATCAATTCCTCTTTGGTCATTTTTCCTTAAATTAGCAACTTGTGAATGCGATAACAAATGCTGGTTAATGATAAATCAAAAATGGTTATACCGTTGGATTTATGGTAAAATTTGCTATTAATAAGGTTATGCGTTTTGTTTAAAACTTTTGTCTGCTTCAAAATGGCGGATTTGAACATGGCTGCCATCAAGGCAACTCTTACGATAGACCTAATATTTATCCAGCTGCTTTTTATTTAATTATCATCATTAAAACAAAATTTACATTGTGGGGTAAAGGACATATGCTGCAACAATATTTAATTTCCCTGTAACTTTTTACCAATTGTGCGTAACTCAAAATTAACGTGACCATTATTCTTCTGATTAAATTTGCGCCTTAAATCATGTATCACATGACCCTATTCCCATTTTAAAAACAACTTTAATTCAAAATGGCGGATTTCAAGATTACCGCCGTCAGGTATACCCTTACTATATGACTCCCCCCTAGTCCTAATATATACCCTATATTTGTTATTCACCTTTTGCCGTTACAAGAGGTCTTACAGAGCTTTTACCACCAACTGTATGAAGAATATTCTGTACTTCCATGTGATGTTCTGGTAGCTGTATCTCCTAAACCCCTGGAGCTTCGCACCTACAACTTCACTGAAATACTAAACACATTTAGTACTACTTTCTCATATGTGTCTCAGTCAGCAACTCGATTCACCCAAACGTAAGGTTTACTTGTAAGTATTCCGTCCACGGCATTTATCTCCCACACAACGCATATACTAACTACTAGCCGTAACATATGCTAAACACTGTACGGCAATACATGTTATGTGGAAGCCAGCCATATTCTATTTTCAATATTGCGCTCCATTGCTTACTATGTATCCTAACATCCGCTAATGACAATGTTTTCTTATTCTTAAACTGTGTATATCCAGTGATGTATACTTTATGCAAAATAACGTGTCTTCTCGTTGATGTTATGTCATTCTTTAAGAATGTATGCTATATACAACATATCAGCCAATTACTAGCTTCAGTGCAACTGATGCTGTCATCCTAAAACAATAATGATTTTACTAAAATGTTGGTTGTAAATCTGTTCGGAAATATTAAATATTTTATATGTCCTTTGCATAGTTGCTTAGTACATGTGGTAGCTATGTGCATCATATCAACCGTTTACTATCCCCTATGAATCCCTATGCGATGTTGTATACTATATACAAGATATAATGCAATGCTACTCAACAAAACATTTCTTTTATGCAGAAGAGCAAAAATATCCGCCATCTTTATTTTTCAATTAGCGCCATCTGTTTTTCTACTCCATATACCAGCATTAGTGTGCTGCGCTGCGTGTCCATACCATTCCGACTTCGCACGCGCTGTTAAAACCGCACTCCCGGGGTAGGGCGACCGGTTTCCAGCTACGGTTATTTCGCGCTTCCGTGCATTGGCCGAGGCTTTGCAATCGCTTACGCAGCAAAATGGTGGTCATTTCGAATTCACATTTACATCTGCTTCTTAAGTAATGACCCCCATTTTTGTTACGTTTGCATCAAAGTCTATTGCTCATATCTCTTACATATGTAATCTCTAAGGTTAGGTGTTTAGTTGAAGTCATACGCAAACAGCTCTTGTGATTTTGCATTAGGTGCATGAAATCTTTGAGAGAATAATACATAATAGCTGTTTTAGATATTGCACGACATTTACGAACCACTACTACTTTTGTTTATTAATTATGTTAAACGATATTTACGTCATTCTTCTACTGAGATTAAGTTTCTGTCCTATTACCAATATGAAATATATTATTGATTCCTTTCAATGAACGATTCTATATACAGGCATAAATTCTACTATTGTTCTGAATTTATTTCTTTATGTGGACTGTAATAGCTTAAGCACTACACTTATCAGTGAACTTCCAACACTGTTCGGTAGTTGTTGACGTTCAATTTCACTCATAGAAAAAAATGAAATATCCTTACTAAAAGACATATTCTACTTTACAAGAATATGACTTCATGAAATGTAACTGCATTTGTTAACTATATTTAAATCACTTGTGAAGTTTCATCTTATTTATATTTTCATAATAAACTACATAAATTGATTTCTATTGGAATGTAATAAGAACACCTACGCTGCGATTATTTCTACTAGTTTATAATAGAATTTAGCTACTCTTTGTATTCGTATTCTATGTTCGTATATATCATCATTTTATTTTATGTCTGAATATTTACTATAGAATATGTAATATAGAAATATGCACTTCTCTATAAAAGTAATGTTCTACTAGTATGACTTCCTTCCTTCATATCAGTAGACTGGTTAACTAAATAATAGAGTCATATCTTCTGTTACCAAGAAGATAAACTATGCTCAGTATAGCTTATTTGAAACACTAAGTGTTTAACACCTGCAAAATATTCTACTGCTTTATCTTAAGATGCAAATAATATATCTATACATGTATCCTTAGGCCGAGTATATGAGAAAAAGTCTATGCTTTCAGTTCTTCTACGGATTTGCCGTTGCTGTGGAATATTCTAAAAAATGAAAAGCTCACATCGCACTGAGAACGTCTCCATATCTCTCTTCCTTATTTCAGCTGTAA
Organism: Thermobia domestica; assembly: GCF_964235325.1. Classification (NCBI taxonomy): domain Eukaryota; kingdom Metazoa; phylum Arthropoda; class Insecta; order Zygentoma; family Lepismatidae; genus Thermobia; species Thermobia domestica. The sequence goes on from NC_137456.1 coordinate 185,181,119, forward strand.
GATTACTTGTTTTCATTCTTAGTGTACAATGGAAATGTCATTGACGTTCTAAAATAATTTTAACATCTGCTTAGCATAACTACTGTCTTTAATATACTGATCTCAATGGACATTACCCTTGCCATGTAACACTCGACAATTTTACTTCATGCCTTACTTCAGTTGATAAATGTAACGTTTATCCCAAATAAACACTATCTCTGATTGAAATTATTGCATTTTATTCTAACAATGATTTTCGATATTCAAAATAAAATACTATTCACGAGAGAATGGTTTTAAAACTAATTCTGTGACTTATGGGACCCAGAGGTTCCCAAATTTCTTGATTGACTTTTATTCTACATCATTTTCTATTTTGTATTAGTATTTCTGTGAGATTTATCTTAATATTGTATTCCTATCTGTACCTAGGTCTTCTTAGTGATCTTTTTATCAGTTAGTCTTCCACTTTGGCGTACATGACCTGCTTACCTAACACGCATAGACCATAACAACGATTACTAAATCATATATATTATATAGTTCCCAGTTCCTCTGTATATATATTCCATCAAAGTAAGCGATCATATTTGAGAAAAACACGCATGATTTCAAGCTTGAAATTTCTCGACATATCTTCAACAACAAGAGATTTTTCAACTGAATAATAACGGAAATTCTCTACTTTTTAATTAGCATTTAATTTTTTCATGGATTTCATTTTGCTCTTTTAATATACATCCTTGATATTTGAAACCGTCCACTTTAACGTCTCCATAATTTCCATATAAATAAATACATTGTAATGATTGCTAATTACTTTACAATAGCTATATCACTTTTCTGTTCGTTACTATCGACACTAAATTATTAAACCTCAAAACGTTTATTTCCGTATTATTATTATTAGATTAATACTTATCTTTTGATGAAGGGGTACAGTGAATCAGTGGTAGAGTTCTTACTTATGGTACTTGGGGTTCCCTCATTTCATTTTCACTGCGGTCAGTCACTGGTAGAGTAAATATGATGTGGTATTTGGGGGTATCTCATTCAATTTCCACAGCGGTGACTCCGTGGTAGAGTGTTTCCCTCCGGTGTGTTCTCAATCATAACATTTAAAACCACAACAAAATTATTTGAATTTCATAGATAATTTCAGCGATAATCAATACCTCCGTGGATATTCCACTTTATCTTTCATTACCAATAATTTGCCTTAAACAATGAATTGCTAACTTAGTTTAATTGTATGACATGAAACTTAGATCTCATTTTCTTGTTTAACTACTACTGATATATATTGATATCAAGTGTTAGTTCACATACGAACTATGTTCTATCTGTAATATACATTTACGTAATATTATACAGCCTCACATGCTGTCAAAATTATGAAATCACTGAAAAAAGCGATAGTATCTGAACTTCTTGTTCTACAGTGATCAGATTTTTCACTTTACTAATTACAAGATCCCAGTTTATTTCAGAGATGCCCATTCTTGTTTGCACCTACATTTACTCAAAAGGAGAGATTGGAAGTAATTTACTCACAAGCAACGAAGTTTCACTGATCCTTTAATCACAGGGTCATCACTCATTTGCTTTGGATAATTGTTGATCATATTGTTTGATTGAAGCCGGTATTTTTAGAACCGTAAAATATTTAGCGAAAGGACAAACACACGATCAAAACATTGTTTTAACTTACCGCTATAAAATTTAATGATTCCCATGCTATGGCCAACGACGCTAACTAATGATCAAGTTCAATTCATTTCAATTTCTTAGTATTCTTAATAAGTATTGGATTTTTTCCTTCAAACTTCAAGCAAAGTTTACAACAACAAAGAATGCTTAATTTATATTATAAGAACGCAAAAACAGATATATCAGAAACCAAAAATATTTTTCTTAGTTATTAAAGACAGCAAGAAAGCATGACATCAAATATTCAAGTTCCTGAACCGCATAATTCGATTCCAAATTGAGCTAATCGAATTTTGTGTTTGTTCAACACGAAGCGCTTGGCTTTTTCATCATTCACTTGCCTCCGTTTCCTTTAACGGTAAACTTTGTAAAACCAACAGGATTTATAAGGAATTTATTTTAATAACGAAGCAAGTGTGACAGGACAGCATGTGAAACGCATACTTCAAGTTCAGCTATGGTATCCATCATTTGCAATACTACTCCAATCTGTGAAATTACACTGAAACCCTGTTAGAATTTTTGCCAAGATATTATTTTAAGAAGAACAATATGTTGGAAAGCAAAGAATAAAATTCTTGTATTTATATTTTAAAGAGTATACAGTAATAATACGATTAGAATTTCATTTTTTACGTATAAAATAATTTTCGACAAACCATCGCTGTAATTTTTCTGAAAAACCAGTGTCAAATACGTTTCTAAGATACGATTGCCAGCAACCCTTCTAGAAAATCATGTAAATATCCTGTTTTCTCATAATCAAATTCCATTACTTTATAAGTGTGCAGTAAAAATTTCACACAAAGTACCTCCTGAAAGAAATATTTAAGTTAAACCCGATATTTCCTAGAATGCCCAATTTTAGTTAACTATTGTACTAAAAAAGAAAATTCTGTAAGAGATTTTCACTTTCCCTTTTCCTGAAAAGGACGAAGCATTTTAACACAATAGCTTAGGTGCTGCAAAATTCCAAACCTCATAGTTCTCTTTCTAAAAGAAACGGGCAAACAGTGAGAAAGGAACCATAGAGCGAGAGAGGGGAAATAACAGCTATTGAACTACAGTAAAGTTTCCACCCCAAAACTTGTTTTGAGACTCACAAAGACCGTTACTCTTAAAGTTAAGAATGAGAAACGCTTGACAATCACAAGAAATGTTTCCTTTACCATCAGCAACAATTAACTAATACTATTCGAAAGGACAAGGGATGATTATGGAATAAAACATTAAATTGTAAGTAAATCCCTATTCTATTTTTCTTTTTTCTTTTTCTTTTTCATTGACATTTACATATTTTTTATTTTCTTCATTAGAGTTTTCACAGCCATAAAACGTGTTCTGTTGATCGATTAAAATGTGGATACTGCGCTATATGTGTTAATAAGTAAGCGTGACAATATAATTTCCAGTTGTAATTGTGAAAATTGAATTTCAAAATTGGTATCTAAGAAATGTCGCAATTCTAATAAAATGTTATAAAATTCATCATTCATCCAGTTCGGAAACAAATTATTTTTATCTTCATGATTATTTTCCACTACTATTACATCATCAACATTCTCATTTTGTACATCATCACCATCTTCTACTATTATAACTCCATCTTCTACCTCCACATCTTCCACTAATATAACATCATCATCTACCACATCTACTTGAATCTCGTTATCACCATCATGTGTCAAATCCACAAGAGAAATTTCCCTCTGCCCTGCCATCCTGCTGAAACACAAATAATAAAAATAAGATTTCAAGTGAAAATATAATCTAAAAGCTAACATTAATACTAAACTTAAGATAATACTCAACACATTTGGTAATATAACTAATAAGCAAATAGTGTACTGCTAAAATTCTATCAATATGAGTAAGACACTGAGATTTTCATTCTTTCCACCTTATTTCTTCTCACGAATGCATGCATTCATTTGTATAACTATCGACACCATTTCTAAGAAAATACAAAAGGCAAAATTCTCGATTCTATTCTGATAAAACAATGGTGTAGCGTTTTGCGACAAAATAAATTGTACTGTATAAGCATTTCGCCCATGAGTCGTACCACATTTTGTACTATACAAGTAAAGTCAATATAATTTATTCTTCATCCACTTGAATTTATGAAAAAACAATCATATCAGTCTTATTTTACAAATGGAGTTCTTGTAGTTATTTGTTTAGCGCTTACGACCCTTTAACATGAAAACTGTGTTTCATTTTACATTAATAAGCAACCATGCTGTAGGTATTTGAATTTAAAAAGTGTTGGCAAATAGAATACAGTGATATTTCTCACCTAAATACATGTGGTAGTTCTTAAAACTCTGTCTTCAGTACAGGTGATCCTGCATTCGATTCCCAGTAGATGAATCGATTTCAGGACAGTTATCCTTCCAACCAAATATCAAAGTTCATCATTTTTTTCTTTTTCGCAATTTTCCTAAACGATTTATACCATAGTTGAAGACTAAAGTACATATAACTGTACAGATCACCTTATAGTCTGTAATCTATTTTTTCCATACCTACATTTTCTAAAATCAAGCCTCAATACATTCACTTTGTACGCTGATCAATTTAATTCGTAACTCTTCCGGCAAAAATTTCTGAGTGCCTCCCTAATCTAATATTAGTAATCTTTTTTATTCAAAAGTTTATTTCCTACACAAGATTATATTGTTACTAGAAAGTATGAATAATAATAATAATAATAATAATAATAATAATAATAATAATAATAATAATAATAATAATAATTCTACTTTAATCTACGTATCAAAAAGTATGAAATAGCCTAAATAAGTATTACAAAAGCAATCAAATAAGGATAGGATGCAACCTTTTCATTTCATCTATATCGAATTTATTAATAAATACAAACAATTCAAAGTATACAAGAATAATTAAACCGAACGTATGCATAGCAAACACTTCTATTTACGAAACTTGTAAAATAGCAGGATGATCGAAAACAATTTGTTAAGATCGCAGCATGCTACTTTACAGATCGGATAGACGTACTAAAGTAAACTAATGAAGAACAACATGCTTAATCAGCTTATTCGGTAGTCCAATTGAATCACTATGTTAATAGAGGGAAAATCAACAAGAGAAACAGCAGACAATTCTCCTCAAAGGAGAGTAAAAAATAATCTTCTTCATACACACATTAAGGTCTTATACTTGAAGTATACTTAATTGGATTTTCCTTACTTAAATTCTAACCAAATTTGTATAACATAGAACACGAATTCAACTTTAACAAAATATTTTCACAAGTTGTCTGTTTCAATTTCAGTCTAAGCAAATTTTTCTTACATTCTAAATTCAGCAAATTATTCTTATTTATTTTATTCTGGTAAATTAAGTGATCCCTCGTGGTGTATTCGCTAACGCTCTCGCCTTTGGTGCGAGCGGTCTCTTATTCAACTCCCAGTAGGTGCACTCATGGTGCGAGCGGTCTCTTATTCAACTTCCAGTAGGTGCACTCAATCGAAAACAAGTGTAAAAGCTTTTTATGCCAAGCAACCTGCGTAAAGATTCCCTCATTCACACCAGAGAAATTTTAATAGGCTCCTTCCCTTTCATTGAATAGTGTGGCCGCCAATGGGGGTCCTCATATGTAACAATTTAAATAATCTTACTTACCAACAGTTTTAAAATCTAATTCCTCCATATATTAATTTAATACCAACTCTTAACCCTCTGTGAAATATTAAATTTCATACATCCCTTCCATTAATAAAATTTTACGTAAAAGGTATGTCAATACTACAGCATTCTATCCAAGTCACTAGTTTGATCCAAGCTCACGTCACAAAGGATTATACAAAACATGTAAAGATCTCAGCATTAACTTCTCTCTTTAACTACGAGTATTAACTGTATTTGGTTTCGGGGCACGGTGGCTTAGTGGTAGAGCGCTTACCTCAGGTGCATAGGGGTCCCTGGTTTGATTACGGCCAAGTAAGTTTGTGGTGGACAATATCGTGTCCGTGTGTTTTCTCGGGGTAGTCCCATTTCCTCCCATTTTCACATGCCTTAATAATTCATCCTCTTAGCGTAACGGGAATATTCGTGGGACGTTAAATTGAAAGATTTCATTTCATTTTAGAAAGAAGTGATTTCTATTTTCTGCAATACCCCGCTAGTAAAAATAACTAAAATTTTGCTATCGATCAGGGGATTTATATTCCATTTGTAGGTGCTTAATGATGTTATTGAGCACCTCGTTCATTCACCTTACACTATAATATACCTACACAATGGTTTAGCGTTCACCTCCGGTGCATAGGGTTGCTAGTTTGATTCCGGAGAGCGCCAAGTGAGCTTTGTGGTAGACAAACACTATGCGTAGATTTTTCCATTACCTCCCACTTTCTTCGTATACTAGATAAAAGCATTTCCGTCTCCTTTAGCTTAGCCAACATAACTCTGGAACGTAAAACTCTAAAATTTCACAGCTCCTTAGTGGCTAAGCGGTTAGCGTACGCGCCTGTTGCATGCAAAACCCGGATTTCATTACCGGCGGAGGTTCATGTGGTTTAAATTCCACGTTAATCACTAAGTCCCGTCTCATATAGCCTCGCTGTTAAATGGATAATGAACTTCAAGATTTAATTTCATTCTATTGTATTCGGTTTCTACTATATCCAGCTAAATATATATACGGACTTTACATCTTCCTAATGTATGTTTTCAATTCAAAGTCTTAAAAACGTTCCTACTTTCTTTCACTTACATGTCTAAACGAATGAAACAAGATTCTTACACTTAAGAGTGTTATCAAATGTTAATAAATGAATAAATTGTACTTCATTACTAAAACTTTTCCTAAAATCTACTTGTCTTCAAAAATATTGAATTATATTTCGCAAGCATATACTATAGCAAAATTTTAATACCGCTAAACATCTCACAGTTCGCTTAAAAACGAAAAATCTCTATCACAAAGTAAACAAAACAAATAAATGAAACTAATTCTTACCTGAAATCCAACAATTGTCCAAAACAATTCCTCCAACAGAAAGAATGTAAAAGAAAAATAAGAACAAATAAATTTAATTACTCATAAATTTCAATAGTACAATAAAAATCATGAAACTCTACAAAAATATATTGATTCCTAAGTGAGAAAACATTTAATAATCATGTTACATGATTTGATATGAAAAATTATTCTAACAATAATTTGTCTGCAATATTTTTTTTTCAAAGTACGAGGGCTATCCAGAAAGTAGATTACGTTTTCGTCTGTGTCCGCTAGGGGCGGGGCTAGCGCGGCCATCTTGGGGTCAGAGCGTTGCGCAGCTCAGTCGGCATCTAGCCGTGCTAGTGAGAGGTTCGTGCTGTGCTCCGTTAAGATACTGTGACGGTTTGAAATGTCTGCGTTAATTGAAAATCCCGCGAGCTGCGAGGTGCGTGCAGTAATAAGGTTTCTGACAGCAAAAAACTGTAAACCGATAGAAATCTATCGGCAGCTGTGTGAAGTGTATGGGGACAACATTATCACTGAAGGTGGAGTGCGACAGTGGGTCATAAGATTTAAAAATGGCCGAACCAATGTTCACGACGAAGATCGAAGTGGGAGACCCAGCAAAGTGACTGCCGAACTTGTCGAAAAAGTCGATGTTAAAGTCCGTGAAAATCGAAAGTTCACAATAACGGAACTTTCTTTGAGTTTTCCACAAATTTCGCGAAGTTTGTTGCACGAAATCATCAGCGAAAAGCTTGGTTACCACAAGTTTTGTGCAAGATGGATTCCAAAAATCTTGACAGAGGACCACAAAAATCAGCGAATGGCTGCAGCGTTGCACTTTTTGGACGCCTACAATAAGGATGGTGACTCTTTACTCGATCGCATCGTTACTGGTGACGAAACATGGGTGAAACACGTGAACTGTGAAACGAAATTGCAATCAATGCAGTGGGGGCACACAGGTTCTCCCCAAAAACCCAAGAAATGCATGCAAACAATGTCGGCAAGGAAGATGATGGCGACTGGTTTTTGGGACAGAAAAGGTGTGATTTTGGTGGACTTCCTGGAAAGAGGCACTACAATAAACGCTCAAAGGTATTGCCAAACTCTGCAAAACCTCAGAAGAGCAATTCAAAACAAGCGCAGAGGAATGTTGAGCTCTAAGATCTTGTTGATTCACGACAACGCCCGGCCCCACACGGCAAATGTCACGCGTGAAGTTCTTGAATCTTTTCAGTGGGAGTTGTTTCCTCATCCGCCGTACAGTCCCGACCTGGCACCGAGCGACTTCCACCTATTCCCAGCAATGAAGAAGTGGCTGGCTATGCAGCGTTTTGATGACGACGAACAGCTGCAAGAAGAGGTAACGAAGTGGTTGAAGTCGCAGGCGGCCGAATTTTTCGACGAAGGAATTTCCAAGCTCGTACATCGCTACGATAAATGCCTTAATTTGAATGGTGACTATGTCGAAAAGTAGTATTTGTGTGTGGCTTTCATCTGTATATAATAAAATTTGTTTCCTATACTTTGTTGATTTTTTATTCCAAAACGTAATCTACTTTCTGGATAGCCCTCGTATTTCCCCTTCATTTCTCTTAAAAGTGAACTGATATAAATTAGCCTAACGTTAAATTTACTATTTCCCAATAATATAAATCAAATATACTAAAATTTTAATTTAGTTTAATCACCTATAAAAAGTTAACTTTTTCATTATTTCTTTATATATTTAAGGAAAGAGAAATCGACTTACCTTCCAATGTAAGTATTTTATAAGATTCACTTTCGCAATCCCAAATACTTTGATCTACACACACAAAATCGAAAATCGAAATAAATCTCTTCTCCAAAACACAGGATTTATATTTTCCACGAAGAAAAGAATTCAAAGTGACGCGTTACGTTTTCACGTTTCTTTCTACGAAACGATGTCTTTTGAAATTCGTTTAAAATGGGAGGCCCCCTGCAAATCACGTTACTCCAATTATAAAATGGTACCTAAAGGAAGTTGAATCAGTCTTTTTCTTTCTAAAAAAGACATTCTTTAAAGGACTTCTTTTTCACTACAATTCTATTCACTAGAAAGATGTATAGCTGTCTCTAAAGGATAAATTCAGACACAAGGTCTATTCTATCCCATAACAATAAAAGCCGGATAGCCAACGGGTTGAAGAATTTCTGTAAATAAAAAAATGCTTTTTTCAACCACGTGCTAAAAGGTGTGTCCATTGTAGTGACTAGTGCTCTCAAACGGGTCGGGTTATGGATCGGGTCGGGTCAGGTTAACTCGGGTCGGGTTGTCGGGTCCGATCAGTCGGGTCAACTCGGGTCGGGTTGTCGGGTCGGGTTATCAATCGGGTCAGTCGGGTCAGCTGCTGGAGTCGAAACCTGCTGTTTTTCACTAGCTTCCTAATTAAAAATAGCAATTTTCAATTGACTTTATAGAAGCCATAAATCTATTTTGAACAATTGCACCTAGTGTTTTTATGGTAAATGCTTATTTTTGTACTTGTCTGTACTTTAATTTGTAAATGTGGAAGATTGATTTTACCAATCGACTGTAATATTAATATCTACGCCAATATGGAGTCTGGATTTAGAACAAAACTAGAAGTTGTTTAAGCAAGGCCAAAAGAAAGATTGGATATGGACGACCAAGCCCAAGCAGGGCTGCGGTGGCTCAGTGGTAGAGCATTCATCTCTGGTGCATGGTGTCCATGGTTCGATCCCAGCTTGTGCTAAGTGGGCTTTGTGGTGGAGAAACGCCGTGTAATGGGTTTTCTCGGGGTTCTCCTGTTTCCTCTCACTTTCTTCATTCTACCATTTCATTCATTTCTCATGGTCACCGTATTACTTAGCCTCGGTGCAGAATCGAGGGACCTTAAACTTAATATTTCATTTTATTTCAGCAAGCTCAAGAACATCGATACAAGAACAACATAAAGATTGGATATGCAAGACGAAGTGCATAGTGGTCTTGCTCTTGGCCTTCTTTTGGTGATCACCAAGTAGTGATGAGCATATTTTCTTGCTTTCCATATAGTATAGGGTGACCAACCGTCCCGTAAAAACGGGATTGTCCCGTTTTTTCACTACCATTCCCGGTGTCCCGAAAAATTTTTCTGGGACGCCAAAATGTCCCGTATTTACATACATTCGGTACAAAAAACGTTTCGAGTCGCTAAAACTTCCTAATTTATATTGTTTTTTCTAAGCTATGTGATTATATTGGAGTATGTCGAATTACTGAGCAACGTCATTACGACGTTTGCGATATTGGATGTGGTTGCTGCACTGTTTTCCCTCCTACGCCTCCCCACTCCGCAGACGACAGTGCAAGTGGCTGAAAGTCTTATGAAGAACAATGTAACCTGTTTTTACTCTCTGTTTGGGCGCATTGAGGCGCTGTCATCAGTGTTTCCGTGATTTGACTAAGATGTAACACACTACGAAAGGGTAACAAAGGTATAGAACTATAAAAGTAAATGTAAAAAGAAAATCAATTGTAAGTGAAATAATGTTTAAAAGTAACAAAATGCAAATAAAAGGAGTTGGAATCCGATGCTGAGAGTAATGTAAATCCTGTCGGTGATAGATTTGAGCGTTCATATATTTTTGGTAATGTTTTTCAAATATTTTATTTTTTAGTTGCTGATAGTTACTTGTTATTTAATTAATTCCAGAACCTTTTAAATAGGTTTTAAAAATAAAAAGTGTAAATTTATTCTTTTTTCTGGGGGATACAGAGAGAGAGAGAGAGAGAGAGAGATAGGGAACGGAAAGGCAAAAATATATATTTAGGGGAGCAATTTATCCAGAAATAAAAGGTGTCCCGTTTTTCCTAGTTGACAATTTGGTCACCCTAGTATAGTATGAAAGACCATAATCAAACTCACACTTGGTCTTCATTTGTACCGATGAGTCGAGCATTCTTGGCTCTTGTATAGCATGAAAGACCACCACAACTACGAAATGCAGGACCAAGACTTGACTGCAAGACAAAGAATAAGACGCAGTATTGATGACCAAGACCCAGGGAGCGAATTGTTTGAATTTCATTTGTTGGGCTGAAAGTGATGAAATAAAATTAGTACATTATAATTAAATATCATACTGTATTTTTAAATTTTAAATTACAAAATTCATATTATGTATCTTCTTACGTGCAACTATTTATATATATACTGTAAAATACGCTTTAATTACCGAGAAAGAAAAATCAAAGTGGCACGGGTCCCGGAATCATAAGAACCTATTTTGGAATGAAAGGTGAAGGGTTGGAAAAAATCACAGGTGTTATCCTGTTTCCTCAACCCTTATCATTGTAGTTAAACGATTTCCTTTTGTCTCCGCCAAGAGACTCTTGCTACTGCTTTCCGAGAAGACCCCCTGCCGTCCAAGCAGGTGAGAACACTGACCTTGAATAAAAATTTCGTCACATAGAACTAAAGCAAGAAAAAAAATAAACTTCTCCCACGTCGGACATTGGTATCAGTTATAAAAAGAAATTACCAAACCTCAAAAGTGCCAAATATTCGTTAAGATGCATATACAAATCCCCCGCTTGATCTAGCTAGTGGTTAACGTGTAAGACTTCGGTACATGTGGTGGTCCGGATTTAATTCCCAATGGAAGTGCATTTTGGTGTTCACCTAGTGTCGTGACTATAGTGCTCTGAAATGGATCGGGTTCACCCGATTCGACCCGACTCGAATCGGGTCAGCTCGGGTCAGTCGGGTCAACTCGGGTCGATTTGTCGGGTCAGGTTAATCGGGTCAGCTCGGGTCGGGTCAACTGGGTCATCTCGGGTCGGGTTGTCGGGTCAGATCAACCAGGTCGGATCACGGTTCGAGTCAGTCGGGTCGGGTCTTGTCATCGGGTCGGGTCAATCAATTCGGGTCATGGGTCGGGTCGGTCTTCACCCGACCCGACCCGACCCGTTGAGACCACTAGTAGTGACTGCACGTCAAACATCCAAGGCGGTAGGACTCTTCCTCAAATGTAAGTATTCAATTTTCTCCATGATAATTTACTTTTTATATATTTAGTGTATACCCAACTCAATCACCTCTGGTCCCTTGTTCCATTCCAGGTCACGCAAAGTGAGCTTTCTAATGGACAAACAGTGTATCGGTGTTTTTTCTCGGACAATTTCCGTCTCTACATAATATCATATTGATCGTTAAATTTTCCAAGAAATAATTATTGCTCCCAACACTACAAAAAATAGCATAAGTTATTTTAATCATCGACTCTCTTAGCCTAACAAATATACTTGTGAGACGTTACACTGAAATATTCCACTTCTTTTATCCACAGTGTACAGAATTTAACTCTAACCAACCTTGGGGCGTGTCCGCAATGTCTCACTGATACAGCACTTACCTCTGGTGCGTGCGGTCCCTTGTTCAATCTACGGCCAAATATTTAAAGCCCAACATACACTAGCGTATTTTCAGCGCGTATTTTCGGTCCGTAAAATGATGTCGTAAATTTCGGTCCGTAAGTTGGCCCATAGACCTAGCGTAAAAATAGGCGCGTAAAGGAAGAAGAAAAAGAAGCGGTCATTTTTTTCTCTTCCTCTTGCCTGTTGTTTGAGCACATGGTCGTTTTCCAGTTTACTCAAGTTGCTTGAACAAGATGTTTCTATCTGAGGCTATGGTTTTAAGTGCAGGTGCTATAAACATTGTGTTGTTAAGTAAAGAATAAAAAGAAAGCATAGAAGAAACAGACTGGGAGCCACGCCGAAGAGGATTAAAAATTCACATTTATCTATATTACGTCCAAGCAGCTCAATCCATTTGGCCTATTTTTGGTACAATCTTAGATCATTGTACTTAGTGATCTGAGATCACTAAATATTTATATAAATCGTACTTCGAAGGAGAAGGACACAGGACAGGGAAAAAGCTATATTCATTTTTTTACGATGTAGATTGCAAACACAATGATGATTTAATACAATCTGAACGAACTTGATGTGTGGTTTCCTCTTACTTTCCGAAATAAGCCTATTGTTTGGTACTGCAGTTTACAAAGAATAAGGGAGTAAAGGAGTGTTTCGATAGTTGAATAATTGATTGATTTTTTTGTTATACAATGTTTTAGACTGTTGACTTTGGTCGTTAAAAAGTGGGCTACTGAATGATAAATTCAATTTAAAGAAAATATGATTAATTGAAGGTTGCAGCTTTCGTTTTTTTTTTTTTTCTTACAAAATTAACGAAGAATATAGTAGTAACAAATAGAATAAATTATCCCCTCACGGGATTTCAATTTTTACTACCTTATCCACAGCTCAAAAATAGGCCAGAAAGGAAAAACAAGACTTATACAACTACCTCCAGCCCCATTCTTTAGAAATAGTTTGATCCTTGTTACCTCGGCTTTTGTAAGTTGAAGGGATCCTCCCCGCTGCTTCCACCTACCTTTTTTTTATTTCAAAGTTTATCTTGCCATTTAGTTTTTATCTAGTTGTTAAAAATCATTTAAATATTTATTTATTGAAAGGTTGGGTGTTAGCGGACTTAGGTAATTTCATCACCGGAATTTTCGTTACCGGTAATTTTGTCACCAAAATATTAGCATGTAGGTTATTTCGTCACCGGAAATTTTGACATAGTAATTTCGTCACTTGTAATTTTGTCACCAAAATATTAGCATGCAGGAAATTTTGTCATGGTCATTTTTTCACCTTTGTTGAACTAAGCAGAGACAAAGTAAACGACCGAAACAGCTGACCTTATCTTAATCAAAGTTGGAAAACAATTCAGTTGGTGTTCGACTCTGGAAAATCAAAGTTTCAGATACTCGAAGCAAGAACAAACAGCAGTAAAATAACATAATGTCAGTTTTAGTGAATGTTAAAAGCACAGGCAAAATGTTCCAGTAATGGATTTATATATCACTATTTACAAATATTAAGTTTTGGCAATATTAAAATTTCAGAACAGAAAATTAGCAAACAAAATATAACTTGTATTAATGCAATAAATGGTTTACATGTTCATTTTCTACTATTCATAACATTATAGGAAACAACAAGCAATTTTTTTCAAACATTTAGTTCCAGTGTTATACGATAAGCACAAAGACTAGAGTCGTTTCTGAAAAATCTGAAACACTCTTCTGGTTTGCTGTTTGGGTGGTTGCCCCACAGCATCTTGATGAAGCACAGCTGAAACCGTTGCTTCAACTTGTTGAATTTCATGAATAAGCTTCCAAATAGTTGCGTGGGACATTCCTGCTAGATTATGAATTTCTAGTTCCACAATTCACAAATAGTATTTATCCTAGAATTGCTGTTAAAGGTAGCTTGGTGAACATTCCAATTGTCTGGGGGATAGACGGGGCACATTACGCAAACAAATATTCCCAGACCGAGCTTTAACACGTCGAGACGTGTTTGACACGTAAGTGCTATCAACATAGTCCAGAAGTTCCAGCTGTTTTTCCGAAGTCTCTTGTATTAATCGATGCACATCTGCTATTGGAAGAAATGCAAATCTGTTTGTTTTCTCGCAAAATAGACGAAAATTTTCATTGCTCTTGTACCGTTCTAAGAGTCCAAGCTCTTGGACCTTCCTCCATGTTGACTGAGTCAGGTGAAAAAAGTAACGCTATAAAGGAGTTGAATCTCCAAAAGTTGCATTTACAGCCAGCATTTACGCTATATCAAAATCCATTACCATAGTTACAGGTCCGGATATTCACTAAATTCACAGATGCATCACCACACGAAACAGTTCTTCATATGAATTTTGTGTCTTGGTCTACATTAGGGCGTATACCTAGTAAAGGAAGTCTCACCTCAAATTACACTTGTGAGCCATTGAAAAGTTGGCGTTCACCATCCATGTTTCAATTTCTAATAGCTTCATAAGGCTATATTTAAAGGAAACATCCAGAAGTATTTATACGTTTTTCTTCCTTTATAGAAATTTGTTCTCTTCACATATATCCAATAACAATTTTCCAATGTTTACTCAGAGTTGAAATATAATATAATTCTTTTAATAGCTCCTTAAAAAAAGGCCACTCTTTTCAAATGACTCTGTTAACTTGGAAGGTCCAAGAGTTTGGGCTCAGAGAACGGTACTAGAACGATGAAACTTTTCGTCTATTCTGCGGGAAAATTAACAAATTGGAGTATCTTTCCATATTTGTTTGCTATTTTCTGTTCTGAAATTTTGATATTCGCGAAATTTAATATTTGTAAATAGTGAATAATGAACCATTAGTGCCCCATGTTGCCTGTGCTTTTAACGTTTGCTCAAGCAGACATTATTTTCTTCTACTGGTATTTGTTCTTGCGTCGAGTACCAGAAACTTCAATTTTGCACAGTTCAACAACTGAATTGTTTTCTAAGTTTTATTAAAATAACGTAAGCTGTTTGATCGTTTGCTTTGTCTATTTAATTCAACAAAGGTGAAGAAATAACCGTGACAAAATTTCCTATATGACAATATTTCTGTGATAGAATTACTGGAAACTGATTTCTCTTGTCTCAAATACGATATCTAAAATATTAACAATAATAATCTATTTTGATTATGCTGCATAGTTTTGCTTCAGTTGAAAATTAAAGAAAACAATTTCAAAAACTTATTCGAGTTCATTCATTGTACTTGTATTATGTTCTAAAAGACACTGGTGATGAAATTATCGTGACATTATTTTCGGTAACGAAATTACCTATATGGTAATATTTTGGTGACAAAATTACCGGTGACGAAATTACCATGACGAATTTTCCGGTGACAAAATTACCGCCGCCCGATGTTAGCATGCGGGGTCAGGTTAAATTCAGTTCTACTCTGGTTTTCGTTTATTTCCAGTTTATCACTGTTTATTTTCATGTTTTCTTTTAATGTAGTCTTTAGTAATTTACTGTATTTAAAAAATGTTTTAAACACTTAATGACTTTTTTCTTCGTTCTTGCTGTCGGGTATGTGACATGAGGGTAAAATCCACCCGAACTTGAGGGTTGCCACATATACATACAAATCAATTGAGTAGTAGTAAGGGCGAACTCAAGATCGGATAATTTTCTTTAAATTCGGGTGATTAAGTTTCTAAACTTAATACTTTTATCAGATTTCCAAGGGAAGGTTTTCGAATTTTCTTCCTATCCCCCAAAATAAAGGAAGTTCACTGATAGATTAAAATAAAAAGACAAACGCGATTTTATCGAAAATGACTCTAACGATTCTGCTCGTACATCAATATTTCATTACTACTTTTATTATCTGGCATAAGTTATTTCTGTGGTAAAAATACAAAAAGGTTAGTTAACTCTTGCCTGTGATTTTTTTTCGAGATATTTTCTCAAACACGAGTCAGTTAATTTTGTTCGTAATTGATAAATAAATGATTTAGTAATAACCGGACAATATGACATAACTAATTTTTCCTGAAAAGATCCACAACGGGTAGTTTACTCTTGAGGGAGAATTTGTTTCGAATTTCTGAAAAACGCCTTAGGTGATAGTTCATATTTCATAAATAAATGTTTAATTAATAGCCTGCAATATGGAAACATCCACACGAAGCAGTGTTGAAGATGAGTTTCTACTATGTTCAATATGTAATGTCTATGAAAAATATACACTATTAAGTAGCAGATTGCGTCAATTATGTCAATTCTCCTAATAGTGATGCATATACTACTTACAAATATAGTAAAACGATTGAGTTGTTCGTGAAATAAATTATTTAAATGACAAGTATTGAGTGTTACATAATATTTTATGGCAATATACCTTAAGTTGACATTTATCTAGGAAGGTTTGATAGTACTCCCAACACTGAGATTGAGAAATGCTTTAATAAGTTAATATAAATTTATGAGTGTATTTCCTGTAAATGGGTGTAATTTTCAATTCTTTTCTTAGTTATGATCTCTTTTGGGCTTACATCTATTGTACTTTTCAGGTAAGTGTTCGTAAACATAGCTCCATCATGATGAGACATAATACAATGTTGAAAAATATTCAACATGGCCGGTACCTCAAATTGAACCAGAACTTTTACGGCTGGGAAGCAACCACACACACAATCACACACACAAAAAAAAAAAAAAAAAAAACTGTACAACGATTTGCTATTTGACTTAGTATGTAAGCATTAATGGTGAAATAGGATTATTATTAGATTTAAATATTTGCACAAACTGAGGTTTGGAATAATATACGAAGAAACAAACATTATATCCGGTGGTTTATTAATTCTTTTTTTACGAGTAATGTCAAGATCGCGTGAAAAAATAGTTACTTTCTGAATCTATTTCGCTATAAATTATTGTAAAGTTGAGAAAGTAGTTAAAATAACAAGCAGCACATTGTCAAAATGGCAAGAATCGTCATCGAATTTTGAAATTCAAACTCAATTATTTGCTCCGTGTTATCAGGAAAATATCGGATAGTATCTTGTTCAAGGTCAGGATTACTACTATTTAAAATTACTTCGTAGGTAGCTATAGCTTTAATGCTGGTGATGCTTTCTTCGAATAATTTTTTCAGGAAAGCGTCGGATAAAAAAAAAAAAAAAAAAAATTGCATTAGTTGGTGAAGGAGTGTCCTGTACAAGAGTGAAATGCAATTTATCTTTGTTATTGGGAACAGGTTTATTTGTGTTCGGCCGGAGGGAACCAAGTTCCTGCAAGTATGGCTGGAAGAAACATTGTTGCTGGTTGCGCTAACCATATCTTTCACTTTTCTTTTCTTTTCTTTTCTTTCTTTCTTTTTCTTTTTTCGTTTTTGTAAATAGCATGGCATCATTTATTTATTTATGTATTTATAGCAGGTTTCAGATACAGCACTAGGCCATTTTACTCTGAAACATTTTAACAATTTGATAACAATTTAATAACAATTTGAGGTCAAGATGGTACAAGACAAAGCGACATTACAAAAATAGCTTATTTATAGATGATCTGAAAGTATACTCACTTGAAAAAACGTCTACAGTTTCTGGTAACTGATTATAGGTACTGATAATTTTGTTTAAAAGGGACTTTTGGACAATATTAACTCTCACCGCTCGAGTGTAAAAGAGATCACTAGACCGTGTTGTTCTAGCGGGTACTCAAAAATTGATCTGACTTAACAACTGTTCACACGATATGTGGCCATTTACAATTTTTTGCAAAAATATTAGGTCAGAAATTTTGTTTCTCACTAGAGGAGGTTTGATATTGAGGGATTTTAAAACGTTATTTTTTGGAAGTGTGCGGAGGTGAGGTACTCGATAGGATACAATGGCTAAAAATAAATTAATTACGGAATTTAATTTTTTAAATGAGTAGGGCAGGCCATAGACCAGATAGGAGAACAATACTCAATAGTGGGAGCAACATATGATTTATAGATAATTTTCAATTCGGCAAGTATTGGTCAAATGCTATTGACAGTCATACTTTTTTTTAAATATTACAACAGAGGGCCATAGCGGCTTAGCGCTAAAGCACTTATCTCTGGTGCATAAGGTCCCTGGTTCAATCCCCTTGCAAATAAGTTTGTGTGGGCAACATCATGTCCGTGGGTTTTCTTAGGGTACTCTCGTTTCCTCCCACATTTCATTCCACCAATTCTCTCATCATCATTCACTTGCCTTAATTATTGTATCCTTTAGTCTAAAGGTCATAATCGTGGGAAGTTAAACTCAAAGATTTCATTTTAGTATCACAACATGGGTAACTGAAGGTGTGACTTCATCTTTATATGCGCTTTTACCTGTGTGAAAAAAAAACTAATGTCCAAATATTAAATTAAATCTTAAATTCCTACTCGAAAACCAACGGACGACTGAAAAATACGTCAATGTATGGCCGGTGTAACAGTTTTTTCATAAAGTAGGCCATATATTGACGTATTTTTCCGACCTAGCCATAAAATTTCATGCGCTAGTCTTGTTAGCAGCTGTCAATACGTTAGTGTATGGGACCTAGTGTAAGTTTACGTACCGAATTTTTATACGCTGGAAAAGTCTGGATGCTTTTAACTTCGAGCGTAACTACGGCGCGTAAAAACGGCTCAGATGAAAGAGTTTTCGAACAGCAGGTGCTCTCTTCCCCTTTCCAGGTCTTCACCCCGGTCTGGTTTTATTGTATTCAGAAGAGAAACCTGTTCTTGTGTTGTCCTCGCGAATCGTTGCTGAGGTTTGCTGGTAGACTCATCAGAAATCATCATTTCAATCTAGTTTCAGTCTTTCTATACAATACATAATTTCGGCTTAATTAATATTTTCTATTGCACAAAACGAGACATTATTTCCTAATTAAAATTCATAATTAATTTTCAGTACATAGAGAAAAAGGTATTTAAATCCAATACTTCCTAATCAGAATTCGCAAATGATGAGAGCTCCTCCTTGGCTATATAGTCAGCGTACGCTTCTCCGGCGCGGGACATCCTGTTCGATTCTCGGCAGGAGCTCATGCAGTTTGGATCCCACTTCTCATATAGCCTCGCTGTTTAAAAGGTCGCTAAATTCCAACCCAATGAAATCGAACATGATGTCTTTCGACTACGAATTTAACATTAAATTTAATATTTGCACATTAGTCACCCCCCCCCCACACACACAGAGAGGTCGAGATGGTTATAAAGATGAAGTCACACCTTTAGAGTTGGCTCATGTACTGATATTAAAAAGAGAAGTATAACATGACTTTTACAGTGACCAATTCTCGCCAAACGCTATTTATAAAAGAGAGAGAAAGCAAGAGAAGGTAAAGAAGGTTTGGACTACCAATAGCAATGTTACTTCCAGACATACTTTCAGGCACTTGGTTCTCTCCGGTCGAATATGAATAAAAATGTAGCCAGTAGCAAAGATAATTACATTTCACTCTCGTGAAGAACACTCTTTCACCAAATAATGTTCAAATGCAGCTCTCTGTTATTTTGTTTTGTCCCACGCTACACAGAAAAATCCGTTCTCCTGACAGCTGTATATTGTACAAATATACGGTATCCTCTTGCTTACTATAGAAATCAGTACGGAGCATACGTTATCCGTATGCTACATAGGCACTGCCCTTAGATGTTTGCCGTTGCAGGATGTCTGACATCTAACAGTTTTCCGTATATCACATGCATATACTTATTTTAACTTCGTCAGCTATATGTTATATACGTCCATTTGTATTTGAGATCCTGACCGCCTACAGTGTTTCATACAGAAAGTACGTATAGATGGAACACTTATACAGAAAATATTATAAAACATGCGTTTTCAGTTATACATCTGCTGTGCGTTAAGTCCAAAAATTACAGGAATTACGCAGCATTTCTTAACTTTCGTGGTGTGGTTACTATCAATCTTTCCCAGATAAACGTTAACTTAACGTATATTACCACAAAATATTAAATTACAATGAATACCTGACACTTAAATAATTTATTTCACGAACGACTCAATCGTAATACTGAGCTCATTTGTGGCTAAACGGCTAGCGTACTTTGGCGTGGAAGACCCGGGTTCGCTTCTCGGTGGGAGCTCATGTGGTTCGGATTCCATGTTAATCAGTAGGTCTCGTCTCATATAGCATGAAAGGGACGTTAAAATCAAAATCAACTCAAGTTAATCGTTTTACTATGTTTATAAGTAGCATGTCCATCACTGTCAGGAGAATTTATATAATAATTGACGCAACTTCCAACTTAATAGTTTGTTATTTTAGTTGTATTTTTACTACTAGAGCTTTGATATTAATTGATATTTAATTGTTTTCAGTTTCATATAACATACAAGTTTGTTTATATTTTTCTTTTACTTTCTGCTTAAATCCTTACAACTACGCTTTCTTACAGTGAAATATGCTTTATGTAATGAATATAAGAACTATTACTATTGAAAACATACAATTCGACGGGATCTATACACTGAGAAAAATTAAAATTTCAAATAAAACAAATCTGTTTATTTTCTGAACCAGTATGGAAACTCTTCCGACTTAGATTGCTTCAAATCATTAGTTCATAAGTTGTGAAAGAAATATAGTGAAAAAATGAATTTAAACGAACGAATGTATTTGGTTCAAAGTGTCTTTAATGAGTTAACAGTTTAATCTTCATTTGAAAAAAAAAAATCTGAACCAAGATTGAGTAGTTCTCAATTCATTTTAATATGCAATTGGATGTTCGTACCAACATGTAGTAAAATTTAAACAAACCAGTCGTTCAGAATAGTTTAACTTTGTTTGAAAATAACCTAATCTGAGTTGAATTGGAGGCTACAAAGTTGTGAATAACTAATGTTTGGACCGAATTTAACTACCATAAGTTTAAAATTAAATAAATTAAGGTCTATATTATGGTAAAGCTTCGTGATAATATGCCAAATATCATAGCTACGCCAAATTCATGAAACAGCTACAATCAGTTGTAACAACCCTACATTTTATTATTTGCAGTTTTTGTTATGTTCCCATATAACATATTTTTTTCTTTTAGACAAATTTAATAATACTAAATAACTATAACAATTTTAATAAAGCGTTAAATTTATCTTACTTTCCGCGATCAATTGTAGTTGCGCAGAAACACAGATCCATTCGCTTGTAATAGATAGTACCAATGACGGTAATTGGGTTATGAACACTAAAAAGAGGGACAAAACACTACTAATAGAAACGGGACATGTAATTAGGTTATAGTGTAAAGCCAAAAAAGTGGGGGCAGGAATTACCTCCACGCACCTAATCGCCGATGGACAGCACATTTGTTAATAATATTCCTAATTTAAGTGAATTTTAAAACATTGTTGAAGAATAATTTTGTAGTATTTAATTATAGGCGCAGGTGGGAGGACATTTTTTAACATTGCCGCTCAAACAGCAACTTGTGTGTGTCTCTTCGATCCTTTCATTTTTCATACCTTTATTCTCACCATCGTGATTAAAATGATTGGGTAGAAAAACGTGATTAACTAACCAAACTCATCATCATCAAAACGCCGAATAAGTACGTTTTTAATACTGTGACCGTTTCTGATTTTGAAAATGCTCTTGTGTACACTGTAAGTCATTACTTGGCCGCATGTATGTCACATCGTCATTAAGAAATCATATACTATAATAGTTTTTTTTTAAGTGATAAGTAAAAACTCATGACTCTTATTGAAACGTTTGGATTGCGAGCTTAGCAAGCAAGAAAAATTTTAACAAATCTATTTCTTTCCATACCAAAAACAATATTGCTTTGATTGGGCGCCAATACTTTTTCAGGGCGACGCGTCGTTTATTCATTTCCAATACTTTTTCTTTTTGATTGGTCGTTCGGCACCCTCTTGCTATCAGCGCCCAGCGCCACCACACCGCTCGCCCCCTCCCCTATCTACGGCTCTGATGAGAACTTTTCTAATTATACAGCAATCTATTCTACAGTTGGTAAACGAATAAGAGATAACACAAGCACTTATATATTTAAAAATTAGTTGTATTTAAGATAAAGTATTTTTTATCTTAAAAAGATATTTTAACTTCCAAGCAACTTATTATTAAGAGCAAATGTACTATCCAATGTAATGTAGCATGCTGCATTAATATCGCCACTGTTAGAACATGCTTGAAAGATCGGGAAAGAAAACAGGAGAGTGAATTAGTTGCCACCTTTCATATTAGTAAAGTACAACAACACAATTGATATTGCTTTCATTTGGTTAGGTTGTACTTCAGATCAAGTGATAGTACGTTTTCTATATATTAAATTTTAATTATTCTAGATATGCTTTTGTACCTTTTAAATAACTTGTCAAGTCACACTTCGAAATTAAAACCTTAGTTTGTTTGTACTTGGAGACGATTGACTCTCCTTCTTTTTCTTGACCCGTTCATTAAGGACTAGATTCTACAAGATCAGGAGATGCTGAGCATATATTACCCAAAAGCAGTGCTCGAATTAGGTTGTGTATATTTCAAGGTTGCTTTGTGAGGAATGAATGTTTCAGTTTGTTGCTTTTTGAAAGAGATTAAATAAAATAGATGGAAATTCCGCCTAGGGATTCGCACCCTACCCTAAAGACATGAATGGCATAAGCTGAATGGTAGGCCCTGGTTCCATGAGATATGTTACGCCACAGAGGGTAGATTTATTTGTTTATTCGAGAAATCTAACAAATTTAGTGAAAAAAAATATTAAATTGAATTACTGCTTTCCCAAAATCATGCATTTAACTTTTGTTTTTCTTTCTTTCTTTCTTTTTTTTTTAAATCCGTCTGATTTATCTTTGTTGAAACATTCGGGTCTAGGTCCAAACCCCCACAGCCGAAACCCCACACTCAAGAAATGTCAAAACGCCCATACGATCTGTCATAACTCCCACACAAATGGACAAATCTCCCAAACGCACGAACGGTCATAACCCCCACAGCCAAAACTAACACACTCAAGAAATGTCAAAAAGCCCACACGATCGGTCATAACTCCCACACAAATGGACAAATCTCCCAAACGCACGAACGGTCAAAACCCTCACAGCCAAAACTCCCACACTCAAGAAATGTCAAAACGCCCACACAATCGGTCAAAACTCCCACACAAATGGACAAAACAGCCACACATAGCAACGGTCATAATCCCCACATAAATGGACAAAACTCCCACACAAATGGTCAAAACTCCCACATGCAGAAATTGTCACAACTGCCACACAAATGGACAAAAACCCCACACAATCGGACAAATCCCCCACACTCTGAAATGATCGTGATTGCACGTCTTTGTTGCGGCCCTTTATGACGCCCACTTTAGCGTTTCTGTCATTAGAAAACAGTGCAAGAAGAATAGTTGCAACATCAGTTTATTTGGAATAAAAAAATGTTATTAAAAAGTACAAGGGCAAGAGATGCAACCAGGATCATTTCAGAGTGTGGGAGATTTGTCCGATTGTGTGGGGTTTTGTCCATTTGTGTGACAGTTGTGACAATTTCTGCATGTGGGAGTTTTGTCCATTTGTGTGGGGTTTTTGTCCATTTGTGTGGGGATTGTGGCCATTGCTATGTGTGGGAGTTTTGTCCATTTGTGTGGGAGTTATGACCGTTGGAGGTTATGACCGATTGCCAGTGTGGGGGTTTTGGCTGTGGGAGCTATGACCGTTCGTGCATTTGGGAGATTTGTCCGTTTGTGTGGGAGTTATGACCGATTGTGTGGGCGTTTTGGCATTTCTTGAGTGTGGGAGTTTTGGCTGTGGGGGCTAGGACCGTTCGTGCATTTGGGAGATTTGTCCATTTGTGTGGAGGTTATGACCGTTTGTGTGGGCGTTTTGACATTTCATGAGTGTGGGGGTTTCGGCTGTGGGAGTTTTGACCTGTTCCCAAACATTCTATGGGAATTCCACATTCCAATACTATGAAAAAGAAACAAAAAGTTTTCTTACGTTTGAATATCATTTCCTAGTCAAAATCTTTCTATTCTTTTGTTCTTGTTTTTTATTCGTTTCCTTAATAGCATAAAGTTTATAGGACCTGCACTTAAAAGATAGATCCGTCCTGTTCAAACAACTTGAGTAAACTGGAAAACGACCGCGTGCTCAAACAACAGGCAAGAGGAAGAGCGAAAAATTACCGCTTCTTTTTCTTCTTCTTTTTGCGCCTATTTTTACGCTAGGTGTATGGGCCAACTTACGGACCGAAATTTACGACATCATTATACGGACCGAAATTACGCGCCGAAAATATACTAGTGTATGTGGGCCTTAACAAACATAACAGTTTTCATTTATATAAAATCGTGTCCGTGAGCTCTGTTGTTAAGCGGTTAGCGTACTTGCCTTTGATGTCATTGCTCATGTTATTCGGCTTCCATGTTAATCGGTATGTCCACGTCTCATATAGCTTCATTGATAAACAAAATGCTAAACTCAAAATCCCATCAAATCAACATCGTGTCCGTGCATATCCTCGGAGTACTTCCGTTTCCTCCCACGTTATCAATACACCAATTTTTCTATCACCACACACTCGCTTTACATTTCAAAGAATAATTAAAACAGCCTAAAGGATATAATCGTGGAACGTTACACTAAAATATTCCATGTCATTTAACAGTTGCGCACAATTTTTAACTAGCTATCCTTAGGGAACAGCGTTCACTTCTGATGTTTCAAAATTTCATGTTGAATCCCCGATCATGTAATTTTATGCCGAACAATGTCGCGTCCATGAATTTCATAAACATTCACTTTTATTCATTCATGAACATTTCATAAACATCACCCTCTCCGGTAACCTCTGGCTAGCGTGTTTATTTTTAGTACGCGGGGTCCCAAATTCGATTCCCGGCTACATAATATTTTAATAATCGAGATTGTGTCCATGCCCAAAACTCCATGTTAAAATTTAATCTACAACCATCAAATATATGTGTACCATACACATTAGTAAATTAAACAAGCTTTTCACAGCAAGCGTGTTATTATAAAAAGCCAAAAATCGCATCAAGTAAATCTCATACATTTCATTTTTCCTTCATGCATGCTTTTCTTGCATAAAAGATAATTCTTCGATTCCCAACGGAATGCAATATACGGTACCACCCTTTTAACACAACCTAACTCCTAATAATAATAATAATAATAATAATAATAATAATAATAATAATAATAATAATAATAATAATAATAATAATAATAATAATAATAACTTCTTCGTACAAAACAAAAACAAGGGGGCGCGGTTTCTCACCTCCGGTCATTGGTTCAACCCGGCTCACGCCAGGTAAATTTTGTGGTGCACAAATAACGTGTGCGTGTGTTTCCTCGGGGTTCTCCCATTTCCTCCCACTTTCTTCATTATCGCCGTCTCCTTTAGTCTAACTGGCATAACCATGGGACGTAAAACTAAAACAGATAGCATACGTGTCTTTACCGTTGGTAAGCCCAAGCTCAATTCCCCATAAAGTTCAAATACCACGTTACGCTGTAGGTGCATGTCTCCTATAGCATCACACCTAAAAATCATATCAAATCTCGAATAAACTTTCAATACATACTAATAATAAACATATTATCTCTGTTTTCTCACTATGGAATTCGTTTTAAATTATTTCAATTAATATTGTATAAATTTCATGCTATTTCATCTCGCGCCGTGCGGACTTTGTGGTGGACAAACACCGTGCTCGTGGGTTTTGTCGGGGTTCTCCCGTT
The DNA here is from genome assembly GCF_964235325.1 of Thermobia domestica. NCBI lineage: Eukaryota > Metazoa > Arthropoda > Insecta > Zygentoma > Lepismatidae > Thermobia > Thermobia domestica. The sequence goes on from NC_137456.1 coordinate 185,206,942, forward strand.
TCCTCCCACTTTCTTCATTCGACCATTTCACTCGTCTCTCATTATCACCGTCTCCTTTAACCTAACCGCCATAATTGTGGGACGTAAAACTTAAAGATTTCATTTATTTATATAAAAACAAAACAAATTCCTACAATGTTGTCCACTTTTCTTAACGCTTCCCAAAACTACAAAAGATATTCAGGGTTACCCGTCTCCAAAGAATAATCGTCTTTTCTTTTTATACTTTCAATACAGTGTCCACACCAATAAACCTAACTAAAGCCAACTTTTCTCTCTCTCCTCATCCACTAATGCTACTACAATATACCGTTCCAAAGACTACAACAGCTATTGTGTAACCTGACTTTAAAAGGAGACTAGAAAAGAAAGGTTAACCGATTATAATAAGATTCTTTTCTTCAGTATTTCCACATACAATACTTGAAAAGTAGAGCTCATTATCACTCCTACAACTCATGAAAAAAAGAAAGAAGGAAGAAAAAATACAAATGGCTTTCTCATACAGGATGTTTCTCCATATATCTTTACAATTCCCAAGAATTTCACAAAACCCAATTAGTTTACAAAATGTATAGGGTTCACGTCTACAAAAAAGAGGATCCAAAATAAGTATCTTCCTCTTACTCTCACTACGATAATGCATTTCTTCTCATCTGATGCTCTTAACTAATAAGACGGAATCCCTAACAATTGCTAAAGCGTACCTATCGTGATTTTTTTCTAAGAACTCAATAAGGTGGTGTTTCGAGATCACATTCAAATAAAGTATCTCTTCGCTCCATTGTAATTTTTTGAACAACACATGCTACAAAAGGTAAAATAACATAATTTTTCGAATTGTAATACAGTGTCTTCTCTTCTATTTCGGAAATTCAACTTCAAACGATCTTTCAAGAACACATCACATAAATTTACCAATCACAAAAGAAAATAAGATACATATAGTCACAAGCAAAACAAAGATTTATTCTGTCTACTGTCTCGGAAATTCGATTCAAAATATACTCTTTCGAGACAACTTCATATAAATTTACCAATCTTCACATTCCTTGTATCCAATTTATATTATTTCGTGTTATATGCGATCTACAGGTGTCTAAGTTCACAAGATGCTAGACAATTGAATTTCCTCTCTTCTATATCTCCTTAGATAGATTGCTTTCTATTATCTCTACATACTAATACCTGAACTTTACCCATAAACGTAAGGAAAATGGAATAAATGCGAAAAATCGTGAGTTACAGTATACGCGCAATTTTTATTGCGCATGGGAGTACAGCTGTCTTACTTCACAGGATGTTACTCAATGCCCCTTTATCTTCAATTTCCTGTTCCAAATACCGAAAATTCGACTACAAAGCCCCCCCCCCCAGAGTTATTTACTACGAGGGTGTTGTCATACCACAACTTGCCGCAGTTTATTGTTACACCGTATATGTGCTTTACTTTGTGTGTATGATTCTTCAATCACAGCTGTGTTACTAAAACAATGTCCTTTTTATGTGTCTGTAGATTCGCCATTGTTCTACCTTGATCTCGTATTTACCCGCACCTTACTAATGTTATTCTTGATATAAATTATGCTATAATCAGTCATGAGCGTATTGGAACGTATACTGTTAAACAATTATATTGTTGTTATCATAGTAATATAAGGTATGTTCCTAAAATACAGCAGCAATTCCTAACTGTTAATGGTCGCAAATTTGGATCAATATTAAGGCGAAATTTCTTTCGTGTAATCTCAAATCGCTTTGTTTTCCACTTGTACACAATTTAATTGTTACAAATGTATGTAGATATAACATTGGACTAAGTAATACTATATATTGTGCTGATTGCCCTACTGAGGACACAATTAAACATCGTCTTTCTGGGTGTCATGACAGCAAATTAATCTCGTCCAAATATTGTTGTATTCTAAGCCGCATTCTCTGTCTGCACGCAAAATATGTCACTGTTACGAACATGTTACTCTTTCCTGAATATAAACATTTTCCGCAAGAAAAGCACAATATTATTATTTGGTTAACGATTACTGTACTACGGCAGCTTTAACACTTGAGGACAATATCAAAGAAAATCCTGAACTGTATCTAAAACTTTTCTTTTCTCGTCTGTCACTTTTTACATCTCAACAACAACAGACAATTTTTTCTCTAATTACATAATGACATTTATTAGTGTTCAAAATTTTGTCTTCAGTCTCCTTTTAGCTTAAATATGTGTTAAATTATGCAATTGAGCTTTCCTTGAATAAAAAAAGTGAGTAGAAAAAGGTGTTTAGTGTATTGGACTTCTACATATAGGGTCTCGGGTTCGAGTCAACGCGAAGCACACTTTTTTTTTTTTAAAGCAACATTTATTCTAAGCATTGTACAAGTTCTGTTGAGACTTATATGTAGTCTCAGGCAGTTTAAACCAAATTTATTTTCAAATATGAAAGTTCTTATTACATGTTTTTTCTTTTACTTGCAATATTTCAAATTTGATTTCAAATCTTAAAACGTTAATTCCACTCATTGTTCTTCGTCAGATTATGATGAAATTTTACACAGCAACGACAGTCGGGTGGTACTATAATATTCCATTCTTACTGTTATAACGTTTAAATCTAGTGCGGAAAGTTGGCTAAGAAAAAAAGCTAGGTAGCTCGTACGTTACACCACAGACCCCTGGAGAAATTTCATACAAATTTAGCATACGTATATATTACCAACGGAAAAGTTTACTGTAGGGGTAAGACACTAAAAGTATCTCTGGGAGCAGGGGATAACCAGGCGAAGGGTTCGGGATGTGTGGACCTCAAACTTTGTAAAAATATTTATAAGAATTGAGGTAAGGTTTTGTTGCACTTTCTGTCCTGAGAATAGTTCTGAGAGAAATACATACACAAATTTCGAGGGGGCACGTTTATAACAAATACGTCAAAGTGCCAAATTGGTATTGAATTAATATTATAATCAATAATGAGAATCTTTGATGCAACAACACTTGAATAGCTTAGGCCTGTCTACGGAATTAGCATAAATAAAGGAAGAAGAAAGTGGGACCATGGCTTCCCACAGCGGGGGCAAGGGGTCGAAGTTGCTCCCATTCTGCATTTTGAGAACAATTTCGGTTCTTTCTAGATACTTGTCAAAATACACTAGATTTACTTACATACCATAGTATTAAATGTATTTAATGTAGTTATGTAACGTGCGTAAATAATAGCTGTTTCACATTAAGTATTGCGGGGCCGCAATGACACATAGATAGAGCGATCACCTGTTGTAAGTGGGGTCGGTAGTTCGATCCCATCTTGTACCAAGTGATCTCTGTAGTAGACAAACACGGTGTGGTGGGTTTTCTTAGGGTTCTCCCGTTTCCTCCCACCCTTTTGATTCCATCATTTCATTATTTTCATCATCACTGTCTCTCTTAGCCCACTCGGCATAATCGTGGGACGTAAACCTGCAAGATTATTTTACATTAAGTATTATGTGATGCAAGGTATGTGTATTCGCAACTTACATTACGTTACGTTTCTCAAAAAGCACTTTCAGTGAACATACTTCCTAATTCATGTCTCAACTGAGTTTCATGTGACAGAAATGTGCATCACAGCAAGCCCAAGTGAAATTTCACAAGTCAATTGCAAAAAGTTTAAAATAATAGAAAGAAACTCGAACGCGGGACTGCTGCGTGGAAAGCAAGGAGTTTGCCAATACGCCATTGCGACACTCCACGACATATGTAATTTATATTCGTTATAATTTGATAAATATAGAGTACTACTTTCCCACAAACTTCACACGACTTGTTGCCTCCAAATAGCATTTCACGTGGAAACGTATATTTTTTCTCAGGAACATGAACAATGTCAATAACGTCTGACGGTTAGGAAAAAAGCAGCAAAACCCACACTCCGAATCAAACCTAGCACTTTGGAACTTGAGAGAGCCCCTCTAACCACACGACTACGAAACAACTACTTCGTAGCGTCTTCATTCAATTATTTCCCGCAATTATTTCCAACCACAAACTTATCTACTACACGTAACAAACAGCGAGGGATCAATTTGCTTATTGGGCACTTACATTCATAACATTCAATACAATCACCTTGTTAGCAATTTTACGTTAGCAACTTTATCATACTATACCCGCGTTCTGCTAAAACACTCTGAATTCTACTACGAGAGAAGAAAACGAAACAGTAGTAAAGAAACAGAATTGTCATCAATCACAATATACAAATCACCATGAAAAAGCTTCGTACGAGGGTCGGCTGATAAGTTCTCATCCCGACCACTACCCTGATGTGATTGATGTCATGTGAAATGCTGATCTTTTATATGTTTAAGTACCAAGTTTCACGATTCTACCAAGAACGGTTTTTATTTTACATTTAATTGAATGAACCATGGCGGAGCCAGATGTAATCACCAAAGGGGGGCGCGGTGGCCTCAGTGGTAGAGCGTTCACTTCCGGTGCTTGGGGTCCCTGGTTCGATCCCAGCTCGCAACGTGTGGACTTTGTGGTGGACAAACACCGTGCTCGTGGGTTTTCTCGCGGTTCTCCCGTTTCCTCTCACTTTCTTGATTCCACCATTTCACTCATCTCTTATCATCACCGTCTCCTTTAGCCTAACCGGCATTAATGCTAGGTTGCATGCTAGACACATTGGTGGACAGTGCCCTTCATACTCCACTGTGAAGAAATGTTGTGCAAACTTCAAGCGTGGTGAATTTTCAACAAAAGTTGGTGACAGGTGTGGCAGGCCAGTGTCAGTGTCAACTCCGAAAAAAGTGGACCAGATTCATGTACTGATTTTGCGCAACAGATGGATTTTGCTTCAGGAGATAGCTGACAGAGTGCACATATCCAAAGAACGTGTCGGGTCAATAATCCATGATCAGTTGGACATGCGCAAGCTTTCCGCGAAATGGATTCAGAAATGTTTGAACGCGGATCATAAGATTTTTGAATCGGCTTGTTACCCAGGATGAAAGGTGGTTGCATTACTTTGATCCGGAAACCAAACAGCAGTCATGCGAGTGGCGCCACTCAGGATCTCCAAGGCCCAAAAAATTCAAAGCACAAAATTCCGCAAGGAAGGTGCTTGCCTCAATATTCTGAGATAAGAATGGGGTTTTGCTCTCAGACTGCCTTCCAAAGGGCCAAACCATAACTGCAGAGTTTTACTGCAGTCTGCTGGGTAAGATAAAGAACGCTATTAAAGAAAAGCGCCGGGGAAAGTTGACATGAGGTGTCTTGTTCTTGCAGGACAATGCTCCCGTCCACAAGGCTAGCAGAACAATGAATTTTCTGAAGGACCTAGGGTTTCAGTGCATTGTTCACCCACCTTACTCGACAGATCTTGCCCCTTCTGATTGTTATATGTTTCCAAAACTTAAAACAGCACTGAAAGGACAGAAATTTCACAGTGATGAAGAGGTGATAACAGCTGCGGAACAGATTTTTTTTGCAGACCTCGATTTTTTTTTTTTTTAAGTTGTTGGAGAAGTTGCAGCATCGAAGTGCCAAGTGTGTTGACCTTCGAGGGGCTATGTTGAATAGCCTCACACTTTAATGCATGCAGGACAAGTCCTTCTGGGTCGGGCCGAGAACTTATCAGCCCACCCTCGTAAGTTCATATTATAGGAACGAAGCTTCTCGCAATTCAATACAAAATATGTATAGTGTAGTGGTTAAAGCTCGTGAATACTGTTGGGCGGACACGGGTTCGAATCCATAGTAGAGAAGCCTTAAGTTTTTAGCAAAAAGACGTCATTCTTGAAAATAGCTGCAACGTAATGTAGAAATCCGTCAGTTCCATGGAGAAAAATAACAATGCAGGATCCAGAAGTGTCCTATTCAACAGCGATAGTGTGCAAGCCAAGTTCAATTACCAGCCACTTCAGACATCTTACCAACATATATAGGAGTGAGCTATTACTGGCCTTCCGTTCAGTGATCACATCAATAAATTGAAAATGACATAAAATGACCAGACGCAAACAGTACTTTCACGTCATTTATTTGTCCATGTTTTCTTTGTAGAAAAGTTATTGGACAGTTGGTTGTAAACAATATTACCCATATAGTTTAAAATAATTTGATCAGTCTGTCATTGTAGTAAATTTGCGTTGCGAACGTGTAAGGGATGGTGGTGCATTTTGTATTAACAAATTGGTTTCCAACATTCGTCAATGTGCGCATTATGCAAGTATGTAAGTACAGTAAATGAAATATATATTGGCTGCTTTCTTGCAGCCGTTTTCAGGTTTTCTTCAGGCTAGGTTCCAATTTGGGTAATGTCGGATTCATAAAAGAAGCCCTCTCTCTCACATATACATACACGCACACACATACAAACATAAGTACTGCCCAGTACTTGGTTATACCACTGCTTCATGTTTGAGTTAAAAATAACCACAAGAAAATACATCTGGTATACAGTTTGAGCAATCTACAATTGTCAGGGACGACACAATTATTGTTTGAGAATAAGAAAACAGCAAATCTGCCTCGGCAATTCGGCCAAGTCATTACCTTTAAGTTTGAAACATTGCCTAAATGCCTTTGATGAAAAGATTGTAGTACAGAAGGTTGTTCGCTTTATATCCGACAATTATGACGGGTACTCATCCTTAGATATACCGCACTGCCATAGCCCATCATGTTCTATTGGAACCCTAGCATTGTGGACTATCGCAAGACATCTCTGTTTTCACTGCAACTACCTCCTGCGCAGTACAAGCATGTTAATTCTGTCCCACTCCTTCCCACAAGAATTCCATAGATCGTCCAAGGTTCGCAGACGGCTACGTTGACGACGTCGTTCCAACAGTTCAAATTTGCATAAAATCCATTGGGCTGGTATCTGGGCTCTTCATACAAATGTCTCCAAACTGAATGACACGAATTCCTGAGTCCTTGGCTATTTTCTAATAAATGTCGTAATGTTCTGGTGGCATGACTTGAAGTCTTGTTCATATGGCTCATCATCTGGCTCATCATATGGTATCTGATTTATTTTCTCTTCTTTTTATGTTTTCACACACACCAGTATTTCATTGATAACATTGTGTTTTAAAGAGGTGTGTTCAATTCACAGTTAAGACATAGATAAGACTACCACTTGAAAGCGCCTCAGGTTATATTGCTTTGCTCTTCTGCCTAGTGGTTTGCACTCCTGCCCTCAGGTTATATTCCACCAACCTGCTACTTTCATTTCAATTACTTGTACAGTATATTTAGTTTCGGATATAAGCTTATTTTTATATTTTATTAATGGAAATAAATCTAGAACATCGTTACTTTTGATCTACGTAAGTAGAATCATACTTGCAGTCTCATATTATTACCTTAGACAAGAATAAAAAAATCTACCAGAATGACACCATATATAAAACTCTAATGCTACAAGTAATGGCTTTTCCTTCGACGAAAAGAAAAAAAGGCACTTGACGAAGATTCGAACATTGATCAGTTGATTGGTAGATAGAGCGTTACCCACTACACCACACATTCACGTGCTTGTTTTCTTGCTATACACTTTAAACATTCAGCCTTACATAATTTTTGTTTCTGTCGCCTTACCCTATAACAGTTTCTCTGCTTTCCCTGCTTGTTACACTATTTGTGTTATTTGTTGTGTAAATTGCATTTGCGAACATAATATATTTTGTTGTTTTAGCAGGATCCACAGCTTTAAAAGTTTTTAAGGTCAGTTACATTAAGCCAACTGATTTTCTCATATCTTCCATCGCTTCAACGGGCAAAATATACTATCCCGGGGAAAACATCATAAACTTATGTGACAGACAAGACACATCAAGAGAGATAGTCAACAATAGATTTAGTGAGAAGAGACCGCAGAATCGTGTTTCTAGCATCTCGTTTCAAAATTAAATGAACATTAATGAAAAATAGTTTAAGGTCATGCGTTTAAGTCCTTTAGGGTTTAGAATTTAGGATTTAGATTTCTGGGCTTTCCGCATCTATGGCCATTTAGCCAGTCACTTTTGAGGGATGACGTCCCTCGGCGAGCACAGGGAAAGGGAAGGAATAAAGGAGTGAAGAAGGAAGTAAGCGGCCCGGGACCTACAAGTTAGGTACCACCCCGGCATTTACCTGGTGTGAATGAGGAAAACTCAAGGAAAACCTCATTCAGGATGGCTGGCCTGAAAAAAGCTTTTTACATTGTTTTTGGGACGAGTGCCTCCACAGGGAATCGTTCCCGCGGCCGTCCGCACCAAGTCCTTTAGTCTAAAGGAGACGGACAATTAATAGAAGTTAGCTAGCTAGTTTCAATTATTTTCTAACGGGAATCGAACCCCAGACTACACACACCAAAGGCGCGCACGCTAGCCATTAGACCAGCTGGAAGGGGTAGAACTATATTAACAATGTCATACAAGTTCTTCGTATGGATGATGATGTTTCGTTTTTAGTCCAGTAAAGATAGCTCATTTTTCTGCCAAGAAAGGAACAAATTAGTAACAAGCTGGAAATTGGTATGGAAGAAGAGGAATGTGTCGGGAATAACATACTAAAAGTCCCCTAAAATCCCACTGTAGCTTTTCCCGCAATTTTGAAAAATGGCCGCTATATTTAGACGACGACAAGGAATTTATGGGAAACGTTACCCTTTACATTTATTCCTCTAGTCACCGTTCTAATTATCACAAAGCCATGGGTCATATATTGTTCGAAAGCTTGAAAGACAGAGAGTCTCAGTAAATAACAAATTTGCGCATCGTTACAAATTTCTAGAAGAAGAGGAAGAAGAAAGTAGCCTTTTATCTTTTAAAAAAGTTTATTTCCAGAAATCATGCGAAGTTTGTAACACTGACAGTTATTGCACATCAACGAAACATCAACATATGTCCTTGATATTTACCTCAAACATAGCCAACAATGATACAAATTGGTGCAATACAAGCTGAGGAAAAAATGATAACCAATATTACTTTCTGACCTCTATATACAAAAGTGCATAAGGTGAAATTCACTTTCACGGCTCTAGTCACCTTCTGTTATTACATAGGACCAAGAGTTATATATCATTGGAAATCTTAAGAAACATAAATTCGAACGAGATAAACTTAACACTTATACTAATCAAGCCCAAACTGGAAGAAGCGCAAAACCCAAAATTTCGGGACAAAACGTGATTTTCATATAATTGTTTAAAACTTGCAACACTGACAATTATCGGATGTTAACAAAACCACTACTGTTTTCAGTATCATAGTTATTAATTTACTTTAAAAATAGCGTACACTTTTTTCAATGGAGTAAGCTTTAATAACACATAGTTTTACCCCACTTAAATATAGCACAAAAATTATTTATTGACAGTATTAGAAAGTAACAGAAATTGGTAGTCTGCTTTGCATGAGTAAATCGTAATTCACACATTAAAAATCACTCTCAACTACAATAGTCATTTGATTTTGTTTTTAAATGTCGTGTTTATCACAAAAATGCCGTTTTCCTACTATTATTCTTCAAATCAAACTTAATGTTTACATTAGATGTAGTATGTACTTTAACCCTTAGATGCACTTCCAGGGTCAAATTGATCCTGCGAGTATTTCAATTCATTTTTTCTGTGCCTTATACACCTTTTCTACAGTTGTCCTTTTATGAGTTCTCATATCATTCATTATTTGTGCTTATAATTGCTGGTATGAAATAATATTTTTGTGTAGAAATGTTTCTCTGTTACGTGATATTTAACAAACACCCCTTTTTTACACTTTGTGGGTCAGATTGACCCTTACACTTTTTGAAATCTTTCTTCTTACTATGGGAAACAAAAAGGTCATTGATAAATGAAAATTGTTTATCATTGTTGCAGTGAAGTGAAAATGAGCAATTAAATGTTTATAAAAGAAAAAAAACGAAGAAGAAGAAGAAGAAAGAAGAAGAAGAAGAAAGAAAGAAGAAGAAGAAGAAGAAAATAATATCGTTTGTTACACTGAGCTTCCATATTTGTTTCAGATGTACAATTTCTTTTGGTTCACTGGTCGAATTTCATACATAAATCCATAATGAGTGCTTTGACAGAAGAAGAAATATTAGATGAGCTGCTTGTAGAAGAAAGCGAAGATGACGAATCTGAACTTGAAACTATGACAACATCTCTTTCGGAATCTTTCACGTCAGACTCGAGTGATGAATATCATAATGGAAGTGTTAGCTAAGAAGACATTCCCCTTGTTACTCACCTTGTAAACCGTATGTCATCTCAACCGGATAGACATTATATTTCTATGGACGGTACTGTTTGGAGCAAGTGTCCCCCCCTAAATGTTCAAAGACTCGTCCCTATAATGTTGTAAGAAACAATCCCGGTCCTGATAACCATGTTACTGTGACTACACCGAAAAGTGCACTTGATTATTTCTTAGCCCTAACCTTCTGGAAAAAATTCGATTTGTTCTAATTTGGAAGGCAAACGGGTTGCACAAGGAAAGCGCATTGCCTGAAAAGAAGCAGATACCATCGAACTGACTGTTTTCTTAGGTGTACAGTTACTTGCTGGTGTTCAAAAAAGTTGGGATGTACCTGTGAGAGAATTATTTTTAGATTCTCGATCAAATCCCAGTTTTACAGCCACTATGGGTATAAACCGTTACCTGAACATTCTCCGTATGATTCGATTTGCTGACAAACGTACAAGGGCTGTGAGAAGTAAGATTGATCGTCTTGCACCTAATAGTTATGTACGGAATATATAACTGTACAAGAGTTATGGTGACGAGCTTATTTCTTACCATCGATGAACAGTTAGTACCTTACAAAGGTAGGTGCTGTTTTATTCAATATATGCCGCAAAAATCAAAGAAATATGGAATAAAAGTATTTTGGATTTGTAACTCGAAATCTGGTTATGCGTACAAGGGCATAGTGTATACTGGTAAGGCATTGAGGGGAAGCTACAAACACTAATCTGTCTGGAAGTGAGCTTTGTTCCAAAGAAGAATAAAAGTGTTCTTCTTTCTTCAATGCATTACGACGCTAGTATTGACCAGTAAAGCAATAAGAGAAAACCTGAAATAATTATATTTTATAATGATACAGAAGGTGGTGTTGACTTACTGGACGCTCTAGTTAGAACGTACACAGCAAAAGGACAAACAAATCGTTGGCCATTGGCATTCTTTTTCAACATGTTGGATGTAGCCACTGTAAATGATTAGGCCTACATTTTGTACACATCTATATGTCCAGATTTGAAACCGAATCTCACGGATCGTCGCAGACTGTTTCTGAAGGAACTTGCAGAGGAAATGATGAAACCTCTTATGGAAAAGCGAGCTTGTATTCCGAATTTGTGAAGAACTGTAGCAGATGCTTCGATAAGGTGTGCAATCAACATGTCAAAAACAACATCGAACGACTGTTGGAGAGCCAAAGAGAAAAATATGTTCCGTTTGCCCATATTCTAAGGACAGAAAAACTTCAACATGTTGCTATCGTTGTCACAAATATATTTGCTCATCACATACCATTTCCTTATGCGAAGACTATGTGTAACGTTGTATCAAAGAAAGTACAAGGAAGATTTTGAAGTAAGTACAAGGCACATAGTACAAGGGTATTGAAAGAAGGAACAAATTTAGTACATATTTCTAGTTGACATTTGGACAGCATTAGATAGAACAATTGTCATAAAAATTATGTTTAAATTCAAAGCAATAAAATTCTGACTAGTATAATACATAAAAACATTGTTATTTTTCTCAGAAAGATAAACTATATGCTGTTTGCATTATATTTCATGCAATACTTACTCGATTAACTTTGTACAATTTCATGTAATAATTTACAAGACATCTTGCTTTACATGCAATTCGAAGCACTTTGTACGACTGAAACTCAAACTTTAAACCCCTGATTGTGTGCGAGATACCTTAAACCAACCTAACCATAGCGACTGATTAGCGGCAAGCATAAACACTAATCAATCGCAAATCTACTACACTTCACAGCACTATACAAAAAAACGTAAAAAAATAGATGCTTCCAGTCTGTTTCCTTGTTAAATATATGTGGGTCAAAATGACCCTGGAAGTGTAAAAATGGTGATTTTTTCAGAAGCGTATCTACGGGTTTAGAACATTTTTGTAGCTGAAATCAATGCGATTGTCATTGTTATCTCGTTCATCTTCATGGTCTTCATTATTTGGTTGTGCATTCTTACATCCAATTCGTCGACACTGATATAAATTAGAGGACGCAATTCCTGCTTTCCGACAACCGCACATACGATCACAGTCATTTTTACAGTTACAGGATATTAAATGCATGACATTACACGGAGCGGGTTCCTTGGTCATTCTTGTTGGTATGAGAATACCTCTTAATGTTTTCCGTAAATACTTTGTCCCTCGCGTATCATTGAGCAACATCTCGGCTCAATGAACGTACACTGTCAAAAAACGAATGGAAGATACCACTTTTAACGTACACATACAAAAGTAATGGCTTTTTGGGTTTAATCATTGAAGATATAAGACACCTTCGTGTTCTGAATATCCAAACTCAAAATCAACTTCTGTACAATGTAATGTGGATGATACTCAAGTTGTTGAAGAGAGCAACTTGCCCGAATTGGTATGGATTTATGCAGCTGATGACAAGCAACAACAGTAACTACCAAACATTTCAAGTAGTGATTCTACCTTTCATCAATCTTCAGCCAATAAGCATGAATCCTATATACTTGGCGCTTATGTTTGCCAGTAAAGAATATGCAGGAAACAAGCAAAAACATGCATAGTCACGTTCGATCAACCTTTTTATGCTAAATAATGTGACATTGTAGCAGCATGTAGAAATTCTGGTGAATTACCGTCGGCGGTTGTTACACTTGGGATTTTCCACACATTAATGTCTTTTATGGGAGCAGTTGCATATATAATGAAAGGTAGTGACATGAAAGAACTTTGGTCTTGTGTATGCTAGTAACTCCATTTCACGGATGGTGTCAGGCCATTATTATTTTCGTGCTTTGCGAGCTCATTTTTTAACACAGTTAGCAATTGCATTTTATATATTTAATGAATTAGACGCCACTGAGGAGTTTGTGCGTCAATTCCGAGATGTTTGCATTCCTCTAATGACTGAAGAAGATATCGATTCTCATGTAATTGTTCAACACTCAAATATAATCAAGACTGCAAATGATCTCAAGTTATTCATGGACGCTGCTGCAGAATAAGCCGTACCTTTAAGTTCTTTGCCCTGTACTTTCAGCTTGTAGAAATTATGTGTCCTTTCATTCGTGCCGAAAGAACTGGAGACTGGAGTCTTCACCTTCACTGCACACGCGAAATGTTGCCGTACTTCCATGTAGCTGGGTATCTTTTGTATGCCAAATACGCACATCTATATTTACAAGGAATCTTGTGGCTGAAGGATGAAATGGATCCTCACGAGTTCCATCTATTTACACGAGACGATTACTTCACTATTCGCAGGAAAAATATTTTTTGGAGTAGTATATGGTCTGATATAACGATTGAGCAGGTTTTAATGAGAGCAATGGAGAGAAGCGGTGGACTGTCTCATGAGAGAGGCATGACTGAAAAGGTAATATCTAGGTGGGTGTCAAGTATGCCAGCAGCTTAACACTTATGAGAATGTCTTGAAAAGTTATTAAGCAAAGATAGATATGAAATTCACACTGTTCGGCATGTGGAACTGTACGAAAGCAATAAATCGCGCGATATATTACTTGTAGAGAAAGTCTTGCGTTGGTTTAGCCAGCATTCTCCATTTCCTTCATATCCGGAGCTCACGTCCCTAAGCACTGGCATAATAGGTAAGGAAATGGTCAACTGTGATAAAGCTAAGGAAATCGGGTTGGCTGCTATGGAAAAAATGTTTGGAAAAACTTTTGGAAATGTAAAACTTAAATAAAAAGATAAAGTCATCCCATTATCCGCAATGCACAATGCAGTGCGCATCCGTGATGAGCGTACTGGCTGTAAACACCATGCTAATCTTCAACCGAATCACATGCGTGTTGAAGTCCGAAGAAGAACTCCGACAGTGTTTTGCTTACGAGCTTGCCCCTTTTCCACTTTCTCTCTTCACAGGAATGGCCATGAGGAAAACGAAAAAGTCTGCTTTATATGACATGTTTCAATATCGGACAGATTCTAAAAGTCAAATTGAGAATACTGTGTACGTTATAGATGGAGGCTGGCTTCTACATCATGTTGTTTGGCCACAACATAGAACATACCTTGACGTGTACAACTCGTATATGTGCTATGTACTCACAAACTTTGGAACGAGAGGAACTACTAGAACTGCAGTAGCCAAGTCTTTAAATCCTTGTAGGCACGTCATAGTAATTGACGAGGATGTTGACATTTTAATCTTTTTGCTTGCAAAAGATAATAATCAGTATGGCACCACATTTCAAAAGATAGAACGTCGACAAGAAATGACAAAATAATTTAGTACTAAGAAGCTGCAAGATACATGGACAATTGTACTAACTGTTTTGCTCATTTACCATGTGACACATCATGTGGTTTATATCGATAGGGAAAGAAAAAAGGCATTGCGATTACTTCAAAAACGGGAAGATTTATGTCGATTACTTGAAGTTTTCAACCATGATAATCCTAGTGTATAATCTCCGGCAATAGTAACCTCATTGGATGAACTCTAGTATCATTCATACATCTGTACAGTAAATCACTGCCCTATTCAGAACGAAATACAATTAGCAACATTACCACCCACCAGTGATGCTGCGAAATATCATATCTTGAGAGCTTATCATCAGGTTCAATTATGGCATGGAAATGATATGCGAGCGACTGAATATGGAGGAAAGCATTAGGAAGTATTCTCATAGCAACAAGAATGACTAAGGAACCCTCTCCGTGTAATGTCATGCATTTAATATCCTGTAACTGTAAAAATGGCTGTGATCGTATGTGCGGTTGTCGGAAAGCAGGAATTGTGTGCTCTAATTTGTCAGTGTCGACAAATTGGATGTAAGAATGCACAAGCAAATAATGAAGACCATGGAGATGAACGAGATAACAATGATAATCTCATTGATTTCTAGTACATGTGTCTCGTAAAATATGTCTGAATGGACTAGTTACAAAAATGTTCTTAAAGTGCATACTAACGTCAAATGTAAAAAAAAAAAAAAAAAAAAAGTTTAATTTGAAGAATGATAGTAACAAAATGGCATTCTAGTTATAAACAAGACATTTAAAAACAAAATTACAATCAAATGACTATTGTAGAAGAGAGTGATTTTAAGTGTGTGAATTACGGTTCACCCATGCAAAGCAGACTACCAATTTCTGTTACTTTTTAATACTTTCTGTGTTGTATTTACGTGGTGTAAAACTATGTGCCATAAAAGCTTACTCCATTGGGAAACATGTAGGCCATTTTTAAAAGTAAATTAATAATCATGATAGTGAAAACGGTGGTGCAGTTTTATTAACATACGATAATTGTCAGTGTTGCAAGTTTTAAACAATTTATATGAAAATCACGTTTTGTCCTGAAATTTTGGGCTTTGCGCTTCTTCCACAGTTTGGCGTTGATTAGTATAAGTGTTAAGTTTACCTCGTTCGAATTTATGTTTCTTAAGATTTCCAATGATATATAACTCTTGCTCCTATGTAATAGCAGAAGGTGACTAGAGCCGTGAAAGTGAATTTCGCCTTATGCACTTTTGTATACAGAGGTCAGAAAGTAATATTGGTTATCATTTTTTCCTCAGCTTGTATTGCACCAATTTGTATCATTGTTGGCTATGTTTGAGATAAATATCAAGGACATATGGTGATGTTGTTTCGTTGATGTGCAATAACTGTCAGTGTTACAAACTTCGCATGATTTCTGGAAATATACATTTTTTTAAAAATAAAAAGCTACTTTCTTCTTCCTCTTCTTCTAGAAGTTTAGCACAATGAGCATATATGTTATTTACTGAGATTCTCTGTCTTTCAAGCTTTCGAACAATATATGACCCATGGCTTTGTGATAATTAGAACGGTGACTAGAGGAATAAATGTAAAGGGTAACGTTTTCCACAAATTTCTTGTCGTCGTCTAAATATAGCGGCCATTTTTCAAAATTGTGAGAAAAGCTACAGTGGGATTTTAGGGGACTTTTAGTATGTTATTCCTAACACAATCCTCTTCTTCCATACCAATTTTCAGCTTGTTACTAATTTGTTCCTTTCTCAACCCTATCTTTACTGGACTATTTCTTCAGATTTGTTCGAATCTTACCGAGTCACGTGTCTGACTGATTCCAGGACACAAAATTCTTGACCACTTTCATCCCTACTTCCCAATGCAACGTTTGTTCCAATCCCAACAGGTGAGAATTGACTGTAGTCAGATAGATACTCTTTTCTAAAACCGGAGTTCAATTTTCGGCAGGAGTTCATGCGGTTCGGATACCACGTTAAGCTGTAGCTCCCTGTCTCATATGGCCTCGTTACAGAACGACACGCTAAACTCAAATTAACTACTACAACTAATAACATTAATTCCAATCAGATAAGTAGTTCATAAGCAGAAACATTTTATAAAATTTTAAAATCTTTTAACTTGATTATGGTAGGTGTCATTCTGGGAATAAAATGTTTTGGTGTTTTTAAAGAAAATCTTTTCTCCTTAATTTCATACGTATGTAATAACTTGCCGAATTCTATCATGCACTAATTAGATTGAAAATAAATAGCTTGAAATGTTTAGTTCAGTGGTAAAGCGTGCGATTTGTCATTGTGAGGTCGTAAGTTCGATCTCGATGGGGGTCAAACATTTTGGTATGTTATGATACATTCCTCAATGCATTAGTAATTATATAAAATAGTTATATTAAAATAAGTATATATATTCATACAACCATATCAGGGCATAAGTAATTGCTATGTTTGCAATATATATCTGAGGTACGGTGGGTGTTTACAGAACTTCGACATATTATTGTGAATGTTACATACAAATTAAGTGAAACAGGGATTGGTAATTACGTAAGTATGTGTTGTGTATTTGCCTCAAGCAACATACTTCAGATTCTGTCTATAGAAGTAACTATTGCAACCAGATTCAATAGTAACATGAAATCATTTTCTGTTTTGGTAGAATGTTGTCGATAGTCATTGGATGTTATCCTAAGACGCTGGTTCGCTTGTAAAAAGACCCTTCTCGCTATCTGTTACGTTTGATCTCTATACAGGGGTAAACGTGATCTGAAAAGGTGGTGGGACTGTAGCTAGCGGTATGACGTCACGTTGTTCCCCCTGCCTATCTTTGCTCATTGTATTTTTTAGAAACTGGGGTACACCACACATATTTTTTAGACGTGGGGGCACGACGTCCCCGCGTTCCCCCGCACTTTTACCCCTATTCTATATTGATAAACGTTGAAATCGGAAATGACTAATTTTAATCCCTTCCAGTTTGAATAGAGTTTCAACGGAAAAGATTGAATCCATTCTTGAAACGCTGAAATAATTGCAGAAGGGCACATTTTGATAGCATTCTCCGTTCTTTCTCCATGGAAATCAGTATTGACACCGGAAGTAATAGTAAATTTGACCTCTTCCGTTTTAAATAGAACATTAAAGGGGAAAATATAACCTATTCTTAAGATATGAATCGAATGCAAGAAACATTTTGATAGTTTTTTTTTTTTTTTTTTTTTTTTTTAGCATTTGTGACCTATGGGACCAGTATTACTACCAGAAAGAATAATAAATAAAACCAGTTCCGTCTTTAACAGAGTGTTGTTGATAGTCATTATACATTGTATTGAGAGGCTGACTTGTTTGAATAAAACTGCTTCTCGCTATCTGTTACCACTTTTGTTCTATAGCGATAAGGGTTAAAAAGGAATTCAAACCGTTAGTAATAGTATAACTGAACCACTTCTGGTTTTGGTAGAGTGATAATAATGTGTGTATAGTAATGATATGTTTGCAAAACTCTGCTTCTCGTTGCCTGTTATCGTTTTCGTTCTACAGCGATACAGGTTGAAAACGAACTTAGCTTACTTCAACCACTTTTGGTTTGAGTAGGAATTGGTGAGAAATATTCCTTGGGATGCTAAATTTTGGTAGGAACATTTTCTTAGGACCCTGAATTGATTGTAAAAAAAAAAAAAAACGTATCTTGATACCTCCTATTGTTTTATTTTCTGGAAATAGGAATTGAAATAGGAACTAATAGTTAATTTGAACCACGTCCTGTTGATTGTAAAAAGCCGTATCCTGATATCTCCTATCATTTTGATCTATGGAAATAAGAATTGAAATAGGAAGTAATAGTTAATTTGTACCACTTCCTGTTCCGGTAGTGTGTTGACAATAATTATGGTATCTTGCCTTGAGAAAGTAAATCGTTTTGTCAAAAATATTCTCGCTATCTATTACTGCTTTCGTTCTATGGCGAGGAACGTTCAAACAGAATATGGCTAATTTTAACAACTGCTGTAATCAAAGCTGCCACGGAGAAGGAGGCTATTCTTAAGAGGACAAACCGAATGCAAAAAGCCACTTTTTAATATCTTTAAACATTTTTGCTCTATGGAAATCAGTATTCGAACCGGAAGTACTAGTAAATTTGAACAATTTTCAGTTTTGGTAGCGTTATATGGATAGTAACGATATGTTTGTTGTGAGGCTAAATCGTTTGCCTAAAAATACTTCTCGGTATCTGCTGTTGTTTTCGTTCTATAGAGATAAACGTTGAAACCGTTATTGAAACCAGAAGTTATAGCAAATTCTAACTACAGTCGTAGTTGGTAGTGTTGCAGATAGTCATAATTTGCTGTCTTTACACTCTAAATCGTTTGCAGAAACAGCTTCTCACTATCCGTTATCATTTTCTTGTATATCGACAAATGTTGAAACCGCAAATGGCTAATTTGAAGCAATTCCGGTTTGAGTAGAAGGTTAAAGGAGGAAATAAAATATATTCTTTGGACACTGAATTAATGGCAAAAGACTACATATTGAAGCATTTATTATTTCTATTAGGCGGAAATCGGAAATTGAAACCAGAAGTAATACTAGATTTCAACCATGCATGGTTTCGGTAGAGTATTTTAGATACTCATGATGCTCTCTAGATAGTAACTTGTTTTTAAAAGTCAGTTCTCGCTACGTTACCGTTTCATGCTAGGACGATAAAAGCCGAAACTGGTATTGAAACCGGAAGTATTAATAAACATAAACCATTTTCAATTTTAGTAGAGTATTATGGATGACCATGATATGTTGCTTATACACACGAAATCGTTTACGAAAAAATCTCCCAGCATGTTACCGATTTCATTTATGGTGAAATGTTAGAACCGGAAGTAGCGAATTTGAACCACTTCTGGCTTGAATATGGAGTTAACGGCTGAGATGGAACCTATTCTTTGGATGCAGAATCAATGGCAGAAAATCACTTCTCAGTATCCCTTGCTGTCTTTTCTTTGGTATCTGTCGACAGTCACAGGATGAAACGACTCTATAAGACTTCCGACTTTTATGCACGGTAGACTTTGGAAGCTTAAGACCTGTCTTTGGTTCCATAAATATTATTAAGACTAACATATGAATGATACTCTTGTGTATAATCCAAAAAGTTAACCGTGAAATTTATACCAGATTGGAAGCAGTTGTGGGAAGGCCTCTTGGAACATCAAATTTGTGGGCGTTCAGGTAAAACCAATATAGTCTTTCTATTTAACATCGGGTTAATAATGCATAGCAGTAGTAGAAAATGGATCGATCTGGAGCATACCATGCCATATTAGAACATATTAGAACAACTCAGGAGCCCCTGGGAAATCGAGCATCGTGAACCGTCGACCCACGGTCTTTTACGACCTCCATTTTAGGGGTGTATTTGTCCCCTTTTATGAGCACTTTTTAGGGGGTGTATTCGTTCTCTTTTATGAGCACTTTTTAGGGGTGATCTCGTTCCCTTTCATGAGCATATTTTTCAAACCCTTACGAACACATAGCAGAGCAGATAATACATAAGACTCGTTACACACAGCAGAACATAAGACTACATAACATAGCAGAACTAGTAAAACAGTATGACTTATTTTCCAACCCTTAATTGAACATAACCGAGACTACGAAACATAGCGAAGATTAAAGTTTGTATTCATTCCCTTTTATGAGCATATTTTCCAACCCCTATTTTAACATAGCATAAGACTACGAACATAACAAAGCTAATAACCCCTATTGTAACATAGCACAGATTACATAGCAGATGTAATACAAGAGTATGGCTTATTTTCCAACCACTATTTTAACATAAGACTCATTCCACCCCTATTTGAACATAGCAGAGTATGACTCATTTTCAACCCTTATTTTACCATAACAGAGACTACGAAACATAGTTCATTTTAGGGGTGGACTCGTTCTCTTTTATGAACATATTTTTTCAATCCCTATTTTAACATAGCAGAAATTACGAACACGCAGCAAAGCGGATCACCCCTATGGCTCATTTTTCAACCCTTATTTGAACATAGTTCATTTTAGGGGTGTATTCGTTCTGTTTTATGACTTATTTTCCAACCTCTATTCGAACTTAGCAGAGAATACATAAAAAACTACTTCAACCCCTATTTTAACATATCACATAGCAGACATAAGACTACGAAAGATAACAGGAGTGTACGCGTTCTCTTTTATGAGTACTTTTCCAACCCCTATTTGAACATCTCAGAACATAGCAAATACGTTCCACCCTTATTTTAGCAGAATATAGCAAAGTGGGTACGAACACACAGCTATTTAACATAGTAGAGTTGTATTCGTTCTCTATTTTAACATAACATAGCAGGGGTGTACTCGTTCCAACCCCCTATAGCAAAGATTCTTTTAAGGAGTGAACTTGTTCTAACCTCTATTTTCTTTTCAAATTGGATAATATTTAAAGATTGCAAAGGAATGCAAACTTCCGTGTTTTGTTATCAGTTACATAATAACTTCCGCCATATGTGAATAATTCTCATTACGTCATTCATCCGGATTTTAAAAACAGTGTGCTAGTTTTTTCTTTAACAGACAATACTAATTTAATAGTATGTGTTGATCGCTCGCGGTATAACTTGTCATTCAACGATAGGATTTAAAAAAAGGGGAAACCCCGACCGTGACTCGATGATATCATCTCTATTGCGCAATATTACGCAATGCAATCACAAAGGTATATGTTGATCGCTCGCGATCTGTCTTGTCATTCACACCTGACCGTGACTCGGTGACAGTATCCCTATTGCGCAATATTGCTCAATGCAATTACAAAGGTATAAAAGACTGATCGAGAAGTTCTTTTTTAATCAGTTCCTTGTTGGTGTTTAAAGTGTAAAGTTCTTATCATTTGAAGTTCTGATTTTTTGTGTGTGTCTATATTAGTGTGGTTTTGTGTTTTAGTTGCCTATAGGTAAGACATTTTATAACAATAATATTATATTATAAAAAACTCACTTCTGAACTATTATAGTAACGTTGCGTTATTTAAAAAAATGGCAAGGAAAAAGGTTAAACCAAATACTATCAATTTACCAACTGATACTCTATTTAATAATAATTTGAAAAAAAAATCATTTCAAAATGTGATAATATTTTAAATGAGGATAGTGGATGCTTTTTAAATAATAAAAGAAAAGACTGTTTAGATATATTAAAACATGAACAAGATAATACGTCTTTTAAAGTAAATTTTTCTTTGGCTACAACTTTTGTAAAACCAGTAGATTTAGAAACATGTAGATTCTTTGTAAATAGTGGTAACGAAATTATTTTATCGAGTACGGATGTGAATGCTATAATTGAAAAACTATTTAATAAAATTTTAGTTGAACAAGAAAACAGAGCAATTAAGAAATCAGGGTCTCTATGCTCTCAACCTAACCATCTCTTAGAAATTAAAATCAGTAAATATGATCCACTGTCAGCATCATTTTTTATAAAATTGCCTCAATGGATTTTATCTAGAAAGAAATGTGTTTTAAATATTCAAAATAACGATAATAGATGTTTTATGTATTGCATTCTAGCTGCACTGCATCCTATAAAAGATAATCCACATCGTGTAAATAATTACATACAATATATTAATACTTTATTACCGTTATTTGAAAAAACGAATATAAAATTCCCTGTTGAAGTAGCACACATAAGCAAATTCGTATAATTCCGTATTTACTAAGGAATTAAATACGGAATTCCGTATTTATTAATTCCGTATTTCTATTAATATATATGGCATTAATTATGATAATGAAACAATTTTTCCGTTACGTATAAGAGAAAACACAGCTATAGGTAAACATATTGATTTATTATATTTAAACTCTCATTATTGTTTAATTACAAATTTAAATGGTTTAGTTAGACATCAATTAGGTTCTCATCAAGCATTTATTTGTAGACGATGTTTAGCATCTTTTTATAACAAACCAAAATTAGATGAACATGAGAAATTATGTAAAGAACACACTCCAACCAAAATTAACATGCCGAAACAAGGAGATGTTTTAAAATTTCGTAAACTAAAATTGTTATTAGAAAATGATGTGGTAATAGTTGCAGATTTTGAAAGTTTATTAAAACCTATAAATAAACAAATTGGATCTAATACAAAACAAATTCAGGAATATATACCATGCAGTTTTAGTTGTATTGTGTGTTGGAGTAACAAATATATGAAATCAGATTTAGTTATTTATCGTGGAGAAAATGTATCGATTAAGTTTATGTCTGCTATTGAGAATGAATTAAGAAAAATAATAAACATATTAGATCAACAAAAACCAATAATACCATTAAATAGTTCTCAGTTACAGGAGTATAATCTATCCACTGAATGCTCTGTTTGCGATAGTAAATATATGAGTAACAATAGAAAAGTTAAGCATCATAACCATTTAACTGGAACATATATTGCCAAGGTGTGCAATAATTGTAATTTGCAAATTAAACGTCAGAGTAATTTTATCCCTGTATTCTTCCATAATTTATCTGCCTATGATGCGCTTTATTTGTGAAAGAACTAGGTTGCACATCTGGCAATATATCTGTAATTGCCGAAAGCACTGAAAAATACATCACATTCTCCAAACATCTTAATTTTAATGGTAGACCTATTGAGTTACGTTTTGTAGACTTATTTAAATTTCTTCCGTACAGTCTCGAAAATTTGGTGTCAAAATTAAAACCTGAACAATTCGTATATACAAAGCAATATTTTTCCGATGATAATTTTCCTTTAATTCTCTGTAAGGGAATTTATTTTTATGAATACAAAACAAATTTAGATTTTAAAGAAACTGAATTTCCTGGAAGAGAGGCGTTTAATAGCAAATTGAATGGAACACAAATTTCCGAGACCGACTATCAATATGCAAAACTGATTTGGCGTGTGTTTAAGTGTCAAAATTTAGGAGACTACCATGATCTATATTTAAAATGTGATGTACTTCTCACAGCAGATGTATTGGAAAATTTTCGAAAGACGTGTTTAAATGCTTTTAGTATTGACCCAATTAATTGTTTTACTGCACCTGGTTTGGCATGGCAAGCCATGTTATATAAAACAAAAGTTGAACTTGCACTTTTATCAGATATCAGTATGTATATGTTTGTAGAAAAATCGATTCGTGGAGGCATCACACAAGCTGTATTAAGGTATGCCAAAGCTAATAATCCCTACGTACTTGATTTTGATGCGGAAAAAGAAAAATCTTATTTACTGTATATTGACATGAACAATCTGTACGGACTATCAATGATTGATTATTTATCATATGATGGGTTTCGGTGGGAGGACAAAATTGACAATTGGCAAGACAAGAATAAAATTATCAATTGGCCCACGGATAGTGAATGGGGTTTCTTTCCAGAAGTGGATTTAGAGTATCCAAATTATTTACACGAATACCATTCTGATTTTCCGTGTGCTCCCACTAATGAAATTCCACCGAATGGCTTGCATCTTATATAGAAGAAAATACTCAGCGTCGTGCAAATGCTACAATTGAATTTGAAAGATTTCTATATATTAAATAATTCTGTATACGGAAAGACAATGGAGAATGTACGAAAACGCATTGATATAAAATTAATTAATAATGAAAAAAGTGTAAAAATTAGTAGCGCAAGATCAGTTTCAAAACTGGGTAAAATTAGGAGACAATCTTACATTATTCCATATGCTAAAAAAATCTGTAACTCTAAATAAACCGATCTATGTAGGAGCTACAGTTTTAGAATTATCAAAATTGGCAATGTATGAATTTTATTACAATATGATGAAACCTCGATATGGAGATAAGATTAGTATTACTTACATAGATACTGACTCTTTTATTTACTACATTAAAACCGACGATATTTATAAAGATATAAAAGACATGAACGAGTATTTTGATACTTCTAATTATGCGGAAAATCATGCTTTATATAACACAAAAAATAAACACGTTTTGGGTCAAATGAAAGATGAATTAAGTGGAGTTCCTATCATTGAATATGTTGGTTTACGAGCAATAAATTGTGTAATAAAAACTGATGAAAATAAAGAATTGAAAAAATGTAAAGGGATCAAGAAAAATGTAGTTAAGGAACAAATTACGTTTGACGATTATAAATTATGTCTATTTCAAAACGAAACGATTCATAAAACACAATCACAATTTAACAACAAATCAGGTAACAAAATTAGCGTTAGATCCGTATGATGACAAAAGAAAAATTTTAAATTGTAATATACATACTGTTCCTTGGGGGTATCATAATAAAGATTTAACATGTGAGATTTGTATATTGTAAATATGATATTTTAGTTTTTGTATATATAATAGTGTAATAGTATTGATAAACAAAAATATGTCACAATCAGTTCGAGAACAAGTAGTTGCAGAATTACATAAAATTGCAAGACGAAACTATCCTCGAATACCTGTTATAACGAAAGGAATTCGTGATTTATGGCAAGCTGATTTAGTTGAAATGAATAGTGGAAAATTGAAAGGTCTAGCAAACATTAATCGAAATTTCAAATATTTCTTAACTGTGATAGATATATTCTCTAAATATGCTTGGGCTATTCCTGTGAAAAATAAAACTGGGAAAGAAATTACACAAGCATTTATAACAGTACTGAGAAAAGCAAACAAAAGCCCCAAATTTTTACAAACTGACAGGGGTCGAGAATTTTATAATTCAGAGTTTCAGAAGGCGATGAACCAAAATAACATTAAACATTATTCCACGTACAGTGATGTGAAAGCAAGTATTATTGAAAGATTTAATAGAACATTACGTTATTTAATGTGGAGACAATTTACACTGCAGGGAAATTATAAATGGATTGGCATTCTGCCGGAATTACTAAATAAATATAATAATACTATTCATTCCACTATTAAAATGAAACCTATCGACGCTATTAAAAAAGAAAATGAAAAACATCTATTGACAAACATCTATTGCAAAAAGTTTTCTGTGATAAAAAGAAAAAGTAAATTTGAGGTAGGTGAATATGTAAGAATTAGTAAACTTAAGCGTCTTGGTTTTGATAGAGGTTTTACACGCAATTGGAGTACATAAATTTTTCGAATTGCTAAAGTTTTCTTCACTAATCCTCCAACATATCACTTAGTAGACTCAAATAATAAACCTATTGAAGGAAGATTTTACGGACACGAATTACAATTAACGAAATTTTCAAAAACATGTTTAATTGAAAAAGTTTTGCGAAAGAAAAAAATAAGACCTATGTGAAATTTTTAGGTCTGCCAAAAAGTGAAAATTCTTGGATTGATGTAAAGCATACTATATTGTAAAAAAAAGTCAAGAATTTATAGGTGAAGCATGTCGTCACAAGTATTTCTTGTAGATTTTATAATTTCAAAAGGTGAATTTTATATTTTAAATTCTAGAAACACTGTAAATTTTCGTTGTTTAACTAAATTGTCATCATCATCATCATCATCACGAGGTCTATCAGTATTACAAGTAAAAAGTATATTAAATCAAATTTGTTCTTCAACAAACGCTGTTGTTCGATTCCCGGCGGGAGCTCATGTGGTTCGGATTCCACGTTAATCAGTAGGTCCACGCCTCATATAGCCTCGCTGCTGAACGGGACGTTAAACTCAAAATCAACTCAACTCAACTCAACTCAACAAACGCTGTTTTTTTATGTAAAGGAGAAAAGAAAGCAAAATATTTAAAAACGTTATTTAAAATAAATGTGATATATCTGTAATAGAAGAAAAAAATATGGAATGGAAAATTCCGTTTACTTTTATGGTAGCAGGTCCTACACGCTGTGGAAAATCATATTTTGTTAAAACATTTCTTGACCATTATAGTAAGTTGTTTAAAAATATTGTATGGTGTTATGGTGAATGGCAGCCATTGTATGATACTGTTTCAGACTGCACGTTTAAAGAAGGTTTACCTCAAAATAATGAATTTCAAGCACACGAAGTTCCACATCTTGTAATTATTGATGATTTAATGCGTGAGTGTGACCATCGGATTGTAGATATTTTTACTAAGGGTAGCCATCATAGAAATACAAGTGTAATATTTATAACAGAATATTTTTCATCAACAAAAAGGAATGCGGGATATTTCGTTAAATTGTCATTGTATTGTTTGTTTTAAAAATCCTAGAGACCAAGCTCAAATTAATTATCTGGCACGACAATTGTATCCAGGTAATACAAAATTTATTCAAGAAGCATATCAAGATGCAACTCGAATTGCACATGGTTATTTACTTTTTGATTTAAAACAAAATACTCCTGATGAGCAGCGAGTTAGAACAAATATCTTTCCAACAGATTCTTTTAATTATGTTTATGTGCCTGTAAAAATAATTGCAATATGGTTTATATTCTACCAACTATTTGTGCTTAAATAGCCGTATAAAATGATTACTAAGGAAAATGCACATTGTTTAAAACTTTTAGCAAAGTCAAAACCGAAAGCACGTAAGGCAATTTTACAAAATGCAGATCCTGATTTAGTTCGCTCTATTTGTGAATGTTCCTATAACGTATTATAGGGAAATGTTCCATTAAATAAAACAGAGATAAATAAGCTAAAAAAATATAAAAAGGAACTGAGATATTTGGTGAAAAAAGGTCCGTCATTAAAACAAAAGAAAAAACGAATAATTATACAAAAAGGTGGTTTTCTTACTGCATTGCTTGCACCTATTTTAGGAGGTATACTATCTAGTTTAATTAAATAATTATGCAAAACGCACA
This sequence comes from Thermobia domestica, assembly GCF_964235325.1. Classification (NCBI taxonomy): domain Eukaryota; kingdom Metazoa; phylum Arthropoda; class Insecta; order Zygentoma; family Lepismatidae; genus Thermobia; species Thermobia domestica. The sequence continues at coordinate 185,234,249 of NC_137456.1, forward strand.
AAAACTTATTTTAATCTCACCAGAAAAATTACATCATTATCAAAGGATATCTAATCTTGATGATGAAATGAAAGAAATTTTAAATAAAAAAAGTTTAAATGCAGAAGAAAAATGGATAAGATATAGAGAAGTCTTACAAAAATATTTAAATATAATTCAAATACAGTGATGTGAAAGCAATGCAGTAAGAGTAGTTATTTAGTAATGCAGCAGAGCAGTTACAACAACAGCAAATACTACTACTACTACTATTGATAAAGAGGAGGAAGAAGAAGAAGAGGAGGAGGAAAAAGATGATGAAATAATATCTACTCTCCCTGAAATTTGTAAACGTAAAGCAAGACCTTTATTACGTAAATTGAAACAAAATCCTAATATTCAATGGGACGATAATGGAAATGTGAATATTAATAATAAATTAATTCAAGGTGCAAATATAGTGGATTTGATATCCGATTTTGTTAGATGTCGTAAGAAAAATATTTCAGTTGCCGGTTGGAAACCTTTTGTTACATTATTAGCAAAAGCTTATATACCCTTAGAGTACATTGGTAATCCTCAACGAATAGATTATATTAGAAAACTAACAGAGGACGAAGAGGATGGTCCTCCACCCCGTAAACGCAAATGGTGTACTTATAAGCAATAATACTAATATTCTATTAATCTATTGATATTTTTGAGTATATAGAAAGAAAGATAAATGATCCATTCTTTAAATACTACACTAATCAAGCAGGAGGTGGTTATAACGTGTATAAAGGTACAGCATATCAAGAAGATAATGGCATTGATAGTTTTCTAGGAGGTTTATTCCGTACTGTATTTCCTTTAATAAAACAAGGTGCAAAAACTGTTGGTAATGAGTTGATACGTACCGGAATTAATGTAGCAGGAGATGTACTAGATAATAATAGACCTATTGAAGAGTCGGTGCAAGATCGATGGCAAGAAGCTAAAACAAATTTAAAAAATAAAGCTCAAAATAAATTAAATCAGGTGTTAGAAGGATCTGGAAGAAAAAGAAAGAAAGTTCATTTTAGTGGTGTGAAACGGATAAAAAGATCCAAAGATATTTTTGATTGGTTATGAAGCAAAGTGATAGTTTCTATCTCACACTTCCTAGCAATAGTTCTATGGAATATTTTCCTCAAAATACTCTTGCTTGTTATACTACTAAATTATATCATCCTATTGTACTGGAGAAGGGAGTGTGGGAAACAGCGGTTGTTGAAGTACATTATACAAGTTCATTTCAGAATGTTTCCAAATATACAAATAATATTTATTACAGTATCATGAATACAAAAAACTGGAACATAACTCAAATCTTACCAGGCCACTATTATCATGTTGATGATATTATATCTCAAATTAATCATAAAAGTGACGGTGAATGAATTTGAGCTGGTGCAGATTACAGGTAAAAATTTAATCCTTCCGCTACCGTTTGCACTTTATTTGATTTCAATATGAGCATTTTTATGTAAATTATAAGCGAATTAAATCCGTCCATACTTTATGAAAACCCTGTATTAAATTTACAATTAAAAGTCAAAGCATCTGTAAAACGAATTGAGGTTAATAGAGAAATAAAAGATCAAGAGAAGCATATAGAAGTACACCTATCTCCTGAACTAGCCAGAATACTAGGTTTTGATCATATTCAACAGGAAGATATTGCAATTGTTCATCATGCTCGTTATCCACCTGATTTACAAAAAGCGCTACCTACGCTTATGTATATTTACAGTGGTATTGTAGAACCACGAATGGTAGGTGACATCATAGCTCCTTTGTTACGTATTATAAATACAAATATTACAGAGCATGGTATTAATAATGTACATATTTTTGACAATCCTCATTATGTGCCCGTGCAACGTAAACAATTTGATCAAATTATTATTGATTTAAGAGATAGTACAGGTAATCTACTTCCTTTCCAATATGGAGTGTATGTGTAAAACTACATTTTCGTAGACGTAATACAGTATTGTAAATTTTACCATGTGTGAATATTAATAGTAAGAAAAAGACAAAAATGCAGTGTGAGTGTATGAAATCAGAATTAGATTTATTTGCTGGTTTACCCACTCAAACCAGTATTATAGGTAATAAAATAGTTCCATATAAGCCTGTGGCTTCAATATCTGAAAACGCACCAATAGAAATTGTTGTCCCCGGTCATGGGGATGACTATATGGACTTACCGCACACAATGTTATATATTAAAGGTAAAATTACTAAATGAGATGGTTCTAATTTAACTTCCGCCGATAAGAAAATTGGTCCTGTAAATGATTTTCTCAATGCAATGTTCAGTGAAGTGCAATTATATTTGAATAATCAACTTATTTCCTACTCTTCACATACATATCCATATCGATCGTATATTGAAAAACTACTAAATTATAATGCTAATTCTAAATCAACGCATCTTCAAACATCAATGTGGTTTAAAGATACTGGAGGGCATATGGACAGTGTGGCCGATGGTAATTTAGGATTTAAACAACGTTTTCTTCTCACTACTTTAAGTCAGTCATTTGAATTATTGGGTTATATTCATGCTGATATTTTCAATCAGCAGAAATTTTTACTGAATGATGTACAATTGCGTATTAAATTAATTCCAGCTAAACCTACATTTTGTCTAATGGGTGACGCAGATGCTGATGGAAAAGTTGTAATTACAGATGCAACATTGCTTGTGAAAAAGGTTGTTTAACTGTATCACTAGCAGTTAAAATAGCACAAAATAAAGTATTACAAAATCCTAAATTTAGAATAAAATATCCTCTAACAAAAGTACAGGTGAAGACAGAAACTCTGCCACAAGGAATTATGGATAGTACACTTCCAGATCTCTTTTCGGGCATAGTGCCTAAACGTATTATTATTGGTTTTGTTACTGATGGTACTTCAATGGTACTTATCAAACAAATCCGTTCAACTTTCAACATTTTAGTATGTCGTTTTTTACACTGTATGTTGATGGATCGCCTGTCCCATCCAAATCAATACAACTTGATTTTGATAATAAGCTATATATACAAGCATATTCTACGTTATTTACAGGTTCAGGTATTTATTATTCTGATTAAGGTAATGATATTTCACTTGCTGAATATCCTAATGGTTATACTCTACTGGTGTTTGATTTAACTCCTGATTCAATCGCAAGTGCTGCATTTTATACTAGTCCACAACGGCAAGGAAGTGTACGTTTAGAGGTTCATTTTAAAGAAGCACTGTCATCTCCTGTAACAGCAATTATTTATGGTGAATTCTCTTCAAAATTAGAAATTCATTTCCAGAGAAAAATATATATTAATTAAATAAAAAATGTTAAATACAATTGAACTTTATGAAGCATTACAACAAAATTTGCCTAAAGATCATTTTATTGGTGTATATGCTGCAGATGAGTTGCCTTTGTTTATTCATACATTTCCAGCCGCCATAATTATAAATACTGATTCTAGTGATAAGCCTGGTGATCATTGGGTTGCTGTTTATATATCTAATACGTGTGTGGGAGAGTATTTCGATAGCTATGGTATACCTCCCTATATACAACATCATATAAGGTTTTTAAAACGAAACTGTCTGTATTATACATGGAATAATAGACGAGTTTAAGGTGATTTATCTCAATTTTGTGGACATTACTTTTTTTTATATCTACCATGTCGTGCATCTGGTTATTCACTGCACGATTTCTTAAACAAATTCTCACTCACTACTATTGATGCTAATGATATTATGCTTTATTCATTTATGAGAGTATGATGATGTTATTTTTTTAAAAACTCCGCCATTGCCGGTCCCAAGCCCTGGATAAAAAAGGAGGAGGGTTGGGGGTTGCTACCCCCGTAAAAGAAAATAATATCTGCTATTTTTAAATAAGGGTGGAGAAAATGAATACACCCCTAAAATGACTATCTTTGCTATAGGGGTTGGAAAATAAGCTCATAAAAGAGAACGAGTTCAATTAAGGGTGGAAACGAATACATCCCTGCTATGTTTTATCTGCTATGGTAAAATCTGCTAAGTTCGAATAGAGGTTGGAAAATAAGTCATAAAAGAGAACGAATACACCCCTAAAATGAACTATGTTCAAATAAGGGTTGAAAAATGAGCCATAGGGGTGATCCGCTCTGCTGTGTTCGTAATTTCTGCTATGTTAAAATAGGGGTTGAAAAATATGCTCATAAAAGAGAATGAGTCGACCCCTAAAATGAACTATGTTTCGTAGTCTCTGTTATGGTAAAATAAGGGTTGAAAATGAGTCATACTCTGCTATGTTCAAATAGGGGTGGAACGAGTCTTATGTTAAAATAGGGGTTGAAAAATAAGCCATACTCTTGTATTACATCTGCTATGTAATCTGTGCTATGTTACAATAGGGGTTATTAGCTCTGTTATGTTCGTAGTCTTATGCTATGTTAAAATAGGGGTTGGAAAATATGCTCATAAAAGGGAATGAATACACCCTTTAATCTTCGCTATGTTTCGTAGTCTCTGTTATGTTCAATTAAGGGTTGGAAAATAGGTCATACTGTTTTACTAGTTCTGCTATGTTACGTAGTCTTATGTTCTGCTGTGTGTAACGAGTCTTATGTATTATCTGCTCTGCTATGTGTTCGTAAGGGGTTGAAAAATATGCTCATGAAAGGGAACGAGTTCACCCCTAAAAAGTGCTCATAAAAGAGAACGAATACACCCCCTAAAAAGTGCTCATAAAAGGGGACAAATACACCCCTAAAATGGAGGTCGTAAAAGACCGTGGGTCGACGGTTCACGATGCTCGATTTCCCAGGGGCTCCTGAGTTGTTCTAATATGTTCTGATATGGCATAGTATGTTCCAGATCGATCCATTTTCTACTACTCATAGCTCATTTCTACTGTATATCAACTTCACGGACGAAAGCGACTCGTGAATCAATGAAAATCTATTTGTTGGTTCTTCAAGGTCAATACATCAACAAAATAGCTAATACTAGAAGTACACGCGACTCATTACTTCGGCAGAAGAGAGAGATATAACAGACGTATTTACGTCGTGCCTAATGCCTCCGGCACTTAGTAGAATGCTTAACTGGGTGGAAGCAACATAGCAAGTTCTATCAGGAAGAACGCTGTGCTATGTAAACAAAAATGTTCTGTGTTGTTCTATCTGTTGTGAGTATGAAATACGAGTTTGTGTGTCTGTCTCTTTGGGTCTGTGTGCGGCCTGGGAATCAGACGAGTTGACCGAAAGTTACTAAATTTTGGTCACTGATACCTTTATCCAGGCCCCAGACCAGGAGGAAGCCTTTTTTGTTTTAATTCAACCCAGGGGTCTCAGGGGAAGGGAGATTTACCGGGACATGGAGAAATATTAGAAAATGAATAGAATATTATAAATATTTGTGTCGAATTCATAGTTATCGCGGACGTTGAGTTCGATGATGACACTTCCATTAGCGATGACCTTCAAAATCAGCTACCATAGTTTGCGAGTGGAGGTCCCTGTGGGGAGAGGGGTTACCGAGACATGTAAAAATAATCCAAAATGACCAATATTAGTGTCACATCCATAGGTTTCACGGTCGCTGAAATGAATGGTGATACTTCCATTAGCGATAACTTTCAAAATCAGCTACCATTGAATGCGGATCGGTGTCACCCACGGTGGGGTACGGAAATATATAAAAATATTCCAAAATGACCTATGTTAGTGTCAAATCATAAGTTTTCACGGTCTCTGAGATGAATGGTGATTCTTCCAGAGGCGTTGACTTTCAAATACAGTCCAATCGCCTGGGGGCTAGAGGCGTTCTTTTAAATTTCAGGGTCTCAGGGGGCATTTACCGGTATATGTAAAAGTAGTGGAAAATGACTCGAAGCGTTAACCAGAGTTGGAGTGGGTCAGTGGGCCGGTGGGGCAGTGGCTCAAGTGGATCTAGTTTTCTGAGTGGGTCGTGGGTCAACAGCATGTGACCCACTGCGACCCACCACCCATCGTGACCTACTGTCATCTACCATCAACCATGACCCACTCTTCTCACTGCATTGTAGACAGCATCTTCTGAACAGCATATTTTTTCACCGTCGACCGTAGCCATAGAAACTTAAAAAAACTAAAAAAAAACACGTTTCTGATTGGTTGCAGTTTGCGATTGTCCAAACCTTCTGGTGTATATATTACATGTTATAGTAATAGTAGAAGAAAATTGTCATTTTGTTGGAATTGAAGAAGAAGAACATTGAAGACGCAGTTGAGGTTAACTTTATATTATGGCTGTCAAGGTGGAATAAGGTGAACTACGGGGCTTCTAACCCGTTCCTCCTCCTCCTCCTCCTCCTCCTCCTCCTACTACTACTACTACTACTACTACTACTACTACTACTACTGCTACTTATACAGTGGATTCGTATACCATAATTGCACACGTAGCGTAAGTAAATCACTTATTTGAGTATTGTTTTCATCGTATTTTAATGAAAAAAGCGTTATGAAAATTATAAAAATAAAATATAAAAATAAAAAAATCCTTGGCTCGGGTTTGAACTCACACCAAAAGCAATTATAATTACTAGCCATTCCGCTAGTAACAAAAATACAGTGCTTCGCATCATGTGCTTACCATACACTCTCTACTATAATAATTGCTGAAGCTTGTTTATTATATGGAGGCTTAGAGCACAGAGCAGTCAACCCATAAATTTGTGAGAAAAATATACATAAAATTTGTATTGTAAGCTTCTGAACGTTGGTCTATTTACCTTGATTTGGGACTTTAAAAATTATCACTAATCGGAGTTTGAATTTCTACGGTTCAACTTTCAAGCACCGCTCTGTTACAATACCGGTGGATCTGATCTTTACGATATACAATGGTAAAGTGTTTGTCATGGGCCAAATTGTGATGAATTTAAATTTAATTATCATATATAATTATTTCTTTGTTGACTTACAGACATTTTCAGTGGAAAATAGTATGAAATTTGAAAGTCTCAAATCAAGGTAAAGTAGACCAAGTAAAGAGAATTCTAAAATTGGTCATATAATTAAGCATCCCGTACAAATTTAAAATTCCCACGTAATTAAGTTTACAGTACAAATTTTATGTCAATTTTCCTCACAACTTTATGGCATGAAACCCATATGCTGTAAACGCTTCATATATAAACACAAGTTTCAGGAATTATTATAATAAAAAACAGTAGATGTAAAATGCATAACATTGGAGTTTTTATTCCTGAATAATTGCTTTTCAATTGGTTTCTGAACTAATATCGATCGTTTTCGATTATTTTTAGGAATCAGCCCTATATGTAGAAAATGTCCCTCCCCCAACAAAAGAGAGTTTTAAAAAATTATATTGAGATTACGGCTTAACTATGTATATGGCAAATGTCATTTCAGTTGACTTTACAATTTGATCATGATGATCACACAGACATAGTTATATTCAATTTCTTATATAATAATTCATACATTATAGGTAATTCAAAATTCTTTTTTTGGAAGTTAGCTCCTTTAAAAACTCACAGGCTGTGTCTAAAAACTCAAGAAGTAAGTCCTATTGCTATTATTACAATTGCAAATATGGTCAATTGCCTGAAGTTCTGCAACAGTGCCTGAAGTTCTTTCTTCAATAGAAACAAATGGAAAAACAAGAAAAAGGGAGGCCTTGAAAGTAAAACGTAGACAAATTCACCAATGCTCAGAAGAAGCTGTCTACAATGCACTGAGCAGAATAGATTGGTGAGTCAGAGTGACTCAGTGGGTGAGCGTGAGTCATAATTGGTTGTTGGGTGAGAGTGGTCACGGCGGGTTGTGTCACAGTGTTATGCATTTGACCCACGACCCACTTACAAATATTGACCCAATTGAATCACTGACTCACTGCATCTCTGGACTGCACACACGGATAAAGGGGTCATATATTTATCCTGAACTTCCTGTCTTTACTTAACCTCCACTAGTTTAAGTTAATCTACAAAAAATGCAATAAAGGAATTATTAGTGACAAACACAAACATACAGAAATGTATTTTGAGAGAAAGAAAATTCAAAGCAAACCAGCCGAGATTTGAACCCGTGTTGCTCCACGCAACAAGCAGACATCTTACCGACTTGTAACTTCGGGTTTTGAAGCTTTATTTATATTGCGTGTGTTACGTAAAACGCTACGAGATTTCATTACTGTTGCGACGACCTCCTTCAAGACCCGTTTCGTAAATTTACGAAATAGCACATTTCATCCTTAATCATCTCATAAGATATAGATAGATAGATAGATAGATATAGATATATAGATATAGATATAGATATATTTTCACGATGTATGTGTGTGTGTATGTGACTGTGTGTTGCATGTGTATGTGTTGGTGCACCCAAGAGATTAATTCATAATAGATTAATTTATTCTTGATGTTAATCTACAGAACAAATGCTTTTAATGAAAACATGGGGCCTGTTGCCGTAGATGGCTAAAGGCCATAAATAAAATTCAAACTTCAAGTATAACTGGGGTAACTCACCGACAATGGCTGATTTAACACGTTTGATAACAGCGCGTGTATTTGCTGATTTATAAGCGCAATTGGTATAGCCGGTATAGATAAGTGGGTACCGTGTGTGACTGTCGTTCTAACAATTCTGTATGCAAGTCTTAGTCTAGACTAAGTTACATTTTTTTTCAAGAAATTAAACACTATCAATGATGTTCGCGTTTTATACTGAAGGAGATTTATCCTATGAAGGGAGAAAAACCAAAACAGATACAGGGGGCAGGGTGAAAGACGGAGACTGTTTATCCTTAAGTATTAAAATTTAATTTATTCCCATGTCTTTTGTTCTTCCCTTCCCCTCTTTCCTTCTTTTCTCATTTTGTTTAGCTCTCCATAATTTTTCGGTCTCTTCATGATGCGTATTAATCTTTTCGTTTTCTTCGCATTAAATTATATCTCTTTGAACTTAAGGTGAATGAAATTGCTGTTGATTTATCTCGTGGTTGTTTGTATAAGTGATGCTCTAAGATAGTAATACTTTTTCCTCCAAGTGGAGGAATATCCTGGCATGTTATGTTTTCGGGCATGTATTGGTGTCATGTTAGTTGTCCAACTATCAGACATACAGTGAAACTATTCTGCTACTGGAATAAGCTATCATGTCTTATATATCTAACCTCCAGTTTCTAATGTTCGTAACTGTACGCAGAAAGATATAGTGAGCTGTGAAGATCTTTTTTTTTTTTTTTTGGTTTTTCTGATGATAAACCAAACTACCAGCCGTTTTATCTCTTATTACCCCTACCTCTTATTTTCCCATCGTCCCCTATGATAGTTTATCCTTACATTGCATGTGGTCATGTTGTTAATTACACAAGGGATAATTTGAAATAATTATTTTGTTATTAAACTCAATTATTATTATCAAATAATATTTATGCAAGATTAAGCATTAATAATTTATATATATATTTATATGTTTCTTCAAGTATTGCCCCAGAAGGTTTGTATCTTCGCATCACTACTTTTGATTAGTTCTTATATGAGAGCAACTAACAAGTGTAGGTCCATACATGTATGGGTTGAGATGATAAGAAGGAAAGTGGAGAAATTTCAGAGCAATAAATGGGTGATTTTCTCTTGGAGGCAAGTTAACAGTTCTTGCAGCTTTCTGAAAGTCTAGAAACTCATATATCAGTGTTATAGAAGTTCATTTCCTATCATGTGACTGCAGGTGGTACAACGCTCAAATGATATCTAAGGTTAAAGCCAATTTTCTTTCCATTATCTTCTTCCGTGGAGCAATATATTTTTTCAAATACAGTTATTAATAGAACACTTGATACAAGATAAATATTAAGTTTAAGAAAAGCATAAAACATTAAGATGTCAATCTTAGATTACTCGAATGTCCTCTAGTTTCGATACAATTTCCAGAGGAAAAATTGATTATTCTAAAAATAAAAACGAAATACGTTGGCGAGATATGAAATATTCAATGAACTATCGTTTGCCTGTGTCTCTTTGCAAGAATTTGTACTTGGCGTACTACATTCGTGTTATATTTCGCGTAATATTACTGCAAAGTTCAAATTTTTTTGTTTATTATAAACGTTGTTCTCTATCCGAAATACTGAATTCCAATTTTCTTTTAAAAAGGATTTAATTCACATTAAAAGTAAAAGTGATTATGTATCTTAATTACAAATCATTCAAATATAGTATTATTACTTGGTAATTAAAGTACGAATGTGTTTACTTCAATAGGAGGTATCAAAAACAAGTATTATTGTTCATCATGTGAACATACAACCAACACAAATTTTTAACCTTACTGTAAACTACAAGAATACAGATTTTCATTTATAAGGGACACTCGCGAACCTGAACAGGAGAAACCGGATGAAATGTTCTACAGCAACAAATTTCTGGTCGCTGAATCTGGTGGTGATAATCCTTTCCATGCAAAATCAAGCAGTCAACCAGCTTATGGAGTATGGGCCAATTTTCTACACAATGTAGAGAAGAAATGGAAAAATTGAAATGCTCATTGTAGTAAATATGATTAATAATTGAGTCTACATATAGAAGCTCATGTGAATACCTTATGTTAATCACAGTATTACCAACTCATTGAAAATCGTGTGTGAAAATGGTAATGAAAGAAAGTTTCAAAATAATGCGATGTACATAAATAAATCATATATTATTCGAGAACGAGGCCTTGTCATGTTATAAAACAGTGTTGCTAACTTCTTAAGTGTAATAACGATGAAGTCTAGTGTCTTACCCGAAGGCAGGTCTTTGACCCGAATGTCTCTGGGCAAGGTGAATTCATGGTGGTTTGCCATTGCCTTCCATGGGATAATGATGATGTTCCAGGACAGAACCTACAGTTTAAAGTGGGATCCGAATCACTTGCGTTCCCCGTGGGAATCGAACCCAGGACTCCTTGATTACCGGACGACGAGCGTAACTAGTCACCCAGAAACTTGAAGGAATATGGCCTCGTAACATTTACATGGAGGCAAGTGAAAGTGGTAAAATGTCGAAAGTACATATGAAAAGTTTTCTAACGACAGTCCTTGGAGACTGTATCATTGATGAGAAGTGCTTGATGTTATGCGATTCCTGGTCCGGATATAAAGGTCGTTCACTGTTACAAGAATGTTTCTCAAATGTGAAAGTAATACCACCCAAGACAGAGAAATATTGTCAACCCCTTGATGTCTGGTTCTTGCGCTAATACAAGCTCTATTTCCGGCGGATCGTTGATTTCCTACGGTTACAATGTGACAAACATCAGGTTAATTTACGCGATCATTATTTCGTTATCAAGCTGCTCTCTGTGATCTTCAATCAACTTTGAGTCCCGATCTACAAGCCTATGTTGCACTATGCCTGGCAAAATGTAGGGCACGACATAGGATCAGTCATATTGTCATTTGATAATGTCATTAGTGTAGCATTTGATATAGGATTGTTACAATGCAAATGTGATGCTGAATGTGAGTCAGTAGCGATGATCAAATGTGCATACTGTACACTGTCTCTGTGCTTTGACCACTTCCTTGCCAACCCACATCTGCATTTTGAGAATTAACTGGTTCTTGCATACTTGCAGGTCAATGTAGAAGCTTAATGTATTTTTAAGTCCTTCAGTATTGTATTATTTTACTGGTACCACAGTCACCTCGACGGTTCCATGTTTATTTTGGTCCTTATAACGATTGTATCTTGTCGCGTTCTGTTACTCTTAATGTTCATACACAAAGATGGTGCCTGTCGTCAGATGCAGCGTATTACATGACATTAGTAACACCACTCTTTCTTTCTGTGCGTGCTGATTCACTTCCGCTTATCTTGTCAGATTAAAAGTTTTTTTTCTTTTCTTTCTTTTTCTTTTTACTTATACCTTACGTTTATTACCTCTTTTATACTTTATGAAGTTAGCAACACTGTTTTGTAACATGACATGAACTCATTCCCTAATAATGTATGATTTATTTATGTATGACAATACATCGCATTATTGTGACACTTTCTTCCATTACCACTTTCACACAAGATTTTTAATGAGTTGGTAACACTGTGATTAACGTAAGGGATTCAGATGAGCTTCTACATATTTTAGACTCAATCGATAATCATATTTACTACAATGAGCATTTCAATTTTCCCGTTTCTTCTCATACCTTATCTAGTAAATTGACCCATACTCCATGAACTGGCGCCGCCACTGCTTGACTGCTTGATTTTACATGGAAACGACTATCACCACTAGACTCAGCGACCAGAGAACTATAGAACATTTAATTAGTTACTATAGAACTTTTAATTTGGTTTCTCCTGTTCAAGTTCGCGGGTGTCCCTTGTTAGATGCTTTAGGTTCTGATTCCGTTGGAACATAGACCCATAATACAACAAAAGTGTTTATTAAGAATTAGCACGAAACTCCATTAGAACTAAATACATTCATATATGGATAGCAAACAATATTACACTATTCTCTTCCCTAACGTTCATGTAGTTATGTAATTTTTAAGCAAGGTAGGAGCTACGTACATATCTGAGTGTTCCTACATAAAGATTTATTTAATGTATTATGTATATTTTACATTGTAGTCTATAAATACTCGTGCTATATGAAAATTGAATTACGCATGTTATTCATCTTTCATCCAACATCTTTCAATCACTAACCTTTTAGCCTGAATTGTGAACTAACTGTTATCAACATGATTCAAGAAGACAGTACAAATTCTTTAAGCGTTATTCTCGTTGACGTTACATTGGAAAATAAGCTTTAACATTTTTCAATGTAATTAATATACTAGAATAAGAAATCAAGTTTGAATAAAACAAACAGTTGCGGAAGTGTAGTCATTGATCTTTGCCTGTCATCTGGACAATTCGGATTCGGTCCCCAAAGAGTAGTAAATTTTAATAATTGTATCTTTGATCCAGCGTGGCTTTCAAGCTTACATAGCATCTTTAAAATGGATTTGGTCTGTCCTAAAAAAAGAAAACAATTAAGTATGCACTGCAGTTAAGTATGCACTGCCCCTTGTAGCAATGAAAGGCATGACAAAATCGGTTGACACAACATAAGTTAAATTTATAATTTAATTAGCCTTGTGAAACAAAATATTTTAGCTTTACTAATGCAGATGTTGAGGTTTTGATCTGCTATTTTGATGGATTTCTTATCCATGATTACGCTTCGTGAGGAAACTGAACGCTTTTACATCAATTTGTTTTTCTTGTCTACAAAGTTTAATTAAATTATAGTATATACATAGTGTATTATTTCTGTGTTTAAAGTAGGAACAAAAATAGTATATACTTATTCGGTCAGGTTTCCGGACAAGAGTTGCGGGGATGATCAACAATAATGAGTAGTGAAAAAATGTTGAGAAAAGGATTCAACTAAACCTGACAACGTTGAAATAAAGTGTTAAAGACGATGCTTGTGAAAAGTCTGGTACTATGTTTTATAAGCTATTGACAACAAGCTTAAATTCCAACTAGTGCAATAGATTACATTCAAAGAAGGATAAATATTACAGACAAAATTCACACTTTCGCTGTTGATAATATGCGAATTGTTACTTATTGTTCATCACATTAAACATAGCAAGTCATATTTTATATCAAGAAAAAACGTATGGTTACGAAACATAGTGAATACTAATAGTCTATGTCTATAAACTAAAAAGATGCTATTTCTTACATTATAAATAAAATGGCTCAACTGTTTGAAATGAACTTTTGAAGCTGGGTAATAACTAGCTCGAATTGGGTTACTGTTATGTCATCTTTATTAAAAGCCTATCTTAAGTGAAAAGAGGGTGTTCAAAATGTATAACAAAAGCAGAGTATCAGACGTTGGGGAGAAAAACTTGGTATATGAATTCCTAATTTAAAAAAGTGTACAGTGGCCCTCAGAAATTCTTCGGGTACAAAATCCGTGAAATAGGCAACCCAACTAGCGTCTACTAAAAGATTACTTACACCTGGTAGTAGCTAGCACAGCAGCGTGAAGTTGACCCCCAACTGTTAAAAGCACAAATCGTAAAGAGTGTTTTCGTGCAGAAGTAGAACGAAACGCTGGCGGACGAAATGACGAAACGGAGTCTTGTTTGTATGATACACACGTAAAACTATACACAGCCACTTAAAAAAATATGCTGATATCAGAGGCGCTGATGAGAAGATAACACTCAGTGGACTTAAATAATCTTATTATTAAACTCAAATGAGGATTACATAAACAAGTTTACTTAGTTCAAATAACTATACATATCGGCGTATCAAATAATATACGCATAGATTACAAGGTATATATGGTAGGTTATTTTTTTAACTAGCTCAAAGCTTTGCGCTGAGTTTTGAAACTATTAACAGTAGTCCTACCAGTAAATCAATTAAAAGAACGGATGGATCATTTGCGGGGAAGATCCCAACTCCCAATGAAAATTTTGGGGGTCTAACAGGGCCTGAGCTCCTAGGTTCCGGCGCTACTAATTCATATGTAGTACTATATCGAAAGAAGAACTTGTCCTATTTCATTATTCGTTAAATAATTTTTGAAAATGCTAACTCTTGGTAATTTATTTTTAAATATTAAAAATGCAAAATTCGATAACACTCAAACGAGATGAAGAACTTATCCGTATTAAAGTAGGCCTATTTCCCGTTAGTTTGCAAATAAAAATTAGGTTTCGTGATCAATATAATATTTGTGAGATTTTACACTTTGAGACACAAAGAGAAAAGGGGAGAATATAATGACAATAAACAACAATTTAAAAATGCACGAAATTAGCGGATAATATTAAATATAGAACCATTACCAGAATTAACTCTGTAACTCGTTTTCTCCATTAATTTTCCTTCCTTTATTTTTAGGATTACATCACTGAATTTCTCCGCTGGAGATTATCTTTCATTTAGCAGCATTCAACTGGAGCTCAGCCTTGTGAATGAAACATTTTAAAAACTGTAAACGGCGAAAGCGAGAATCGAGCACGGATTGCCGCATTACTAAACTACAACGCTAACCGCTCATCTAAAGCGTTACTTCTTCCGGCTCGCCTAAAAAAGAGCAATTTCTGTTCTCTCAAAACAGTAGCTTGTTAATAGTCAGATTGATTAGTCAAACACAGGAATGTGTAATTGAGGACTCGGAGGGCATTATGTCACTGTATTCACTAAATTATCAACATTACAGATTTTTTAAAACAAAATATTAAAAACTCCTTTTTGAATCAAATACGCCGCGTGTGTTATACTCGTAAACCAACTAATGACAAGTCAATTGCTGCATAGTAATCGTCGTTAAGTGGTCAAGGCGCTCGACCAGTAATCTGAAGGTCGTCGAATCGAATCGGATTCACGAACGATCAGTACTTTTTTGCTTTAGAATTTTTTGTGGCGATTGATCGGCGACGATACACGTTTTATTTTCCTTTGATATATCAATACTCGGGTGTTTCAATACTTGAACTATCAAATCTTCAGGAATAATAATAGTAATAATAATAAACTAATAAAATTATTATTATCTTATAAGAGATTAACAGTTAGTAGCTTATTATCGCTCAGGTCATAACATTACAACCAGAAATGTAATATTTGGCAATAGTATTTCGGTTTTGTTTAGTCCTGCTCACGAGAAGAGGAATATCTAATCTCGTTTCTTAAACAAAACAAATAAAATTGAGACGACAGTTAACATTTTACATTGAAGACGGTACACTCCGCATCAAAAAATTGCGACAACTAACGGCGTGCGGTTAGGCCACCCAAATTACACCTTTATATCCCCTAATCTTGTCAGGTAAATCTTGTCAGTAATCTTCTCTCCCATAGTAAAATTAGCAACAACATGAGCGCAATTCTAATTTCAAACTAAAGCGTTTTTCACAGTCCTTAGCACCATTCAAAAACAAACCGCGTAACTTGATGTTGTATCACTGCGCGCACGACTATTTGCTAATTGGTGAAGAGGAAATTGTTCTGTTTCCAGCAATATTTCTGCTGCAGCACGTGCACGTATTTCGGCTACTGTGATGTGCATTACTCGTCTCTCTCACACCAATGCCGTGATATGGGGCAAAATACCCAATACTATACAATCCCCCCTCTTTTAAGAGCAACTGAACATTGTGTTTTTCTCCAAACTGTAATTATAGATGAAATTACAATGAGTTATGTCAAATTATCAACTGAACGATAAAGAGATGGCGCTGGAATGTAACAGCAAGCATATTTATCATTATGGGAGATTATTTCTTTTCCATCTATTACCTAAATCATTACACATATCCATGACAAACAAATGATACTTTTCCCCCTTAAGTTCAATATATTGATGTGCTTTCCTACATTGTATAGCAAGCGAATGTACAAATACTAACTTCAGTACTACAAAGTAAGTAAATAAATATTCTATGAGAACATGAAAATTAGCTATTATAGGTTTTAATTTTCTTCTAGTGAATTGAACAACTTTGATATCGTTTGATAAAGTATTTGCTTTTCTTCTGCACTTATGGGATTGCCTTGTTTATGTTTAACAGAATAACTTGGAGCAGCAGGTAATCTGCTGGCTTCCTTGGGCGACATCTTTAAATTGTGGCGCGCACTTCGTGTGCTTTGTCATTTGTTGTAACAGTTTTATCTTACAAATTCGAGTTTGGTTCAAGATTTCGATCTCATATAGATACATACTTTGAGTCGGATCCTAAATGTTCTTACTGTGCCTTAACAATACGTTAATTACCATAATACATTGCATTTGTTTTGTATTATTTGTTCATGGAAGAATAAACTGTTATTAGTCTCATTTTCAATGTTGCTACCTCAAAGTTATTTTTCAGTTTTTTCCCAAAGAATGGTTGTCAACCAGTTGCGTCGTTTCATGAAAATGGGCTAAGAAAATGAAAAAGAGAAATCAAGTGTACTCGCTGTTCTTGTTAAAGATAATAAGTTCCTTGTTTTATTGCAGATTTTTGTTTGACCTTTCATTAGAGATGAGAAAATAGTCAATTAAAAAAGAAAGAGAGAGAGTGTGTGTGAGGGGGATAGAGAGAAATTAAAGAGGATAAAACCTGTTTTAGTAATTCATTACGAAGTAGTATAAGGCTAATTTTTTCAGTTATAATTTGTATATCACCTTTCTAAAATGCGATCAGAATAAATGACCTTTTAAAAAATGAAAAAACCGAATATTCGTTGCCAGAAATGAAATAATGTACAAAGGGATCTTCAACATTTAAGATTTTTTATAATATTGGATAGGAATGTTAATAACTGTTGAGTCTTATTTTTTTCTGGCTGCAGTGAAATTAAGAGGAGGTAATATGTGCATGCTAAATAATGTATCTTTATTCCTATGTAGAATCTAAAAAGTTTCTTGGAATTTGTTGAATAAGATGTCGATAAAGTCTTCATACTCTCATGACTGATATTAGTCTATGGCGTAACTTTTCTGTTAAATATCACATGAAAGGATAAGTCAGGAGGATTCAAAATATATTTTATAGGTATTTTATTACATATAACAAAGGAAATAAAATAATAAATTTTCTATTCAATAAATAACTAAACTCAGTAGTTTTCAAGTTCTTGCAGAATGAACAATTGCTTGATCCAAACTTTCGCTGTAATGGAAACGTACAAGGAGCTCAATTTTAAAATGAAGTGAAATTAAATTAAATCTTTTGAGTTTTACGTCCAAGGTTATGCAGGCTAGGCTAAAGGAGACGGTGATGATGAAAACATGAATTAAATGGTGGAATGATGAAAGTGAGAGGAAACTGAAGGAGCCAGAGGAAACCCACGTACACATTGTTTGTCCACCACAAGGTTCACTTGACGCGAGCTGGGATCGAACCAGGAACCCCACGTGCCAGAGGTGAACGCTCTACCACTGAGCAACCGCGGCACCCAAGAGCTCAATTTTGAATAGAAGTCGTGAGTACAACTGCACATGTTTCCAGATCTGTAAACTCCTTTGTGGCTATATGATCCGCGTACTCGTCGTCGGGCGGGAGACCCGCGTTCGATTCCCGGAGGAAATTCGTGTAGTTCGGATCACTTGTTCGGCTGTAGTTCATGTGATCGGACTACATCTAGGATAATGTCAAAACTTTAACACACATGCTTTCTATCCGCATGGTTCGATTGCAAATTCGGTAGTGTTCATTGGATGTAGTGATCAAAATACATTATAATATACCCAGTAGATAGCGTTGGTCATATCTTCTATTTCAGGCTACTAATGCAAACTGAACAAGAAAAACGAAACGGAAAGAAAAAAAGAAAGAAAGAGAAAGAAAGAGAAAATTGAAGAATGCTATTTTACTGTTAAATTTCTATCAGAAATACCCTATATTAAAAGTCCAAACTGTATCGTAATAAAAAGTTACAAATGTTCGAAAGAAAAAGTTTATGCTCCTCATAGATGTAGCATGTTTCAAATTTGAACGTGAATAAAACACACTGAATTATACGATGGAAACAAATTTTGTGCCGAACTAGTGTAAATAAAATTTTGTTTTCAAATAATCAAAGATGTTACTAATTTCTAGTCTTTTCCGAAGATTCATCATCCATTGACTTCATTGAGCATCCATCGAGCATTGACTTCATCTCTTCCGGAAGTAACGTAATTTGCACAGATATAATGAACACGCTAAGAGCTCAAACGGATCACTCGGATGAGGTTGGCTAGGTTATAGACCACTACTGGATCGAGGATTGAAGTCCGTAGTGACCTGGTAATTCGACTGAGACTTATTAACCGAGAAAAGAGAATACAAAAGATGTTTTACTTATTCCCTTGCGTTTAAACAGTATTTGTATAAGAGAATACCAGGACTGGAGATGTTATACCCAGAGCACGAAAAATACGACGCCGAAGTTCCCAGTTAATTAGATTCTCCAGACCAGGTATATCGGGCTCTTACTCCTTTTTAACTTCCGAAAATGAAGTGCGCGTGTGTGTGAAACGGAGAGAGGGAGAGAAGTGAAAGTTGCAAAAGCAGGATAGGGAAACGTCAAGAAAGAAAGAGAGAGGGGGGACAAATATAAATATGAAACATACTTATCATTGCAGTGTATTATGTGGAACGCACAGAGTGTTTATTCGAAGTATCGCCAGCGATGCTTTTTAAGTTCTCCATCCGAAGATGAATCTCTGTTTGCAGCCATTATTTTATGCGAAAAATCATACTACCTGATGGGGAATCGAACTAAGGATTTCTATTTGGAAGTCTAACACGTTACCAGTACACCACCAAAATTGCTTTAGCCAAACTTTCTTTAAAAAATGGTGTAGTGTTTCTTTCTGAGAACGATGACACAAAAAAGTATACTGCAGGTCAATGATATCTCTTTCTTTCTTTTTCTTTTCGTTTCGTTATTTTCTGAATCTCTCTGTAATAGACATCCATTAGTTTCAATTTTTCATTGTGTGTGTTTCAATTTCTCCCTACGTCAACTTATGAAACTTGTTTCGTCTCGGTTTTGGTATTTCATTTTATCCAAACTAGTACTTCTGTAGTTTCAAATTACAATTGCGCTCATGTTTTTAACTAATTTTAGTATGAGAGAGAAAAAAGGAAGCGAGAGAGACGGTCTCTTTACCTGACAAGATTAAGAAGGTGTATATTGGGTGGAGTAACTGCACGGCGTTAGCTGTCGCAATTTTTTTGATGCGGTGTGTACAAGGCTAACTCAAACTATCGTCCTGGTTTGGAGATGGAAATCGAGATAAGGCGAAAAGTATCGTAGACATTTCTCGTTATATCTCAATTCTAGAAATAGTGTATGTCTATTCTTTGTAGGCAACAATTGTTTTGTAGACTGAATTTTATACACTATTTTGTTGCTTTTTATTTCGGATCTCATTGAATTTATTATAGTCTGTGTAGGTGCTGTTGTAGCAAAGCTTTTATAATTACTTCTGCATATCCTAAAAGTTAGTTTATTATATGCCTTACTGTTAAGTGATATTAACTTATTTTTATTACAGTTATTTTCCTCAAAACATACAGTAGACTAGTTTCTACATGAAAGTTTAGTGAAACTCTTTGGTTTAAAATTTTGGTAGTTGCAGAGGTGTGTCGTGGAGCTTCAGACACCCTCCCGAAATCCCGACTTATTTGTAAGTTTTGCCTAATTCTAGGGCAACTTTAGAAATTTTACTACCATTATTATTATTATTATTATTATTATTATTATTATTATTATTATTATTATTATTATTATTATTAATAATAATAATAATAATAATAATAATAATGATATTATTATTATTACTGAAAATTTAAGACCTCAATATTACGTCCTATTGGAATGTAAATAAGCATACTGAAGTTGATAGGAAAAGAATTAGAAAGGGTAAGATATGCTTTCGAGGGGTTACTGTCCGAAAGGAAACGAGAGAAGAGAAAGAAGGTGTCAGCTCCTGGACAATATTAATGTCGAAACTTCGGATGGCTAAACAGAAATTAAGTATGGTTTGTCTTCACAACGATACATAGTAACACGCTTCCTTTGGATAAAAGACTTTGGATTATGTATGCGTTCTATTGATATTCTAATAAAATACCTAGGTATACATACCAATATAAAAGGGATAGTTTCTATTTACAAATTTTGGTTGAACGGATATATGGAACGTGTTGGAAATGGCGAACGAAAATATTATCTCTATCAGTAGGAATAATAGTGGAAGACGTTCAGAATAATTGCTCGGAAACAATATCGTTTCAGACACATTTATGACTCATACTAGACCCTAAGCATGATCATTAGGGGTCGTATTCATGAATTGTTTACTAAACAAGTTACATTTTCACACAGTAAGATTCAAGGTTGTAGACAGACATGAGACGTCATTTTGCTAGTATCTTCCCTCGGCGCAGGTGTAGGAGAACATCATCGTGAAGACGCATTGTCAAGAGAGAACTCGACGCCCCTTGCAGATCAACAGAATAAAGATCCAGATGTTGACTGACTCCAGTTTATCCAGGCTCCTCCAGAGAAAGACATTCATCGTTCCAGATGACCAGAACGACACCAACCTCGCTGGAATATCAGGCTAGTGCTCATTCCTTTATCTTGGTACAAACTTTCTCTTTCTCTTACCTTTCCCACAATTAGTCATTTTTCAAAATAGAAACATTTGAATTTTTTTTCAAAATTCAACCATAATTTTACTGTTAAGTACCGTGTTGTGCATCAGTTTCATCTCCAATTTGCTGCGATCATTTAATGAGTATTCTGAGCTACAACTGATGGCACAGCACAGAACCACTTTCTGTTCTGATTCACCTAAAGTATCTCCATAACTTGTCTTTACTCGCAGTGACGGCGTGGGTAAGTGAAAACTTGACCCACCACCCAACATGACCCACCATGACCCTCCACCAACCGTAACCCACTCTGACCCACAACCCACGATGACCCACTCAAACCCACCACACATCATGACCCACTCGGACCCACCACCCTTCATGACCCATTCGGACCTACCGACCCGCTCCGACCCACCACCTACCAAAACGCATCGTTATAAACTCTGACACATGATACACAGCCTCTTCTCTACTGACTAGAGTTTATATTTGTAATAAAACCAGGTTTTGAAATTCTAACTAATCGGAGTTAGAAGTTTTACGGTCACTCGCTCAAGCACCGCTCTGTTACAATAACGGTGGATCTGACCTTTGCGATATAAAATGGTAAAGTGTTTGTCATGTTCCAAATTTCGATAAATTTCAATTAAATAATCATGATGGTATAATTATTTCCTTGTTGAATTATCGATACTTTTCAGTGGAAAAACGCATGAAATTTGAAAATCCCAAATCAAGGTAAGTATACCAATGTACAGTCGAAACTTAAATTCCCGTGTAATTAAGCATACATTACAAATTTTATGTCTATTTTTCTCACAACTTTATTGCTTGATTTCCCTGTGCGCTAAGCGCCCCATATAATAAAAATAAGCTTCTGCAATTATTATAGTAGAAAACGCATGGTTTCTGTTTCTCAATTTGTTTGTGAATTTGTTTCCCAAATAATATCGATCATTTTCCATTACTTTTACAAACCAACCCACTATCAATTTTGTATATATAGAAAGTGCGGCCCCCTTATGAAGAATAATTTTTAAAAAATTCTATGAGACGTTGTGTTCATTTTCAATAAAGGGTTAATATACTGAATATCAGCTCCGTAAGATTAACGGCAGGTGAGATACTCAATTTTTTTTCGCAAAAATTTGGATCCCCACTACCCCCTTAAGATATTATTATAACGAAAGTTATATGAAAACACCCAGTTTGGATTAAGGCCTAACCAAAAGTCATTTCATTTGACTCTGCAATTTCGTCGTGATAATAAGGCACACATAATTACATCAACTTTTATCTAAAAATGTATATATTATAGTGATTCAAAAACGTGTTGCTCCCAGTAGATAGTTCCTCTGGAAACTCACAGGGTGTGTGTCTTGAAAGCCAAGTAGCAGTATAGGTCCTATTGCTATTATTGCAATTACAAATATTAATGTCCAAAAATGCCTGAATTTCTTTTCTCACTTAGAGATACTCATCTCAGGTAAGTAAACAGAAACAAATGAAAAAGGAAGAGTAATGGAGGCCTTGAAAGTAAAACGTAGACAAATTCACCACTGTTCAGAAGGATATTTTTAAAAGACGCTCGACCCTGGCAAATAGGAGCTAAATACGCTGTTGTGATTAGCTGAAATTATCCGTTTCTCGCTACCTACCAAAAATATAGCGGAAATGAACCACCTACAACTGTCGGTTTTAGTGGCCGAGACTACTAGTACTACCGGTTAGTAATTATAATTACTTTTGGCATTGGTTTAAACCCGGCTCAGAGAAACTTTACTAATTCTTATATTTTATTTTTTTTATTAAGTTCCAATAACACTTTTTCCATTGAAATATGATAAATCATACTCTAAAAAGTTATTTACTTAATTACGCGTGCAGTTTGGCTACACGAATCCATAGTATAGGTAGTAGTATTGGTAGTAGTAACAAGGGGTCAGAAGCCTTCAGGGGCGGACTGGCAACCATAGGGCCCACCCTGCTAAACTGAAATGAGGGCCCACTGTATAAAAATGTAAAAAATGTACTTGGCATTCTTCATATGTATTACAGTGGACTCTTCGAATTATCCAAAATTCGAATTATCCAACAACATTCATTTTCACATATGTAACAACAAACAAACCAAAGTACTGTGCATCAAAAATATATTCATATGGTGTAGACTTTACCCTTAAAGCAGATTATTATTTGCGTGATCGAATACCTCAAACTAACAAACGACATTGACTCCACATAATTCAAACTACGTGTACAATGAAAAATATATTTACGTACAACACTACAACATACATTGAATATAGCCCAAACAATTAAACACCAGAAACAATTTGAATATTCTATTCTCACTTTTAAGAAGTCGTAAACCTAATTTCCTTAAATTTGATTGTTTTTGTAAAGTCAATAAATCTTGAATTTCATGTATTGTGTGGAATACGATATTAATAACATTTGGTTGACTTTATCAATAACTCATCTTAAATTTTCAACCAATTCTGAAACAAGATGAGATTAGCACACGTTCTCTATCTTTACTTCTTCCTCAACTCACCTTCATCTTTATAATTACGTAGATTTTCTATTTATCTTTTGTATTACTCTTCCCTATGGCTGCATCCGAATAACAGAAAACACGCTAAAACTGTATTTCTCTCTTTACATCTGTCCAATATTAAAAATTTTCAACTGTATTTACTTCGAATTATCCAAAACATAGGTTCAAAAGTTCGATTTATCCACGATTTTTTACTATTGTTTTCAATACAGTTTTCAAGGGGAATGGACTTCTGTTCGAATTATTCAATATTTCGAATTATCCAAGTTTGAATTAACGAGACTCCACTGTACATATAAAAGTCCTTCTTCGAACCCACAAATAGTATCTCATATATTCATACAAAAGCAAAACATTAATTACAAAAAATCTGAAGTAGGAACATTTTAATAGTAACTCATACAGTGTGTAATTGGTATTATTATTTTTTATTGGCATTATCATATCAAGCCTGATCAGACCCGTTTGAAAGTACTACGCGGCAGCAAACAATTCAGTTAATTTCGTGTTCGCCTGTTAAAGTTGTGTAATTTCAAGTAAAATTAGCCATAAAAGATAAGCTACAATTGACTGAAATCATCCAAAGACATGGTGTATACATTATAATTTATGAACATCTTAGACAGAAAAACAAAAAAATACCTGGCAACTGTCCTGCAGTACTCGAATGGGTTACATCACGGTCATTTGTTTCTTGGGACTTAACAGATTCAAATAGCCTACGTTGTTTTGGGTCAGATGTAGCTTTTGTAAATCACATCTTCGTTTGTGTTCTCGCTTTTTAGCACCACTTTTATATTTTTTCTTTACAGTAATCTTACAATCACTCCTACCATCCATACTGACAACCACATCTGTCTTCTACGACAAACGACAGATTGAATTGCTGCTATCGTATTTGCTCTTCGATGTAATATACAAATAAAACACTAGCCGAGGGCAGCAACTTTATAGTAATTGTTTGAGGTTTGTATAAAACAATCGTTGATAGTGGCGACTAATTTCTTTTCGCTTTATCGCACTGAAAAAAAAAAAACGAAGCCTGGTCCGATTTCTTTCTTCGAAGCTTGATCTGAGGGCAATGCAGTTCAAAAGCGTTCCGGCTCCACCTCCACTTTCCACAATAACAATATCTACGAAACTATTGTTTCTTTAAAATATCGCCACTCGCCGGCTTGTAAAGGGACCGGAGTAGGCAATGGTATCCAAATCCAATAACAGTCTGAAATCTACTGTGTTTCTTATATTAAAAAAAGTAGTAGTTAACGTGCTCGTTTTTAACAGCTGCTGTATCACAAACCCCGCAATGTTTTAAGGGCCTGATTGTTTCATAGAGGAACCTTTTCAAGTCGATAAATGTGAAGAAGAATAAGGTCTGTTCATGAAAGTTTAACTTTACGTCTTTTTATGCAAAACACAAGTTTACGGGAGTTACCCTGCCATATTTTTGATGCTGGTAGGTTTAATTGAGCGCATCTTTTTAAAATTGGTGGAGGGGGCCCACCTGTTTGGGGGCCCCACCCTGCATTTGCAGGGTAGCAGGGTGGGCCAGTCCGCCCCTGGAATCCTCGCTGGGCTCGTTTTGATGCAATTTGACAGCCATGATACTAATTTAACCTCAGCTTCTTCAATTTTCTTCTTTAATTCCAACAAAGGGACAATTTTCTTCTATTACTATAATAAACAATGCATACACCAGAAGGTTTGGACAATCTCAAACTGCAACCAATCAGAAACGTGTATTTAGTTCCTACGGCTAGGATCGAGGGTGAAATAAAAGTATACTCTTCAGAAGATACTCTCCACAATGCAATAAGTAGGGTGGGTCGGTAGATCGGAGAGGATCGGTGGGTCGCAATGGGTCATGGTGGGCGGTGGGTCGCTTTGACTCACATGCTGTTAACAGTTGACACAAAGATCCACTCAAAAAACTCGACGCACTTGACCCACTGACTCACCAACCTACTCCAACTCTGATCAGATGGCGGGGTACTTGATACGTTCCGAAGGCATGTAAGCTTGTAGTGGACAACATCGTGCTCGTGGGTTTTCTCGCGACACTCCAATTTCCTTCCATTTTCTCATTCCACTAAATCGTCCATCAAAATTCACTTGCTCTAATCATCGTCCCTCTTAACCTAACAGGTAATCGTGGAACATTAAACGCAACGATCACGAAATATCAAAAGTGCTAATAACAGTATGTCAGAAGTTGTAAACGGGGTATTTTACTCGTGGGTGGAAGGAGGAGTCGCCCGAAGTAAGGAAGAAATACAATACTCTCATATCTGATAATTGAAATCATGAATACATTTTATTGTTATTCTTTCTGTATATGTTCATTTTCGAGTTGCTCATTCCATATCGGACTTCCGAAGAATAAAAACTATCGAAACAACTTATTGACCGTGCTGATAGCGACTACTCTCAGTCACGACCCCGTTTTCAGTTTTGTAAGTGATAGGAAAAAGAAAAGTGAGAAAGAAGACTAGCAGAGGAAGGCGGGGAAGAAGAGAAAAAGAGAAAGAATGAAGAAAGATAAAGGATTGGAGGAAAAAGGATTACTGGATAATTCAGGAAATATAGTAATGAACTTGAATGGTTATTAACGGAGGATCAATTCTGAAGTGATCCGGAAATAGACACATGTCCATACATACGAGCCTGACCTGGGTCCAGGCGACTGCAGAAGAGGGAGTTGCCCAAACCCAGCCCAAGCTAGGTGAAAATGGAATTTAATTGGTTGTAAGGTAATCCTGAATGGTAAATATTAACTATCCAGTCTCTGAACTCCATAATCTGAGATCGACCACACATATGAATTAGCCGAAGAAAGGAAAAAAAATCAAAGCTATCAACTTAATATATTTATGTATTGCATCAATAGGAATTAAAACTTCTCTGACAGAAGACGTCGTGTTCAGGCTCATCCTGCTATTTTGGCTTCTCTCCTAGAGCAGATTTAAATCAGTTAGTATCAGTCCTTCATGACCTTGGTTATTAACTCTAACACATATCATAAATCATGACACACATATATTAAATATTAATACAACTAAACAGTATCCCTACTACAACTTAAAAACTAAATTTATCATTCAGACACACAGTCATTCACACAGGACAGTGTATGGGGTTAGCATATATCATTAAAGAAAACCATCTAGCTACGATTTCACAAACATTCATTACATTTATGGAGAAGAAAGAATAAAAAAAATATTGAAAGGACTAGTTCTTCGTTATACTTGAACAGAATACATAGTATCTTCATAAGTCAAAACAATCAAATGGCATTACTTTGAATTTAGCTTTATATATACAATCACATTGACAAAAGGAAAGAAAGAAAATAATAAAATTACATATATCACGTCTTAGGCATGCTAAATCAAATTTATAATTCACAACATAATCAAAGAAGACATTCATTTTACATTAAAAGAAAATTGAACGAAGAGGAAAGAAGAAGAAAAAAACTTTTGAATATAGTGGAAAATTATGAGTCTCTATCTCACGTCGAGACATTCTAAAATTTTTATACGTTGCGTATATCAAAACTGAGCGTTCAAAATCATTAGTAATGCACTATTCATAGTGTCCAAACATTTCGCTCCATTTAATTTCGTTTATATATATATATATATATATATATATATATATATATATATATATATATATATATATATATATATATATATATATATATATATATATATATATATGTTCATAATAATCATTTATTGAAATCATATGAACGAACAGTTTGCAGATGCACTCACATGCTGAACTGTTTTTCCCACCTAGGGACTTCCAAAGTCAAAATTTGGTCAAAGGATGTTTTTCCATTGTGTCAGTCCATTTACGACTTCATTATTTGATCAATTTCAGGTTACTTGATCGTCACTGGGACACCTTATAACACCTTTCAGTTATCACGTGTAACTTTTGTATATAGTGTTCAGATTTAAGACGATCTTTCACCACAGGTGTGAGGATTATGATGATTTATATTAAGGAAACCACTGGTTAGGTTCTAATATATATATATATATATATATATATATATAGAGAGAGAGAGAGAGAGAGAGAGAGAGAGATGGATAGATAGATATAGATATATGTAAGGAGGGATTCAGGGTACACTTTCCAAAATAATTTTCGGGTTTGTCACTTAAGGATAATATTCATTATGGTTTGGGTTACGTTTTAGACCTGCCATTATTTCAAAACACATGCCATCGACAATAATTCCACAGAAGATTGCTAATTACATCTATTCAGAACAATGTAAAAAAGTTGTATAGCTTCGCGGCGGTATTCTTAAAACAAAATCAACATATTTACATCCGTCGAATAATTGCTTCGAAACTCTGGCAACCACTTTACGTTTAGGGTAGACACGACCGGTTTTACATATATCCATATAATCCATTTAATATTCTACGTTTTACTTTACTATCTTATTCACATATTAAACACAATCGACGTATACATTTATCTATCTATCTATCTATCTATCTATCTATCTATCTATATATATATATATATATATATATATATATATATATATAGATATATATATATATTAAACGAGCACACATTTAATACATTGAATCCCACAATAATTCTTCCAAAGGTTGCAACATTGTACAAAGAACAAACAACTTCCAATATATGACAGAAAAGGAAAATTAATTAATTTTTACTTATACCGCGAGTCTATGAATTTTGTGGTTTTCACATATGTATTTCGAAGTAATTTTAAAAGTACGTAAAGCAGGCACGTAATATAGAACATTCTTAATTATATATGTATAAAGAGATAAACAAAACACAATATTAATTTTGGGCCCAGAATTATTACAAGATTTACGAAACCAAAAGGGAAAGAAAGAGACCAATGGATTTAGTAAGAATCCCAGAAGGACGACGGTGAAGGAACGTAATTGAAATATCGTCAAGTACGAACTCGTTATTCACTTGGTCAATGGGTCAAAATATGATGGAAAAACCCAGTCACTATATATACTTCACCCATAAATCGTGTCTCGCAAAGTTTCAGCTGGTAATTTCAGATCAGAGTTATGCGTTAAGTACTTCGTAATTGGTAACAAGTTCAACATTTTAAGGGAGCAGGTTGAGATTTTTAAAAAATCTTGAAGAATGGAGGAAAAGGAGAGATAGAGGAGAGGAGAAGAATGGCGCGCCAAAGAATTAAGTGAGAATAGCTAAACCTACAAAGATAAGGGTCGAATTTCACTCTCAAAAAATCCATAGCCAAAATAATCTTGACATGCCGAAAAGGTGGACTACCCAATTGCGTAGACTAAAATAAGATTTTTCCAAGCTCACAGCGAGTCCGTGCCCTCAAGGGAATTTTCAAAAAGGCGGAATCTTTAAGGAAATTCCCCCTCACCATAATCCGGCTGAGTTCTTAGAGACTCCGGCCCAACCGGAAGGTTGGTCTAGTCTCTTAATTTAGAATTTCCAAAAAAAATCTATCCGACCTCGTCGAAAATGAGAAGGGTCGAGAGGAAATTACGAAAATTAAAGTAAAGTTGATGAAGTAAGAAAAACCCTAATTATGGATTTCCAAAAATTAAAAAAAATAAAACTAAATAAACTGAATTTTGCACTGGTGGTTTTCACTTGCCAAAACTTACCAGCAGCTCCCCTTTGCAAAAGTGCCAAATCTTGATGGTGTCGATTAATTTCTATAACTATCTAGTTTTAAAACTAAGAAAAGATATGAAAATATTCAGGGGGAGAGGGGGTTCGACACCTGGGTACGAAAACGAAAGTTTTCAGTAACCAGTTAACTACATTATTTAAATTTTTCCGACCCGTCGCCCCTGCGAACACTGTATGTTAGCCAGAAATAGCTGACGTAAAAGATCTCAAGGCGCAGGATTATCTATTTGAAACCGACCGAAACATAATTCACAACAGCCCCAAGTTCTACAACAATTATTGTCTTTTCATAATTGATTATTAAATATGTCTAGTCAGCGATTATATGGTTCTACCCATGCTGTCAGACGAGATTCTTATAGATAAACACTACTGCTATGGCATACTAAATTGTGAAGTAATAACATAGTCCAACAATATATCGCCCTCTTGTTCGCGTGAAGTTCCGGCGTAGGGGTCAGAGCCCGAGATGTTTATAGCACTTACACATTTAATATGTATATGCCAACCATGGCGCAGTATACACTGGGCTCATGTATATATATATATATATGTATATGGGTGTCCCATCATTTATATTCTTTACTACAATATATTATATAATATTTATATTATCATTTTATTCATTTGTTATGACGCCGTATTATATAAACACCCTATTGCATCTATCTATACACAGACTATATACACATTTCAGTATAATATTTTAAAATCTATAAATCACTACAAACATTTGTCGTTCCGATCACTACACAAAACCTCACTCGAACTCAAGACTCTCTTGCCACACACGCAATACTACACAATACTCCGCAGCTTCATTAAAAAATGTATATATACGTTCACAGAAAGTAAGATTATCTGCGATAATATCATTATATTTTATGAAATTTTGACTGCGACAATGAGATTACTCTGCAGCCACGAAAAAAAAACATTTTAATATTGTAATTTTGATAAAGAAGACTAGCATCATATCAGCTGAATTCTGTTAAGAATATATGCAATGTCTATTTACTTAAATATTTTAATTTCTAATTTACGTAGAATGTTGTAATTTTTGGAAAACCTTGGCTTCGGATCACTTTACCTAATTGTATGTTCATATGAGCTGGGAATTATATTTGCTTGGTGCTAATCAAAAAAGAAAAGTCATACTCATAGACACTACATCAGAAAATGCTTGAGTATCGACATATGAATGACGGGTATTACTAAATTTTGACACTAGGGGCTAAGAACGATACGATCAACCCTTGAACCACTGAGTATGATCTTGTACACGGAATTTTGATACTATATCACTCTCATTTCCTGATATTGCTATAAATCGGTGTGATGGGTTTAGTTATTTATCGAATATGAAAATGTGATTAGCAAATGATACACTGTTCACACTTAATTATTTCAAAGATATCTGGGTAGAGCCAAACAGCCTTTTGTAGATTAAATTATTCTCTTTGATTATATTAATAAATAATTATATATCAGTCATTTATACATTTATTGTAAATTTTGTAGTATAATGAAAAATTGTATTTGTATGGATTGCCCTTTAGTGAACTAAAATTGTATTTTTTTCATTTGTTTGGAATATTATAACGGATGGAGTAACTCACTGAGACGATGAGAGGCGAGCCTAGTTCAAGTGTGAGTGGAAGTTACTTTACACAATACAAAAATAAGTTGCTAACATCCCAGTGCAAATATATAGCCGGCGCATTTTCCCCTCTTTTTGGGGTAGGGCGCAAACATCCCAGTGCAAATATATTGAGAGCGCATTTTTTCCAATTTTTGTGGTAGGGCGCAAAATTCTCGCATTCAAGGAAAATATAATGTCCGCGAAGTTGACAAGCCACTTATGTCAGACTCCAATTTCGACTTTAAACGTCGCTAGTGCTACGTTAGTGTTCAATAGTGACGCAAATCGTTACTACTCCACAGATAACGTGTGCTTTTTAAATAATGGATATAAGTCTTCTAACTGCATGCTAAACACGCCCATTTCTAAGAATCATCTGAAAAACGAGGTTAACCGTTAGAGCAAGTAAGTGCTCATTAGTGCCATTAACATTAACGATAATGCCTCCATCGTACGGCCCTTTGAGTAATAATAACACCACACTCTTTGCTAGTCTCAATGCGTCCCTATATTCTCGCGAACATTCAGACGTGCCCAAGTTAGTTACTCTTTTTTGCAACTATTGTTTATCTGTTATTGTTTATTGTTTATTGCTAGTCTGCAGAGTAGTCATTACATTAATATGCCATTGTCCTTGATAATCATTGAATATTTACAAGCAGTTTGTTATTACTGTTAGAAGATATCAAAAAACAACAGATAAAATCTACTACTTAACGGTTCATATTTTTCTTTTACAGTACATAAACGATTATTATTATTATTATTATTATTATTATTATTATTATTATTATTATTATTATTAATAATAATAATAATAATAACAATAATAATAATAATAATTAGACTATTCCAGGATAAAAGTTATCAATTGCATCACACTGGCAACAAGCGACGCATATTTTAACTTCATAAAAATTCGTTTCTCACGATTTTCTGGAAAACTACGTATGATAACATCTTCATTATGTCAAGTTGTTTATCTCAGTGTGATATATTCTTACCTCTCGACAATATCAAAGTAAAACAAATTAAATATTAGGAGTACATCGTACTTTAGGACTACATTTCATTAACCATGGGAAGATTGAGTAGTGTATACTTTAGGATGTAAGTTTCAGCTTAACTTGCATCATACATTCTTAGGATTACAAAAAGGAAATTTGTTCGTTTGCATTTGAATAAAATTCTTAGGATTACAGAAAGAAAAAATATTTTTTCCGAATTCCGGATTTTTTTCGAATTCCGGAATTTTTCCGAAATCCGGAATTGTTCCGAAATCCGGATTTTTTTCTGAATTCTGGAATTTTTACGATTTCCGGAATTTTTACGAAATCCGGAATTTTTCTGATTTCCGGAATTTTTACGAATTTCGGAATTTTCCGATTTTACTTTCCGGTTTCCGGAAAGTAAAAATTCCGGAATTGGCCATCGCTAGTAATTACTTTGTTTTCTCCTAACTATTAAAGACTTCAGAATTTAATTTCTCACGCATATAGCCTATTCCTCATAGTAATTTTCTAAAAAAAAAATCCTAGAAAAATCTGAGGCTGCTTCAGAAGACGCAAAACTTCGCAAAAGGGAATTTTTGGGAGGATTTTTCCAAATTATACACAATTTCCCTTTCCACATGCATCATGGACACATGGGTATGATACCATAGGAAAGATTGCCTTATCCTGAAAATAATGAGGTACGAATGATAATACCCGGATTACTAGTATTGTGTTAGAAACTTTTATGTTCTGTCCTATTTATTGTCTCACAGAGTAGGATATTGGTAAATATTGTATTCCGTCGTAATTATTAAAGATTTCACAATGTGATTTGGCACGTGCATAGCCTATATCCCATAGTACGTCTCTAGGAAGATTTGGGTCGTTTATTCTTACTCGGGGCCCTTTCAGAGGGTGCAACACTTTTAAAAAGAGTTTTTAAGAGGGAAATTTCTCGAATTATCCTCAATTTTCCTTTCCACTTAGGTTATGCACACATTTGAATGGCAACATACAAAAGCTCGTTTTATTCTGAAGCGAATGATGTACCAACCATAATCCTAGGATAAATAGTGATGATCCAGTAGTTACTTGAATGAAAGCCTAAGATTGTAAGAGTTAACAACCATTTTGGACGCCATCTTGAAGCTTGGGCCTTTCCGGTGTTCAAATTTTGGTAAACTTTTAATGTTATTCAGCACATTTGACACTACAGAAAAAGTTGAGAAACCTTTTTGAGAAACCTTTTGTAGGAATTTTTTGAGGGTCAAACCGTATCTCCAGGCGACTATATCTATATTTACAATTTGCATTCATAAAATTGCCAAAGCGAGGAAACACTTTAATTGATTAAAATGAATATTGAACATAGTTTGCACCTGATTGACTTAGGCTTTTATCATTCACTTTGGCTGAAATGCGTATCTTATTCGTTGAAAAGTTGTTAAAATATTTCTCAAATGATATTTTCATAAACTTTCTTCGTGCGAAGAATGAGAATTTCAACTAGTTTGGATCTGTTTTTTTTTAATATTTATCCAGTAGATAATTTATATGAAACTGTTTATTCTATTTCATGATTCTTAACATGTATTTAAGGATTTCTGGAGGCTATGCTAGGAGGAATAATTTATAGAAGCTAAAATTCCCATGTTTAAATGCCGATAACAATTATATAGTGAGAGATCAACTTTACTATCCAGATTTGTAACTTTGATCTACGAAAATGTTTGTTCTGATGTTTAAAGTGAAGACTCAAAAACAATAGCAGTCACATACAAA
The DNA here is from genome assembly GCF_964235325.1 of Thermobia domestica. Classification (NCBI taxonomy): domain Eukaryota; kingdom Metazoa; phylum Arthropoda; class Insecta; order Zygentoma; family Lepismatidae; genus Thermobia; species Thermobia domestica. The sequence goes on from NC_137456.1 coordinate 185,268,081, forward strand.
TTTAAAACTTCTCGCACTATCACTCTCTCACAATCAACCACAGAAGACACGAGATGGCGCTTACTGAGTGACGAAATTTTTCTAAAGTAGACTACATAACAGATGCAGCGAAATATCTCTAAAGGAGACTACGTAATAGGTGTGATGAAATCTCTCTAAACTAAACTACGTAATAGAGTATGTAATACACTAGTTTAGCAACTCAACTGCAACACAAGACCGGGTTTTCCTCGTATCCTTTGGAAAATGACATTTCTCTCTCGTAAATGGACCTTAAGAGTAATCACATGTGTTAACAAAATATACTATAAATTTACCATTACTTATACACATTAATCATTCCCCAATTGTGTATTACTCATAAATTCAATTAGAAGTTTCGGCAAAATATTGAATAGAATTACACTTGTGAGTTACCAAGCAGTAGTACCATCTTGTATTTTCTTCAAACCTTGCCATACATTTTTGGAGATATATCTTTAAAACAGGGATTCAAATAACCTTTCGCCCGGGGCGAGTGGTTCATCGTTGCGGGCGAGTATTTAATATCATACCGAAGGTAAGTAAATGATTTGTATTGTGGGATGTAGGCTAGTAGATTTGTTCTTGGGCGAGTAAAATTTTGTTCCTACCGTATTTTCATCAATGCTTTAAAAGGTATAAGGGTTTGGTTTGTGCCATTAGGGACAAATATGATAATTTTTCGAGTGTGTTATCAACATTGCCATCTCCAACGCTCACATCCCGATTTACGTGAAATCTTAAATATCTCAGCTTCTACTTAAGATATTGAATAAGTACCCTCATAAAACTTAACCCATATTTTCACCCCTGAACTACTAATAATTATCTTTTCTATCAGTTTCAAATTTTATAATTACAAAATCAAGCATATCAAGTTGTCTAGAATTAAAATGAGTAGTTACATCAAATTCCAAGAAAGAACCTTCTACGTTCTTCCGTACGCATTCATAAGTGTGAAATGAAAACATGATGTTAGGTTCTTCAAGAATGCTTACTTTCACTATTCTATACATACTCTACAATTTGCATTTTTACCTCCATACTCTTCATTGTTATTTTGCCATCATAAGGCATTTTTGCAGCTGCTCCTGTCAATATCGTCCCTTTAGATAAAACATCATTATAATTACCAAATGTAATGAATGCTATACTAAATCTTTCTTCCCGCATAATTTCTATAATTACTTAAATGTCAGGTATTCATCTTAATGGAAATAGAACAGTGGAATCTTCTTTTAATCCTAATTTATATTTAAAAATCAGCCTGTTTTAAGTATGACGCTTTAAGTTTAGAAACTTTTAAAGTTTCAATAGCTTTAGATGTTATTCTTGGTAGATCAATTTTATCTATAACAATTGTATGGTTTCTAATTTCTATGCTACAGAAAAAAGATGGAAAGAAATTACCTGGAAGTTTTATCGTATCATCTGCACCAAATATTCCTCCAGTATCAACGCTCACGACTTCAAATTTTACATAGGAATCTGCTCTGTGAGGGTGAGTAAACCCATTACCTCATTAAAATCAAATTCAGTACTTTCATTCGGTTCAATAAAATTTTTAATATTTTCGGCTTGCTGTAAAACTCTGCAATTCACAACTCTCAATACCCTCCATCTTACTAATTATAGAGAAAATCTTAAAAAATGTTTTTTTTTGGGGGGGAAACTATAAACTACATAATAATATTATTACAAAACTGTGTAAAAATTATAATAACTATCCTAACCTAACCTTAGCATTTATAACAGTACAAGTGCCAAAAGCTGCAAGTCTTTCTCCAATTTATGTGTCTTCAGTGAAAACTATTTTTTATGCATGATTTTTAATTATTTGTTTGCAATATGTCCTAATTTTCTATCTCTATTGTCTCTATAATACATGTCATGTTCTTTGCAAGCTTCGTCTAATGGATTAATTTACTTCATCTTTCTTATCTTTTTAATCTTTCTTATTATTCGGAGTACAGTACGACTTTCCAGGAATATATGATTCAAATAGAAGTTTATTAATTAAATAATTTACTAACTAATTTCCATACTTCTCATTATCCAAATTTTTCGCGACAATGTGTTAATTATCTTAAATAAATAGCATATATCTTTCCCATCATTAGGAATAAATTGTCAAAATTCATTATTAATCATATTTATTATGCATGCTTTCCCATTATAAAATTTATTACCACCAGCTTTTCCTTTCCAGTTTATAACAATCAACTGAAGAGTTTGATGCAATAAGAGCATAAGTCTGAAACATGCAGTTGGAGAAGATCGATGTTGAAAATTTAAATAGTGTTTTTCTTACATAAAACTATTTACTATGCAGCATTTTATTCCGATATTGAATTGAAATATTACCAGGAGGATAAACAAGCATTGCAAAAGACACAAATGCCTTTGATGCAAAAAAAGGCGTTACATCAAAGTTCACAATTTATCTATTAATTTCCTAACATCCCTTACCCATATATATTTTACGTAATTCTGAATATTTTTAACATCTTTACCAGATATTATTAACAATTTCTTTTCTCAGTCATGTTAATCACATAAGTATTTTAATTGTTGATACATGCTTCCTTTCCAAGATTTTGATTTTCCTGTATTTCTGTCGTTGTTTTCTTACACTGCACCAGAATTCATTAATATTTAATAATACTCATCTTCGGCGTCTTCTGTATATTTTTTTTCTTGTTAACAATTCCCATAAGCTTTCTGCTCCTTCATACACTTTGCCATTAATTTCTTAAATTATCACCTTGGACTTTCACAATTTCCTATTTTATTTATTACTTTGACAACTTCCTTAACTGTTCTTATATCAAATACATCATCGTTTTTTCGAGTATAATATTTCGTTACAATTTTAACAAAATTAGTTGATAAAGATTCTATTCCTTCTACTTTATCTTTAAATGGTTTTCTCGTATGTATTATTTTTCCTGTTATAGCTGTACCACTCTCACTAATGCAACTATCATAGTTCGAGGTGTTTCTGAACATCTCGAATCTACCTTCACACATTTGTTTAGAACTGGAATAAGTTCTATTATTAGATTTTTGTTTCCTTCTGTTAGTTCTTTAATCTAATTTTCTAAACTGTAAATAGTATTAGTTACTGATTGTTCTTGTTCTCTTTTTGCCGTGTATTCCTATTCTTTGTTTTCTCCAATTTTTGAAGCATTTGATAAGGAACTTTTTCAACTTAAGGTTTCTCTCAAGTTCTATTTCATCTATTTATTATAAACAAGACCTTCGAATGTCAGATCCTCGAACGTTAGACATTGACGTTAACCTTGGATATTGGTCATTTTGACGTTGACATTACGATGTTTAGACGCTGAAAGGTAATATTTGGTATTAATATTGTTGTTGAACGTCTACGTTTGTTGTTAATTGAGATTCTATATTTGAAAGAAGACAATCACAATTCAAATATCTATAAAGAGTTCAGTAAATTTTACATTCCCTCCTTTTATATTGAAGAAGTAGTTACAATATGAATTAGCTAACAGTAATAACGATTCAAATGTAGACTATTTGCTTTTTACAGTATATGTTCAACTCCAAACTTTAGACATAATGCAATGATTATATATGGAGATAAAATTGTGTTTATACCAGACAACTAGCTTAACGATCCTTAACGATTATTTGAAGTCTCAATCCATAAACATAACGTTAACAGAAGATCATATAAAAATTAGAGTAAAAAGGGAAACAGGAGATACTAAAACCAAATACTAAATACAATACTATACTAAATAATAAATACAAATACTCTTCTCGAATTTGATTTTGCACAAATATTAAAAAAGAACAAAACACCTATTGGAAGCAAATTGCCAAAGTTCTATCTTTTGAGACAATTAATGTCAATTGTAATGTAGCTGATGGTATGTATGTTCAAGATAGTGATATTACTTACAGGGAGACAGGAGTTATAGCAACATTTAAAACAAATGCAGAATCTGAGAGTAGTATTATATTTTCCTATTTGTGTCTTATAACATAATATTGATGATTTTGAAATAACAATAACAGATGAAAATGCTAGCTTGGTTGATTTTGGTGGAGTAACTACAAACATACTTTTACAAACAAAGATATTCTCTTAAATACATAGAAAGAATGCGTTCTAAAAAAGGTTGTACATTTAGTATACCTAAAAATGGGTTTATGAATTTAAAGGTTGATCATATATTAACAAAGAATCAACTAAACGATAAAGCTAAAAAGATGAAAGAAAATAAATGTATGAATTTTACTTTAACTACTGCACAAATGAAAAAAAATAATTGTTATATAAAGAACATATTGACGGTTTCATCTTTAAAACTCCCGCAATTCTCGAAGCTTTAGCGGTTGATTCTTTAGCTCGAGGATCAGCAGCGATTGCTAAAACTTTAATTGATGCGGAAAAGAATAAACAAGAATAGAAGAACAGGAAAGATAATTTAGAATGAAAAAAAGGTGGAGGTACAAAGTTAAAAACCTTAAACTACTAACCAACTTCGCGATAGAGAGATTGGTGAAAGAGAAGAGTGCTTATGAATGATGAATTATCTAAAGAAAACCTTATAAAAATTAAGGTGGTGTTGTAAATTTAGACAAATTTGAAACATTGTCACCCATTGGGTATGTTAATGGGAAGATAATAAAGATAATAAATATAATAATGTTCGATTCTTATGGATGAATACAACCTGAACCGTTAATACAATATCTTGGAACTAATAACTTATTTTATAATAATAATCATAATTCTGTTATTTAAAGACATCTATGTGTTATGGTTTCAAAATTATTGAGTGAAGGTTGTTCATGTAGGGATGTTAAGTATATCATAAAAATGATTAAATTTTTGGGCTTAAGTGTTTTTATTGTTTTGTATTCAGAAAAGCTTCTTGTTAAATAAATATGGAATATACCAAATAGAGTAAATATTATTTTGAAAATCAAAAGGATAAGATTAATATAAGTAATTATTATAATCATTTTAAGTATTGCGAGTATGTTAGTTATAGAGACTTAAATGATTAAAAATAATGTACCTTATGTTGCTGCTTTATGAACATATTTATTCCTATGTTTTTATATACGAAGGAAATTATGTCTGATGGATACTTTAGAAAACTTGGTAAGGGAAAATGATAATCGGTATTACAATTCTGAATATATAGATGAAAGACAAAGAGCTTGTAATGTATGAAAACCATGGTTTAATACAACAAAAATATTATAATTATTATTATCTCCTTTACAAGCTTAACGAAATAGAATTACTTGAAGTGTTTAAGGTGTTCGATGATGAATTTAACAATACACCGAAAAATCATAATATCAATATAAAATGTATTAAGAGCATTTTACAGATCAGAAACCATTAAATTTTCAGCATATAGAAGAGACTACTATAAACGAAATTGAAGAATAATAAATGTCACAATTTGGGAACTTTATTTTGCTAAACGGAAAGCCTTTTTAAATTTAAAGTATGTTTGTATTGGCTGTTAAGAAAACATGAAATAGATATTGAAGTTGAGTTTAAAATCGGACAAGAATGACATTATATTACAAACGGTGTTTGAAAAGTTAAGTTGAAGATTATCATTTAACATATAATAAATATGGATATCGTTGGTAATGTTAAAAATACTAAAGGTGATTTTAAAAGTATTAACATTAGTGAAGAACGCTCAAAACTATTAGATAATTTAAATAATGTTGTTAATTTAAGACAATCTAGATCAGTAGAAACAATATTAACAGAGAGGTAAAAGCTAATTTGAACATGTAACCTCAGTACAAGATACATACATAAAGAAAGATGATTTTGATACTGAGATACTTGTTACAAAACTAGAATTTCAAATGATGAAGGATAGTTTAACATTAATTATGCAGAAAGAAAATATAAATTTACTATGTCGGTGGAGAACTATATATATTGAAGATCTAATCTTCACAAAATGTAATATATCTAAAGATTATAAATTTCTTTATAATGGAAAAATAGTGCATATAGAATTAAGAGTGGATAAATACAATAGAGAAATATTTTTGAACAATACTCTAGTGAAAAGAATTCTTTTAGACATTAAAAGATACGATCTCATTATATAATATAATTATATAATTTGTTTCAAGCAGCTATAGAAGAAGGAGAATTATTATTTGCTATGATGTATGTAGAAAGAGAACTTTCGTGAAAAATTATATTTGGAATTACTATTTCCTATAAAATAAATATGTATATCTTTGTAATGTCAAAATACTATGTGAGTTAGATAATAAAGGATATTGATGTATTAATGGAAAAATTTATTTTAATTATACTTAAAAAAACTACACATACCATGTCGATTGATATAAGAAAATTTTGAAAACTCATTGTTTCTAGTATGAAATTTATCTACTAACTATACATTTCCTCATAGTAGAAAAATAATTCATATGTAATCAAACCTTAATAATTATTTTATAGACAATCTTAAATGGTGCTTTAATTGAAAGTTTTCTTTTAATATTTTTTTACACAAATGATGTATTAACAATTAGATTAATTAAAAATTCTGATTTGAAAGAACGTCAATTATTACTTGTTATTAAGCATGTAGAAATAAAAGATAAAAGTGAAAGCGAATCTTGCAATGATGAAAATGCGAATGTTCATAATGTAATATTAAATAATGATAATTATTAGCTTTTATGATTTTCTATATAATAAATAATAATGATGATTATTGTGTTAAGTGTAAGCAAGTAATAAATAAAGGAAAGATAATACTAGAATAGAACAAAGAATGGAAGATATATAAGGAAAAGTTTATGTTGTGTATATGGAATTAATAAAACTCAATTCGTAAAAAAGGTTGACTAGAAGAAAGTAAATGTGATAGTAAATATATTATATAACCTGTTCACAAACCAGAACAATTTTAAAGGACTAAATGTTGTTATAAAATTATAGATGATTTGTGCCAAGTTGATCTAGTATAAATAGACAAAAGTGTTGTTTCTAAATTGAATAAAGAATAACAATACTTACAAATGATAATTGATGGGAGTTCCAAATATGCGTTTGATATTCCAGTTAAAGATAAATGTAGAAAGAGTGTTACGGAAGCATTTGAATGAATATAAAACTTATAAAACCTATTAATTATCAAACTGATCAAGAGAAAGTATTTTATAACAAAGAGTTTAAGGAGTTAATGAAAAACCACAATATAAATCGTTATTCAACTTATGGTGGTAAACAAAGCTTTTATCATAGAACGCTCAAATAGAACTCATAACAAAGTATGTGGAAAATGCGCTATTCACAAAAATTATAAATGGATAGATATATTGCAAGAAATTTTGAATGAATATAATATTAAATTACGTAGAGCAATTGGTATAAAGCCTGTAGAACTTAATAAGAAAAACGAACAAATATATATATATATATATATATATATATATATATATATATATATATATATATATATATATATATATATATATGAGAGAGAGAGAATATAAGCGCGTTATACGTAAATATAATATTCGTGATTATGTTCGTGTAAGTAAATCTAAAATTTGTGTGAGAAAGTATATATCGAATTGCTCAACAGAAGTATTTGTAATTAGTGAGTTATATAGTCTAATCTACGTACGTATGGAATAAAATATTTAAACAGTGAAGAAATTATGGGAAGATTTTAATAACCCGAATTATTGAAAACTAAATATAAAGATGAGTATATTGTAGAAAGTTTTGCTTTAGAAAGCTGATAAAGTGTATGTTAAATGATTAGGAGTTGTTGACTCGCATAATAGTTTGATAGAGAAAGAAAATGTTGTAGTGTAAATTTAATGTATTTATCTTTTATAGATATTTACCTTAAAAGACTTAAGATAAAACTTTTTGCCATATCGAGATTATGATGGAGGAAAAATAAATATTTTCTGTTTAATATAGAAACACTGATTTAATACATGACAGAGTCAATCTTATTCATTAAAATTTTAAATCTATAGCAGTATTAATTCATAAAATAAATATTGTTAAAACAAAAAAGAAAGAAATTGACACAATATATACAGCAGAACCAAATTCCGATTGTGACAAAGAAAACAAAGTTGAAGATGATAGTGAGGAAGGTTGTTAAGTAGTTATATAATTTACAATGAATTATTAATCTTTTATGGGTTATTCCCATATGATTATTTTAAATGCTGTTTTATATTTGAAAAAATATAATTTTTATAATTTTTCTATAGTAAATAAGGTAAATAGACATATTGTAGTAGAATTAAGAAAATATGTAAAGAAAAGTGGGATAAAAACCTTTTCAACTAAGAAAATCAAAACTCATTACCCTGGTTCTTGAAAAGGAGCAAAATAACCATCTGGACTCCAAACATGTAGTAGCCATTTCCAAAAATACTTTTTGTTGAGATATGGTCATTGAAGTGCTTAATACATCAAAGGTTAAAATGTGAAAACAGGTATTGAATTAAATAACTTATCTGAAGTCCTTATTTATAACTTTAGAGGAAAACTAAATTAGGGACGTATTTCATATCATCATCGACTTGCACCTTCCTTCGTTGATCGTATCGAAAAATGTATAGATTGAGATCGTAAATTTAACACTAGGAACAACACTAGAGAATTAGTTGCTGATCACGATAACATTAAAAAAAAGTATGTGTACAAATTAAATTGGTATAAGTTATATAAACAAATTAGTTGTTTCAAGGAATGTTTTCATCTTAAACCTGCGTTTGTGTTAGTCACTTTTTCACATGACACATGTATGTCACATGTCAGTTGATCACGATATAATTTGAGTAGGTTAAACATGTGTCTTCTTAATGAATTTAAATATGATATAGATTGGTTGAGAAAATCTATTTTTTGAAACCCAATTCCAATGGTGCGGAAAAGTTGGACCGACTACCCGAACACCTGACTGTATTATTTTTCCAATTGAGCAATGTCTTCTGCTCGCGCATTGAGAGAAATTTCGTCAAATTGTGAAAAATCGTATCCTGTTTGGAACATCATGTACGAAAATAGAGGAGTAATTTTTCGTAACTATATAACAATATACAGAAGAAAACAAAATTGAAATCAGATAGTTTGCGCATTGAAATCAAAATTACATCAAATTGTGAAAGACCTACTTTGTGGAACATTATGTATAAAATACAATTTACTTATTATTGAACGGAAATTTTTCTCGAACTAAGAACGTTAAGGGTTTATTTCATCGACAACGTAGATTGGAACGAAAGTACAAGGATTATGATATAGGAAGAGTGAAAGAAACACGAAGGTACAATTTTTACTGTTCAGTACCAAGGTGACACTGCATCTTTTGAGATTTGTTTGGACACGGATGATACAGAGACGGTTAAGCACTGCAGTGAAGGAAACATACAAGCAGAATGTTCACCTAAAATGTTACATTAAAATTGCATTTCTTTTAAATTTTACAATCTAATATAAATTTTCATAATACGTAATGTCTTACCACTCGGTATTAATGTTAGTTTATTAAATATATTCTGATTAACTATTTATCATAATTTCTTTTTTCCAATATACTGAAACAATAAATACTATCACGCAATTAATTCAAAGTATTAATAAGTAATATATTTGTCTTTCCTCTTCATGTTTTCACAAACACACAAGAATATCATTGACATAATCCGTATGACAATTTTGTTTAAATTACTGAGTTCACTTAAGAGTTAAGACAAAAGTAACACATCCATTCAAAAGAATATAATAATATTATTTTGCCTTTCCCCCTATAGCATTCAGTGGTGATTTACAGAACAAGTGTTTGTTCACTATTAATATAGAGAATGAAATTGTATTGAGTCGACAATTTTATATCTAAAATATACACTTCTTATCTTTTAAAGGAAAAAATATATTTGCATATGTGAGTAATAACTTATTTCTTTATAGAAATAAAATTAATAGCATCTTTAACAATGAAACATGTTTCAATATATATATGTAAATCAGTAAGAAATCATACTCTGGTTCTTAACTCATGATTCACATTCACTCATTCAGTAGAGTATTTTATATATGGTTTAATTGGTGTTAGTGAATATGCCTTGAACTACAGGCTCTTTTAAGGTCACCAGAAATATAACTTACGAAAACGAGACACGCATGAAACTGGAGTCTATTAACCTCCGATTTCCAGATTATATAGGGCGTCAACATTGATTTCAAGTTACAAAATACGTAAGTAACGCATTCAAAAGTTCGTAGCACTCAAGAGCATTTCAAAGTTCCAGGCGTGGACTAAATGAAATTAAACGAACTTTTTTAGTTTCATGTCCGATGGTTATGAGGTGTTTTCTCCCTCAGGTGTCGAACCCGCAATTACAAGCAATTTAGACACATGCACCAGCCGCTAGACCAAATTTCCAATCAGTATTGGTACGAGAAATAGCTCTACACACAGTTATTTTAACGATCGTGTGCAGAATTTGCTCTGATAATATAATTTATATTTTAAATAACACTTATGGAACACTCCGTTTATCTTTGCTTAAAAATTGAACATTTAGCTGTCCTGTTTGAAAATCAGAAAACATGGGACACTGGTTATAGAAAAGAAACTGTCTCTGATAAAATGGGATGTTTGATCACCTTAGGTTCTTTAGATTTAACTGCCGTTCAGAAAGACGATTTTATCGTGCTGCAAATTGTGAGAAATAACCTCACGTTGATAGAGATGTTGCTGTAATCCTAGAACTGTGAGGAAGTGAATGGATCGTCATGCAGAGTAGGGAGACAAGGAATGGATTAGGTCGAAACTGATTAGTGGAAACCGCAGGCAATATCAACGACCTAAGATTAACCTCTAGTTGAAGAAGCACGGAACCATCCTTGGCGATATAGGTCTTTCTTCCAAGACAAAGCAGTTGAATTAGCACGTTCACAAGAGACAGTAAGACGACATCTTATTGTTTCTGGACTTTATTACTGATGTCTACCAATGAGACACGCAGTACAGATATTCTGTGAAAATCTAATTATTTTTATGAAAACTATCGTAAGATATACCGTATTTTCTAAATCGCAAGGAGGGAGTTTAATATATTCCTTCGTATTCGACTGATTCTATATTCAAGTGTTAAGGATGATAGGAAAGCCTCAGATGCATATATTCTGCATTAAACAAAAAACAGAATACTTGTTTATAAAAATTATCGTGAAACATGTGTTTTGCTCGGTAAAAAAAATCATCCTCTATTCCTTACTGACTCCAAATGCATCCAGGGGTAATCATTGAAAACCTCAAAGGAAGGTGATCCTTATTTTTCAACTTCCGAGTTTTTTAGTCTCACCCCTAAAATGATTTCATATCAGACCTTGTTACCCCATGAGAATAATTAGCTCCATTGAATATATTCGCGACATAATAGCTTCAAGGGACCTCAAGTTTACACTATATAATATGGAACAAAATTATTTTGTAAGTTTAGAGAGATAATTCAAGCGGTTAGAGGATAAAGGTGGTATTTAACAAATTGTACATTTCGGGAAAATTGACTTTCACAACTATGTCTGTTAATATACACCCCTCATCGTTTCCTGGGAGGAGGACTCACTAAATGATGTGCTATTTAGCATGACTAACATATAACACATACATGAACCGACAGAATTTAACGTTTCGAAAAATTAATATAACACCTTTATCCTCTAAGCGCTTCAATTATAAGATGTTTTGAAAGTAAAACGGCTAAGTAATTGGAAATAATTTGGTAATAACGTCAGATGTATGTTCATGAGAAAAGCTACCCAAAACTATCGAATGTCCCGTTCTTATTTAAAAACAGACCTGAATACAAATTGACGGACTTCAAAATGGCCGCGATTATGGTACCATGCAGTAAAAATAGATATGGTTTCATCTGCGTTACTTCTTCCGAAAATATGGTGCCACTGCCTCTCACCGCTCCCAACTTACCACGTAATGTTGCCTTATATTGTATACTATAAATGAATTCAAAACTTGAGGTCTCTTGGAGCGCTATTTAATATTATTCATTTGAGCTAATGTTTTTCATGGATTACTTTGGTGTGATAGGGAACCATTTTAAGGGCGAGACTCAGAAAACTCTGAAGTCGAAAAATAAAGACTGACCTTACACACACACACACACACACAGATATATATATATATATGTAGTGTGTCCTTAAAGTTGCGCAACCCAAAGTTTGCGTATATCTTTTGATCTAAGATTGATAAAGACCTGAATCTTGAAACAAATGTAAGCATGTTCTGTGTAGATATTTTCGAGATCATGGCCAATGCTGAAACGTGTAACGTTTTTGTGTAGTAACGAAGGAAATTAACGGAAGTGTAAAATAAAAAAGTGTAAAATGAAGAAAATCAATATTCAGTTGTAGAAAATTAATTTCCTGCGGATGAATTCCTATGTATATGTACAGTATGTATCAACATTTATATATTGGTGTGAAAATGTGACAAGGTTGATGCAGTGTTGCATATAAAATGGTTATTTAATGTAAGTCGTTAAAATGGGTATTTTTGACAGAAACACAGCCCCTGCAACACTGTTGTCGTAAAATTACTGCAACAGGTGTGTTTTAGGTAATTAATGATACGCGATGAAAATTTGCACATGATTGATAACATGAATTTTTATGCAAAAATTTGCGATATCGCAAATTTATAACAAATGTTGCAGTTCCATTGCCTGACTGTTAGTGACATAGTTAGTGACTTAAAGTGAACTGGCAGGGCGAATGTCGTAGGTCAGAATTGTAGTTGTGCGTTGACATTTCATATGAACGAATAGAGTGCAGTAGAAACAAGGGGATATCAACTTTGGTGATGAGTATTGAGTTGAAGAAAACGAACTCACAATCGCATCCATATTACTAATTTGCACGGCATATGAATAGGACAATGAAAGTGTTTGATCAGTGTTGTAGATATGTTCCTAGTATTGGGTAAATGTCGAGGAAATTAATGCGGCACGGATGAACGCAATGCTCTATCCCCACTGAACATCTCATATGGCATTTTTGCGATTGAAGAATTTTTGCGACAACATGATAGTCTCGTCCAGAGACAGGGTTCAAGTCTTTACAGCTCTGCAACAAATGAAGAATGTGCAACAGGAATTTTGGCAGCAGTATATATCGACTCTTATGTTAGGAGGGACCTGGGTCAGGCCAGTGGAATTAGCCAAAGATCTGTAATGCGTATTTTACATTAGTATAGGTTTCATCCGTACCGTATTATGTTACATCAGGAACTCTCTCTCAATGATTTCTATGCCAGAGTGCAATTTTGTCTATGGTTGGAAGCTATGGAAAACAGACAGTGCAACTTCATATCCATCATCTTGTTTAGCGTTGAAGCTACGTTTACAAACACAGGTCACGTAAACAGGCATAATATGCATTATTGGACTAGGGAAATTCACTATGGCAGACACAATTTCTTTATCAGCATCAGTGATCTCTTAATGTATAGTGGTGGCGTCCTTAGCAACCATGTCATTAGGCCCCATCTTTTTTGGTGGGCGTGTTACTGCTAATATCTAAGTCGCATTCATTAGTGATGTACTATTACCAGAATTGTTAGAAACTACTCCTCTCGCCCAATTTAAGCGTATGTGGTATCAACATGATGATGTTGCAGCACACAACGCACGCGAAGTCAGAGCCTTATTTGACTAACGTATGGGTAACACATGGATTGGGCGTGGAGGTCATATTCACTGGCCTCCACGGTCTCCTGACCTAAGCCTGCTTGATTTTTTTCCTCTGCGATTTTGTTAAGGATCGAGTAATGTCCAACGTACGGACAACATTGATGATATGAAGGAGTGTATTCAACGCGCAAGCGCACGCGCGCGCGTGAATATGTGTGTGTGTGTGTGTGTGTGTGTGTGTGTGTGTGTGTGTGTGTGTGTACATCTATCACGCCAGAGATGCTACATGCTGTACCTACATTCCTATACCGCCGACAACAAAGGTGTGTGGAACAGGATAAAAGGTATATTGAGCATCACTTGTGACACAGTAAGTGTTGAAATTATTTGCTCTACAATGCTTGGAAGTGCAACTTCTAACATCGCATATACCCCGTAGAATTAATCAACATTACTCTACTATTTCACGTGATTTTAACTTCTGATAATGCTATTCAAACAGGGTTACCCTATATCAACTATTGTACTAAGTTGTTTGGTTTTACACTATCTATCAAACAAGGATCACTCGACCTATGTTGCCATTTTAAAATTCCACGTAACCCTCTCTCTCCAAAATCGGAAGCGGGGGACCCTTGTGTTTGATCCGTTTTTAGACTCCTCCGTATTGTACATTGACTCTCCATATTTTTCTTCTTGGCAGGCACATACCAATTTTCATTAAAATCGGATAAAGGTTAAAAAGGAAAAAGTGTCACAAGAATTATGACGAAACAGACAGACGGTCAGAAATGCAAATGCCGGTTGAGTGAAACAATAGAAACGCACTACTTTCGTTTCAGTTACGTAGATATTTAGTCTCAGATATACGCTTACTTCTATTTTTCTTAATGGAAGAATAATCTAGAACGTCCTTACTTTTGATCTGAAATCATACTTCTTGCCTATAGTAATCTTAGCAAAAATAAGTAAGAAAAATTCTGATGGAATGAAAGCAGATTTAAAACTTTAATATTACATTTTATAGATATTTCTTCGTCTAAAAGAGGAAAAAGAGAAAAGTATATCTGATGAAGAAGATTCGAACATGAATCAACTAATTGGTAGATGATAACGATATTTACTGAACCAAATATTCACGAGCTTCATTTCTGAAATAAACATTATAATATTTTTTTTTGTTTTTTATATAATAGTTTTTGAATTGCTTTATATATAATAGTTCCTGAACAATAGTTTTTCTTTTGACGTTATATTTATATATTTAAATTTAAAAATTCAATGATGTTCGTAATAAATAAAAATGAAAGTATTTATTACATATTAAATGTATTTAGCACTTCATTTAATGAGTTAATATATACATTCAAATGTGAAAAAAAATATATTTATATTGTGGGGAACCTAACATATAACAGCTTTACTGGTTTTTGCTTGTTACATATTTATGTTATGTGTTGCGTAAACTGAATTTGCAAAGGTAATATATTTTATTTTACTAAGATTCACAGTTTCAAAAGTTTTAATAAGACAAATTAAATGACAAAGTGAGCTAATTTTTCATAACTTCTATTTCTACACGGGGCAAAATATTCTATTCCTCGACAAATATACATTTTTCAAATTAATATATGATCATACATCAAATTAGGTAATACATGATTTTGTGTTATTACAATTCACCGTATTGAAGGAGCTGACCCCCGAATTACCCGAAAACCAATCGATGGCTTGTATTATACCTACCTTTCCAGTGAGATTACAATTCGATCCATTTCTAAAGGATCATACTAACATTAAAGACTTTCTTTCATAATTCAAAGGTTTGAAGTCTACATGATACAATCAGGGAATGTGCGCATCGAAGCGTACCTTTCGAAACTAGGCACATTCGGCAAAATGCAGTGACCGCTAACAAGCAGTCATTACCGCTTCAATAATTATATTTTTGGTCAATAATAATATTTTACGGTCTAATAGACGCACCTTAAGTTTTAAACATTAAAAAAAAATACCGTCACATTTTTAAAATTTTTGTTGTTAGATTGCAAGCCCAGAATAAAAAAGTCTTAGTTTATAAAAAAAAACGGACCTTTAAAATCCCTATGGCTCGCCTTGTTTCCAATTTTTCGCAGAGTTTACGGTCTGTATATTCTAGTCTGTGGTTCTATTAGGCAACACTGGATTCAACTGGCAGCAGCAGTGCATCAATGCGACGAACATGAGCGATGCCGCGGAAATTCAGTATGGTTCTAGTTTGTGATGGCGGGGCAGGAGGGAGGCAATGTTAGTAAGCTTGTGAATCCCCGCAACTCATGTTCGTCGCATCGATGCACTGCTGCTGCCAGTTGAATCTAGTGTTGCCTAATAGAGGTAGGTTTCCCACGGCATCCTATATATGGCCATTTTTAAGACTGGCGGGAATTTTAAATCAAATACTGGACATTTTAATATTAATTTCGAGTATAAGACGCAACTGAATTTTAGGGGCAATTTTTCGAAGAAAAAAGCGCGTCTTATAGTCGGTAAAATCGGTAAATATCAGAGTAGATATCAGGATCAAAAAATGAATTATACGTAGGCTAGGAAGAATTAGAGGCTTTGATTTAATCGCAATACGACCCATAATCAGAATAATAATAATAATAATAGGTGCTCGCATTCCCAACCTTATAGTGCAGTCAAAGTAAGGTTTGAGGTAGGCACTTAGAATAAAAAGATGGGACCTTCTGGAATTTGTTCGTAATCTCTTCCTCATTACCCTCCAGAGAATCCCAAAAATCCAGTTGCGGCTTTTCCACCATTTTAAATAAATAAATAATATGCCAACGTGGATTTCTCATATGCACTTAGTTTATGCCATATAGCTTCTAAGCTAATTAATGTAGAAGGATCATTCTTTCTTTATTATACTTCCAATATTATAGGCAACGTAACAAGTTGTTATCAACTTTCTCCGAGTAACCATTTTTGCATGACTTTAGGATAAATTGAATAATTTGGATCTGTATTAGAGGACATTTTCATTGCCTCATAACACTCAATAGAATAGAAATATGAAAAAAGTGCTCGAACAAAAGTTGTTGCAAATTTCAAAGCTTTAAAACGATATATATATCGTTACTATATACGATGTCAGAGATGCGCAATGAAGCTTCAAACGTCATCAGACTGCACACAATTTCTATAGAAACATATGAATGAATCATTTAACATGAAGAAAAAGATATTTAGTGATTTGAGACTACTTTTCATTGCAATTTCCGGTAAGTATCAACAGGTTTGGAAGTATAACTAATTTAATAAATAGTTCGTAAACAGTGGCGTCGGCAGGGATGTGCAAGAACCCTAATATTAGACTTTCGCACTATCTTCCTGTATGTAGGCCTATGTGTCCACTGAAATTAGTGTTTGAGATAAACGTTTTAAAAATAGAATGAAATCTATTGAAATATGTTTTACTGATGTTGTCCCGCAAAAAATCCAGTTGCGGGTTTATCCGCCTTTGAATAAATAGCCCTTGTCCAGTGCAATTACGACAAAACTCGACCAAATTTCAAGAGTTTTTTTTTATTTTTCTAAAGATTAACCCTGTTAGAATATGATCTATGTATTTATATTATACTAAAGCAGTTCCAAAATTCTAGTAACTGGTTTCCCGAAATTCTGAATATGCAGTACGCCATTATGAAATTTTCCCCAGCACGTAGTTTTTGCCTTATGGCTCCTAAGCCAATAAACGTAAAAGTATCATTCTTTCTTAATTACACTCCTAATATTATAATAAGTGATCACTTTCTCCGTGTTGGCGTTACGAATAGTTCAGTGAACCTTAAAGTTTTATCTATTAGGTATAATGCTTGAAAATATAAATTTAAGAAAGAATAAAAATGCCGATTTAAACAGGGAATTAATTCTTAAAAATGAAGGAAAATATACTTACCAGAATTATTTGAGATGCATTTTGTATCCGATTTACAGCAAACACCATCATATCCTGTTTCATGATTTTCACTATTTCACCATACATACTAGCTTTTATAATTGTGCTTAGATCCTTCTGTGCATCTATTGAACTGCTAAACTTAAAAGTATTGTAGTTATAAAAAGGAAGAAAATACACTGATCACCAGTTGAATTATAGACACCTACCTAATAGTATGAAACACCATCTTTCCCTTTGATAACGGAGGCTACCCACGGAGGCGCCTAAAATGTTGTTGTGGAATCACAATCCATATCAGCTGCAAAGTTTCCTACAGAGCTTCCACGATAGTTGGAAGAGGGTGCACAGTCGAAGGTTCGTTTCATGGCGTCCCAGATGTGTTAGATCGGATTAAAGTCGTCCGATAACCGTGTTGCGAGGGAAGTGTTGCCAGATTAGAGGAGTGCTCATCAAACCAGTTTGCTGCCATCCAAGAGCGGTGAGCCGGTGCATTGTCCTGCTGCAAGATGAGGTCACTACCTGAATGTAACAGCCAAGCAAATGACATGACATGGTCATCCAGAATATCGCGGTAGCGTTTATCTGTGAGGGACTGTGTTACACATGTTAGGGGACACATTTCAGACCACGTAAACATGCCCCAGGTGAGAATACCACCACCACCGACCTGCACAGTCCCTTGCTGTCACGATGGATCCATTTCTCTTGCGGCACCCTTACCAGTTCACCGGTATGTACCAATGTGAAACAGTCGAGGCAATCTTTTCGCACATTTCCATGCTCCCGAAGCAGTGTTCCTTTTCTCATGCTAGACGTTGTTTCCTGTGTTGTGCTGTTAAAAGGAATACTCGCGTGGGTCGATGGCTTCTGTACCACATGGCAAGCAGGTGGTTGCGAATTGTGTGGCTGCTGACACAACGTTGTTGTCTTGCACTAAACCTCTCCGCGATTTGACGCACTGTGCCCCGTCTATCGGCTGTTACGACGCGGGCCACTCGGCATCTACCTCTGTCGTCGACATGTCCCTGACCGCGGCAGTTTGCTTGTGTAGGAGCGGTTTTACCGGAAGCCAGGTACCCATGATACACCCTTGATACAGTTGCCTTTGAATATCTGAGTGCCGCAACCACTTCCAAAATCGAGCCATTCAGTCATCTGGCCTCTACGATTTAACCACGGTCAATTGCACTCAGGTCCTTCGTCTTGTCCATTACATACTGCACTGACACGGATACCAAGAGAATGATTGAATGAATGGCGGGGTTAATGCGGACGTCAGCATCTAAGCTATATGTCCCCGTCACGATAAATACGGTGCTCAGGACTGCAAGATTAAAACAAGCACAGACTAAAACGAATATAGTTCAAAAGAGCAAAGCGCTGCTACATGAAAAAGTGCAGAAGAGAAGATAAAAGAATAAATCAGATAAAATATATAACAACAACACTATATACAAAAAACAATAAAAGGGCAGAGAACATAAAATAGTTTAGCAGCGATAAAACAGTAACAACAAACTAAAAGTGCTCAGAGAACGTGAGCAACCCCAGAGGCACGAATGAACTGAAGTACCCGGCCAATTATATCCTTAACATCCCTCAAGGCACGGGTAAGTAGAGAAGGCAGTCGGTAACGTTCTGTGAGATCTGAATATTCAGGGCATTCAACAAGAATGTGCTGAATACTCAGGGGAACAATACACTCCTCATAATACGGACAGTCCAATCCACGAAATAAATAACTATGCATCAGATGAATGTGTCCGATACGCAGACGCGCCATGATATCTCGACGACTAGAGCAAGAGGACGTATGCCAAGTTCCCAGCAGCGGTTTAACTTACTGAAGAGGAAGTACACGGCAGCAGTACCCTCGCGAAGCATTTCATTCACATGCACTGGTGGAGCCTCTGCAGAGCGGTTTCTGCAACTGCCCTGCTGCCTCTAATTCAACTGCTGATCAGTGTACAGTATATCTCACCGTAAAAAACCTTGATATGATAAATGAACTTAAACAAAAGTTTTAACTATAAAAGTGTAATTTGAGACTTACTTTTCTCGATAGCGTTTTGCAGTTGAATGTCTACAGTTTTCTATAACTTCATTCTTAAAAAAGTTGGTTCTCAAAAAAAGCTTCATCATCATTTCCTTCATCTGCATCTTTAATTAAAGTAGTGCTATTACCACATCCGTGTCCACTACTCTGCCCACAAAATGTTGTACAACCTAGTTCTCTTCTTTTGCACAAACAATTGTTTCCGCAGTTCGCCCGGCAGTTGCATGCTATAAACTTTCACAAATCTTCTGGAACAGCTTGTTCAAATGTTGTTACAAAAAGAAGGCAATCACCAAAATTCTCCAACCCCATTCAGTTGGAGTCATCTCTTGATTTTTCCACTGCTGAACTTGATAGAACGCATGGAGCCAATGCTGATTTGCAGCAGCTGTTGTTGGAGATAGTACTGCTAAGTTGAAACTGTCAAGAATGCGTTGTTTGGATACAATCTTTTTGTACATGCAGAATCTTGTACAATCCAGATTTTATTTCTCTACACATCTATATAACGCTAAGAACATTTTATCTCCAGCAGCTGCCACATCATTAACAGATGATGTTGGATTGTTAAAAACATCAATTTCTCGAAGCAGTTCTTAATTTTTTCCTGGTATTTTGTACGCAACTTTCTTCCCTTTTTTATGTGGAGCAGAAGTTGTATAACAACCAGTAAAGGCATGCAGAAATAAAATGCTGTTCACCACATCTCCCAATGCTCTCTGAAGTTTCGTACTGCCGTATATCTTATATGGTGGCTTCCAGCCAGGAATAAACATGTAAGTCTCAGCTGTTACGAGTGCTGCCATAGAACCAAAATATATGAATCTTCCCCCACTATTACTGGCGAGCCAGATTTTGCAGGATTTGTTGTGATTAACACAACTAATGTGTCTGTATCTCCAGGAGATTAATGTACGGTACAACCAGATTTCTAGATATTTCGCCAAAAGTGATATGAACTCGGATTTGTTCTTTCTGTTAGAAAGAAATTCCTGTTGAGATAAACGAACAACGTGGGAACAACGAAGAAATTCCTCAACGATTACGCGTATTCATGGTTTCTTTGTTCATGTCCAATGTTTTATATCCTTTACGCTAGTCCACCATCATAACCATCAAAAACAATACATTATTTACCATAGTGTTTTGTGATAAACCTCATATATTGTTCATATAATTGGCCGCAAAAATTATGGGAAGCCAAAAACTAGAGTTTAGGGACTGTTTTAGTATAATATCAATACATAGATCGTATTCTAACAGGTTTAATCCTTTTAATAAAAAACTCTAAGTTTGACTCAGTTTTATCGTAATTGTACTGGACTAGGGCTATTTATTCAAAAAGACGGAAATCCCGTAACTGGATTTTTTGCGGGATAACACCATCAGTAAAACATATTTCAATAGATACATTCTATTTTTAAAACGTTTATTTCAAACACTACTTTCAATTGACACATAGATCTACATACAGGAAGATAGAGCGAAAGTTTACTTTCAGAGTTCTTGCGCACCCCATGCGGATGCCACTGTTTACGAACCAATTATTCAACTAGCCATACTTCCAAACCTATTGATTCATACCGGAAATTGCAATTAAAAGCCGTTTCAAAACACTAAATATTTTTTCTTCATGTTAAATGTTTCATTCATATGTTTCTATAGAAATTGTGTGTATTTTGATGACGTTTGAAGCTTCATTGCGCATCTCTGACATTGTATATAGCAACAGTATATGCATCGTTTTAAAGGTTATAAAATTTGCAACAACTTTTAATCGAGAACGTTTTACATATTTCTACTCCAAGTTTATGAGGCAATGAAAATGTCCCATAATCCAGATCAAAAGTTTTTACTTTATCCTAAAGTCATGAAAAAATGGTTACCCGGAGAAAATTGATAATAACTTGTTACATTGCGTATAACATAAGAAGTATAATAAAGAATGAATGCTCCTTCTACATTATTTAGTTTAGAAGTTATATGGCATAAATTAAGTGCATATGAGAAATCCAAGCTGGCATAATATTTATTTATTTAAAATGGTGGGAAACCCACAACTGGATTTTTGGGACTTTCTGGAGGGTAATGAGGAAGAGATTACGAACAAATTCCAGAAAGTCCCATCTTTCTATTCTAAATGTCTAGATTTGGCCGTTTTTTATATAATTTGACTGGACTATTAGAAGAACGGAAGTAAAGGTAATCAAAATCGTAATTTCAGCATTGTAATAGCGAAAAATCACCATATAGTGCTAATAATTCTTGCAATTGTAGAGATCAAAGAAATTCTAGAAGACATAAACAAAATATAAATAATAAACGCTCACAAAATTAAAATTGTCCTGATAACAGTAGAGCCAATAATCAATTCAATTCTTCAGAATTAACAAACCAGTACTAAACTTAACAGGTGAACATATGTTACATAGACATCGATCTAAACATAACTTCTTTTTTTAGAAAATGAATAGGATAAAAATTATGATAAAATTACTTTCATTTCACTCTTTCAGACTCTATTGAGAACCATGACTATTTAACAAAATACATACATGTGTTTTTGTAGTTACACCGCGAAAGGAGAAAGTAAACTTTTCTGTAAGCAGAACGATTGTATGTATATCAGTTGTTTACTAGATCTACAGCATATTATACAGTTTTTACTGTTCTTTTTCAGATACCCACTGAGATACCCACACGAGCGAAATAAATCGAACAAGTGTTCACTGCTATGAGATAATAAAGTTATTTTTATCCACTTGTCCACTTTGTACTTGTTCCTCATATGTGTGTATTTCAAGTGCTTCTAACTTCGCACATTAAGAACTAATAATATGAAAATCAATGCAACATAACCCTACAGACATTTCAGTGTTAAAAGAAATAAAATGATTAACAGCGTTGGAATCCTGAGCTAAATCGGCTGAACATTATTGTTAATATTAACAGCAATGGTATTTTTTCCACAACTGTTAGTAACAATATCTTCATTCTAAAATTTTAATCTTAGACATGGCCCATAGAAATTAAACAAAATATGCTTATGTAGTTTTTCCATTTTCCAGTTTAAACATATTTTGTTACAGAGACCCACCCTTGAATAATAATGTCAAATATTATAAAATAGTAAGTAGAACACATATCTGTCAATATTTTGTAATAGTTTAATGTGTTATGAATTTCTTTTTTTGTCTATTAACCTTACTTGTGGTTTTTAGCCACATTTAACCCACAGCTACAATATTTGAATGTCAAATGTTTGTTACGAAATTTTAATTATTTTTACTTCCACAGTTGAAATGCTCTCCTGTTTGTAGAATAACCTAAGTACTTTAAAACTTTTTAAGTAATATCTATACTTAATATTACAAGTTTATCCTATGTGTTTTTGTGTAGGGCCTAATATGTATATTTTGTATTAAGAAAGCTTTAGTGCATACGTGTAATCACTTACGCTAATAGTAATTTCTATATTTTAAGAGTCGTTACGTATATTGTTAATATTCCAACATTATGTGTAATGTTTTATGCTTTTTATATATTTCAAATATTTGGATTTAAGGAGTTTACATCGATAATTCTTTTGATTTGAAACATCTACGTATATTATAATACATACAATCTTATCATTTTATTACATTATTTTGTATCGAGTCCCAGGATAACCTATATTTAAAATTATTTCAATAATTTTGATCCATTTTGATTTCTTAGGAGAAGCCAAGTTATACTCGTATTTTATTTCAATATATAAAATAACTCTTTATAACATTTATTATGATAGAAAGTATAACCAATATCATTTTGGAATTGTTCTGTGAACCATTTTTAGAGTAAAATCCAGTTTTCAGACTGCAGAGGAAAGGAAATTAAAGATTTTTTATTAATCATATTATTTCAGTTCTCTACGGATAACAAAAAAATTGAAAACCAAGCGTCTTAAGTATAATAAAATCCTTACAAGCAAATCAGTCTTAGAATACAACTTCTTGGTTACAATCATAATTCTATTTGGTATCTATATCAAAAGACGAAGAGTCAATAAGACATTTATCAGCACTCGTACTTACCATCAATATGTAGTTAAATTTGCATAACTGTTTCAAATATCAAGTTACATACTTTTTATTTCAGCAATAACATTATATTTGCAAGTGAACAGAAGTATTGGGTACCAAGGTAGAAGTTTTACTCGTGTAATTTAATATTACTCTAAAGGTTTGAGGCTAATGTAATGTCGTATTTGGTAAAAAGGACTAATAAAATGACTTTCATTACTGAATTTTCTAACAGACATACATTGAAGTTACGAGAATTGAAGGACATATCGTCGTATGAGAACCAGAAAAACGTAAGTCCTTTTTCGTAGGTTTACAGGAGAGAGGGAAAAAATGTCTTTCTCAAACAAATGTTGTTTTAATAAAATGATAAACATATTATAGCATAGAGGACAAGTCAATGATGAAGTAAACATCCATAACACTCAAATAACACCAGGCGAGGCTTTCAGAATTGTTCATATGTTCTTATGATCTATCATATGTTCATAATCCAAGCAAACAAGTCACGGATTTCATTTGGACCTGGAATTTCTGGAAGTCCAGATTTATATGACTACGTTTACTAGTTTACATTCATCTGGGATAATATCGACCACACCTCAATAAAAACAGCAAATATTCGCCATTGTACCTTACAATTGGAATGAGTACAGTGAATTTGGATTTTTGAAGTGAAATTCCTGAATACAAATTAAGTGTTAGTAAGAATGTAAATTAAGTGTTAGTGGTAATACCCTTAAACCACAGCTTGAATAGCTAGAGACGGTTTCTTGCGACAAACGACTCAGAGATTTCATGGGCGACCTAAGGAGTCGATAACTGGCATCTTCCACAAGCCCCGCTTGCAGAGTCCAATGCTTTCCTGTCTTACTCAGAAGCGATCCTGTTTCCTCCAATTTATTCACAAGTGAACATTTTATGACCCTGTCTGGAGTAGAACGTGACACAAATTTGTTTCTAAATGCCCTTAGCGTATGAACAACAGATTCCGTTCTGGAAAAACTTTTAACGATAAATTCATGTTGTCCAAAGAGTATGCTATTCTCACAGTGTCCTGATCATACTCACCAGTAGTAAAGAAGTGTACAGCACAGTTCCCAATACAACAGCAAACTTTCCTGTTTCTTATTGACCTTGACGAGATTGCCATCTAACGAAGAAAACTCAGATCTCCATACTGCACCGCACATCATTCCAATTGGAAGGTACACTGGTGAATATTTGCTATTTTTCTTGAGGCATGGCCGATATTACCTCGCGTGAATTTAAACCAGTAGGCATAGTTCCATAAATTTTCCATCCTTCCTTCATCCTTTGTTACAAACCTAATGAAAATCGGACTTCAGTTGGAAATTCTAGCCCGAAATGAAATCCGTGAGTTTTCAAAAATCACCCTGTATATATATATATATATATATATATATATATATATATATATTGTAAATTTACATGTGGTGTAAGGGCTTTTAATTTAAAAATCTGTGACTTTTTTGTAAGAGACATTGCAGGTAAGTAAGATCTCAAATAAACAACTACACTCATATACAGTTGATATGTTGTTTGAATCAATAAAGAGCCTCGAGGAGAAAGTAAAACCGAACTTGAAGAAAACACATTGCCAAAAATGGAAGTACAACGCAGCTAACATATATTCCTCTTTCTTTTTAATTTAGTGTCTTACGATTATGCTCCGAGGTTATGAGAGACAGAGATGAGCTGGATAATGATAACAATGAAATGAAGTCTATGTAGGAAACGGGAGAACACCTACCAATGCCCGTTCACGGCTCTTGTCTAGCAGAAGTCCCACTTGGTGCGAATTGGGATCGACCATGGATCCTACACACCACAGGTAAGTGTCTATTATTGTGCCACAGTGGCTCCTAAGGGATATTGCGGTTCTACCCAAGCCCGAATCATCAGACCGAATGATCACGTATGTTCGTTTTCATGGAGTAACTACAAAGAGACTTAGGGATGCATTCGAGTCGAGTCGAGTCGAGATTTAAGCCTGTCTCGACTCGTCTCGAGAAAATGTTGTCTCGACTCGTGTCTCGACTCGAAAATATGTTTCTGTCTCGACTCGTGTCTCGACTCGACAGTCTCTGTCTCGACTCGACTCGAATTCGAGTCGAGACGTCTCGAAATTCGAGTCGAGACAAAATGTACGAGTTAAAATATACGCACACATCAGCCAGACCATCATGACTACCTACCTAATTGTCAGTATGTCGACTTTTGGCATGGATAAAAACGGCGACACGTCTTGGCATACACGCAATGATCCTTGATAGGTCGCTGGAGAGAGCTGGCACCACATGTGCTCACTCAGGTCACCTAATTCCCGTAAATTCCGGGAAGGGGGGCGATGTGTTCTGACGTCACGTTCAATCACATCCCACAAGGGACATCACTCAAATGTACGGCTCCAATTTCAATGAAACTTGTTTTGCTGATAGAAGGCATGTATGCATCATTACTTGTGATGACAAATTTTTGCCATGGTGCATGTTTTCTATTTTTTTAAATAACTTTTAAGAGTTGTGATGTGGTTATTAAAGATTACTACAGAAGTCCCTTACTACCCTTTGTAAACGGAGCGTTAATGAAGAAAAGTGAAGAAAAACCATGTGGATACATATAAGTCCTGGGGGAAGTCGTATGGTAGATATGACCTTGATGGCAGCCATCTTGAAATCCGCCATTTTGAATTAAGGTCAAGTTTTCAAAATGGGAATAGGGTAATATGATACATAATTTCGGGCTAGAATTTAATTAGAAAAATAATGGTGAGGTTAGTTTTAAGATACACCCATTTGGGGGAAAGTTACAGGCATATTAATTGTTTTTACTTACTGTGTGCGTAAGTCCCTTCTTACTTTCGTCTCAAGACCTGTAAATCGATCGCAACGGCAGAGCCCGGTTTCGCACTAGTGTTTAGAAATCTTTAAACTCACTTGAGGCAATATTTGTGGATTATTGTATTGTATTTTGCCTTTAATTAAATTTGAACCCACTTCATGATCTTGTGTAAAGTATCATTAAAAGAGAATTTCTGTTTTTATGGAGAACGTAAGCATAGCAATTATAAAAGGTGAGTAAGGTGCGTATGTATTTATAAGAAAGTTTATTTTACGAGTCTTTTGTGGTTCCGCCAACCTATTCTTTAGTTGTTTTTTTTTAAATACTCATATCTCATAAATAAAAGAGCTATTATAAAATCTCTTACCACTATTCTTTAATACTTATAAAATTTTATTTATTGTAAAAGCACTGGCGAAATATTTCTTATCGCCCACTAAAATTATGGTGGAGCTCCTTCGTGGCTAACGGTTAGTATACTTGCCTTTGGCGTGGGAAACCTGGGCTTGATTCCCGGTGGGAGTTCATGTGGTTCGGATTCCACGTTAATCAGTAGGTCCACGTCTCACATAGCCTCGCTGCTGAACGGGACGTTACATTGACTACATTATAAAATTGTAATTTGTGACGACTAAAATATCAGAAATTAAAGATTATTCTTTGGGTTTTGGAACATTTTGAAAAACGTGAAAAACTGGTACTGCACCGATACAACACACCTTTTGGATTTGTCATTGTGTAAAGTGATACAAACTAAAGAAGAATTACAACTTTATGAAATTGTATTAGGACTTATTTAGAAATAAACACCAAATAAGTGTAATAGTTCATATCCGTATCAAATACCAAGTTTATGATGAATCAACTACACAACGTAGGATCCAAAAACGCTCATTGCAATTTGTTCCATCCTTCAGTCGAACCAGGAATTGAAACATAAAGAGTGACATTTTCTTTTTAAAGATACTTTGTCCAGCTAAGTATTGTGAAGGTTTATGTCAGTAGAAGGAATTGCATTCCATTATACAAGCGCAATTTCACAACTTTATGTACACATTACTAAATATCGAACACCCTTGTCCATATGATTAGCGTACGCGTCTTTGGTGCGGGAGACCTAGGTTCGATTTCCGATGGGAACTCCTATGGTTCTGAACCCACGTTAATTTGTAAGTTCACGTCTCATATAGCCTTGATGCTGAAAGGGACACTAAACTCTAATCTAATACTAAATACAAATATTTAAAGAAAAATGATGACGAACCAAGATGACGTGAATTTGGCTATCAAATCCATTTTGTGTTTTCAGTTATTTTCTAGTAGTATTTTTTTCTAGGCATCCTTTCAAAAGACAGTGATGCAAATTTCGTAACTGCGAATTCCTGTTAGAAGCCATGAAATTATCCGATTAGATGCAAAATTTCTCGTCCACTAAAATAGATACCGTAAATTTACAATATCTAACAATAAATAATTTTGAAAGATATCGCTTTCGAGGGAAAAAATGAAGTGAAATCTTTGAGTTTTACGTCCCACGATTATGCCGGTTAGGCTAAAGGAGAGGGGTGATGATGAGAAATTAGTGAAATCGTGGAATGAAGAAAGTGGGAGGAACGGAAGAACCCCGAGGAAACCCATGCACACGGTGTTTGTCCACCACAAAGTTCACTTGGTGCGAGCTGGGATCGAACCAGGGTCCCCAAGCACCAGAGGTGAACGATCTACCACTGAGCCACCGCGGCCCCGCTTTAGAGGGGCCATGACGTATAGTTGAACTCATTCTCGTAGTATGAAAGGCATTATTTATAATTATGCATGATAGGATCACAAACAAAATTTAAAAATATTATGTGCACTTTCTTTTAACAAACATTATATTGTCTTTTATGGTGTGGAAGGGAATGTTATGTTCGAAAAAAAAAAGTCCTTAACACGATTCTTGTTGCTACACACTGCATGTTCCTAGCCACAGAAAAGATGCAGCGATAGGTAGGCTATTTTTCAATTGCTTTACATTAGTTTGATGTTTCAAGTCTTTTGTGTGTTTCTGAAGTTCACTTTTACCACAAAAGAGCTCAATATTGACATGTCTTACATACCTTTGGTTCAATTCTCAACACGGACTGCAACTACCCGTTAAATTGTGCATCCGAAAGGCACTCTTTGTTAAACCTCGCTTATCACCGCTCATCTTAATATATATATAACTTCACCGCGAAGCAAATGTTGCATTTCTCTCTTTCATCCTAACACAAAACAAAACTAACCACAGTTGTGACACGAAGGAGCTGTGCAAAAAGAAACAAGCTGTGCTTCATAGAGATGTGTACCAAATGATAGAAGTATAAAGTATTGTTTTCTTTCCTGTTTATTGATATCAGTTGGTGTTCTTAATGAGTTTACTCATTAGTTTAGAAAGAGTATATATGGAATTTGGACATATGTTGTACGTATTTTCCTGAGAAATTGATGAGACCAGAAAAATTATAAGGACAGATGGAATAGGTTTAAGCGCATCTACGTGACTTTATCAAATATTTATTCTCCATAATGGTACCACGCGGAAAACTTGGTATACTATAATCTTTGCCTCCCTCTGTTAGCTGTTTCGTATCATATATATTGGATGGTTTTGATATTTCTTCTGATCATTTAAATATAGCAATGGTACCTGTGTGCGTGCAGAAATGCAAAAGCACAAGATAACTTCCTATTTGTTTTGGAAACAACAACACCCATTTCACGTGTGCGAGAGAAATTGAGCACAGCGAGATCGGGTGTTTATGTTTACTCACGGTCAGTTCGCAGCAGGAGTCCATGGTAAAAGATTTGCCTAACTATCTCTTCATATTGACGTGAAAACACTCGCAAAACCCTACAAATACAAAAGAATGCGCTTCAAAGAAAGTTTAGACACAGGTGTTTCAATTTTCTCTTAGCATCTTTCTTCAGCAAAAGAGTCGGTTCATTGTATTCGAAAAAGGGAAGGGAGAAAGGGTGAATTTATATTTTATGGGGGGGGGTAACATTGTAAGTAGTATAAACAATACATACCGCTTCCGACTCGACCCTCATCCTACCTCAAGTTGTAAAGTAGAAACTACTAGAAAGGGACAGAAGTATTCAACATGACTGCGACTTGAGTTTCAGTTCACAATACTAAAACCAGTGAGCAAGTAAACAGTCTTTTGTAGGATCGTGTTTTACTTCTTGAATTTATTTTTGAACATTTCTGTGAATTCAACAACAGAATGCAGTAGAAATACGGACTAGTTTTTACTTCAACCATTACTTTCGCTCCAACCCAGGGATGCCACATTTATGATTTCGTATAATACTAGATTTATTGATTTTACTATTGAACTAGTGATCTAGTACGTACTTTGGGTAAATAGGCACATTCTAGTGATTTTTTTGCATTTTTTTCTGATGCAGACAAATGACAAGGAAATGGTTCTTAAAATAAAAGGAAGAAGTATATTGCAGTTCAAAACAAATGTAGAAACTTTAATTTTTTTTTCTCTCTCTGACTGAGTGAAACCCCTGCTGTGTAACGACCTTAGGTAAACAACGGCTATCTTTGGTCCGCTACCTCCTTTTGTTAGCCGACATGAGATGTGTTACCTTTTTTTTTTTTAAGAAAGTGAAGAAATAATTATCCAGTACATTTACGTTTTGTCAGGCACACAGGCGCAGTCTGTACTTGTTTCCTAACGAATTTTAGCAACATAACATAAATGAAACATGTGTACCACAAAATAGAGGCAGTACAAACGGACATTTTCATCTGTGACACATTTGATGAGAAATATAGTTAGATGTCACGTGCAAGCACTCTAAACATGTCCTATCCTTTAATTCTATTCGTATGTTTATGTAGGTGAGACTGAGAAATCAAGAAACAATAATAACTGGTTTTCTTCCAGGGCAAAAATCTAAATGTGAAGGGGTGTTACATCCTTTGTACAGTCAGCGACTTTAGAAAATGGAGGTTGGATACATAAGAAATGATAGCTTTTTCCAGTAGCAGAATAGTTTCACTGTATGTCTGATAGTTGGACAACCAACATGACAGCAAATACATGCCCGAAAACATAACATGCCAGGATATTCCTCCATTTGGAGGAAAAAGTATTACTATCTGAGAGCATCACTTAGAGAAACAACCACGAGATAAATCTACAGAAATTCCATTTACTTTAAGATCAAAGAGATAGGAATTAATGCAAAGGAAACGAAAACAATAATACGCATCATGCAGAGACCGAAAAAGTATGGAAAGCTAAACAAAATGAGAAAAGAAGGAAAGAGGGAAAGGAAAGAGCAAAAGACATGGGAATAAATTATTTTTTAACACTTAAGGATAAACAGTGTCCGTCTTTCCCCCTGGCCCCATCGTGGGTTTTCTCCCTTCATAGGATAAATCTCTTTCAGTATCAAACGCGAACATCATTTATAGCGTTGAAAAAAAATTAACTCAGTCTAGGCCGAGACTCGAACCCCAGACCCTTAGAATAACAGTCTCACGCGGTATCCACTTACCTACACAGGCTCTATCTATAAACCAGCTCTTACCCGCGCTGTTATCAAACGTGTTAAATCAGCCATTGTCGGTGAATCACCCCAGTTCCATTTGAAATTTAAATTTTATTTACCTCACTTAGCCATCTATGGGTAGCAGTCCCCTTGCTTTCATAAAAAACATTTGTTCTGTAGATTAAAATCAAGAATAAATTAATCTGTACTCTTGGGAGCTTACTGGTGCACCAACATATCTATCTATCTATCTATATATCTATCTATCTATCTATCTATCTATCTATCTATCTATCTATATATATATATATATATATATATATATATATATATATATATATATATATATATATGTGTGTGTGTGTGTGTGTATGTGTATATGTGTGTGTGTGTGTGTGTGTGTGTGTCGAATTGATTTTGGATTAAAAGAGCGACTTCCTAAATTTACGGAACGCGTGTTAACACGACAGTAAGGACATCTCGTAACGTTGTTAGGTAACACACGCAGTGTAAATAAAGTTTCAAAACCAGAAGTCGGAAGATATGCCTTGGGTAAGTCGGTAAGACGTCTGCTTGCTGAGTGCAGAAATTCGGGTTCAAATCTTGGCTGTTACTTTTTTTTTTTTTTTTTTTGTTCCGTTGAAAATACATTTCTATATTTTTGCGTTTGAAATTGCTTTCTTTCATTTTTTGTAGATTATCTTAAATTAGTGAAGGCCAAGTAAGGTCAGATTACATATATGTCTGCTTTATCTGTGTGTACAGTCCAGAGATGGAGTGAGTCAATTGGGTCAAGATTTGTGAGTAGGTCAGTGGATCGTGGGTCAACAGGACGTGACTAACTGTGACACACCACCCCCCGTGACCTCTCTGACTCACACTGACCCTACGTTTTAAATTTTAAGGTCTCCCTCTTTATTCGGCCTCCCTCCTTATTATTAAATTCAATGTATAGATAATTATTGAGTTGAGTTGATTTTGAGTTTAGCGCCCTTTTCAGCAGCGAGGCTATATGAGACGGGACCTACTGATTAACATAGAAACCGAAAAACGTGAGCTCCCGTTGGGAATCAAACCAGGGTCTTCCACGCCACAGGTATATAATAGTGTCTTATATAGCAGTTAATATTCTTGCTATAAAGTATCAAATAACTAAACATTTGATGTAAATAAATGAGAAACCTAAAATATTGCAGATTACTGCAATTGCGATTTAATTCAATTTAAGCATTATACATCCATATGATTGTTAAAGTTGCTTTATAAAGATGCAGATTATGAATTATAGTAATTTTTTCAATGAAATGAATTAAATTAAGTTTGACGTCCCATGCTTATGTCGGCTAGGCAAAGGAGACGGTGATGATGAGAAGTGAACGAAAATTGTGCAACGATGTAGGTAGGAGGAAACAGGAGAATCCTGAAGAAACGAACGCACACGGTGTTTCTTCACCACAAATCTGACTTTGTGCAAGCTGGGATCGAACCAAGGACCCCATGCACCAGAGGTGAACGTTCTACCACTAAGCCATTTGGCCCTATGAAAAATACAACCATATTTATTCTCTCTCTCTCCCTCTCCATTTTTATATAGTTATCAGAAGCATGAATAATTTTCATTTTGGGGGGTGTGGTGGTTTAGTGGAAGAGCGTTCACCTCCGGTGCTTCGGGTCCCTAATTCGATCCCAGCTCGCGCCGTTTGGACTTTGTGGTGGACAAACGCCGTGCTGGTGGGTTTTCTCGGGGTTCTCCCGTTTCCTCCTACTTTCTTCATTCCACCATTTCACTCCTTTCTCATTATCACCGTCTCCTTTAGCCTAACCGGCATAACCATGGGACGTTAAACATAAAGATTTCATTTTATTTCAATTTTTGCTTTGAACGTATGGTTTCAAGTTGGTATTAAACTCAGAACTCTGATCTTAATGAGTTGAGTTGATTTGGAGTTTAACGTCTCTTTCAACAGCAAGACCATATATGACGTGGACATATTGATTAACGTAAAACCCGAACCATGTAAACTCCCGCCGTGTGGTGGTGATTGTGATTTTGAGTTTAACTGCCCGGTCAGCAGCGTGGCTATAGGAGACGTGGACCTACTGATTAACATGGAATACGAAACACATGAGCTCCCACCGGGAATCGAACCCGGGTCTCCCAGGATAAAGTCGTGCGTACGCTAACTCCCACCGGGAATTGAAATCTGTTCTCATTGTAAGAATGTTAACGTTCCTTATTTTACCGGTTTTTGTATAACTTCAAGGACCAAATTTCACAGAAGTAAATCCCCACGGTAAGCAGGTTTGCATATCCAGACTCCTAAGTATGAAAACATTTACGCTCACTTCAACCTCAAACAATTCATGAATTGAAGAATAAAGGATAATATTCCCGATAAAGTATATGGTTTGAAAAATACCATATAGGAGAGGGACATATCAGTCCTTTCTGCTCATGGAGTTATTAAAACAGGATCATCGGGCAGTGGTCTTTACCATTGAAAGATATTGCTTCTAAAATATTTCCAAGTAACTTCCAATTTTCTTGTTCTTGTTGTGGGGCTCAATGGTAAACCGCTTACGCTGGTGCGTGTGGTCTCTATTGTTTCGATCCCCGGGCAAGTAAGTTTGCGTTGGACAAGATCGTATCCGTAGGTTTTCTCAGGGTACTCCCGCTTTTTGCCACTTTTCATTCAACCAATTCTTCTATCATCATTGACTTGCTTTAATCATTGGAGATGCCTTGGTCCCTTGAGCATTGCGGTAATGTCAGAAATCAGATTCGGTCCCAAGCATTTAGGCTGTGATGTAAACCTTTGCTGTGGTTCAGTCTCAGTATTTTATTACGCGAGGTAAAACCATCCATACAGCTATAAATGTTGTTCTATCTTACGCAACCAGGTATTGATATTGAGCCAATGCGGAACCTCATTTTTGGCGCTTTGAGGCCAGGAACTGATTTCGGACATTACGCTGTTTTCAAACGACTAGGATCTTTCCAATGTTACCATCCGCGTCCAACAACCCCATGTTTAAAAGGGGAATAGAAAGAGCCCGTGTCTAAAACTTCTGGACCCAGTTTCTTGACGTTCAAGTTTAGGGATCGACTTCTGACATCACAATTGTGCTCAACGGATCAAAACCTTTTAAATGCCGCCAACGCCGTCCAACAACTTCATCTTTAATAGGTGAATAGAAGGGACCCGAATCCATAACGTCAGGACCCCATTCCTTGAGTTGCGTGGTCTGGGCCAGACTTCTGACATTACTACTGCACTCAGGGGACCCGGGCCTTTCCAACGCTACCACTCGCGTCCAGCAACTCCATGTCTAACATGGTCGTCCTGACGTAGGAGAATCGACTCCATGCTTTTTTCATAATTATTCTCCAAATGGATTTGTATACAAGGTAGTTTGGCAAGTTTAGCAGCAGGTCTAAAATAAGCCTCTTGAGAGTGGCTCTTATTTGTTAAAGAATACATAACGATCGCTTTTGGCTGTTGCAATGGTCTGTCTAAGCGGCTTGATAAAAAAGAAAAAACAGCGTAGCATAACAACAAAAAGGTGTTTCTCTTATATGTTAAAAATAAAAGCACAGAAAGAAAAAGTCAAAGTTTGGTAAGGTGAGTGTCGGGGGACGCCGAATTCTACTTCGCCACGGGCAACGAAATTTCTAGCTACGGCTCTGAACTCCAACACTTATCGGTCATTCAGAGTCTCATCCCTTACCTACAACAGCGTAGTTTGATTAACCTGTTATACCAAAACGTTTGGAAAGAACCTTTGAGTGTAACTTATTGATAGCTATGCAATATGTTGACAGAGTGCTAGTCTTCAGTTTAGCAACGAAGGTGCCCTTAGGCGAAATTTCACGTTGCTCTCTACTTTTGTCTGTGCCTTGTAAACCGTAACATTATGTTTAAAGGCAAGCAGAAACAACGTCAGTTGTTTAGTACTTCTTTGCAGAGCCACTGATAAGGCGTTTGTGTCTTTTACACAAATAATTTTTGCCTGATTGCTGTTTGAAGCCTTTTTGTATTATACACTATAAAACAACATATCCAGATTCAGAGAAATACACAGAAAGTTTAAAGAAGGGGGGTTAAAAATATCGTTATTATTCAGATGCTTTATTATTATTATTATTATTATTATTATTATTATTATTATTATTATTATTATTATTATTATTATTATTATTATTATTATTATTATTATTATTTTCTTGAGTACAGAGATACAAAGAACAAGAACTCCGTCACCATTAACATGGAAGCGAAAATGACTTCGAATTGGAAATAATAGATCAATGCATTTAATTTCGAGGAGAGGCTATAGGGCAGACACGGATCCAGGGAGCGATCGGGGCAATCGCCCCCCTCCCACGGAAGAGGAAGCTTTCTTATTTTATATATAAATAAAACCCATCCCAAAATTTGGAGCTCTTAAAACTAGCTAAGTAGCAGTATTACAATCCACGCCCCCCCCCAGAAGTCCGTTCTGGATCCGCCCCTGCTACAGGGGTACTTTAGAGTTCACTGCTTTTCCTTGCAATCCACGCTCATTGCTGGATAAGTATTATATTTTATTATATTATTTGTCAAATTGAGCGAAATAGTTTTACCACAGCGGCAAATTCAACAATTAGGTTTAGGAAAAACAACTCATTGGTTCAAACACACACAGAAAGAGAGAGTCCATTTGTTCGGGATGTTTTTTGAGGTTCGCGGCGTCTCCCAAGAAGAAATCTTGCTAAAACATATGTTGTTTTTAACAAGGAACGTAAACGGGTATCAGGTATATCAGTACTTCAAATGGAAAGCAAAAAGAAAAGAGAGATAAAGATGAGTAATTTCCTATACTGTATTTTTGGCATTGAAGAATACCGTTACTGTTTTATTGATCTACTGTACGCACTTCTGCGTTTTACTAACCAACCCACAATCATGCTATATATACCATATATCGGCTAGGTCCAATCTGCTGCCAATGCGCCTTTTCTTCAAGGAACATTTTTTTTATTATTACACGCTCAGAAACAAGGATAATCACCCGAAACCTGAGAAGATCTGGAGAATGACCCAGTAACAATAAACTGACAAAGGGAAGGAAATACAAAAGTGGAAAACTATTGTAATTCAAAGTCGAGGCATTTTTTCTTGCAATAACTGACCCTTCAAGTCGGGGGAAGTTTCTTGAAATAATAGTAATATATTTTTAACTTGCTCCTTATTTTAGCTTATGTAGTAATTTAAGACACAAAGATGTATCGCAATTTGCAATACATTTTTCAATTTGCAGTGCAAACATGTAAATGCAATGTTGCATTTCCATGTTTGCGCTGCATTGCATTCCCATTTGCACTGCAAACTGCGATGCGATACTCCATTTAAAAAATGCAAGGAGATTCCTGACCAGTTGTTCTTTCAGAAAAAATGTTCAGGGTGGGGGAAGGGGCACTGCTGGTACTATTCTATTTATTATTGTATTATAGATGTAATATTTTGGTCTCCTCCGGGGGCACTCTCAGAGCTCCGGGAGGGGGGCAGTGCCGCAAAAACATATCTGGAAGAAATACTGTTCCTGACACCAAGATAAGACAAAAGGTAATAACAAACCTGGGCGCACAAATGCTTAATTTCGGAGTTATAGGCTGCCAAAAACATGAAGAAATGAACTTTAAAGGTCCATAGCTCCAAAACTAGGCGACCTACCGTAGTACGGTCAAGACCTTATTTAGGAACTAGTACGTGCGCTGTCCAAATATCCATATTTTAGAATTCTAACATACTTCTGCAACAATTTTTATACAGGTATTTGGTGAGTACTTCAAATTATATGCACATAGCCAAAGTTCCTCTCTAAAAATTGTCGCATGTGTACTCTAGATTCTGAAACATTGTATTTTTGGATAGCGCACATATTAGTTTCTAAGTGAAGTCTTAACCCGACTACGATAGGTAGGGATGCGCACGAGACAAGATTTGAGGCTTTCTCGTCTCGAAAATGTGCTGTAAAAGTGATGTCTCGACTCGAAAAATGTATTCTTTTTTATTGCAAGAGCTGTGTCTCGACTCGAAATTTGTCAGGAAAATTCTGTCTCGACTCGTCTCGTGCGCATCACTAACGATAGGTCCCATAGTTTTACAGCTATGAACCCTTAAAGCTCCGGATCCAGGATATGATCAAGGGAGCGACTAAATCACTGTTTGCCGCTTTATCCAGTGTAAAGCAGGATTGAAGCCTATTTTATCCAGTGTATACCTGAGTGTCAAGAGGGCTGTAGCTCCCCTTGGATCCGCACCTGTATAATATATATATATATATATATATATATATATATATATATATATATATATATATATATAAAACTGTTTCTGAGTGATTAGTTTCTTCAAAACTATTGTTAAAAATATGTGAAGAGTTTTGAGACATTCGAGTCGAATCAAGATTTTTACGAGCAGTCTCGATTCGACTCGAATTTTACAAATTGTGTCTCGACTCGTGCACATCCGGTTCGGTTCTCGGTTCGGTTCGATATTAAATAAGCTGTGAGCCAAGCCGCACAAGTCGTTGACAACCGTAGACCCAGGCAGAACAGTTTTAAACATGTTTTCCTGGCACGCTATAACTTTTAACAAATTTTGGCCCAAGCACGAATACTTGATCCTCCGGAACTCAAACCCAGAACCTCGTGAACGATGTCCTTGTGTCCTAGATTTCACGACTACCGAAATCGGCAGTTAACTAGTTTTTAGTATTCAGATGGAAACCGCCTATCTTTCAAGCTTAATTACAGAATTTAATAATAATAATAATAATAATAATAATAATAATAATAATAATAATAATAATAATAATAATAATAATAATAAGCTGTAGTGGAAGTAGCAACATTGATAATAATTATATTGTTTATGCAGAATAAGTGAAAAAGGAACTTGAAACTACACACAAGATTTGGCTCGATTTGGCTCGACTCGACTCGAAACTCGATCCAAATTCGAGTCCAGTTTCGAGTGGAGTCAGAAGAAATTTTTCGAGTCGAGTTCCCGAGTCGAGCTAAAAGATGTCTGTTTCGAGTCGAATCAAGTTTAAAAAAAAAACACTCGAACTCGCTCGTGCCCATCCCTAACCACTGCCCCTGAGTGCAGTAGTAATGTCAGAAATCAGGCTCAGACCACGAAGCTCAAGGAATGGGGTCCTGACGTTATGGGCTCAGGTCCCTTCTATTCACCTGTTAAAGATGAAGTTATTGGACGGCGTTGGCGACATTTCAAAGGTTTTGATCCGTTGAGCACAATGGTGATATCAGAAATTG
The DNA here is from genome assembly GCF_964235325.1 of Thermobia domestica. Lineage (NCBI taxonomy): Eukaryota > Metazoa > Arthropoda > Insecta > Zygentoma > Lepismatidae > Thermobia > Thermobia domestica. The sequence goes on from NC_137456.1 coordinate 185,306,615, forward strand.
ATCCCTACTCTTGAACCACAAGAAACTGGGTCCGGAAGTTTTAGACACGAGTCCTTTCTATTTCCCTTCTAAACATGGGGTTGTTGGACGCGGATGGTAACATTGAAAAGATCCTAGTAGTTTGAGGACAGCGTAATGTCCGAAATCGGTTTCTGGCCTCAAAGCGCCAAAAATGTGGTTCCGAATTGGCTCAAAATCAATACCTGCTTGCACAAGATAGAACAACATTTATAGCTGTATGGATGGCTTTATGTCGCGTAATAAAATACTGAGACTGAACCACAGCAAAGGTTTACATCACAACCCAAATGCTTAGGATCGAATCTGATTTCTTACATCACCGCAATCCTCAAGGGACCAAGACCTCTCCAATGATTAAAGCAAGTCAATGATGATAGAAGAATTGGTTGAATGAAATGTGGGAGGAAGCGAGAGTACCTGGGAAGACCCACGAATACGACCTTGTCCACCACAAACTTACTAGGCCGGGAATCGAAACAATAAGGACCCCATGCACCAGAGATAGAGCTCTACCACTGCGCTATCGCGCCCAACGATTAAAGCGTCAATGCTAATAGAGAAGTTGGTGGAATGGAAAGTGTGAAGAAGCGGGAGTACCCTGAGAAAAACCACGAAGACGATCTTGTCAACAACAAACTTACTTGACTGGAGATCGAAACAATAAGGACCCCACGCACCAGAGGAAGCGCTCTACCACTGAGCCACCGCTCCCAATGATTAAAGCAAGTAAATGATAATACAGGAATTTGTGGAATGAAGAGTAGGAAGAATCGGGAGTACCCTGAGAAAACCCACGGATACGATCTCATCCACCTCAATGTTAATTGGTCCACCAGAGGAAGCGCTATACCACTGAGCCACCGCGCGCAATTATTAAAGCCAGTCAATAATAATAGAGGAATTTGTGGAATGAAAAGTGGGAAGAAGTGGGAGTACCCTGAGAAAAACCACGGATATGATATTGTCCACTACAAATTTCCTTGGGTGGTGATCAAAACAATAAGGACCCCACGCAAAAGAGGAAGCGCTCTACCACTGAGCTGCCGTGTCGAATGATTAAAGCAAGTCATTGATAATAGAAGAATTGATGGAGTGAAAAGTGGCAAGAAGCGGGAGTACCCTGAGAGAAGCTACGGATACGATCTTGTCCACCGCAAACTTAATTGGCCGGGGATCGAAACAATAAGGACCCCACGCGCCAAAGTAAGCGGTCTACCATTAGCCACCGCGCTCAACAAGAACAAGAAAATTGGAAGTTACTAGGAAACATTTTAAGAAGCAATATCTTTCAATGGTAAAGACCACTGCCCGACGATCGTCTTTTAATAACTCCATGAGGAGAAAGCATTGATAAGTCTCTCTCCTATATTGTCTTTTTCAAACCACATACTTTATCCGGATACTATCCTTTATTCGTCATCCGGATGTAATCAGTTATCCGAATGTTCTATTATCCAGATATTATCCGTTATCTTAATTTTATAAATTATCCGGATAAATCCATTATCCGAAAATTACACAGGCCTACAGAAAAAAAATTTCTTGGTGCCTAAAATTTTAGAGCTGATTTTAACTATGTGTGGGGCGCTGAATCCAATAATGTAAGCAGTTTTTTTCTATCAGCTCTACTTTGGTAGATACAGGCTACTGTACCAGTAGTGCTATTTACGTTACAATGTATGTGGAAGAAATATTACAATCCAAAATAAATATGTAAATTATAAATGATGTAACCACTATTTCTGCATGCTTCTTGCAATAGTATACAAAATAAGCAAAAGAAATACAAATATTCTCGTAATAACAAGTTTGAATATGATCTTAAAAACTCTGCAACTCAAATAATTCCTACTGTGCTCTATAGAGATTTCTATTTGGAAGAACGGCGCTCTTTTCTCATTAGTGCTGCTATCTGTCGGTACTAAACGGAAACTAGTCATATAGTAGTTCCAGGAACGTCCACTAGATTGCATTGGTATTCTACTTGGCTAGTGGATCGTAGTTGTTGTCTTGCAGGTGGAGTGACATGTTGGAACATGTGAGTTTTGTTCTGAAATCATAACTTGTATCGCGTATACTAAGGCTTTATATTTAACATCCGTGTTAGTGGCCTGAACATAAAATGAGTTCAAGTCGAAGAAGTTGTGTTAACCATCCTGATGTGTTTTGCTACATATGTGGTGAGTACACATTTAAAGACAATAGAAAACATATCAGTGACTTTGTAAAAAAAGCATATCATGCATATTTTGGTGTACGCCTAGGGGACCAAGATAAAACGTGGGCTCCACATATTGTGTGTAAAATGTGTACTGAACACTTGCGACAGTGGACAACTGGAAAAAGAAAAAGTCTTAAGTTTGGTGTTCCAATGGTTTGGAGGGAACCCACAAACCATGTTGATGACTGTTATTTCTGCCTGGTAAATGTTACGGGTATGAATAGAAATAACCGGAACAAGTGGACATATCCTGATCTGCCTTCAGCAAGACGTCCAGTTGTTCATTCCGATGAAATACCAATCCCAACGTTTCACCACTTGCCAGAGCTTTGTGAGACTGAAAACGAACGTAGTGAACATTCTTGTGACATGGATGATGGAAGTGACAGTGATTATGAGGGAATGTCAACAATTCCTCAACAGTTTAATCAAGATGAGCTAAATGATCTAGTTAGGGACCTTAATCTTTCAAAAGAATCGTCTGAATTACTTGCTTCCAGATTGAAGGAGAAAAACGTACTAGAACAAGGAACTAAAATCACATTCTACCGAACAAGGGAAAAGGAGTTTTTACCATTTTTCACTGAAGACACAAATCTCGTATTCTGTCACGATGTTAGAGGTCTCCTAGAACACATGGGTCTTCCAGAATACAATCCAGATGATTGGCGCCTGTTTATTGATAGCTCCAAGCGAAGTTTAAAATGCGTCCTTCTACACAATGGCAATAAATATGGCTCAATTCCAATCGCTCATTCAACACGACTGAAAGAAGAATATGAAGCAATTGCTTTGGTTATGGAAAAAATTAAATATCAGGACCATCAGTGGGTGATTTGTGTGGATTTAAAGATGGTGAACTTTCTTCTTGGACAGCAAAGTGGCTACACAAAATATCCTTGTTTTCTATGTTTGTGGGATAGCAGAGACAAAGCAAACCATTGGTCAAAAAAAGAGTGGCCGCAGAGAGACGACATGGTTGTTGGTAAGAAAAATATTATTAACATGCCTATTGTTGAGTGTGACAAAATCATTTTGCCACCTCTACATCTCAAGCTCGGTTTGATGAAGCAGTTTGTAAAGGCGCTAAATAAGGACGGGCCGTGCTTTGCTTACATGGGAAACAAGCTACCTCAGATCAGCACAGAAAAATTAAAAGCTGGAATATTTGATGGTCCCCAAATAAGACAACTCATGAAAGATCCGGCTTTCGTGGAGTCCATGAATGAGACTGAACGTAGAGCTTGGACCTCATTTGTAGAAGTTATCAAGAATTTCCTTGGCAATAATAAAGCTGATAACTATGTTGAGCTAGTGAACCAGATGCTTAATGCATTCCAAAAACTTGGATGTAATATGAGTATCAAAATTCATTACCTGCACAGCCATTTGGACCGTTTCCCAGACAACGTAGGCAGTCTGAGTGAAGAACAAGGTGAAAGATTTCACCAAGATATTAAAACAATGGAGGACCGCTACCAAGGAAGATGGGATGCCCATATGATGGCAGATTACTGCTGGAACCTAAAAAGAGACTGTGCAAAGAAACATTCAAGGATGTCACGAAAACGAAGCTTCCGAAGTGTTGAATAGATCGTTTTGAACAAATTATTTGATTTTTTATTCATAAAAACTATTATAAAATGTAGTTACAGAGTTATTATGTACTTGATGTTTGTGTTTATATGGTTTTCATTATTTTCAAAGTGTTCCAAATAACAGATTTAAATGTCATAGTTTTCTTTTCACTTACAGTAAAACAGCACCTATGCAATTTTCAACGTTGTAGCAGGTCAGTCTTGCAATTCCTATATCTCAAAAACTAAAGCTGTTAGGGGAAAACTAACGCCATATTTGGATTCAGCGTCCCAATTCTACTTCAAATCAGCTAAGAAACACCCGGCACCAAAACCACTGTAAGCCAGTGTTATCCGACATCCGGATAACATCCGTTATCCGGATCTTATCCGTCATCCGTTATCCATCATGCGGATAGTATCCGTTACCTCTATATTATCCGTCATTCGCTATCCGGATATTATCAGTCATCCATTATCCTGATATTATCCGTATAACGGATAATATCAGGATAATGAATGACTGATAATATCCGTTATCCGTCATCCGTTTTGTTGTCCGTCAACCGGATATTGCAAATCCGGATAAGTTTCTATCCGATATCAGTATAAAAATTATCCAGATGTTACAATCCTTAATCACCATCGCAGGAGCTAAATATCTTCAAAGTCTGCTACACAAGAGCGGGGGCGGATCCAGTGGGCGATCATGGCGATAGCCTCCCAGAAAGGGAATATTTGTGTTTTTATATAGAAATAAAACCCATTCCAGAGTTTGGAGCTCTTAAAAGTAGCTCTAAATAGGAGTATTACCAACCACCGAGCTCCCAGAAGTCCATCGTAGATCCACCTCTGGACAAGAGAATGGGAAACACTTATTATTCACATTCAGTTTGCGCATCTCAACAAATAAACAATATTTTCTTTCACTTCTGCATTCTACTACTGCATTCTAGTGAACTGTAATGCCTTTTATGTTTAAAAATAATTATTCATTTTTTTAATAATTGTCAATGTTTATAAGTTCAGTAATTCACCATGAATAGAGTCAACTAGAAGTGTTTTTGTAACGAAGAAATAACAACATGAACTGTGAAATATCTTCTTACAAACTGTCGAGAGCTGAGAGTCGACAAACTTTGCTCTTTCGTTTACCGATTACCTCGAAACCGCGGTAGCCAGAATTAGCCCAGGATAGGGGACTTATATTAAGAAAATGAAAATCTTAGGAAAATGCAGAAGTCTTTTAGTCTGAGAGAAAAAAGGAATGAAATCTTTAATTTCTAGTTCTGTTAGTCTTGTAGCTCTTAGTCCGTACCAAAGTACTGATAGAAATATGGCCAATGAATTATGACTATTTTGTAGAATATTCCACTTTAATATTACAGGAAATTCATCTTCCGGCTTGCTTGGTTGTGAAAAGTTATAGAGTGTATTGATATTGGTATACTATGTAAAGTATGTGTACTGTCGCTGATTTGTGATAACAATCAGAAACAGAAGTAAAAGGTAAATTGCAGTAATAGTTTTCTGTTAATTTTTATATTCAAGGGGAGACGGAAAACCTACTTTTATCTTAACATTTGTTTTTCTTAAAATTTCTATTCGGGTTCACACTCTTCCCCCTCAACATTGAATAGGGAAATGGGGAACTTATTTAGAATTTGATTGTTGATTCCAGTATATTTCAAGCATCACTTCTCGGACCTGGGCCTGTGATATGTCGATAAATCGCTATCGTCGATATATATATATATATATATATATATATATATATATATATATATATATATATATATATATATATATATATATATTATCATATATCAACATTCGATATCGCGAATATATGGACATGAATATATCATTCGAAATTTTCGATATCGATATTCGGGGGGCGGCGAGGTATAAGGGGCCCCTAAGACTGGCGATGGATGAAGAAATTAAACTTACTTATTACAATATTGTTTTCTAATCATAATATCTTTATTACCACAAATTGCAATGTAAATACATCCACTTGCAAATTTGCAATATTATATGGTATAATTTCTTAGGCGCCAGAACTTTTCTGTTCCCTGAAAAAAGAAACAAAAAATCACGTGCAAAAGCAAGTGCTTCGAACTTTGAACTAGAATTTACCAAAAAAAACTTTTTTTTATTTCTCTCTCTTGGAGATTGATTGATTGATTTTGAGTTTTACGTCCCGTTCAGCAGCGAGGCTATATGAGACGGGGACCTACTGATTAAGGTGGAATCCGAACCACATGAACTCCCTCCGGGAATCGAACCCGGGTCTCGTTACAAATCGGAGGATAATAATGGGAAAACATACTTTATATTTTGTTTTCAGCTATGGATTTTAGATTTGCAATTGATATATTGTTCCGTCTTAGCCGAATTTGAAACAAAAGAAGTTTCCAATGAGTTATTCAAAGAAATGTTTTCCGCCTCCAAATGAAAATAGGAAGACACTTAGAGAAACTTATTATCGGGTTTTAAAACACAAACATATGATTGATAGAGTATCGACCTAAACCACTCGACCATTTTGCATGCTTTTGGAGGCTTTCTTTTAACCTTTGTGAAAGCAGTTTACTGTTCCATACTCGCTTTTGTTTATTGCGATACGACTATGAGTTCTCAGTGAATATTTAGACGTCACAGCTCTTGCAATGTATAAAAGTGTTTGTAGAATAAATCACATTCAATTTTACGTCCTAATAACATATGTAAAGCAGGTTGAATTCATGAAATGATTGAGGTTGGAGTGAACGTAAATGTTTTCACACTTACAAGGAAGGGTCACGCAGTGGCTCCGCTGAGATCGGAACGAGACCATTGTGTTTGCATTTTATATGTTATAACTAGATGGATCCCAAAGTTATACGTGCCACCGGGCGGAATATCGTGAGTTACAACATATTTTGTAATGTAAGAACTACAAAAAATTACCATGCAGAATAGTTTGAACCGTCATTTGTTCGGAAATGGTTGAGTAAGTGAAAAACTCTGCCAACACTTATCCCACCATTTTCAACGAGAAACTTTTTGTGGTAAGAAAAAAATGCCCCAGGGTCCCCCGCGGGGTCCCAGATGGGGTCCAACTCAAAATTTTCAAATGGCAAGGGGGGTTAAGTGGCATATTATTTGAAATCTGTTGTAAAATGAAAGAAAATGCAGCAAGTCTCGACTCTCTACAACAACCGTGTGCAAAAGGGCGACGGGTCAAAGTGTAAACAAAATCTTAATTGGAAAGTCCATGACTACCCCTATAAATCGGAAACGGTAAAACAAATGTGGAAACAGGAAAGAAAGCGTGGCATTATTTTCAAAGCACAACGTGAAAATGTCTTGTTCCAGGGTCCCCACATGGTCCCAGGTGGAGTCCAACTAAAAAGTTTCAAATGGCAAGAGAGGTAGGACATCGTTTGAAAGCTCTTGTTAAGTGAAAGAAGATGGAGCACGTCTCGACTTTCTCCGACAATCCTGTCAAAAATTGCGGCGGGTAAAAATATAAGCAAAAGCTTAATTGAAAATCTATGGCCACCTTGAATCCAAGAGACAGCTTAAAACCTATATCGAAAGGATAGGCATACCAAACTGCTGAAGCTAGGAAAACCAAATTTGGCATGAATGTTGATCAGTGGATGACGAAAAGATGCGAAATGTTCAAAAAACGAAACGTCTTGAGTTCAAAATGCCATAGTATGTATCGAACGCATGTCCAGCTCAAACCACTGGTGTTGGAGGTAATCCAATATGGCTGCCAGCGTGAAAAATGAGTTTGTATATAAATATGTTATTTCTTGGAATACCGTAATTAAACCAACAAAGTTTGGCGCAACTCGAAATCTGAAATGACTTACACATGGTTTGGTACTACTCGCCAATCTTGCAAATGATTTTTTTTTTTTTTTTGTATATTTGGTATTGCTTGGAGTATTGTGATCAAACCAACGAATGACATACAAATGTAACCGCCACGAATGCGCAGTTACGAATTACAATAGAGCCACCCACCTACTGGTGCAGCAAGTCCTTTATGCATGAACTACGTATGACAAAATTAGAGGAAGTCAGAGTTGTGTGTTCATCGCATATTCGTTATATTAAAGTAAATGATGGCGAGGGAACCAAACAAAACATATATGTGTTGTTACCGAATGAAATTATAGTTGAGGTGAATCGAAATTCAATTGTTCTTTAATCTTCCTATTGTTTCTAAATATATAATAGAGAAAAATAGAGATTTAAATTTGTACTGTTATGAACGACATAAGTTTTAACCGGCCATCTTGGATTCGAGGTGGCCATAGTTTATCAAATAAGCTTTTGATTACTTTTTGACCCGCCGCAATTTTGGACAGAGTTGTCGTAGAGAGTAGAGACTTGCTCCATCTACTTTCATTTAAGAAGATCTTGCAAACGATGAGCTACTTAACCCCTCTTGCCATTTGAAACTTTTTAGTTGGACCCCACCTGGGACCATGTGGGGACCCTGGGACAAGACGTTTTACCTTAAATTGTTGTACTTTGAAAATAATGCCAGACTTCCTTTCCTATTTTCACATTTTTCACCGTTTCCGATTTATAGGGGTGACCATTGACTTTTCAATTAAGTTTCTGTTTACATTTTGACCCTCCGCCATTTTGCACAGGGTTGTTGTAGAGAGTCGAGACTTGCTGCATCTTCTTTCATTTTGCAACAGCTTTCAAACGATGTGCTACTTAATCCCTCTTGTCATTTGAAAATTTTGAGTTGGACCCCATGTGGGACCCTGCGAGGATCCTGGGCAAACTTTTTTATCCGAAAAAGTGTGTTCTTGAAAATGACGGGATACATATTATCCGAGTTTTCCATTTACCCAACCGTTTCCGAACAAATGATTCGGTCAAAATATTCTGCCAGCTTTGTAGTTCTTACATTACAAAATATATTGTAACTCACGATATTCCGCTCGGTGGCACGTATAACTTTGGGATCTATCTAGTTATAATATATCAAATGAAAACACATTTGTCTCGTTCGGATCTCAGCGGAGCCACTGCGTGACCCTTCCTTGTTAGGAGTCTGGATATGTAAACCCGCTTAACGTAGGGATTTATTTCTGTGAAATTTGGGACATGGCGAATAAATACGAGTGAGCTTGGAAATGTGAAAGTTCATCTGAATTTGTTTTACAATCACTTCAAAATGCAACTTTATATATACTTTTAAAAAGCCATCCCTATTTTGAAAAAAAAAATTACTGTACTTAGGCTCGAACCGCCGCCCTCCGGTTCTAGAACTTTAACAGCGCTATTAAGCACGCTTGACCACAGAGGCAACTCACGAAAATGCGTTGTGATATAGCTAATAGAATCGCTCCAAGCGCAGGTTTACACTTGGAATTTTAAATAGCCAGTTTCTGTCTTTTTCAGTAATTCCAACTGAAGATATTGACTGATTTCCCATATTGGAACTTTGCGTGAAGTGTGAATTGTATGCTCATTTCAAAAATGCACTATTTTCTGTTCTTTCAATTTTACGTATTTGCGAGTGTTCCTAAGACCTGTTGTGTGCAGCGATTTTCACACAGTTAAGCGTTTTACTAACCCCCGGAGGCATAATATGTTAAACGTAGGCAGCATTCTGTTGTTATCATAGTAGTCACTTGTAAAGGCACACCTAGTATTAGTTTTTCATTTTTGTTCTTGTGTTGACCTTGAAGGACCAACAAATGCCTTTCGTGAAGCTACAAGTTTTCTTTAACTTTATACTTTATAGCAAGAATATTAACTGCTATATAAAACACAATTATATACTGTGGCGTGGGAGACCCTGGTTTGATTCCAACGGGAGCTCATGTGTTTCGGATTACATGTTAATCAGTAGGTCCCGTCTCATATAGCCTCGCTGCTGAAAAGGGCGCTAAACTCTAAATCAACTCAACTCAATAATTATCTATACATTGAATTTAATAATAAGGAGGGAGACCTTGAAGGAGGGAGGCCGAATAAAGAGGGAGACCTTAAAATTTAAAACGTAGGGTCAGCGTGAGTCAGAGAGGTCACGGGGGGTGGTGTGTCACAGTTAGTCACGTCCTGTTGACCCACGATCCACTGACCTACTCACAAATCTTGACCCAATTGACTCACTCCATCTCTGGACTGTACACACAGATAAAGCAGACATATATGTAATCTGACCTTACTTGGCCTTCACTAATTTAAGATAATCTACAAAAAATGAAAGAAAGCAATTTCAAACGCAAAAATATAGAAATGTATTTTCAACGGAACAAAAAAAAAAAAAAAAAAACGTAACAGCCAAGATTTGAACCCGAATTTCTGCACTCAGCAAGCAGACGTCTTACCGACTTACCCACGGCATATCTTCCGACTTCTGGTTTTGAAACTTTATTTACACTGCGTGTGTTACCTAACAACGTTACGAGATGTCCTTACTGTCGTGTTAACACGCGTTCCGTAAATTTACGAAGTCGCTCTTTTAATCCAAAATCAATTCGACACACACACAAATACACACACACACACACACATATATATATATATATATATATATATATATATATATATATATATATATAGATAGATAGATAGATAGATAGATAGATAGATAGATAGATAGATAGATAGATATGTTGGTGCACCAGTGAGCACCCAAGAGTACAGATTAATTCATTCTTGATTTTAAATTTACAGAACAAATGTTTTTTATGAAAGCAAGGGGACGGCTACCCATAGATGGAAAATTGGAAGTTACTTGGAAATATTTTAGAAGCAATATCTTTCAATGGTAAAGACCACTGCCCGATGATCCTGTTTTAATAACTCCATGAGCAGAAAGGACTGATATGTCCCTCTCCTATATGGTATTTTTCAAACCATATACTTTATCGGGAATATTATCCTTTATTCTTCAATTCATGAATTGTTTGAGGTTGAAGTGAGCGTAAATGTTTTCATACTTAGGAGTCTGGATATGCAAACCTGCTTACCGTGGGGATTTACTTCTGTGAAATTTGGTCCATGAAGTTATACAAAAATCGGTAAAATAAGGAACGTTAACATTCTTACAATGAGAACAGATTTCAATTCCCGGTGGGAGTTAGCGTACGCACGACTTTATCGTGGGAGACCCGGGTTCGATTCCTGGTGGGAGCTCATGTGTTTCGTATTCCATGTTAATCAGTAGGTCCACGTCTCCTATAGCCACGCTGCTGACCGGGCAGTTAAACTCAAAATCACAATCACCACCACACGGCGGGAGTTTACATGGTTCGGGTTTTACGTTAATCAATATGTCCACGTCATATATGGTCTTGCTGTTGAAAGAGACGTTAAACTCCAAATCAACTCAACTCATTAAGATAAGAGTTCTGAGTTTAATACCAACTTGAAACCATACGTTCAAAACAAAAATTGAAATAAAATGAAATCTTTATGTTTAACGTCCCATGGTTATGCCGGTTAGGCTAAAGGAGACGGTGATAATGAGAAAGGAGTGAAATGGTGGAATGAAGAAAGTGGGAGGAAACGGGAGAACCCCGAGAAAACCCACCAGCACGGCGTTTGTCCACCACAAAGTCCAAACGGCGCGAGCTGGGATCGAATTAGGGACTCGAAGCACCGGAGGTGAACGCTCTACCACTGAGCCACCGCACCCCCCAAAATGAAAATTATTCATGCTTCTGATACCTATATAAAAATGGAGAGAGAGAGAGAGAGAATAAATATGGTTGTATTTTTCATAGGGCCAAAGTGGCTTAGTGGTAGAGCGTTCACCTCTGGTGCATGGGGTCCTTGGTTCGATCCCAGCTTGCACAAAGTCAGATTTGTGGTGAAGAAACACCGTGTGCGTTCGTTTCTTCAGGATTCTCCTGTTTCCTCCTACCTACATCGTTGCACAATTTTCGTTCACTTCTCATCATCACCGTCTCCTTTACCTAGCCGACATAAGCATGGGACGTCAAACTTAATTTAATTTCATTTCATTGAAAAAATTACTATAATTCATAATCTGCATCTTTATAAAGCAACTTTAACAATCATATGGATGTATAATGCTTAAATTGAATTAAATCGCAATTGCAGTAATCTGCAATATTTTAGGTTTCTCATTTATTTACATCAAATGTTTAGTTATTTGATAATTTATAGCAAGAATATTAACTGCTATATAAGACACTATTATATACCTGTGGCGTGGAAGACCCTGGTTTGATTCCCAACGGGAGCTCACGTTTTTCGGTTTCTATGTTAATCAGTAGGTCCCGTCTCATATAGCCTCGCTGCTGAAAAGGGCGCTAAACTCAAAATCAACTCAACTCAATAATTATCTATACATTGAATTTAATAATAAGGAGGGAGGCCGAATAAAGAGGGAGACCTTAAAATTTAAAACGTAGGGTCAGTGTGAGTCAGAGAGGTCACGGGGGGTGGTGTGTCACAGTTAGTCACGTCCTGTTGACCCACGATCCACTGACCTACTCACAAATCTTGACCCAATTGACTCACTCCATCTCTGGACTGTACACACAGATAAAGCAGACATATATGTAATCTGACCTTACTTGGCCTTCACTAATTTAAGATAATCTACAAAAAATGAAAGAAAGCAATTTCAAACGCAAAAATATAGAAATGTATTTTCAACGGAACAAAAAAAAAAAAAAAAAACGTAACAGCCAAGATTTGAACCCGAATTTCTGCACTCAGCAAGCAGACGTCTTACCGACTTACCCACGGCATATCTTCCGACTTCTGGTTTTGAAACTTTATTTACACTGCGTGTGTTACCTAACAACGTTACGAGATGTCCTTACTGTCGTGTTAACACGCGTTCCGTAAATTTACGAAGTCGCTCTTTTAATCCAAAATCAATTCGACACACACACACACACACACACACACATATATATATATATATATATATATATATATATATATATATATATAGATAGATAGATAGATAGATAGATAGATAGATAGATAGATAGATAGATAGATAGATAGATATATAGATAGATAGATAGATAGATATCTTGAACAGGTTTCTTGGTCCCCATATTGGGACGTATCGACCTCTTGCAATTTTCTCCAGAAAGCACAAGCGGTCACTTTGTCCCCGTAAGGTCTCTTCGTCCCCCAAAAAAGGTCTCTTCCTCCCCAAATGGATATCCAAACAGGTCGTTTTGAAGCTTCGAGGTCTCTTCATCCCAATCAGGCTTACCAACTAACTTTTGTATGGAAATTGTTGACTTAAGATTTTTAAGCACAGAATTCACTGTTCAATACTTTATTGATGTGTATACTGTTTTACACATCAGCAATAACATATTGATTAAAATTTTCAAATTATATCCTATTTTCGAGATCAGGATTTTATTTTGGGTATATCAATAACAAAGAAAGGAGACATAGAAAAGAAAATATATGAGAATATTCATTTCAACAGTTAATATTTCAAATTTGAAACATGTGCAATGATCTCGCACTATTAAGGCAGTTATTTAAACTAATTCTATCTTTAAAGTAAAAATTTAAAAAATAAAATCTTTCAGTTTAACGTCCCACGATTATGACCGTAGACTAAGGCAGTCGATGATTTAGACAAGTTAATGATAATGGAGGAATTAATTGAATGAGAATGTTAGATGAAAAGAGAGTACCCCGAGAAAATCCATGAAAATATTGTCCACCACAAACTTACGTGGCCGGGGATCGAGTCAGGGACTAGATGCTTCAGAGGTAAGCACCTTACTACTGAGATACCGTGCCCCCTTTCTTTAAAATTTTCGTTGCACGAGTATTACGTGAACAATATTCTAATGGTTTTCAATAATATGCTAGTAACTCAAGTAATTGAATGACTGACATGGTAACAAAAATATCTACGTACATATCGTTTAAATATAAAATTCGACTATACGTAGGAGTTCTAATACCTCTATCTCTGGTGTAGTCGGAAATATTATACGAGGGATATGCAATAAATCTAATAACACTAATAATCTATTTTATAAGATATAATTAAATTCTTTTTGACACATTATCCCTCTCCTCATTCATGTTTAGACTCCAAGTACGATATCATGGTATTCCGAATTCCTATCATTCGTTTATTTATGGCTCATTCGATTCTAGTTTATATTCTTTGTGTAACAACAATAACATATCTTCCCGAGCTCCTACGTGGCTAAGCGATTAGCGTACGCGCCCTTGGCGTGGGAGGCCCGGGTTCGATTCCCGACGGGAGCTCATGTGTTTCGAATTCCACGTTAATCAGTAGGTCCACGTATTCCCTCGCTGCTCGCTGCTGAACGGGACGTTAAACTCAAAATCAAGTCATCTCAAAATATTTTCCCCGCCACCACACACACACTAAACAGGTCTTTAAAGGAGTTTGAGGCAAAAGAACCCCAATCCGCGAAATGTATGTATTAAATCCAAGATCTCACCCGTGTCTTCCGAATATGTAAATCAATTATAGTGCAGTGCATCAAGAATCATTTATATATTTTTTCAAGCTGAACATGGAAACGACATATGACATACAAAGGACATACGACTATCTTCAATATTAAGTACCAAATCTTTTAGTCCCCTTGCCTTCCGTAAATAGGCATATACTCAAGCCCAGTGTGTTGCAAACTGTAGTCCGCGAATCAAAAGTGATACTCGAGATCTACCCTTCTGGTGCTCTTAGAAATGAACATTGGTCCAAAAACGAGAGAGAAGATAAAATTGAAACAAATCAGATATGAAAATTAGACACTATAGCTAAGAATCTCAAACATAATTTGAAAATTACATACGCAACCATAATTTACTTTCTCCTTCAGGACTGACATTTTATAAACTTTGTGACTCTAGTGTATAAGATATTATTCTTTGTTTTCAATTACAAAACTGACAAACCCGCACGCAGGACACCATTGTTGTCTGAAGAAAATTTAAAATATTTATGGCTAGCAAAGTAGCTTTAATAACACGTTTATAACATCTTTAATTAAGAATTTCTCGATAATTTAAGACGTCCTCGAATCCAAGACGCAACCCAATTTCGCTGGGTAAAATTAAGAAAATAGTATTATGTTCCATTTTTACTATTAATAAAGAGTTCTTTGATATTGGTCATTTTCGGTGATTTTTATATAACCCTCTCCCCTTCCCATGTTGGGGGCAATGGCATGATAAAAATTATCCCAATCCCAAATGTCATGTATGTTGAAAATTTGACCGAGATCGGTCGGGTGGTCGGTTCAAGAGTTACTAAGTCTTATTTATTTTTCTATATCTCTCCCCTCCTCTCCTCCTACCCTAAGTTCTATCGTCAAAGGGATATGATGAAAACCACCTCAGGTCCGAACCTCATCTATGTTGATAATTTGATTAAGTTCGGTTCGGTGGTTTAAGCGTGATGAAGTCACAAAAACAATTACTTTATATTTCTTCTATTCTATTTTATTTTTTTCTTACGTATATGTCCACCTTAACTTCCTCTACATTGTGCCGTCAAAGTAAAATGATGAAAACATTCCAGGTACGGACCTTATCTATGTTAAAAGTTTGATCGAGATCGGCCGGGTGATTCAAGAGTTATTAAGTTTTATTCATTTTCATATATTTGCCCTCCTCCCCCCTCCTAAGTTCTACCATCAAAATGAAATAATAAAAAAACGTCTCAGGTTCCAACTTCACCTATACTGAAAATTTGATTGAGATCGATCGGGTGGTTCAAGAGTTATTAACTCACAAACCTGAGCACTTTTATTTTTATGTTTATTGATTTTTGTATATCTCCCCATCCTCCCCATTGCCAACTTTGTTTCATCAAAGTGAAATGGTAAAATCCATCCCAGGCACGAACGCCATCTATGTTGAAAATTTGATCGAGATTGGTAGTTCGATTCAAGTATTATTAAGGTTTATTTATTTTTGTATAATTCCTCCTCCTCTCCCTCCCCTAAGTTCTAACGTCAAAGTGAATAGTTAAAAACACTCCTAAGCCAGAACTGCATCTACGTCAAAATTTGATCGAGATCATTCGGGTGGTTTAAGAAATTAAGAGTCACAATCATAGCCACTTTCAATTTGGAACTAAAGTTTTTTGTACACAGACACCGCTATTAATTTATAGATGAAATGAAATATTTAAGTTTTACGTCCCACGATTACGCCGGCTAGACTAAAGGAAATTCTTATGACGAGAAATAAATGAAATGGTGGAATAAAGAATGTGGTAGTAAAGGGGAGAACCCCGTGAAAACCTACACACACGGTTGAATTATTAAATGAAAGGAATATGTATTTATTTACACAAAAACAAAATAAGGGAACCTTAATTGATATTCGAAAATTATTATTTTTTTGTAAAAATGAACGTACTGTATATTGTTATTAATGTATGCAGATATGGTCAAATGTTGATGATAAATTAGTTTTTCAAAGTGTAAAGAGTATTGTGGTCCACAAAACATTCTAAATAGTGAAAATAGTCCTGATTTTAAAAATGTTTGGGAAATGCCGTTCTAGTCCATTTTGAGGTGATGTGATGTAAGTATACATTAATCTTTCCCGACACACAAGGAGATAGTTCCAGTTCCAACGTATAAAATTTAATAATAATAATAATAATAATAATAATAATAATAATAATAATAATAATAATAATAATAATAATAATAATAATAATAATAATAAAAGAATAACAAGTGAGTTTCGTTTCAGTGTGAAACACTAGGATAGACTTCCAAACTGCGAATTCAGTACTCAACCTTGAAGTATGCATCTGTAACCACTGGTTGCAACAGAGGAATAAGATCAAAGATTGATTCTGTTCCTCGGACACTGAATCAATTACAAAGAGTCATTACTCGATATTTCTTATTGTTTTTGTTTTACGAAGAATAATATTGAAACTGTAATTGCTAATTGATATCAGTTCTGAAAAAGAGGAATAAAATCAGAGGTGAAACATATTGTTCAGGATTGTATCCCATATACAAAAAAAGGGTTATCGTTATCTAATTCCATTTTATCAATTATGTGATCAGTGTTGTAACTAAAAAAATCGTAGATTTTTACCTTTCCAAGTTGAACAAGTAGATGAAAGTCGAAATAAAACACCATTTTTAACCAACGAAACCAAGTTTTGAAACCAGAAGTACTAGTAAATTTCAACCACTTACGGTTTTGGTAAAATTGCTGAGTATGGTGATGGTATATTCTATTGGGACGCTGAATCGATTGACAGAAACCGCTTGTCGCTATCTATTACCATTTTTGTTCTATGGCAATGAACGTAGCTTTCTATGGAGGAAATGGTTGACTTCTACCCCTTCCGATTTAAATAGAGGGTTAAAGAAAGAAATGGAGTCTATTCGTCGAACAATGAGTAGACCGAAAAAAAAAACTTTGTTGAGTCATCATTTTTGTGTTATGAAAATCAATATTGAAACCTGAAACACTAGTAAATTTCAATCATTTCTGGTATTAGTAGACTGTCGCAGGTAGTGATGATGTATTCTCTTGAGACATTGAATCGATTTCAGAAACACGTTTGTTGTTTGTGTACACATGGTACTAATGTTGGAACTGGAAATGGTTTATCTGAGAAGCTTCCGTTGTGAATAGAGAGTTAACAGAGGAGATAGAATCCATTCTTGCGACCCTAAATTGACTTAAAAATAATCGCTTGCGTATCTTAAAGTTTTCGCTCTGGTATATGTTGACAGACGGACGGACGGACACGAGCGTTCATACTTTTCCACACTTATGGACAGCACAGTTTGCAAATCTAAAAAAAAAAATAGTCCTGGGGGGTCATGGGCGTCCCAAGTTTGCTTGGGCTCCCCAGAATCTAACTGTATGTGTTTGGATATATGACAATTTAACACACACACATTACCGGGACCAACAAATTTAATAAATATCAGCACCACTGGTGCAGGGATATGTCGCCAACTACATTACTGTTTAGTTAGTTGCACGTTCACAACTAGAAGAATCAGGTGATCTCCAAAAATTCTCGGACCTCTGAACCTATGAAATATTATTATTGCATTTTATTTTTTAAAAAAATCTTGTTATTTAATTTGACAGGAGAAAACTAATGAAAACATAGGTATTCGTAGTATATTATCTTTTGTGAAGACAAATGACCAGATATCCTATATTTGCACTGTTTTAGTTGCCTTGCTACATCCCCCCATTAACTATTAGCATTTTCTTAAATGTGTCTGTGCTTAAGTGGTGTAGCACTTACGGTCCAACATTTCTAAACTGATATTAGAAGTAAATTTAAATAATTCTGTTGACAGATAAAAATATTTTAAGAGGGAACATTATAGGTAGTACGAAATGTTTTTAAGTTAAAAAAATAAAACTGATTTGTTATATCTAACTCACTTTTTTCATATACAACACTTCAGTTATATTTGTAATTTCTTTCCTTTCTTTTATATACAGGAAACTACCATTATGCACAACCTCTGAATCCCTTTATATAACGAAGGAACATCAATGAAGTAGTAGTTGGTCAGTATTCACGACATAAATATACTCGTAGTGAACTAATGGCGATTTACGATAGTTAATTTAATTTCAGGGATGCTGAAATAGTAGATGAAAATTAAGGGGCCCTGATGATTACTATTACATTTTTCCGGAGTCAAAATATAAATTTTGTGAAGGTTAAGCAGAACAGGAATTCTGTTCAGGTTAAAGATAAAATAAGATACAAAATGTGCCACAAAGTGCTGGAGAATCATTAGGTAGAGCATGAAGATACCGATGAGAATGTAAGAAATGCAACTTTACTCTCATTTCGAAGGAGAGAGGATATCATAGCCGGCAATGGGTTGGTACTTAAATGTATATACAATATAGAGTATTCTTGTAAAAGGCTGCTGCACCGGGCAACCCGTGATTTCCTTGATATATGTATATACAAAATATATATATATATATATATATATATATATATATATATATATATATATATATATATATATATATATATATATATATATATATATATATATATATATATATTCGAATGCCTTGCAATTAAAAAGATCCTACCTTCCCATCCCCCTTGCGGACCTACTGCGAGTTCGCAAGATGAACAATTTCGAATTGTCTCTCGACAAACAATATGGATTTGGATGAAATAAACAATAATATTTTTGTAGGCTGTAACGACACGTCGATATGAAATTTCATTAGAGAGCTTTAACACGAAAGTATGAAAATATAATAAACTATTAAAAGAAAACATTGTAACATGAAATAATGTCTATAGGGAATAAGAAAATTAATGTTACCATGCAGAGCAGAAGGAAAAAAATATGAAAGAAATTTCGTTCACTATACCCATTTAATGACCCTACAAAATCTCTCTTGTTCTAAATTAACACAGTAGAAAAAACGTTACTTTCAAAGGTTCGGATAATCCTTGAAAATAAAGTTGTGGTTATCTTTGACCTTTACAGGGGTTAACTTCCATATTACGTCTCCGTTCATCTTTAATAGTAATGAAGTAAAAGCTTTTGTGTATCAACTACGTGTCACAACATATTGAACTTCTTTATTTTATTTATTTATTTATTTATTTATTTATTTTACATAGGGTCTACTGACAAATTATATTTAACATAAATAATTCGTAAGTATATTTGTCAAGTTTTGTACAAATTCCAATTCCAAGCAGGGCCGATCCAGGATTTTCTGATGGGGGTGCATTAATAACTGCCAGTACATTTGAATTAAATTTGATTTTTTAAAATGTCTTTAGGCAAATGTGGTGTGAATTAAGAATTGCCCTGGAAGTGCTAAGTGTCTGCTCTCGGTGAATCCTTTTCATTCAACCTTCAAAAAATTGACTTAAACTATTGATTTTTGAAAACTTCATCTTCTTTTAAACCCAAATGGAAACATGACAGCAGAAGTTTTCAGAAAGTGTTGCTGCTTTCACTGCTACACTGTAAAAAATCGTTGTGTTATTTCAACAGCATGCCTATGTGTTAACACGATTGTGTTAAAATATAACACAAACAAGTGGTTAGAACAACTCCCTCTCCATTTGGAGTTGTGTGTCAAATGCCGGTAGTTGAAATTACACACAGCCTGTGTGTTAAATCAGCACAAGTGTAGAATCTTCGGTGTTGTTTTCTGCGTGATTGTCAAATATGTTGGGCATCTAATTATAAAGGCTTATGAATTGAAGCTACAGACAAACACAGTAGAAAGAAATACTTAAGCAAATCCAAGTATACGCAAAATTTCATCTCCCATATTTGATACATTTATTGCTTCTTTTTCTAAGCGATTGCATACTAGAAGCAACAAACGCATCAACTTTATTAGATGGAACTGGCGTCGATTATTTGAAAGTGTATATGAAAGAACTATAAAATAAAGTAAATAGACAGTCGTCATTTGTTATAAAATTAGGTCTACATGGCGAGCAGATTTTATCTTATCCCGAATGGTTATCGCCGAATATACGCGGCTTAAAGGAGCACTCTGATTAGCCAAATTCAAAAGACCTCAACATTTTATCCCTCTACAAGCGACGTTTCCTTCATCACCTCCGTGGCCAAGTCGGAAGAGCACGCGGCTAGTAATTGAAAGGTTGGTGATTCGTGCCCTCCCCATCACTGGAGTACATTTTTTTTACTTGTTTAAAGTGTTTTTTTAGACTCAGCATAATGTAAACATATTATGCACATAGGCGACTTAACATATTTTTAGGGAGTAATTTTGTGGTTCATTAACGCTTACGGCACGGCTCAACTCCAGTTTAAACTGGACACTTTAAAGACGTAACATACCCCCTGTGTTAAACGCCAACACCGCGGGGTATGTGTTGAACTAACACCGCATAGTGGTAGTCACGCTGGAACGGATAGGTGCTGATTGCCACGGGTGCTGACTCCCACAGCCAATTATTGGTGCTGACTGCCACGACTGTCGCTGATTGCAAATATGAAGGTGCTGACTGCCACGACGGCGTGCTGACTACCACGTGCCTGGGAGAAACTATATTTGGAAAGAGAGGAATTAATCCCTCATACTAAATTTATGATTATTAATTAATTTAGTAGTAATCACAGCAAATCTATGTGGCATCCTATAAGTTACAAAGTTGCTCACTAAGTAGAACGACATACACTTGGATGTTTATAAAGGGATTGTCTTTTCTGTTATATGTACAATTTGCACATTTCATTGTTTATATTAATTGTTTTATTGTATTATTTAATGGATATGATGGTCTGAAGCCAGTTGACAAAGGAAGTTTGGGAGAAGCACTCGCCTGCAGAGAAATAAGCATGTAATTTGAAGGACCAATTCATGCTGATTACAATAGGTAATAAAACTCCTGTACGTTGAGAACTGTTCGAGATATTCAGCTTGGAAATATATGAGAAAATGAGTGGATGCACGTTTCAATGCGTTAAGTATTCTCACCCATGGCGAAGCCTGATGGTTTGAACTTGCTATTGCTTGATCACTGGGGTCCATTCACAGACAAATTGTCCATTACAAGTTGCATGACGGATGGCAAAGAACTAATGGTTGAGAAGATACCAAAGAATTGCACACGATTTGTGCAATCATTTGATGTGTTTTGATTCCGATCAATCAAAGATTATGGCAAGAGATTTGTACATAGTATGAATCTTCTTCATCTGGACGTTATAATGTACCAACGAAACAATCAAATAAAGTTCGTGTCCATATGAATCACTTCCGATCACCGCGATACATTAGATTGTTTCAGTTTGCGTTCTGCAAGGCAGGTTACGAACAAATTATAGGCCTATAACTTTTGAATCACTTGTCGAATTTGTTTTTTGCTTTGGTTCTGCGAACTGTTCCCTTGACGGATGCAACACAATTGCACATATAAAATGTTCATGGTGCAAGGGAGTACTTTGCCTGCGTCATTTCTTCATAAAACAGAAGAACAACAGTGATCAACTTTCATCTCTAACCTATGATTATTGTGAACAATGTAATGACTGATTGTATCTAACAAACCCGTTAGTTATTGCGAAACACTTTTTTTTTCTGTTACTTCCGATAGCTTTCAATTCGTATGTCAATATTCGTTACTAATTATGTTGTATCATACTTAACGCGTATAAATGCGTATATTCTCATTTTCTCATATAAACTTCCAAGTTGAATATCTCGAACCGTTCTCAACCGTACAGGAATTTTATTAGCTTGTTATAATCAGCATGAATTGGGACTTCAAATGGCTTTCTCTGCAGGCGAGTCCTTTCTCCTGAACTTCCCTTGTGAGGTACAGCCAGCAGTGCTTTTTTGCTGGGACTTTCAAGAGCTGCTCGAAACAATTTGCAGAGCTGTACACAGTTCATGCTGACATAGGGAGTTCAAGTGAGAATACGTAAATCGTACCAATTTTGTACGCACCGCTCCGTGACAAAACTGAAAGTACACTCATGTCCAAAATTATTGTCGCATATCTATAACTGTCTTCTTGTAAGAATATAATTTGATAATTTTGCAGAGTACTTTTAATACTTATATTATGTTATAATCAGGAAATTTATATTTGTGATAAATTTCATAGGAAAAGAATTATAAATACAAAAATCATAATGAGTAAAATAAAATGTAACTAAATGGACAAGAAAATTTTATTTTCGTTTTATTGTTCTTATTTACTGCTCTTTTGACACGAAATTTACCACATACTTGTCTTTGCCGATTATACACATACTAACATTATAAGAAATACCGGGCGAATTCGTTATCAAATTATATTAGTAGAACAACATATTTATAATCATGTGACTAATTTTGGACATGAGTGTACATACAGAGACCTGTTTACCTTTGTTAGGTATTGATCTGAACAACACGATCCTAAGGATCATCTAGTTTCTTTCATGCTTCTTGGCGTCTGATAATGTTACGTCTAGCAACTTTCTCTCAGGCTCATGGCAGTCAGCATCTTGATATTGGCAATCAGCGCCAGTCGTGGCAATCAGCACCAATAATTGGCTGTGGCAGTCAGCACCCGTGGCAGTCAGCACCCCACTCGCTGGAACCACTGCCCTGTGTTGAAATTGAGTTGAATTAATACAACCATTTTTTACTGTGTAGCTTCTCACTTTAGGTACTGTATATTTACAATGAAGCAGGGTATACGTGCACCTTTGCATCCCCCTAAATCCGGCCCTGATTCCAAGTATAAACAGATTTTTATCAAGGGACAATTTCTACTGATCCAAAAGCCTTACATTTTTAAAGTATAAAATCTACTTCTTTTTTATATACATTTAGGTAAATATTTCTATCACCTAAGCAATACGGAAATCACTGCCTGGCGTGCCCTGTTGGGATTTTTTTTATTTTTATTTTAATTTTAAAGTATCAATATGTCTTTCTTAACTTTCCAATGATGATAGTAATATCTCGTCATTGTGCAAAGAACACATTTCAACAGATTCAGGCGCGTACCCAGAAATTTTCAATGGGAGGGGAGGCGCTGAAAATTTTCGGGCAAAACTATATACAACACATTCCTATTTTGTGTTGTACATGAATCCAAGTATGTGTGTGTGTGTGTGTGTGTGTGTGTGTAGTGGCGGATCCAAGAGGGGGCTATAGGGGCTATATATATATATATATATATATATATATATATATATATATATATATACATATGCACAGGAGAAAAGTGCCAAGAACAGAGAGAGCCGAATTGGAATGGGGCTTTAAAGCGTTCCACTACAATTACATTTTCGCTTGTTAAAAGTGTTCGTTGGTGTGTGTTTGGAGATGGAGGTGAAGAGGGATGGGTCATTCTGTTGCAGATATGCTGCCTTTTGTTCTTCACTTCGACAAGAGACGTTAGGTGACAATTTCGTGAGTTTTTCTCTTATCGTTGTAAGTACATTAAAAAAAAACTTTGCACTCAATGAGGGAGCTCGAGCCGGGTGCACCTCCCCCTAAATACGCCACTGAACAGATTTACATATTTTAGGGCTCTTATAGGTTAAAAGGCTATGTCAGTTCGTCACGATATATGTGTGCACACTTAGAGACTATACGGTCAACATATCGGACCAAAGTTTAATCACGAGGTTGTGTATAAGTTTCTCTAGAGTAAGGGGGGATGCATCGAATTTAATCCTTACTCCCGTATAAAAGTAATTTTCTTATAGCTGAAAACTTGAAATCGCTGTTTCTTCAAAAATGACTCGAACAATTATGATTGTGTCATAAACAAGTATTTCATCAACAGCTTTATGTAGTGTTTCTCTGGGGAAATTCCCGTAGATTTACTGAGTTTCTCTTGAAGTAAGTTTGTTCGGATAATTTTCTCAAAAACGGCTCAAGCAATTATTTTTCCACATTTTGTAAGATAACTCAGTTTAGTTTAGCGTCCCATGAATATGAATCCAAGGTTAACGGTAATGATGTGAAAATAGTGATGATGAGGTGAATGATAATGGTATAATAAAGAAAATGGGAGGAAACGGAAGAACCATGAGACTACCCACGCAGTGTTTGTCCGCCACAAAGTCCACTTGCCATGAATGAGATCGATCCGGTAACCTCATACACACAGGAGCGTCCTACCATTGGTGCGTAGAGTTCCTGCCTTGATCCCAGCTATCACTAAGTGGACTTCGTGGCAGATAAAAATCGTGTGCGTGTGTTTCCTCGGGGGTTCTCCTATATAACCCTACAATATAGAAAATAGAATATCTTTTTTCTTAGGAAAGCCTGAAGAGATCACGTCACGATGTATGTGAAGAGATAGTTTACAGGTAGGATGTGCTTTTGACTTTGGAACAACAGTACTAGTAAAGAGTCTTGTGGTTATAATTCAAAACAAAAGTTTCGTCGGATTTACGCGTTTCATGTCGTATACATGACTTAAAACTGGCTTTCTGATTCGGTCCGCCTGTCCTCCCCCTTTACAGACCTAGAGGTCACACTGTCCAATGTATCAAGACAAAATTCTGGAAACCTGTTTTAATAAAATCTCTCTAGGAAGGATTTCGACATGTCCCTCGCGCAGCATAAAGGTAAAATAGCAAACATTCTTTTCAATCATTAGAAAGTAGCTACCTTTTGAAGAAATTAAAAAATCTCGTCAAAATACTTAATGTTTCACAAAATAAAGTGTGCAACAATGCGTTTTGGCAGGGTCGTAGTATGTAAATTGGTTGCAGTGGAGTACAGAAAGGCGGAATTTCCTGGTTTTAACTCCCCATTTAACAAGATTCTATGAAAAAATAAACAATTACTATATTAAGACATGTGTTCAAAAATGTGTTTGAAACAATAAGATTTTGGGTGATTGAACTTATTCCCTCATGAAATTTTGTGTACGTCACTAGTTGGTTGATTGATTTGATGGGAGTTTAGAGTGGAACCCGAATCACTGTAGTCCATTTAAATTTCTGAATCGCAGGTGCTCGCTCTAGGTACTAATTAGCGTGGAAGGCGTAGTAGTATTTAGTTACATGAGCTAGCTTTCATTTTTGAGAGATTTAGACTATATATAGAGGGTAGAGGGTAGAAGTGACACGAGAAAACGTAGAAGGATCTTACTAAGGGACATTTTCAGCAATACTTTAGGATAATGATGTAGTTCTACCTTAAACTGAAAAAAAATGTTCTTATTAATATCTTATCAATATACGTATAAAAAAACCTCCTACTATTGATAATCTATATAGCTTCTTTGGAATCAACAATAAAATCATATTATAATAACAATACTTCGTGATCAACGCTAATTTCTATTAGTTAACAATTGCCGCTCCATGGAAAAACGTCCAAAATAAGACATTCATCAATCAATAGGTGTCATTGAGCTGAATGACTTGTGTGAATCTTAATACTTATAAGCGATCCTCATGCGATAAAAATCGATAAAACTAATTTTTTATGGTACAAACATGTCATTCGTACATAACATTAACAGGGTCAATAATTAAAATGAAACTTTTTTCCAAAGTATACACTATTCAGCCTTTCATTACTACACTAGCATGAGGACAGTCCACCCTATCCTTAATAAGATATAACAACCTAAATGTCCTAAAATTATGATTACCTTTTAAATTTTAAACACATTTCAATTAACCTTTTCAGAGTTACACGCGTTTCTATATGGACACTAAAGTTGCAACACTTTTCACCTTTTAGATTAAAATACCATATTATTATTATTATTATTATTATTATTATTATTATTATTATTATTATTATTATTATTATTATTATTATTTTTACAGGCTTTATACCAATTTCTTTATTCTTATTTTTTTTATATGTTATTAATAATATAAAATTTCTCAATTTTTTTTACTAGTGTACACATACAACATTTCTGGTTAATGAAGTTTCTAGAAAAAAAAAATAGTATATACAAAAGTACTAATACATTTAGAGAAACATCAAAATTAACATATTTAAAACAGCAAACAGTAAAAATTAAACATAATTTTGGTACTATATAAACCGACAATTGTAGAAACGAAGGATAACACATGATGATTAATAAGTGTTTCAGTCCTCTATACTTAGATTTTGCCATAATCCCAGTCACACAATAATAAACAAAAATATCATTTTATACTGTATATGTCTTTGAAGTAGCAATTATTAACATTCAGAAAATGTTTATATTTATTTTAGATAAAAAATTTCGTCTAGCTTGGGTGAAGATGGGAAGGAGTTTAATATGCTAATGGCATTGCCTCTTTGTATGGCTAGGCTTATCCTTTGTGTCAAAAAGTAACCACTTCTAGGATCTCCTGATTTATTAATTAATTTTGATCCTAATTCCTTTAAAAACATTCTGGCTTCTTTGCTAAAAACGCCCATTGTTTCCGTGGCAAACGCAATAAAAATGTGATCTTCTTTAAGTTTTGAATATTTAGAATGTTTCCGCATACACGCTGTCTCTGCTGCACTTCCCGCTTCTTCACTAGTTGACGTTAAGTAAGATGGGGCAAAAGTATCTACACATGTTACATCCCATACTAGACATTGACCCCTTTTCCAAGGTGTCAAAGTAATTCCATCTGGCCGCTTATTGTCATTCCGATACATTCCTGGTGGCTCTAAAATGTTAGGACAGTCTATACTGGTGAGGGTTCGTTTTATTATTTGATTTAATTCACTGTGACGTGAAATTCTCCCGCCACTTTTGATGCAACTTAATGCGTGTAAGCCTTTCTCATCCATCCGACTTAGTATTTCCTATGAATTCACATGTGCGTGTCAAAGTCCTAGGCGTAAAGCTACACATATTTGAAAAATATTTGTTTCTAAAAATGTTCCGATGTTTTTAGAGGGTGTGGCTTGCAACCATGCTCCAGACTCTTTTTGACGTAGTGCTTTGAGGCGAGCTGAATCAATGTCATTTTGCGAAACTACCTCGTTTTCAGCTATCTCGTTGATTACAATTTCATCCCATTTTCTTTGCGACTCCTTTACAACCGGGACTGTGTTGTAAATGCCTCTCCATATTTCTAATGCCTCTGTCAGATGAGGAATCTTCACTTCGTCAACTGGAATATTAAGAACTTTGGAGACGAGCGACAACACCCCATTATTATTATTATTATTATTATTATTATTATTATTATTATTATTATTATTATTATTATTATTATTATTATTATTATTATTATTATTATTATTATTATTATTGAAAATGTCAAACTTTAAGTGAAATACTCAAATAAATATTTAGTCAAATTTCAACATTGTAGTTGTAATAAGGTATCCTCATGAAGCGAGATCGTGAATTCTTCTGAAACGCAAGAAGTAGATTGTTTAGTCACTATTTCATTATCTCCGCTGGCACTGTCAATATTGCTAAGTTTCGGCTTCTTACTAAAATATTCCAACAAAGTTTCTTTCTTTTTTGGGGGGGGGGGGAAGCACTGCATATTAGTTGTTTTACAACAACTTCCTGTAAAACTTGAGAAATCTTCAAATACCCTAGATAAAATATAAAAAAATGAAACCACTATACACCGATACACGTGAAGGCTATATATACAGAAAAAAAACCCTTCAAACTAACTGCTCACTGCCAAGGGCGCCGATTTCTCTGTAACTCTGGAAGGGGGGGGGGGTGTATATTCCATTCCATTCCATTCAGACGTGGGTTTGTATATTCATAAAAAGATACATATAACAATACAAAATGCATATAAATATACATATTCAAAAAATACATGGGGGCCCATATCAGCTTTGGGGGGCCCGTCCCCCTAGAATCGGCGCCCTTGCTCACTGCAAACACAAACTTCAGAATAAATCAAGTGTATTATTTTTGGTTTGGGTGCCAGGGTGTCTATTAGTAAAAATAACTCGTTGTTTTAACCTTACAATTCTCCCTTTCCACTTTACAACAATAGATGTTGCTATTTTTGTGACACAGGGAAAGGATTAAAATATCTTTTGTATTTAGGACCACAAGATTTCCGACAAAGAGCCGAGTTCTGTATGGTTTTATCCTTATAAAACTCACCCTGTATCCCAGACAACAGACCGACCTGTTCTTCCTTTGAGCATCAACGTACATCGCATTCCCTTTCTCCAGCACACTCAAAGTTCACTAACCTTTATTAAGATGGATGTGGCAAAACATTTATTGCAAGACATTACCAGATATGATTGAAATCAGAGTTCCATTCCCGTTGTTATTCTAGAACAATTTTCAGACTTAAAGACAGTTTACAGTCGAACATTTTATAATAATATCAGCATAGATACCGTAAGACAAAATTTTTAATAACTGTCCATTGCCTAGGAAACAGCCAGAATCAGTAAGAGAGAAGGTATATGAACATCTCTGAACATGAGAAATTTCTTTTAAATATATATTAAATTACAATTTTACACTGCCTCTGTGATCCTCCCCCCCCCCCAAATGTTCTGAATAAGTCCTATATTTATTCAAATTACACGCATTTATGATATAACAGAAAAATAAAGAAATAATGACAATACAGTTTATAAATTATTATTACCGTCGTAAAGGAACATGTAATGTCTAAAAGCGAAAAAAGCAATAAAGTGAGGTTTGAATCAATTCAGAACACATGCATCGAAAGTGAGTGACAATTACCAAGCTAGTAGTAGAGAGGCAGTGTCAAGGCTTAAAGTGAGCCGGAACGCTCGGCACAAAGTTCTGGCAAATCAGCCTGTTGTCAGAATTTAGTTCGTGTGCAACAACAGTCACTTTACAAACATTGTGCATTAATTTTTAACTAATATTTTGGTTCCGTCTATGAAACGACTAGTAATATGATCTATCAAACCAGATCTGGAACATGGATCAAGGATTATTTACTTTCATTGTTGACTGCGTTCTCGCAAATAACTGTGGATAAGCATTCTGGTGAGGTGGCTATTCACTGAAACCACTTTAAGCCCTGGGCAGTGTGTATGCCTAACGAGCAGCATTTTAAAGGTGGAGCATGGCCACGAACTCTGTTCCCACCGGCCATCCTGACTGAGTGACTGAGGTTTTACCTGGTACCTTTTGTCAGGCCAGGGTCGCTGTTTTTTCATTTCCTTGCCACTCCTTTCTCTTGGCCTCGTTATTCGCCTAAAGACCTTAATATTGTGTAACAAAAATATAAAATTAAGCAAAATGGTGTTGTATTCGCTTCAGCTCAGTTCATAGATAACACTGGATGACTATCCTAATAAACTTCAGAAATGTGGGGGGCAGTTGCCCCTTGCCCCCTAAGTTACGCCTATGCATGGGTGCTCACTTGAATTAGTTTCAAGACTGTTTCTGAGTAAGTACTTTCTTCAAAATAATATTAAAAATTATAGATTTTCGAGACATTCAAGTCGGGTCGAGATTTTTGCGAACAGTCTCGACTCGACTCGAAAATTCGAGTCGAGAAATACGTCTGTCTCGATTCGTCTCGAATTTTACAGAGTGTGTC
Source organism: Thermobia domestica (assembly GCF_964235325.1). Taxonomy (NCBI): domain Eukaryota; kingdom Metazoa; phylum Arthropoda; class Insecta; order Zygentoma; family Lepismatidae; genus Thermobia; species Thermobia domestica. The sequence continues at coordinate 185,336,422 of NC_137456.1, forward strand.
TCAACTCGAATCTCGACTCGAATTCGAGTCGAGTCGAGTCGAGACTCGAGACTTGTCTCGACTTGTGCGCATCCCTAAGACAGCAGTAAACACTGGTGAATTTCTACGTATGTTTTACTTTCAAGGTCTCCATTTTCCTTCCTTTTCCATTTGTTTCTGTTTACTTATTTAAGAGGAGTGTATACACGTATATTTAAGTGGAAAAAAAACTTCAGATACAGGTAATAATTGTAATAATAGCAATAGGACTTACAACCTGACTTTCCAGATACAGCCTAAGAGTTTTTAGAGGTGTTAACTACTGGAAAAATATATTTTTGAATCAGCTGTACTATATGAATTATTACATAAAAATGACTGTAACTATCTGCACGTGATGATCACGACCAAATGGCAAAACCAAATGAAATGAATATAGTTAGGCCCCAGTCTCAACTGAAGTGTTTTATAAATCTCATTATAATACATATACAATGGGGAAAGTGGGGGTCCGAACTTTTGCAAAAAATTGTGTATCTCACAAGTTGTTCAACTGACGGAGCTGAAAGTCAGGATATTAACTTTTTATTAAAAATAAACAGAACGTGTTCTAGCATTTTTTAAAATATCTTTCTATATATGGGAAACTGGTCGTGGGTTGATTTTAAAAGTAAGCGGAAATGATCGATATTAGTTGAAAAACAAATTGAGAAATAATTTTTAATTAGGGATGCATTCGAGTCGAGTCGAGTCGAGATTTAAGCCTGTCTCGACTCGTCTCGAGAAAATGTTGTCTCGACTCGTGTCTCGACTCGAAAATATGTTTCTGTCTCGACTCGTGTCTCGACTCGACAGTCTCTGTCTCGACTCGACTCGAATTCGAGTCGAGACGTCTCGAAATTCGAGTCGAGACAAAATGTACGAGTTAAAATATACGCACACATCGGCCAGACCATCATGACTACCTACCTAATTGTCAGTATGTCGACTTTTGGCATGGATAAAAACGGCGACACGTCTTGGCATACACGCAATGATCCTTGATAGGTCGCTGGAGAGAGCTGGCACCACATGTGCTCACTCAGGTAACCTAATTCCCGTAAATTCCGGGAAGGGGGGCGATGTGTTCTGACGTCACGTTCAATCACATCCCACAAGGGACATCACTCAAATGTACGGCTCCAATTTCAATGAAACTTTTTTTGCTGATAGAAGGCATGTATGCATCATTACTTGTGATGACAAATTTTTGCCATGGTGCATGTTTTCTATTTTTTAAAATAACTTTTAAGAGTTGTGATGTGGTTATTAGAGATTACTACAGAAGTCCCTTACTACCCTTTGTAAACAGAGCGTTAATGAAGAAAAGTGAAGAAAAACCATGTGGATACATATAAGTCCTGGGGGAAGTCGTATGGTAGATATGACCTTGATGGCAGCCATCTTGAAATCCGCCATTTTGAATTAAGGTCAAGTTTTCAAAATGGGAATAGGGTAATATGATACATAATTTCGGGCTAGAATTTAATTAGAAAAATAATGGTGAGGTTAGTTTTAAGATACACCCATTTGGGGGAAAGTTACAGGCATATTAATTGTTTTTACTTACTGTGTGCGTAAGTCCCTTCTTACTTTCGTCTCAAGACCTGTAAATCGATCGCAACGGCAGAGCCCGGTTTCGCACTAGTGTTTAGAAATCTTTAAACTCACTTGAGGCAATATTTGTGGATTATTGTATTGTATTTTGCCTTTAATTAAATTTGAACTCACTTCATGATCTTGTGTAAAGTATCATTAAAAGAGAATTTCTGTTTTTATGGAGAACGTAAGCATAGCAATTATAAAAGGTGAGTAAGGTGCGTATGTATTTATAAGAAAGTTTATTTTACGAGTCTTTTGTGGTTCCGCCAACCTATTCTTTAGTTGTTTTTTTTAAATACTCATATCTCATAAATAAAAGAGCTATTATAAAATCTCTTACCACTATTCTTTAATACTTATAAAATTTTATTTATTGTAAAAGCACTGGCGAAATATTTCTTATCGCCCACTAAAATTATGGTGGAGCTCCTTCGTGGCTAACGGTTAGTATACTTGCCTTTGGCGTGGGAAACCTGGGCTTGATTCCCGGTGGGAGTTCATGTGGTTCGGATTCCACGTTAATCAGTAGGTCCACGTCTCACATAGCCTCGCTGCTGAACGGGACGTTACATTGACTACATTATAAAATTGTAATTTGTGACGACTAAAATATCAGAAATTAAAGATTATTCTTTGGGTTTTGGAACATTTTGAAAAACGTGAAAAACTGGTACTGCACCGATACAACATACCTTTTGGATTTGTCATTGTGTAAAGTGATACAAACTAAAGAAGAATTACAACTTTATGAAGTTGTATTAGGACTTATTATTTAGAAATAAACACCAAATAAGTGTAATAGTTCATATCCGTATCAAATACCAAGTTTATGATGAATCAACTACACAAAGTAGGATCCAAAAACGCTCATTGCAATTTGTTCCATCCTTCAGTCGAACCAGGAACTGAAACATAAAGAGTGACATTTTCTTTTTAAAGATACTTTGTCCAGCTAAGTATTGTGAAGGTTTATGTCAGTAGAAGGAATTGCATTCCATTATACAAGCGCAATTTCACAACTTTATGTACACATTACTAAATATCGAACACCCTTGTCCATATGATTAGCGTACGCGTCTTTGGTGCGGGAGACCTAGGTTCGATTTCCGATGGGAACTCCTATGGTTCTGAACCCACGTTAATTTGTAAGTTCACGTCTCATATAGCCTTGGTGCTGAAAGGGACACTAAACTCTAATCTAATACTAAATACAAATATTTAAAGAAAAATGATGACGAACCAAGATGACGTGAATTTGGCTATCAAATCCATTTTGTGTTTTCAGTTATTTTCTAGTAGTATTTTTTCTAGGCATGCTTTCAAAAGACAGTGATGCAAATTTCGTAACTGCGAATTCCTGTTAGAAGCCATGAAATTATCCGATTAGATGCAAAATTTCCCGTCCACTAAAATAGATACCGTAAATTTACAATATCTAACAATAAATAATTTTGAAAGATATCGCTTTCGAGGGAAAAAATGAAGTGAAATCTTTGAGTTTTACGTCCCAAGGTTATGCCGGTTAGGCTAAAGGAGAGGGGTGATGAGAAATTAGTGAAATCGTGGAATGAAGAAAGTGGGAGGAACGGAAGAACCCCGAGGAAACCCATGCACACGGTGTTTGTCCACCACAAAGTTCACTTGGTGCGAGCTTGGATCGAACCAGGGTCCCCAAGCACCAGAGGTGAACGATCTACCACTGAGCCACCGCGGCCCCGCTTTAGAGGGGCCATGACGTATAGTTGAACTCATTCTCGTAGTATGAAAGGCATTATTTATAATTATGCATGATAGGATCACAAACAAAATTTAAAAATATTATGTGCACTTTCTTTTAACAAACATTATATTGTCTTTTATGGTGTGGAAGGGAATGTTATGTTCGAAAAAAAAAAGTCCTTAACACGATTCTTGTTGCTACACACTGCATGTTCCTAGCCACAGAAAAGATGCAGCGATAGGTAGGCTATTTTTCAATTGCTTTGCATTAGTTTGATGTTTCAAGTCTTTTGTGTGTTTCTGAAGTTCACTTTTACCACAAAAGAGCTCAATATTGACATGTCTTACATAGCTTTGGTTCAATTCTCAACACGGACTGCAACTACCCGTTAAATTGTGCATCCGAAAGGTACTCTTTGTTAAACCTCGCTTATCACCGCTCATCTTAATAATATATATATAACTTCACCGCGAAGCAAATGTTGCATTTCTCTCTTTCATCCTAACACAAAACAAAACTAACCACAGCTGTGACACGAAGGAGCTATTTCGAAAAGAAACAAGCTGTGCTTCATAGAGATGTGTACCAAATGATAGAAGTATAAAGTATTGTTTTCTTTCCTGTTTATTGATATCAGTTGGTGTTCTTAATGAGTTTACTCATTAGTTTAGAAATAGTATATATGGAATTTGGACATATGTTGTACGTATTTTCCTGAGAAATTGATGAGACCAGAAAAATTATAAGGACAGATGGAATAGGTTTAAGCGCATCTACGTGACTTTATCAAATATTTATTCTCCATAATGGTACCACGCGGAAAACTTGGTATACTATAATCTTTGCCTCCCTCTGTTAGCTGTTTCGTATCATATATATTGGATGGTTTTGATATTTCTTCTGATCATTAAAATATAGCAATGGTACCTGTGTGCGTGCAGAAATGCAAAAGCACAGGATAACTTCCTATTTGTTTTGGAAACAACAACACCCATTTCACGTGTGCGAGAGAATTTGAGCACAGCGAGATCGGGTGTTTATGTTTACTCACGGTCAGTTCGCAGCAGGAGTCCATGGTAAAAGATTTGGCTAACTATCTCTTCATATTGACGTGAAAACACTCGCAAAACCCTACAAATACAAAAGAATGCGCTTCAAAGAAAGTTTAGACACAGATGTTTCAATTTTCTCTTAGCATCTTTCTTCAGCAAAAGAGTCGGTTCATTGTATTCGAAAAAGGGAAGGGAGAAAGGGTGAATTTATATTTTATGGGGGGGGGTAACATTGTAAGTAGTATAAACAATACATACCGCTTCCGACTCGACCCTCATCCTACCTCAAGTTGTAAAGTAGAAACTACTAGAAAGGGACAGAAGTATTCAACATGACTGCGACTTGAGTTTCAGTTCACAATACTAAAACCAGTGAGCAAGTAAACAGTCTTTTGTAGGATCGTGTTTTACTTCTTGAATTTATTTTTGAACATTTCTGTGAATTCAACAACAGAACGCAGTAGAAATACGGACTAGTTTTTACTTCAACCATTACTTTCGCTCCAACCCAGGGATGCCACATTTATGATTTCGTATAATACTAGATTTAGTGATTTTACTATTGAACTAGTGATCTAGTACGTACTTTGGGTAAATAGGCACATTCTAGTGATTTTTTTGCATTTTTTTCTGATGCAGACAAATGACAAGGAAATGGTTCTTAAAATAAAAGGAAGAAGTATATTGCAGTTCAAAACAAATGTAGAAACTTTAAATTATTTTTTTTCTCTCTCTGACTGAGTGAAACCCCTGCTGTGTAACGACCTTAGGTAAACAACGGCTATCTTTGGTCCGCTACCTCCTTTTGTTAGCCGACATTAGATGTGTTACTTTTTTTTTAAGAAAGTGAAGAAATAATTATCCAGTACATTTACGTTTTGTCAGGCACACAGGCGCAGTCTGTACTTGTTTCCTAACGAATTTTAGCAACATAACATAAATGAAACATGTGTACCAGAAAATAGAGGCAGTACAAACGGACATTTTCATCTGTGACACATTTGATGAGAAATATAGTTAGATGTCACGTGCAAGCACTCTAAACATGTCCTATCCTTTAATTCTATTCGTATGTTTATGTAGGTGAGACTGAGAAATCAAGAAACAATAATAACTGGTTTTCTTCCAGGGCAAAAATCTAAATGTGAAGGGGTGTTACACTGGGACTTTAATTGCGTCCTTTGTACAAGATTGACAAGTAATCGCAATTTTACAAGATTAACAAGTAATCGCAATTTTTTAATTTATTAGTTCTTGGGGAGAGGAAGATGGAAGCGAACCCTCGCAAGGACCTCTGCAAGAAAACATGAATACTATCCGCCACTGTTTGTTACATTACACAAAATAGTTATATATATACAGGGGCGGATCCAGGATATGATCAAGGGAGGGGCTAAACCATATTTTTCCGTTGTATCCAGTGTAAAGCAGGATTGAAGTCCATTTTATCCAGTGTATACCCGAGCGTCAAGGGGGGGGCTATAGCCCCTATAGCCCCCCCTTAGATCCGCCACTGTATATATATATATATATATATATATATATATATATATATATATATATATATATATATATATATATAATATTGAGTTTTAGTCAGGGTTTTCATTCTGCAGGAGAGGGGAGGATTGTAATACCTGGCGAACATTTTCTATTCTCAGAGTGTTGCAAATGATAGCATTTCCTTCATTATAGCTTGGTCAAGCTAGTTGCATTACATATAAGGATTAAGTTAGCCTAAAAAGCTTAAATTTTTATGGCAGTTTTACTCTGTAGCCATGTTTCTCATTTTCGGTCTACGGGACTCTGTGTTCGGAAATTTTCGATGGCTTCCAAGTCGGAAAATAAGTGTATCAAAGGCATATATATTATATGTATGGTTATATGAGGCATGGATCTACAGTTTAAAGTGGAATACCGGTAACAACTTCATGAGCTTCCACCGTAAATCGAACCAGAGTCTCCCGCGATCAAGGTGTATGTGTTAACCATACAGCCACGAGGAAATTCACATAAGCACACACACATATATATTGTTGAGTTGATTTTGACTTTACCGTCTCTTTCAGCAGCGAGGATATATGAAGTGTAGACCTACTGATTAACGTGGAATCCGAACTACATGAGCTCGCGCCGGGAATTGAACCCGAGTCTTCCACGACAAAGACGCGTACACTAGCCACGGAGTTCACACACACACACACAGAATCAGAGTCCTCACACACCAAGGGTAAAAGCTGTGCCACTGAGTCACAGCAGCCACGAGGCTAGGTCGAGTCCACTTTACGTTCATAGTTTCTTAGTACATAAATGTTACGATTATGAAATAGATTTTCCTTAATGAGCTGCATATAAACAAAAGCTTTCGAAATGTATTAAACAATTAGCTCGATTTGAGTGTGAACTTAAAGTTATATCAGAGTGTAAATACGGATACGCACCAAAGCTCGAAAACTTAATACACTATTTCTACTATATAGTCAGCATGTACCAAGCAATCGTTCAGCTTTCATTTGAGAGGATGGAAATCGAAGGCTCCTGAACAACTATGTTACTAATGTGCGGAATGTATTTATCTTACAGTGAACTGCTTCGATGCCAAGTGGCCTAACTCCAAAATTGAAATTTTCCAGGAGTGAAAGTTAAAGTTCAATATCTCATGAACAATTCATATTTCTTTTATGTTGGGAACCAAAACCATAACTACTGTATGTAGTTCATTGTTTTATAATTTAGTGTTTACAAAAATCCTTTAAAAAAATACCTATTCACAGAAGTGAAAGGTACTTATCTGTACTAGTTCTTGGCATCCAAGCAGTCCATTTACTGTAATACTAGCTTAATATACCCATTCTTAGCATGGGGGCTGTATTTGGAAGTCAACACGTGTGGAAGTATCACCATTCATTTCAGCGACCGCGAAAACTATGGATTTGACACTAGTATCAATCAATATGGGCTATTTATACATGTCTCGGTATTCCTCACCCGCTGACACCCGGCCCGCGTACAGTGGTAGCTGAATTTGCAAGTCATCGCTGATGGAAGTGTCACCATTGATCTCAGCGACCGTGAAAACTATGGATTTGACACTAATGTCGATCAATTTGGATTACTTTTACTACATGTCTCGGTAAACGCGCCCCTGAGACCCCCTGGTTACAATTTTGACAAAAACGCTTTGCCTTAGACTGGGACCTGGACCAAGGTATCCGTGACCAAAATTTGGTAACTCTCGGTCAACTTGTCTGGTCCTCAGGTCGGTCCCAGTAAACGTCCCCTCCGAGACCCCCCTGGTTCGAAATTTAAAAATAAACGCTTCGTCTTGATCTGGGGCCTGGACCAAGGTACCCGTGACCAAATTTTGGGAACTCTCGGTCCACTCGTCTGGTCCCCAGGTCGCACACAGACAGACAGACAAACTCACAAACAAACTCTTTATTTTATTTATATTAGATAAGATATACTATGTAAAATAGTCTCGTATCACAATATGTGATGTACAACAAATGTTTCATTATATATTATCCGTAGCTCTTGATATGCTGCAACATATTAAAGCCTCAAAATAGTTGGGCAAGCGAATAATCCAGAAGTTACGTAACCCTATTGCGTTCATGGGAACAAAAACAATAATTATAACTATGCTAAATTACTATAGACTATCAACTGCTCATTCAGAGAATTTATGAAGTTCACTTTATCGCAATAGTTTTATACAAACTAGATTTAAACTACGGATAATAGTTTTATACAAACTAGATAATCAATTATTATTATTATCATTATATTTGCAGTACAACCAAATACAACAACATTAACTATTAGTTCTAATTAACTCAATTGAGCTGAAAATTAAATCTTGATCTTTAAAGATTAATTATTAATTTTATGCGTTCTGTACCTTTCTGAAGGAATAAAAGCTGGAATTGGTTTCAAGGCTGTTTCTGAGTGAATACTTTCTTCAAACTAATATTAAAAATTATAGAAAGATTTTCGAGACATTCGAGTCGAGTCGAGATTTTTAAGAGCCGTCTCGACTCGACTCGAAAATTCGAGTCGAGAAATACGTTTGTCTCGACTCGCCTCGAATTTTACAAAGTGTGTCTCGACTCGAATCTCGACTCGAATTCGAGTCGAGTCGAGTCGAGATTCGAGACATGTCTCGACTCGAGCGCATCCCTATTTTTAATTGAGAAACAAGAAATACAGTGCTTCGCATTATATATCCACTGCTTTCTACTATAATAATTGCTGAATCGTATGTTCATTATATGGAGCGTTCAGAGCACAAGGCAATTAAGCCATAAAATTGTGAGAATAAAATAGATGAAATTTATATTGTAAGCTTAGTTAATGGAAATTGAAGTTTGTACGGTATGCTTAATTATATGGAAAACTACACCATTTTTACTCCTTTACGTTGGTCTACTATACCTTGATTGGAGACTCAAATTTCATTCAATTTTCCACTGAAAAGTATCTGTAATTCAACAAGAAAATATTTCTATTTGATGATTAAATTGAAGTTTATCGTAATTTGGCCTATGACAAACACTTTACCATTTTATATCGCAAACGTCAGATCCACCGTTTTTGTAACAGAGCGGTACTTGCGCGATTCACTGCAGAAGTTGAAACGTCGATTACTGATAATTTCACAACCTTGTTTTATTACAAGTGTAAACTCTTTAGTCAGTAGAGAAGAAGGCGTGAATTACTGGGCAGAGTAGATGATGATGGGTTTTGGTGGGTCGGAGTGAATCCCAGTGGTTCATGGTGGGTGGTGGCTCGGAGTAGTCATGATGGGTAGTGGTTCAAAGTGGGTTACGGTGGGTCAGTAGCTCATGGATCACGATGGGTGGTGAGTCAGTGGGTCGTGGGTCAAGTTTTCATTGATCCACACCATCTCTGTATCATGCTCCGTACTGTCATCTTGCTTGTGTCATAATGAAGAGATTGAAAGGACATATTTCAGTATTACTTTCATCTTAATAAGTAGAATGATTTCTATACGATATTAATTCTTAATTTTTTTCTTTTATTTTCTCGAAAATTATATGTGAGCTTTTACACTCCAGCATACCATTTTGTCCATCTCATTTAGATTTATCATTTGGTATCTCATCGTTGGAGAAGCTTTTTTTCTCATTGAAAACTAACAATATTGTAGAATTTTGAAGAACGACTCTATCGTATTATGTTTCCTTAACAGAGGCGAACACCACAGAAACTTGGGAGCTGCACACACTTGCAAGATTGTTGCATATACAAATAATAAACCTAAGAAAGAAAATTTGAATTTAGCAAAGAAACTAAACAAACCGTTTGCTCACAGTTGCGGAATTTACAATTTGTTTAAAATCGCGACTCTCAAATTTAACAAATTAATACAGTATTTACACATTATTGCAATATAATATAAAGTAGTGGTACCCATGATGCTATAAGCTTTTGCGCAATAGATAGTTGGATGTCAGCGTCTAGCCTAAAACTCATAGGAAACCATATGATACATAATTCTACATATTGAGATGAAATCTAAATTTTGTGAGATCTCACAACAGAGCAAAATTTTTATCAGTCAACCACAATAACATCCTAGTTAGTACATATTATTTAATTGTTTTTTGTTTTTTTTATCTTATGCGTCATTTCTTCTTAGAGAATATAGTGTACTTTTTTTAAAAAATAAATAACTACGAGTCTCACATTTATAAATGAGAATATTAGTTGAGTTGAATTGGGTTTTAGCGTTGTGTTCAGCAGCAAGGTTATATGAGACGTGGGTCTACAGATTAACATGCATCCGAACAAGACGAAATCCCACCATTAATCGAACCCGGCTATCCCGTGCCAAAGACGCGTATGTTAACCATACAGCCATGAGGGAGCTCATACATGAGAATATGACAGACTATGGTTCTGCCTATGTTCAGGAGAATCCCAAAAGAAATGGCATTCGGGGTCACGGTAGCTCAGTGGTAAATCGCGATACCGCTTTCCATTAGAGTTCCCACCAAGTGGGTTTTGTGGTGGACAAATACCGTCTGCGTGGGTCTTCTTCTCCCGTTTCCTCCTACTTTCAAGACTGCAACAATATCGTTCATCTTGGGAGCAGGAAAATTCGGTGTAGGAAATCTCGGTGTAGGAAAACTTGGTGTAAGAAAATTCGGTGCACGGAAAATTCGGTGTGGGGAATGCTAGGTGGAAAGAAAGATTTGTTGTAGTAGATCGTAGAATCCGTTAGAAACTTAAGTTTAAAGATAAAGGAGCGTATTAGTTTTAAATTCAAACTTTGTGTAGAACATACTTTTACTGTCTACTATAAGGAATTTAAAAAATTGTGTTCCTGAAATAATTTGAATTCTACATTTCGACGGATTTTAACATTTCATGGCCCTTACATGACGATAAATTTATTTTTCATTGTCCGTTCGTGTGATTTAGCGAAGCGACCATCACTACCAAACGACATTTAATTTAAAACTTAAGTTTTTATGCTGTTTTAGAGGGTGTATTCTAGAATTTTCTACTTACAAAAATAAAAGTAGCGAAGCAAAGCCTCAATCCTACCAGGCAAATGCCGGGATGGTACCTACTAAAACAGGCCCTGGCCGATACATTCCCAAATCCTTTCCATTATTGTTGTTATTGTTATTGTTAGATATCCACTATAAAATAGCCTCAGAGCTGTATCTGGTAATTGTTAAATAAATAAATAAATGTAGGTTACTAGACGGGTAAAGTTGAAAATTGCAGTTTTTCCAAAAATGTTCTAATGATTTTATGTCTATTTTATAAATAAATGTTTAAATCTAAAGTTTTCAAAAACGACATAGTTTATTTGTGTTACTGAAATGTGTAAAAATAAATGCCTCAACTAAAGTATCTACGCCTGATTGGAGGAGAAGTCAATAAGGAGTGAATTGGGTTGCAGTACTTGTTTGCCTTAACTTAAGGCAAACAAACTGAAGTATCTGATTGGAGGAGAAGTCAACTATTTGTACAACTATTATCTGATAAATCCATCCTGCTTTATATTTCCCGTTCCACTAAGACTTTTTTGATCAATATATTTTTGCATTTTACATATGTACGGTATATACAGAGTAATTCTTTTAATACTCACGGATTCCATTTGGCTCTAGAATTTCTAACTGAAGTCCGATTTTCATTCAGTTTGTTACAAATGATCAAGGAAGGATGGGAGATTTATGGGACTACGTTTACTGGTTTAAATTCATCCGGGGTAATATCGAGCACGCAAGAAAAACAGCAAATATTCGCCAGTGTACCTTATAGTTCGAATGAGATATTAATATTTGAAGCGAAATTGAAGAATACAAATTAAGTGTTAGTGTTAGAATACAAATTAAGTGCTAGAATACAAATTAAGTGTTAGTGGTAATACACATAAATCACATGTTGAATAGCTATAGCCGGTTTCTCACTACAAACCACAGAGAGATTTCTTGAGAGTCGGTAACTGGCATCTTCCACAACACCCGCCAGCGGGGTCCGATGCTTCCCTGTCTCACTCAAAAGCGGTCCTGTTTCTTGCAATTTATTCACTAACGACCATATCATGTTCCTGTCTGGGGCAGAACGTGAGGCAAAAGTGCTTGTAAATGCCCTTTGCATAGCAACAACAGATTCCGTTCTCCAAAAACTTTTTAACGATAAAATTACGTTGCTCCAAAGAGTACATTATTGTAACTGTGTCTTGATCACATTGATACAGTAGCACAGCATAATTCGCAATACAACGGCCAGTTTCCTGTTTCTTATTGACCGTCGCGAGGTTGCCATCTAACGAAGAAACTCAAATCTCCACACCGCACCTCACCTAATTCCAATTGTAAGGTACACTGGCGAATATTTGCTGTTTTTCTAGAGGCGTGGCCGATATTATCCCAAATTAATTTAAACCAGTAAACACAATTCCATAAATCTCCCATCCTTCCTTGATCATTTGCCAAAAATCTCATGAAAATCGGACTTCAGTTAGAAATTCTAGACCCAAATGAAATTCGTGAGTTTTTAAAAAAAATCACTCCGTATGATGTACTATATGAAAGGTGTCTTTAGTTGTTTCTATAACTATTCTCTGAACTTATAGCTGTAATTGTTTTAATTGTGACAAAAAGTGTCAGCTTTATTGTGTGATGAAAAGTAATTTATAGTAACACTCCGCAAAAGACATGCAAGAGGTATTGGACTCAAGGCACAAAAAAAAAAAAAAAAAAAAAAAAAAAAAATGCTTTTCTTGAAATAGGTAACATTTTATTCGTTACATTTTATGGTTTTCGTTTTCTTAATATGAAATGTCGTAAGTTACCGTAAATGGTAATATTCAATATGTTTTACACCGAATCTACCTTACACCTAAATTTCTCCAAATCGAGTTTTCCGTACACCGAATTTTCTGTGCATCGAATTTTTCTACACCGAAATTTCCTACACCGAATTTTCCTAGACCCGTTCGTCTTATCATCACCGTCTCCCATAGCCTCGATGCAAAATCGTGGGTCGTTAAACTAGAAAGAAAACAAAAGTTTTTTTTTTTCTTTACCCCATTTTGAATCGGAACGTATATATTTGTTCGCATCATATGTTGAATGTCGCTTTCGTGTTGCGTAAAGCTTAAGATTTAAGAGGAAAAAAAAAAAAAAACTCTAACTGATCAACTCAGCTTTGCATTTTTTCCTAGCTCTACCCTACTCGCATAATATAAATAGGGGGTGTTCAATATACAATGCAAACTGGAGTTTGGGATAGTAGAATTTTTGAATCTAAAGCGATACACAAATAATGGTTATACCATAAAGAAGCCTTGTTCATGCATATATTTTTAAACTAAGAAGCAACGATTGAAGTACACTAGGAACCACGCAATGTCACTAGATGTAACTAAAGTTTTGTTTTTTTTTTTTTTTTTTTTTTTTGCAAAACATGTAAATTGACAAATAATTTATACGTATGGATGTTCTGTCAGTTTGTTTAGTTTTAGTAGCTTGGAAACCATGGAGCAGGACAAATTCAGTTTTTATTTAAATAAATTAATTTTAAATTTTATTCCTCTGTTAGGTAGAAATTCCTAAGTTTAGACTTATTTAAATCATTATGCACATAGAACACAGTCAATGGATTTATTTAAACAAAATACCAGAAACGCGTGTTGTGATTAGTACTTATATAGGCCTGTAATAAATCAAATATACAGGAAGCTACTTACAATTCAATAAATACGTAGCTATTATTATGAACAATTCCCCTACTGTTCTGAATTATACATCATATATGAGTTATATAGTAATTAAGAAGTTATAAATTCGTACAATAATAATATTGTTCTTTGGTGAGTGTGACCCTGGTTAGAAATGAATCACGTAGCCTCCGGAGGAAAATAGACAAAAATACACTACTCCAGGCCTTCAAACTTCCTCAGAGGGACGGATATGGAAAATCATTGTATTTTATTTTACTTTAGTATAAAATCTATCACGTATAGTCTGGAGAAGAACATTCGTATTTCATTATTCACTGGGATAATGAACATTTGGTGTGTTATCACGAAAATTTGAATTATATTTTCAGAAATAAGACAAAGTATCATGCCGTCAATATAGGCGATAGCTATTGTGACTGGATTCTAAGTTTCGGCCTCGATGGTAACCCGTAACTATTGACTACAATAATCTTCTGAACAATCTTCTACGACAAATTCAGTTTTTATTTAAATAAATTAATTTTAAATTTTATTCCTCTGTTAGGTAGAAATTCCTAAGTTTAGACTTATTTAAATCATTATGCACATAGAACACAGTCAATGGATTTATTTAAACAAAATACCAGAAACGCGTGTTGTGATTAGTACTTATATAGGCCTGTAATAAATCAAATATACAGGAAGCTACTTACAATTCAATAAATACGTAGCTATTATTATGAACAATTCCCCTACTGTTCTGAATTATACATCATATATGAGTTATATAGTAATTAAGAAGTTATAAATTCGTACAATAATAATATTGTTCTTTGGTGAGTGTGACCCTGGTTAGAAATGAATCACGTAGCCTCCGGAGGAAAATAGACAAAAATACACTACTCCAGGCCTTCAAACTTCCTCAGAGGGACGGAATAAGAATATATGAAAGTCAACTTTACCGAAAAAAAAAATACCTTCACATACCACATTTTTCTTTTTTAAACTTAAGAATGCTTAGTTCAATTTCAGTACAATTTCCAGAAGCAAGGTATCTACTTGATGAATTATTTTATACTAACAGAAATACCCGTTCTTTGCATGGAGAAGATAAGATTTATAGAATATATCATATTTAAAGGTAAAGAAATCAATGAAATAAATAAATAAAGCAATATATAAGCATAATATAAGTGCAATATACAAATGCCGAAGAGCAACGCCAACCAGCTGCCATGTTCGTTCTTGCCTAAACTTGGATTTGAGTGCCATTAGGACTGTTACCGGACGCCTGTGGCGTGGAAGACACGGCTTCGACTGCCGGCGGGAACTCATGTGGTTCGGATTCTGCCTGCTGAAAGGGGCGCTAAACTAAGAATCCAATTCAATTTTAATCCTAATTCTCAACCAGTTTCTCTACTCCAGCATATAAATGCCAGTTTGTAATTTCCATTTGGAACCATAGAGGAATGAAATTGACCACCCTACTACTACCTAACTAGTTTAGAATAATAAGTGGCCTAAACTCTGCCTTCGACACCACCAATTTTGCTAAATGGGGGCAAGATTATTCACTCACATAAAAATTTATTTTTTTATTAGTTATTATTATACAATTGATTAATATGTATTTCTCAAACTCAGAGGAACAATTGCTCTCCTGTCTTCCTCAAACGATGACCCTGCTTCAGATAGATAACTCAGACATACTGACTAACAACTATATTCGTATTACGTACTGGAATCTAGGAAAAATAGTAGTAGCAAAGAAAAAAAAAGCCCAATAGGCCCATCAAAGTCAGTGTATAATGTTGCTTCAAGAAGATTTTGGGAGGACGATTCCCATCATGCATCCAATCTGCTGACTTCGGCTGAAATTTAATTGATCTTTAAATCCGTACGTACCACACAAAATAAATGCACAAGATTGAGCCTTATACCTTATCCATAACTTTGTGTTTAACCACTGTATCCTGAAGAAAATTTTGTAAACCAAACTAAAAATCATGCGTAACAACTTTTCTTTTTTTATCGTTGTGAGTTTCCAAATTTCATTTTAATTATTGCAAAAAGTCGACTTCTTCCGCCTATATCCATCACAGTCACGACGTCAGAGGGGTCGAACACTTTCCTGATGGCCACGCGTCTCCCCCCACCACCACCTCAGACATTTAACCACCATTTCACTACAATATATTTTAAAGCATGCAAAAAGAATCCAGTGCTACCAAACAAAATTTGCTGCTCTTTGCTTGGGCCTCTTACAAGAAGTTATATTCATATATATAAACAGAAATCCTGTTAAAACTGGACTATGACATTTGGCTTAAATTACCATATCAATTAATGCTTCACGTACCTTTCTGCGTGGTGGCACTGTATTTCCTCCTATTCACATATAGTTTGACAACACTCGCGTATGGTATGAACATAAGGGGCACTATGAAGAGTCGTTTTGACGTATGATTAGCGTCATACTAAAGGCCTGAGTACTGCAGGAAACATATTAGTCGAAATCCTTAGTATGGCACTAATCACGCGTCACAACGACTCTGCATAAGGCCCAAGATCTTTTACCAAGCTACTGACTGGACCCATTTTTAAAAATGAGCAAACAGTTTCTATAATTTTGAACTCTATACTCTCATATAACAGATCAATCAAAATCGATCCTATCACAAATATGTTTAAAATTATATATGCCATTGTTAAAATCGGTTTGGAAATATTAATTATTACAAATATTACTTTCTACTTTCTTTTATTCTAGTCGTATGCTATGTTCTTACTCTTACAAAACCTCAGTGTGCTTCGTGTTTATGCTCTTCAGTTTCCTCCAATAACTTTCTCTTTACTTTTTTGCTTTTTAACTTAGATTCGCGGGTTTAGTTACCTCTAACAAGAGAGTATGATGATATTTTCGATATATATATACACATTATACTATATATAAGGATTGGAATAGGATATAATGACTAAAACGAAAAAGAGCATAATCTACGGAATGAAGGAAGAGGAAGGAAACTAAAAAAAAACGAGAAAATCCACGCACACGGTGTTCGCCCACTACAAGATTCACTTGGCGGGAGTGGGATTGAACCCGGGTCCCCGTGCACCAGAGGTGAACGCTCTGCCACTGAGCCAACGCGGTCCTCCCAAGCTGCTTGGACAGATCATTGCAACTGCCAAAAGCGTGACAAAACTTCTTTAAATCCATTTGGAGAACAGTAATAGAAATTTACAAATTGTAATTTTATTTTGTATATGACCACACAAATAACATTTTAAATTTAAATTATTTTATGACTATATATATATATATATATTGAAACGTAACGGAAATTCAGGAGTCTTCTTTGTGAATTTCTCAAAATTGATAAATGGAGCTGAATAATATATTTAATGTTTGTATTTAAAATCCAAAATATAGTTTGGCTACTGCATATGTTTGAAATTGCAGTAATTACTTAATTTCTTAATAAGTGAAAGTCCTGGATTTAAGGTTACTTATTATTAACATATTAAAAATACACTAACACAATATGTATGACAAAAAATCTAAAACGTTTGCAAAAGTGTGAAAATCATATCTAGTATCGTGTGGGACCTCCTTTTGTGTCCAAGACAGCTTGGATCCGACGTGGAATGGACGTATACAGCTCCTGAAATGTAATGTGTAGAATTTTGTACCATTGTTCCTCCAAAACACGCTCCAGTTCTTTAAGGGATGCTGGTGGAGGGTAATGAGACCGAACACGTCTTTGTGACTCAGACCACAATGGCTCAATGTGTCAGATCTGGTGATTGCGGGACCCAGGGGAGGTGTGATAGCTCCTGATCATGCTCCTCAAACCATGATTTCACCGTTTTTGCAGTGTGACAGGGTGCCAAATCATCTTGGTAGATGCTATCACCATCAGAGAACAAAATTTGAGCCATGGGAGACCTGGTCCTCCCAAATGGCCTCATACACCTTAGCATTCATCATTCCATGCAAGGCTATGATAGGACCTGCAGAAAACCACGATATCACTGTCCATACTGCAACAGAACCACCCCCATGCTTTACAGTTGTGAGCAGACAGTCTGTATCATAGGCCTGCGACGGTGTTCTCCATACGTAAACATGACCGGTTGTTGGAAACAAGGTGAAGGGCCATATTACGTGTTTCCACTGATCACGAGTCCACTCATCACGATTGTGGTCCTTGCACCACTGGACACGCCTCTTTGCATTTACTCTGTGACCAGGGGCGTTGCCATGAATTTTCATTTTATGAAGTCCCGTCGCACTGTTTTCGATGAAACCGGGTTTTGTAGGCCGGAATTGAGTTCAGACGTAATTTTCATTGCAGTGGTCTTTTTAGCTGCTACAATCCGTTTTAATGCCCTCTGGTCCCTATCGGACAGGACTGTTTTTCGACCACTGTTGTGCTTTGCAGACGTCGTTTGCCCATGAATTGTGTATGCCCTCGTGACATTGGACACAGTGCCTTTCGATAACCCCACAATGTTCGCCACTGTTGCCTCTAAAGCTCCAACCAGACGGGCACCAAGGATCATGTATCTTTGGAAGTCTGTCAGGTCGCCCATTGTGCCGCACCACTTTCACACCACGACACTCACAGGTGAACTGGTTACTGCTGATGGAAGAGGAAGGTCCCCATAGCACATTGAAAACAAAAACGATCAATTCGTGTTGTACAGTGGAGGGCCAAACTTACGTGTCTTGTATGAAGTGTTTTTAGATTTTTTGTGTTTCCCCTATATATATATATATATATATATATATATATATATATATATATATATATATATATATATATATATATATATTACCTGGCGATACACGTAGTTGCTGGAAAAATGATCCCAATAAAGTCCTTCAAATTGGAAGCATTTCATATGTTAATGGACCAAAAGCAATCACTGGTAGTGATCAGTCTTTGAAAAAGACGAAATTCGTTGGGTTAAGTTCTGATCCCTTAAGCCCCTATTCTACAACTGCTTCAGGTTAAAAAATGTTATTATTTCCCTTCTTTACCTTCGTTTTTAACATTCCCTCGTAAATAGCAGGTTGTGTGTGTTTCTTCACCCGCCTTATTTTTCATACTTTCATTCTGACTGCCGTGATTAATCCGATTGGGTAGTGTGATTAACGAACCAAACTCATCATAATTAAAGCGCCTAACACGTATTTGAAACTTTCACCGTTTCCAATTTTGAAAACGCTCCTGCATACACTATAAATCATTACTCGGCAGCTTGTATATCACATAATCATTAAGGAATCATACTTAGGTACAGGCCCGTGCCGTGGAAAATCAGCGCCCGGGGAGAGAGTATACGACGGCGCTCCCATACATATATTACAATTTTTCGTATCTTTTTTCCTTTTTTCTCCCGAATTTTTCGCCCCCTTACTTCGGCGTCCGGGGCCGTCGCTCCGCTCGCTTCCCCTACGGTACGGCCCTGCTTAGGTTTATAATGACTTTCTTAACTATTACTGACAAATAAAAAGTGAAAACCTGTTCTGACCCCTATTAAGAAGTTTGGATTGCGAGCGGAGCTTAGAAGAAAACTTTTAACAAATCTATTTCTTGCAAACTGACAACAATATGGCTTTAACAGAGCGCTAATACTATTCAGGGAATGTTTACTCATTTCCAACACTTTCTCCTTCTTGCTCGTTAGACGCCTTCTGCAATCAGCGCCCGAGGCGACGTTTCCACTAGCCCCTCCCCTATCTGCAAATACCCATTGGGGTCTCAATTGTGCTTAACAATGTGACTAAGTGTTAAGCAGAATCAATTTCGAAAATGTACCATTTAACATAGTTTTTATTCATGTTTTGTGAGTGTCATAACAGAAAAGCTCCTTTCACAACCAGCTGAGATTACAGGCAGTCAAATAGCAATTTTTTTCCTCTTCTATTCTTTCGAGTTTCATGATTTGCTTCAAGGCTATGACGGCGGTGACAATGATCATGAACGAAGTGGAGTGAAGAACGTAGAAGAAAACGGGAGAACCCACGCACAAAGCGTTTATCCACCACAAATTCTATTTGGTAGAACTTAGGTCGAACCATAGACCCTTCGCACCAGAGGAGAGCGCTTTGCAGCTGAGCCACCGCGGCCTTCCTTATACTGTATACAGCATATGGGCAGTGTTGCGCTTACGATTAGATAAGTCTGTTGAGCTTCTTCTAAATGGTAGCCCTGATTTTTTTTTTTTTTTTTTTTTTTTTTTTTTTTTTTTAAAGTAAAGATAGTGTTGGAGTGTTGTTCCATGTTTGAAGCCGTACAAAGCTTTCTTCTCTTAGCTTATTGTTGAAGGTGGAAATTATCGAACAAAAGAAGGCAGAAAGGTAAAAAGAAGGTTGATTATTTTATATTGTTTTCCAAAAGGGTAGTTGCTAATCTGTATAAAATTTAGTTTCACGAATCTTTTTCTTCTTTTTTTATGTTATGACTAGCAGAATACCCGTTCTTTGCATAGGGAGAATGCGTTTCAATTCGGACCTCCTTCGTGGCTAAGCGTATGCGCCCTTGGCGTGGGAGACCCAGGTTCGATTCTCGGTGGGAGCTCATGATGTTCGGATTCCACGTCAATCAGTAGGTCCACGTCTCATATAGCCACGCTGCTGAACGGGACGTAAAATTCAAAATTAACTCAACGTTTCAATTCGGATATAAAGGGCAATAAAACTGTCACCAATCAACTTAGGGATCCCAAAAGCTAGGAATTCGACACTAATATCTGTCAATTTCAATTATTTTTACATGTTACCGTCTCCCTTAGGAGTACTAATGGGGGATGCTTTTGGATTTAAACAGCATCGGAAGTGTCACTATTCGTCTCCGTTACCACGAAAGCTATGGATTGGACGTTAATGTCGGTAATTTCCGATCATATATATATATATATATATATATATATATATATATATATATATATATATAGTGGTGCTATTAGCCGGTTCGCCAGAACCGGTTGTTAAAATATTTCGAGTTCGCAGAACCATTTGTTAGAACCAAACATGAAGTAATTTTCACCCAATTATATCCAGGAATAGAAAATTTTAGTTTAAGCATCTTTGCTTCTGGAAATTCTTACATCTACAGGGTTAAACATATGGTCTCTCAAAACAAGGTATAACCGTTTATTTCTTAATCTCAAAAGCTCAGGTATCAAGAATGAGAACTAGGATCACATGAGTGTCGTGGTGAGGGTAATTTATATATGAAACGCATACGTACCATTATCAATAATAAATTGTTGGTCCATTGCTCGATTAAGATCTTCCCAACATTTTTTGAGAACCATCTATCTTGGTTAATCCGTCTCCAGGATATTCGCAGTGCTACCTCGTCACACTACATTGTATTGGGATGCTGTGTAGGTCTGTACATGTCACTTGCGGTATCCAATAAATATTTTGGTTTTGTCTACCTTGTATAGTTTGTTTCCTAAGAGAGTTATATATATCCTTATACTATATATATATGAGAGAGAGAGAAAAAAACCGGTTGTTAAGAAATTAGAATAGCAACACTATATATATCCCAGGCTCAACATTATTTATGATGAAAATTAATTGAGATTGGTCGGGTGGTTCAAAAGTTATTAAGTTACAAAAATTGTCACTTTCAATTTTATAGGTCTATATATAGACAAAACAGTGTTTAAGAAGTAACTATTTGGTTTGGATAGTTGGTATTAAATAGATATCTCAGTAAAGCAAAAGTGAAATGTGCTAATGTAGATACTTTAATTAATAAAAGTGCAATTTTTGATATTATAATTTCATTGGTATTGTTGGAAAGAAATACAGATTTGAAGTTAATATGTGTTTTATGTGTTTGTAAAATTTTAGTTACAAGACTTGTAATAATAAAATTTAAATATTTACTGATGTAATTTCCCTCAGGAGCCACTACTGCTCCCAATTTGTTACTCCTATTTGACTAACTGAATGCACTCACTAGCGAATTTATTACTGAATTTTCCTCTAATATTTCCTCGTTCTTAATATCTTTGTTAATGCAAGTCAAATAAGTGGACTACGATGAACAATTTTTGTTTCCTTATAAACGCATATCTACAGTCTATTTTTTTTTTTTTTTACATAGTCTCAGGATCCATATTTCAATAAAGTAGAGAATAAATAATAAATATGAAACAAACTTGGCTTGCTTTTAGTGTAAAATGTTCACCTCTTCTAAAAGAAGTCCTGCTCCCATAGGAAAAAAATTGCTGGCTATACTGGTGTGTATGTTTCAGAGCAGAAGATAAAGAGAAATATACCTTTAGTAACAAATGCTTATATTATCCTTTAAAAATGCGCTTTTAATGAAAAATAATCAACACATTGAAACAACTTCCAAGAAAGGTGTTTACAAAGAAAACTATTTTGTACTCAATGAAGCGCGAAGGGTTGAATTGATTCATTTCACTGACAACATGGTTCTCTTTCTCTCTCTCTCACACACACACACTCACTCACTCCATTCCTCTCTCTCTCTCTCGCGCGCGAACACTATGTATGCTAGACAACCCCTCCCCTGCATGAAGCTACCGTAAGATTCGATTCCCGCTTCGCTTCTTTATTGTCTTTGCACAATTGCGCCCTCTATTTCTATGACCTTGAACTGTATCGTCTCTCCTTATGCAAAATCAGTATCCCGCCAAGAATTTTCATTCGCTAGTGTCACAAGAATATATTCTTAAAATGTTGGTAGCTCTGAGAGTAGTTACTATTTTTAAACACAATTTCAAAATTGCCATATAGAAATTTAGAAGTTGTTAAACGCTCTTTCGTCGCACAACCAAATAGAATTATTTGATTGGTTGAGAACATGTGGGGTAATACCCAGCAATTGGAAACACTTCAAAGTCGAGAGGCGACCGGTTTCAAAAATAAGAAAACATCATTTTTAGTTAATTAATTTTCGATGTAGATAATAAAACAAACTTTAGTGATATTAAAAGTAAGTTCAGATAGCCAACATATTCAAACCTAGATGCACTAAATACAACAGTTTTAAAAATATAAGCTTTTTTCTCATTTTAGGGGACTCAGCGACCTTGATTTTTTGAAAAGTATATATATTTTTTAAATTATCTTACGTTATTATTAACGGAATGGAGCGCCATTTTTTTCTAAGATTCTTTGTGTGAAACCCTAGCATATTCTTCAAATCCGGTTAAAAAATAACAAACAGTTTGCCCGCAGTAAATTTTTAAAGTTGATTTTTATCATTTTTGACTTAGTGCGAGAAGCCCATGTAAGATATACAAACCAACATAGACTTCACTTCTGAAAAAAAGTCAACTTTTTTATTTGTGAATCGATACTATAGTAGATAATTCTTAGTACAATAATAACACCCTAAAATGAAGTTTCCGCAACAAAACATTCAAATTAATTAACTAATTAATTAGTATTTTGCGGGAAAAAGGTCAATGGAAGATTGAGGTACATTTCACGAACAAACTCACGGTTTTCCATACATGTTACAGAAACATTTTCTTTGAGATAAAGGATAACAATTTGTTAAGCTAGAATATGAGAAAAGTTGACGAAAATATATTTCTTTTTTATCTACTACTCGGGGACGAAGCGACCGGTTGAAGCTATAGATAGATAGATAGATAGATAGATAGATATGTTGGTGCACCAGTAAGCTCCCAAGAGTACAGATTAATTTATTCTTGATTTTAATCTACAGAACAAATGTTTTTTATGAAAGCAAGGGGACTGCTACCCATAGATGGCTAAGTGAGGTAAATAAAATTTAAACTTCAAATGGAACTGGGGTGATTCACCGACAATGGCTGATTTAACACGTTTGATAACAGCGCGGGTAAGAGCTGGTTTATAGATAGAGCCTGTGTAGGTAAGTGGATACCGCGTGAGACTGTCATTCTAAGGGTGTGGGGTTCGAGTCTCGGCCTAGACTGAGTTAATTTTTTTTCAACGCTATAAATGATGTTCGCGTTTGATACTGAAAGAGATTTATCCTATGAAGGGAGAAAACCCACGATGGGGTCAGGGGGAAAGACGGACACTGTTTATCCTTAAGTGTTAAAAAATAATTTATTCCCATGTCTTTTGCTCTTTCCTTTCCCTCTTTCCTTCTTTTCTCATTTTGTTTAGCTTTCCATACTTTTTCGGTCTCTGCATGATGCGTATTATTGTTTTCGTTTCCTTTGCATTAATTCCTATCTCTTTGATCTTAAAGTAAATGGAATTTCTGTAGATTTATCTCGTGGTTGTTTCTCTAAGTGATGCTCTCAGATAGTAATACTTTTTCCTCCAAATGGAGGAATATCCTGGCATGTTATGTTTTCGGGCACGTATTTGCAGTCATGTTGGTTGTCCAACTATCAGACATCGAGTGAAACTATTCTGCTACTGGAAAAAGCTATCATTTCTTATGTATCCAACCTCCAGTTTCTACTGTCGCTGACTGTACAAGACTGACAAGTAATCGCAATTTTACAAGATTAACAAGTAATCGCAATTTTTTAATTTATTAGTTCTTGGGGAGAGGAAGATGGAAACGAACCCTCGTAAGGACCTCTGCAAGAAAACATGAATACTATCCGCCACTGTTTGTTACATTACACAAAATAGTTATATATATACAGGGGCGGATCCAGGATATGATCAAGGGAGGGGCTAAACCATATTTTTCCGTTTTATCCTGTGTAAAGCAGGATTGAAGTCCATTTTATCCAGTTTATACCCGAGCGTCAAGGGGGGGGCTATAGCCCCTATAGCCCCCCTTAGATCCTCCACTGTATATATATATATATATATATATATATATATATATATATATATATATATATATATATATATATAATATTGAGTTTTAGTCAGGGTTTTCATTCTGCAGGAGAGGGGAGGATAGTAATACCTGGCGGACATTTTCTATTCTCAGAGTGTTGCAAATGATAGCATTTCCTTCATTATAGCTTGGCCAAGCTAGTTGCATTATATATAAGGATTAAGTTAGCCTAAAAAGCTTAAATTTTTATGGCAGTTTTACTCTGTAGCCATGTTTCTCATTTTCGGTCTACGGGACTCTGTGTCCGGAAATTTTCGATGACTTCCAAGTCGGAAAATAAGTGTATCAAAGGCATATATATTATATGTATGGTTATATGAGGCATGGATCTACAGTTTAAAGTGGAATACCGGTAACAACTTCATGAGCTTCCACCGTAAATCGAACCAGAGTCTCCCGCGATCAAGGTGTATGTGTTAACCATACAGCCACGAGGAAATTCACATAAGCACACACACATATATATTGTTGAGTTGATTTTGACTTTACCGTCTCTTTCAGCAGCGAGGATATATGAAGTGTAGACCTACTGATTAACGTGGAATCCGAACTACATGAGCTCGCGCCGGGAATTGAACCCGAGTCTTCCACGACAAAGAGGCGTACACTAGCCACGGAGTTCACACACACACACACAGAATCAGAGTCCTCACACACCAAGGGTGAAAGCTGTGCCACTGAGTCACAGCAGCCACGAGGCTAGGTCGAGTCCACTTTACGTTCATAGTTTCTTAGTACATAAATGTTACGATTATGAAATAGATTTTTCTTAATGAGCTGCATATAAACAAAAGCTTTCGAAATGTATTAAACAATTAGCTCGATTTGAGTGTGAACTTAAAGTTATATCAGAGTGTAAATACGGATACGCACCAAAGCTCGAAAACTTAATACACTATTTCTCCTATATAGTCAGCATGTACCAAGCAATCGTTCAGCTTTCATTTGAGTGGATGGAAATCGAAGGCTCCTGAACAACTATGTTACTAATGTGCGGAATGTATTTATCTTACAGTGAACTGCTTCGATGCCAAGTGGCCTAACTCCAAAATTGAAATTTTCCAGGAGTGAAAGTTAAAGTTCAACATCTCATGAACAATTCATATTTCTTTTATGTTGGGAACCAAAACCATAACTACTGTATGTAGTTCATTGTTTTATAATTTAGTGTTTACAAAAATCCTTTAAAAAAATACCTATTCACAGAAGTGAAAGGTACTTATCTGTACTAGTTCTTGGCATCCAAGCAGTCCATTTACTGTAATACTAGCTTAATATACCCATTCTTAGCATGGGGGCTGTATTTGGAAGTCAACACCTGTGGAAGTATCACCATTCATTTCAGCGACCGCGAAAACTATGGATTTGACACTAGTATCAATCAATATGTGCTATTTATACATGTCTCGGTATTCCTCACCCGCTGACACCCGGCCCGCGTACAGTGGTAGCTGAATTTGCAAGTCATCGCTGATGGAAGTGTCACCATTGATCTCAGCGACCGTGAAAACTATGGATTTCACACTAATGTCGATCAATTTGGATTACTTTTACTACATGTCTCGGTAAACGCGCCCCTGAGACCCCCCTGGTTACAATTTTGACAAAAACGCTTTGCCTTAGACTGGGACCTGGACCAAGGTATCCGTGACCAAAATTTGGTAACTCTCGGTCAACTTGTCTGGTCCTCAGGTCGGTCCCAGTAAACGTCCCCTCCGAGACCCCCCTGGTTCGAAATTTAAAAATAAACGCTTCGTCTTGATCTGGGGCCTGGACCAAGGTACCCGTGACCAAATTTTGGGAACTCTCGGTCCACTCGTCTGGTCCCCAGGTCGCACACAAACAGACAGAAAACTCACAAACAAACTCTTTATTTTATTTATATTAGATAAGATATACTATGTAAAATAGTCTCGTATCACAATATGTGATGTACAACAAATGTTTCATTATATATTATCCGTAGCTCTTGATATGCTGCAACATATTAAAGCCTCAAAATAGTTGGGCAAGCGAATAATCCAGAAGTTACGTAACCCTATTGCGTTCATGGGAACAAAAACAATAATTATAACTATGCTAAATTACTATAGACTATCAACTGCTCATTCAGAGAATTTATGAAGTCCACTTTATCGCAATAGTTTTATACAAACTAGATTTAAACTACGGATAATAGTTTTATACAAACTAGATAATCAATTATTATTATTATCATTATATTTGCAGTACAACCAAATACAACAGCATTAACTATTAGTTCTAATTAACTGAATTGAGCTGAAAATTAAATCTTGATCTTTAAAGATTAATTATTAATTTTATGCGTTCTGTACCTTTCTGAAGGAATAAAAGCTGGAATTGGTTTCAAGGCTGTTTCTGAGTGAATACTTTCTTCAAAATAATATTAAAAATTATAGAAAAATTTTCGAGACATTCGAGTCGAGTCGAGATTTTTAAGAGCCGTCTCGACTCGACTCGTGTCTCGACTCGAAAATTCGAGTCGAGAAATACGTTTGTCTCGACTCGACTCGAATTTTACAAAGTGTGTCTCGACTCGAATCTCGACTCGAATTCGAGTCGAGTCGAGTCGAGATTCGAGACATGTCTCGACTCGAGCGCATCCCTAAAGAGACTGCCCCCCCCCCCAAAAAAAAATAATCCAAATGCTAATCTTAAAAGTAAAATGCATGTACCATATGCAAGAAATATATTATTATTTACAAAACACGTTCAAATAGTTTTCATTCAAAAAAAAAAGTTGTATCATGTCGTATAACAAGCAACATTTTAAGAACATTTAAAATTCAATATCAAGCAATTAATTATGGGTTATAATGCCACGAAGTTATTTATCGTGAAAATTGTATTTAAATGTAGAATATAGGATATATTCCAATAACTCGTCAAGAACGAATTCATTAATAAAAGTAGATGTTCCTTCGTGGCTAAGAGGTTAGCGTACCCGTCTTTGGCGTGGGAGGACTGGGTTCGATTCCTGGCGGGAGATCATGTGGTTCGAATTCCACGTTAATCAGTAGGTCCACGTCTCATATAACCTCGCTGCTAAAAGGGACTTTAAACTCAGAATCAACTTAACTCATTAATAAAAGAAAGCAAATTAAAGAATTTATGCTCGTATTCCACAAATATTCCCATTCTGCCAACATGCAATAAAAACTGTTATAACAGCCAGAAATTCTGCAAATACTTATTATATCTGCAAACTCTGAAAAATTATATTTTTGCCTTATAATTCCGTTCATTTCCCATAGCAGAATATAATGGTTTAGCATTCATAAAGTTTAAATAAAATTTATATTGCGTTATACAACGAAAACAATAATAAATAAGTTAAGAAAAAGCATATTTTTGAGCAGTAATTGCCTAATCCTTAAAGATTTTCTTCTGACACGAACACATTTGTTTTTATTTGCATAAGAAATAAAGCTTACATCTACTGTTTTATCCCAACAATCACAGACGCCGAAAATCCAGTTTTTTCTTCCTCTGCAAAAGACAGCACCCTATAAAATTTATGATTGTTTTACCCAGCCCTAACGATTTCAAAAGTTTTGAACATATACTACCACACACACACAAATACATACATAAATATATATATATATATATATATATATATATATATATATATATATATATATATATATAGAGAGAGAGAGAGAGAGAGAGAGAGAGAGAGAGAGAGAGAGAGAGAGAGAGAGTTAGAAAGACAATTGGCGTGAAAGTAGGGCAAAAATAGATGCTGAGGCTTGCCACGACGTATCTATAAGCTGCGGAGGTTTTTCCCATTTCTAAAACTCCATGAAAAGCTGCTTCTAAACCAAATTTGCCTCAGCACACGGAAAACAGAGGTGTGTCAGGCAAACAAAAGGACTGCAGTAAATCTTGTTTAAGCATCACAACGCTTCCACCCGCTTGTATATGGCAGCCTCTTCCAACAACTAGCACTGCTAAACGCCTTATATGACGAGAAATCAAAAATTGTGTGTGAGTGTACTTCGCCTGAGGGAACGAAGTATTAATTTATTGCTCAGATAATATAGGGATAAGAAAAGAAAGTATTCGTTCTTGAATTGAGACTTCTATTTAATATGAAGATTTTCAATCACATATAACAATTAGAAAAATATAGTATTAACGGGCTAATATCCCTCAAATAAAGTGAGATCTTGCTTTCTGCGTTGCTTTGGTGTCTCCAGCTTGGTAACCTTCTCATTGGGGTTACCCATCCAAAATCCTCTGACTTCCAACACATCTTCCAATGAAGTAGCAGCCCTACAGTCTAACAAATTTAAGAACTAAAATGAAAGAATGAATGAAATGATCAGTATACATACAAATCAAATTTTAAATGAGTGTATAAAACTGTATATAACAGTAACTTCCTTATACAGTATGTATAAAATTACACAATACTAGTAGCTGATTGGTATAAAAATGAAGACAGGACGAGAATGAATTAGGCTACTACTGACTAATTTCGAATTCTCTTTTCACTGGCAGCTGATGAAACTACCTGAGACCAACTTCTCAGTTTGTATACTTGAGAGTTAACTGAAGCGAGTTAAAGCCGTACTGTTTGTATATGGGTGAAACAGTGTGTTTAAAAGTTAAAATGAGAAGGCAACGTGGTCAAATGTCTTTAAATATAAGAGAACTTATTTTAAATAATTATAAAGAGGGAAAATAAGTTCGTGATATTTTGGAAATTGTAAATAGGTCACACTCCACAGTTCATGACATTATTAGTAGACGTCTTTAATGAACAAAGTCAGTGGAAAATAAACCAAAAAGTGGTAGACTTTTAATGTTTTCAAAGTCAGACGAGCGATGGATTTCACTACAGGTTAATAAAAACTCCAAGATAAGTGTCCTAAACTGGTCAAAAAATATCAGAACATCTTAATAAAAGCGTGCATCCCGAAACGACAAGATTGGTTTTAAGAAGAAGCAATTTACATGGAAGAGTAACCCGTAAAATACCGTTCGTGAATAAGTGCAATAGACAAAAGAGACTCGAGCATTGTGTTATTCGCGGACGAAAGCAAATTTAATTTCTACCGCTCAGATGGTCAATGTTATATCTGGCGAAAAGCTAATTAAAAACCCCGAGAGCGTAATCTATAGTCCACTGTGAAACATGGAGATGGTTCGGTATTTTTTTGGAGCTGTATGTCCGGTGCTGGTCCAGGTAAACTGTATGTAACAAATGGAATCGTGGACCAAACAAAGTATTTAAACATTCTGAATCAAAATTCGGTACAAGTGTTGAAACATTGGGAATAACAGAGAACCCTCAGTACTACCAAGATAGTGATCCCAAGCACAAAACACTCAATGTGCGTTTGTGGCTCCTGTATAATTGTCCGTATGTGCTGGAAACACCTCCGCAATGTCCTGATATTAATGTTATTGAGCACTTATGGGTTCATTTGGAAAAGCAGTTAAAATCATGCTATTAGAACAAAGGAAGACTTAGAATCAGCACGTCCGACTGAATGGGCAAAAATGTATCCTCCCTTCTGCAAAAAACTTGTAAAATCCATACCCAACAGATTGAAAGTCATTGTGAAAAATAAAGGATTGTCAACAAAATGTTAAAAATATCGAATTAAACTTTTGCTACAACTGAAGTGTCCGAGTTCTTTTTTGACATGGATTTGCGCTGTTTTCACTTTTTACAGTTTTTATAGTAATCAAATTGAGTTTTATCATTGATGTTTCTATTCTTCATAAGTAAATAATATAGAGTAATTAAAAAATATTTTTGTTCTCTGAAACGTACACTTGGAATGTTTATTCTCTCTTAGAATGTGTAAGTAGGTATGTGCCCGACTTCTTTATTGAGCCATTGTGTATATAAGAAACATTATATGAAATACTTTTGTAATAAGCTTATGATAGATACAGGTAATGTCCCAATATTTGTATCTATACTTCGATTTATACTTATGTAAACAATGGACATTATCTATCGAAATACTAAATTGCAAAACCTGTTCATTGGGTCTGTACATAAATGAGCAAATGAAAACATAAACAATAGTAACAGTCCTGAAAGTTAAACGATAGAGAAAAGAACCTGATAAACCAAAGATCTGAAAATCGAAACGAATCTATTAGCATCTTTTACTTGATTGAAATGATTATATAGGAAAATATTCAAAAAGTCTGGGAAAATGTGGAGATAGCGAAATCAACTACACCTAGAAAGCCCTAGCTTTATACAAAATAGTGATTTCTACCAAACTTGATCAGTTAGTTTGTACTAGCACTTAAAATAATGTTTTCTTTTCTACGTAATTATTTGAAGGCTCTGGAGCGACTTCCTTATTTTCTAACAAGAAATCGTTTCTTTACTGACTGTTTTTTTCAATCATTGTGGAAATTTTCAAACGAAAGTATTACCTGTTTTCACACAACCAAATATAATTTCAAACTAATAAATTCTTTGGAATTAAAAATAATACAACTTACCTACATTATACAGGGGAATTTCTTTTAGAACGGGTGGATTTCATTAAGTCATAACATCTGTAAAAGTTGTCCAATTTTAATACGATTTGTTGCAAATGATCCAGGAAGGATGAAACGTTTATACAGAAAGAATGGTAATCACTTACCCCAAAAGGCAGAAGTTGGGAACAGGGCCGGCCTTAAGCCGATTGGACCGATTGCTCCAAATCGGGCCCCGCGCCTAAGGAAGCCCCGGGCTAGTGACGTCTACTCTACTGTCCAGTCTAATCTACTGTACTCTCCACTGCCGTTTTAACATCATATTAGGCCCCAGAGCAAACAAGTGTGTTGTGGTCCCTATGACTAAATTTGCTCCTAACACATGCAATTAATACATGCCATAATGCTCGCCCGGCCCCCAATCAAATGGCTATGGTACCGTTAAGATGGTTCTGCTACTCTCGGTTATCAAGTACACAGCAACGTATTGCAATACAGGTATGGTACATCCATGGACTCCATAAAAAAGGGTATGGCCTCTCTCTAACAACAAAATGAATAGTTTGTATTAAGTTTCCGGGTATAAGTACATATTTTCTGAATTTAATGCTGCAGTAGTTTATTTTTATACTTTTCAACTTCTGTTGTAAAAATAGATATGTCCAGGGAGTATTCTGCACACCCTCGATGAAAAACTTGGTGAACAAGTATCCTATCATTTTCAAGGGCACAGTTTTGGGGATAAAAAGTAGCACATCATTTCAAAGCGCTGCGAAATGAAAGAGGACGGATTAAGTCTCGACTCTAAGACAATCCTATGCAAAATGATATCGGGTCAAAATGTAAACAAAAACTTAATTGAAAAGTCCATGGCCACCCCTGTGAATTGGAAACGGTGAGACAAATGTCAAACCAGGAAAGCACTTGTGGCATTATTTTCAAAGTACAACGATTTAAAGTAAAAATATCTTGTCCCAAGGGCCACGCACAATCCCAGGTGGGTTCCAACTCAAAAGTTTCGAAGGCAAGGGGATATAATAACGCAACGTTTGAAAGCTGTTGTGAAATGAAAGAAGATGAGTTCCCAATGACAGACTAATTTATATACATATATGATGAAAACAGGATAGAAAAAGAAAGTGAGAATAACAAAGAAGTAAGAAATAGTCGAAATGGTAAATAAATTAAAAAAAAAGAATAGTAGTCTCCGTTCTATGATGCTTCCAATCGTCTGCTGCAGCGGTCAGGGTTGCCGCCTGGTGGCAACAAATTATCTGTACTTTGGTCGGGTCACCCGTAGATATCTCTATTCAACGGGTTGGGTGAATGAAGATGCAACATAATTGTCAGCTGTGATTTTCAGAAGCAACATAATTGTCAACATTTATATGCAAACTCATTTTTCACGATGTCAGCCATATTGGATTACAGATGATAAGTCTTTGACCTTTTGTGGATATCTACTATTGACAATAAACCCAAATACCACATTTCTCTTCTCCAGCTCCAGTGGTTTGAGCTAGACATGCAAGTGATACATAGTGCGGCATTTTGAACTCAAGATGTCGCGTTTTTGAACATTTTGTATGTTTTCATCCCCTACGCTTACTGCCAAATTTGGTTTTCCTAGCTTCAACAGTTTGGAGTGCCTATACTTTCGACATAGGTTTTAAGTGGCCATCTTGGATTCAAAGTGGCCATAGACTTTTCAATTAATTTTGTGTTTACTTTTTTGACCCTCTGTCAGTTTGCACAGTTATCGTTGAGAGTCGAGTCTTGTTCCATCTTCTTTCATTTGATAACAGCTTTCAAACGATGTGCTACTATACCCCTTGCCATTTGATAACTTTGAGCTGGACCTCACCTGGAACCCTACGGGAGCACAGGTACATAACTTTTTTTAAAAACTTTAAATCATGTACTTTGAAAATAATGCCATACGTGGTTTCCTGGTTTCACATTTGTCTCACTGTTTCCAATTTATAGGGATGGCCATGGACTTTTCAATTAAGTATCTGTTTACATTTTCACCCGATGCCATTTTGCATAGGGTTGTCGTAGAGAGTCGAAACTTACTCCATCAGAATGGAAACTTTCATTTCGCAACAGCTTTCAAATGATGTGCCATTTAAAACCATTTAAAACTTTTGAGTTGAACCCCGTTTGGGACCCTGCGGTGGACCTTCGGCAATTTTTTTTAACCCCAAAAAGTATGCCCTTGAAAAATGATAGGATACTTGTTCACCGAGTTTTTCATCTACTCAACCGTTTCCGAACAAATAACCCGGTTCAAATTATTCTGCCAGGAGCCAGCTAATAACTTTTACACGATATCCCGACCGGTGGCACGTGTAACTTTGGGGTTAGTCTAGTTATAAAATATCAAATTAAAACACAACTGTCTCATTCACATCTAAGCGGACCAGCTCGTGACCTTTTTATGTCAGTGCGACTCTTTTGCATATCGTTTTTCTTATTATAGCTATATTAAAAATACCAACCCTGAGGACAAACTTTGCCCTCTCCTGCGAAATATGCCGTGGATGTTTTTTTTTTAAAAAATTAAGTCAGGAAAACGGAATGTATACTAGTGCGTACTGAATATGAAGGTTTGTCTTCTAACTAAACTAATCCAACAGAAAATGCCATCCATCTTCCATCAGTTTCTTAAGGTTTATGTCGTCCCATCGTCTTTCATTTCGTCTGCAGTCGATAACGATTTCAAACTGATTATACCTTTCATAAGTAGCTATCTACGATGTTCTCATTAGGATTCTCTGACTTCAATTCTTTTCAAAAAGCTGTTAAGAAATCTTTGAACCAACGAATTCATATCAATGCGCATTTCATTATGCCTTACAAATATAAACTTATGGAAACATAGACTTTACTATTCTATTTATCGTAAAATTCTAATCTAATATGATATATTACATGACCCTCTTCCTATTTAAAAATGTCGAGCGAGATATAAGACTGACTTCAAGATGGCGGCCATAATATGCAAACCCTCAAAGAGGTGTCTACTTCCTCCCGGTGTCGGCTAATGTGATTTTGTTTTTCATCCCTCTACCCGTTTTACAAATAAAATTAAATTTTCAAAATTGAAACACATTATTACCGCTTATTCTGAACAATCAGGTTTTTGGTCACTGCGGCATTTTTATGGACGGAAGCGGTTTAAATTTTGCTTACACTCGTTTCTTGATATTGCATGCTTCTTTGTCAAGTTTGGTCAAGAAACTAGATTTCGATATCGATAAGTTTACTTATAAGAGAAGAAAACTATGAAATACTGGTAGGGAGCCTGGTACAGAACCTTCTTGAAAAATTGGGAGGCATAAGGGTGAAATATGTATTTTAAAATCATTCACTTTCTGCATTTCTAGTCGAGTTACTTATCTAAAAAATTAGTTGCTATAAGCAATAAAGAGAGTGAGCGTTTTCGCCAGAACATTTTGCAGATAGACAAGCAGGGAGATACACACACACACACACACACACACACATATATATATATATATATATATATATATATATATATATATATATATATATATAATGTTCTACAGACCTTTGGTGCAAGTTAGTTGTAAACCTGGGGCCCCGCAAAAATATTTTAAATCGGGCCCCGCACCACCTAAGGCCGGCCCTGATTGGGAATGATCTCCATCTTCCTTTAGGCACAGTCGA
Organism: Thermobia domestica; assembly: GCF_964235325.1. Taxonomy (NCBI): domain Eukaryota; kingdom Metazoa; phylum Arthropoda; class Insecta; order Zygentoma; family Lepismatidae; genus Thermobia; species Thermobia domestica. Next base: position 185,371,054 of record NC_137456.1, read on the forward strand.
ATTCTTCGCTCGACGCTCGCTGCAGTATCCCTGGTGTATCCTGGCTGATATTTGCAATTTCTCTTGCAATGCTAGTGTTCTAGTGTTCGTGGGATATCATGATACACATGACCCATCAAATAACCCATAGGAAGCAATCTGGGAACGTAAGATCAAGAGACCTTGGGCGCCACAAGTTCTTAAGAATGAATGATTCAATCACCAAAGTAACTGCTCTTCATGGCAATACTTTAATGAAACATGTGGCATATTGCCCAATCGTTAGTTCAATGTCGTCCAACTGTTAGACACATTCAATAAAATGTCCATATAAGAAGTTATTCACTGTCTCCTCGAAAACATGGATCTCAATTTTCATGTTACGGACACAGCACATCACACTCCAGTTTTGAGGACATGGAGCGGTACCTCAATTAGCTTATGTGAATTGTGTGATGTTCACATGCACATGTTCAGTGAGTTCATGTAGCGAAACAAAAAGATCCATGCTTCGACTGTAAACCATTTGATTTGTAAAATGTCTGGTATACGTTTATGCCGAGCTGGGTAACGCAATTCTTGGACAGCAGTTACTTCGTAAGGTCTTCATCGTACTGCCTTGACACCTTTCTGGCATGCAGTGTATCTTTATCTTATATTCTGGGACAAACGCCGGAGAGACTTTTGTTGACCTTTTAAGACTCTCGACATGAGCAAGAAAGCCTTCACGTCGCGATCGATGCTTACCTCTTTTACAAACAAGTGACCCAGTCGTTTCCAGCTTCCTCACCAGACCCAATATTGTTCCCCGTTTAGGTGCACCTACACATACTCCCTCTGATATATTCGTTATGTGGTATTGATGGAATCAGTTTTCCAGTATGTTTTCATTCATTTTGACAACACAGAACAATACCGACGTTAAATTTCACTAAGAAACCGATCTAAACTGCTTATCGCGTAAGCCTTAGTCAACGTGTCTCGTGGCGACATCTGTCATCTGAACTTGAAAATGTTTCTATCATTTACGATGTTGCGAAGCACTTTAAGGTGGACCACTAGGTGTCCTCGGTGCTATAATAAACCGTGCTTGAATAGTCCGGCGTTGCCAGATAGTGTTGAGTGTTTACTGATGCCAGATAATAAAGGGAGTAATCATGGAATTCTGCTTGGATACTTAATGGAGAAATTAATTTTCGACCCTTATCGCAATCTCGCTTCTCGAACTGCAACGCTTGAATCTAGGAAGTTTCTTATTGTGACTACTACAGTAAACGTACAAATTTGGCAACAACGCATTATGGCGTTCAGCGCAAGTTTCGTCTCAAAATCTATTTCCTTAAATGTAAATTAATATTTAAATAAAATATGAAACATAACACGAAAAACGGTGAAACAATATTATCTATTTCGTGATAAGATTGTTACCTTACAATACTTTACACATACAAATAAACATTTCATAAAATTGAACACTTCTAGTAAGATCTAACAGCAAGTGCCATCTTGTGTGCTCATAGTAAAACGAATCAAATATTTTCTTCTATTTTTTACCTTTTTTCGATATCAAGAGACACAACCAAATGAATCAGTGTCTTGTGCTGTAGCTGAAACATTACTCTATCTTATATAACAATATTTATAATATGTAACGTTTTATTGCGCAATAGTTAAGGGAATAAGCTAAAATATATACTGTCTTCCGGGTGGTGATCCACCTTAATGTTTCTGATCAGAACTCTCATCCTTTTCCTGGAGCATTTTAGTGGTTTTCCAGTTACCACATTTCTTGCATAAACCGCACAATGCTACAATGAACGCATAAAATAGTCATTCTTCCTGCGACATTTGCAACAAACAGCATTAAAATTGAATCATGTTTACGGATGTTATGACCAAATGAAACCTGACTATTCTAAACATAATCAAAAAAATACACGTTATGACCATTTTGACGATTATTTGAGTTGAGTTGATTTTAATTTAGCGTCTCTTTTAGCAGCGAGGCTATATGAGACGTGGATCTACTGATTAACGTGAAATCCGAACCACATGAGCTCCCGCCGGGAATTGAACGCGGGTTTCCCACGCCTTAGGCGCGTACGCTAACCGCTTAGCCACGAGGGAGCTCTTGACGATTATCTCGTTACCACAATGCTTGTATACACCGGACACTACCACAATGAATAGTGAATAAAAGTCCTTTCTGCATCATTTGCAATGAATCACACAAAAATTGGACACTATTTACAGATGTTATGACCAAATGAAATACACCCGTTCAAAAAATCGAAAAAATACACTCGTTCAAAAACTCGAAAAAATTTTGTTAACACTTGTGTTTTTGTGTTTTTGTTAACACTTTGCACATGTACAGCGGTTTGAGCATAACCAATGGCGCATAAATGTTTCGTGCTTCGTGCGTCATTTGCAAGAAATCGTATTAAAATTGGATAATTTTTAAATATGTTATGACCCGTTCTAAATAATCATCCTGTAGTATTGATTCCTTTTACAAACCGATTGTTATGATTTATAAATAACCATGTGATTTACAGACCTCGAAGTTACATGACCGCAGAAACAAAATGAAGGGCTCGGAGGAGAAACATGATAACTGACAAAGTTATATTCGAGATAAAGAGATTGTATTTTTTCAAAAAATTCTGTACAATAGGTAATACAAAATAACATACAGTGCATGAAATATTTTTCTCCTAACCTTTTCAAAACACAGTAACACAAATTTTTTTCGAGATATTTTTTTCAATGTTATATTACGCATTAAAAAGATAATATGCGCAAATTATGTTTTTTTCACTTGCCATGCTTTACCTGCAATTGAGACATTACATAGCTCATCGAAAGTACACTTTCAGCAGCGAGAACAACTTTACAGTAATGGTCGCTGAATCCGAATCCAAGGTCTATTTAGCCCCATCACGTCATGTTTTTTTCTAAAAGGGTACCGAAATCTCTGGCCCAGGCCCTCTCTTTCGCCTTTGAAACATGAAGTTGTTGAACACGAGTAGTGGGAAAATTAACGTCAGGGATTTCTGAGCACAGTAGTAATGTAAAAAATCGGACCCCGGCCTCGAGGTTCCAGAATTGGGATGCCGCAATTTCGGGATCGGGTCCTTTTTCCCTTGTAAATATAAAGTTATTGGAATCATCTGGTAGCGTTAGAAATGGTCAGGGTCCCCTGTACGCCGAAGTCATGACAGAAATCGGGATCCCTGACGTTTCCAAAGGCACCATCTGTGTCCAACAAACAACTCCATGTTAAAAAAGTGAAAGAGAGGGCCTCAATTCGAAATTTCGAGGCTCTATTATTAAAGAAAACTGACGGGATGGGGTTAAATTAACCTCGGATTCAGCGACCCTAGAAATTGCTGAAAGCGTATTTTCGATTTTTTTCGTGTGGAACTGTGCTATTAAACAGTGAATGTGGGTATGCAAAATTTGTGACCCTGAGTTCGTAACTGAATGAAAATCTACATGAGATAATGATCTCTCAGACTGTCATAGAAGTTATGATACAAAGGAGGTATTCACTGAAGGCATGATAGTACATCACAAATTTTCGAAGCATCAACTGGACGAAGTTCGCTGTATTTTATTGGTAGTTTCCTGTTGAACTGTTGCAGGAACGAAGTTGGTCGTTATTTTTCCTCAACGATATAGTTTCCATTATTCCATTGTATAAAGAAAAGACACACAATGCATGCAAATCTTCTCTTGACAACTTCATTTGTACTTGTAGATCTTATTCCAAATTGGCCTCTCAAAGTTTCTGGGAGGGCACTAATTTCTTAAAAGTCTTCTCCTTGCATGTGGCCAAAGGTTTCCTCTTCTGACATGACTTTAGGATCAACATGATATAATATCTGTCTAATAAAATTAATAGTTGTACGTAAAACGTGGTATCTAAAAACGGTCATTTTAGCGTGTAACAAAAATAAAGTAAAACTTATTATTATTATTTACACATAGTTTGTGGTACAGATCGTAATTATTTTCTTCCATTTCCAATAACGAGCACTACCTACTTACAACAATAGCATTTTGCTCGCAACTATTATAGTGCTCATAGTCGCACGTAAACAATGGTATCTCCGGTATAGACACCACATTGTACATAAAAGTAAGCAGGGTCCATTTAGTAGGAGTGCGACATCTTCAAATTTGAATGATAAGTACCTCAGAATTTTCTCCAATTTTTGTCCATTCTTGTCCAACAAAGAAAAAATTTGTACCATTCAAATAAACGAGGGAGGGCCATATCAAAATTTGGGGCCTTCGATCACCTGTAGTGCGACATCTTCAGATTCGAATTTTAACTACCTCAGCTTTTTGTCCAATTTTTGTCCATTTTTGACCACCCAAGAAAATATTTTCTACCATTTAAATAAACGAGGGAGCGTCACCTCAAAATATGGCCAAACCATTTAGTTGTAGTGAGACATACTTAAATTTGAACTTTAACTAACTCAGAATTTTCTCCAAATTTTGTCCATTTTTGTCCACCTTAAAAAATGGGTACCATTCAAATAAAAGAGGGAGGGCCATTTCAAAATTTGGCCAAACCATTTCGTTGTAGTCCGACATCCTCAAATTCGAATTTTAACTAACTCAGAATTTTGTCCAATTTTTCTCCATTTTTGTCCATCAAAGAAAAACTTTTGTACCATTCAAATTAACGAGGGTTTCTCTATTTAAAAATTTGGACCAATTCGATCACCTGTAGTGCGACATATTCGAATTCGAATTTTAACTAGCTCAGAATTTTGTCCAATTTTTGTTCATGTCTGTCCACCCAAGTAACTATGTTGAACCATTCAACTTAACGAGGGAGGGCCTTTTCAAATTTGGGCAAAAAATTTAGTTATTGTGTGACATCCTCAATTTTGCATTTTAACTACCGTAGAATTTTTCAGTTTTTTTTTGCATTTTTGTCCACCAAAGAAAAAAATTGTACCATTCAAATAGACGAGGGAGAGTCATTTTAAAATTTTGAACACTTCGATCACCTGTATTGCGACATCTTCAATTTTAGGTAGCTCAGAACTTTGTCCAATTTTTGTCAATTTTTGTCCACAGAAGAAAAAATGTTATGCCATTCAAACAAACTAGGTAGAGCCATTTTAAAATTTGTGACACTTCGATCACCTGTAGTGCGACATCTTCAAATTTGAATTTTAACTAGCTCAGAATTTTGTCCAATTTTTTTCATTTTTGTCAACCCAAGGAAAACTTTATACCATTAAAATAAACGAGGCAGGGCCGTGTCAAAATTTGGGACACTTCGATCACCTGGAGTAGGATATAGTCATATTCGAATTTTAACTAACTCAGAATTTTGTAAAATTTTTGTCCATTTTTCCCCCAAGAAAAAATTTTGTACCAATCAAAAAAACAAGACAGAGCCAATTCAAAATTTGGGATACTTCGATCACATGCAGTAAGGCATCTTCAAATTCGAATTTTAATTAGCTCAGAATTTTGTCCAATTTTTGCCCATTATTGTCCACCAAAGAAAAAAATTTGTACCGTTCTAATAAACGAGGGAGGGCTATTTAAAAATTTGGAGCATTTTGATCACTTGAAGTGCGACATCTTCAAATTCAAATTTTAACTAGTCAGGAATTTTGTTCAATTTTTAGCTATTTTTCCCCACCCGAGGAAAATTTTGTAACACTCAAATAAACTCAATATTTGTGACCCTTCGATCACCTGTAGTGCGATGTCTTCAAGTTCGAATTTTAAGTAGCTCAGAATTTTTACGATTTTTGTCCAACCCAAGAAAAACATTTGTGCCATTCGAATACACGAGCAACGGCCATTCCAAAATTTGGGAAATCGATCACGTGTAGTGCGACAACTTCAAATTCGTATTTTAAGTAGCTCAATCTTGTCCAATTTTTGTCCACCCAAGAAAATTTTTGTAGCATTGAAATGAACGACGGGGGCCATGTCAAAATTTGGGACAATTCGCTCACCTGTAGTGCGTCATCCTGAAATTTGAATCTTAAGTATCTGAGGATTTTGTCCAATTTTTGTTCATTTTTGTCCACTTAAGAAAAAGTTTTGTGCCGTTCAAATAAACGAGGGAGGGCCACTTCAAAATTTGGGACACTTCCATCACTTGAAGTGCATCTTCAAATTTCAATCTTAACTCAGAATTCTATCCACCCAAGAAAAATTTTGTACCATTCAACTAAACAAGGGAAGACCATTTCAAAATTTGGCCAAACCATTTAGTTGTGTGACATCCTCAATTTCCAATTCTAACTAGCTCAGAACTTTGTCCATTTTTTTTATTTTTGCCCACCAAAGAAAAAATGTACCATTGGAATAAACGAGGGAGGACCATTTTAAAATTTTGAACACTTCGATCACCTGTATTACGACATCTTCAAATTTAAATTTTAAGTAGCTCAAAATTTTGTCCAATTTTTGTCAATTCTTGTCCACCGAAGAAAATATTTTGTACCATTGAAATAAACGAGTTAGGGCCATCTCAAACTTCGACCACTTCGATCATCTGTAGTGCCAATCTTGAAATTCGAATTTTAATTATTCGGAATCTTTTCTAGCTTTTCTACATTTTTGTACGAGGAAGAAATAAATATTCCAGTGAAATAAGCAAGGAAGGTATTTTCAACATTTGTTCACTTCCAACAGCTGTAGTGTGATATCTTCATATTCCAATTCGAACTATCTCAGAACTTCGTAGAGAACTTTTCCAACAAGAAAATGTATGGTTCAAATAAACGAGAGAGCGTCACTTGAATATTTGGCCAATTCAATTACCTGTAGTTTCAACTATATTCAAATTCAAAATTTCATTATCTCGTAGTTTTGGCCGATTTTTCTACATTTTTGTACCATTTAAATAAACGAAGGTGGGCTATTTTAAATCTTAGAAACATCGATCATCTGTAGTGCGACATCTTCAAATTCGAATTCTAACAAGCTTACAATTCTATAAAATTTTTGTACATTCTTATACCACAAGCAAAACATTTTAAACCATTCAAATAAACAACGTTGAATCATTTCAAAATTTGGCCTCTTCCAACAACTGTAATGCGACATCATCAAATTCATCCTCAAATTTAATTAATTGATTTTTTCCGGTTTTGTACATTTTTGTATCGCGAAGTAAAATTTTTGTACCTTTCAATTCAACAACGGGCAGTTTAAATCGTCCTCCCTCGTTTATTAAAAATGTACAATTCTATTTTTGGTGGTACAGAAATACACATGAATTCGGACAAATTATGAGCTAATTAAAATTCGAATTTGAAGTTTGTCGCACCACACCTGATCTAATTGAGAATATTTTGATATAACCTTCCTCGTTCATTTGAATGGTACAGAAATTTTACTTAGGCGGATAAAAATGGACAAAAATTGGACAAAATTATGACCTAATTAAAATTCAAATTGAAGATTTCGCTCTCCAGGTGATCGAAGTGTCCCAAATTTTGAAATGATCCTCCCTCGTTTATTTGATTGGTACAAATTTTTATCTCTAGGTAGACAAAACTCTGAGCTAGTTAAAAATCGAATTTGAAGACGTCGCAACACAGGTGATCGAAGTGTCCCAAATTTTGAAATGGTCCTCCCTTGATTATTTGAATGGTACAAAATTTTTCTTCAGTTGACCAAAATAGACAAAATTTGAACAAAATTGTGAGCTAGTTAAAATTCAAATCGGAAGATGATGCACTACAGGTGATTAAAGTGCCCAAATTTTGAAATGGCACTCCCTCGTCTATTTGAATGGTACAGAACTTTTGATGGGTGGACATAATTGGACAAAATTCTGACCTAGTTAAAATTCGAATTTCGAGATTTCGCACTTCAGGTGTCGAAGTGTCCCAAATTATGAAATGGTCCTCCCTAGTTTTTTCGATTGCTACAAATTTATACCTTTAGGTTTGCAAAAATTGGACAAAATCCTGAGCTACTTAAAATTCGCATTTGAAGGTGTCGCACCACAGGGGATTAAAGTATCCCAAATTTTGAAATGGCCTTCCCTCGTTTATTTGAATGGCACCAATTTTTTTCCTGGGTGGACAAAATTGGACAAAATTCTGAGCTAATTAAAATGCGAATTTGAGGATGTCACACTACAACTAAATCATTTAGCCAAATTTTGAAATGGCCCTCCTTGTTTATTTGAAAGGTACAAAATATTTTCTTGGGTGTACAAAAATTGTACAATATTCTGAGCTACTTATAATTCAAATTTGAAGATGTCGCACTACAACTAAATGGTTTGGCCAAATTTTGAAATGGTCCTCCCTCGTTTATTTGAATGGTACAAAAATTTGTCTTGGGTGGACAAAAATGGACAAAAATTGGATAAAATTCTGAGCTAGTTAAAATTCGAATTTGAAGATGTCGCACTACGACTAAATGGTTCGGCCAAATTTTGAAATCGCCCTACCTCATTTATTGAATTGTACAATTTTTTTCTTGAGTGGACAAAAATGGACAAAAATTAGACAAAATTCTGACCTAGTTAAAATTCGAATTTGAAGATGTCACAGTACAACTAAATGGTTTGAAATAATTTTGAAATGGCCGTCCTTGTTTATTTGAATGGTACAAAATATTTTCTTGGGTGGACAAAAATAGACAAAAATTGGACAAAATTCTGACCTAGTTAAAATTCGAATTTGAAGATGTCACACTGCAGGTGATCGAAGTGTCCCAAATTTTGAAATGGCCCTCCCTCGTTTATATTAATTGTACAATTTTTTTGTTGGACAAACCTGGACAAAAAATTTACAAAGTTTTGAGCTACTTAAAATTCGAATTTGTCTATGTCACACTACAGGTGATCGATGTGCCCCAAATTTTGAAATGGCAATCCTTCGTATATTTGAATGGTAATTTTTTTCTTTGGTGGAAAAAAATGGACAAAAATTGGACAAAATTCTGAGCAACTTAAAACTCAAATTTGAAGATGTTGCACTACAACTAAATAGACCCAAGTACGTACGCATTTGTTTGGGGTCTGTTTTTACTCACCTCAAAATCAGTATTTTTCTTTTGAAACTTGCTCTACGCTGGTATATATTCTGGATCCTTGTCGGAATCGTAATCATCTTCCCAAAAACTGTCTATATTGCTACTACTCTTATTATTACCATTTTCTTCTGACGTGCTAGGAAACACTAGTTCCCATCTTGCCGACATTTTTGGTAGTTAACAAGTTTTTCTTACAAGATCTTGTAGATACCAAAACTTTCAACGTGTATTACTCTGCCATATACTGGCAGAGTGACGAATTTTCTCCACCAATTCACTCTAGTTATGCTAAAGTATACTATCCAACTTATAACTCAAAATTAGCAAAATTGTCAGTTACCATGTTTTCTCTCCGAGTCCTTCAAATAATTAATTCTATTGTATATCCTTTAGAGCAGTTGTAATCCATTCTTTCATTATATCTATATTTACATCCTCCTCTGCCTATTTGCTGAGAAGTCGCATCTGGCTATTTCTCGAAAACTTTACAAATAATATTGCTCACACCCGTTTAATGCTGGTTCGTTACTGATGAGGGCAAAGAAAGAATACTCAAAATATTTATATACTTACAAAAGACTTCCATCTAAATAAAGCGGCAATCTTAAGAAGCCCCAGTTTACATTGTATTACGTTAGGTTCATGCGAATTAACTATCCACGAAAGGTGCGTCATTTCTAAAGGCAAATCAAAGTAGTCGCCGTCTGCAACTTTACACTTTGCTTATATAAAAACAAGCTGTCACACGGCGTACGATTGGGTTCCCTGAAGTCTGCAATCGCACGTTGCATCTTACGCTCATCAGGAAAGGTATTCTTCCTATGAACTAATCGAGATTCCGGAGGAGGTGATAGTCAGTGGGAGAGATATCAAGGAAACACGATGGATGACAAATTGTTTCATGGATATACCTGCATCCTTCTTTCACCAACATGTAGGAGTGCAACATGAAGACACCATGTATGTTAAACATTGTTGGACCCTTGCAAATAAATTTCCTGTGCATTTGATTACATTCAGTACTATAACGACTTGATTTGATGGTTTCGAATCACCTGATAAAGACATGATAGATCACTCTTACTGAAAACCATCATGTTAGCAACAACACCTTCTCCAGGGTTCTGTAAACCATTCTGAACTTATTCGCGATCCAACTACTGTCCTGACTGTTTACTATTGTAATAGCAGATCCATTTTACATTTGAAGTGACAGTCCGATACAGCAAACTTTGCCGGTTATTATATACTCTTAGAGTACTGTTCTAGGGCGATTCTTGTTAATTGTGTCAACTTACGTAGCAACCATGACTTTAACGTTTCACCTTACGATTATAGGGTGCCGCCAAATGATAGTAGTATGGTGTATACCGTTGCTCTGGTACGTATAATTTTCGGAGGTTTCGCCTCCACGATGTTTCTGATTAGTTTATTTGAACATAATGCTGCTCGTGGCCACAAAATTTGACAAACCAACAATGAAAGGTTCATTCATCATTCCTGGTCAAAATGCATTGATAATGTTTTTTCGGCTTGCTCTGCGGAAAGTTCTAGTTTAACCTCGTAAAATAACAATCACACATAATTGTGTGTTTTTCTTGGTGCTCTTTCATATTTCGTTGTTCAACAATGCACTATTCTTTTAGTCTCTTGGAACCCTATCCCGTTTGTTGGATGTGTAAAGAGCTTGTGATGGAAGTATGTTCATCCCTGCACCGTGTTGCTGAAGTGACTTTCTCACCAGGCCTCAAAGCCAACTATTCGCACCAACAAAGGATTCAGTGGCATGAGAAACAATTTTTTGTTAGAAGTCAAAAAATTATAAATGACAACTCTAACGAGATTATATTTCCATTTAAAATGTTATTCTCATAATGATTAGTAACAAGAGTAATAGGTTTTACTTAAATTACAATTGAAGGGTACACGGAGAAAAGATGTTGATTGCAATTATTGCGAAAAAGCCGATATGAACACTACCTGTTGGTGCTAGTTTGCACTTCTAAATGAACTACGAATATTGTGGTAAAAAAGTGACTCGTTGCAGAGAAACTTACACAAGAAAAACGCCATTCAAGGTAAGAAGGCGCCCATCAACGTTTTAAATTGCTTCTTCTAACAAAAATTCTAAAATGTCTATTAGCCCCTTCTTTCCGTGTACCCTTCAATTCCTTCAATGAATTAAATTTTAAACATTGTTTTCATTATTAATGATACTAATACTACTACCACAAAAATGAGATCTAATAATAGTAATAATAATATGAGAACTTTTTTAACCAGTCACCTGCTTCCCTAACATTTCTAAACCACATCAGCCAGCGTCAAAATTGTTAGAAATTGTAATATGATAAGAAAGATATCTACTACAGTAATAAGTAAAAAAGAACTTGAGAAGGAAATGTGGCTGAATTTAATAATTTAGTATGAAAAAGAAACGGATATCTGTTGGAAGTTTATATAATTGAACTGCATGATTATCTGTCTTCAGTAATACGAAAGGAAAACTCAACCGATATATGCTGAACTACCAAAAGTCATGAAATATGAGTACAATCTTGTTGACGTCGTTGGAACATCACCAAAAACCTGTCTAATGGCGCTAAGCAGTTTCAGTGCTGTTGGTTAGACAGTGACATCGTGTATAGTAGTGATTGCAGTCCAATGGAAATTATTGGCATTTTTGCGCAGGATGATGGTTGGTGCTAAATAAATTGGCATAAAATTTTGGAGGTTGTCCAGACACTGAACTTAATTCACTCTATAATGTCAACGATAGACCATGAGTAAAGCATTGGAGGCATTATTCCCTATGGGGAATAACGCAATGACCGCCCAAGTGTGTTGATTGACTACAACCGGCGGCGTCCAGGCTGACTCGTCAAGGCAAACGGACAAGCAAAAGAACGTAAATTGACAGTATGATCAATGAAGGACGACCTAAGAACGTGTCTCAGAGATTCTTCTTCTTGTTCACATCAACCACAGGTTGGTGGGCAACATGGAAATTTTAAAACTTTTCTCTTTTTTGGGAGAGCTGTTTTATACTTTGATTAGTACAGCGCAATTTTATCTCTACTGGATATTACAGCCGTAGTCCGACAAGACTACCTAACTACTCCTACCTCCTACAACAACAACCACCGAATTATTGACGTTAATCGAGCCTGCATGACTATACATCCACCTTCCTTGACATTGGTTAGGTGGTAGAGCAGCAATATGCTGATCCTGAGCCGCTTAAATAAAGTATTTTTCAATTCAATTCAATTCCTCCAACAAACTATCAGCGACTTGTACATTCCTGTCACATCGAGCTGCTGCACTTTTCCATACTCGAGGAAATCTCACATGCCCGTAAGTTTTTACTCTGCAGTGAAAAAGAGGATTAAAAATGAGGAAACTGGTTACATCTTTCGACCTTTCTTTTCTTTTGAAAATATTCATTTTGATCATTCTGATTAAATTATTAAATGTGTCATTCGGAAGGAAGGTAATACACTGAATACTAGAAATGTATATTTAAATTGACAAAATACCTTATCCCTTGCCTATTCTAACCCGGAGATAAGATTAAGGATTAAGGAAGGCTATGTAATCCTACGAAATAAATAAAATTCAGTTAAAGTTAGCTTATTATATTCAAACATTTTAGAAATTGTGAAAGTTAGTATCACAAGTGATTGTGATATTTCATAATTCCCATATATGAATGATACAATCTGCAGTATCTTTTATCAATATGACGATATCGATATCGAAGCGCTTAAAAATGAAAGAAAGTCTGTATGAGGTCATATTATTCCTTATTGTATTATATTGTTATGATTAATGCTCTCAACGGGTCGGGTCGGGTCGGGTTGACCGACCCAACCCGACCCGTGACCCGAATTGACTGACCCGACCCGATGATCCGACCCGATTGACCCTACCCGAATAACACGACCCGACAACCCGACCCGACAATCCGATCCGAGTTGATCCGACCCGACCCGACCCGACCCCTAACCCGAGCCGAGCTGACCCGACCGGAGTCGGGTCAACCCGAACCGTTTGAGAGCACTACGTCACGACATTGGGTGAACGCCAAAATGCACTCCCAATGGGAATTAAACCCGGACCACGTGTACCGAAGTCTTACACGTTAACTACTAGCTAGATCAAGCGGGGGATTTGTATATGCATCTTAGGGAATATTTGTCACTTTTGAGGTTTGGTTATTTCTTTTTATAACTGATACCAATGTACGACGTGGGAGAATTTTTTTCTTGCTTTAGTTCTGTGACGAAATTTTTCTCGAAGGTCAGTGACCGACTGACCCGACCCGAGTAACCCGACCCGAGCTGACCCGACTGACCCGACCCGACAACCCGACCCGAGCTGACCCGACTGACCCGACCCGACAACTCGGCCCGAATAACCCGACCCGAGCTGCCCCGACTGACTCGACCTGAGTTGACCCGACCTGTAGCCCAATCCGAGCTGACCCGACCCGTTTGAGAGCACTAGTAATGATAATACTTTATATAAGGTAACCAAGAAAGTAATGTCGCTTTTTGTGGAGGTCTGTGTTCAATTGGCCCTCACACCGTGAGTTGAATGCGAACGGAGGTAAGACGAAGGTCAGTTATTGGTGTGTCAGCCAACATACTACCTGGTTGTGGCAGTTCAGTTACACCGTGAACTTGCTTAAGGACAGAGTGAACATGGGACCTTCACAGAGCGTCATAAGGGCGTGTATACTGTACGAGTTCAAACTAGGGTCAAACGCCGCTGCAGCGGGGCAGAAGATATTGGCAGGCCTTTGATGAGGGTGTAGTGACTACGCGGACTGTGCAGCTGTAGCTTAACAAGATTAATAGTTCAGTCAATAAAGGCAAAAAATAGGGTTTTGTCGGGACTAATTCGTAACAAGCTGAAACTTTGCCAGTTATTACATCATAAGGGGAGTATTTTCTCGAAAGTCCTCAAATCTCCCCCTTTTGCTTTCCCGCCCACGGCCCTAAACATGCAAATTTTGCATACCTACATTAAAATGCCAATAACTCGATTAAGACAGTTCATATCAATATGATTCTTTAAAGTTAGGTTCCTCACATTACCTTCTTTAAATTATGTCCTTATGTGTTTTTAGCTAAAGTATATATGGCGCTATTGAAATAAATTGCTGAAAAAGTAGATTTTTCAATATAATATTTAACATTTTTGTTATTATTACTAAAAATCTGATAGCGCTCAACGGCGCCGACTTTCCAAACTTTATGTTGGTGCAATGGCTGTACATGTTAGCCCATCTGTTTTCAGGGAAGTCTCAATATTTGATTGATTTATTTTAAGTTAAAATCTTTTATGAACACTGTCATAAAGGGCTGTTGATGTGATAAAAGTAAAAATATAATTATACTATAAGGATAAGTTGAGGCTGCTCTAAGTCAGTTGGTAGCACGGCTGACTTAAACGCAAGAGAAATTGACTCAAAACCAGGTCCAAGCTAAAAATCCTGTAGGTGCGCTGCACCCACAAGATTATTTGTGTGGGTGCTGGAGCCCCGGAGCACCCACGTAGTCAGCGTGCATGATAACGCTACAACAAAATGTTTTAAATAAAACTTCTAGCTTATTTGATTAGCTTTAGAAAACGATGTCCATAGAGTTTTTACCAAATCACTGCAGGTGAGGGAAACTCATCCTGCTCGGCTGGCTAGAAGCTCGCCACAATCCAGCTTCGACACTGTCTACCTTCATGCGTTAATTTCAGTGGGAGATTTAAGAAGATTGTATGTGCTAAGTAATTTTGTGTAGTAAAAGTGAGAAGTACTTAATGAGTATCTAGTAGGTTCTTTTTTTCTATAAGGTTTTTGGTTTATAATTTGAAATATAGGCATATATTATTATGCCTTTAGTATTCTGATTTGTTATCTTTAACTAGAACTAACATTTTGTTTCACACGCTCATAATCAAATTAATTGTTGTTTTAAAACAAAACTACAGACAGATTTACGTTAGGTTTAATTGCAAAATAGCAGTTTTCAAGTGCAAGGCAAGCATTGAAAGGTTTAATCACTACATGATTATTCACAGTCAATTAAAAAAATAGTATAAAATATGTAATATGCTTGGATAAAAACCAAATGTTTTTCATTTCAAACACTAAACTTCAATTTAAAATGCACAACTCCTTATAACGTTTTGTGATTATACAATATTTAATCATTTTCGAGCTGTCAAAATTACTATTTCTTTTTGTCAATTTCACTTACCGTAATTAATAACAGAAAGTAGAAAGTAATGTTCCTAATTTTGAACTTGACTTCCCATATCATTCTGATTAATGAAACTTAACTCAGTATAATATAATGCATTGACAAGAGTGTAGTAATTTCATATTATTCCAGGCTACCTGAGCAATATTAATAATATAACAAAATAATAATTTTGATATCATTTGTGTAATTTGTGGAAATGAACTTAACGTAGATACTGTAGTTGTAAACATGGTGTGCATTCTATTCTTGAAGCTAGTATAAAAGAAAAGGCCATTGTGCATGAAAAGTTACAGAGAAAGTGTATTCAGAAAGTACAAATTTTGAACATACGATTAATTCAGGGGGGCAAAAAGCTTATTCCAGAAAGTCTTGACATTTTTACATCATAAGTCACAAAATATCTTCAAATGAATCCCAGAAAGTTGAAAGTATGTGCGTTGTTATAAATCACGCTCTCGTATATTTGCTGTAAGACCCAGATCATTTCTGTCACTGATGTAGACAAGCTTTGCTCTAAATCTACATTGATTATACGGTTCAAAACACTTCATAAACATATTTCATCACTGGAAGTGTGAACATCTTACCGTGATGCCCCAATCTACCTAACATCGATCATGAACGTTGCTTCCCAGCTATTCATTCAGATGGATTTGTCAAACATGTTTTTGATAATGACATAAATGTATGAAGTCTTGATAACAAAGGCACTTTCCGTTCTATGGGAGGGATTCGCTGCGTCACGTCAGGTACCTGTGTCGGATAACAGTTAAATAATCCCTATTGAGTCTTTTATTAACATCACAACTACCCGAAAGTACTTACATCCAATAATAAAAAAAGAGCAATATAGGTCTTTCTTCAGTGATCATTGAAGACTTAAGTGAACTTCAACAAGTAAGATCTCTTACTGCCCAATCTTCACAATATATCTTTCCTCTCAACCTTATATGGCTTGTAGGATTCGTATGTACAGTCGCAGCCAGGATGGAGTGGATTTATGACTAACATAATGAGAAATTCGAGAAAGTGTTCAACCACACATATTATAGCTGTATTGCAGTTGATCAAAGGAGAAAATTAAATCAGTTGTAGTGATTGATAGAGGATTTCTTATTTATTATGTTCCTTGTACTTATGGAAATATTCAAAACTGTAGCAACTACACTCAGTGTTCACTGAATTACGACGACCAAAATAATACTTTGTTGGTCGTCTTTTGCTCAGAGGATGGGGTGAACACGGCGTAGTATGGATTCTGGTAGTTGAGATATGTTTCCATGGCGATTTGATACCATATATTCCTGATGGCATCCCACAGCGAGCCCACAGATGTTGGTGGAGGAGTCATGGTGCGAAGAGCTGGTTCCTTAACATGCCACAAATAATCTATAGGATTAAGATCCGGTGAGATAAGGAGCCACTTCACATGCTACAGCTCCGTAAAATGTTCCTTGAGCCAAGCAAGTGCAGTCCTGGCTTGGTGGCACCGTGCATTGCCGTCCTGGTAAATACTGTTTTCGTGTGGGTAGAAGTGTTACATTATAGGGTGTACGTGATTCTCTAACACCTGCAGGTACACAACGGATGCCTGGTTGTGGTCATACACACCAACGGTCCCAGCCCATACCAACAGAAGTATCCCCAAACCATACAGCCGCCCGTACAGTACGCACCATGCACGAGGGATCCATAGCTTCGTGCTGTTGGCGCCACACATGCACACGCCCGTCCGAGAGGAGTAGTACAAACAGTGATTTATAGAACCAACACACCAATCATCCGTGGTCCAATTAGCGTGTTCCTGTGCCCGAGCGCGACGAAGTCTGTAGTAACTAGTCGTGAAAAGTGGGTGACGAGGATGTAATCTGCTTTGGACCTACATGCGTGTCAGTGTACGTCGTATACTTGCGTGCGATATGGGTGTTGTGTATCCACCATTGTATTGGTCACGTAATTCCCGGACACGGATGGTTCGTTTGCCTGCCACGAGCTGTTTGATACGACGCTCGTCCCACGTTTTAAGCTTCGGTACGCGCCCGTAGTTCCATCTCTTGGAGACCGTTACCCAATTTTCTTCCCACTCCTTGCACATCTTCATTATACAGGAGTGGGTGCATCTGACAAGTATTGCTGTCTGGGTGTTGACGTACCTATTGCTCGGGTACCCACAATCACGCCCTATTAAAATACGGTTAAATCCTGCCAACCTCCCATCCTAAGAGTGTGCTATCTGCCAATATGTAGCCTCGAGTGTGTTCTTTCTCTGCAATACTACCAGTCAGGCTGGTCATAAGTATAATCATCACGGCTGCTGGCCACACTTTCTTGTATGGAAGTCGCAATTTAGTGAGCACTCAGTGTACATCCAGACACAAAAGTATCTCCCCCCTAAGTGTTCTAATTCCATTACTTGGGGTTCAGGTCTTTTGCAGTTGTGAGAACGCCCAGACAGATGCATTCCAACTTACACGTAACTTTTCTCGGCACTGACAGCAGTTGGTAGCACTGAGTCAAGTCTGTATGGAAGTAAAATTGTGAGTAGATGACGCACGAAACATTTCTCCATTCTGGTTCAGAGCTTCTTGTCCAATGAACATCAATATTGCTGTGTATGTAATGTATTTTTTATTATATACTGTATATTCAAAGAAATAAAAACACTGATCACTCGACGACAGCGTCACAAACTGTCGTATCTCAGTTTTCTAAACTTTTCAGGAGAGCGATTTTTAGGTTTTCACACTATTTTGAACAGCCATAACTTAAAATCTCTTTTACCGAAAGGAGAGAAAATTTACCAAATTATAATTTAAATCATAAGAAATCAATGTAGAAAGTTTTATGGAATTTGCCTGTAAAAGCTTGTGGAAAATTTGGCGGGAAAAAGATACGACAGTTTGTGACGATGGTAATCCTCTCTTGTATGAAAGATACGACGCATATTTTTTATACTGAGAACTACATTAATAGATGAACAATCGGAATATATTGCACTTTTATTGAAAAACTTTTATTACACAAAATAATTTAACAAATGCTTCCTGAGATTCTTGAGGGTGAAACGAAATTCCTGAGAACACACAAGAAACACAATATTAAGAGCATACTAACCATAACATAAAATAATGCTATCAAGTTGTCATTGCGAGAATATAAAGTCTTGCAAAGTAATTTGCAAATTCCATGCTTTGATATTGCACTTGAGAAGGATGGCTAATGTGGTAAGTTTCTGTGAAATTGAACATGTTCAGGGTTTTGAATGAACATGTTTCAGGTTTGGAGATCGGCCCGGACACAATGATAGCGAGTCCTCGTAGGCGTGGGAGACCCGGGTTCTATTCCCGGCAGGAGCTCGTGTGGTTCGGATTCCACGTTAATCAGTAGGTCCACGTCTCATATGGCTTCGCTGCTGAAAGGGACGTTAAAAATCAATCAATCAATCAATCAAAACGAGTCCTCGTACTTCTCTGGAGCGATAATTTTTGACAAGTCTGCAAAGTAGGAACTTCTATCTGGTGGATTCAATTTGCGTTCTTTTCAGGGAAATAGTTATGTAAGTGTCCTCAAAATGACTTGTCTTAAACTGAATGCAGTTTGAATAGTGTTTCTTCACTTTCACTTCGCGCATTTCCGTCCAATTCATTGGATCTCCATTTTCGTCACGTATAACTGACAGAATACAAAGACATTGGGACAGAGATCTAGTCTCATACATCGCTTCTGTCAAAACAATGAACGGTTCTTTTTCCTTGCCAGTTTAACAATCGGTTCCAAGTTGCAAGGGTAAAAACTTACTGCCACAGTGATAATAGATGTACTTATAGCACTGTGGACTGTATCTCCCTTATTTTGTCCATGACTAGATTTAAAGAATCAGAGAGAAATTTCTCTGATGTTCTTACGTGTTTGCACCGCATACCCCATCATAGCAACCAACCTGAACTCCTACTAGGTCCATCCTGTATTTCTCTAACTCATTCCTTACGGATTTTAACGCGCCTCCCTATAAAGAATTCTAATATTCCATGTTCCAAATCTCATGTCCATTTTCTTTTGCTGATGTCGTGGTCCAATTTATCAGTCTTGGTTCGAGGCTTCTGTGATTGTTTCTGAAAAAGTGTCTTTTTTTCTAATACAGGATGAGTTTGTTAGGCTCACCCAAACCCCCACGCTGGAGGGCCACTCCTTGTCTGCCCGCGACTGCTTATTCAGTATTTTCGCAGCTAACCTCTATATCTAAAGGCCTTCTCCTCGATCCGCAACCTGGGGCCGCGGTAGCTCAGTGGTAGAGCGTTCACCTCTGGTTCATGGGGTTGCGTGTTCCAACCCGCTCCCGCCAAATGAACTTTGTGGTGGACAAACAGCGTCTGCGTGGGTTTCCTCGGGGTTCTCCCGTTTCCTCCCACTTTCTTCATTCCATCATTTCATGCATTTCTCATAATCACCGTCTTGTTTAGCTTAACCGGCATAACCGTGGGACGTAAAACTCAAAAATGTCATATTATGTCGATCCGCAACCTGAGGACGCCTCATGCCGTGTAAATATATATGTATACAGACCCGCATTGATCAAGTATAACATTCTAGCTTATAAGTTTATTTGCTTCGGCTGTTCCGAGCTTAAGATATAAGTAAAAATACATTAAGAACAAATGATAAAGAAACTAAGTCTACCTGATGGAAATAATAAACACTTCTGACCAGAGTATATACACTTGTTTATTAAAAACTAAATTCCAGTGTAACAGTTTCGACAACGTAACGTTGTCTTCATCAGACACTAACTGAAAGAGATATCTTAGAGCGCAGTTATTTATACTAAAAGTGAAAGTCCTTGTGTGCATGGCAAGCCACCTGGGTCGACTTCCCCGGGCGTCATCTTTCGGCCACCTGCCCTGACTTAATTACCCTCCCACCTGTGTTTATCTTTTCCAGACACACCTGTTGTTTATACTTGACCAATAGCCTTAAAATATTATCTCTTAATCTACCTCTGATGCCTATTAGAAAACTTAGGGAGAGAATTAAACAACATAGGGATGATGTGAGACTTAAGAGAGAAAATAATGCCATATATAAACATGTTAAAGAAACGGGGCATGATATAGATTGGGAAGGTGTAAAGGGGCTAGAAAGGAAGAATAGACCAATGATAAGGAAATGGAAGGAAGCACGAAGGATAAAGAAAGAGAAAAGTGACAAATTAATGAACTGGACAAGTGGACTGTTAATACATGATCTATGGGATAAATTATTAGAACAATTGAAGTGAAAAAACAAGATTGAACATATTTATATGTAATATATATTCATATATTTAATATTATATATAGTTTAATATTGTTATATTTTATAGTTTATTTTTATGTCAATATATATATATATATATATATATATATATATATATATATATATATATATATATATATATATATATATATATATATATATATATATATATTTGTATTGCTGTATTTATAATCAGTTGTATGTAGTATGAGTGTAGGACAAAATCCAAGCGGACAAAATCCAAGAGGACAAAATCCACGCTAAATTCTGGTAAGGCGGACAAAATCCAAGGAGCAGTATCATGTGCGTAGCTGTGGTATGTGCCTGTGAACACCCTAATTAAATTGTATGTTTGTTTCTTTCTTCAATTGTAATTCATTCTAAAGTTTTATCTGTAATTCTTCAATTTATTGAAATAATATTTCATTTACATTTAAAGAACTGAAAATCCAATAAAATATGTAAGATTGACACAGTAAGGGTGCAGATGAGCTTTAATTACTCATAAAATAGTCTGGTCACTGCTAGGACATGCTCAGGTGAATCCAATTTAGGGTGATCAGAAATATTTTGACTAAAAAGGAGTATACTCACATAAATTAACCAGAAAATGAAAGCACTCGCTAATATCAGAAATAACATATAACAGCAAAGCAGCCCAGTCTTAAAAAGAGCACACTACTTACTTAATTCTATTATATTTATTGAGAATTAAAGTAAAAATAAAATTAAAAAGATATAATTTAGATATAAAAAAATACTTCTCTACCCTCAAAGTATCTACTTCAGTTACAATTGTTAAAATAACCAATAATATATACATTTTCATTTAGTTTGTCTAGACGCATTTTCACATTTCGATTTTCTAGATAACACTTTTACATTATTTAATTCACACACATTATTACATTAAAAATACATACTTCATATTTCATAATTATTTGTTTCGAAATATACATAAAACACTACCAACAAACAAATCAAGACTTCTGTATGCCACCTCATAAAAATTGAATTAAAATACTCTCAAGAATATTCTCATAAGAATTGATTGGTCTCACAATAATATGCTGAGGTCTTAAATGTATTATACTGTATATATATTGAGAGGAAAATACATACTTTTATAATGTATTTGTACACATAATATTTTTACATACTTTCATATGGATGTGATAAGTAATTAAAGCTCATCTGCACTCTTACTGTGACAATTTTACATGTTTTATTGGATTTTCAGTTCTTTAAAAGTAAATGAAATGTTATTTCAATAAATTGAAGAATTACAGATAAAACTTTAGAATGCATGACAATTGAAGAAAGAAACAAACATACAATTTAATTAGGGTGTACACAGGAACATATCGCAGCTGTGAACATGATACTGTTCCTTGGATTTTGTCCGCCTTACCAGAATTTAGCGTGGATTTTGTCCTCTTGGATTTTGTCCGCTTGGATTTTGTCCTCTTGGATTTTATCCGCTTGGATTTTGTCCGCGCCCCATGTAGTATAGTCTGTTATTTTTTCTAATAGGCATCAGAGGTAGATTAAGAGATAATATTTTAAGGCAATTGGTCAAGTATAAACAACAGGTGTGTCTGGAAAAGATAAACACAGGTGGGAGGGTAATTAAGTCAGGGCAGGTGGCCGAAAGATGACGCCCGGGGAAGTCCGACCCAGGTGGCTTCCCATGCACACAAGGACTTTCACTTTTAGTATAAATAACTGCGCTCTAAGATATCTCTTTCTGTTGGTGTCTGATGAAGACAACGTTACGTTGTCGAAACTGTTACACTGGAATTTAGTTTTTAATAAACAAGTGTATATACTCTGGTCAGAAGTGTTTATTATTTCTTTAGTGACTACCTGATGGATAACAATAAGAAATAATATAAAAAGCAATGAGTTTATCAGTACGGTACTGTATACCTACTTTTGGGCCACTTTGTATATATAAACAATTTGATTTGAATATAGGCGTATCTGTCCAGTTGCGAAAGATCTGTTGCTCACAAACTGTCGTAACTCAAGATACGACTGTTTGTGAAAATGGTTTATATGCTTCATCTTAAGATACGACACACTGACGTCATCACCACCGTCAAAACAACGCACATTACAGATGTGTCATTTTGGGAAATTGTAGAAGTCAGTGTATGCAAATACATAGTAAAATATCTCAATTTTCGATTTTTTGGAGATACGATACTTTGTGTCGCTGTCGACGAATGAATCAGAAAATGCTTCAAAGTAGCTGAAAATATCACATCTAGAACAACTGCTGGAAATAACTTTGTAAATGATTGCCTCCATTGTGAGATCTTCTCCAATTCTCCTCATTCTAACATCTTTTTCTTTCTGGAGGAGAGAAGATCTTGCTGATCACACTGAGTATGCATTGAAATTGAAATTGAAACAGAAACACTTGAGAAAGATTCAGTCTGGCCGGGATTCGAACCCGGGTTTACCAAATACAAATTCCACGCGCTAACCACTCACCTACCACGCCATTTAAACTTCCACCCAAACTAATAACTAGTTAAAGTCGTTTCATGGAAACATACAAACAAGATACTCAAATATAACAAAAACAAACAAATATAAACAAAATATAAATAAGAAAATATAAGCAACTTGTGTGAGTGTCTTAATGACTTACTCGAGATTTCCTTATTTAACTCAGAAAAAAGTTATATAGATGTTGCTCAATGAGGAAAATATCACGAAATGTTCTTCAAATTGAGCCTACGTCATCGGCAGAGCCGTAACTTGTGGGAGGCAACTGCCCCCCAACGAAGCTCCCCGCCGTTGGAGAGGGCCCATTTTGAGACAAAATGTTCTTACTCCATATACGATACGATCATTAAATTAGAAGCGAAGCATCAAATAGGGTCGCTACATTACATAAACAAAACAGCACAAAAGGTAAATGGAACAAAAATGAGTTGTGGACACATTTCAGTAATATTTATTCCTATAGCTTTGAGATTTATCAATATTCTGCCCTTAATAATTTTGTCATGTATGGAATGGGCCCAGGAGTAACTAACGGAACCGCAGATCTTGCCGTGCGGGAGGGCCCATAAAGATTAAGAGAAAGTTGGTGAGAGGTTGCCCAATAATTAGAAAATCAACTTTCTCTAGGGGGCCCAAATAAGCTTATTAATGCTTGCCCCCCAGAAAAGAATCTAAGTTACGGCGCTGGTCGTTGGTTGCAGGGATGGTCTCGATTTACATTTCGTCTTTACCATTAACTTCTAATTTCCAAAGAAGAAAAGACGACAGAAATTATTTTCATATTCTTTGAATTGTATAAATACGTGTAGAAATAGACAGTTCTAGGTTTATGTTCCATAACTACTAGTTTATTTTCTTATATTCATATGAGAAGTTTGTGGCAAATTGAACCGGTGGCACTAGCCGAGTAATCCCGGGCTTTCGGCTTCTAATGATGAGGCGCAATCCATTAAGGTTTCGAATTCCTCTGAAGACCAAGGTCGGAATTTCAATTGTCCTCAGTATTTCTGTGTTCGTGTTCCTGTAGTGTTTGTAATACGTCGAAAGGACATGAGGTGTCAGTGGCGAAGAATACTCCGGTTAGGGCGATTTGTTTAAAAAAACGTGAAAGCAGGAAACTCCTATTGCAGCTACTTGGGTTCAAATCCCGTTGTGGTAATTAGTAATTTTTCTAAATGGGAAGATAATGTTTATGTAATTGGTATTGTAATTACGTTATTCCTTTATTATTATTATTATTATTATTATTATTATTATTATTATTATTATTATTATTATTATTATTATTATTATTATTATTACAATGGAAAGAAAAAGTAACATAGTCGAAGGTATTCAGAAAACAGAACAGAAAACAGAAGGAACAGAAAAGATATAGAGTATGTCAGATGTTTCTTAGGTTTACACATAAACACAATAATATTATTACGTTTATGGATTTAGAGATAGAATTATCATTTTAAGACAACAAGAAATGGAATATAAAGATTTGTTAGCTGATAACAGTAATACATTTTGTTTCGCCCCTCTTCTAAGTAGAAAGGTGAGGTGACATTTCAAATAGGATCATTCTCGTGATTAGCGATCCCTATTGTAAGTTCGATCACTATTTGCAATTTGTGCACAGCTAGGAACAATTCCTTAAAACTCATTTCTGGCCCATACTACAGCAGTAAGGACGTGTTTAGCCCTTATGTGTTAATCAATTCTTGTCCAAACACGTTACTTGCAAAACAGTTACGGAGGTTGATACGGATGACGTAGTTTTGTGTTGTTGTCATTGCACGTGTAAAGGAAGTTGTCTCAACTCTTAAACCCAGAGAAATTAAATATTTTTCATGTTAGTATACATCAGAAGTTTCAGTTTTGTAGATTATAAATATTTCCTGAATTGCCACAGCCGGAATCGAACTCGCGTCCCAAACATTATGAAACTAACGCTTAAGCGACTACTGTAAGACATCACTGTTTTGGGAGAAGGAAAAATGGAGCTGCAGTGAATTCAGTAATTACACACTTTTACGATTCCACTGTAATAAAGCTGAAACTTTCAGATTTCAGTCATGACAAAATAGTAAAGTATTATGCAGAAAGAATTGTCCAGAGAAGTCAACTTTAAATTGACAACTCGTATGTACGCAGGCCCTGCCGTATGTTCTCGCCTCGGGCCCTGATTTTTCACGGTACGGCGTTCGACACATACTTATATTGATTGGAATCTGGGCACTGGATTATATTTTAATTAATTTAACGAACCTTGTATCCGATTTTGACGCGTTTTACTCACTTTTACAGTTTTTTCACTAACTCTTTAAGAACAGGGACACAAACACATAAACATGGAGGACAGCAAAAATCACAAACACTATTCGCGCGATCTTCCCTTGCCTGAATTAAAATAACAAATTATGGTGAACATGCAATTTTTGTTCTCCCATTTTCTATGTGGTGTCAAATCCAGAGTTGGAGAGAGTCAATGGGTCAAATTGATCGAGTTTTCTAAGTGGGTCAGTGACTCAAGAGCAAGTGACCCACTGCGACCCATTATCCACCGTGACCCACTGTGACGCACCACTCATAGCAACCCACCACTCACTATGACGCACTCTGACCCACCGACCCTATCTGCTCACTGCACTGTCGACAGCATCTTCTGACGAGACAAAACGCCAATGAACCACAAAATTACTCCCTCAAAATATGTTAAATCGCCTATATGTGTGATTTGTTAACATTAAGGTGAGTGTAAAAACATTTAAAAAAGAACCAAAAAAGTACCCCGGAGGGGGCTCGAACCACCAACCTTACGATTACTGGGCGGGTGTTCTTCCGACTTCGCCACGAAGGCGATGAAGAAGACATCGCTTGTAAAGAGATAAATTGTTGAGATCTTTTTAATTTGGTAAAACAGAGTGCTCCTCTAACCCTGTATATGAGACGATAACTGTTTGTGATATGATAAAATGCGTTCTCCATGTAATTTTATAACAAAATGACGTGTGTCTATTTAGTTTACATCATAGTTCTCCCATGTTCACTTTCTAATGATCGACGACAGTTGCCATCTAAATTCATTCAATTATCGCACTCAAGATTTTTCACTTCATGATGTTGATGCAGGAGTTATTCTTGAATCCGTAGCTCACTTTAGGAACAATTGGTCGGGAAAAAATAATACATAATAATAACCGCATGCACATGACTGGCGATTGTTCGTGTTGGTCCCTTCGCGATTCTCCGCGACGAATCGAAGAAGCGCGGACCAAAACGAACTCCTCGCTGCGACACGGTGGTAACTTCAACATGGGATATATCTTTCTCGACTCGACGAAACCCTGCCGGCAGAGATGGAGTGGGTCAGTGGGTCGGTGGGTCACTGGGTCAAGTGAATCAAGTTTTCTGAGTGGGTCAGTGGGCCATGGGTCAACACCATGTGACCCACCACCCACAGTGACCCACTCGACCCACCATCCACCATGACCCACTGCGACCCACCACCCACCGTGACCCACTGCGACCCACCGACTTAGTATGATCGACCGACCCCCTCTGCTCTGCTCACTGCATTGTAGACAGTATCTTCTGAAGGCTGGTAAATTTGTCTTCGTTTTACTTTCAAGACCATTTCCCTTCCTTTTCCATTTGTTTCTGTCTACGTACCTGAGGTGAGTATATCTAACTAAGTGAAAAAAAATCTTCAGGCACTTTTTGATATTGATATTTTTAATTGTAATAATAGCAATAGGACTTATACTACTACTTAGCTTTCGAGATCTGTGAGGTTTTAGAGGAGCTAACTACTGGAAAAAATACATTTTTGAATTACTGTAATATATAAATTATTATATAAAAAATTGAATGTAACTATGGATGCCTGATCATCACGCTGAAATTGCAAAGTCAAATGAAATTACTTTTGGTAGGCTATATAGTTGGGCCTTAATCCAAATTGAGATGCTATATTGCTTTCATTATAATGCATAATATCCTAAGGAGGTAGTGAGGATCCGAATTTTTGCGAAAAAGAAAATAGTATCTCGCACGCCTAACGCAGCTGAAATTCAGTGTATTTACTCTTTATGGAAAATAAACATAATGTGTCCTAGCAACTTTTGTAAATGCTCCTTTATGGGGGGGAGGGGACACTCTCTATATATGGAAAATTGGTAGAGAGTTGGTTTGTAAAAATGGTCGAAAACGATCGATGTTATTTAAAAGAAATCAGAAACAAAACATACAGTATTGGCTTCATATATCCACTGCTTTCTATTATAATAATTGCTAAAGCTTATGTTTATTATATGGAGTGCTTACAACACCGGGCAATCAACCCATATAGTTGTGAGAAAAATAGGCAGAAAATTTGTACTGTAAGCTTAATTACACGGAAATTTTAAATTTGGATTGTACGCATAACTAGATGGAAAATTTTACACATTTTTCCCCTTAACATTGATCTACTTACCTTGATTTGGAACTTTCAAATTTCATCCTTTTTTCCACTGAAAAGTATTGATAATTCAACAAGGAAACGATTATACTATGATAATTTAATTGAAATTCATCGTAATTTGGCCCATGACAAACAGGAGTGTAGTGATTGAAGGGGAAGGAGATCCCAGGTACCTCTGAACACTTTCCTGGAACCTCGATCCCTTTTGCCTTCTGGGGGGAGGAACTTGGTAATGACATCAAACTTTCATGTGTAATTACAAAAATTAAATTTATAAACATATAAGAAATCATCAGTTTATCAGGATTCAATCGATTAATTTATGCACAAGTTTTCCTATCGAAGGTGTGGTAGATGAAGTTTCTGTTCTCCATGAGTCGACATTGCCAACTGACATGGTCGATATGGAAAAGATGTTGTGGTGATAGAGAGGTGATACTTCTTGCTGAGTGTTTCAAAACTAACCAAGAAAAAAACGTTATCAGACTTAAATTAACAAGCAGATTGTCGATGAGGAGTTGCAGGAATTTCTCCGTCGGGTAGAAGTATTATCAATTTCGACGACAGAGTGCGAACGGGGATTTCCCCTTATGAATTTACAGATGACTGATATTAGAAATAGACTAAATGCTCAAACATTGTCTAACTTGTTGGTCATCAATGTTAGTGGCCCACCGCTAGACAAGCTCAAAGTAGACGAGCTAGTTATTTTTTGACTGAAGGATGGACATCATTCCACTACGTTTGATTTACCACGAAAAAGTCACCAACAGGAAATAAACCCGATTTCAGATTTGTTTTAAGGTGGAAAATTACGAGTTATGGAAAATGTATACTTGTATTACTAATGCCTTATGTTATTCAACTTTGTGCCTAATTTTTAGTAAGTCTCTTCTTTGCTTTAGGTAAGCTACTTTGAATAAATATTGATAATAATTGCAATTATGCATATTTGTAACTTAAATTTAACGTGGTGTTTTAGTGATTAAACAAATTACAATTATGAGCATACTTTATGGAGATGCTCTCACATATGATACCCGAGCACCTTTATACATTATGAAAAACTGATTGTTCAAGTCTTTTGTGAGAAAAATACTGTGAACTGAGGAACGATAATCTTTTCCATATTGTACAGGGGTATTTTCCTGCGAATAGAAGTTTCTTTTGTAATGCGTTCTGAAATTAACAGTGCAAGAATACTCTCTTAGTACAAGTATATTTTAGGCATACACTAATTTCCCCCCACCACGGACTGTTTCAATTTCCTCCTTGACAAACACTTTATCATATTATATCGTAAAGGTCAGATCCATCGTTATTGTAACAGAATAGTGCTTGAGCAATTGACTAGAAATTCAAACTCCGAAGGGTGACAATTTCACAGTCTTGTTTAATTACAAGTGTGAACTCTTTAGTCAGCACAGAAGAGACCGTGGATCATGTTCCGAGTTGATGACGAAGGAGTTTGGTGAGTCAGAGTAGGTCACAGTGGATGAGAGTGGTTCATGGTAGGTGGTGGGTCACGGTGGGTCAGAGTGGGTCTCGGTGGGTGGTGGGTCATGGTGGGTTGTGGGTCAGTGGGTTGTGGGTCAAGTTTTCATTGACCCACGTCAACTCCGGACACTAGCGCCAACTCTGGACACACTAGGTGTTGGCGACGTTTACGGCATGGGGTAGGTCCATGTTTCATGTAGCCTTGCTGCTGAAAGAAACGTTAAACTCAAAATCAACTCAACAAAAAATATAGCGCTTTGCATCATATATTCATATATGCTTACCATGCACTTTATAATAATTGCTGAAGCTTGTTTATTATATTGAGCGCTTAGAGCACAGGGCAATCAACCCATAAAGTTGTGAGAAAATAGACATATATTTTCTAGTGTAAGCTTCTGTACCTTGATTTGCGAGTTTCAAGATTCATCCGTTTTTCCACTGAAAAGTATCGATAATTCAACAAGGAAATATTTAGACCATGATGATTTAATTGAAATTCATCGTAATTTTATCCATGACAAACACTTTACCATTTTATATCGTAAAGATCAGATCCATCATTATTGTGACAGAGCGGTGCTTGAGGGATTGACCGTAGAAATTCAAACTCCAATTAGTTAGAATTTGACAACCTGGTTTTATTACAAGTATAGACTCTTTAGTCGGTAGAAAAGAGGACGTGGACTTATGTATCAGAATTGATGACGATGTGTTTTTGTGGGTCAGTGGTTCATGGTGATAGGTGGGTCGGAGTTGGTTATGGTGGGTAGTGGGTCAGAATGGGCCAAGGTGGATGGTGGATCATGGGTCAGAGTGGGTCGCGGTGAGTGGTGGGTCACGTTTTCATTGACCCACGCCATCTCTGATCAATTCTGTAAAGTAGGGATGATACCGAGACCGAGACGGCCTTTTATATACCGAGACGAGACCGAGACCGAGACGAAGCTCTATAAATCGAGACGAGACCGAGACGAGACTTAGGTCAGTCTCGAAAGTCTCGGTCTCGTCTCGAATATTGATATAGACAACTATTAACATTGACCTTTACTCAAAATTTCTTTCGTTGCTGTATTAGGTAATATGGGAACAGTTGACTAATGTTCAGCGGCGTATTTAGGGGATGGCTATCGGACTGAAGCCCCTCCCGAAATAGATTTGTGATCATTTTTTCGCATTGCGCGTATAACACAAATATTTCTTACTCGTTCTCAAGCCTCTCCCGAAACAAAATCCACTGCTGATGTGTATAGTCATCTCTGTCTGTCTCTCAATATATATAGAAGTAGGATTGAAGCCCATTTTATACAGTGTATAGCTGAGCATCAAGGGGAGGTATAACCCCTTTAACACTCCCCTTGGATCCTCGCCGTATATCATATCTAATATAAGTAAAATAAAAAGTTTGTTTGTCTGTGTGTCTGCGTGCCTGTCTTTCTGATTGCCTGTGTGCGACCTGGGGACCAGACGAGAGTCCAAGAGTTACGAAATGTGGGTGACAAGTATAATGTGCCAGGCCTCAGACCAAGAAGAAGCGTCAGGAGGGGCGTTTACCGGGACATGTAAAAATAGTAGAAAATGACCGATATTAGTGTCAAATACATAGTTATTGCAGTCGCTGAGGTCAATGATGATACTTCCATTAGCGATGACTTTCAAAGTCAGCTAGCTACCAGTGCATGCGGGCCGTGGTTCACTTGCGGGGGAGGGGAGTACCGAGACGTAAAAATAATACAAAATGACCGATATTAGTGTCAAATAGTTTTCGCGTTTTCTGAGATCAATGGTGAAACTCCGATTGCATTAATCTCAAAATTCACCCCCATTTAGCTGCGGGCCGCAGTTCACAGGAGGGATACCGAGATATGTAAAAGTAATCCAAAATGGCCGATATTATTGTCAAATGTATAGTTTTTGCGGTCGCTGAGATCAATGGTGTCATTTCCATTAGCGATGACTTTCAAATTCAGTTACCAGTGCATGCGGGCCGGGGTTCACCTGCTGGTGAGGGGGTACTGAGACATGTAAAAATAATACAAAATGACCGATATTAGTGTCAAATACATAGTTTTCGCGGTTGCTGAGATAGTGATACTCCCACAGGCCTTGACTTCCAAATACTGGTCCCATGCGAAAAATGGGTATTTAATCAAGTTATATATAATAGTCATATATATTAAAAATGCAGATTTTTTTAACATGCTGTGTGAAATATGGAAGGGGAAATTTTTCTAGATACTCTGCAATACCACAAGATAAACAAGCAATGTTGCCAACGCAACATAAAGTTGTAATTTCTCAAATTGCACTACGTTTGATATTACATATTTCTGTTCAGTTAATTTAGTTTAGTGCGTGGGTTTTCTCAGGGTTCTCCCGTTTCCTCCCACTTTCTTCATTCCACCATTTCATTCATCTCTCATCATCACAGTCTC
Organism: Thermobia domestica; assembly: GCF_964235325.1. Classification (NCBI taxonomy): domain Eukaryota; kingdom Metazoa; phylum Arthropoda; class Insecta; order Zygentoma; family Lepismatidae; genus Thermobia; species Thermobia domestica. Next base: position 185,402,538 of record NC_137456.1, read on the forward strand.
CTTTAGCCTAACCGGCATAACCGTGGGACGTAAAACTCAAAAATTTCATTTCATTTTTTAATTGAGTTTAACGCCTCTTTCAGCAGCGAGGTTATATGAGACTGAACCTACTGATTAACGTTGAATCTAAACCACATGAGCTCCCGCCGGGAATCTAACGCCATAGGCTAACTGCTTAGCCACGAAAGAACTCTACATATTTCTAATTTAGATATTAAATAAAACCATAATACCCCATACATTATTCAGTGTAACAGAGGACAATACATATAACTAACATAACATTTTGGAGATCTCTAATAACTCAAATGGCAGGAACATTATAACATTAGTGTTCAGTAGTTTTAATTACAACAAGTCTCAGTTACATTATTTTAAGCAGTGTTGCGAACTTAAATAAATTGCTAAATATTATTATAAATATAGTGCAAATAACGTAGCTAAAGTGCAAAATGTTTTAAAATTACTCTAATTTGTTTTATGGTGCAAGAATGTTTTCAAAACACGATGTTTCTCATAGTCTTTGGGCTGCTTATAATGTTAATGTCAAAGTTTTCGTTCCAGCAATACATGTAAAAGCAAATTGTATTTGAAATTAAATGCAATTGATAACTTTTCAGTAGCATTAGTTGTTCTCCCTAAGCCTTAAGCCTGGTGTATTTTTTTTAGATTAAACCACTGGTTTATTAAAATTTTAATTACACCCTAACTGCATTTCATTTGTTATAGTTGGACCACCGACTACCTCAAACTCGATCCATACCATATAGCTATATGCAATTATTCGAAGACTTACAGTTAGTAATACACATTGTGTTGATTTTTGGTTTGTTTTCTTTTAGTTTAACGTCTCACGATTATGCTAAGGCGGCTAAAGGAGACGTGCAGTTACTAATCATAGTGGAATCCGACAAACTTCGGTCGTTGAACATTACCGCCACCGGGAATCGAACTCGGGACCATGCGAACCAAAATCAAGCGTACTAGCCATTACAGCAAATGGGGTTCTTACATTGTGTTGATTTAAATAATTGAGTCAGTGTTGTGCCAGATCCGAAGATCAAAAAGTAGCGTGTCTGTGCTCCAAAAGTAGAGGATATGAACTATTTGTAGCCCAAATATATAGAAATGAATTATTTGGCCACTAATGACTGGTACTAATGAAATAATGTTTAAAATAGACCGAAAAATGTGATGGACATATTGCAAGACGAAATTATGATCGATAGACGAAAACAATTTTAGATTGGATACCACGTGACAAAATCAGGAACCACTGGGGAGTAACCTGGAAAAGAATTACCCAAGATAGATAGTTGTAGAGAAAACTTGGGAAGACTTCATCCAGCAGTGGATTGATAATGCTTGATTATGATGATGGTGATGATTTTATATCGAGATCTCAGAGGTAAACTAAACCAAGTCATAATTTCGTAATTTTACAGGAGAAGCGAAAAACCGTTTCCTTAACTAAGATCTATAATACTGTTTTTAAAACTATATTAAGTAGATACAAAGTAGTAAGATGGCTTTAGACTTACATTATTACACCACTAGAAAGAACATAGTCAATTAAAAAACGTATTCTAACTCAATTTGACCAAAAAGTGACTTAACATAGTCTACCACTAATGTTCATATATATATATATATATATATATATATATATATATATATATATATATATATATATATATGTATATATATTGTATAAATTTACTAGGTAAGTTAAGGTAAGATTGGATCCAAAATTTAACGAAAGTCATACAGCGAAAAAAAAATATATTTTTGACTATTTAATACTTCATGTTGCTGCAAAACTACGAAAATGAATACAAAAGAATATGCTAGAAGGTTAAGAATCACTTGTTTTGGCGAGAGCGAGAAAATAGATACAGCTAGATCGAATTACCTATATACTTATATAATATGTATGTTCATGTTTCGCAAGTAATTTTCAATCAATATAAAATTTCAACGTAATGAACGCACGATTGGTTTTCTCGAATAAAGATCACATGCACCGCTAAGAGCTCAGGAATAAGCTTAATCTATGTTACGGCAGTGGATATACATATGCGTATGTAATGCATTACAACTTTAGGAACTTGTATAAGAAACAGAATGGACTTAAATTTAGACGCGAACTATGCGAAACATCTGACTTTGAATCTAACTTGTTTCGTGATGCAACCCGAGGCCACACATAGCAAAGATGAGTGCCGTAGCTCCCACCACAAAGTTAAGGAATTTCGTGTTATAGGGTGTCAATTAAACACGTAGATGTGAAACGGTAATAAAGCATTTGATCAATTTTAAACAAAATATATTGTAGTAATAATTTACCCTATTTGCTCAGATAATGAACGTTATATTATGTTTTTAAAATGACAGTCAAAACAGAATGCATTGCATAATAAATGAGAAATTGTAAAATTTCAATTTCGGTACGATTAAATACATTCATGCTGCTATGTGTTGCGTTATCCGTTAGAATGTATTGAACAATTATTATTCTAAGGAAGGAAATAAACTACTGTATAGTACTGAAGTTAATTTAATAGAGTTTAATTGTATAGGCAGTACTGAGGCCATATAAGAAAGTCTTTTGCTGAAAGTGAAATATTTGTTACTATTAGAATTTTATCCCAGATATGATATACCCACTGATGATTGAATATGGAACATACGCATGGAAGGCATCAGCACTAGCAAATTAGCTCTGAAGAAGTACAACATACTATAATTCTAAGTCAAGAATAAGGCCAAAAATAAGAAGCAGAAACGACATACTTTACAATAATAATACTTTTACAATTTTAATTTCACCTATTTATTTCGAGACTTTCGAGACTAGAACGAGATTTGGCCCTCGAGATCGAGACCGAAATCGAGACAAGCATTTGTTGACCGAGACGAGACCGAGACCGAGACGGCGATTTTTGACTCGAGACGAGATCGAGACCGAGACAGCTATTTTTAAACCGAGACGAGACCGAGACTGTACAAAGCCTCGTCTCGTCTCGTCTCGATACCATCCCTACTGTAAAGCCAAACCAAACAAAGAGCAATATTACTACACAAAACGCTCAACATCTTAGCTATTCATGACAAACTATTGCATGATCCGAATAACTAGCATATCCACAAACCATCATTTGTCATATTTTACCGAAATACGTCATGACTTTTCGGACAACCTGATACTTTACATGTTGCTAATACGCAAAGTTCATTAATCTCATCACTTATTTACTTATTCTCTTATGATCATCACAACCTTTAGGGTACTTCCCATAGATATAGAAAGGTGAAATGTAGTATCCAGGCTTGGTGTAGCATGTAAGTAAACAAATGAAAAGCAACAGGATAATATTTCCCTCCTCCAAACCCCCTAAAGTGATGTGTGTTGATTATTCAACAAAAAGACTTGAAATCCTTAAAATATAAAATATAAATAATATTCATAAAATATAAAATATGTAGCCTATATTCAATAATAATAATAATAATAATAATAATAATAATAATAATAATAATAATAATAGTAATAATAATAATAATAATAAAGGAATAACAGAATTACAAATCAATTACGTAAACGATATCTTCCAATTAAGAAAAACTGATTGCCACGACGCAGGGCTGTAACTTATGGTGGCAGCGGGACCACTGCTCCCCCGGGGAAGCTCCCCGCCGTTCCAGGGGCTCCATTTTAAGAAAAAATTGTATTACTCCATATACGATACGAAAATGAAATTATAAGTGAAGCATTAAACAGGTTCACTACATTACATAAACATAACAGCAAACTACAGGTAAATAAAACAATAATGAGTCTTGTGCCTGTTTCAGTAAAAAAAAATGTCTCCTATTAAGGGCACTAGAAATAATATATATTCCTATATTATTGTTAGATTTATCAATATTGTCCCTTTAATTAATTTGTCGTGTATGGAATGGGCCCAGAGGCGTAATTAACGATCGCGCAGACCTTGGTGTGCGAAAGATTCCAAGAATTTCAGATATCCTCTGATCTAATTGGCCAATACAGATAGGACATCAAGAGTCATGACCTACATATAGCGGAAATTAAGGCCAACTGCTGGCGGCCCTCGTGGTCGAGTGTTCTAGGGCTACGTTCTAGTAATGAAAATAGTTTATGAATTGGGTCCAAACCTTGCCCAACGATTTTTTAAATTTTCAAAACACTTTTTTTCATTAAAATAAGCTTGCAGTTTTACTATACGGATTGATAGTAAAAGTAATAATAATAATAATAATAATAATAGCAGTAGTGAGAACGGGTTAGAAGCCCCCCAGGGGTTGGTTAGGTTCTGTTCTCTAGCTCAAATTTTTCAGTACTTTTACATGACCAACTTCAAACAGCTGGCTAGTGTAGCGCGTGAAAACTGAAACTCTTGGGATCGGAGTAAATGCTGCCGGCTCTTCTTCTTTGGAAATTAGAAGTTACGATGAGAAGAATAGTAGTAATCCAAATCGGGAACAATTAAAAACGATGAGGTAACCTCAACTTGAAGAACGTTTCGTGATATTTTCCTCATTGACGAAGGTATATATAACTTGCTGTTCAGTTAAAGAAGGAAATCTCGAGTAAGTCATTGTGACACTCATAAGGAACGTCTTCTCATAAAAGCATTAGTAGTTTGTCTTACATGCAACGATTTTAACTAGCTAAAAGTTTACCTAAGGTTAAGTGACGCGGTAGTTAAGTCGTTAGCGTATTCAACTTCTGTTCAGCGGGCCCGGGTTCAAATTCCGGCCAGGCTGAAACTTTTCAAATGTTTCAATTTCAATTTCAATACATACTATTTGGTCTAGGAATTAATTCGTGCGGTTGGTACGCACACATTGAAGCTGTAGTACAAACCCAAAATACATAAATACCTTAAGAAAAACATTGTCCATCGCTAGCCACCACTTTCGCCCATCTGTCAGGCAATGTACGGATTCCGTGGCGAAAGAAGTCCTCATCCTTGGAAGCGATCCAGTCAGAGACCCATGTTTCGATATCTTCTGAAGAAGTAAACCGCTGTCCAATCAAATCGTTGTTCATGCAATCGAACAAGTAGTAGTCCGAAGGAGCAACGTCTGGTGAATACGGCGGGTGGGGTAAAACTTCCCATCCGACATTTTCTAAATAGGCTTTGACCGGTTTTGCGACATGTGGGCGAGCGTTATCATGTTGAACAATAAGTTTATCATGTCTGTTCTCCCATTCTGGTCGTGTTCTGGCCAGAGCTTGCTTCAAACGCATTAATTGTCGTCGATAACGTTCTCCATTCATAGTTTTACCCGGTTGCAGCAGCTCATAGTACACCACACCTTTCATATCCCACCATATGCACAGCATAACCTTTGCATAGTGAATATCTCGTTTTGGTTGTGTTGGACCTGGTTCACCTGGTTTCACCCAGGCCTTTTTTCGTTTAGGGTTCTCGTAATGGATCCACTTCTCATCACCCGTAATAATTCGATGCAGAAACCCCTTTCTGCTCTGTCGTTGAAACAGCAATTCGCAAATGGTTTTTCGTCTTTCAACGTCTCTGTCTTTCAATTCATGTGGAACCTAATGTGACATCTTTTGAATCATTCCCATGGCTTTCAAGCGTTTGGAGACTGTTGTTTGATCAACGCCTAATGCTGCTGTAAGTTGTTCCTGCGTTTGACACGAATCCTGCTCGAGCAATGCTGTCAATTCTTCGTCTTGAAATTTTTTTGGCTGTCCAGCTCGCTCTTGGTCTGCCAAACCGAAATCACCACTTCTAAACCGTGCAAACCACTTCTGACACGTTCGCTCAGCTAGAGCATGGTCACCATACACTTCCACCAAAATACGATGACTTTCAGTCGCACTTTTCTGCATGTTAAAGTAATGCAGCAGGACACCCTGCAAAAACACTTTATCAGGCACAAATTGCGCCATGTTCACTTAACTACAAACTGGTGTTGTTGACGCTTTAATCCACTGCCCTATACTACGAACGATATGCGATGACAGGGATTTGCAACACATGTGTGGATACGCTCCGTTCGTTGCGCCATCTCTTGTCCACCCGCACGAATTAATTCCTAGACCAAATAAGTGTGACAAGAAAGATCTTCTCTCCTCCAGAAGGAAAAAGTTTTTTGAATGAGGAGAATTGGAGGTCTATCAATGAAGGCAATCATTTACTAACTTATTTCCAGCAGTTGTTCTAGATTTGATACTTTCAGCTACTTTCAAGCTTGTTCTGATTCATGCGTGGTCAGTATTTTTATTTCTCTAAACATACAGTATATAAACAAATAATACATTACATACACAGCAATATGAAGATAAATGTATGGTGTTCTCTGGAAAACACTATCCGAACCATAGAGATTCATCTTAGAATATAGAACTGTTTCATTAGTCACCTATTTTACAATTTTACCTGGATAAACACCTGGATCAGAGCTACCAACTGCTGTCAGTGCTGGGAAAAGTTACGTGTAAGTTTGGTTGCATCTGTCAAGGCGTTCTCACAACTGCAAATTACCTGGATCCCAAGTAATGGAATTAGAGCACTTAGGGGTGAAAGTACTTTTGTGGCTCGGTGTACATTGTAAACATATACGGAAGAAATGTCAGTGTCGTTTTTTTTTTTTCGGTTATCGTGAAGATGGAACATGTAAAAGGAAAGCCTTGATAAAAGTACCAAGCTCTAAGATTTTTGCACCTGGTGATCTCCGTCTCGTTTCTACCAGCTGTGAATAATCTTGCGCCAACTATATGTAGAAATGTAGGATTAGATTGTTCTGCCATGTGTAAACACTGTAATGAACTTTTCTGCGATAATTCTCCTGCCTATGACGATGTTATTGACTTCGATGACGACGAGTGTGAACAGTATAGCATTTTGATTTAACCAAGTTCGACTGAAAGCTAAATTGAATTTTATCAGTCAACAAGTAAACACCGATTGTAGAAAACGTGTTGTAATATTGTAGAAAGTAGAATATTTTGTTCTACTTTCTACGTTACATGTTTTGGGTGGGTGGTCCGTGATGTTATTAAAGTATAATGTACATTATTTTTCACTGTTAAACAGCTACCGATGGTTGCCACTCGAGGACATGGCGGGTCCGTAGGTAATAGAAAATGGAACGGCCCTAATGTAAGTTAGGAACAACTCCCCCGAACCAAAATTGCCCATATTAATTAGCAATAATACAAGTAAAAAATAAAATATTGACTTATGTGCATAGGACTATTAATAAAATATATACATGTATATATTTAGAAGCTAAGAGTTATAGTTCGTTCCGTTTGTCATATTTTCGTGGTACATTAGAAGGGTAAGAGCAGTGGCGTTGAGAGTATTTTTCAGCTGGTGGGAGCAAACTGCTGGCTTGAAAATAGACACGGGAATGTAACATAGGTAAGATAATACGAATATATGTTTGTAATGTAACAATAATTTGATTTGATTGGTTAATAATAATAATAATAATAATAATAATAATAATAATAATAATAATAATAATAATAATAATAATAATAATAATAATAATAATAATAATAATAATAATATAATGAAGCTGTAAACAGTTTCGTGAGAGTGGAATTTCCATCTATGAGAGGCATCTTAGTTTACATCTTTAGATTAATTAATCCCGTGTCAGTTTTGTGCTGGATTTTGGTCGGGGGAAGAAATTTTCAACCACTAAATCAGAATTAAAAACATATAAAATTGTAAAATTTGTACTGTTCACAATGACTATTTGTAAGTACAATTTTTACCATTTTATATACTGGTACATATTTTTAACTGTATTGGACGTGGTCACACGGACACTATCAAAGAATCTTAAAGCTACTTAAATCACTTGGAAATGAGGAAATTAAAATTATATTTTTTAAAATCCAGCTCTAGTGTTGCAGTACACCGTAATATTAGAAATTGCTATTTAGAACTACAAACTTTGTAGCACTTTGTAGTAGAAAGTAAATTGAACATTATAATCAAGTAAAAAATAAGAAAATATTGTTTCTACTTACTTGACTTAGGGCCAGAAATGGAAAAATGGAATTTTCACTAAAGACTTCATAAAATTTATATAAAAAACTCAATTTATATAGAAAATTCAATCCATAGGTATTTGTATTTTTACTACACTTACTTCAATATATCCAGTTTGTTATTACATTCACCTCTCTTCCTAATCTCATTACATTCACTTCACTTCATACTAATAAAGTACGATAAGGAATAATTCAAGTTTATATTGAATTTTATGTGCTATTTTGTAATTTAAATAATTGGTCATATAACGCATAACATTTTCACTTACGTAATTCTACATTTATTTCTTTTCAAAATTGATCAAAAGTATTTTTTTTTCTTTTCTTGGTTTAGATATGGATTCTCTTGCAATGGTGTTTAAGTCTGGTAGCTACATATATGCAACAACAGCAGATGAGCCAATCTTTCCTGCGTCATGGACGTCCTCAAATATGTCTTTAGACGACGCAAATAGCTGAATGATCTTTCGCAAATGCTCAAGAAGCTGGCATAACGAGAACAAAAGTTCCTAGATGAACAACTTGGTCGAGAAGACTGCGAACACTTGGTGTTTGAGCACTAATAATTTTTAATACTCTGGTAGTCGTCAGCGACTCAGTCGTCATCAAAATAGGTGGAAGCAGTCTGAGCTGAGCTCATAATCTATCCAGGTTAAAATCCCAATTCCTGCTTCAAATAATCTCTGGAGAGAGGCCCACCAGCACATATAGCTGCTTCACAAAACTGACGCATGAGTTCCCAATTCCTGCTTTAAATAATCTCTGAAGAGAGGCCCACCAGCACATATTGCTCCTTCACAAAGTCTCTTCTAAAGTTTTATGAGTTGTTTGAGGCCTGGCTGATTGAAACGACCCTTCACTTCATTCAACAAATAGTCAATGATTTCAAAGTACATTTTTGGAAGATCTGATACAGGTTCTAGGATAGCTGCTATAGAAGGATTATCGGTCCCCTCCAACCTAATTGGGGTTCTCTTTGATCTTGATAAAGTCTTCAATTTTAAGTGTAGCCTGTCTGCATTTTCCTTTGCTTCCTTATAGATGTGTTCAAATGCACTGTCCGTTCGTAGGTTTCTTAGAGTGTCCTCTAGATAGAATCGCTGCTGCTCTTTTAGCTCCAGAAGCAGAAGCCTCAAAATTTTGAAGCACTTTCGCCAGTTGTCCGCAAGGTACACAAGCACGTATACTGACTATCAGAAGAAATATCATTCCGAATTTGTTCATTCTTTTCAAATACCCTTTTATAATTACTTTTTGATCATCATTTGGACCACTTGTATTACTTGTGATTTTTTTTTCAACGTGATTTGAATTCGTTTGTAGTAGATTGAAATCTGATTGGAGATTTTCGTCTAACACAGCAGCGAGTATGACAAAGAGGCAGCCAATTTTTAGGATTACTTTCGTTGATAGTTTTACAGGGTTCAAGAACAATGTCGGCGTATGTTGTCTATCGTTTTGCAGAATCCAGATTGATGTTTTAAACGTCTTTCACTATGGCCAGTACGTCACACAAAGATTCGCATTTTCGTGCTACTTCCTGCAATGGAAGATCTAAAGCATGATTATTGCAATGAATGTATACAGCTTTCGGATGTTGAGTCGAATTTATCTTCCGCACACCATTCACTCGTCCTGACATAATAGCTGCACCATCATTACACTATTCGCGTATATTTTCTGCATTCAGGTTAAGATTTGTTAGAATAGCTTGGATCGTGAATTCTGTTTGTGCCATGTGGAGTGATCATTCCCATAAATATTTTGTTGGGTTTGATGAATCAGAGTCAATACAGCTCACACAGAGACAACTGTCCTTTCTTTGAAATATCAATCGTGGAGTCGGCTATGATTGCCTAAAATGGAGACTTTTTAACTTCTGCTACCAAGTCTCTCTATATTGCATATCCCATAATCTTTAAAATTTCATTCTTTCAATCAGCACTAAGATTGATCAGCACTAAGATCCATTGATTGAGAACAGTCACATTCATTTTTCTTTCAGCTAGGAGTTACATCAAATTATCCGTACTATGCAAATGTCCTGATTGCTTGACCACTGCGAGCTAAATATCTAAGACTACTAGTTATTATAAGCAGTGACTATCTTCCTTATTCTTGTTTACAAACATGGTCTGAAAGGAGAGTTGAAACAGGTCTTCTGTTCCTGCACTCATATCTTAACCCTTTCACTACCATTGGGACATGTGTGTCCCACGATACATTCTCAGAGGACCCATGGTAATTTACCGCATGTTATTGCTATGAATCGATGTTCCACTAGTAAAGAGAAGCCTGCTAATGGTTCACAGAATTGACATGAACATTATCAAATATACAGTAGTGGAAGTGAACGTGAGCAATGAAATTGAGGAACAATGTGCTAGTGATAAAGCAGTGGTTGCATGTACTGTCATTTGGAAAAGGATGCCGAAATGTAAAATATTTGTAATCATAAAAGTCCCATTTTTTTATTTATTTTTTTTTTTGACAATATACGTATCATAATTGAAAATACAAGATGATCATTCATGTGACTGCCACTGGGACATATAGGTCCCACCTAAACATATCAGTGGGATACATAATGTTCCACTTTTTCCACGTCGAAAAACGAAACGGCGAAAAATGTTATATATATATATATATATGATTGAAAACAACTTAGAGTAGCCATAATAATGTTTCATGTAAAAATCTCATCTCTGAAAATTTCAGGAGGGCCCCTTTGCCCCCCCCCCCGGTTCCGGAGCCCCTGGGTAAGAGTACTTGATTCGATTCTCTGAAAATCTCTCATTTGTATTGTCAAACAGGATTAAGAAATATTTTTTCTCCTTGTAATTCTTCTAGATATTACAACGAAACTTGGCCCGTACCTTATGTATAGAACTTAGCATTTTTCAAGCATTTGTACCTCGTACCGCTTCAGGGTCCCCAAATTTCAAACAAGGGATATTTGGAGAGAAATTTTTATATTTATCCTAAAAGAATTCCTTTTTCTATACTCCGCATCAAAAAAATTGCGGCAGCTAACGCCGTGCAGTTACGCCACCCAATATACATCTTATCCCAAAATCGTGTCAGGTAAAGAGACCCCATCCTCCTTTCTTCCTCCCATACTAAAATTAGCTAACAATATGAGCGCAATTCTGATTTCAAACTACACATGTATTTGTTTCGATAAAATGAAATAACAAAACCGAGACGAAACAAGATTCATAAGTTGATGTAGGGAGAAACTGAAACACCCACAATGAAAAGTTGAAACCCATGGATGTCTATTACACAGAGATTCAAAAAGGAAGCAGAGAGAGAGAGAGAACGAGAGAGAAAAGAAGAAGAAGAAGAAAGAAAAGGAGAACAGATAAAACTGTGGAATTCAAACGTAGTAAGAAAAGAACCTAACATTATAAGGTTCCGTTTCCAGAAATCCAACAGTAATATAGCAATAACGTTTGTTTTCACATACTTCTTCAGAACTATTCGAATATATAGAGGATGACTCAAACATTCATTATGTCACTTTCATAATGGATAGCATACTCAATTTCCAGCAGAATTATATAACTCCGAGACAAATCTAGGATAATGTCGAAAGTTTAACACACACGCTTTGGTTCCGCGTGGTTCGATTGCAAATTCGGTAGTATTCATTGAACGTACTGATCCAAAAACACATTCTATTATGCCCAGTAGATAGCGTTGGTCATATCCTCCATTTTAGATTACTAATGGAAACTGAACAAAAAAACGAAAAGAAAAGAAAGAAAGAAAGAAAGAGAAAGAAAGAGAAAATTGAAAAATAATATTTTACTGTTAAATTTCTATTAGAAATACCCTATATTAAAAGTAGGAACTGTATCGTAATGAAAAGTTATAAATGTTCGAAAGCAAAAATTTATGTTCCTCATAGATGTAGCATGTTTCAAATTTCAACGTGTATAAAACACATTGAATTATAGGACGGAAGCAAATTTTGTGTCGAACTAGTATGAATAAAATTTTGTTTTTAAATAACCAAAGTTGTTACTATTTTCTAGTCTTTTCCAAAGATTTATTTGTTCCGAACATCCAGCATTGATTTCATCTCTTCCTGAAATAGCGTAATTTGCACAGATAGAATGAACACGCTAAGAGCTCAAACGGTTCAGTCGGATGATGTTGGTTACGTTATAGACCACCACTAGATCGAGGATTGAAATCCGTAGTGACCTGGTAATTCGACTGAGACTTATTAACCCAGAGAATAAAAAAGAGGTTTTACTTATTCCCTTGCGTTTAAACAGTATTTCTGTCAGAGGTGACCAGGATTGAAGATGTTATCCCCCGGGCACGAAAAACACGACGCCGAAGTTCCCAGTTAATTAGACTCTCCAGACCAGGTATATCGAGCTCTTGCTCCGTTTTAACTTTAGAACATGAAGGGCGTGTTTGCCTGAGAGAGAGGTGGGGCAGAAGGGAAAGATGCAAAGATAGCATAGGATAACGTCAGGAAAGAGAGACAGAGAGACGGGGACGAATATAAATATGAAACATACTTGTCATTGCCTTGTATGATGTAGAACGCACATACTGTTTGCTCAAATTATCGCGAGTGATGCTTTGTAAGTTCTCCATCAGAAGATGAATATCTGTTTGCAGCCATAATTTCATGCGAAAAATCACTATCTGATGGGGAATCGAACCAAGATTTCCCATTTGGAAGTCTAGCACGCTACCACTACACAACCGATTGATTTAGTCAAACTTTGTTTCATCAATGGTGTACTGTTTCTTTCTGAAAACGATAACACGAAAAGTGTATACTGCAGATGAATGATGTCTTTGGAATCTCCTGGTTATTTCCTTGCCCACACCCAACCAACATTCGAAAATTGTTTGTAGCATGAAACAGGTGTTTGCTTCAACGTTCTTTTGTATTACTTGTCCAGTATGATAAGTCGATTCTTCACAATCATTTTGTAAAAATATTAACTTTGATGTGAACAGGATTTGAACCCATGTTATATATAGCAGTATTATTCATAAGGCCTACGTTACAACTACACTATCGGCCCACTTGAAATTACAAACCAAATATTACTTACTTTAGCCCTGATCTTTGGAACGAACCAAAGTGCACAGCGAAATTAATTTATTCAACGGCCTACAGATAAATTAATGTTCACTAATAAAGAAAAAACATACAATCCAGGAAAAAATACAGAAATAAAACATATTTTGCAGTAATTTCGCCATGCAAGTTCAAAAGTACGTGAATAATAATAATAATAGGAATAATAATAATAATAATAATAATAATAATAATAATAATAATAATAATAATAATAATAAATGTTCACATTCACAGTAGTTGTCTATTATTATTATTATTACTATTATTATTATTATTATTATTACTATTATTATTATTATTATTATTATTATTATTATTATTATTATTACTACTACTATTAATTACCTGCTTCCTTGGGTTAAATTGAGAAAAAATTGTAATATGTTACGTTACTCAGTCACTGTTTAGTATTACTAAAGCGCTCTTTGGTATCGGTCATTTTCGATGAGTTATATATATCCCCTCTCCACCCTATGTTCTGGGGCACGGCATCAGCAGTGTCATTGTTCATCTCAGCGAGCAGGAAAACTACGAATTTGACACTGAATATTGGTTATTTCGATCATTTTTATATGTCTACCCCTCCTCCAAGAAGCGGGGCTGAATTTGGATTAAAAGAGCATCACATGTGTCACTGTTAATCTCAGCGACTACAAAAGTATAGTTTCGCCACTAATACCGGTCATTTTTCGTTATTTTTTAATAACGGTCGCTTCCCCTCTCCATCTCTTAAGTTACACCGTCATAGTGATATGACAGAAACCACCTCAGGTTCGAACTTCATCTAGGTTCTAAAATTTGCTCGAAATTTGTTTGGTGGCTCAAGAGTAATTAAGTTTTGTTTATTTATATATATATATCTCCCTCTCCCATTTCCCTCCCCAAGTTCTTCCGTGAAAGTAAAATTATAAAAATCATCTTACGTCCGAACCTCACCTATGTTAAAACTTTGATCGAGATAGATCCTTTGTTTCACGAGTTATCAAGTGTTATTTATTTCTTTTAACTCCCCTTACTCCTCACCCCTAAGCTATATGGTCAAAGTAAATAGATAAATACTATCTTAAATCAGAACTTCATTTATGTTGAAAATTTGATCGAGATCGGTCGGGTGGTTCAAGAGTGATGAAGTCACAAAGACAGTAAATTTCATTTTTTTTTTTTACATATATATCTCCCTCTCACCGGCCCCTACGTTGCACCGTCAAACTGAAATGATAAAAGTCGTTCCAGATCGAAACCTTATCTATGTTGAAAGTTTGATAGAGATTGGTCTGGTGGTTCAAGAGTTATTACGTTTTATATATCAACCCTCCTCTCCTCCTCTTGCCCTTACGTTTACCGTTAAAATGAAATGGTAAAAAACCTTCGCAGGCCCGAACCTTATCAATGTTGAAAATTTGATCGAAGTCGGCTGGGCGGTTCAAGAGATTAGCAGCCACAAACATAGTTATTTTCAATTTTATAATATAGGTTATTATATTATTATTATTATTATTATTATTATTATTATTATTATTATTATTTGCGTACTTTTCAACTTGCACGGCGAAATTAATGCAAAATATGTTTTATTTCTCTATTTTTCCTGGGTTATGATTTTCCTTTATTAGTGGGCATTAATTTATCTCTAGGCCGTCGAATAAATGAAAAAATGAAATGAAATCTTTAAGTTTTACGTCCCACAGTTATGCCGGTTAGGCTAAAGGAGACGGCGATGATGAGTAATGAATGAAATGGTGGAATGAAGAAAGTGGGAGGAAACGGGAGAACCCCGAGAAAACCCATGCACACGGTGTTTGTCCACCACAAAGTTCACTTGGCGGGGGCTGGGATCGAACCCGGGACCCCAAGCACCAGAGGTGAACGCTCTACCACTGAGCCACAGCGGCCCTTTGAATAAATGAATTTCGGTGTGCACTTTAATGCAAATTACGTTACAGGAAGAAGCCGTTTCGTTCCAAAGATCAGGGCTAAAGTAAGTAATATTTGGCTTGTAATTCCAGATGGCCTGATAGTGTAGCGGTAACGTAATGGCCTTATAAATAATACAGCTGTCTAACATAGGTCCAAAACTTGTTCACGCCAAAGTTATTTTTTACAAAGTGATTGTGAACAATCGACATATCATACTGGACAAGCAATACTTAAGAATGTGGAAACAAACATCTGTATCATGATAAAGACGATTTACGAATGCTGGTTGGTAAAGGGCAAGGGAATTACCAGGAGATTCCAAAGACATCATTAATCTGCAGTATACATTTTTCGTGTTATTGTTCTAGGAAAGAAACAGTACACCATTTGTTAAACAAAGTTTGACTAAAGCAATCGGTTGTGTAGTGGTAGCGTGCTAGACTTCCAAATGAGTAATTTTGGTTCTACTCCCCATCAGGTAGTATGATTTTTTCGCATAAAATAATGGCTGCAAACAGAGATTTATCTTCTGATGGAGAACTTACAAAGCATCACTGGCGATAATTTGAGTAAACAGTGTGTGCGTTCTACATCATACACTGCAATGATAAGTATGTTTCATTTTTAAATTCGTCCCCTCCCTCTCTCTCTTTCTTGACATTTTCATATCTTGTCTTTGCATCTTTGACTTTTCTCCTCTCTCTCTCTCCCACGTACACACGCACTTCATGTTCCAAAGTTAAAACGGAGGAAGATCTCGATATACCTAGTCTGGAGAATCTAATTAACTGGAAACTTCGGTGTCGTGTTTTCCGTGCACTGGGAATAAATTCTCCAGTCCTGGTCGTTTCTGACAGAAATACTGTTTAAACGCACGGAAATAAGTAAAATCTCTTTTTTTTTTATTTTCTGCGTTATAGAGTCTCACAACTAGAAGGCAGACTTTGGTAAGTGAACTTCGGGGCCATGTTTTGCGAGGTAGTAGTGCACATTTAAAGAGTTAATATTACATACTGGAAGAGCGCTATGGCCAAAAATAACCGAGAAAAACCGTCTTAAAATTCTCTACTAGCCGCATATATCGTAAGACGAGCAAACTTATCAAGTGACGGCGTGGCAGAGTGATAAGAACCTGAGATTTAATTGCAAATGGTTCAGGGTTCGATTCCCATTCCAGTCAAACGTTTATTATCGTTTTTTTGTTTCAAGCAATAAAGTAGCCATTTGTTACTACAAGTAGAATATTAATTCACCATATGTTTATAATGTATTAAAACAATAGAAATTTTCAATCACTTGGAAAAGTATTCAATGTTCCATTTTAACTAGCAAGAAGATTTAATTTATTCCGTAAATATACTGATATCACGAGTTATATTATGATTACGACAATCGTTGTGTAATAAATGTTCTCGACGCTTCGTGTCTACATCTGTTGACAGTGTGCGAATTACAAAGGAGTTGTAGGGGAAATCCCCTTTGCTAATACTGGATGTTGCTATAACCAAAGGAGATTTCCTCCTCATTCCCCTTGTAATTCGCACACTGTCAACAAATGTAGATACGAAGCTTCAAGAACATTTTACACGACTGCGGTAACAATAATATTTACGGAAGAGATTAAATTTTGTTCCTAGTTAACATGAAATATTGGAATATTTTACAAGTGATTGAAAATTTATATTGTTTTAATACATTTATAAACATATGGTGAATTAATATTTTACTTATAGTTGCAAATGGCTACTTTATTAGTTGAAGCAAGAAACGAAAATAAAAAATTGACTTGAATGGGAATCAAACCCGGGACCCTTTGCACTTGACTCTCATGTTCTTCTTACTCTGCCACGCAGGAACTTGATAAGTTTGCGCGTCTTACGATATATGGCAAGTAGAAAATTTTAAGACGGTTTTCTCGGCTTTTTTGGCCATTGCGCTCTCCCAGTTTGTAATATTAATTCTTCAAATGTGCACTACCACCTCGCAAAAATGGCCCCGAAGTTCACTTACCAAAGTCTGCCTTCTCCTTGTCAGTCGAATTACCGGGTCACTACGGATTTCAATCCACGACCCAGTGGTGGTCTACCTCATCCGACTGAGACGATGATCCGTTTGAGCTCTTAACGTGTTCATCATAAAGTGCAAATTACGTTATGTCCGGAAGAGATGAAATCAATGCTCGATGTCCGAAACAGATAAATCTTCGGAAAAGACGAGAAAATGGTAACCTCTTTCGTTATTTCAAAACAGAATTTTATTTATACTAGTTCGACATAAAATTTATTTCCATCCTGTAATTCAATGTGTTTTATCCACGTTGAAATTTGGAACATGCTACATCTATGAGGAACATAAATTTTTGCTTTCGAACATTTATAACTTTGCATTACGATACAGTTTCTACTTTTAATATGGGGTATTTCTGATTTTTTCTCTTTCTGAATTTTCTCTTTCTTTCTTTTTCTTTTCTTTCTTTCTTATTTTGTTCAATTTCCATTTGTAGTCTAAAATGGAGGATATGACCAATGCTACCTACTGGGTATATTAGAATGTGTTCTAATGAACACTACCGAATTTGCAATCGAACCACGCGGAACCAAAGCATGTGTGTTAAACTTTTGACATTATCCTAAATGTGTCTCGGAGATATACTGCCCTGTTAAGCGAAAATGCCTTATCTCCATTTCACATACTTTCGAGAAAATATGCAAAACGCGTTTTGGCTTAGGCTGTACGTTCAAATTTGTTGTATTTCAGTAAAACTTTATTAAATATATTTTCACAATCTAAAATTTATGTGGTAATACAGTTAAATATTTTTGCTTATGAATAAGCTTAAGGTCTTTTTGCTTAGTTTTAGTTACAGTTTAGAACATAAGGTAAAACTCATGACGTCATTAGTTCCTACCTATTGTTCAAACCACGTCAATTTCACTTCAGATAGATGTAGAATTGTACAAAGAACGTTCCCACACCAATATCTCAATTTTCAAAAAATGAGGAGTTAAGGTATTTTTGCTTAGGACGGCAGTATACAGTTCTACTTCAAATTGAGTATGCTATCTATTTTGAAAGTGACATAATGAATGTATAAAGCATCCTCTATACATTTGAATAGTTCTGAAAAATATGTGAAAGCAAATGTTATTTCCATATTACTGTTGGATTTCTGGAAACGAGCCTTTAATGTTAGGTTCTTTTCTTACTACGTTTGAATTCCACAGTTTTATCTGTTCTCCCTTTCTTTTTATTCTTCTTTTCTCTCTCTCTCTCTGTCTCTATCTCTCTGTGCTTCATTTTTGAATCTCTGTGTAATAGACATTCATTGATTTCAACTTTTCATTGTGTGTGTTTCAGTTTCTCCCTACATCAACTTATGAATCTTGTTTCGTCTCGGTTTTGTTATTTCATTTTATCGAAACAAATGCATGTGTAGTTTGAAATCAGAATTGCGCTCATGTTGTGAGCTAATTTTAGTATGGGAGAGAAGAAAGGAGGAGAGAGAGGGGGGTCTCTTTAATTGACACGATTTTGGGATAAGATGGTGTATATTGGGTGGCGTAACTGCACGGCGTTAGC
Organism: Thermobia domestica; assembly: GCF_964235325.1. NCBI lineage: Eukaryota > Metazoa > Arthropoda > Insecta > Zygentoma > Lepismatidae > Thermobia > Thermobia domestica. Next base: position 185,421,218 of record NC_137456.1, read on the forward strand.
TGTCGCAATTTTTTTGATGCGGAGTGTACATTATAAACACAAGCGCATGGTATCATTTAAAGTCTTGTTTCATTCTGAAAAGAATGACGTATTAATCATGACAGTATTGTATAATACTGTGTTGAGAAATATATATATATATATATATATATATATATATATATATATATATATATATTTGTCCCATTTTTCCTTATTTATATATTAAATTCGGTATTGTCAACTAGGATTGAGAAATATTTTTCTGGTGTAACTATTCTAGATATTGCAATAAAACTTATAATATTCATTACATATAGACCATAGTATTTTGCAAAGTAGATTATATTCAGATACCTATAGCCAGGGTTGCTCCAAAGGGCACTAAATTTCAAAAAAGGGATTTTTCGGGGGGAAATTCTCTATTTTACCTCGAATTTCCCTTCCCCTGTACATCATGTAAATATGCGCATGATGCCGTTTGAAAGCGTGTTTTATTCTGTAGAGAGTGACGTATAATCCACGATACTCGGACGAATAGTACTGAAGTAGTAGCTACTTAAAAGAAAGTCAACATCCTCAAAAACGCAAGAGTCTAAAAGGGTTAAGGAGGGTAAAGAGAAAATCAAGAGGGAGAGGAATGGGGATTTTTCAGAAAATGCTCTTTATATTGTGGTCCAACGTTCCTGAAAAATTCAGCTTGTTACTAATTAGTCCCGACACAAAACCTTTATTGACTGGACTATAAGGAAAGTATCAAAACAGCCAAAGACGTACCACGTGTCGGAACACATGTACACAATGAATATTTTCAGGAAGCAATTGAGGCGAACGGTGGTCAGGCATGGGAGGAATTGGGACTACAAGTGAGTGGAGAAACCATTCGGCAGCATCTCCATCAACTTGGAAAGCACTACAAGTTGGGTCGGTGTCCCACATGAATTGACTCCAAACGAGAAGACAATGCAGGAAGATACGTGTGTTTCTTTGCTGTCTCATCTGAGGAAGGAGGCATTTCTGGACAGGGTGTTGACATGTGATGAGAAGTGGGTCCTGTATGAAGCTCCACGGCGCCGTCATTATTGGTTAGCATTACATGAGCCTGTTAAAAAAAACAGCCGAAACCAGCACTGCACCAGAAGGTGGTCCTCTGGCGTGTTTGGTGGACTGCTCGCGACATCGTGCATCGGAAACTGCTACCAGCTGGTCAGAGCATCAATGCAACTGTGTATTGTCAGCAGTTGAGCCGTGTTCAAGAAAAACTCAAAACTATGGAGCCAGTACTTCTGAATCGCAAATGGGTCCTCCTGTTACAGGACAACGCCAAGCCCCAATTGGCTAAGATGACCCGGGACACCATTCTACGCCTTGGATGGAAAACATTTACCACCATACTCCCGGATATTGCACCGTCCGATTATCAAATGTCCCATTCCTTGGACAATCCCATTAGTGGACGCCAGTTCAAATGACTAGTAGAGGTGGAAAATACATTTGATACATACTTCGCTTCACGGCTCACCAAGTTCTACCACGATGGAATGCATGGGCTTCAAGAACGTTGGCAAAAGGTCGTCGATGCTGATGGGACTATTTTTGATCTTCTAAGTACTTCTATTGCGCCATTTGTGTAATTTCGTAACGGTACCGCTGCGTTAACCGCTATCGGCGCGCCAAATTTTCGACAGCAGGTCGCCGTGGTTCGCAGTCGATTCGAATATGTTTTGCACATGGGGAAGGAATTATCAAAGAGCAGATCAAAACCCGCAAAAAACTATACTTTTTAGCAATTTTTACCAATGAAAGAAAACGATAAGAACTCCTTACTTACAGTGGGGCCTAGAAACAATTTAACAATTATTCTTCTTTTTCGACAATTTCTAAATTTAAGGGGTTATCTTAGATATTTCTCCAAAAATTTATAGGTGTGTTAATTTTATCCATCGCCCACATAACCATATTGCATAATCAGTTACTCTTCTGTCAATCTTTGGATCGAAAAGTCTGTTTCTGACCTGCGCGTGTGCAAAATATACAATCATTTTCGAATTTGGATATCAAGGCAATTTTGAAATCTGCGTAGCCATGTAATTTGTTTCTTATAAGTTTGTACCAACCAGAGCAGAGAGGCAATAAAATATATAGTATAATTCTAACAAATTGCGACTTAGGTATTCCAATTAAGTACCATTCCTCCTCAAATTTTACCAAGAAAACGGTTGTTGGGATGTCACCTGACCTTATACTAAATTCAGTCATGGATCTAATCTCGCTAAGCTTAAAATGAAAGTTAGGATACCTTATTTTATTATATTTCACGTGAGTTGGAATTTCCTTCTGTATATAAAGATGAGGATCCACATTTTTCTATCAATCTTCTGTCTTCTCACTGATTTTCGAATTAGAAACGGATTCATCAGTTGCATGTGTGTAAACAGGGGGATGATAATCCTCTTGTTGTAACTGAATCTCAGCAACATGAGGTGTCAAATCTGCTGCATTGACCACTGAGATGTGTGTATCCTCATACGTTCCAAATTTTTCTTAAAGAGCTACCAATCTTCTCGGAGCTATCTTATTTGGTTTGAATTTTCGTTGGCTTGTATTTGCACTACCTTGATTGAATATTGCATTATCTCAAATCTTTGAAGTATCAAATCTATTTTAGTATTACTCGCTCTAATGTTGTATTTAATTGTTCCGTTACTTCATGGATTACTCACTGTATCACTTGCTGGGTTACTCGTTCTGTTACTCATTTCATTTGTAATATCTCACTTCTTATAAATACCATTAACACTTTCGATCCTAGGGGTATTTACATTCACAAAGCCCTGTGTCCTGGAGAAAATAACGGTTACTTTAAAAAATCATATCTTCATAAGTTTTCACTCTAATCCGTTGAAACTTCTAGAAACGAAAGAAAACGTACCAATCAAATAGAAGATGTCGGTTTTCCTACAATAAATATGTGAATAATAATTTGAAACAATAACTTCATTTCTTGCTAAGTAATAATGCTTAAGTGTAGAAAATGATAATGATACGCCCTTTTCAATTCTCTTTTTAAAATTCTCTTTTTAAAAGGCATTTTTGGGTCAGATTTGCCACTAGGTAATTCACAAAGCACTCAATATTACTTTCTCAAAATACAAAAGTGCGTACAAAATTAAATTTTGTTGGTATTTTAAATTTAAAATGGCCGTGTCTAGTGATGTGAGGTGGAAAATTTCCTCAGAATCCCTCAGAATCCATTTCAGAAAATTTTCCACTACATTTTTCCGGAAAATTTTCCTTTCTAAAAATATATAAGTAGTTAAGTAACAATTCCTCAATAATCACAAAATTGATTGAATTCATGTATAGAAGTGTTAAAAAGTGTAAGATCGTTCAAAGAATCTGAAAATGTTCATGGCCTAGACAATTTTCAGTACTATGTAGGAACAAGCGAAACAATTTTTCATGAACCGAAATATTTTCTGTCTTCTATGGGAAAATTTAAAAATTGAATATGAGTCGAAAACTTTTCATCATTTTGAAGCAAAAAGTAAAACAACTTTTTGTGAATCGGAAAGTTTTATTGCTCTGTAGAAACAAGTGAAATGAATATTCATAGATCCGAAAATTTTCATGACGATGTAGAAACAAGTGAAAAAAACTTTTCATATACCGGACAATTTTGAATATTATATATAATGATGTTAGGTGAAAAATTTTCAACTATATTTAACTGCACATTGAGCTACAAAACTGAATTTCTGCAGAGGAAAGTTAGTCAGCAACAAATTATAATTTTCCAATTAGCTTTCGAAAACCGGAAAATTTTCTAATATTTCAAGTTAGGAAGTAAAGATTTACATAGTGTTTCTCTCTCTCTCTCTCTCTGCAAGCTTCTTTGTTGCTAAGCGGGTGGCATATGCCCCTTTGGCATAGGAGACCTGCTTCGATTCCCGGCGGGAGCTCATGTAGTTCGGATTCCATGTTAATCAGTTGGTCCCGTCGTATATAGCCTCGCTGCTGAAAGGGACGTTAAACTCAAAATCAACTCAATTCAACTCTCTGTATATATATATATATATATATATATATATATATATATATATATATATATATATATATACTATGTAAACTACCGAGAACATACTTCGAGTTCGTAGAGTACAAATATCCCATTCTATTATTTAAAATTTAAATTTATTAAAAGTGATGAATATTTTCCGATTCATAAAAACATACTTCACTTATTCGTACATCGTTGGTTAGCCGTAAAATTTATTGGTAATAAATATTGTCTTAAAAAGTTGCATTAACTGAAAATCTAACGATTCTTTATTTCTTCAAAAATGTTTCAAAAACTTCAAACTTCAAATTTTCCAGAAAAATATAGAAGAAACTTTTCTACCTCACATCACGGCTAAACAACGATGTAGGAATAAGTGGAGTATGGTTTTATTAATCGGAAAATTTTCCGAAAAATTTTCATCACTGGCCGTGTCGTTCCAGAACGACATTCAGATTTAACGTCAGTTTACAGCCTGTCTTTCCGGATCTACAGTAGAATTGAAAGTTTTAAGTTACAAATTTTATTCCTGAGAAGATGGGTGACAGTATTTAAAAACTACTTATTGTCTTTACGAGTTTAGAATAACACCGACTTACTGCTACATAGATCTAGTGTCTCGTAGTTTAGACCCCTTCTCAAACTTTCGACCAGAGATGGAGGGGGGCAGTGGGTCAAGTAGGTCAAGATTTGTGTGGGACAGTGGGTCGTGGGTCAACAGCAATGAAATATTGCGACCCACCACCTACCGTGACCCACTGAGCCATTACCTACCGCGACCCACTCTGCCCCACCGATTCAATCTGACTTACCGACCCATTTCGACCCACCCACTCATTCTGCTCAGTGCATTGTAGACAGCATGTTCTGAAAACTGGTGAATTTACTTTCAAGATCTCACTTTTTCTTCTTTTTTCATTTGTTTCTATTGAAAAAAGAACTTCAGGCACTTTCGGATATTAATATTTGCAATTGTAATAGTAGCAATATGACTTACTAGGGAAGTACACGAAGTGGTAGCCGGGGATCTGCATGTGTTATACATATTTTTTTTCACGATTTCATGTTTACATATATTTTTGAACTTTTCATTTCACAATTGCATATAGTCCATCAACCAATGCAATAAAACAAATGTGTAATAACACCTGTGCCAAAAAGACGGCGCAACCCTCTAATGCCTACGGTTAGAGTTAGGAATATTATCCCCATGACAACAAATGTTTAATAAAGAATTCCCTAAATCCCTAACCCTTTACTATTACAAAAAGAGCTTTTATTCCTATTGTAGCATTTTAATAGATAGATAATTCATATATTACAGGTGATTCAAAAATATTTTTTCCCGTAGTTAGCTCCTCTAAAAACTTACTTATTGTGTCTCAAAAGCCAAGTACTAACTAGGGAAATACATGAAGTGGTACGCGGGGATCTACATCAGTTATATATTGTTGGAAAGGCCACACCGAGTATACTTCACATGTGAAATATCTCCCTTGAATGGGGCCTGTAGGGAGCGTGGCGACCATTTAAAGATCAGAACAAGGCTCCCTCCGAAATACCAAAAAACGTGGGCAAAATAAGAAGTTATGACGTAATTGTTTTGAGACGTGGTATATATAAATTTGAAAGGTAGCTGAATACGAATCTGACACAAATGTTTACAAATCAAAATGGCGAATCCAACATGGCGGACACAAATTACAAAGAAACATGCTATTAATCTGAAATCAAGTATATGGAGATACTCGACGTTGCTGTGTAAGAATCAGATGCTAAAAGTGTAAAATTCAAAATGGCGGATCCAAGATGGCGGACAAAATGTAAAATACTACTATGGAACTGAAAGCAGGTAGATAGAGGTTTTCCTGGTCGCTGAATACGAATTCAATGTTAAACGTACAAAATGCAATATGACGGATCGAATGTGACGGACGAAAAATGCAAAAAAGATATGTACAGAACGGGCATATGCTATTCTTACACATGCAGTAGAAAAAAAATATAGTGCATAAGGGGGCAAGTAGATAATGTTTTACAATAAACAGGGAACGTGTTTTGTTATACAATCATGCCAACATTGAGGCACAGAATGCAGGGGAGATTTTGTAGTGCACATGAAAGTTTTATGATATGAAGAGATTGCAATCATAGGCAATAATTATTTTACTACCAACCCCTTCCCCCGCCACCGGAGAGATATGCAAGGATCGGCACGTGTTATATATCATTGAAAAGCTGCATCGACTACTCTTTACATCTGTGATATCTCGATTGAATGGCCTTTGTAGGGTATGTTGCAATTATTTTCATATATTCTACCATCTGAAGATTCGAACAATGACAGTGAAAAGTAAGCGTTTAAAATATCGTTATGCTTCCATAACTGTCTTTCCGGTTTCACATTATGTCGTGTACACTTGTGAGCAATATATATGATAAATGTCCACTCTCCGTAGTAGGGATGGCACTCATACCGAGAGTAATTTCGATCATGTGTGCTTTTCCAAACCGAGAGGAGATCGAGACGGAGCCCAGGCTCGTCTCGATTCTCATACGTCCATTCTGTACTTTTGCACCTTTTCTCCACCATATCAGATGCGTCATATTGCATTTTGCACTTTTAATAGTAAATTCGTATAACGCGACTACGAAAACCTCTACCTACCTGCTTTCATTTGAAGCAGTTTTTTACGTTTTGTCCGCCATATTGAATTTTACACTTTTAGCATTTGATTCTTACACAGCAACGTCGAATATCTCCATATACCTCATTTCAGATTAATAGCATGTTCCTTTGTAATTTATGTCCGTCATCTTGGATTCGCCATTTTGATTTGTAAACATTTGATGTCAGATTCGTATTCAACTACCTTTCAAACTTATATATACCACGTCTCAAAACAATTACGTCACAGCTTCTCATTTTATCCACGTTTTCTAGTGTTTCGGAGCTAGCCTTGTTCTGATCTTTATATGGCCACCACGCCGCCTACAGGCCCCATTCAAGCGAGATATTTTACATGTGAAGCATACTCGGTGTGGCCTTTCCAACAGTATATAACAGATGTAGATCCCCGCGTACCACTTCATGTACTTCCCTAGTTAGTACTTGGCTTTTGAGACACAGTATATGAATTTTTAGAGGAGCTAACTAAGGGAAAAAATATTTTTTGAATCACCTGTAATATATGAATTATCTATCTATTAAAATGCTACAATAGGAATAAAAGCTCTTTTTGTAATAGTAAAGGGTTAGGGATTTAGGGAATTCTTTATTAAACATTTGTTGTCATGGAGATAATATTCCTAACCCTAACCGTAGGCATTAGAGGGTTATGCCATCTTTTTGGCACAGGTGTTATTACACATTTGTTTTATTGCATTGGTTGATGGACTATATGCAATTGTGAAATGAAAAGTTGAAAAAATATTTAAAACATGAAATCGTGTAGAAAAACATAAAATATGAGTGCAGAAAGAATATATATATACAATAAAGATACATATATAAGTTGTGCAAGTAGGAACACTTTTTGATTATTTATTTATTTTTAGTATGATATTTAGAGAAAAGGGTGTATAAATATAGAGTTGTGTTTTTAGGAATAAATATAATGCAGATGTAAGATGAAGTGCAGTGCATGCACTCCACAATCACAGACACAGTGTTAAGAAGACAAATGCAGGTTTGTTCTTCTGTCTTGGGGCGGCTCGAGACTGATGGTGACATGGGGAAAGCCCAGTGTTAGTGATAAAATTATACATGGTGCAAAGATGGAAACAAATGAGGAAGATCATCTGGTATATGATAAATTTGGAAGATATCGCGCTTGTCGTCGGTAGGAAGCTCAGTATTGAGATACAACGTAAGAATGACATTTAATGGTGTGTGCAAGTACCTTTACGGGGCGTCAGTTTCAGCATCAGCCAGCAAAGTATCAAGGGCGTGAGATTGTCAGACGAGAGATTATGTATTTCAAACGGATATCTCCGAGATTTTGAGGCAGTTGAGGAAAATCGATATGCTCATAAGTGAGAAAGTGGGATAAGGCATCCTTATGCGATGCGCAAGTCGAATGGCATGTCGTTCGAGTATTGACAACCGGTCAAAGAATTTCGTGGGAGCGTTCCACCAAGCTGTGTGTCCAAAAGTTAAGATGGGCGAAGGAACATTTTATATGTATTTAGTAGCAATGGCGCGTTTAAGCCCCATGTAGTTCCAGTTAGGTGACGTACAGGTAGAAGATTGAGCTGGATAGTAGCCTTTTGGGATATTTTCTTAAGATGAGCCTTCCAATTTAGTTTCGAACCGAATACAACCCCAAGATATGTAGCCGTTGAGGTAGGTTCAAGAGGATGGTCACTAAGTGTGATTTTGAGGTTTCGCGGATTGCGATGAACCTTGGAGCAGCGTTTCTGGGCTAAGAAGACCAATCCTTGTGTTTTCTTGCTATTGACAGTAAGCTTCCAAGTTTTGCACCACTGCACAAACTCGTTGAGAGTGGATTGTAATATCGTGCTGATCTAATGCATAGTCTTGCCGAGAGCTAGAAAGGCTGTGTCATCGGCATATTGAAACAAAAGCACTTTTTGCATTCGTTTAGGTATATCAGAGGCATACGTATATATAAGAGCGGTACCCTGTGGAACGCCACAATATGGAAATATACGGTGTGAGATAGCAGATCCTATGTAAACATATCCCATACGATTAGTTAAAAAGGAATAGAAAAGCGTAAGTAGCATATCGGGAGGTTAAGCTTCTGTAACTTTTGAATAAAGCTATAATGCCATACTTTATCGAAAGCCTTTTCAAGATCCATTAAGACGAGGCAAGATGGAAAAGCCTTCTTATATTGATTTGTGGTTATTGTAGAGAGCCAAAGTAACTGATCGTTAATGGAAAAGGCTCGTCGATAACCTGCTTCGTGTATGGGCAGTAAGTTATGGTCTTGGATATGTAATTGGAGTCGCTGGACAAGAATTTTCTCAAACAGTTTACTGAAGACGTCAGTTGTATTGGGCGGTAAGACGTCACGGAGTGTGCAGGCTTATGAGGCTTAAGAAACATGCAGATTTTGGATACTTTCCAATCCACAGGGTAAAAGCCTGCACGGAGGATAAAGTTGTAGAGTGCATCAAGTAGTGTAAGTAAAGAGAGAGGAGCTTCGTTAATTAGCCGGTACGAAATATGATCGATGCTGGGTGCAGTATTTCGTTTCTTATGAAGTGCACGTTGAAGTTCATGGGTAGTGATAGTTGCTGTAAGAGGATGGTCGATATCTATGACGTGCTAGAGTGACGGTTGTAAAGCTGGAATAGAAGGACAAGTCTGTGCGACGAGATCACAAGTCTTGACGAGGATTATATGATATTGTAGGCGTAATGACTGACTGTAATTGTTTTGCAGAAGCATTAGCCTTATCTTGGTCTGTAAAAAGAGGAACAGCATTGTTCAAAAGAGGGTACGATATTTTAGTGCATTTGCAAGTCAGTCTATGGAAGGTTTCGCACTAACGGCTTAGTGAGCCTTCATCATTGAGTTTATTACAGGCACTGATCCAAGTGGAACGTTTGAATGCTGTGAGATAATTTGTAACAGTGCGTTGCCATTTCCTGTGTTGATGAAGACATTCTTCGTTGCCCGTTCGTTTATATCCTCGAAACTGTTGTCGTGATTTCTGTATTAGAGAGAGATAGTGTGGAAACAATTTTGCCTTAGACGGATAAATTTTCTACACAGGTATAGCTTGTTGAGCACCTCTACTTACGGCGTCAGTGATATGGTTGACAACATTATACATTTAAGTTTCTGAAGTCAGTGGTTGAAAAGTGGCGACACGGATATTGACGATGTGTCGAAATTGAGGCCAATCAGCTTTATCATATCGGTGAATAATATGAGGTTTTAATGTTTGTAGAGATGGACGAATCTTTTTGATGGTGAGTTTGATGGGGCAGTGATCGCTCCCGATTGTGTCAAGAACCTTCACCTCACAGTCGTTCATAAGCGTGAGGTATGTGATTACTACATCCGGAATTGTTTGGTTAGCTGGTTGAGTGGGACCAGGAAGATTATGAATGTGAAGTTGTAATGTATTTGAAACAAAGTCCGTAAAACGTTTTTCTCTAGCGCTTCTGCTATGAATATTTATGTCAGCCGTGATGATTATATTTTTAAAATTATGGACTATATAATCGAAGAAAGTAAATGGTATTGGGGACCAGGGCGTATATGTATAGTAGCTACATTAACTGTAAGAGAAGGATAATATATGGAGAATAAGAGGTGTTCAGGAAGGTGCGCAAATACAGTACGATTGTACTGTTGATAAGAACGTTTGGGAGAAAACCAAATTAACACTCCTCCTTGAGCACGTGCGTGTATATCGTGGTAATCACATCGTTGAAGTTTGTAACCAGAAAGTCGTGCTAAAGAGCCTGGTTTTAAAGCTGTTTCGTTAAGAGCTACGATATCGATTTGTTCTTCTAACAGAAGAGGCTCTAGAAGTGCTTTATGTTGATGGAAAGATCTGATGTTAAGAAAAAGTAAAGTCAGAGCCATAATATGTACTGCCATATTGGTTTTATACGGCTGTTTCTAGAGGTGAAAGCGAACGAAAGGTCATGAATATGTTGCAGTAAAGTTAAGGTTAAAGAGAGATTTGGCTGATGAAATGGCAACATGAAGTATGTGCTCACGCTGAAAAGGAAAAACATTTTGTAACACAAATGTGATGTAACGAAGAAGATCTTCGACAGAGACAGGTTGTGCGAGAGACTGTGAGAGTGGAGTTGTTTTGATAAAGCTTTGTACTGGCACTGTTAGTTCTGGTCGTTCAGGTTCTGCGCGAGGTTTTCCCTTACATCTGTAGCTGTATGTTGGGTGATTTTCGTTGCATGTGGAACAGTTTGGTTGTTGTTGATTTTTACATGATTTTGTGTCGTGAGATTTACCGCAATAGCCACATTTGGATGGATTTGGGCATCGGTTTGTAAAATGAGCGTTATAAGTTTGACATTTCTCACATCGAATTGGCAACGGCCCTGGTGTCTTTGAAGGCTCGACAGGATGAAATTTCTTATAAATAGGAGCACCATGAGCTAACAGATAGTCAAGAGAAGTCTGATTTTGCGACAAAACGCGTACCATATAAGTAGAGAGAGTGCTATTTTAATGCGAATGCATTTGTTAACCTCAAGTCCTTCTTGTTTGAGTTCTTCAAGAACTTCTTCATCGCTGATTTCAGGTATCACTCCCCGGATAACAACAGAAAATATGAGTGGTTTTCGAGGAGGAGGTGATTGTTTTGTCTTCCGATCTGCTAGTTTCGTTAATTTAACTGTTTTACCAAACGTTTCGTAGTACGCTTTGTTTCGGTGTGTTAGACCGAAATTCGGGTCTTTAAAGCGAATTATGGGATCCATTTCTAGTTTTAACAATGTTTTCCATTCTAGCTCGAGGCAGATACGTGGTTATTTGTAAGAACACCATTTTAAGGTGAATATACTTGGTATCGAAATCGATGAGCAGAAAAAAATAGATTGGTTCTTTGGCTGTATAAAAAATGAAGTGCAGAACCAGTGTCCATAGCAGAGTCCAGTTAGTAGGCAGAACAGGATCTATTACGAGGTCGTTTGCTTGATTCAACAGAATCATTACGATCTCTGGGCCTAGTTGTTCGTAAATTGGGTTGACTGTCCCATGAAAGATGCCTAGTACGATCGGAGCGAGATACATTGTCACGGTCTACCGGATCTGGGTCCGGTGGCTCCACGAACTGGGGTAGGTTCCTGTGCATTGGTCCAAGGACCCAAAAATACAAGCGACCCTCCGAAAGTGTCAACTTTCATCAATCCCCTAAATAGCGTATGTCTGTGATGCTCACAAGTGCGTATGCTACGCCTGATTCTCGCTAACAGATTAACAGCTATAAGAGAGGCTGGGTTCTGCTCAAAGGTAAAGATGAATAAAAGCGCTTTTTCTACTGTTTTCCGCAGACCATAGCGTCGTCTCTTCGAAAGGGACTTAAGTTATGTTTGAGTGATAAGTGGAAAACGTGTATGGGCTATGAGGTTTTCCAACAACAATAATAAAGAAGCTCACTTTATTCATACAGATAGGTGAATTATTATCGTTGTTGTAACCATAGTAGGAGACATAAGGATAAATACACATAGCATGAGTAACATCAAGATTAGACTGTAATAATGATAAATTTTACAGAAGGAATGAAAACAAGTAAACAAGGGACGAACATAAGATCAGAGTAGTCGTAAGGTTATGATGATGAGGTGAAGTGCATGGACGCCACAGTTCACAGGGCAGTGTTGGTAGTCACAAATGAGGTTACCTTCTGTGTTGGGGCTACTCAACACTGATGTTCGACATGGGGAAGCTCTTGTTAGAATGAGAGTCACTGTGCAAGCGATGGATAAATGTGATGATTGAATTCTGGTGGATGATATGATTGAAAGAAATGTTGATCCAGATGCTCTGGGTGTATCTGACTATAGATTATAAGTAGATGCTGTAAAGGTGTACAAGCATACTTAGGAGGAGTGGAAAGACTGGCATCAATGTGTATAGTTTCCAGGAGGGTGTGATGCTGAGTTGTACATTTTTTATCTATATACCTGGAGCGAAGATCTTCAAGATGTCGAGTTATATGCGGAAAGATCAGCTTATCGTACAAAATGGCGAGTAGGGCAAGATGATGCGGTAGGCAAGACGTAATACGTGACGTTCGATAATAAGAAGCCGCTTATAAAATTCATCTCCAGCACTAACCCAGGCAGTGTGGCCATGTGTGAGACCGGGACGGAAAAACGCTTTATACGTATTTAACAATGTGTCAGAGTGTAAGCCGCAGATGGTACCGAGAAGGCGCTTCAATAAATTTAAGCGGTTTTGGGCCTTCTCTTTGATAGAAAGAAAGTGAGGTTTCCAGGATAATTTAACATCAAAGATCACTCCCAGATATTTAGCAGTAGTACTTACAACGAAGGTGTCCGAAGTGTAAATCTCAGATTTCAACAATGTTTGTGCAGATCGTTAGGGGGGCTCATAGAATAAAGATCAGCACAACAAATTTCGGCGGAACCCCATATTTGGGTGGGGCAGTGCCCCTTTTCGATTTTTGGCTTTCGTAGTAAAAATCAGCCTTTTGATTTGAAAATTGACTGATTGTTGTCGACAATCGTTATCATTCGTCTTCATTTGCGTAAAGAAAGATTGAAGCCAAAAAAAGATTTCATGCCTGTACATGACATGGATGTTCGGAAATGGGCAACTGAAAAAGCGAAAGAAATTAATCTTGAAAACTTTAAGGGTCCCAAAAGTTGATGCACCCGTTTTAAACGGAAACATAATATTGTGTAGCGAGAAATAACAAAATTCGTGTTGCGAGCAGACGTTGACACTTCAGAACAAATAGAAACTTCGGCTATATCTTTCCAACTAGAAGTGAGGGATACGTTACCGGAATTCGATATAGACAATACTTACAATTCCGATCAAAGTGTTTTTGCAATGGAACTGCACTATAATCGTATGTTAGGCATACAAGGTCGAAAAAAATAGAAGCTTCTGCACAATCCAAAAATGCCTTATATCATAGCTATACAATAATACCCCTTATGTCTGCCAATGGAAAATTTGTTGGGCCATTATAGATTGTATTCCCAGGACCGACAGGAAAATTTGCGGCACAGGTCAAGAAAACTTTATTCCAGCCCCCAAATGTTAAGGTTTCTGAATCAAAATCTGGAAAGATGGGTTAGCTGCATTTGGAGGAGTGGATCTGTGACGTTTTAGTTCCTAATATAGGGGACAAAAGTATCTTGCTCGTAGATTCATGATCATCTTTTAACAAGAAAGAGACGCAGCAACACATTCCGGACGAAAAAATACTATGTAAACAAATTCCACCAGGAGCAACTTGGGCTGTACAACCACTGGATATTTGGGGCTTCAGAATATGGAAGAAGTTTGTACGGAAAATGAGAGATTTCGTAATTTTACACCAAATTGATATACAACTTCACAACGTAACAACATTATAAAATTGCAATCGCTAGTTTATGACCAACTAGCATCGCCAAGGTACCATGATGTGTTCAAAAATAATCGGTATGAATCCGGATATGTAAATGCGAGGCTGCCAGAATTTGTTAATCCTGTAAGTTAAGTAATATCCAGATAAGTAGAAAAGCAAGTTGGTATACAAAAGAGCTTTTTTTTGTTCGTCGTCCCGTTTAAAGGGTTGTGCCCTTTCTTCGGATAAGTGTTGTACTGTAGATCAAGTGTCTGTATGGAAATGTAGGTGGTCTAAGGATTGCCAGGTTTATTATTTCTTTATTCATCACATTAATATGAAACATACATGGATTGAAATGATTCCAGGAGAGAGAAAAAAAAAATATATATATAACACAAACACTAATAGGTTAATGGTTAGAAGAGAATATTGGCAGTTATTATTACATAAACACAAAATATGAGAGGAATAGAAAGTTGAGGGCTGCAGTAATAAAATGAACAACTGTAATGAATGGATGAAATGCAGTGCTTTGGACGTCACATCACAAGGTTATGTTAGTTCAGACGAATGAAGTTATCTTCTGTTCCTGGGGCGATTCAGGAACTGATGGAGACGAAGGAGGCCCTTGTTAATAGGTATTACTGTGCATATGATGGATAGATATGAGATGAAAGTTCATGCGGTCGGTAGATTGTATAGATTTCGGGGTCCAATATGTCATCATCTAACTGTAAATGATATAATGTCATGAAGTGTTGGAGAGGGGTGTCAATGAATGTTGGTGGTGCATCGTTGTCACGGTCGTAGCTGAGTATATCAAGTATCATAGGATGGGGCTGTGCTATACGTTTGCTGATGTAACGTATACTTAGTTGTTCGAGGTGCGTTAATAATGGCGGAAAATCGATCATCTCATAAAGTAAACGTGTTGGATGAGGTAGGCTTATGCGGTATGCTAGGCGTATAGCATGGCGTTCTAGTATAGCAAGTTTTTGATAGAATTTTAGGGGCGCAGATGCCCAGGCTGTATGCCCATAGGTTAATGTACTCCGCATGAAGGTTTTATATGTATTGAGAACGGTATGTGCCCTTAATCCCCAGGTTGTGCCCACTAATCGTTTGAGAAGATTAAGTCGATTTTGCGCCTGACCTATGAGTTTGGTGAGATGTGGAGTCCAGGTAAGATGAGTGTCAAAAATGACACCGAGATACGTAATAGTACTTGAAACTGGAATAGGCGTAAGGTCAACCTGAAGGTGAAGAATATTCGGGTTTCGTTGTACTCGTGAACGGCGTCGACGTGGTAAGAAAACTATGGTTTGTGTTTTGGAAGAGTTAATATTTAACCTCCAAACATGACACCATCGCACAAATGCATCAATGGCTACTTGCATGGTTTTATTGAGAGATTGTACGGTCCGGCCAGTTGTGAAAAAAGCAGTGTCATCAGCAAACTGAAATATTGTGATGTTATTAGGAATAACAAAACCAGCGACGTACAGTAAGTATAATAAAGGAGACAATGAGGAGCCTTGTGGTACACCAGATTGCAGCAAGATAGGATGAGAGAGCGTTCCATTAATTGAGATATAAGCTAATCGTCCTATTAAGAAGGAGTGTATGAAGCGGATGTACGAAGTTGGCAGAAGATAGTTACGAAGTTTATATAGTAAGCCAGGGTGCCAAACTTTGTCAAAAGCCTTTTCCAAATCAAACGTTACAAGGCAAGAAGGAAAACCTGTATTATATTGATTGTAAATAGCTGTGGTGAGACGGAATAATTGATCTTGAGTACTAAAATTTGGTCGGAATCCAGCTTGGTGTATTGGAAGAAGATTATGTGAGTGAAGATGGTCGTGCATGCGACGGACAAGGATTCTTTCCAAGATTTTGCAGAGACAACTAGTGAGGTGAATAATACGATATGATGTGACTTCTGATGGAGGTTTCTTTGGTTTAGGAAAGAGAAGCACTTTTGAGTATTTCCAGTCGAGTGGAATTTATCCAGTTCGCAGAATAAAGGTATAAATGGTGCTAAGAAAGAGTAGAAAAGAGTGAGGCGCCTGTCTGATGAGTACATATGTAATAGAGTCAAATCCTGGTGCAGTATTCCGTTTACCTTTAAGTGTATTACTAATAGTTTCGGGTTGAATCGACATGGTTAGAGGATTATTTGGTTCTAAATCATGATCACCAGACGGACGAAAGAAAGGAGAAGCTGCATCGGTATGTCGGTTTATAGTTGATTTCAAGCGACCTGGTGTATGCCAACCGGGTAGAGGTGTAAAGATATTTTGAAAATAGGAAGCAAAAATATTAGCCTTTTCTGCATCCGTAAGGACTGCTTGATGATTATGAACAATGGGGTAAGGCGTACGAGAGACTCTACCTGTTAATTGATGAAACTTGCGCCAATATTTTGTAGGATGTGTTTCATTAGTTAGTGTGTTGCAAGTTTGAATCCAGTGGCGTCTCTTGAACGCAACGATATAATTACGAGTGATCCTTAGGTACTGGCGATGAAGCCGAAGCGCTTCAAGGTTACCCGTAGCGAGATATTCACGGAAAGCTCTCCGGGATGCTGAAATAAATGGTAAATATTGCGGAGGTAACTTAGGTTTGTGTAGCTGAACTTCGATTGTTGGAATAGAACGTTGTGCTGCGTCTTGAAGGGCTGTAGTAAGTCCAGTGATTGTTCGATCGAGTTCGTATTGCGTACTAGGCATTGTGAGCGTAGTTACAGCAGTGTCTAAATCGGTGCGATATTGTTCCCAATTTGCCCTTCGGTAGCAGTAGACCTTCTGAGGAGGAGGCTTCGGCTGAGTGTTGGGAGAACAATGAAGTTCGACTTTGATGGGGACATGGTCGCTACCTATGGAGTCAAGTACAGATATGTGAATAGACTGAGATAGTGAAGATGAAGTTATGACTACGTCAGGAGTAGTGCGACTGATAGGGCGTGTAGGTTTCGGTAAAGTATGAAATTCAGCTCGTGTTTCATTCCGAACAAAATCGAGAAAGTTGTCTTTGTCACGTTGGGAACGGCTATGAAAATTGAGGTCGGCCATGATAATGTAATGCCGGAAGTTGGTATCAATATAGCGGAAGAAATCATAGCTGAAAGCTCTGCCTGGACGATAGTAAATAGTAACAAAGGTAATGGTTTTGCCTCTAAAATAAATTGTCGTCATGTTATGTTCAGGAAGGTGAAGAGCAGGTGGAACAGTAACTCCACGATAAGGAAGATTTTGCCGAATACCAATAGCTGTGCCTCCGTAGAGACGTGGTCCAGTTGGTGCGTCATGTCGAAGTAAGTGATACTTCGGTATATAGCATGTTAAATATGGTGCAAGGTAAGTTTCATTAAGAGCAAATGCGGCAATTGTTCTTCCTGTAGGAGCTGTGTAAAGAGCAGTTGGTGCGTCAACAGTGATCGTATGTTAAGGAATAGTAAATTGTAACTCATAATGAAAGTGAATATTAGTCCGTAGGTAGAGTTGTCCATATCAAACATAAACTTCAAGTGGTTGGATTTGAAAATGCACTGTTGGTCCGGAATACGTTGCATGTAGTTCTAGATTAAATAACAGTTTGGCTGCGTGCATGATTTGAGTTAGAATATGGTTGCGAAGAAATGGGTGGATGTTCTGTAGTGAAATAGTGAGAAAACGAAGTAGATCTTCGACAGTAACTGGATGGCGCAATGAATTTGCTGGTGGAGTTGGTGCATCGACTGAACGTATGGGGACAACGAGTTCAGGCTTAGCTGGATCAGGCTGAGGCTTAGCTTTACATTTATAGCTTTACTTTGGGTGATGTTCAGAGCAGCGATCACAACGTGGTGGTTCTTCAAGGTTTGGACAGTTTTTTGTAGGATGTTCGCGGGAACAATAGCCACATTTGGTGTTGTTTGTGCATTCAGCTGTTGGGTGTGAATTATACTGTTGACATTTCTTGCAGCGAACAGGCAGAGGTGCTGGCGTGCGAGAGGGCTCAACCTTATATTTGCGTCTATAGATATATGTTCACTTGGATAGAAGTTGATCAATCAGCTGTTGTTGATCAGTTAGCACTCGTACGAGATAAGTTGGTCCCTGATTATTCTTGATCCTGATACAACGCTTTATAGGTAGCCCTTCCTGATGGAGTTCAGCAAGAATTTCGTCATCAGTAAGATCGGGTTCTACACCACGAATAACTACAGACAGCATAGGAGGCCGCCGTGGTGGAGGAGGAGTTTTGCGTGTACTCGGTTGTAAAGTAGAAATCTTTGCTTTCGTCCCAAAAATTTCATAAGTTGCCTTGTTGCGAACATGCGTGGCGAAATTTGGGTTAGTGGATTTCAAAATGATGCCACGGCGTGTCTTAACAATTTCACGGATTTCAGGCCGAGGGACGTACTTGACTAATTGCTGGAAGACAGCACGAACAGTGTCATATTTCTGATCATAGTCGGTTAGCAAGTTGTACACGGGATCTGGCTGGTATTGCTGATAATGATTATCGGCAGAAGCGGATGCCCAATCCATACAATGGCTGTCAGTTGTAATCTGATTAACACTGGGAGTAATTCGTTGCTTCTTTGAATCTAGCGCTTGTTCGCCATCAGAGAAAGATCGAGAACGAATTCTATGTCCTTTGGTGATGCAGTCAGCATAGGAAGGAATAGAGTTACGGTCTGAACGAGGTGTTCCCGTAACAATCCTTGGCTACGTCTTTTGGCGACCGTTAGGCCCGATGTTAAGCGGTGGAGGTTGTAATCCTACATCTTGACCGAGATTCGTAGATCCGTTAAATTTGCCAGTGTCCGTCGTCGTGATAGAGGAGCCGAGGGCCAAAGCCCAGATGAAGATGAAAAATGAAAAATATGTTAGATGAGGTTCAAAAAACAAGAAACCCTCCGAAAGTGAGAACTTTCGTCAGACCCCTAAGTGCTGTAATTGTGCTATGCTCGCAAGTACGTATACTATACTTGGTCCTCGCTGGCACAGTAACTGACACAAGAGAGGCTAGGTTGCTTGGTAAGGTATGATGTACAAAAGCTTAGCTTAGCTTAGCTTAGCTTGAAAGTGTGGTTTTGTGTCGAGTATCGGACAAAAGTCCCTGACTCGATGACAGCTATAGAAAAGAAAATGAATAGACCTGTGGGGGTGAGTTAGAATATGAGATACGACGACGTCATGTGACCTTCAGCTGCAACTGTCGCAGTGAGGGGGAGAGTGTGGGTAAATAGTTATGCTACAATCGTGGCGTCCTGTAAGTTCGTCGGTGTGTATGCGCTGTGCCAATGGCTGCTATAGCGGGTTGACGTGGCGGGGAGGTTGGCCCAAAAACGAGTATGGTGTTGATGTAACACGTCCCGGATAGGATATATGTTTAAGTCCTCTAAAAGTTGACGATTACGCGTATATCGGTCATGGCCTGTTATGATACGAGCTGCCCTGGTTTGCACACTCTCGATCGTGCGCAGGTGACAGAGTGCCGCATGTTGCCATGCTGGACATGCGTAGGTGATTGTGGACAAAATTACCATTTTAAAGACGTGGAGTCTTGTTTCATGATTTAAGGCACTGCAACGCAGAATAGAATAGAGGGCAGACAATTTTCGAAGGGCTCGGTGTTTAATGTCCCTGATATGAAGACCAAAAGTAAGGCCTCGATCTAATATAACTCCCAAGTTTTTAGCATGCAGACGGTGCGGAACTTCAATGTTGTCATAGTATAAACGATAGATGGCTCTGCTGCGTCTTTTGCTATAGCAGACTGCAACGCTCTTATCCGCATTGATTTTTAGGCGCCAGATGGTAGCCCAACGTTGAAAGACATTGAGTTGGCGCTGCATGTAGTGGTAGCAAAGACGAAGATTGCTGCTGTTCGTAAAGAAAGCAGTGTCATCGGCGTATGTTGCAGGAAAACTGTGGCACAATGGGTAAGTCTGCGGTGTATAAGGTGTAAAGCAGAGGCGAAAGAACCGCGCCTTGAGGCACACCAGCTTGAATTGGTTTGGGAGCAGACTTGGTCTGTCCCACAGAGACATGGAAGAGGTATGAAGTGAGGAGTTTGAGATAAGGTAAAGAGAAACCTTGTAAGTGAAGTTTATAAATGAGGCCTGGTAACCACACTTTATCAAACGCCTTCGAGATATCAAGGTATACACCTACAACATATTGTCGTTGATTAAAAGAGGTAGTCAGATGGTCGACTACCCTCACTAATTGGCTTGTTGTGCTGTGGTTAGCACGAAAACCAAATTGATGGTGGGGGAGTATATCTAGAGTGGTGACGTGCTCGTGAAGTCGGGCGAGAAGCACACGTTCGAAGAGTTTGCTCACATGAGATAATAGGCTAATTGGTCTATAGTTTTCTGGGAGAGTCGGATTTTTACCTGGTTTAGGGAGAAGAATGACTTTCGCTTCTTTCCAAGCACGGGGAAAGTAGCAAACCTGAAGGATGCCTGTAAATAAAGCAGCAAGACAGAGGAGTAGCTTTCGTGTCCCATGTTTCAGTAGTTCTGGGCGGATCTGATCAACTCCAGGCGCTTTTTGTTGGGCAAGTGACAAATTTGACGCTCAACTTCCCTTGGTGTTACGACCTCAGGCAGGGGAAGTATTGGTTGAAAATGGAGCATGCGCATAGTGGCCTGAACGTCCTGCCGAATGTGAGAAACGACAGGAGTTGCATTAGGTGTAAACTGGCGCTCTAGAGATGCAGCAAATAGGTCTGCTTGCCCTTGGTCGTCATGTATGACCCCATGCGGACCTTGCAGTATTTGAGTTTAACGAGAAGTCTCTCGGCGCTGGAAAAGGCGGGAATACTGTCAGATTTTAGTGTCATTAAGTGTGACCCCACGAAAAAGTGTCTCCCAGTACTGCTCGGTTTGTCTTCTAGTGATTGTCTTGATTTTGCGGCTTAAGGTGTTCCATAGTGTTTTGTAGAGTGGATGTCTAGTGCGCTGCCAAGTACTTCGAGCCCAGCGTTTGAGATGGATATAAAGACGAAGTAATGGAGAGTCACAGTGTGGATCGGACTGCGAGTCAGGAATTATTGATGTGCTGAGAGAGTCAGCCGTACGTAGAGCAAGTGTGAGATGAGCGACCGCCTGATCAATTTCCGCAGGAGAATTTGGACGAGCGGCTATGTCGAGCAAAGAGTTTAATTCCTGCTTATAGACATCCCAGTTCGTAGTTCGGGAGATATGAGCGTGTGCAGGACGGGATATATGACGATGCGAAATTTTGAAAAGGACCGGATCATGATCTGAGTCCAGTGCTGAGATCACGTAAGGACGTGTAGCTAAGATGGTATCTTTGCTTAGAACTATGTCCAACACATCCGGTTCTCCGCCGGCTTTAGGAGTTGGATCAGGTGGCCCATAGGCAATGAATGGAGATGTGTGCAGATACCGATGTAATATTCGTCCGTTTTCGTTGGAACGTCTGGAGTGCCATTCCCCATGTTTTGCATTGAAGTCCCCTGCCAAGATGATCTTGGGGCCCAAGGTCGAGATGGCGTCGAAATCATTGGGATCTAAGTCATGTGCTGGAGAACGGTAGCCCGTGACCAATATGAGAGGAATCCCGGGGAGGAAGACTTCTATAGCAAGAGCTTTTAGTGTGTGTAACGGGGGTAAAAGGAGTTGTCTAGCCTTGAAACTTCGTTTCAGGGCAATCAGTAATCCTCCTTTCCGTCCTTGAACTCGATCGAGGCGAAATAATTGGTAGTTGGGCAGTCTCCAGTGTGTAACCTGGGCAGTGAAGTGAGTTTCCTGTATAAGTATGATATCGACCTGATGTTCCGCTAGAAAACGAATTAGGAGACGCTTCTGGTCGGTAAGACCATCTGCATTCCAGGTTACAACAGTTATAGTGTGATGAATGAGTGGTTGGTTAGAAGCAGTCATCAGCAATCATGTCAGCAAATGTCTCTATGACGACAGCAGCCTTGGACGCAAGAACCGTGGCTTCCCGAAGTCTAGTAAATCCTTTCTTGATATGAGAGATAATGCGGCCAAAGTTGAAGGTTTTGATGTATGTGAGAAGTGAATGGAGATTAAAGTCATTAACGGATGGTGTAGATGCACTATCTGGTGTGCTGGACGTAGAGGGAGCATCCTGATTTGGTGGTGGAGGTCGGTCGATGCGAGGTGCCTTATTGTCCAGTGAAGTTGATACAGTAGGACCGGAGCTGCGGCCAGAAGGAATTGATTTCTTGAGAGCATCTGAGTATGAACGAAAGACGGGACAACCGAGATAATTGGCTGGATGGTCCCCTCCGCATTTTGCACAGGTTGCTGGCGTAGATGCATCTGGTTTGGCACAGGCTTTCGTAAAATGACTTTGCCCACACTTGACACACTTAGGTTGAGCTTTGCAAGTGTCTTGTGAATGACCAAGACGTTGGCAGCGGTAACACTGCAGAACACTCGGCGGCCGATAAGGCTCAAATGAAACTTTATAATGAAGCAATCCTGATATGTTGTAGATCTCCTGTATATTTGGAGTTTTCTCGAGGGAGATGACAAAAAGTGGCATGAGGACTCTATCTCCACCAGTGGGGCCCCGACGAGACATTTGATGAATCGTGAGCGGCTTAAACCCTAAAGTGAATAGTGCAGACTGAAGATCAGCGACGTCGGTATCGATGGGTAATTTGCGAACGACAACCTTTACGGGTCGGTCACTTTTGGCGATGCCAGTAGCGTATTCAGTTTTTGTCTGTTCGCAGTAGTTTTTTATAGTTGTGAAATCGTCCCTAGAAGATACCTGAATCACAATACGTTCTTTGTTATGCCTAACCTGAGGTGATTCTCTAAGGGTCTTGCAAAGGCTTTTGGTAAAGTTGTAAGTATTTTGGATGCCGTAAATGTAAATAGGTGGTGGTTTAACCTCTTTCGTGGGCTTGGGTCTTGGCTCGATCACAGGAGACCCGTCAGCTGTGACAGTAGAGAGAGGCTCAAATCTGTTGCTCATTGGTAAAGGAGGGAAGTCTGATGATTGTCGTTGGCTCAGTGTGGACTCCAAGGACGAGCGACGTCGCTTGGGTGTAGTAACCAGGGTAAAATCCATAGCATTGTCGTCCTGCGGTGGAGCAACGGATGGAACGTCAGGCGCTGACAGGTTAGTTGAAGATGGTCGTCGCTCGGTAGTAGCGCCGGAGGTGGTGGGCCGCCCCAGTGGGACAAGAAAGTCCTCAGGCCGGTATTGGGATCTGCTGACTTTCTTCGTGGGTATCTTAGTCTTCTTTTTCGAGATGACTGGGTTGGACTACAAAAGCGCTTTTTTTTTAAGGGTACGGGAATAGGGTTAACTTTATAAATCTTTATTCATCATTTTATTTTATTTTATAGGAGCAAAAGAGTCCTCTACTCCCAGCCATTAGAGGGTTACGCCCTCTCTTTGGCAAGGATTTTTAAAGAATTGCTATTGATGATAAGATAATTTGAAGATGGGCTAAGTGTAGAAAATATGAACATAAGGATTAGTAATCACGTAATAAGTCACATTTTTTGAAGTAATAATTTAAAGTTGAGTGCAGATATGAGATTCAGGTGCTAAGGTACTAATAGGAATTAGAATACATGATAATAAATATGATAAAGAATAATGATGATTATGATGAATGAGGTGAAGTGCTAACACGCCACAAACATAGTTTGATTAGTGAGACGGATGCAGAGTTAGATCTTCTGTCCCGGGGCGACTCGGGACTAATGAACACATGGGGAAGCCCTTGTTAATGGTGAGGATCTAGTGCTGAGATGGAAAAAGATGCGGTATATGATGATCAATGATGTATATATCATATATTTCCCTTTCAGCCGCAGGAAGGTGCTCGTGTTTCACATATAGAGATACGAAAATATTTAAAGGTGAATGTTTGTATCGATAGGCTGCGTCGGTAAGAGCGTCTGTGTGAAGTATGTCCAAGAAAAGTGGATGGCCTGTTTGGATGCGATAGCTGATGTATCTCAGGCGAAGTTGTGCGAGATGCTCGGTGATCTTTGGAAAGTCTATATATTCATATGTGAGCCACGTTGGGTATGGAAGTTTAATTCGATACGCCAGTCGAATAGCATGCCGTTCCAATATGCTGAGTTTTTCATAGAAAGAAACAGAAGCATTGCACCAAGCGGGATGCCCAAAAGTAAGGATCGGACGGAGGAACGCTTTATATGTATGAAGCAAAACATCGGCTTTTAGTCCCCAAGATGTTCCTGTGAGACGTCGCAGAAGATTTAATCTAAGATTAGCCTTCTCCGTTAGTTTTTTCAAGTGAGCATTCCAGCTAAGCTTCGAATCGAAAACCACGCCTAGATAGGTAGCAGTGGTGGATGGGCGTACATGATACCCATCAACAGTTAGTTGTAAGAGAGTTGGGTTTCTATGGACTTTGGAACGACGCTTAGGCGGTAGAAAAACCAGAGCTTGGGTTTTCTCGGAGTTGATCTTTAACTGCCATTTCTTGCACCACTTGACGAAATTATCGAGAGTTGTTTGTAAAGCAATGTTAAGCTGATGCACCGTTTTGCCGAGAGCTAGAAAAGCTGTGTCGTCAGCATATTGAAAAGTAAAGACATTGCGTGGTACAGAAGGGATGTCGGAAGCATACAGTATATATAGTAAAGGACTGAGAGCTGATCCTTGGGGTACTCCAGTAAGAGGAAAAATCGGCCAGGAAAGTGCCGTACCAACTGTAACATAAGCAATGCGATTTGAAATAAAAGAATATATTAGTCTGAGATAGCATATAGGAAGATTAAACGACTGCAATTTTTTAATGAGACCATAATGCCAAACCTTGTCGAATGCCTTCTCTAAATCCATGAGAATGAGACATGATGGAAATGCTTTGTTATACTGATTAGTAATTATTGAGCTGAGGCGAAGTAGCTGGTCATTTATGGAAAAACCAGGGCGAAACCCCGCTTGATGAACAGGTAGCAGAGAAGTGGTATCAAGGTACTTATGGAGGCGGCACACGAGAATTTTTTCTAGTATCTTACTGAAAACTGAGGTGAGTTGGATGGGTCTGTAAGAAGTTACTGAATGTACAGGTTTATTCGGTTTATGGAACATACAGATTTTGGAGACTTTCCACTCTGAGGGGTAAAACCCGGTTCTGAGGATGAAATTGTATATTGTGACGAGGAGTAGTAAGAGAGATGGCGGGGCTTCTTTGATATGTCGGTAAGATATCGTGTCGATTCCAGGTGCTGTATTCCTTTTCCGTTTTAGTGCAGAGTGTAGTTCATCGACAGTGATGGATGAAGTAAGAGGATGATCTAGGTTAATAATATGCTCCGTGGATGGTTGTAAGGTAGGAATACAAGAGATATCGGTCCGTTCACAACGATTAGAAACAGCTGTAGGCGTAAAAACGGCCTGTAACTGAGCAGCAAATGCATTTGCTTTGTCTGCGTCAGAGAAGAGAGGAGTACCGTCGGCTATTAGAGGATATGTGATTTTAGTGCTTTTGCCAACAAGCTGGTGAAACCTCTTCCAATATCGAGAAGGATGTGCTTCCTCGGATAAGTTGTTACAAGATTTTATCCAGTTGCGACGTTTATATGCAACAAGATAATTACGTACCGCTCTTTGCCATTGGTGATGTAGGCGTAAATATGCATCGTTCCCAGTTCTATAATACTCTCGAAGATGGCGGCGAGCTTGCTGTATGAGTGGAACATACGTCGGCGGTAATTTCGGTTTGTGCGGATGCACTTGTTCGGTTGGAATATGATGCTTAGCACTAGTTTGTATTGCCGTGGTGATAGTTGTAATACAAGAAGCTAGCTCGGTTTCATTAGTTGGAGGCGTTTCACTGTGAAGTCTGCGCTCAAGGTCTTGCCGGAAAAGAGGCCAATTTGCCTTATCATATCGTGGAACATAGCGAGGTGCAATTTCTTGGCGTGGTCGTTGTCCTCGAGTGAGTGTTAGTTTCACTGGATGGTGATCGCTCCCGATTGAGTCCAGAACTTCAAGATGGCAGTCAGTAAGAAGATTTAGCGATGTAATGACAACATCGGGTGTAGTCTGACTTATAGGTCTGGTGTGCGAAGGAAGAACATGGAGATGTAGTTGGAGATTGTCAGTTAAATACTGATGAAACTCTGCTTTCTCACGATCACTTCGACTATGTATATTAATGTCCGCCATGATAATAATATTTCGATAATTATTGGCAATATGTTCGAAATAGTCTAGCGGGATAGGTTGTCGTGGTCGAATATAGATCGTACTAAAATTTATGATTATGGACGGAAAATATATGGAACAAAGAAGGTATTCCGGCAAAGTACTAAAAGCTTGTGGGTTGTACGAGCGAACTGGATACTTTGGAGGAAAGCCTATTGCAACTCCGCCTTGAGCACGAGCTAGGTGATCATGATAATCATGACGTTCTAGTTGATAGCCAGGAATGCGGGCTACCATGCTCGGTTTTAAAGCAGTTTCATTAAGCGCAAAGACATTGATATGTTCCTCCAACAACATTGCTTCTAATAACAGTTTATGCTGCGAAAAGGATCGAATATTGACAAATAAGAAAGTAATCCCCATAATGAAAAATACTATGCAGATTATACTAAACAGCAGTTTCCAGAGAACCAATATGAAAATGGACATAGTTGTTAGAATATGTTGCATGTAGATTGATATGGAAGATGGATTTTGCGGCAGAAATGATGTGATGAAGAATATTGGCTCGCTGAAAGGGAAATATATTTTGAAGCACCAGACTGATGTAGCGGAGAAAATCTTCGATTGTTAGCGGTGGTAAGATAGATTGGTTTGGTTTAGTAGCCGTGTCAGTCGTTTTTAGCGGTACTGTTAGCTCCGGATGCTCGGGAGTTGGCTCTGGTTTAGCTTTACAGCGATAACTGTAGGTTGGATGAAGTCCACTGCCACAGGTGTTACACTTGGGTGGTCCTTTTAAGTTTGGACATGCTTTGGTTTCATGTAGACCCGAGCAGTATCCACACTTAGATGGATTAGAGCAATTTGCTGTAATGTGGTCATTGTACACCTGACATTTTTCGCAGCGTATAGGTAAAGGTCCCTGAGTTTTAGAGGGTTCGACACGATGTATTTTCTTATAAATTGGAGCACCGAATCGTAACAGATAATCGATTGTCTCCTGTTGCTTAGAAAGCACCCGGACCATGTAGGTCGGACCATTATTATTTCGAATACGAATGCATCTGTCTACTGTAATCCCCTCCTGTTTTAGCTCCTCTTGAATTTCAGCATCGGTAAGTTCAGGGGAAACACCCCTGATAACAACCGAGAGATATGGTGGTTTGCGAGGTGGTGGAGGTTGTTTCTGCCGTTTATCTGTTAATTTTGTAAGTTTGGCGCTCTTACCGAAGATTTCATAGGATGCTTTGTTGCGAATGGTAATACCAAAATCTGGATCTTTCGATTTCAGAATATAACCGTTTCTAGTGGGGACGATTTGAACGAGAGTATCCCGTACCCGTGGAACGTATTTCATAATTTGTAGAAAAATCATTTTAGGGTTGGTGAACTTTGTATCGTAGTCTGTAAGAATGAAATGATAAAGAGGGTTGGTATTTGACTGTGCAGCAGTAGTAGTTTGAAGCTCTGGAACAGTATTATTACGCTGAGGATTGACTTGAATGTCCATAGATTCTATTGGAGACCGTGACCGTATCCGTTTTGCTGACTGTATTGAATCATTTGATGGATGTCTCTCTCTAGATGTAGACGGGATTGGTTGACTTCCCCAAGAAAAGTGCCGAGTGCGACGAGAAGGTACAATGGGTGCCGGTTGTGCAAGTGCAGAGCTTGAGTTTGCAAGAAGAGTAGCAGGTAATCCGGAATGTCGTCCTAGAATCGATTGTCCGTTAGTGTTGCCAGAGTCCGCCATCGTAATAAGGTAGCCAAGGGCCGAAGCCCAAATGAAAATGAAAGTGAAGTAAAAGATGATGAGATGAGATGAAGTTCAAAAAGCAAGTCGCCCTTCGAAAGTGAAAACTTCCGTCAATCCTCTAAGTGTTGTATGTGTGCTTTGCTCCCAAATGCGTATTGCAACACTTGTTCCTCACTGGCACACTAACTAGCACAAGAGAGGTTAGGCTACTTGATTCAGTATGTACAAAAGCTTTTTTTTTTTTAATTGCTAGCCGAAGGCTAGCTCCCTTGCGAGGGTTACGCCCTCTATCCGGGGTGAGTGCTGAAAGTATTGGGGTAGTAAGGAGATTGGAGCTGGTCTATGGGATGTAGGAGAACTGGAACATCATGTATTTAAGTAACACTTTATTATATTTCAACTTTATTTCATTTTATTATAGTATGCATCAGACATTATGATCTTGTGATCATAATCATAAGGGCAGGAAAAGATGATGGTGAGGTGCACTTCACAGGACAAACACAAACAGGTTGTTAAAAAGACGAATGCTGGTTATCTTCTTGTCCAGGGGCTACTCTGGACAGTGATGAAGACATGTGAAGCCCTGTTAGTATAATGGATTTACAGTGCAGTAAATGTGGGTGAAACATGATGGGGAAGATGATCGGAAGAATAGGCAGATGCGACAAAATGGTCGGGGTGATCAGGTGGAAGAGTTTTGAGATAAAGGGAGAAGAGCAGAGATAAAGGACAGGTGATGAAATTATAACCCAGATCGTAGTTGCGATCGATATCCATCGTGTCCACAAGTAGAGGGTGCCGTTGCTGAAAGCGGGTAGTTATGAACTTGAGCCTTAATTTTTCGATGTGATGAAGTAGGGTAGGAAACGTTATGCGGTCATACAACTCCTGCGTTGGACTCGGAAACTTGATTCGGTATGCTAGACGAAAAGCATGTCGTTCGAGCACTTTTAATTTGTTGTAGAAGTAAGGTAATGCACTAACCCAGGCGGGATGTCCATATGTTAAGACGGGGCGCAAAAATACCTTGTAGGTATTGAGTACTGTAGAAGGCTGTAATCCCCATGTGGTACCTATAAGACGTTTAAGAAGGTTTAAACGATTATAGGCCTTGCGAGTGATTTCTTTAAGATGTGGGCGCCAAGTTAGATGATGGTCTATAGTGAGACCGAGGTAAGTGACCTGTTTAGTGGGTTGAATTCGTGTACCGTCGACACTGATGTTAAGGAGATTCGGATTTTTCTGTACTCGAGAGCGCTTACGAGGTGGAATAAAGACAATTGCCTGCGTCTTAGTGGAGTTTATGTGAAGTCGCCACTTATTGCACCATCGAAAGAAGGAGTCAATTGCTATGCTGAGAGAGGAGTTAATCTGTTGAATGGTTCGGGCTGTACAGAGAAAAGCAGTGTCATCAGCATATTGGAAAGTGTGCACATTGAGAGGAAGTGCCGGCATGTCAGCTACAAACAGAAGATATAGTAGGGGTGAGAGAGCAGAGCCTTGGGGTACACCAGAGTGAATAAAAATCGGATGAGAGAAGGAGCTATTGATGGTTACATAAGAGAGGCGGTTAGAAAGAAAGTGAAATATGAATCGGAGATAAGAAAGCGGAAGTCGGAAGCGGTGTAGTTTGAACAGAAGAGCTAAATGCCAAACTTTATCAAAAGCTTTTTCGAGATCGAAAAGGATGAGACAAGACGGTCGAGCAGTATTATAATGATTGGTAATGAGATTTAAGAGTCTGAGCAGTTGATCGTTGATGCTAAAATTAGGTCTAAATCCAGCCTGATGCACAGGAAGCAAATTATGGGTAGAGAGATGGAGATGAAGTCTGGCGACGATGATGCGCTCGAGAATCTTGCTAAATACGGAGGTTAGCTGTATTGGACGGTAAGATGCAACAGAATCTGGAGGTTTGTTAGGTTTCAGAAACATTAAAGTAGAGGATGTTTTCCAGTCTGAGGGGAAGTAGCCGGTACGAAGTATAAATGTATAGACATAAGAAAGAAGAAGAAGAAGACAGTATGGTGCTTCTTTGATGTGGCGATAAGTTATCCGATCCAAACCAGGAGCTGTATTACGCTTGCGATTCACGACAGACGAAATATCGTCAGTAGAGATACTAGCGGTGAGAGGATTATTGTCGGGAAGACGATGAGTTTCACTTGGTTGTAAGTAAGGTGCTGATGGGTTCAAGATGTCCGTGGGATGCCTCCGGGGAAAGTCTGGTGAAAAAGGAGTGAATGTAGTTTGCAGGTGGTCGGCAAAAGCGTTGGCTTTATCTTCATCGGTTTGGAGCGGACAGTCATTAATAAGCAATGGATAAGGCGTCCTGGTGAGCTTGCCCGTCAGCAGATTAAAGCGTTTCCAGTACTTAGTTGGGTGCGAAGTTTCTGCCAAGGTGTTGCAAGTCTTGACCCAGGTCCGGAGTTTATATGCCTTAACATAGTTTCGGACTGTGCGCTGGAGTTTGCGATGATGCTGCAGTGCTTCCAAGTTCCCAGTGCGCTGAAACTCTCGGAAAAATGCGCGGGAGCGGTGTATAAGAGGTAGATAACTTGGTGGTAGGCGTGGTTGGAACCGGGAGATTTCAGTGGTTGGTATATGAAGTTCGGATGCATGACGGATAGAGTAGGTGATATCAGAAATGCAATTATACAGAGCATCTTCTGTGGTAGGCGGCTCAAGATTGGCTAAATCGGCAGTGATTGTTGAGCGATAATGTTCCCATTTTGCTTGGTCAAAACGTGGGACACGTCGAGATTCTGGTAAGGTTCGAGGACTATGAGGCTGTGGTTGATCAATGTGAAGTTTGATGGGTAGATGATCGCTACCAATGGAATCTAGTACCTCGAGAGTACATCGTTGGGAAAGGTTGACAGATGAAATCACTACGTCTGGTGTGGTTTCAGTGATAGGTCGGGTAGGTTTTGGTATGTCAAAGATATGGCCTGTGGTATGACTGGTGATGAAGTTAAGGAAACGTTGTTTCTGGTTATCTGAACGGCTATGAATATTAATATCTGCCATAATGATATAATATTTAAAGTTATTAGAGATATACTGAAAAAAGGAGAGGGGGATTGGGTGTCCAGGGCGCACATATATGGTGGCTATAGTGACATAAAGGGAGTGAAAATAGAGAGTGATAATGAGGTGCTCCGGTATGTTATATAAGGCAGGGTGGTATTGGCGATGACTAATGGAAGGATGAAAGCCAACAGCCACTCCCCCATTTGCTCGGCGTGCAGCTACCGTAGAATCACAACGTAGTAATGTATATCGAGGTATTTTAAAAGACATAGCTGGTGTGAGGTGAGTTTCGTTAATGAGGAAGGCTTGAATAGATTCTTCTAAGAGAAGCTGTTCGAAAAGAGTATAATGAGTAGCGAGGGATCGAATATTAACAAATAAGAGCGAAATACCCATGATTACGGTGCAGTAGAAGGGTTGGAAGTTTCTGCGGAGGCATGTTCTTCGAATGGAGTGACATGAAAATACACGTGTGGACCAGAGTAGGTAGCTTGAAAGGAACATTTAAAGATCAGGCGAGCAGAGTGATTGACCACCCCGAGAATGTGTTGTCGAAGAAAAGGATGAATGTTTTGCATTGCGATAGTGAAAAAAGATAGTAATTGTTGGAGAGTAATAGGTTCGTCGATAGCTGGTGGTGGTAGCGCTTGCTGAGTTGGCGGTAAAACAGGTCGCAAAGGAACCGTGAGTTCCGGGCTGAGAGGCTCAGCTGTAGGTTTCGCTTTGCATCGATAACTATACGTCGGATGCTGCTCTGGACATGTGGAGCATTTAGGTGGTTTAGCTAAGTTGGTACATGCCTTAGTATCGTGGGCACCGCTACAGTATCCACATTTGCTAGGTTGCGTACATTTTGAAGTCGGGTGGGAATTGTACGCTTGACAGCGCTCGCATCGCAATGGTAAAGGTGGAGGTGATTTTGAAGGCTCGACGCGATGCTTTCTTTTATAAATGAAAGCGCCATAAGTTAGCAAGTCATCGATGGTGGTTTCGGAATTAGTAAGGACTCGTACCATGTATGTGGCTCCATGGTCGTTTTTAATACGTATGCACTTAAGTATAGAGTGCCCCTCTTGAGTGAGTTCTTCCTGAATCTCATCGTCTGTCAGGGAAGGATCCACCCCCCTAATGACAACTGAAAGAGCCGGGGGTCTTCGTGGAGGTGGTGCCTGTTTAAACGCCTTTGATTCAAGTCGCTTCATTTCAGCATGTTTGCCAAAAATTTCGAAACTGCATTTGTTTCGTACAGTGGTTAAGAATGATGAATCGTATGACTTGAAGATTATCCCATTGCGTGTATGAACAATTTGAGCGACGGAGGCGCGTGGTAGATATTTTAGGAGTTGTTGGAATGCCAGCTTGGTATTCTCAAATTTGGGATCAAAGTTGGTAAGCAGGAATGAATGAAGACGAGGTTTGGAAGAATCCAGTATTGTCGGAAATTCATTAGCGTCGTCGAGATTCATGGATGAAACAGACTGCTCGGATTCACTAACAGTATGATGACGCTTAGACGGTGGCTGAGTTGAAGAAGTGTGATGTTTGTCCGGTGTGCGTGATCGGGATCTACCAGAATTTTTGCCTTGGGAAGCAGATGGATGCCTGCGGTCAGTTCCCTGGCCCACTGACGTGGGATTCAGAGACGGCGCAGGAGGTTGCGGTGGTAGTCCCGGATGGCCACCTGACGCCATCCAAATGGGCGCAAAAGACTTCGGTGAAGAGGATGATCGAGGAAGCCCACTGTGGCTCTCACTTGAGGCAGCAATACGTCCTCGCGGAGATGTCGGTCAGTGCGTGCACTGGCCCTCCACAAAAGAGATGAAGAGACGAAAATGATGATGATGGCCACGGGCTCCCACTTGAGTCAGCAATACGGACTGCAAGGGGATGTCGATTGTCCGTAACAGTACAATCCTCCCGAAATGAACAAAAAATGCTAGACAATGCTCGTAGAGCGTTAGCAATCGACCTCAGACCTATGAATCGATAATCGATTCGGAATTCTGAGTGATTATGTACAAAAGCGCCTGAGCTCCTACCTTTAACTTTTGATTTCAAACCTTTGATTTACGGTTATTTGTGATTTCACATTTATAACAAAGACAAATATTTTAAAGTACGTGTACTTTAAATAAATTACTTAAAGAGATCTTTTCCATAAAGTTTATGCTTTTAAATTATTGTTCAAAGCCTTTGCATTTTAATAAGAATTTTCCAAAATAAATGCAGTGAATTGTGCTGCCATCTTTGGAGTTTTTTTTAAAGTTATACGTTTCTAGACGTTTATATGTTTGTGGCCAATCCTTTCGACAATGAGATCTCGAAAACTACAGGCTCTAGAAAGACGACGTTTTTACTGATCGATTGCAAATTTTGCGTAGATTGTCCAGTTCTAACTCAATATTTAAAAAACATAGCCGTTATTTCTTTATTGCATTTTTACGGGTACACTGGAATTGTTGAAATTTAAAAAAGCTAAAGCATCATATCCTACCCGTTATACATTCCAACACCACATAATTGTATGTATGGGTTGCATATGTCTCAGGCGTTTGTTTCATGGCCAAATTATAATGAAAAACAAAGGATAACCACTTCTCCAGTCTACGTTGAAACCTTATTGTTTGGAATGTTTTGCCCAATGAACACTATATATCACTGACATTACACTTGATTGTATATTTGTCTATTTAATTAGCTTATTTTAAAAATATAAAACGATAATCAAGCCTGTTGTTCTGTATGGTTGCGAAATATGGTCGCTTATTTGGAGGGAAGAACATACATTGAAAGTATTTCAGAAGAAGATCCTGAGACGAATATTCGGACCCAAGAGAAAGGGGAATAGAGAATGGCGGAAACTTCATAACGAGGAACTACATAATTTATACGGTTCACTCAACATTGTCAGGGTCATCAAATGTAGAAGGCTTTGGTGGCAGGTCATGTAGCCAGGATGGAAGAAAGATGAACGCCTTCAAAATCTTAACTGGAAGATCAGCCAATAAACGACCAATAGGAAGACCTTGACACAGATGAGAGGAAAATATCATTATGGATCTCGCAGAAATAGGAATACAAAGTAGAAACTGGATCCAATCGGCTAAGGGTAGAAGCCAGTGGAGAGCTTTTGTGAACGCGGCATTGAACCTCCGGGTTCCATAGGCCATACAGTAAGTTAGTTTATGTATTTGCTTATTACATACAAGAAGAAAGAAAACACTGATCATAATTGAATTAAGAACTTCAACCGAAAGTAGGCTCAAATCTTCAAGCGGTGCGAGATATTGAAAAACTAATCGATAAAATCTCCCTTTACGGTATCACTTGCCGATTTTTATCAAGACGTCTTTCTCTTGTGTCTGCAAAGGAACATGTACAGATGTGAGGAATAACAAGGAGATTCATGCTCATATATGAATGATGCGCTGTGCACATAGCGCAGGCTCAGCTAGTCTATATATTAAAATGCTAAGTTTATATGTTTGTCTCCAAAGAGAAGTTTATGTTTGTCTCCAATCCTTTCGACAATGAGATCTCAAAAACCACAACTGTTAGAAATGTGTCGTTTTTAGTTGTCGATTCCGAATTTTGTGTAGATTGTTCAGTTTTAATTGAATATTTAAAAAATGAACGTAATTTCTTTTATACATTTTTAAGGGTACACTGGAAGTGTTGAAATGTTTTTAAAAAATAAAGCATCATATCCTACGAGTTATACATTTGAACATCACATAATTGTATATATTAGTAGTATATCTCTCAGGCATTTGTTTCATGCCCAAATGGTAATGAAAACGAAGGATAACATTTCTCCAGTCTAAGATGAATATTATTGTTTGGGGATGCGGCACAGGACCGACACGGCACAGGATCGAAACGGCATACGACCGACAATTCAGCTCAGAAACCTGTTTCGGTCCAGTGCCGTGTAGATCCTGTGCCATTTCGGTCCTATGCCGTTTTGCTCTTACGCCTCTGCTCTGAAATAATTTAACTTTTAACTATGTGCCTAAAAAAGTAATATTTTTATTATCTGTTTAATCTTTGTTATAAATTATAAACTTCTGTCGATCCTATGCCTGTGCGAGTTATATGAATAGAATACGTACGATCGAAACGGGAACCGGTCAAAACCCCCACAGCCAAAACCCCCACACTCAAGAAATGTCAAAACGCCCACACGATCGGTCATAACCCCCACACAAATGGACAAATCCCCCAAACGCACGAACGGTCAAAACCCCCACAGCCAAAACCCCCACACTCAAGAAATGTCAAAACGCCCACACGATCGGTCATAACCCCCACACAAATGGACAAATCCCCCAAACGCACGAACGGTCAAAACCCCCACAGCCAAAACCCCCACACTCAAGAAATGTCAAAACGCCCACACGATCGGTCAAAACCCCCACACAAATGGACAAAACAGCCACACATAGCAACGGTCACAATCCCCACATAAATGGACAAAACCCCCACACAAATGGACAAAACTCCCACACAATCGGTCAAATCTCCCACACTCTGAAATGATCCTGGTTGTATGTCTTGCCCTTGTACTTTTTAATAACATTTTTTATTCCACTTAAACCGATGTTGCAACTATTCTTCTTGCACTGTTTTGTAATGACAGAAACACTAAGGTGGGCGTCGTAAAGAGCCGCAACAAAGACGTGCAATCACGGTATTTTCAGAGTGTGGGGGATTTGTCCGATTGTGTGGGGGTTTTGTCCATTTGTGTGGGGGTTTTGTCCATTTATGTGGAGATTGTGACCGTTGCTATGTGTGGGAGTTTTGTCCATTTGTGTGGGGGTTATGACCGATCGTGTGGGCGTTTTGACATTTCTTGAGTGTGGGGGTTTTGGCTGTGGGGGTTTTGACCGTTCGTGCGTTTGGGGGATTTGTCCATTTGTGTGGGGGTTATGACCGATCGTGTGGGCGTTTTGACATTTCTTGAGTGTGGGGGTTTTGGCTGTGGGGGTTTTGACCGTTCGTGCGTTTGGGGGATTTGTCCATTTGTGTGGGGGTTATGACCGATCGTGTGGGCGTTTTGACATTTCTTGAGTGTGGGGGTTTTGGCTGTGGGGGTTTTGACCTAGACCCATCGAAACGGCACACAACCAAAACGGCATAAGACCGAAATGACATACGACCGAAACGGCATACGATAGAAACGACGCACGATCATCGCCACTGCGTAGGGTCGATAAAACCAAAGATTTATTTCTTAAGAAAGCAATTAGAGCTCTGTCAATTGATTTTAAATTATAAGAATTATAAGATATTTACTATACGAATAATAATAATTGTTAGTGACAAAATAATCATGGTGCTAAATGGGCAAAATGTAATTTATTGTGTGCTTGGTCAAGAACATTTCATTTCTACATTAACGGAATACTTTTATTTATTATTATTATTATTATTATTATTATTATTATTATTATTATTATTATTATTATTATTGATCTCGGTTTTAACCAGTTTCAGCTTAATAATCTGACGGCGGTCTCTGACAAGTGCAGGTTATTTTAAGAGTTCTTTTTCGCCAAAGAACTTCCTGACCATTTGATGGGTGTCTAATACTACTGATTTTTGTAGAGTTGTTAGGAGATGTTTTGCGCTTATCTCCTCAAGTTGTGTCTCAATACTTTTAGGGACAATTGCTGTAATTGAGACAATGATTTGTGTTAACTTATACTACTACTACTACTACTACTACTACTACTACTACTACTATTATTATTATTATTGTTATTATTATTATTATTATTATTATTATTATTATTATTATTATTATTATTATTATTATATTTCTCGTATGATCTATACTATTTACAGTTTGCCACTGATAGGTATGTTTCCTATGTATTTACAATGTTACAAACGTATACTTGCGTTGTCACTTAACTTTCTGAATACATGGAAAAATACGTACAACACGTTTAATACATAATTACAGGACACGTTACCACTTCCTGGTTAAGCACTTAATCAACATATTTGATGTGTTTTTTCCTCCTTGGAACAGCAAACACACCTAAGATCAGACTTGGTGAGATACCATCATTAGCCATTCCTTGCTCCATCTACGCACTCTAATGTTGGCAGTCCCTGGACCAACAATGAAAATAATTTAACTTATTCTGGCCAGTGACGACGCCAGAGGGGGGGGGCAAGGGACGAGCGCCCCCCTAGTAGCCCCGTGACTGCCACCTAGAATGCCCCCAAGACTCTTACAATCTTTAAACATTCTACATGTAGTATTTTATATCAGTATCATAACCAATCTCATTGTCAAATTGCAGATTAGTCCTCAAGCTTTCTTCTTTGAGCGTCTGAGTATTCACGCATATTTCTGTTTTCTAATTTAGCGCCTTTTGAGGTATATTTTAGTTATACTTCTCTCTTATAATTTTTAATTATTGTGCCTAGCGAACAATAGTAGATTTGGTCGAATTGTTTTCTTCTCATTAGATCAACTTCGATTGGAAATAAAAGAGAGGTAAAACCAGTTACGTAACTTGTTTGTATTTATCCAGGTTTGAAGTTTTCAGTTTCATATTTTGTTTTATTTAAAGGTTCTATACTTCTTTTTTTTCTGGAGTATTATTCTCGGCTTTCAATATTCAGAGGATGTGCTTATAACTTCTTAGTTTGCAACTACCAGGGCTTAAGTTTTTGAAGGGAATAAAAAGAACTGTCGTTTCCCTTCCTGCAAATGATAATAATAAATTTATGGAATCAAATTGATTCCCAATAAAACGCATTGTCAGATTGCTGATTTTTCGTTAGTAATTGGTATATACTAGTGCTCCCTTACTTATTTTGTTTCAAAGTACTGACGTAACTTCTACCATATTGACTAGGACCCAAACAGCAAGGAATATTTCCTCAATCAAAAGAAAATATTTTCCTTGGTTTCCAAAAGGTTTTCCTTGTCTGTAGATTGCCATGCTGATTTCCCCAATGTATTCCGAATATTTCCCGAAAATATTTTCCCAAAAATGTTTGTAAAAGATTTTAGAAATTACCGGGAGTACATTTTGAGAATGTTTGTTGGAAAGTAAAACCAGGAAAATATTCACAAAATATATTAGAAATATTGTTTTGGATCTAATTTAATATGTTTTCACTGTTAAGAAGGGAAATATTTTCGAAATGATACTAAAAATGTTTTCCATATATGATACGGAAAACAATGAAATGAAATATATTCCACATATTTAAAAAATGTTTTCTAATACGTTATTTGTAATATTTTCTATTTTTACGAGAAAACGTATTAAGTATATATTTTTAAAAACATTTAGAATATTTTAAAAATAAATTATTTCGTAATATAAGAAATATTTTTCAGAAAAGTTTTAAAAAGGTTTACTTAATTTTACAAAAGTATTTTGGTAATCTTCTCCTATAACTTAAATTAAATATTTTCGTATGATATTTTAGTATTATTTCCAAAATATTTTATCGAATTTTGAATATAAAACTTTAAAACAGGTAAAAGAAAACATTAAAAATGAATAGAAAATGTTTTCCATTGTGTTTTGGAAGATATTTTGTGTCTTTAGTGAACAAAATTTTCTGTTATAGGTCTATTATAGAACATTTTTACATTGTTTTCAGAATATACTCTTCCGTTACTGAAGAAAACATATTCCTTGTTATATCTGAGAAGTATCCCAAATATTTGCCGGAAATATTTTTTAAAATGTGTTTGGACAGGAAGCAGTGGCGTTAAATAAGCTTTCCGGGCTTAAGCCCCTTTCCCCGGAATTCGTTTTACTATATTAAAGTAAATGAAATATCCTGCACAATTTTCACATTTCCAGGAATAAAGTTAGCAAAGATTCCCTCCACAAAACAAAATCGTAAATATGCCACTGGCAGGATGTGCATTTTTAGAACGTTAGTAGGAAAATAATGTAAGGAAAATTTTCACAAATTGTAATGGAAATATTGTGTTGAATGTAATGTAATATGTTTTCAATGTTGAGAGCAGGGGTAAAAGTGGATCTGAAAAGTTGGGGGGACGATAGGTAGCGGATGACGTCACGCCGTTCCCCCTGCCTATCTTTGCCCATTGTATTTTTGTTTTTTTAGGAAATTGGAAGACGCCGTATATAGTTTTTCGAGGTGGGGACGGCGTCCCCCCGCACTTTTACCAGTAGTTGAGAGAGAAATTTTTTTCGAAGTAACACTAAAAATGTTTTACATGCATGATGAAGAAAACAGAATAGGCCTATGAACAGAATAAAATGTTTTAAAACATGTTATTTACAGTCTTTTCTATTGTTACAAGAAAACATAAAATATAATTTTTAAAATATTTCGAATATTTTAAAAATAATTTCGTTCGTAATATAAGAAATATTTTTAAAACGCCTATTAATTTTGTATGGAAATATTTTTGTTACCTTGTCCTGTAACTTAAATGAAATATTTTCATGCAATATTTTAGAATTATTTCCAGAATATTTTATCGAATGTTGAATAAATTCTCTCGCGAGAGTATCGTCGTAGCATTATTACCAATCATTGTACTAATTATAGGAACATCAAAGAAATATATTTGTTAAAAATTTGAAATTTATGATATCCTGTCTGACATCCCATAGGCATTATGTAAGATTGCAAATTAGCATCGCTACATCAACCGTCATTTGTTTATCAGAAGTACCAGCATTCCTTGCTCGCTATGTTGAATTAAGACATGACAACGTCCATGAAGTTCATGTTCGAAGCACTAATTCGAATGTTATAATTTAACAGTTATACTTATTACATAATTAGGAAGAAGGCAACTGGAATTAAACGGTCGTGCTTATGAAGAAGGTGTCCAATTGGAGGCCGAAATGAAATGAAATGGACATACAAGAAAAGTCAGTAAGTATAACGACTACATAAAATAATTTAGTTTTATTTTCTGTAAGGCATGTGGGATGCTAGATTGTCTCCTAAATGATTTGCGCTAGGTGATTTGAAATACGTCACATGGCATAGATGAAATTCAAAAGGAGCATCAGAAGTAATTGTCGAAAAAGTATAGTTATTCTTTTATGATTTGCGTATATATATACGCTGCCGGATGTATGACGTAAAAACTACAGTGCAAAAAATATAAATCAGCCTGTACTACGTGGCCACTAAAAAGCACCAAAAGCCAGGGTTCTAGAACCCAGGTTCCTCTTTCCATTTATCTGTAATAAAGACAGAAATCAACGTGCTCTGCGGGGCTCTAACCCTCCTTCTCTTGCTAACGCTCGCTCGGCAATACTATGTGAATTAAATATTTTACTTTGGTACAGAAAAAAATATATATTAACCTATATGGAGGACCTGTGTTCTAGAACCTTCCCGCACCGATACTATCTGAGTCAGAGCATTGCGAAGTTGGAGAACATCAGGAGTGAGGGGATGCTTCCAAAGGGAAAAGATGCGGGCAAGTCTTTACTTTAGGTAAGGCAGTGACAATAACCAATTGATCAGAACCGGTTCCTGCGGTAACAGTTCCCAAGAAGGAAAGAGAGAAAACGACGTGCCCTGCGGGGTTCTAACCCGCCTTCACTCGCTGACGCTCGCTCGGCAATACTATGTACTGACATAATATCACTGCCATGCCCAAAGTAAAGAGTTACAAAATATGCGTACATTACTATTTTTATGACAGGTTATAATAATTCTGCGTGCAGTTTTACTTCTGGTGTGCCACTCGAAAGCAGTGTTTCAGAAGTATTGTTCCGTGGACATTGCTCATGCTATTCTAGTTATTATTGTAAACGTATTATTTTCGTCTGCTCCTTGGAGCCACTGCCCTCCCAAAAACAGGTCTGGAAGAAACACTGCTCGAAATACTTAGTGAAATATAATTCTTTCGCTACTTTTCTTCTTGTTGTCTATTTAATGATTTTCGCCAAGAGACGTATCAATTTTTCACTTGGCATAGATAAAATTCAAAGGGATCGTCAGAATTGTCGAAAAATTACAATTCTTTTACGAGTTGCGTATTTATACTGATTCCTAATATGTGGACAAGAAGCACAGTACAAAAAATACAAACCAATCTGTATTAGGGGGCTACTAAAAAGCACGAATGCGATCTAACCGAGTCAAAGAGGATGAAGGCGGGTGGGCCCGAGGGGGAGCTTCCGAAGGGAGTAGGCAGATACATTTCTATTTTGATGACGGGTTAATTGCGCGTATATTACTATTTTAATGACGTATTTACGATTTTTTTCAGAGTAGAAGAGCTTGGCTAACTTTGTTCTGCAAGATAATTCATTTACTTTAATATAGTAAGAACAATTTCAAGGGGCTTAAGCCCGGAAGCTCCCCTTAAATACATCACTGGGTTAAAATAATTCTGACGTTCACTCGAGCAGACGTTTACACCGAGAACTAATTTTATAGATAAAATGTGATGTGAGATATTTTTCGTGAAGGAATGACAGTGTTAATGTAAATGTTTCTGTCATTGCACAGCTTATTGAAATGGATTTTGAATGCAAATAGGGTAGAAGTAAGCTCCGGGAATTTGCGGTTTATACGTCAGTTGTGGACATTGCGATGGCCGTAATAAACATTTTTTTTAAAGAATTATATAATAAAGGATTATAAAGTTTCTACAGAGTCATGGTATGGTGAATCGCGTAGAATCAACTACGCAAAGTGTGTAAAAGTTTTATTCAAGAAGAAAAATTCAGAACAGAGGCAATAGCCCTACATACACTATTTTCTGTTGTAAAGGTAAGAAAGAAAGGCGTTGTA
The DNA here is from genome assembly GCF_964235325.1 of Thermobia domestica. Taxonomy (NCBI): domain Eukaryota; kingdom Metazoa; phylum Arthropoda; class Insecta; order Zygentoma; family Lepismatidae; genus Thermobia; species Thermobia domestica. The sequence goes on from NC_137456.1 coordinate 185,463,005, forward strand.
ATACTCGTGTATTAGCTGTAAAAGTTTTTTCTTTTTTGTTTTTTTTAAAGGATCGAAATAAAGTGTTTTTGAAATAAGAATAATTACAAATATTGTAAATGTTTTTCCACCATCCTCGTTTATGCGTTCCCCCTCCCTTGTCGCTGACGTGCGTGCTCGCTACGCTTTCGCTCGGCCCGCCTCCTGTGCTTCTGCCCTGACTCAGTTAGATAGCATTCGTGCTTTTTTACTGGCCACCTAGCAGAAGTTGTTTCGCTTTTTCATTTAGAGCTTCTCATTTACTGCATAGGGGGGCGCGGTTGCTCAGTGGTAGAGCGTTCACCTCCGGTGCTTGGGGTCCCTGGTTCGATCCCATCTCGCCGTGTAGACTTTCTCGTGAGTTTTCTCGGGGTTCTCCCGTTTCCTCCCACTTTCTTCATGCCATCATTTCACTCATTTTCATTATCACCGTCTCCTTTAGCTTAACCGGCATGACCGTGGGACGTTAAACTTAAGGATTTCTTTTCGTGTAGTGCATGTTCTGCAAAAAGGAACCGAAAGATGCAAGAAATGCGTCAAAATTTGGTAAAACAGTCTGCTCTAGTATTGCCTAATTCTGCGTGCAGGTTTACTATTGGCTTGCCGCTCGAAATAATTGTTGAAAAATTATAATTCTTTCTCTAATTTTCTTATTGTCTCTTAAATGGTTTGCGGCAGGCGACATGTAAATATTTCACTTGGCATATTACAATTATACTTTTGCGATTTGCGTATATATATATATATATATATATATATATATATATATATATATATATATATATATATATATATATATATATATATGTGTGTGTGTGTGTGTGTGTGTGTGTGTGTATTATATTCAGGGTTTGCCCAAGTGGGCTCAGCCCGGAAAAACCCACCTGGATTTTTGAGCTTTTCGTTAGTATATTATTGGTACAATTAAGGTGATCACATTGGAAGTGATTCTTATTAGATTTTGGACTTTCCTTGGGCGAATTAGTTGCTTTCACGTTAAGATATACAACATTCAACGTAAGACATTTATAAAGTTCTGAATGCATTAAAAAAGCCGTACCTTAGATTGAGATAATTATAGAACAAATTAATGTATGGATTGTGCTTATAGCCTATTTGAAGTAAAATATGTAATTTTATATTTTAGAAAATACTTTCCGTGAATAGTGTGCTCGCCCACTCCCTGACGCCGAAGGACATTATCCCTCATACATCTGATAGATTTAGGGCCATAGGTGCTGGTACTACTAGTAAATATATAGTGTATTAAACAGTTTAGTTCAGTTATTTGTTGCTAGTTTTCAAATAAGCTTTCTGTAGAATCAACAGCAGCAATAGCGTAAAAATTCGTGTCAAATTTAAGATTAATGCTCGGAGTTTCGAAGAGTACGTAACGCTTACAATTTCAAGTGCTGCATTCAAATTTCGTACTAGTGGAAGTTTCGATGTACAGTAAAGAGAACTTGCATTTTCGGAAAATAATATTAAACCTTCGTCGCGAAAGAAGTGCTCGGGAAATTCCCGCAGTTAAACGCACAAAGCATCGCAACTGAATACTTCAACAATAAAACTATTTTAAAAAAATGAAATAAAATCTTCGAGTTTTACGTCCCACGATTATGCCTGTCAGGCTAAAGGAGACGGTGATTATGAGAAATGAATGAAATGGTGAAATGAACAAAGTGAGAGGAAAGGGAAGAACCCCGACAAAACCCATGAGCACGGTGTTTGTCCACCAAAAATTCGACACGGCGCGAGCTGGAATCGAACCAGGGACCCCAAGCACCGGAGGTGAACACTCTACCACTGAGCTACCGCGCCCCTAATAAAACTATATACTTTATGAAATATGAATTATACAGGGTGTTTCAAAACAACACCGACAACGTTTGGGAGATGATTCCTGACACCAAGATAAGACAAAAAGTATAGATCAACCTGGGTGCACAAGTGCTTCCTTTCGGACTTATAGGCTGCCAAAAATATGAAAAGATGAACTTTAATGGTCTATAGCGCCAAAACTATGGGGCCTACCGTAGTCGTGTAGAGACTTCACTTAGGAACTAAAATGTGCACTATAGAAAAATGCAGGTTTCAGAATCTTGTGGTACTCACGCAACATTTTTTATAGATGGAGCTTCGCTACGGGCATATAATTTGAAGTACTCACCAACTACCTCTTTTTCATGTTTTCGGCAGCTTATAACCCCAAAAGGAAGCATTTGTTCATCTAGGTTGATGTATACTTTTGTCTTATCTTGCTGTCAGGTATCACCTCCCAAGCGTTGACGGTGTTGTTTTGAAACACTCTGCATATATATTAATTGTTTTAAATTAATTTTCTGAGAGAACGGTCTTGCAACAAGTTCTCGGGAAATTCCCGAAATTGAACGCACAAAGTATCGGAAGTGAACTTCAACAATAAAACCATTTATTTTACGCGAGAAAATATTTAATTTTATTTTAAGACATTTTGATACATTTATTTTATAAAACATGAGTTATAGATTGACTTGTTCTAAATTAAATTAATATATTTGCTTTAAATTAATATATTTGGTGTTCATATTTGGCGAATGTCACTGAGGGTATTGGCCTGATTCGTTCTACATTTGTTCGTTCGTCTGCCTGTACCACACATACAACAGGGTACCACTTTCCGTCTTTTAAGTTTAAATTTTCAGGGTACGAGACACACTAAATCTCCTGTACAGATTTTGGCGACATACTAACCTAAAATTTCAAAATGCGGGTATCCACGCCGCAATTTTCTGTTTTTCAAGTTGAAATTTTCAGAATAGAAGCACAAGACACTACATTAACTGTATATATTTTGGCGGCGATCCAACGTAAAATTTCAAAATGACAGTCATTTTTCAAAATGACAGTCATTTTTCAAAACAGCAGTGAATAGAAAATCGTTGCAAGTTGTGACAATCATAATCTTGAAATATAAATCACATTTTAACACTTTTACCCCAAAGGCATTGGAATACTTAAAAAAACTCAATTAAACCAGAAGAAAAATTAATTTAACCCGAAAATTCCCATATGGGCCCAGGTGGGTCGGGCTTTTTTAAAAAAAGCCGGGGTTTTGAAAACCTGATTGTATTGTATTTATTTTTACCCGTTTTCATACAAATTATTCACAACGTGAACGTATGAGTTGGACACGTCACAAGAACATTGAATGTGTACGCATTTATACATTTAAATCTACCTGTATTGAATAGTTTTGAATTTTACCTGTATTTCTTCCAAAATGTGGTGCGCCAAAAGTAAACCAGCACCAAAATGTGGTGCGCCAAAAGTAAACCAGCACCTAAAATTTAAAGGTCTGAGTGACGACTGATTTTTCCTCGCACAAGCCAAGCCGATTAACTTAAAAACTTGAAATTTGGACAGTACATAGCATTTGTGACGTATGGTAGCACTAAGGAAGATTTTTTGGTAATTCTACGGGAAAGGGGGAATAAGGGGTGGGAAGTACTTTAATAAGATGGCCATATCTCTGAATCTCGTACGCTTAGATGCTTGAAGTTTTATTTGAACTTCTCATTTAAAATAATTTGATACGTTTTTAAAGGTTTTTTTGATATTTTAGTAAAAATGGGAAGATAAGAGGGGAAAATGAAAAACAGGGGATGGGTTTGCAATTACTATAATCAAATGTCGAACATTTTATCCCGGAACATTTGAAGGTTAGGAACATGGAGTTTGGACTCATCATTTAACATAATTAGACATGTATTTCAGTTTTTTAAAATTATATATATATATATATATATATATATATATATATATATATATATACTTTTGACAACTTAGAATGGAAGAAAAAGGTCTGATACGCGGAAAGGGTGAAAGCATTTTAATAAGATGGCCACATCTCCGAATCCCTTAAGCTTAAAAACTTGATGCTTTGTATTTAGGCTACTCATTCAAAATAATTTGTACGTGTTTCACTGATTTTTGATATTTTAGTAAAAATTTGAAGAAAAGAGGGGCAAAGGAAAAAAAGGTTTTGGTTTGAAGATAAGAAACATGGCATTTAGTATTTGGACTTCTAATTTAAAATAATTAGATACGTAATTAAACTTTCTTTTTTAAATATATGTCCTAGAAGGAATGAAGAAGGGCGCTGACGGAGATGGAGGGAGAATGGAGCTGGTAAAAATTAGTAGACATGTGTCCAAGAGTTTTTGAAAATTCCGTATATTAGAATGAAAGGGGCTTCATTGTTAGTCTGACAGCGAAACGAGTACGTTCAGAACTAGTTGAAACGTTTAGAAAGTACGTAGTTCATCTCTGCTGCATGGGGTCCTTGGTTCGATCCCAGCTCGCGCCAAGCGGGCTTTATGGTAGACAAACCGTGTGCGTGTGTTTTCTCGGGGCTGTGCTGTTTCCTCCCACTTACTTCATTCCACTATTTCATTCATTTCTCATCAGCGTCTCACTTAACATCGATGCATAAACGGGACGTTAAACTAAATATTTCATTTCATCTTAATTTCCATGTAAAAGTACTTGCTTCTTGAGTTATACATAATATTCTATTTTCAATCCGTGAACAATGCTAAACTAGTCTATTATTATAGGTTGCTGACGTTATAGTGCCTACAATTCTTATATTTATGATGTGGTGGACAAACACCGTGTGCGTGGGTTTTCTCGGGGTTCTCCCGTTTCCTCTCACTTTCTTCATTCCACCATTTCATTCATCTCTCATCATCACCGTCTCCTTTAGCCTAACCGCCATAATCGTGGAACGTAACACTCAAAAATTTCATTTTTTCTGATATTTATGAATTCTCATAGAACAACTTCGTGTAGGCTTTGCTTTGGAAGTAATTTGGAAAGATGTGACTTGTTCAATGCATACCGGAAAGTATCTCTCATCCATGTTGAAGTTCGCGAATAGTTTGTGTTTTCTGCATTACTATTCCCTGAATACAGCGTGAGTGTAAAGTCAGTTCTTATTTGTAACAATGTGTATTTCTTAAAGTAAACAACCTATCACAGTTTTATTTTCATCGAATACATTATTAGAGTGTACCATTTGGTTAAGTTAAATTTCAACGTATACACCCGCATTTTTCACAACTTCTAAAATGTTAACAGTATTACACGCCAGCTAAAGCTGATGCTAGTTTCTAGGATAATCTAGATTAAAAATAGGTATTGACTTTACAATCACCGTGTATATTCTGAAACTGTTAAATTATTCCTTGTCTTCCTGTAGATTTCGTAATATTTTTATAGATACGTTGCTTTCATCAATTCCTAATTTACTACTGCAAAGTTGGCTGGTTTAAACAACAACAAAAAAACTTTAAATCATGTGAACTTCATGGTGACGTCTTCACATATCGTACCATCTGCATTATGTTTATCTACTTTTCACCTTTTAATCAAGGGGACCCGTGTTCAATTCTCGGTCGAATCACAACCCATCTTTTAAGTGTAAATTATTGTATAAATAAACCAAATTATATATTTCTACTTGCCTGAATGCCTGTTGTTTTATAAAGAAGCCAAGGTTCCTTAAATATATTGATAGAAATTGGCAAAATGTATCAACTGCCTACGTAGCTTCCAACATCAGCTTGAATTCGACTTTGTTTTAATTTTGTTGAATGTTATCTACCTAACAAATTTGTAATTAATATGATACGTTGACCTTAAAATTTTACATACAAACACATTTAAACTAATAACAGGATTTTCCCAGTGGCTAAGGCGGGAGTTTCCCGATTTATATGTAATTCTGTATAATGTTTTTACTTGTGTAACTGCTTATCTTTTTGTAATTCTGAAATGACTCTTGACAATTATATAAACAACTAGGCCTATATAAAGATCAGTACAACGTATTTTTATCAGTAGTCCGTGAGTGAGTCGGCAATCTCATTTGTGACCAATTAGTCCCGGTTTCGTGTCGAAATAGACAATTTCTCTAGGATGTAAGCCGAGAAACAGTGTGGATTCCCTTCCAGCATAACCTTGTTGTTGCATAGTAACACCAAGACGAAACAAACTAATTTCTGTCCATATCTAATATAAATACATAGGGTAAATTATTTAAACCATAAAAACCTGTTTTTTGTTTTTTTCAATAAAAACAATTTTTTTGCCAATCCTGTACAACTGCTTGAAAATTAGTATGTAACTTTCTTTTATTGGAAACACGAAACGTCATTGCAAATATTAATTTTTGAGGATGCGCCAATTGCAACTGACTCGGTGACACTGTCGTCTAAAATCAATGTAATTTGTTTAAGGGCATCAGTTGTATGCTCTAAATTTCCATTACTATTACTTGAGTGCTTAGTGTGTATTTCGTTACAGGTCTAAGAAATGAAAAACTTGGAGGTCACAGCTCAGAAGCCATCACATGAAACATCATGAAAAAGACAAGTGTAATAGCTGACAAGGGACATCACCCAATTGTCCGGCTCCGATTTCAATGAAATTTTTATTGCTGATAGAGAACATGTATTCGTTACTTGTGATGACAGAAATTTTTGCCATGGTGCATGTTTTCTATTTTTTAATAATTTTTAAAAGTTGTGATGTGATTAATAGAGATTACTGCAGAAGTCCCTTACGACCCTTTGTAACCGAAGTGTTAATGAAAGAACAACCATGTAGATACGTATAGGGCATAGGGGGAAGTCATATGGCACGTATGACCTTGACGGCAGCCATCTTGAAATCCGCCATTTTGAATTAAGGTCAAGTTTTTTAAAATGGGAATAGGGTAATATGATACATAATTTCGGGCTAGAATTTAGTCAGGAAGACCATGGTGAAGTTAGTTTTAAGATTCGTCTATTTGGGGAAAAGTTACAGGCATATTAATTGTTTATACTTACAATGTGCGTAAGTCCCTTACCTCCGCTTCTAACCCGCGTATTAATGATAATAAGTGGATGAAGGTTTTGGTAATACATATTATGGCTAGAGGGAAGTGATACGATAAGTGTATCATTGACAGCAGCTACCTTAAAACCCGCCATTTGGAATAAAGTGAAGTTTTGAAAAATGAAAACCATAGCATATGGCACCTAATTTCAATAGTAAATTTTCCCCAAAAGCCAATGGTATGTTTATTTTTGTTCTATAGTTAACTAGTATGAATATATGACTCTTCTAATGTGCACGAAACGTCCATTATTCGATCCTTCAAATTGGCAACACTCCTAATTTTCACCGCATGTTTTAAGATTCCAACTGGCTCTTTGTAATTGTTGTCATGGCTCATGTTTTCTAAATTTATTACATTTTTTTAAGAGTTGCGATTTGTCAGTTCATGAATAGTGTTGGGATAAGCATCCAGCAATCTTTCTAAATTTTGAAGACTTGCCATGTAATTATTGCCATGGCAACAATTGCAAAGAGCCAGTTGGAATCTTAAAACATGCGGTGAAAATTAGGAGTGTTGCCAATTTGAAGGATCGAATAATGGACGTTTCGTGCACATTAGAAGAGTCATAAATTCATACTAGTTAACTATAGAACAAAAATAAACATACCATTGGCTTTTGGGGAAAATTTACTATTGAAATTAGGTGCCACATGCTATGGTTTTCATTTTCCAAAACTTCACTTTAATTCAAAATGGCGGATTTCAAGATAGCTGCCGTCAATGATACCCTTATCGTATCACTTCCCTCTAGCCATAATATGTATTACCGAAACCTTTATCCACTTATTATCATTAATACGCGGGTTAGAAGTGGAGGTAAGGGACTTACGCACATAGTAAGTATAAACAATTAATATGCCTGTAACTTTTCCCCAAATGGGTGAATCTTAAAACTAACTTCACCATTGTCTTTCTGATTAAATTCTAGCCCGAAATTATGTATCATATTACCCTATTCCCATTTTAAAAACTTGACCTTAATTCAAAATGGCGGATTTCAAGATGGCTGCCGTCAAGGTCATATGTACCATACGACTTCCCCATATGCTCTATACGTATCTACATGGTTGTTCTTTCATTAACACTTCGTTTGCAAAGGGTAGTAATGGACTTCTGCAGTAATCTCTATTAACCACATCACAACCTTTAAAAATTATTAAGAAATAGAAAACATGCACCATGGCAAAAATTTCTGTCATCACAAGTAATGAATACATGTCCTCTATCAGCAATAAAAATTTCATTGCAATCGGAGCCGGACAATTGGGTGATGTCCCTTGTGAGCAATTTAGTTGGCACGGTGCAAAAGGAAACAGCTTTCACTCATTAATCACTAACACAATAATAGGTAAGAAACTCTCCCTACTCTTCTTTAATTTCATTTTCAGAGTGGAAAAAAATTATAGAAGTTGTCATTTGAAGAGGGATACACTGTTTAAATTCTTGTAAAAAAAAAAAAGAAAAAAGAAAAAGAAAGAAAGGAAAAACTTTTTGGTGCCCTTTTTATTTTCTTTCGCTTTAAATACATACTATTGTGTCATGAATACTTCTCAGAATCATCTTCCTGTAAACTTTATTTCCCAAAAGCATGTACTACAAGCGCTGTTATAACATTTAAAACACTTTGAAAATCCTTATTTTAGCAAAATGTGCCATTTTCCCATCTTCAAGTGACACGTTACATTTAAGTGTCCGTGGAAGAGAGAGCTGAATATGTATAGAGTATACTTCATCCTTGTACTGAATTGCTCTGTCATGTTGGTAGTTTTCTTGAGCATTTCATGATTCATTCCTACATTCGCGATTTTTTGTATTCTTAGCAATGCAACGTTAACAAAATTATTCATGTGTATAAGGCAAAGTAATATGTATGGCCTGCTCCGTGGGGAAAGAAATCGAGCAAGGTAGCGGTCATCAAGGCCTTAGTAACCACCTCGCCATTCACCTGGTGCGACTGAGGGAAAAAGAATGATCGGGTCCAGATATGATATCAGAGCCTTCGGAATGAGACGCTAGTTCTTCATCAACTCAAATGCTGCCACATATTTTCAAATTATTTTTTTATTTTATTTTTTTTAATATTAGGTTTAATATTTATAAGATGCTATACTTTTTAAAAATAAATGTGTGACCGCTTCAACATGTTACGACGTCCGTAAGTAAGCTACAGTCTGAGGTATGTCACTTTCAGCTGTAGCTGTTGTCTTCCTTGCCGTTTACATTTTCTTCAGGATTTTCCTTGTGTAACACAATATTGTCTTCACAAGCTGCTGTAGGTCCTACACGAACATTTTAAATATTTTTGTAAGTTTAAGATGTAATAATTGATCCTTAATCATTCCCTGCTGTTATTATGTTATTAAACACTGCCTATTATTTTTATTTTCAGAAACTGTGTAACACAAAGGAAACGTAACTAACGATGAGATCGCGTAGATTCTTGGGATATGGCTTCAGCATGTCATACAGGGACGAACAAGAAGATCAGTTAAGAATTCAGCTGCAGTTCCAGAGAACTTTAAGTGACAATTCGCAGCATCGAAATTATAGTTAGTTGTGGTAATCAAAAGTGAAGTTATAAAGAAGCAAATATGTATATTTCTGGTTATTCAGCAATGTGATATTTCTTGAAAGTAGCAAAAAGTGACATCTCGTGAAAAGATCTATTGCCCATGCGCCGTAGATTTGTAGAACATATTTTCAGTAAATATTGTTATTGATTTTTATTTAATTAGTGTCAGTGACATAATTTTCTAGAACAAGTGTTTACAAGTTAAAATGTGAATTTCTCATATTTGAGAAGATTGTTCTTAATGTATAGAAACAAATAATATGAGCAGCATGAAGATACTGCTGAAGAGAATTTAAATAAATAAAGCCAGAATAGTGTACATTTATATTTTTATTTAACTACTAACCGATATAAACTGATATATATGTATATTTATTATAGTGGACAGTGTAAATTATAACTACATAATGTTAGCTTGCTCTCATAATAAGCTGCTTTATTATTATTATTATTATTATTATTAACTCAATCTTATTTACAAACAGAATGCTTCTGGGTGTTCCACTGCTACTACTGGTATGTGGCCACGCCGTCTATGTATGTTGGGGTGTCTTATGTGATGTTCCGAGGTTCAGACTGCAAATTAGAGCCTTCACAATCTTCGCGTGCCAGTTTCCAAAGCGGCTATATTGGATTTATTATTTTTAAGATAGGAAAAGGATTGCCAACAATTGTTTCTTGAAATGGATGTCTAAACTTCAATCCTTTTCGTATTAAAAAAAAAATCCAATACAGCCGCTTTCAAAACTGGCAGGCGACGATTGTGAACACACTGATATGCAGTTTGAACCTCGTAAGTCACATAAGACCCCCCAACATATATGCACAGCGTGGCCACATACCAGTAGTACCAGTGAAACACTCAGAAACATTCTGTGTGTAAATAAGATTTTGAGTTAAAAAAATGCTTAAAATTATGGGAGCAAGCTAACATTATGTAGTTACAATTTACACTGTTTATTATTATCATTATTATTATTTTATTTTGCTTTTATTTATTTATTTATTTTTTGTCTGAGCGTGGACCGCTATGGTTCCTCGTCATGAAGACAGAGTGAGGCAAAGATGTCTAAGCAGGTAAAATTGTACAGAAGAATCTTATGTTTTCTTCCAGCTGCTATGTCACAGCCTGGCCGCCTTGTTTTCAACCCACTATTTGTTCCCAGCAAGAAGCCGTCATATATGCAGAGTGACGCAAAAGTCCGGAGCCCATAGGCCAACTCGGTTACTATTGCAGGTATGGAAACAAGGTAAGATATGTAAGGACTCTTTTAAATCCCAGCAGCACTTGTTTTTGTACTAGTGTACCGCTCAATAAAGAAAATGCGTTACCATACATCATGTCGGGCTACACGAATGAAAGAATGTGTGGTTTGAAATTAGCTACACCGAGAAGAATTGAAAGGAGACACAGTGAAGAATAAACATGCAAATGCAATATCCACGCCAGTGGCGTAGCAACCACGGTGTTGGGGGGGCAGCAGATACGAAGGACGCGAAATTGGGTCTTGCACTATATTTTTCATTGTGTCTTTCCGTTCCCTTTGGTCCAAATAATTTCAAACCACACTTTCTTTCATTCAGTGTTGTCCAACTGTGGCAGCGTTGTACTTTTCGTTTATTATTGGGCACTATACTAATATAAAAACAAAACTTGCTGCATTTTAAAAGTTTCCTTCTGTATCTTACCTTGTTTTCGTATCTGCAATAGTAACCGAGTTGGCCTATGGGCTTTGGGTTCTATCATGTACAGAAAATATTCTGTAAATATTTTGTCACGTACAGAAAATATCCCCTAAATATTTTGTCATGCACAGAAACTATTCTCTAAATATTTTCTGTGATGTACAAAAAATATTCACTAAATATATTCTGTCATGTAAAGAAAATATTTTGGCATATGTAGGAAAATATTGTCTGCGTTATTGGTAAATAATTTTAAAATATTCCATGAGAAACATTTTAAAAAAACATTCCGTTAACATTGTATAAAACGTTTCAAATACCTTTTCAGTAATTTTGGAAATCGTACAGGAAACATTTATTTGAAAACTTTTCTAACGGCGTATAAAATATTTCTACAACGTTTTTGAGTGTATTCAGAGAATATTTTCAGTATTATGTGGAAAATGTTTTCAACAACATGTGGAATATATTTCCTTAAGGGAAGTAGGATACATTTTCTGAAGGAAAATGATGGCACGTTTTAGAAACGTTTTGAAAATATTTCATTGCTGTGTGGCGAACTGCTGAAAAATTCGTAGCCCAACCCAGAAGGAGTGCACGTGGAATGGTGAAGTTTTACTTAGTCTACGCTTCCCTCGAGAGTCAATATACTACCTCGTACACTGCTCCAGTTTTTGCAGAAAAGTTAAAAAATCTGAAGATTTCCTCGCATCACTGTTCGTAGCACTATGCCTATCAGAATCTTTCTTTCAGTTTTGTAAGTAATGTAGAGATTCTGGATTAAATATCTGACCGTTGCGGAGGTAGTCTATCAGTACGACTCCATACTTATCCCAGAAAAATATTGCAAACAGTTTTTCAACCTACTTCTGTGTCTTGAACTTCTGGGGACGAGGGAGAAATGAATACTACTACTTCATTGACTGTTGTTTCGTTTCAGGATCATAGTAGCATAACCACATTTCGTCCATGGTTACTATTCGTCAGCGAAATTGATCAGCATTACGGTCAAATTGGAAGAAGGCTTCTCTTAATGCCATAACTCTTTTATTCTCCTGACAGGTTTTTTGGGAACCCACTATGCCGAGAACTTGCGCACACAGAAGCCATTCTGCATTATGCTACCGACGAGTTCCAAAGAAATGCTCAGAATCTCTGACACAAGTTTTGCTGAGAAGGTAAAAACTGAGAAAGCTGGGTGCAGCCAGATTAGTGCTCTTAACGGGTCGGGTCGAGTCGGGTTGAAGACTGACCCGGCCCGACTGACCCGAACCGTGATACGATCTGATTGACCTGACCCGATAACCGGACCCGAGCTGACCCGGTTGACCCGACCCGAGCTGACCCGATTGACCCGACCCGAACTTACCCGATCCGAGTCGGGTCGGGTCAGGTCAACCCGACCCGTTTGAGAGCACAATGGCCACGACCCTGGGTGAACGCCAATATGCACTCACATTCGGAATTAACCCCGGACCACGTGTACCGAAGTCTTACACGTTAACCACTAGCTAGATCAAGCGGGGGATTTGTATATGCATCTTAATGAATATTTGGTGGCACTTTTGAAGTTTAGTTATTTTTTTTATAACTGATACCAAGGTCCGACGTGGGAGAATTTTTTTTCTTGCTTTAGTTCCATGTGACGAAATTTTTCTTCAAGGTCAGTGTTCTCACCTGCCCGGACGGCAGGGGGTCTTCTCGGAAGATAGTAGCAAGAGTATCTTGGCGGAGACAAAAGGAAATCGTTTAACTATAATGATAAGGGTTGAGGAAACGGGAGAACAACTGTGATTTTTTCGAACCCTTCAACTTTCATTCCAAAATAGGTTCCTATGATTCCGGGACCCGTGCCACTTTGATTTTTCTTTCTCGGTAATTAAAACGTATTTTACAGTATAGTTGCACGTAAGAAAATACTTAATATGAATTTTGTAATTTAAAATTTAAAATTACAGTGTGATAATTAATTACAAAGTACTGATTTTATTTCATCACTTTCAGCCCAACAAATGAAATTCAAACAATTCGCTCCCTGGGTGTTGGTCATCAATACTGCGTCTTATCCTTTGTCTTGCAGTCAAGTCTTGGTCCTGCATTTCGTAGTCTTGGTTATCTTTCATGCTATACAAGAGCCAAGAATGCTCGCCTCATCGGTAAAATGAAGACCAAGTGTGTTTTTATTATCATCTTTCATACTATACGGAAAGCAAAAAAATACGCTCATCGCTACTTGGTGATCACCAAAACAAGGCCAAGAGCAAGATTACTATGCACTTCGTCTTGCATATCCAATCTTTATCTTGTTCTTGTATCGGTGTCCTTGGGCTTGGTGAAATAAAATGAAATATTCAGTTTAAGGACCCTCGATTCTGCACCGAGGCTAAGGGATATGGTGACCATGAGAAATGAATGAAATGGTGGAATGAAGCAAGTGGGAGTAAACAGGAGAACCCCGAGAAAACCCACTACACGGTGTTTTTCCACCACAAAGCCCACTTACCACAAGCTGGGATCGAACCGTGGACACCATCAGTGGCGGAGCTAAGGGAGGGCCAAGGTGGGCCAGGCCCCCTTGCTCAAATTCTTGACCCCCTACTGCCCCCCCACACACAGATGATGCTATTAAAGGTCGACAAACGGTGAGTTGCCAGTGGCTACAAGTGAAACTACTTCCGAAACATCTCTCGACAACAAAGTTACGAACTGCAGAATACCGTTGCGTTCCGAATAAAATAGCTCCACTCGTTTTAGTTTGTAGTAAGGAAAGATCAAATTCACGGAAATCTGTGGGATGCTTGCATTGACATCGCCACCTGGACATTCATTTTAACCTCTGTCCATTATCTAGTTATCTCCTTTGTTTTTGACAAACAACCAGAAAAATAGAAAATCAGTCGGCATTCTCATTCGCTTCAATGTTGAAGGTTAAACTAAAACGTGATATGCATACTTACAAATAACATGCATTGCAATAAAACATTACACTTGTGTTGGACGAAAAAAGTCTTCGTACACTAAGTAATTGATTTCCATTGATTATGACGACATAGAACAAATGCATAGCATGCATTAAATGATTTGGTATTATTATTATTATTATTATTATTATTATTATTATTATTATTATTATTATTATTACTATCATTATTATCATTATTATTATTATTATTATTATTATTATTATTATTATTATTATTATTATTATTATTATTATTATTATGAGTTTATCTAACAAACAACTATTTATTGATTAATAAAAATGATTAATCAATTATATTTAGTTATGTATGGTAGATGACTTCAGATTATATTATTTACTGACCGACAGTATCCCACGCTGTCGTATCTGTGCATAAGAGGTAAGTTCTAATCTTTTCTTTTTAGAAGTTAAGTAAAAGAACCTGTTTTACCTCGAAATGCTTAATTACAATTTTATTTACACAAAGTCAATTCTAACATACAAGATGATATTAACGATGCTATTTGCATATACGAGTTACTTGTCACAGAAACTAATTACGCTAGGAAACTAAAACTATGGTCAGACTGTCTTTCTTAGCTAACTTTTACAAGTGGTAGCAATTGAAACTCACATGAGTATATGGTAACATCTTACCCAAAAGTCTAAAGTTAATCTCTTTGAACATGGCTTAAAAAAAAGTCTCTGTTGCCTCCGTTTTCACTCTCCCCCTGTGCTAGCCTGAATCCCCATTATATTACCAAATGTTATCAATCTTTTATTTCAAATTAAGTGCTTTATGATTTTTTTTGCAATTATAAAGTCTCATTAGTTTCTATCACCGTTTTCCCTTAGGACAAGTTATTATAACAAAGGAAAAACATATTAATGGTTCCTCTTGATTACTTTTCAAGGCTTTTTCTTATAATTCACTTAAGCACTATCAATTTTTTTTTTACAAATTATCATATCCATTTATTCCTTTTTTTTCATAAAATCTGTTTTCAACACATTATATTATCATGCGGTATTAAAACAAATCTGGAACTTCTGATATTTATTTACCTTCATCATTCCATCCGGAAAATTAGTGTGATCGGTACACGAGGGAATGTTTTCGGGCTTCTAAAATTAAGATTACTGGTGCCATGGTATAACTTTGAGTTTCGCCTTATCTCAAGTAGAAGCAGACATGTCAGAAGGTTTGATCCTTGTAGATACACTAGTTCAAACACTGTCAAAAATGAGGTCTGGTAAATATGACTCTCAACGAACAATATTCGAACAAATTTATCAACAATGTTTGGAGATGTGCAAAGAAAATGGTCTCGAATTCCAGAGCCGGAAACAAATAGAATATAGGGGTTCCTCGTGGAAACGAACTAGACATCCGCCATAGAAATATCACAAATTCATTTTGGAAGAATCTTTTCCTTTATTGGATGCAGAAAACGAATTTTCTAAAGATAATATATCTATCAAGAGACATTTTCCCCCTACTATTGATAGACAATCACTGATAAGGAAAATCGCTTTGTATCGTGTTGCAAAATCATCAGATCAATCACCACTCTACATCCAAAAAGTATAACCTTTTTTTAAATTACAACATTGCCGACCAATTACAACATTTAAATTACAACCCAAAAGCATAAAAAGCATATAAAGCATAACAGCAATTTACACATATGGTTGGTACCTTGAACATGATTGTGATTGTCTAAGAGTCCAGAAGAAACTAGTTTTAAAATCATAATTTTAGAAAATAAAGCATAAAGCATAATTTAAAATATATAGCACAATTTCTGGAAAATTCTCTTTAACTGAAAGTTTAACATACCGTGTTAATATTTTTTAAAACCAATATTTACAATGCAAAATCATTGAGAACATAACAATGCAACAATGAAAACCTTATTTTCATTTCTGTAAACTTTTCGGTGTAATCGTTTGATGTGGAGAAAAGAAAAAAGTAAAAGAAATTTTTCCGCCAAAAATGAATAGTATGCAAGAACTCCATACTATATTGTTATGTTTACTTTTTGAACTTAAGCACTTTCTGTACTTTTTGGTGGCATCTTTTACTTTCCCTTTCTGTATATGTGTACCTGTAAGGCGCACACAAATGATAGAAAAATTTATTCGAGCAAAGCACATGTCTTTACAATGAATTAAGTAGAAAGTTTATAAATATGAGAGAAACTAGTTGCAAAAAAATATCAATAAATAGATCAAGATATTTAGAATATTTAATGTATAATAAATATTATACATTATACACGATTAATGTAAAATAATCATTGAAATTAACAATAAAGCATAATTTTAAAAAAAAGCATAATTAAACAAGAAATAAAGCACAATGTGGGTTGCTTTAACAGACGAGAAGAAAACCAAAGCTGATTCCTTAACGAATTTCGTTGATCTTCTTTGTGTCTACAAAAACGCATTCCTAGAAACCTACAAGCTAGGTATCATCTCTGTGATTATATCAGTTTCTAGTGCTACATGTGAAAGGTCATCCTCTTCTTTGAAAAGATTAAAGACTTGTATACGCAATTCAATGACTCATGATAGGTTGAAAAACTTAGTGTTACTTTATATTGAGAAGAAAATTGCTAAATCGTTAGATCTTTAACAAGTTGTGGATATGTTTGCTGCTGCCCACATGAATAGAAAGATCCTCTTCAAGTAGAGGCATGAACCTTTAAGTTATTTTCTTTACCTGTAAAAGTGTGTTTGCTTCCACTTAAGTCAACCAGCTACACATATTTTAAACGCCATGATTAAATAACTATTTACTTATATTAGAAATCAATTGCATTAATGAATCCTAGTTGTTTGAGGTACTAAATTCTTATATTTTCACTGTTTTAAAAAGAGTAAAATCATGAACAACAAAGACGCAAACATTCACCTTAAATACACACACACACCCATATATATATATATATATATATATATATATATATATATATATATTGGAGATGGCCCCCTCAAAATCTTCTTGGGCCCTTCATTGACCCCCCTGAAAAAAACTAGCTACGCTACTGGACACTATGCACCAGAGATGGATTCTCTACCACTGACCCACCGCGGCCCTGCTTGGGCTTGGTCGTCCATATCCAATAGCTCTTTTGGCGTTGCTTAAATAACATCTAGTTTTGTTCTAAATCCACACTCCATATTGGCGTAGATATTAATATTACAGTCGATTGGTAAAATCAATCTCCCACATTTAAAAATTAAAGTACACACAAGTACAAAAATAAGCATTTACCATAAAAACACTAGCTCCAAGTGTTCAAAATAGATTTTTGGTTACTATAAAATCAATTGAAAATTGCTATTTTTAATTAGGCAGCTAGTGAAAAACAGCAGATTTCGACTCCAGTCGAGTTTAAACTCAACCTAAACTCAGTTGACCAAAGTGAACTGACCCGACTGACCCGACCCAACAATCCGACCCGAGCTGACCTGATTGGCCCGACCCGACCACCCGACCCGAATAACCCGGCCCAACAACCCGACCCGAGCTGACCTGATTGACCCAACCCGAATAACCCGACCCGACATCCCGACACGAGCTGACCCGATTGATCCGACCCGAATAACCCGACCCGACAACCCGACCCGAGTAGCCTGACCCGACAACCCAACCCGAGTTGACCTGACCCGACCCGAGCGGACCCCACACCAGTTTTTGAGTGACAAAAGTAATTTAAGCTATTATTTATATAGTTTTTCACAATATACTTACAGGTATCATAGTCTAAGGTCTGGCTTAGTGCTCTCAAACGGGTCGGGTCGGGTCGGGTCAACCCGACCCGTTTGAGAGCACTAAGCCAGACCTTAGACTATAATAAGTATATCGTAAAAAACTATATAAATAATAGCTTAAATTATTTTTGTCACTCAAAAACTGGGGTGACCTGGGCCCTCCGGCCCCGGGCTATATCCACCACTAACTGAAATGCTGCAATTTTCAAGAATAACGTCACAAATTGCATCCATGATTTCGAGAAGAGCCTTTGCTTTTAATCATCCTTGATGTAAAGAATAATTTGTTGAGAAATCGCCACGTTTATACTATATCGTACCTCTTCACCACTGTATATAACAGAGGAGAGTCCCGTGGTTTTTCACTGATTTCCTAATTAATTTACTTCGGTGACTTTCCTTGGTGGAACAAAAATGTTATAACAGTTAGGATCTGGATGTTCGTGAAATTCTCTGTTTGGGCACACATAATCACTTTAGAGGCCTGAGAAACAATAAGAATTTCATTATGAATATGACAATTTGTATTTGTACATAGGATAACTTCGGCAAATAACGCCACCAATTCAACATATTGTTCTGGTGTTAAGGTGTTTTTATCTAGAACCATGCAAATTACATGGAAGATGGAGTGAACCCTCCGCTATAATGGAATGAGGAAACAAAGATCCTACACATTAAATGTCGACCACAATGCACTGAGAATCGGAGTAAGTATGAGATGGCGTTATTACCAGACGTATCGGCAAATAACGCAACTTGCTTTACAACAACGAAAAGGTGTTGGAATCGTAACGAAATACATTTTGAACACAACTAAACAATGTTCTTGGCAATGTGCTACCTGCTTTGCTGGTACACAAAACTCATAGTCATCGTACATGTCGTTAACCGGTAACCCTTGCGATGATTGCGAACCTCTTAACATAACAGCTGCAGTCATATGGAGCACTACTCTTCGGAGCCTGACAACAATGCACAACCAACGTCACAAAATGTTCAGAACCACATTTAACAATGCTGTCAGAATCATATTCGTGAAACCAAATCTTGCATTCAATACATTGAATCCACGTTTTAAGACCCCTGAGATCAAAGTAATATCCTTCACAGTCCCCACGGAGCATATTTCCATCCTTCGTCTTTCCAGAGAATGCTTGTTTCTTCGTGCCGGAAGAAGTGAAAGGGCCAGCTCTTGCGAATAGGTGTAGTGTTACCAATACTCCTCTGGCAGTAAGAGAAATCCCCCTGGGATGAGATTTGCTCCCAGTTATTTTAGCTGTAGACAGAAGCTCGTGGATGGAGTGGGCACTCGGTGGTGTTAAAGGAGAGATGGAGTCTGGTCATGTGCTTCGAGGTGTTGGTGGAGGTTGCTGTTGCTCTGAGACATCATTTGGGGAAAAAGCGACATCGGTATAGTATTTTTGTTAAAAGGGTGCGTTGTAGCGCTGAAGCCTGAAATTGTGGTCTGAGGTGTTGCTGAACGGAACCATGCCTGTGAAAACAGTTTTGGAAACTGTAGCTTCCCAACTGTTATTCTGTAATGGGTTCATCGATAACTGTCAACTGCTTCAGAGCAGTACAATTTTAACTATTTGAAGCTCTTGTCGAGCGGCTTAAGTTCATGGGTACAATGTGCAGACAAGCGCAGCAGTTTAGTTTACATGGTCTCAGCAGCATTTAAAATGGTAATATATAGATGATTGTGATGGCAACGGATCCGATGTCTGTTGAAATGTTCCAAAGATCATTACTAAACTATTTTGTTTATACTTTCCCTTGTATAACACCATCGGAGGGATCTAATTTGAACCTGATATATTAGTGCACGCAATAACACTCACAGTTTCACCTTTTTCGCCATGTGTGGCATTAAGTACTCGCTTGCTCCCTTTCTGTGCCAAAATTTTTAGGCTACTGTTCTTAGTTATAGTCCTGCACTTAATCTGCATTATAAATAAGTTTAGGATTGTCACAAAAGGTTCATAGCATCAAGTGTATTTCCCAATAGCGTATACAATTCGTTCACATAGTTCTGTTGAAAAGCATGAGTTTACCATAGCTCAAATTCTCCTCCTTTCTGCACACGATATTCGAGTGTCTTGCCATGAAAGCATAAAACTAGACTTTTCCGGCTTTAGCACTACGACAAAGAAAAACAAACTTTTAACACCAGTATTAGTTTCGATTAACGATTAGATGGAATTGCGTTATTTCCCGACGCGATAGTGGCGTTATTCTTAGACTTTGTTTTGGCCATTATTTCTATACTAAGAATAGTGGTCCTGCATATTTTATCTATATCATAATATTATGTAAGTACGGCCCTATCAACGCATACCTTTAGTAATAGTAAAAGCTCACTTTTATCCAAACAATTAGCTGGATGCGAAAAATTGTGGAATAAGATTCACAAACTCATTCTCCTTATCTGGAACAAGGAAGAATTGCCACAAGAGTGGAAAGAATCAATCATTGTTCCAATTCACAAGAAAGGCGACAAAACTGATGTAATAATTATCGAGGTATGTCTCTTCTGTCAACATCCTATCAAATCCTTTCAAATATTCTATTAGCAAGACTGATCCCATACGCAGATGAAATTATTGGATATTATCAGTACGGATTTAGACGAAATCGATCAACTATCGACCAAATATTTACCATTCGCCAAATGCTCGAAAAAAAGTGGGAATACAATACCCCGCTACATCAACTTGATTTTAGAAAGGTGTAGTTTTATTGACTTTAGAAAGGTGTAGGACTCGGTTAGGAGAGAAACATTATGCAACGTTCTTACAGAACTTGGAACACAGGGAAAGCTAATTTGATTAATTAAGATATGTTTAAATGAATCCCAGAGTAAAGTCCGGGTAGGAAAATTTTTGTCCACGAGCTTTCACGTAGAAAATGGCCTGAAACAAGTAAATGCGTTGTCGCTATTATTATTTAACTTCGTTCTGGAATATGCTATAAGGAAAATCAAACATAGCAATCAGGGCTTACAGTTGAACGGTATTCACCAGGTTATGGCATATGCTGATTATGTAAATTTAATAGGAGATGATAGAACAATAGAAAGAAATGCAGAGATCTTATTAAACACTTGCAGGGACATTGGTTTAGAAGTAAATGCAGAGAAAACTAAATACATGGAAGTGCGTCGGGACCGGAATACAGCAAATTATGGATGCTTTAAAATATTAAATAATACTTTTGATAAAGTGGATAGTTCTAATATACTGTATAGGATCAATATTAACAGAGGAAAATCATATTCACGGAGAAATTAAATGTCGGCTAAAACCAGCAAATTCGTGTTACTATTCGGTTCTAAATCTCTTGTCGTCGCGAATTCTGTCGAGGAATTTGAAGCTCAAAATATACAAAACGATAATCATGCCTGTTGTTCTGTATGGTTGCGAAACATGGTCACTTACTCTGAGGGAAGAACATAGACTGAAAGTATTTGAGAAGAAGATCCTGAGACGAATATTCAGACCCAAGGGGAACGGGAATGAAGAATGGCGGAAACTTCATAACGAGGAACTACATAATTTATATGGTTTACCCAACATTGTTAGGGTCGTCAAGTCTAGGAGGCTTAGGTGGGCGGGTCATGTAGCTAGGATGGAAGAAAGTAGAAACGCTTTCAAACTCTTGACTGGAAGACCAATCGGAAAACGACATTAGGAAGACCTAGGCGCAGATGGGGGACAATGTTATGATAGATCTCGCAGAGATTGGAATACAAAGTAGAAACTGGATACAGTTAGCTAAGGATAGAAGTCAGTGGAGAGCTTTTGTAAACGCGGCATTGAACCTCCGGGTTCCATAGGCCATAGAGTTAGTTAGTTAGTTAAGGTAATCAAGAATAAATTGTCCACTGGATATTTGGATTGGACATTGCAGAAACATATTTTCGTATAATATCCACTTCTACCGTATACCGTTACTATGTAATTATAATAATGGTTTTGATGCTTCTTGCTTCCTTCTGACTCTGTAAACAAGTACTGGATACACGTTGCTGTTTCCTAATGAGCAGTGACGTTGCTAGACTTCATTTGGGAAAATATATACATTGTCCATTGTTATATATTATTATTAATGTATATCATTACATATATAATTATCATTACATATGTATACATATAATTATCAATGTATATTATTAAATTGTTATAAACTGCTATTACTATTGCCAATGAGACAAGAGTCGAAATTCGAGAAAAGACAATTCTCTCAACAGAAATAGATACACATCTCGCGACAGCTTTTTCATGACAATTTTTTCAGAGGAGATAGCATCAATCTGGAAATAACTTGGAAAAAAATAAAGAAAATATGGCATTATACTTCCTTACTTTTACAAGACAATTGTATTTCTTAATATTTATGCCGTGGTTATTTACTTTTTTTTATTACTGACAATCGTTTTCCTAGTTATTCTGCTGAAGTATCGTTTGCATGAACCGTATTTCAATCACCTCTTGGAATAGAGGACAGTGAGTAGTCATTGTTCATGTTTACTTGCAGTTCAACGCATTAACCTCATACCCACGTAAGCAAATGGGTGGTGCGAATACTGCTGATAGGGAGACAGGACTTTAGTATCCGTAGGATACTTTTAGACAATGTTTGATTCTATGTAGTGTGATCGTTATATTTTTTGAGTGAGGAGCGCTGCATCGTAGCGTGCCTTCTTCTTCTTCTTCTTCTTCTTCTTATTATTATTATTATTATTATTATTATTATTATTATTATTATTATTATTATTATTATTATTATTTTGCGTTAGTATAGTGTAAGGATAGGGGAAGAACTGACGGAAGAGAGTGCAATTGGAAGGGGAGTTCGACAAGGATGCTGACTCTCGCCGACACTATTTAATGTCTATCTAGAAGAGATAGTGAAAAAGAGTTTACATGATGACGATGGTATTTCGGTAGGAGGTAGAATGATTAGATGCATAAGATTTGCAGATGATATGGCGCATGTTGCAGAATCTGAAAAGAAAATCAATAAAATGTTAGAAAAAATTAGAAAGGGCTTTGAAGAATATGGGATGAAAATAAATGTTAGAAATACAAAAGCTATGGTGATTGGAACGAAGGGTTCTGTGTCAAATATAAAAGTAGGAAAGGAGAAAATAGTACAAGTGAATAGTTTTCGATATCTGGGTAGAATTCTTAGTAATAACATGAAGTGCGAACGTGAAATAAAAGCAAGGATAGGAATGGCGAAAGAAGCCTTTAGGAGGAAGAAAAGTCTGTTTTGTGAGACCTTAAAGAAAGAGCTGAGAAAAAGACTCATAAAATGCTTCGTGTGGAGTGTTGTACTGTATGGGACGGAAACGTGGACATTACGTAAAGGATATGAAAATCGACTGGAAGCCTTCGAAATGTGGGTGTGGAGAAGATGGAAAGAATTAGTTGGGTCGAGCTCAAAACGAGTGAGAGAGTGTTAGAAATGGCGGGTGAGAAAAGAACACTTTTAGATATTATTAGGAAGAGGAAGAGAAACTGGTTGAGACATTGCCGCAGAAGGGATTGTATCATGAGGGACGTCCTAGAGGGTAGGGTGTCGGGAAAGAGAGGGAGGAGGCGAAGGAGACTACAATTAATGGATGATATAAAAACAGAAAGATCATACGCGAAGACGAAGAAGTTAGCAGAGGACCGTGGGCATGGAAGCTTCTCAGCTGCGGCAAGTGACCTGCCAATAAAGGCAGAATACCTATGATGATGATGATGAGTATAGTGTAGAACGTTCTTGTGTAACACACTTCATAGTCTTCATGTAATAGAACTATTTACGTGTGGAAAACAGAATGGCTTATAAAATGTAGTGTTTTGGATTAATATGTTAGAATAAAAGTATATATTTGTTGTGATAGGGCACACAGGAATATTTTTTAATAGTATTATTAATTGAAGTACCAAACGAGAACATGCTCTGCCAGATATCGAAACAGAAACAAGTTATTGATGTTCCTGTTACCTAACCCGACGTATGTGATGCAAAGCATTTTCTTGTGCAGAGGCTCTAGATAAAGAAGGAATTAAGGATTGCAGAAATCTCTTACCCATACACACCAATTAAACGACTTTCTGATAATATTGAAAAGATGTAAGATATCAATAGTTAATTGTTTTTTGTTAACAACAACAATAATAATAACACGAACATATATTTAAATAATAGCTATAAAAGACTTATAGATAAATTTTAAAATATTTAATTTCTCTAAATTTCTGTTTATTAATTATTATAATGCAATGCAATCTTTCAGTTTCAGTACCACGATTATGCTGTGCTCACTAAAGAAGACGGTAATGATGAGACTGGATGAAATAGTGAATTGAAGGAAGTGGGAGGAAACAGGAAACATGATAACCCCGTGTAAACCGACACACATGGTGTTCGTCCACCCACCACAAATCTCATTTGGTGCGAACTGGGATCTACCAGGGACCCCGTGCACCAGAAGTGAACATTCTACCACTGAACTACCGAGGCCCCTTTTCTTACTATACATTTAGGTGTAAGGAGATCCTTACGAGCCCTTGAGTTTGTACGAAGCCGTCTACGTGTCCACTGTATTGCAAAGGCTCCAACTACGAGCACTCAACTGTAAAGGTTACGACCGTACCTCTCTGCGTGCGAGTGCTATTACCAGATTCCCTGAATCTAAAGTTATTGCCTTACCCACCAGTTAACAACTATCTTTCCAAAAGAATATTCCTCTGGAGGATTGATAGAACCACTAATTACAAATAATTAACTTCACCAAACGTTGTTTACGGCCAGATCGGTTTAAGATTCTCCTCTTTCCCTTATGTCCTCTAACTTACTCAAAGGACGCAGATAGAGAAGATGAGTTAAATACCCTTAATCCTTTAAATACCCTCGTACAACCTTTTCTGTCGACCAATTCTAAATCAACCAATTTATTCACCCTGTTTGCAAGAATCTAGGGGAGTTCTTACTAGAACTAGCATACAGACTCAAATTATAGTGAAAACTCATCAAATTTCCTCTTTTAGATATCTTTATTTCAATAAAGTACGAACGATGGTTGAGAAAATAGTTTACAATCTCTAGATAAAATATTTATCTGTCTCTATTTGCCTTCCCGAAGACAGAAAGGGACTTAAGTATATATTTATCCTAATCCCTAAAGAATAGGGGATTAGCCCCTACTATAATGGATCTAAGATTTCTACTTCAGCCATTAATACAAGATTACATAAACTAATACTCTAAATCATCAGGGTTCACTCAGGAAGCGTTCTCTTACAAGCTGATGAAGTGAACCAATTTACTGTTCTAAAGGTGCCTTCACCAATTATCCAACACCTGGCCTAAACCTAAGCGAGGAAAAAGTCCGAAACCAGACCTTTTCAAGAAGGATTCCATCTAACAAAATTTTACTAGGATTAGGTTCAGTGAGGTTAAAGGAATATACCCCAATAAGAGGCCTTTCTAGATCAGCACTCAGATCTATAGGTATAGGTTAAGTTTCACCCGTTCCAGTCCCCTAGCATTTTAGAGCGGAATAAAATGTGTTTTTTTTTTAAAATCAATCTATCGGCCTGGCCTTATATAGCCAGACGTCTGCCGGACTCGAACCCGGAGCCCTCCAATTCGAAATCAATAAGCCTATCCACTGGATCCAATCTAGGAGCCCAAGCAAACTCTAAAGTAAACTACAAACACTAAATAAAATGCTTAAAGAGAAATCGCGATCTAAACATTTCCAAATTAAAATATAATTATTTACTTTCTTAGATTGAGATGTAAAGCAAATAAAGCTCTAAGCTACCCCGTGGACTCACTTGCCCACTCACTATAGTATACATGAACTTTTCGGCTTATTTCGAAAATACTCTAACGACAGTCATCATCTAGACTGATTCTAACCAAGGAACTCCCATCCCCTGAAATGGAGCCAGAGAAGGACAAAACTGCCTCTCCCGCTATTCGAAGCACTAAATGGTTCCACGCCTCAAGAGAATGCCTTCTATATATATGAGAGGTTCGGAAAGATATCCAACTGTTTTCTTGCAAAACTACCTATTGACCCATATAGATAGCATAGGCGGAATAAAAGAAAACGAAAGTAAAATAAGGTTCCCGCTCCCCTCTGTATAATATATGGATTACACATAGTAAATACAAGTTATCTTACATGAAATAGTAATTATATATTTCACACTACCTTTTACCTTTGAAACCAGCGCTGGTTTATCTTATACCTATATTGTAATTACAAATATGCAAGAATATATTCATGTTTATGTATATATATAGTTACCTTAGAATTTATGTGAATAATAATAATTATAATAATAGAAATATATAAGAAACTAGCAAGTGGCCCTGAAGGGGTTCCTTGCATAATCCCCTTACTAAAAAGAAGAAAAAAAGAAACTTGGTCAGTCTTACCATCGACTATCTCTTTTCAATCTTTGAAAGCTCATAGTCTCTAACTTTCCATTTCTCTAGGTGAAAGAACTAGAGAAATCACTTGTATTCACACGCGTTGTTTACACACACGATCTAACACTTTTTCACTTAAAAAAGTATATACATTGTAGGGGTAATGTGGCCCAACTGTTTATAGTCTCGTGCAGTTTCTATGATAACACAACAAACACTATTCTTTTCCTGAAAGAAAAGAAAAAAATCATAATGAAAGTTCCGAATCTGGA
This sequence comes from Thermobia domestica, assembly GCF_964235325.1. Classification (NCBI taxonomy): domain Eukaryota; kingdom Metazoa; phylum Arthropoda; class Insecta; order Zygentoma; family Lepismatidae; genus Thermobia; species Thermobia domestica. The sequence goes on from NC_137456.1 coordinate 185,489,668, forward strand.
ACTGTTCAAACTATTCACTGTTGTGATAATAAAACACACGTAAATGTATATTCACTTTCACTATCACGCGAGTGTCCGGTGTTCTATCATGTTTATCAAAATGTCAACTTCCGCTTCGAAGGTTCTCCTTGGACGTCCTGATCCAGTTGAAGATTTTTCCCAGGCGTTTTCGGAAGAGAATCGAAGTCCAAATTTTCTCCGTCTGTTATCAGCTCCAGGTAGTCGAGGTCTTCCTCCAGCTCCTGATATGTGCTGGTGGATGGTTTTGGCTTTTCCTCCTGCCTGTCCGTATGGACGTTCTGCAGCAGTTTTCTAACTTGCTCCAAAGTGTAGTCCGGGATATCGAACTGTGGCATTTTGTTTGGAGCTTGTTGGCCTTCCTGTTGTGACCGGTTTTGTCTTCTTACATTGTGCTTTAATGAGTCCACATGGCAGAAAAGCTCTAATGCCATGGGAGTTTCGGGATTGAGGCGTGCGCCCACATAAACAGAGCGTGTGCTTACGGGACGTTTAAACTCCGGTTCCATTTCCGGTAGTAACTCCAAGTGAACTTGCTGAACGTGGAGAGAAAAAAGTACGACTACGACCAGTCCGTCGAAAAGGCAGAAACTGAATAAATATCTATATGACTAAATCAGCCGGTTGACGAACTTTTTTCCCTCCTCTCGATTGTCTTCTGTGGTTGTCAGCTTCTTTATGTGAGAAGGATTCAACTCGGAGATGTGCCTTGCAAAGGGAAGAGGGGGATGACTGGTTTCAGCATATCCGAATTTGTTTTTACTTCTCTTCCATGCCACAAGTTTTTTACAATATATGTATTTGTCGCTACCTGCTTTTGAATGACCCACGGTCCCGAATAGACTTTCTGTGTCGGGTCGGAGATGCGAATGACCCTCATTCAAACATGTTGGCCTACTTTGAAAGGGTTTGGTCTCCTTCCCTTATCATAGATCTTCTTGTAAGCAGCATGTTGCTTTTCTTGTGTACTGTTAGCCCTTTAAAGGCCTTCTCAATACGTTTTTTCAGGTCCTCTGCGTACCTCGAATACACATGCTCATCTTGCGGCTGCATCTCTTCTTTCCCTTTCTCAGGCTTTCGCATGCGGGGGTGAGGGATTTCCCTGCCAATTTGGAGGAAAAAAGGTGGATATCCCGTCGAAGCGCATACTCTAGAGTTTAAAGCGAACTCTATAAGTTTGATGTCTTCTGCCCAATTTTCGTGATTTTTATTATATATGCTTATGAGCGTTTTAGCGCATTAAATTAGCTTTTCGCTCTTGTTTGCTTTAGCTCTATAAGCACTTATGTGGCGGTACTTAGATCCGATTATTCTCAGGGAATCTTTCCACAGTTTCGAAGTAAATATATTGTGGTTGTCCGAAGTAATAGACTGAAAATAGCCGAACTCTGCAAAGAAGTTGATTAGGCAATTGACCACAATCTTCGTTTTTAATTTTCTAATTGGGATCAGTTTGACCAAACTGGTGAACCCGTCGACCATAACAAAACAGAATCGATACCCTCCTACGCTGCTAGCTGGGACTGGTCCAAAGCAGTCAATATATAATATCTTATTTGGCTGGTCAGCTAACGTGCTTTCCATTTGTCCGTATTTTGAGTTGGTATTCTCTTTAAATATTGTACATGGAACGTAGCTCTGCCAGAATTTATAGTCTCTTCCCATGCCGTTCCAAAAGTAATCCTTGCGCATTCGACTAAGAGTTTCCTTAATGGACGGGTGGCCTGAATCCTTTTCTATGTGCGCTGCATAACAGACAGAAGCGCGTAGCTGTCGAGGGGCCCATACCACTTCATTTTCTTCCTGTTCATAGGAAATAATGCGAACGAGAATCCCATTCTCATTCAGCCGAGAAATCCTACTCAGTCTTTTTATTTTTTCTTTCGTCTTCTTGGCCCCAGATAGTATCTTGTCCTGTAGGAAACAAATAAGCTTTCCTAAAAACTGATCATGTTTTTGGTAATATAGCCACTGAGCTACGTCGCTCAAGCTCACTAGAACGCCGTCGTTTCCGTCCTCCTGCATTCCGTCTGTGAAAGAAAGTTGAGAGAGCATCTCTCTTTTGTCTGTAAGGTTGATAGGGACTATCGACTGACAGCTTACTTTCACACATCTCTTAGTGTGTTTCAAGTCTGTCTTGTACTGTTTGGTTGCTTTGCTGCTCTGCATATCTATAAGTAATACATCAGTTGATGGTATGTCCTGGATGTCTACTATCCCTTGATCCTCCGTGGCAATTTTCAAAATATCCACTGTCTTGCGCCTCCAGTGGTAAATATTTTTCTGCCGTGGAAGAGCCTATAAACTCAGGGCCCTCAGTGTAGCCAGATTCAATTCTGGAAAGTAAATCAACAGCTTCCTGTTTCCCAGAAATAAAATGTAGCACCACATTGAAATGTGTTATTCTATTGACCCACCGCTGTATCATTGGAGGTATCTTCGTAGATTTAATCAATGGTAATATCGCTCGGTGGTCTGTGTATACATGTATCACCGGTGCTTGCACCAGATAAACCTCAAATTTCTCAAGTGACGTCACAATTGCTAAAAGTTCAAGGTAAGTCAACGAATAACGGGATTGTACTTCCGAAAGCTTTCGAGATCAGTAGGCTACCACTGCCATTCTGCCTTTGTCATCTCTTTGACAAAGAGTATTGCAAGAGGCTAGCCTGCTGCCATCGACAAACAAGGGAGAAGGGTTGGTTTAATTTAGGGAGGAGTAACTGCGGATCTTCCGCTAATGCTTGTTTTAGTTTCTGTAGGACCTCTTCGTGAATAGCCTCCCACTTGAAAGGTACGTTTTTCTTCAATAATTTAGTCATAGAGGCCAGGATAGCCGCTATGTTTTTGATACGGAAGTGGATAAATTTGGAAAAATCCAATTAATCCCCTTAACTGTTTAACATTCTTGGGTCTGGATAATTGATTGGCCATTTTCAATTTCTCTTCTGTACACGATATTCTTCCGTCTGAAATCTTATGACCAAGAAACTCAATTTCTTTAGAGAAGAAAACTGCCTTCTCTGGGCTAAATGTGAGGCCCGCGGTTTTTATTCTTTCCAGCGTTATGTCGAGAATTACCAAAATTTCCCCGGGGGTATCCCTGATATTAAAAGATCGTCGAAATAACAGATGAGCTTAGTTAAATATAAACCCTTTAAGGTGGATCACCACCCGGAAGACAGTATATATTTTACCTTATTCTCTTAACTATTGCGGAATAAAACGTTACATATTATAAATATTGTTATATAAGATAAAGTAATGTTTCAGCTACAGCACAAGACACTGATTCATTTGGTTGTGACTCTTGATATCAAAAAAGGTCACAAATAGAAGAAAATATTTGATTCGTTTTACTATGAGCACACAAGATGGCACTTGCTGTTAGATCTTACTAGAAGTGTTCAATTTTATGAAATGTTTATTTGTATGTGTAAAGTATTGTAAGGTAACAATCTTATCACGAAATAGATAATATTGTTTCACCGTTTTTCTTGTTATGTTTCATATTTTATTTAAATATTAATTTACATTTAAGGAAATAGATTTTGAGACGAAACTTGCTGTGAACGCCATAATGCGTTGTTGCCAAATTTGTACGTTTACTGTAGTAGTCACAATAAGAAACTTCCTGGATTCAAGCATTGCAGTTCGAGAAGCGAGATTGCGATAAGGGTCGAAAATTAATTTCTCCATTAAGTATCCAAGCAGATTTCCATGATTACTCCCTTTATTATCTGGCATCAGTAAACACTCAACACTATCTGGCAACGCCGCATTGTTCAAGCACGGTTTAGTATAGCACCAAGAACACCTAGTGATCCACCTTGATCCTATTTGCATAAGTCTACCTAGCGTAAATGGTAAGGCTTTTAACCCATATGGACCGCGAGGATGTTTATAGGTTCCCTGGTGGATAATGAATGCTGTAAGCTCTTTACTGGAACTTGCAATAGAAATTTGTCCAAAAGCATTTGTAATATCAAGAGTACAGTATAATGACTTGCCCCCTAAATACGTTAATGATTCCATTAAACTCGGCAAAGAACACGTGTTGCTCTCCGTGACAGCGTTGATTCTACGGGAGTCCAAAATTAGCTTAAAAGAGCCTGATTTCTTTTTATGAATAATATTCGTTCTGACATAACGCGAATTACACATCTCTATCTGTCCCTCTTTTTCCAAAAGCTGTGACATCAATTTTCGTTTCTCTAAAGATAGAGGACGAACCTTTGTATAAAAGGGAGTTGAGTTTTCAACTTAATGTGATGTTCAATAAGGTGAGTTAAGCCTGGAGTGTCGGAAAACACATCTTTGTGTTTGTAAAGTATGTCTCTAAGTTTTTCCTTGACCTCAAAGTCAGTGTTTACTTTTGTCAACATTCTATTATTTCTTCCCCTGTAGATTCTATGCACAAGTGTTCCGTGGAAGAAGTCTCTCCTTCCCCACCTCTTCACTTGGTGGAGCGTCTAATAAACAAAAAGGTTCTTGACCATCATCGATACTCCAACCTTGTGAGGCTACTGAGAAATTTATTTTCGCTTTGTGCATAAAATTCCTCCCACAAATGATGGGTTTCAGTAGCTCCGGCAACAAGTGGAACTTTTGTCTTATTTTATACCCATTCAAATAAACATCCACAACCGCACTCTCAATAGAAGATGTTGACCCTTGAGCGAGGGACAGATGCAATAATTCCTTCCTAAACTTCACTCCATTCTTACGCCAAGCATTTGTTAATTTACCAGAGACATAAGAAAGGGACGATCCTGAATCCATAAAAAGAAAGCAAGTTCTTTTTGCAATCGTCGCTTTTATCAATGGGTCTTTGGCCCAGGGGGGCGGTGTTCCCTTTGTGCAACTGTAAAAAAGAATTTTGTCGTTTTACATGCTGGGAGTTATTCTTTCTGTATTGCTTCTTTTGGTGTTTATTGCGGGTTTCCTGCCGTTTATTGTCCTACCGCCGCCTGTTGTGTTGACTTGTTTTCTGTGATTTCCTCCCCACGTGTTTGTTTGGTCTGTGGAGAAATTTTAGTCATTTTTGTACCTCTGCTTCTTTTGTGAGATCTATGGTACAATAAACCTTGTAAGCTTCGGTTCTCTCCTGAACTTCCAGCTAGCCTCCCCTAAATGGAGTTCTATCTTCGCCTTCTTTAAGAAGTTGGTCCCCACCACCACCTCTAAATTTGAATCGGGAAGTATGTAGAATTCCTGTTGAAAAACTCTATTTTTAATGCAGAATCGGGGGTGCTTGTTTGCTTAGCTACTCCCGTAGCAGGTGAAATTCTTTCATTGACATCTCTTGTTTTGTCGCCTGGTTTGATACATTGTTGGGCCGTTTGCTTCCCTGCGAAACAAATGTACGAGCCAGAATCTAGATAAATATCTGGTGGGCGTCTATAAAAGAATGGATAGTGATATGGTGGGGGATTAGCTTCTGTTGCATACTTCCTGACGCTATTTACTGTTAATGCTGCGGCCTATTCGTTGCCCTTTTTCTGGTTATTTTTCAATTTAGGCCACTGTGAACGTTTGTGGCCTAAGCCTTGGCATCCGTAACATCTAAATTGCTTCTTTGTATTGTCACTCTCATCTCTTGGATCCTGCTTCACAGCCTGCCGCTGGAAATACGCAGGGTCCAACGATTCTGGTTTTATAGCCGGGATATTTCCAAAAGATGATTCTCTTTTGTCTACAGCTACTAACTGTACGTTTCCAGTAGTTTGACCCCTTACATAGTTTATTCCTCAAATAAATATGATTTATTTGGAGAGCGTATGCTTCCAGTTCCTTAAGTGTACCAAAAGTTTTTTCATATAGGTATACTTTGTATTTGAGGTGCACCTTACTGAGAATTTACCTGTTCGGGCTCTGAAGGCGGATTCTTAAGCCTGGAGAACAGTAATGCTGAGTCTCTGACAAATTTTGCAAGAGCTTCATTCGGCTGTTGAAATTTTCTACTTATTTCTTCTTCGAACATCTGTTCGTAGTGAAAACTATAATATTCTCTAATGAAATTATCTTTGAATTCCGCGAAGCTAGAGAATGGCGATATAAAATTGTACCATTCACTACAACTCTTACTGAGAAGCAGTGGAACAACTTTGGACAAAACATCGTCCAGGGGTATTTCTTTTCTCTTCGCGTAATTTGTGATAGCATCTATGAACTGAAATGGATCCTGATCCGGTTCTCCACTAAAAGTTGGTAACTTGATTTTGATGTCATCTGGCCATTTGCTGCAGGAGCAATGAGACTGTTGAGCATTTCGCTGCGGTGTGTTATTGTTATTTTGAATTTGACTTTTGAGGTTTCTGACTAGTTCTAGGATTTGTTGTGCATTATCGCTCTGTACTCCTAGAGCCTCTCTCAGTGAGCTTTTTCTATTGGCTCCACCATGTTACTGACTGATTTTCCAGATCTTAATAGCATACAAGAAAAATGATGAGATTTATTCTGAGTCTGTGTGTATGTCTAGTTTCAGGGTGATTAGTTACTTAGGACGATCCCCCAGTTTGTAAGAAGATCCTTACGAGCCCCTCAGTTTGTACGAAGCCGTCTACGTGTCCACTGTATTGCAAAGGCTCCAACTACGAGCACTCAACTGTAAAAGTTACGAACGTACCTCTCTGCGTGCGAGTGCTATTACCAGATTCCCTGAATCTAAAGTTATTGCCTTACCCATCAGTTAACAGCTATCTTCCCAAATGAATATTCCTCTGGAGGATTGATAGAACCACTAATTACAAATAATTAACCTCACCAAACGTTGTTTACATCCAGATCGGTTTAAGATTCTCCTCTCTCCCTTATTTCCTTTAACTTACTCAAGGCAGGCAGATAGAGAAGATGAGTTAAATATCTCTTAATCCTTTAAATACCCTCGTACAACCTTTTCTGTCGACCAATTCTAAATCAGCCAATTTATTCACCCTGTTTGCAAGAATCTAGGAGAGTTCTTACTAGAACTAGCATAGAGACTCAAATTATAATGAAAACTCATCAAATTTCCTCTTTTAGATATCTTTATTTCAATAAAGTACGAACGATAGTTGAGAACAGGGCCGGCCTTAGGTGGTGCGGGGCCCGATTTAAAATATTTTTGCGGGGCCCCAGGTTTACAACTAACTTGCACCAAAGGTCTGTAGAACATTATATATATATATATATATATATATATATATATATATATGTGTGTGTGTGTGTGTGTGTATCTCCCTGCTGGTCTATCTGCAAAATGTTCTGGTGAAAACGCTCACTCTCTTTATTGCTTATAGCAACTAATTTTTTAGATAAGTAACTCGACTAGAAATGCAGAAAGTGAATGATTTTAAAATACATATTTCACCCTTATGCCTCCCAATTTTTCAAGAAGGTTCTCTACCAGGCTCTCTACCAGTATTTCATAGTTTTCTTCTCTTATAAGTAAACTTATCGATATCGAAATCTAGTTTCTTGACCAAACTTGACAAAGAAGCATGCAATATCAAGAAACGAGTGTAAGCAAAATTTAAACCGCTTCCGTCCATAAAAATGCCGCAGTGACCAAAAACCTGATTGTTCAGAATAAGCGGTAATAATGTGTTTCAATTTTGAAAATTTAATTTTATTTGTAAAACGGGTAGAGGGATGAAAAACAAAATCACATTAGCCGACACCGGGAGGAAGTAGACACCTCTTTGAGGGTTTGCGTATTATGGCCGCCATCTTGAAGTCAGTCTTATATCTCGCTCGACATTTTTAAATAGGAAGAGGGTCATGTAATATATCATATTAGATTAGAATTTTACGATAAATAGAATAGTAAAGTCTATGTTTCCATAAGTTTATATTTGTAAGGCATAATGAAATGCGCATTGATATGAATTCGTTGGTTCAAAGATTTCTTAACAGCTTTTTGAAAAGAATTGAAGTCAGAGAATCCTAATGAGAACATCGTAGATAGCTACTTATGAAAGGTATAATCAGTTTGAAATCGTTATCGACTGCAGACGAAATGAAAGACGATGGGACGACATAAACCTTAAGAAACTGATGGAAGATGGATGGCATTTTCTATTGGATTAGTTTAGTTAGAAGACAAACCTTCATATTCAGTACGCACTAGTATACATTCCGTTTTCCTGACTTATTTTTTAAAAAAAACATCCACGGGATATTTCGCAGGAGAGGGCAAAGTTTGTCCTCAGGTTTGGTATTTTTAATATAGCTATAATAAGAAAAACGATATGCAAAAGAGTCGCACTGACATAAAAAGGTCACGAGCTGGTTCGCTGAGATGTGAATGAGACAATTGTGTTTTAATTTGATATTTTATAATTAGACTAACCCCAAAGTTACACGTGCCACCGGTCGGGATATCGTGTAAAAGGTATTAGCTGGCTCCTGGCAGAATAATTTGAACCGGGTTATTTGTTCGGAAACGGTTGAGTAGATGAAAAACTCGGTGAACAAGTATCCTATCATTTTTCAAGGGCATACTTTTTGGGGTTAAAAAAAAATTGCCGAAGGTCCACCGCAGGGTCCCAAACGGGGTTCAACTCAAAAGTTTTAAATGGTTTTAAATGGCACATCATTTGAAAGCTGTTGCGAAATGAAAGTTTCGATTCTGATGGAGTAAGTTTCGACTCTCTACGACAACCCTATGCAAAATGGCATCGGGTGAAAATGTAAACAGATACTTAATTGAAAAGTCCATGGCCATCCCTATAAATTGGAAACAGTGAGACAAATGTGAAACCAGGAAACCACGTATGGCATTATTTTCAAAGTACATGATTTAAAGTTTTTTTTTAAAAAAAGTTATGTACCTGTGCTCTCGTAGGGTTCCAGGTGAGGTCCAGCTCAAAGTTATCAAATGGCAAGGGGGTATAGTAGCACATCGTTTGAAAGCTGTTATCAAATGAAAGAAGATGGAACAAGACTCGACTCTCAACGATAACTGTGCAAAATGACAGAGGGTCAAAAAAGTAAACACAAAATTAATTGAAAAGTCTATGGCCACTTTGAATCCAAGATGGCCACTTAAAACCTATGTCGAAAGTATAGGCACTCCAAACTGTTGAAGCTAGGAAAACCAAATTTGGCAGTAAGCGTAGGGGATGAAAACATACAAAATGTTCAAAAACGCGACATCTTGAGTTCAAAATGCCGCACTATGTATCACTTGCATGTCTAGCTCAAACCACTGGAGCTGGAGAAGAGAAATGTGGTATTTGGGTTTATTGTCAATAGTAGATATCCACAAAAGGTCAAAGACTTATCATCTGTAATCCAATATGGCTGACATCGTGAAAAATGAGTTTGCATATAAATGTTGACAATTATGTTGCTTCTGAAAATCACAGCTGACAATTATGTTGGATCTTCATTCATCCAACACGTTGAAATAGAGAGATCTACGGGTGACCCGACCAAAGTACAGATAATTTGTTGCCACCAGGCGGCAACCCTGACCGCTGCAGCAGGCGATTGGAAGCATCATAGAACGGAGACTACTATTCTTTTTTTTTAAAATTTATTTACCATTTCGACTATTTCTTACTTCTTTGTTATTCTCACTTTCTTTTTCTATCCTGTTTTCATCATATATGTATATAAATTAGTCTGTCATTGGGAACTCATCTTCTTTCATTTCACAACAGCTTTCAAACGTTGCTGTCCCCTTGCCTTCGAAACTTTTGAGTTGGAACCCACCTGGGATTGTGCGTGGCCCTTGGGACAAGATATTTTTACTTTAAATCGTTGTACTTTGAAAATAATGCCACAAGTGCTTTCCTAGTTTGACATTTGTCTCACCGTTTCCAATTCACAGGGGTGGCCATGGACTTTTCAATTAAGTTTTTGTTTACATTTTGACCCGATATCATTTTGCATAGGATTGTCTTAGAGTCGAGACTTAATCCGTCCTCTTTCATTTCGCAGCGCTTTGAAATGATGTGCTACTTTTTATCCCCAAAAGTGTGCCCTTGAAAATGATAGGATACTTGTTCACCAAGTTTTTCATCGAGGGTGTGCAGAATACTCCCTGGACATATCTATTTTTACAACAGAAGTTGAAAAGTATAAAAATAAACTACTGCAGCATTAAATTCAGAAAATATGTACTTATACCCGGAAACTTAATACAAACTATTCATTTTGTTGTTAGAGAGAGGCCATACCCTTTTTTATGGAGTCCATGGATGTACCATACCTGTATTGCAATATGTTGCTGTGTACTTGATAACCGAGAGTAGCAGAACCATCTTAACGGTACCATAGCCATTTGATTGGGGGCCGGGCGAGCATTATGGCATGTATTAATTGCATGTGTTAGGAGCAAATTTAGTCATAGGGACCACAACACACTTGTTTGCTCTGGGGCCTAATATGATGTTAAAACGGCAGTGGAGAGTACAGTAGATTAGACTGGACAGTAGAGTAGACGGCACTAGCCCGGGGCCCCCTTAGGCGCGGGGCCCGATTTGGAGCAATCGGTCCAATCGGCTTAAGGCCGGCCCTGGTTGAGAAAATAGTTTACAATCTCTAGATACAATATTTATCTGTCTCTATTTGCCCTCCCGGAGACAGAAAGGGACTTAAGTATATCTTTATATGATCATAAACACCAGAGGTGCAAAAAGTGCAGCCAAGTTCGTCAGCCTCAAAAAGTGTTGAGATGAGGATGGATGAGCCAAGTTCCTTGGCCACTGTATCTTAAAAGAACACTGGAACTTGGCGCGAAGTGTATAACATATTCAAATACATTAAGATGTCTGTTCCTAGTTTCACGGCCTGGACATTTCATCCCTAAGTCTAGTGGTGACCCCCAAATCCACCACGCTCACAAATACCATCCCTAAGGCTCGTTAACATCATTTACTTTGACACTTCGTGGAGGAATATAAGTTTTCCTTATCTGGGTTTCGAACCACCAATCTTACTGCGGTATTTTTTATATGTTCCTTAGCGTCTTAGCAAAGTTGATATTCCTAAGTTTGGTGGTAGTCTCAAACCCACCGCCCCCACCATCACTATCCCTAAGGTTCGTTAACGTCATTTTCCTTGACACCTCGCGCCAAGTTCCAGTGTTTGTTTCAGATGCAGTGGCCAAGGAATTTGGCTCATCCATCCTCATCTCAACACTTTTTGAGGCTGACGAACTTGGCTGCACTTTTTGCACGTCAGGTGTTTTTGTTCATATTTCACTTCTTTTTGTAGTTCACCATGTCAATATCGTATATTGGGATTCTCAATTGTGGCATATTACTGGATTTAAATTTAAAATTGTACATTTTTAAAGGAGTCATAATGTGTCACATGCAACATTAGTTCCCAAGGGATCTCCCATCGGGAATCGAACCCAAGACACTGTACAAGAAAGGCGCACATGCTAGCCACTAGAACAGCGGGAAGGATTTATTCTATTAAATATCTGTCAGAGAGTTATGTCCAAACGAGATTGTAATTCATTAACCCGAACTACAAAATCATGATCGCAAACATCTCATGTTTCATTGCCTAAATGCGAAGAGTATCAACAGGGCCCAAAACCCTTGATGCTGAATCCTCACTGCTACATCACTAAACATGGCTGGTGTTTCAATTTACTTAGTTGTTCTCTACCTTTCCACATTGCGAAATTACGGAGTTCATTACATGACGCGCATGTTGGGCAGTTTCATACTGCCTCGGGTTTTCCTTCCAATGATATACACCTTTCAAATAACTTGTAATCTTAATTATATTTGTCACCAACATATCCTAACTGTATATAAAACTACATGAACTGACATATATTAAAGGGGTGCTTCCGGTTGACGTGGAAAGTTGAAATGATGAAGGGAGATGAAGAATTTCCCCATGTTATTTAAATGGGTCTTTTTCTTTTTGGACATGTAATCTTATGTTTTAGGAACTTGGAATTGGAATAAAAAATTAAAATTCGGTATCCTTTTCATTCGTATTACCTAAGTAAATCAGTAAAAATAAACAATTCCAACTTTAGAGTGGTTTTATGGGTAACTGAAAAATCTTTCCCATGGTATTTATATGGGACACCTTTTACACCCCAAAATTATAGGGCACTTCCTGTAGGGCTACAATGATTAAATTTAACATGATTATAGCTTTTCGGAACTAACCGACAGAAATTTTGCCAAAAGTGAATATTTTTAATTTTTTGGAAATCTAAAGGGGAGATGAAGAAATTCCCCATGGTATTTAAATAGACCTTTTTTGGACTTATAATCTCACATTTTAGGTACTTGAAATTGGAATACAAACGTGAAATTCGGTATGCTTCAACGTTTTCGTTAGTGTTACATAAGTAATTCAGTAAAAATGAAAATTTCCAACTTTAGAGTGGTTTTATGGGGAACAGAAAAACCTTTTCCATGTTATTTATATTGGACGCAGTGCTCTCAAACGGGTCGGGTCAGCTCGGGTCGGGTTGTCGGGTCAGGCTACTCGTGTCGGGTTGTCGGGTCAGCTCGTGTTGGGTTGTCGGGTCGGGTCAATGGGGTCAGCTCCGGTCGGGTTGTCGGGTCAGCCCGGGTCGGGTTGTCGGGTCAGTTCATTTTGGTCAACTGAGTTTAGGTTGAGCTTAAACTCGGCTGGAGTCGAAAGCTGCTGTTTTTCGCTAGCTGCCTAATTAAAAACAGCAATTTTCAATAGATTTTATAGAAACCATAAATCTATTTTGAACACTTGCAGCTAGTGTTTTTATGGTAAATGCTTATTTTTATACTTGTGTGTACTTTAATTTTTAAATGTGGAAGATTGATTTTACCAATCGACTGTAATATTAATATCTACGCCAATATGGAATCTGGATTTAGAACAAAACTAGAAGTTGTTTAAGCACGGCCAAAAGAAAGATTAGATATGGACGACCAAGCCCAAGTAGGCCCGCGGTGGCTCAATGGTAGAGAATTCATCTCTGGTGCATGGTGTCCATGGTTCGATCCCAGCTTGTGCTAAGTGGGCTTTGTGGTGGAGAAACGCCGTGTAGTAAGTTTTCTCGGGATTCTCCAGTTTCCTCCCACTTTCTTCATTCCAACATTTCATTCATTTCTCATGGTCGCCATATCCCTTAGCCTCGGTGCAGAATCGAGGGACCTTAAACTTAATATTTCATTTTATTTCAGCAAGCTCAAGAACATCGATACAAGAACAAGATAAAGATTGGATATGCGAGACGAAGTGCATAGTAATCTTGCTCTTGGCCTTGTTTTGGTGATCACCAAGTAGCGATAAGCATATTTTCTTGCTTTCCGTACAGTATGAAAAACCATAATCAAAATCATACCGATGAGGCGAGCATTCTTGGCCCTTGTATAGCATGAAAGACCAAGACTTTACTGTGCAAGACAAAGAATAAGATGCAGTATCGATGACCAAGACCCAGGATGCGCATTGTTTGAATTCCATTTGTTGGGCTGAAAGTGATGAAATAAAATTAGTAGACCTACTTTATAATTAATTATCATACTGTATTTTTAAATTTTAAATTACAAATGAATATTATGTATCTTCTTACTTGCAACTATATATACTGTAAAATAAGTTTTAATTACCGAGAAATTAAAATTTAAAGTGGCGCAGGTTCCGGAATCATAAGAACCTATTTTGGAATGAAAGTTGAAGGGTTGCAAAAAATCACAGTTGTTCTCCCGTTTCCTCAACCGTTATCATTGTAGTTAAACGATTTCCTTTTGTCTCCGCCAAGAGACCTCTTATGTCCCTTTCACATTATCCGGCCATTTGCCAGATCCGTTTTCGGCAAATTGCCGGACGAGGTAGTAAGACATTGCAAGCAATGAAGCTCTTCACATATGTGCGGTAGTCGCCGGACATTTATCCGGCGAGCAAAAACAGCCGGATCTCCCTGCTAGAATCCGGCGCGGCAAATCGCCGTGTATAGTAGGGTGGGCCGAAAATTTTTTTAAAAAATATTCAGGATTGAGTAGTTATCAAAAGTTGTGCATTGGTACGAAATAAACCCATGTCAAATATGTTGATTTTAAAACAAAATTTAACCGGGCCCCCATGGCCCTAAAGTTCCTAATTTTTTGTTCAAATAAAATGATTTTATTTAATAAGAACATTTTACCAGACAATACTATTAATACATAAAACATGAAGTACATGCTTTTAATCTACGCAAATAACTATTAAGAGCTTAACTTTGATAACTACCATATTAACACACGAAAAACCTTCGTGTTGAGCCCAGCTCAGAACTCTCAAACTTTAAGAGAATATCACTTTTTCGCATCTGGATGCAAAATACATAACACTGGCTTTCCGAAGGCGGCGCTTACATTGCTGAATTCAAATAAACTAGAAATAATATGGCTGCGAGCCTCTCTTCCTATATTGTCTTGCCTTCGAATTAAGCATATGATTTTGAATTACAATTCAAAATGCAAAACGATCATTAACCCCATTAAGAAATGAGATATACCCCATTAAGAGCCAAATTAAAGAAATTTAAGAACGGTGCTCAGAAGTTATGTGATATTTTCTCTTGCAAATGCTGCGATAGATTAACCTGTAAGTGTCGTAAATTAAATTATATATCGCTTTTGGAGTGGGAGCTCATATTAGATCAGAGAAATCAGAGACAAATGACAAGTTGCAATGTAGATGAACCAGAAGCCCATAGGCTCAAGAGAAAGCATGACACACAGATGATTATGATGCTGCGGTACCAATTACAAGAGGGTTACAATCGTTAGCCTCAATCCCACACTTGGAACATACATTAAGCGCTTCCACCCCGAATTCAGACGATGAAGAGTTCGCATGGAGTTATCGTTTAGAGAATAAAATCTAACGTAAACCTAAATAAACAATAGTGAGCCCTAAACAAATAAGTACCGCAAAAGATTTAATAGGTATATCGAATAGGTCGGCTGCTAAAATTGTATCCGCTGTTTTAGAAGATATGAATTTACTGAACAAAACTAACTAAGACAAGGTAGTAGATATAAACAATATCCGTACGAAACTAGCAAAAAAGAAAAAGAAAAAAGAAACCCTCTACAGTGTAAAGCTACTAATTTTAAGGGTCTCTATTTTGATGGCCGAAAATACCAAACTATAGTTCTTATTGACAATTGCAGTAGGCAAAGCACTGAAGAATATGCGGATTATATCGACTTGACCGATTGGTCAGAAGTAATAGTAACGAAACCTCCAATTTCGGCTAACGTATCAATAGAAGAACCAACCGAAATGATTGTGGAAAAGAGGAGGTTTCAGTTTGTCCCGTTCCCCTTCCACACACAGGCTTTGGAGAGGGTCTAACTGTAGTAACATAATCTTCTTCAGAGATTATATTCGTGCAAAACTGGAAGCTCGAAAGTATCTACCAAGCTTCGGACATAAATCTCAATATTTTGTTCCAAGATTCAACTAAGGAGCTTTAAGTAAGAGGAAGATGGGTGGGAGCAACTCGCTGTGTAGCCATCTCCACGTGGTGAGTTCTGGGCTGGTTTGGTGTTTGTTTGTCAATTTTTCAATCTTACCTTATGTATTTGTGTTCGTACTATTATATCTACTAAACACCAACCAGACGAAGAGCTGCACATCACATCAGAACATTTAAAATCCTGGGGTCAAGTTAAAGTATTAGGAATCTTAACCAATTTTCTATACATACTTAAAATAATGGTATATATTTAAAAAAAAAACAACAACAAAATAACACTTTTCGGACCCGCAGGGCCTGGTGAAATATTTTTATCTGCCTCTGTTTTGGGGAAGAAACATAGCATTATACAACTTTTGCACGGTACTCAAACTTAATTTTCTGAAAACAAATATTTCAATAATATTTTCACTACTCACAACCATATTTTTTCAGTATTAACGTTCTTTCGGGCTCCCGGGGCCCGGTTAAATATCTTTTTATCCGGCTCTGTTTTGGCGAGAAAACATGACATTATAAATTTTGCACGGTACTCACACTTAACATTCTAAAAAATATATTTCAATAATATTTTCACTATTCACAACTCTTTTTTTTAAATAAACGTTCTTTAGGGCCCCCGGGGCCCTGTTAAATAACTTTTATTCCAGCTCTGTTTTTGTGAGGAAATATAACGTTATACAACTTTTGCACGGTATGAAACTTAACTTTCTAAAAATATATTTTAATAATATTTTCATTGCTGGCTACTTTTATTTTTGAAAATTAGCGTTCTTTCGGGCCCCCGGGGTCCGGTTAAATATCTTTTTATCCGGCTCTATTTTATTGAAGAAACATAAAATTATACAACGTTTGCATGGTATTCAAACTTCACTTTCTAAAACAAAAGTATTTCAATAATATTTTCACTACTCGCAACTATTTTTTTCAAAATTAACGTTCTTTGAGGCCCCCGGGACCCAGTTAAATATCTTTTAACCCGGCTCTGTTTTGGTGAGGAAACATAATATAACATTATACAACTTTCGCACGGTACTGAAACTTAACTTTGTAAAAAAAAAATATATATATATATATATTTCAATAATATTTTCACTAGTCGCAACTATTTTTTTCAAAATTAACGTTCTTTGGGGCCCCCGGGGCCCGGTTAAATATCTTTTTATCCGGCTCTGTTTTGGTGAGGAAACATAACATAACATTTTACAACTTTTGCACGGTACTCAATCTTATTTTTCTAAAAAAAAAATTTTTTCGGCCGTTTTCGGCCCACCCTAGTGTATAGCCAAGCGGGACGTTACAAGCAATGAAGCTCTTCACATATACGCGGCAAACTACCGGATGGGTGTTGGGTGAGGAAGCAAGTGTTGCCAGGGAAGAGCATAAAATGGCTGTTATAATATGGGAGCGTGTGGTTTTGTGTGTGTGTGGACTCCTGTGGAGTGTGTTTTTGTATGTGGTTATGTTCTATCCCAGTACATCTGGAGTAATTAACCATACCTGTACATACAATATATGGGGAAAGATGACATGTAAAATTAATTGAAAATGACCAATACTACCGATGTTTCGAAATCAATATAAATTATTATTTTTCTATATAATAGAAGATTGGGAGATGCCCGGGTAGCACTGGACAAATGAGCTTCTATAAATTTGTGGTGACCCAAAATTGAAATATACACTATCAAATATTTCAGCAATGCGGTTTTTTGCTATATATTTATGTACTATTTTGCTACGCAAAGCAAGAGATAACTCATGATGTGATATTTGATAAATATACCGTACTTTATATATTTTATAATTATCTGGCTGTAATTTCTTGAATAGTCCTCTGAATTCAGGGACTAGAGCAGTGCTTTAAAGAGACTTGAATCAATAGTCGGAACGCTTAAAACAAAAGAATAAACCCGAAATAGTATAATAATAATAATAATAATAATAATAATAATAATAATAATAATAATCATCATCATCATCATCATCTAATATAAATAAAATATAGAGTTTATTTGACTGTCTGTCTGTCTGTCTTTGTGTGGGCTGGGGACCATACGAGTGGACCGAAAGTTACCAAAATTTTGTCACGGGTACCTTGGTCCAGGCTCCAGATCAAGTCGATGCGTCTTTTTCAAAATTCGATCCAGGAGGTCTCAGGGGGGCGTTTACCAGGACATATAAAAGTAGTAGAAAATGACCGATATTAGTGTCAAATACATAGTTTTCGCGGTTGCTGAGATCAATGGTAACACTACCATTAGCGATGACTTCAGCCAACATTTGTATGCGGGACGGGGGTCACCAGAAGTGGGGGGGGGAGGATTTCGAGACATGTAAAAAAATCGAAAATGACCGACATTTATGTCAAATCCATAGCTTTCGGGGTCGCTGAGCTGAATGGTGAAACTCAAGAAAGGTTTTACTTTCACATTTAGTCCCCATCAGCTAAGGAACTTGGGCCAGGAGATCACCGAGACATGTAAAAATAATCCACAAGGACCGATATTAGTGTGAAATTCACAGTTTTCGCGGTCTCTGAGATAAATGGTGATACTTTCATTAGCGATGATTTTCAAATTCAGCCACCATTGTATGCGTGCCGGGAGTCACTGGGGTGGAGAATTGCGAGACATGTAAAAATAATCGAAAATGACCGATATTAGTGTCAAATCAATACTTTTTGCTGTCGCTGAGATGAATGGTGATATTCCCAAGGTGTTGACTTCCAAATACAGCCCCCGTCGACTGGTAGCCAGAGGCGTTGCTTTTTCAAAATTGGAACCAGAGGATCACAGAGGCGTTTACTTTCTATGTAAAAGTAGTAGAAAATGACAGATGTTAGTGTCACATTGCGGTATCGGCTGAAGCCAGAGGCGATTTTTTCACAATTCGAACCAGGGAGGGGTCTCAGGGGGCGTTTACCGGGACATGTAAAAGTAGTAGAAAATGACCAATATTTTTGTCGAATTCATATTTATCGAGGTCGCTCAGATGTATATTGATACTCCCGATAGTGTTTACGTTCAAATTCAGCCCCCATCGGCCTTTCCAATGAAAACACGTACGTTGTTGGATATATATTCACACAAAATGTATCTAATTTTAGAAATGTTTCTTAATTCTTCTCTCATTGTTCAGTTTGTTTATATTGATATTTTATCTGACCCGTGCGAAGAACGGGCATAACAGCTAGTAATAATAATAATAATGCCTACAGACCAGTCTTGGGGTCAGAGGCTGAATGTTGACTTGAGATTCTCGGATAGAAATCAACGGTTGACTATCCCGAGAGGACTTTAGCCTGCTATTCTCAGTCATAACAGTTGAATACCGGAACGGTATTTTAAATATCCAGAACCGGGCCACTTTTTTGCCCAAGTTTATCAATTGTGGAAACAGTATAGAAAAATCTCTTCCAAAATACCGCTTCTCTAATAAAAAGTGCATATCTTTTCTGTATGTGACATGTTCTCTCATTTCGGTAAAAAAAACAGGCCCGTATCCACGAGGGGCTAGGGGGCCGGGCCCCCTAAACTTTGGCTTTCCTCCTAAAAGTTTCACGGTAGGCTTGCAAATGAACTATAATATGGTGATGAAGTATACTATGAGTGGGTCGGGGCCCCCCTAACTTCTACCGGGCCCCCTCTAAATTTTTGTGCTGGCTACGGGCCTGGTAACAAAGCGAATAAAATGCATATTATTTTGCATTTGTTCAGTGCAGCCACGTTAACCAAACTAATGAATGACAATAGTTGATGCGATAGACATACGAAAGTAATTAAAGAATTTTCCTCCGTCTTCTCTTAATTGTGGAAACAGTATAGAAAAATCTCCTTCAAGATACCTCTTTTCTAAAAAAGGGTGAACCCATATGTGTCTCTGACGTTTTTTTTTCTGCCTGTGTCTTAACAAGGCGAGTAGAAAACACATTTTGCGTCTGTCCATTACAACCACCACAACACGACAAGAGTCACAGTGTTTTGTTTCTTCAGTTGCACAGCAACCCTGCTCGCATATTTTTCATCCACGGCAAAACGCCAGATAATGTGAAAGAGGTCTTACTACTGTCTTCCGAGAAGATCCCTTGCCGTCCGAGCAGGTGAGAACACTGACCTTGAAGAAAAATTTCATCACATAGAACTAAAGCAAAAATATAAAATATATATATATATATATATATATATATATAAGTAAAAAATAAAAAATAAAATAAATAAATTTCTCCCACGTCGGACATTGGTATCAGTTATAAAAAGAAATAACCAGACCTCAAAAGTGTCAAATATTCATTAAGATGTATATTCAAATCCCCCGCTTGATCTAGCTAGTGGTTAACGTGTAAGACTTCGGTACACGTGGTCCGAGTTTAATTCCCAATGGGAGTGCATTTTGGCGTTCACCCAGTGTCGTGACCATAGTGCGCTCAAACTGGTCGGTTTACGGGTCGGATCGGGTTGTCGGGTCGGCTCAGTCGAGTCAGATTGTCGGGTCAGGTCAATCGAGTCGGATCACGGGTCGGGTCGAATCGGTCTTCAACCCGACCCGATCCGACCCGTTGAGAGCACTATGGACGTCTTCTACACCCGAAAATGTTTGGGCACTTCCGGCAGGATTAGAATGATGTAATTTGGCACGATTGTAGCCTCCCGGGACTAACCTAGAGGAAAATTGCTAAAATTGAATATTTTTAATTTTTAAGGAGTCTAAAGGAAGATGAAGAAATCACCATCTTATTTAAATAGGCGTTTTCCTGGAATACAAAATCTTATCTTTTAGATAGTTGAAATAGGAAAAGAAATTTGAAATTCGGTAGAATTGTGAGCTTAAGAGGTGTGAAGAAGTAGGCCGAGCAAAGGCGGGGGTGTGGGGGCAAACCCCAAAGGGCAAATTCAAGAAATGTGAAGAGCAAAGGCACGAAATTCGCTGTTCATGAAAAGGCTGATACGTAAGAGATTCGAACACTATTCACAAATAGAGACACGAAGCATCAAGAACATTTTTACATAACGACTGTGGTAACTATAATATAACTCGTGGTTCAAATATATTTACGAAAACGGTTACATTTTGTTACTAGTCTCACATAAATTCGAACAATTGGATTGGATTTCCCATTTCTTCGAAAACTTCATTAATTTTAAATATTCTCACATCTACATTATCTTATTTATCAAATTAATTTCAATATCTATTTAACCCATTCAGACCTGGCGGTCACAATTGTGTACATTAAATTTCTATTGCATTAATTCTACTTAAAGCATTGTTATGGGCATAAAGGCCGATTATTTACATTTGTGTAGCTTTGCTTGACTGTTATACAAGTAGCTGCTGCGTTCTAGTGAGTAGTATGTGATAAACGTATTGTAAATAGTCTGTGGTGTTGCAGTTTTATCAACACGTATTACCTCGTCAATTTTATTACAATAATTAGAAGTTTCTCGTTTCTGAACTATGTTTTTGAAGTGCTTGCGTGTGTTTGTGAATATCTGTTATCTTTTGTGGTAAAATTACAAATATGTCAAGCAATTCGTTATAACTTCATTTGTTGTTGGAATATAATGTACACAATTGTGCCCAAGAGGATCGTAATGAACAGATGCGTTATCAATGAAAGTTCATTGAGTATGTGTTTTTGGGTGATAATATTAGTAAGAATTGGTTTCTTTTAGCTTCGATCGGACTTATATCAACGACATTATACCAAAATGTTCTTATAAATTATATGGTACATTGAGTTAGTGTGTACAGGAATTAGAATCATGGATAAACCATCTGGTAGCAGCCCATCTCTCTCCACGGAGAAAATTTTAGATATGTTGGAGAAAGGTGACATTTCTGATTTCGATTTATCTGAAGATGAAACCATGTTATAATGTTAATAAACAAAGAAATATACTTATTGGATTCTATTTTTAAAAAATATCAGTGTGACCGATAGCCTTCTAAATATTTAATGTACACAAATGTGTACAACGGGACACCAATGCTATATAAAAACTAAAAATTTATATGACAGTGGAGTCCAGATGTACACATTTGTGCACATAAAATATCTGGAGAACTATGGGTAACAAAAACAAAATTTCAAACAAAATGGCATCAGAAGACCCCAATGCGTTTAAAAACCACAACAAATAATTTTTTTCAAGCTTAAAAAAATCAGGTCTGAAGGGGTTAATAACTGACTGCAATAAAGGAAAAATCTTCATTTATCAAATTAATTTCAATATCTATTTAATAACTGACTGCAACAAAGGAAAAGTCTTCACCGAAAAAAGAAAAAATAGTGCTATCCTTGTCTGGGTTTCCAAACACGAAATTTACGACAGTATGTACGTGTCTTAGCCCACGGTTTTAAAAGTTAACTGATTCACAGAACGTGCTCATTAACTTGCTTAACTACTTATTACTAGCTTTCACTTATTTTACTCCCACACCGAGAAAAAAATGTATGTGGCGTACGAAAAACGTTGGTTACATATGTAAATCGTGTAGTTTTTGGACTTAACATACACTAAACGTATAACTGAAAAAGTATATTTTAAACATACTTTCCGTATAAGTGCTCCGGACAAACGTACTTTCCGCACGAACGAAAAAACTGTATGGAGGCGGTCATGATCTCATATTCAGATGGCCGTATGTAACTTATAGCTGACGTACGTAATGTACGGAAGGCTATTAGATGTCAGACATCCTGCAATGACATTGTGTAACATCTAAGCGGGAAAGAGGGCAGTACGTAGCATATGGATAACGTATGTTAAGTAAACATAAGGATACCGTATATTTGTACACTATACCGCTGTTCGGATAACGGATTTTTCTCAGTGACCTTAGCTCGTTTTCTATTTACCTAGAACGACAGGGACACGAACACAGAAACATCGAAAAAAGTTAAGATTCCAAAGGCTCTTCCACCGAGAATCGAACCCAGGACCCCATACTCCAAAGGCGCACATGGTAGCCAATAGAACAGCGAGGAGGGCACCAACTCGACCACTCAGACGATTAACATTATCACTATGCAAATGATGTGTTCAATAACGGAATCGTTCCCGATTTCTGATTGAAAGGACAGTTTTTTTTTGCCAATGAAAAATTTTCCATAGCAAATTCCTCAAATTTTATTTCAAGCCATTATAGAGCACCTTTATGGAGAGTTTCGCATCTATATCTCATTAAAAAATACCTAATGGCTATGTACAGTTTTTCGCCCATAATAATTCCAATAGTACATTCCTCAATTTCGAACCTTTACTTACACAAGTCATTAAGTAAGGTAGGTGACATTAGGCAGAGTTTCAATTCTCTATCTCATTTGGAAGCACCTAGTCAATGACGAGTGAGTAAATGAACTGATCTCTGTTTGAGTAAGGACAGTTTTTCGCCCATAAAAAATTCCATAGCACATTCTTTACATTTCGGATATTTTTCATATTCAAGCTATTATAAACTACCTTCGTGTAGACATTCACATCTTCATCTCATTGGGAAGTACGAAATCATTGTGATGAGCGAGTGAGTGAACCGATTTCTGCTTGACTAACTAGGGATGATTCCATACCGGGACCAAGTACCTGGGTAAAACCTATATATCGTCTGAAAGCTCTTGGTACGAGAAGTACGAAAACCGTTTTAAAATCACGGGCAAACCCACAAACTGACCCATAAGGGGCCAATTTGTTGGTGTTCGCGACCCTATGTATGGCATATTCGACAGAAGTAAAAATGAATGTTACGATGCATCACGTGTAGCGAGTGAGTGAAAGGATTTTTTCCTGGCTAAGGACAGTTTTTTGCCCATAAAGAATTTCTCGTGGCACATTCCTCAGATTTCGGACTTTTTCCATGCTCAAGTAATTATAAGGTACCTTTATGCAGAGTTTCACGTCTCTGTCTCATTGAGGAAGTACCTAATCAATTTGATGAGTGAGTGAGTAAAACGATTTTTTTCCTGGCTAAGGACAGTTGCTTGCCCATAATTTCCCACAGCACATTCCTCAGATTTCGGACTTTTTCCACACTCAATTATAGGGTACCTCTATGCAAAGTTTCACGTCTCTATCTCATTGGGAAGTGCCTAATCAATGTGATGAGTGAGCGAGTGGAACGATTTTTTTCCTGGCTAAGGACAGTTTTTTGCCCATAAAAAGTTCCCATGGCACATTCCTCAGATTTTGGACTTCTTTCATACTCAGGTCCTCATAGGGTACTTTCATGCAAAGTTTCAGGTTTCTATCTCATTGTGAAGTACCTAATCAATTTGATGAGTGAGTGAGTGAATCGATTTCTTGCTTGGCTAAGGACAGTTTTTTGCTTGTAAAAAATTTCTCATAGTACATTCCTCAAATTTCGGACCTTTTCCATACTCATGTTATTATAGAGTATCTTTATGCAAACTCTCACGTTTCTATCTGATTGGGGAGTACCTAATCAATTTGATGAGTGAGTCAGTGAGCCTGGAAACAGCATATTTTAGGGGTCCAGTACTCGAATATGGTTGAAGATAGGAATGTGAGATTTCTCATATTAGTACATCTCTCGGATATCTCCTCAAATTCTAAATTTCATGTAGGTACCGTTAATAGAATTGTTTTTACAAGGCCTCGAAATCGGCGATTTTACCCAGAACTCTTGTTCGTGTATAATATGCTTACGGCAGTGCAGGCCAGCTTTCATTTTCTTCTCGAAACTCGGCTACCATGCACTGCCGTTTATGTTGATAATTGTCAATCTTATTTGATAAGGTCATGTTTTAAAAAAATATGTAGCTCACTACAGTATACAAGTTAAATATCACACTGTGTGCAAAAGAGGGGAAGGGATTACAACGTATTATTGCTTCCTACCCGAGGAACAAAACCTTTCTTGTAAAATTCAGCGTTGCAAAAAACCTGTGTGACTGATTCATAGTTATATATAAATTGACAGAATGAAAGTCTTAATTTTAGTACTGAAGCTGCCCTCAGGCAAAAAAGCAAGCTGCCGTAGGCGTGTCTTCTGTGTCTTGTGACATTGTGTTAAAAAAAACAGACACAAGCTGAGTTGTCAGTTGCATAGTTCTTTGTAAAACAATTAATAAGGTTTTTTTTCTGTCACACAAATTATATTTCCCAAATTGTTGTTTGAAGCCTTCTTATTCCTTATAAAAAATATATCGAGATTCACGGAAGCCCACATGAATTTTAATAGAAAGTTGAAAAAATATCTTTATCATTCAGATACTTTATTATTATTATTATTATTATTATTATTATTATTATTATTATTATTATTATTATTATTACATAATATTTTCCTTTAGTCCTCACAGCAATTAATACTTAGCAGTGGGGTAAAAGAGCGTGGGAACGCGGGGGACCCCGCCCCCTACCTCAAAAAAACGTGTACGGCGTCCCCCAGTTCCTAAGAAATTACAATGCGCAAAGATAGGCATGTGGGACGGCGTGATGTCATGCCACTACCTACCGTTCCTCTACCTTTTCAGATGATTCCATCCCATCTCGCCTAATCCCACCTCGCCTAACTATTTATCAGCCACTTATATCTCCAAGATAAGTATGTCCGCCACTTTAGGCGAGATGGGAATTCCCATCTTGCCTAATGCCATCTCGCCTAATATGGCGGTAGGATGTAAGGAGGGAATTTCTGTACTAAAGAGGGAATTCCTCTACTAGCATTTTAACCAGATATTTCAATCAATATTGTTAATCTTTGTCAACTACAATATAAATATATTATATATACTATACAAGAAGAAAGCATAGGGTGAAGGCGATTACGTAAATTTAGTTCACTTTTGGTTTGGTATACTGGAAATTGATTTGGAATACTGGAAATTCATTGGCAAACAAAAGCTAAGCAGAAACAGGATAGAAATATACAAGGTGTTTCTAAACAACACCGACGACGTTTGGGAGCTGATTCCTGACACCAAGATAAGACACCCCGATGCATAAATGCTTCCTTTTGCGTTATGACCAGCCAAAAACCTGTCGGAAAATGCCCAAAACAGCCGTAACTCGAGGAAAATTGTCGGATCGAAGTCGGGAGAAAGGAAATGTATTTTATTTCTAGCCATAGCTTCCATTAATCCACAACACGATATGGTACAAGGAGCAGCACAAAGGTCAACCCAAAGAAATTGAAGAATTATTGGGATATTTTATGAAACGTTGACCGAGGCAAGTTAGCTACAATTAAATACGATATTTCAACTAACAGAAATCTTAGAACACGATCGAAGTTACAAGAACATCGTTAAAATTATAAAAAGGAAAGATACACATATTTGATTGATCTACTTTGTCTCAGTATAGAATTGGCTATCGAGGAAGAACTGAAATTGTATGAAGTCCATAAAGTTTAAATGTCATGCCTTTTAGGCTAATGAAGGCAGAGAGATCACGCATGGCTAAGGGGTAGCGTGTGCGACTTTCGCATAGGGGACCCAGCTCCGATTCGCTGCGGGATAGCAAGCAGTTCGGATCTCACGTTAATCCGTAGCTCCATGTCTCATGTAATTTTGCTACCGAAGGGATGCTAAACTGAATAATAGAAAGAGATAATAGATGGAAGCTAATTTTTGGGAAATAATTCTTGAAATGAGAATGTAGGAGAAAAGAGGATAACCCCGAGAAATCTCACAGGTACAATGGTATCCCCTACAAACTTTTATAGTCTGGGATCGAACGGAGTCTATCCCGCACCAGAAGTAAGCGCTGTATCACTAAGTCACACTGCCCCTACTTTGGAGCAAACACTATGATTCTGACAGATGTATCGATATACTAAATATTGTGTGTGATAAACCAACATACAAGCAGTACAAACGGTCAGAATGTTGGATTCGTGCAGTTTCCTTCGTGAGAAAATGGTAAGTACGTTTTTCTATGTCAGTTATTCTTAACTGGATGCCAACGTCTCTTAGAGATTGGGGGAAGACACGGTGACTCAGTGGTAAACAGCTTGCCTCTGGTACGTCGGGCCTCTGGTTCGATCCTCAGCCAAGAAACTGTGGTGGACACCATCGTATCGTGTGTGGGTTTTCTAGGGATAGTCCAATTTCCTTCCACATTCTCATTCCATCATATCTTATATCAACATTCACTTGCCTTAATCATTGTCTCCCTTAGCCTAAACAGCATAATCGTGGTTCGTTAAAATGAAATACTTCATTTCATTTTACAGGGGCTGCTTACAGTTTTTCGGTGGGTTACCGTTAGGATTATTAGTATTTGTAAGGTAGAAGGAGTCTATGGGGCTCATAATTTTCGAAAGGCTGAGAACTACAATTGTACGTTGATTGTAAGAAATGCTAAAGGTACGAACTAAATTCGATTTGTGAGTCTTTTAGCATTATTAGTCGTATTATGGACAAGAAATAGCTCACATATCTACAAACAAAAAAACTACAATAACAGTGAAATTTGATATTCGACGGTGAAATATAATAATATACAACTTGGATATCAAATTTCGCAGTTAGTTTTCTTGGCTTTGGATATGTTTAACTTACATGTGTGTTCGTGATACTCCAAACTTTCAACATACGAGTATCAGTCTAGTAGATTTCCGTAAATAACTATGAAGATTATTAAGTACAGATACGGATCACTAAAGTTTATAATTGACTTTTGAGAACATACTGACCCTAACTGATATATCACATCACTACCTTTCCATTAACAAAATTATCACAGATTTCAAAATGGCGGATTTCAAGATAGCGCCGGAGGTTCGTGATCTACTCTGCCCATTCTTCTTTTGTGAAACTACCAGTTTCCCTTATCTATCTTTCACTATTTTCAAGAATAAATAGTTTATTTGAGTATTTCAATGATATAGCATAGCTCTTCTCCCATCAATTTTGACCCCCTCCTTTTCTTATCATGTTCAGCCCTTATAACGTTGCACATATACATATATCCACATCCTCTATCAGTCGCACTCATCCCGCAACTCGCTTCATCCATTTGGACCCCTTACTTGTCAGACAATTTCTTATTGATGGAGGAACAGGGAAAATAATTATACAATCACTGAGAAGTAACACTTCCCAAGTGTAACACTCCGATTTTGATAAAAATTTGGCAGGTAGATACTACACATAAAATAAACGAATACGTGTTTTTTTATTTTCTGCAGAAAAACTGTTTTAGGGGGCAAAAGTCTCCACCAAAAATTTTGAAAGTTGACGCCCGAAAGGCAAAAACAACCGGACCGAAGTGAACGAAATTGTGCATAGATTTGGAAAACGTAAAATGAGGGAATATGGATTTCGTATTTTCCTGCAAAAAACAGTTAGGTGGGTCAGGGATCCCTCTGAAACATTCATCACGAAATATTAAAAGTACTAATAACAAAATGTAACATGTGTGTAAAGGACATGAAGAATTGGAACGACACATTGTGTAGGGACAATACGCAAAAATTAACGAATACTGTTTTTTTATTTTCTGCGGAAAAACGGTTTTAGGGGACAAAAGTCTCCACCCAAAATTTTGAAATTTGAGGTCCAAAAGCCAAGAAGTTCACCAAATTAAATGACATTGTGCAAAGATATTGTAGACGTAAAATGAGATAACTGGATTTCGTATTTTTCTGAAAAAAGCTGTTGAGTGAGGCACGGACCTTCTAAACCGTTGATTACGAAATATCAAAAGTACAAATAAGCGTATGTCAGAAGTTCGTAAAGAATATGGAGAATTGCAAGGAGACTTCGTATAGGGTCGATTTGCAAAACAATAAATGAAACGTCTTTTAATATTTGCGGAGAAAGATCGTTGGGGCCTAGGCTCCATCCAAAAAAAAAGTAAATATTACCGTAATAGCGCAGGAAGGAGTGGACCGAAGCAAATAAAATTGTGTGTAGATATTATATAGACTCTATGTAAAATAAGGTCTCAAGTGTCGAAGATCAACACCAAACTGGAAATAAATCGACACGTGTTTTTGTTCATGCGCAAAAACATTGTAAGGGTTAAAGGTGCCTCCTGAAATACTATAAAATACGCTATACTGTTTGTGCTTGTAGTTGATATTCCAAATTTGAAGAAATCGGATAGAGACACGACACTTGTGAAACACGAAAGACCATATTTTAAATATCCAATATCTACATATAATTTCATTCGCTTCGGTCCACTCCTCCCGCCATCAAATCCTCGGCCACTCAACAGTTTTTTCTTTCAGGAAACTACGAAACATGTATTCCATCATCTTACATCTACAATATTTGTGCACATTTAATTCACTTCGGTCCACTTCGTTTTGCCTTTCGGGCGTCAACTTTCAAAATTTTGGAATGGGAGCATTTGCCCCATAAAACAGCTTTTCCGCAGAAAATAAGAAACCGGTGTTTACTTTTTGCGTATTGTCCATACACAAAGTTTCGTTGCAATCCTTCATATCGTTTACACACATCTGACATACAGTTAATAGCTCTTTCGATATTCCGTGACAAAGGTTTGGGGGGATCCGTGCCCCACCTAACCGTCTTTTCCAGAAAAATACAAAACCCGTGTTCCCTCATTCTGTGACTACGATATCTGTGAACAATTTCATTAACATCGGTTAACTCCTTTTTATCTTTCGGACAGTAACTTTCAAAATTTTGGGTGCAAGGTTTTGACCCTTAAAACCGTTTTCCTCCGAAAATAAAAAAAAAACGTATTCAGTAGTTTCATTGATACCAGTTTAAGCACACACACCCCGACCATCGCATTTTTATATATCATTTTGAGCATATTTTTAGACCCCACTCTCGAGTAGGCTAAATCTCCAAAAAAATATCTAGTTTAAGCACACCTTTTGACCATCGTATTCCCCTCCATATAATTTTGAGCACATTTATTAAATCCCACCCCCCTAGTAGGCTAGATCTCTTACAAAATATCTAGCACCGCCGTTGTTCTTACAACCAAATAGTATTTTAAAAAGTTCTATTAAAACGCTATTGGAGATAGAATTGGTTTAGTTAGAACTCTGTAATACCACTGCCGTTTGTACGGGATTAATAAGTTACAATACAACATTCCTCTTATGGAAAGACTTTATATATTCTTTTGGTGAATGCCGTCCCAACCATCGCGACATCCTGTGAGCACCATCCATATATTTGTGCCGTCCGATTTCAAAAAATATTATGAGA
Organism: Thermobia domestica; assembly: GCF_964235325.1. Classification (NCBI taxonomy): domain Eukaryota; kingdom Metazoa; phylum Arthropoda; class Insecta; order Zygentoma; family Lepismatidae; genus Thermobia; species Thermobia domestica. Next base: position 185,519,268 of record NC_137456.1, read on the forward strand.
TTATAGTAAATTAATTTCTTCCATGTCTTCTGTATTACTATCTTTTATATTTTCTAAATTCAAGATTTCGATGTCTATATTATCACATTGCTTTTCACATTCTCGAAGTTTTTCCATTTGTTCTTTTATTCTTGTTTGTTTTTTCCTTATGTTTTCCTTTAGTTTACTTTTTTTAATTTTTAATTGTATTATTTTAGCCTCAATAATATCATTGTTAGATTTGGTTGTAATAGACTGAAGAAAATTACATACTCTCTTCTGAGTTACTCATGTGTCTGATGCAAGTGCATATATACACTTATTTTAAGCTACATCATCATAAACAAGTAGCGCAAAAAAGGAAGAGCTGCATGACTTGCTTACATATATGTGTGAGTTGAATTCCTTCTTACATGCATGCGTGACTTGCATAATACCAGTTAACATATTTTCTTTTTTAGAATACAACTCGCAGATGCATATATCGTTTTCTTCTCTCTTTCTTCTGAGTATGTAATACTAACAACACCAAAACTGTCCCGTCCGACCTGGCACGGCGCATTGTCCATCCCGCTTTTTTCGATTCAAGGTCATAACTTTGAAGAAAGTCCTTGAAGAAAATCAGTCCGCAAATCTCCAGCTTTTATAACTCTGAAACATACCACATGCAGCGCTCGCGTCTCCAGAATACATTTCCTTCTCTCTTTCTCTCACACATCACGTCAAATCTCTAGAGTTGAAGCATTCACTGATACCAGAATATTAGATTTAAATACTAAGTTGTAACACAGATTCTAGAAACAGAGTTGGAAACTAATTTTTAACACGTTTTTCCAGAATTTATAAAATTACGAATTAAGCTTTGAAACTATTACCAATGAATTACCACCAAAGAGAGTAACATGATATTTTTAACACGATAACCAACCCTGTTATTAGTGGCGTATTGGAGGGGTGCTATTTTCAAATCGTTATATCTCCGTTGTTTATTAACCGATTTTCAAAATTCAAACGTCATTCGCTTTCTTATTTTTTGCTCTATTTTTATAAATACAATACAGATTGCCTAGTCTACAGGATACAACTACATAATGTTAATTATCTTGAAACTGTTAAGCTTAACCCTTTGGGAATCCCATGGTACAATTTGTACCATACGGGGTGTTTCATGGTACATTGCGTTATAACTCTCCTATTAAAGCTTTTTCGTCCAGTATTTTTTTGTTTTGTTTTTCAAGTCCAGAAGCATTGTAGAAGACCTTACGTATGGTTTCACACCTTCCTGCGTCGAGACATAGGAGGTGATGACGTCACAATTCTAAAATATATATTTTATTTTAATATTGCGGGGCCGGTCTATGTTTATTATTTTTTGGCGGGCTTATTTTTGCACGTAGAAGATTGAAGTTTTGCACAAACATTTAGTACACCGAGTAGTATTTACTAGATTTTTTTCAGATTTCTGCGTTAAAACAGGGGGGATCCAGAGGGTCAAAAAGTTGAAAAAAGGGATATTTTACCAAAAAATCTCTTTCTTCGCGATTTTCCCGCCTTAGATACATGATGGAGACAAGTGAATGGTACCGCCTGAAAGGCAGTTCTATTCTGAAGAGACTGATGTGCCACACATGAACCTAGGGTAATTAGTGAAGTGTCAGAGAATTTTTACCAAATATACTTCTGTATAGGGGAATTTTGGACATTTTCGGTATTATTTTTGCGGTCTTATTTTTGCACCTAGAAGATTGAAATTGTGCACATTCAGTCCACCGAGGAGTATTTACCAGATTTTTTTCATACTTCTGTGTTAAAACAGGAAGGTACAGAGGGGCTAAACATTGAAAAAGGGAATTTTTACCAAAAAATACCTTTCACGGGATTTTATCGCCTTAGATACATGATGGAGACAAGTGAATGGTACCGCCTGAAAGGCAGTTCTATTCTGAAGAGAATGATGTGCAAACCATGCTTCTAGGGTAATTAGGGATGTCTCAGGGAATGTTTAAAAATTTCCCTCTGTATACGGGAATATGGGACATTGTCGGTATATATTTTTTGGCGGGCTTACTTTTCCACCTGGAAAATTGGAATTGTTCATAAACATTCTGCCCACCTAGTAGTATTTATCAGATTTTTTCAGATCTCTGCGTTAAAACAGGGGGAACCATAGGGGCTAAAAGTGAAAAAAAGGATATTTAGACCCAAAAATCCCTTTTTTCGGTATTTTCCCGCCTTAGATACATGATGGAGACACGTGAGTCATACCGCCTGAAAGGCAGTCCTAAGCTGAAGAGAATGATGGGCGAAACATGACCCTAGGGTAATTAGGGATGTCTCAGGATTTTTTTTTACCTGAGATCATGGTGTTTTACGGTAATTTGGGACATGGTGGGAATTCCTGATAAAATTTCTACCGCCCTTACTATTCAAGATAGAAACTTGACATTTGGCACACACATTCAGTATACCAAGTACTATTTATCAGATATTTTTAGATGGCTACGTTCACACAAGGCCGCTCCAGAGGGGCACAAAGAGCGAGAAAAAAATTCCCTCCGAAATTTTTTGACAAAAATTTTCCCGCTTCTGGTATATGGTATGTGCACACAAGTGGTACCATTTGAAAGCCAGCTCCATTCTGAAGAGAATGAGGTATGACCCATGATCCTAGGATAAATAGTGACGATGTAGTAGCTGCTTGACTGAAAGTCTAAAAAATAGCCCCAAAAGCCGGGTACCGGAAAGGGTTAAATGATGCCTTATTCACATTAGGAGTAAAGATAAATAAACTACTGTTTTATGAAATTACTCATAAAACCCTTATATCTAAAATTACTTAAATCTAATTTAGCTCTTCTATTCGTTGTGTTTCTCTTTCTCGTCTACTCTTAATATATTGATCATATAACTCTTTTAACTTGGGAATCAAATCTTCTTTCCTTAATCCTATCTTATAATGACCCCAAGCTAGAATATGTATACCATCACTCCATATATCTCTTGTCATCATAAGCACTTAAAGCTAACTTGTTTTCTTCTACTGAGAATACATTATGCTTTTTACTACGAATATGACTTTGTATTTTATATAACTCTTTCTTTTCTAAAACACAGTTCTCATAATCCTCAAATGATAGACCTGTTATAACTACACTTTTCTTTATACTCTTTGCTTTTCTAATCAGATCATCCTGATCTCCCCCTTTCTTTTTAATAGCATACATTTTTTATTTTAGACCGACAACCTTCTCTATTACAACACCTTTCAGTTCGTCTTTAAATTTTCCTAATTCCTTTTTATTAACTAATTTCAATCCATATTTATTGTCTTCTTTATAATCAGAGGTATCTAAATATTCATATATATCTTTCATATCTTCGTAAAGTCTTCTGTTTCTATATGTGCTACAACACAATCAGTATCAGTCATTAACAATTTTACATTGTCTCCATATCTCTTTTTCAAATCATTGTAGTAAAAGTCATACAAACATATTTTAGAGATATCTAATACTGCCGTCCCTACATAGATAGGTTTGTTAAATACAATTTTAGTTTTATACATATAAATAGCAGGTTAATTCTCAGACAATATCATTCTGTCTTTGAAGCTAGGTTTAGCTACTAAATCCTCTAACAAATTTTCATTATGTACTAATGTTATATTTATTCTTTTTCTTATATTTTCCATAGTTTTACCAAAAACAGCATTATTAGCCAACTTATAAAAGTCCTTCTCATATGCATTCTTTGCTTGTGACCGTATATTAGTATTTAGATCTATATATTTCTTTAAACAGGCTGATTGTTTAAATGTTAATATCTTATATATTTTTAAAGCTTCATTCTTTGTGACATATAGAATTTAAGGTTTTGATAGTGTAGTATATAATGCTCTTTATCATATAGAGTTGTCAATAACTTTGGAAGCTTTTTGTTATTAATGTAGTTTTCTGGAGCTAAGGGAAAATCTGAATGTTTATTATGGAGTTCCTTTGGATATTCTAAGTCTACTTCTAAAATATAACCATCTTCAAAATCATCTTTTGTTTGCAGTATTGATTTGCTAAGTGTTTCTCATTATACTTATTAACATATATCCATTGAAAACCTCCATACGGCATGTGATGATTCATCGCCCAACCATACTCATTATTTGCATCCATGTAGGTTATATAAGAGCTTTTTTTCTTCTTGTTAAAGTTATCTAAGTATTTATTATTAGTAACTGCATATCGATTTGAACATTGAGAGATTCCACCTCTTATACCTCTCTCTATAAATAGTAATTTGTCATAGTCAATAATTCTAATTTTTGTTTTGTCATCTTTAACATTGCATCCTAGGAAAAACCAGAACCGGTAAGATACCACGCTGGATCTAATTTATATGTTTTAAGAGCTGTATCTCTGAAATTTTCAATAATATCTCTTAGCTGAAGAACATCTGTCTTATTACAAAATTGAGTATATTCACTTAGTGATTTTAAATTAAATTGTTTACAGACTTTTACATGATGGCAATAACGCTCATTCATTTACTCTGCAGTTAATCTGTTTCTAAATTTGTCTCTAGATAATGGAACTGGTTCTTCTAAATTTTCTTTAGAATCAACAAAATCATATGGATAATCTCCTTTAGTACGAACTAATTCAAGCTGATTCTTTCGAAAAACTTTGATGTATCTCGAAATTGTTCTAGCTTTAAATTCTTTGTTAACTCTGCTAAGCCTTTTAGTAAAAATCTGAATGAATCAATGAATCTTAACTTGATAGATCTATCTTTTCTTTCGCATCCTTATACCGAATGGTTTTTGAGAATGTAATGTAGTTTTCTTCAGTGTTAGCTGTTACATCTGATTTTTCTTTCTCATCCCCACCTCCTAAACTTTTTATAAATAAATGCGCATCACACCTAGAGAGATTGTGGAAATATACAGGAATAAATCTTGGATTTGTATATTTTATATTACAATAAGAATGAGCAGCACCTCTAAATTTACCTGTTAAATGATCATGATCATATACTTTAGTTTTACTTGCATCTCTACTATTTTTAAGCTTTTATATTCTTTCTTACATTCTACTAGGACTTCTTTTATCTCTTTTCTCTACTCTTCTATCTCTGTTATGCTGTCATCCTCCTCGTCCACTATTTTGAAATGATGTTCTTCTTCCAAGTGTATAGCTCCTTCTTTTATCTTTTTCTTTAAGTACTCAATTTTAATCTTTACGCTTTCTATTTTCTTCAATAATGAAGGTGGCAGAGCTTCAAGACTTCCTTCACAAATATGACATATTGTAGTTGATTAATATATCTCTTCTTCTTCCTCAGATAAGGGTGTCATAGGAGTATAAGTATCATTTATTTTGGCTATTTTGATTGCTTCTTCTGTTAACCTTTTTAGAAGCTCATCTTCTACATTATCCCCTATGTATTCTACTGGTTCACATTTATAGGAATCCAAAGTGCTTTTTACGTAGTAAGTAAAATTATTAGGTTCATGTAGTTGATAAGCATTTCAGTAGAATCTTTCAGGATCAGGTTGACATGCACTTATTCTTCTTAGTATTGATTCTAAGTCTGCTATAATTGTGAATGGTATTGTGAATGGCTTATCATTTACAAATTCTAATATCTTATTCCACTCTCTAGGCAAAATGATCTTAGCAGCAGAATGTAAACCACAGTATTCTTCATGCCGTTTTAATAATTCTTCTGATTCAAAATGGTTAGCTAAACACCCCTCACATAAAAATTTCTTATGTCCATCTTTTGTTATTTGGCTTCCAACAAGCTTCCATAAATCTTTAATCAAACAGTAATGTGTTTTATCCCTTTTCTTTAAATAGAAAAGACGAATATGATTTTGCTTTCTTTCTTTTGTTAAAGACACTGATAGATATATTAGCTCTATTTTCAAATTTTGCTATGTGTACAAAAAAGGGAATATCTATAAAATATTTATCCAATTCTTGCTCATATTGTCTAGGAACTCTTTGTGGATTTCTATCAACAGGATGTAATGCTCTTAGAACAGACCATAAGAAGCATTTTTGATCTTTGTTTTTAATATTAATGCATGCTCTTCTTCTTTGAATTGTTTCTGAAAGTTCTATATATGATGATCCATTCATTACTACGTATTTCTTAATTCTTAGCTCAAGATAGTCAACAGAATACAAAGTCCAACCTGAACCCTTTCCTTGAAACTCTTAATCTCTGCCCTAATTTTTCTAGTTGCAATTTTATAATACTCATTTAGATCAGTGAATTGAAGTATAATTTCATTTGATGTTTCAAAATTATGTTCTCGAATCTGCTTATCTTTTTTAAAGCTGCATGTGAATGACATATTTACCTTAAGTGCATTAAAATATTTAAATCCATTTTTTTATCATACTTTTAACTGGTTTGCTAATTAAATGTAGGAATTTGGAAGGATCTCTATATCCACCTGTGTTTTTTTATTTTGAAAGTATGTAATCTATATTTAAATGAAGTTCCTTTTAGTTCAACATTTATATTCGCTCTTTTAGGCTTCAGTTCTCCAAAAATCTCTTGTTTAAATGGAGACAGTTTTAAAGGTCTCTTCCTACCTAATCTCTTATGTTTTGGTTTTACAAAGATGTCTTCTAGTTTGTTTGCCTAAAGTTTGATCTGTTTTATTTATCTTCATGTTCTTTAATACGGTCAATAAGTTCTGCTTTTCTTAATCGGGAATAACCTTTTATCCCATTTCCTTACATAAGGTTTTTAATTCTACTACTGTATGCTTAATTAAATTCATAATTATTCTATCGTTATTTTACTATACATAAAAATAATTTTAATCATTTTCATTACCTAATACAACGGCTAATATTCATGTGACGTAGGAAATCTCGATGTCTATTAGCATATTGTATTAGAACATGGCTTTCATGGGAATAACCCATCAAAGTTACTAATGATCTAATGAAAACTAATTCATTTTTATCATTCTTTTTTTCAAATCTACCTCATCATGTTCATCACTATCATTTGTAGGCTCAAGTTCTTTGTCACCATCATTTGTAGGCTCAAGTTCTTTGTCACTATCATTTGTAGGCTCAAGTTCTTTGTCACTATCCCAGTTTGATTCTGGTGTACATCTTTCTAGTACTCCATTCTCTTTTTTTTAATAACATTTCCAGTAGTGTTGCTATCAGTTTAAGATCTTGATGAATAAGGTTAAGTTTATTCTGTATCAAATCACATTGCTTATCCATATTTCTTATATACAAAATTTAACAAAAATGAATAATTATTTTCTTCTTATTACAAAAAACGAGGTTATGGAAAGGAAAACTATCCCACAACTTAAACAATACTGTAGAGAGAACGGAATACATGGTTATTCAAAGCTTAGGAAAACAGAAATAATAGCCTTAATCAACGAGCACAAATAAGTCTTTAGCAACAACTGCTGCAAATTCAGAACAACCAAGTAAACAAGATAAAACAATGATGAATAAAGATGAGCTTATAAAAGACATGATTCAAAAATTAAGTCGTGAGCATATTGTAAACTACTTTCAAAATACGCTTTGTAGAAATATAGTTATAGATGCACTTAGTAGTCGAAAATTTAAAGAATGGAAACAAATTTCAGAAATAAAGAACTTATCCGATGACTTTCTACATACCTTCGAAAACAAGATACATTGGTATTTAGTTACATCAAATCATAAACTGTCACTTTCTTTTATTGAACGTTATGAAGAACACATCGATTGGGTCAGATTATCAAACAGGAAAGACTTACTTAAACATGAAGACATTATTAATAAGTGTGGTGATAAACTTTTCTGAGACAAATTGTGTGAACGATGTATCATCATGGTGTTATCCTCATTTAAAACCAGAATTCGTACTAAACCATAAAGAACATACAAGACAACATATTCATTGGGAAGACTACATGTATGAATACGCTCAACAAATGAGTGGATATTTTCTTAATGAGTTTAAAGAAGAAGTTGATTGGCTCGTGTTTAGTGAAGAAAATAACTGGGGAAAGTATTCGCAAAAACAACCTATTGAGGTTTCTACACAATTCCAAGAATATTTACATTGGGGTATACTCTCTTGCAAAACAGATTTGCTCAAACTTACATTCCTAAAAACCTTTAAAGACAAACTCTGTTGGGATATAGTTTCTAAAAGTTGTCGCATATCAGGAAAAGAACTAACAGCCTTCTTGAGAGAATTTGATTCTCTTATCGATTGGTACGATATTACACCACTCTTAGATGAAACACATGTGAGAAAATATCAAAATAAAACTCATTGGTCAAATGTTAGTTTACACGATAAAAGCGAAAAATTCATTCTCGAATTCAAAAGCAAAGGTTTAGAATTAAACAGCATAATACGCACTTGTTGGGATAGGAAGTTCTCTGAAAACTTTCTAATGAAAATCAGAGACAAAATCGATATGTTTAAATCATTAAGAGTAAATAAGCATGTTCATGATTCCCTCAGAAACAAACTAATTCTACTCTTAACAGGTTTGCGTTTAATAGAGAACTCAGAAGAATGTCCAGTATGTAAAGAAACAAAAAATGAATTGTATAAAACGACGTGTAAGCATGGGTTCCGTGTTGAGTATATGCTTACCTGGTTAAGAAATAATAACACTTGTCCTTTGTGTAGAACAGTTATTATACTTAACAACAAGGACAACAACAACAATAATAGTAACAACAATGAATATTCTGAAGAAGATCCTGATTTTGATAATCCGTTTTCTTTTCTGAAGAAAATCCTGATTTTGATAATCCGTGTTTTCTCTGAGGAAGAATGGAACTAACAACAGCGAAGATTGATGTTAAGCTTTTATGAAATAATAATCATAAAATTTATATTAAAAGCTTTTACATGGGATTAGATATTAACCGATCATATAAACAATTAATTTCTTTAACCAAATCTTCTTCTGATAGGGATGTCCAAAACTCATTACCCTTACCTTTACGAATATCTAGTTCTTGTTGCACTAGGTTGAATAACTTAATACTGTTAGGATCTGTAAACTTTTCGTATATTATCTCATGATCTGGATATTTTTCTTCTGCTTCATTAAGACTCTTATATGGACTTCTCTTTTGGCATCTGATTGCGTAATAAGGGAAAGGATCATTAGGTTTGTTCTTCTTGTATATGATTAGGCAATTATCTCTTGAAACATCATCTGTATATGGTGCTTGTATTTCTTTTAGGTAATTATTCTTAAGAGGTAATTCTTTCATTTGGTTTTCTATCTCTTGCATTCGTGTTTGGAGTAATTCGTTGTTGTCTGTATATTGCTTAAAGTCTTGGATGAAGTAGTCTTCGATAATATCATAACAATTATTGTAAAAATCTTTAGATAATCAAAAGGCAACAGCTAGAAATATTTTCTTGTATACATAAGTTCCAGATATGATTGAGGTTGCTTCTTTGTCTCTTCCTTTTATTAGGTATGTGGAAGAGCAATTCTATAATTGGAGGAGTTGGTTAATTCTAGCTCATAGTAACATATTAACTCTTGTGCTTCTTTATTTTTTAACCAATTATCAAACCTCTTACCACCATCTTGACACAACTTAGTAGCATTGAAGTATCCTGTGTTCTTATCTATAATCAGTTTAAAATCACCAAAAATACCATACCAATAGTTATCTTTAATCTGTTCGTAGCAAATATCGTTTAAACTATTCATATTACTCGATTAATTGTTTAAAAAATATTTTTTAAACTTTATTTCGTTACCAGCTAGTTTTACTGTGTAAGATGAGTTTCTGAACTGGCCGGAATCCTGGGAACTTCGAAGTTTGTTATAGTAATCTAATAACTCTTTTGAATGTTTATTTTCTAACCAGTGATCAATCCCTTTAGAGCAACTCTCCTAGAATTCCGGGAGTCGGATTTCTCATTATAGTACCTTACTAGTTCTTTTGAATGTTTAGTTTTTAACCAGCTACCAATCCTTTTAGAGCGGCTCCTATGATTAGAGGAAGCGTTCATTTCTAGATCGTAGTAATTTTCCATACCAATAGTTATCTTTGTCCTGCTCGTAACATATCTCATTCAAACTTTGATCCATACTACCCTTTTATGGTTATTATTCCATAAATGACAACATTTATATTTACATTACATTACTTTTATCTGTCCAGCTATTATGTGAATCATCAAATCCTAACCATTTAACGTATACTTTGTCACCTTTCTTTCTCAACATCTTTTCCACCAAGTATTCATCTTTATGTTTCGTCTTTAATAGTTCTGGTTCGTAAAATCTACCTTGCACATCTTCTTCTAAATCTTTAATTCTATATGTAGGTGGATTAGATGGAATAACTTCTCTAATAACAAATACTTCTGTTGACCAATTAGGTGTATATCCTTTCTCAAATAACCCTTTCGATTTACTTATACGAACATAATCACCAATCTTATACTTTGGCTTAACATGCTTATATTCTTTCTTATACACTTTATCCAATATTGTTTGCTCATTCTTTTTATTAACTTTTATAGGTTTTAAACCAATTGTTCTATGCATACGATTATTATAATCGCAACTAGTGTTGGTAATATCTCTATCCATTTATAATTTCCTTGTGTTGTAAATTTCTTCCACATGTTTCGTTTAAGTGTTCTATTGAATCTCAACAACAGAAGCTTTCTTCTCAGTATAGGTTCAGTAATAATTAATCTTATTTTCCTCCATTAACTTCTTAAATTCTATATTGTAAAACTCTTTGCCTTGATCAGTTTGTAAGTTACTTGGTTTTCTCATTCTTAATATGGATTCAAATGCTTCTGTAACATTTTTACCGCTCTTATCTTTAACAGGAAGAGCAAATACATCTATAATTTTGAGAATACATCTATAATCGTTAGCAAATACTTATAGCCTTTGTTTAACTTGGAGATACCTTTTAGCACACCACTATCCATTTCTACAAGATCTGCTTGCCATAAATCATCTATACCTTTGACAATAACACTTAACCCAGCATAATTCTTTCTGGAAGGTTTGTGAATTTCTTCTATAATGTCTTCTCTAATACCTTTACCTTCTTCTAGTCAATCTTTCTTTTTAACGAATTGAGATTTAGTAACATTACATAAGAACAAATACCTTTCTCAATATATCTTCCATTCTTTGTTTGTTCTATTCTAATGGTATTTTTCTTCGTATATGTTGATTTCTTACACTTAACACAATACATTCTATTAATTATATAGAAATTTAAAATTCATCATCACCTAATACTACACTCCTAACATTATCATCATCACTTGATTCGTTTTCATCTTCATCTTCTCGTTCTATATACATAATACGCAATAATAATTTTCCATGTTTTAGATTAGAATCTTTGGATGGCCTAATTGTTAACTGATCATTTATATTAAAGTGTAATGGTAAACTTTCAACTAGAGCATCATTTAAAAATATTTCTATAAAATATAAATTGAGACTTGATTCTATATGCATTAACCTACCTCTATGAAGAAATTTGTAGGCGGCAGCTAAATTATATATAAAAAAGTACCAAAACAGCTAATAAGAGACAACTTAAATTTTCTTTGCATCTTTAGACAGGATAACACAAATTTAAAGCACACATATGATGAATTTGTTGGATCTGATATGTCGTTTGAAAAATTACAATCACTCTGCAATAAGTGTTGGGAAGAAGAGCGTGGTTTCTTAACAATAGATATGAGTAGGAAAATGAATAATGTTAAATACAGAAATAATATTAAAAACTTTTTAAAAGTATAGACCGGAGTAAGCAACGCAAACGAATGTACTTGAAACGTGATTGAACGTACCTAAACGTAGATGAACGTAGATAAACGTAGATGAACGTGTATGTTGTGTTACTTTAGGCTACGTTACGATGTGTTATGTTACGTTTTATTTCTTCTTTATATAATAAATAAGTCAGTTAAATGCTGCTGAAACTAAGAAATATACTAAGTTAAAAGAAGAAATTGCTAAAAGATTTAAGGAAATTAAACAGGCTAATCGAGGTAAATATGAGAAATATAAAGAACAAGATCAACCTGTTATTGATGCAATTAAACATTTAGGACAAGAAATATCAAAAGTAGCAGAAGAAAATAAAAATATAATTCAAGAGTTAGTTCGAGTTGTAAATAAAAGCGCAAAAGTAGATTCAAGCTTATTAGTAACACCTCAAATGTGTGAGAGTTCAATAAGTGGAAGTGATACGCCTATAACAGAAGAGAGAATAATATGAAAAAGCAAATTAAGTATAAAATAGAAGGAATTGAATCTTTAGCAACTACCCATTTTGGTAAGATTGCTTCGAGATATTATGCAACTATAGATGATAAATGTTTTGGAATGCAACCATATGATGAAGATGGAAAAATCATACATATGAAAGGCGATACAGACGTTAAAGTTCATGCTGATGATTTAGTTATTAATAATCGACATTACACAGGAACCGAAGGTTTATGGGAATTACTAACAAAACATAATCTAAAAAACTATAATGAAGATGATCTAGAAAAATATACACAAATAGTCATTGATTCTAATGTAGAATTTTATAACAATGATTCAAATACAAGAAAACATCGATCTAGTAGAAGCGAAAAATATAAAGAAATTATCAAACCTATTTATGATAGAGATATAAAACCAACTTTGGGTCCAACACTAACAAGAAAGAAAACACCAAAGTCTAGAGAAGAAATAAAAATATACAACGAATTACCTAAAGAACATATATGGATGGATGATGTGAGAAAATTAATTGATCGATTAATAGTTATTGACGGAGAGGAAAACTCTGGAAATGATAACTTTTATAATGAGGAAGTAGGCATAATGGAAATGGTTAATTCTAAACTCTCACAATTTATTCCTAATGATCGAAAGGGTATAGGTTATTTGATAAAAATATTGAATTTGTTGCCACCAAAATTTTGGAATAGTGAGAAGTATGGAAAAGGATTAATGAATAGGATTTTAAACATGAAGGGAATGCCAGAGCTACATATTCCAGGCTACGAATTTTGTGGGCCTTTTACGAAGCTACAAGAAAGGTTAGAAAGAGGAGATAAAGGTATTAACCCCCTAGATGAAGCTTGTAGAGAACATGATATTTACTACAGAGATAATAAAGATACAGCTTCTAGACATATTGCAGACAAAGAATTGGAAAATAAAGCATGGGAAAGAGCTTTTGCTAAAGATGCAAACTTGATGACAGAACGGTTACCAGCTTTGGGAACTGCTTTGGCTATGAATGCAAAAGTAAGGTTTGGTTTAGGTTTATAAGTATTATGTTTAATTTTTATGGATTTTGCAATAAAGGGTTATAATAAATATAGGTATGAAGTTAAGTAGTTTTACGTTTACAATACCTAACGAAGAACTTAAGAACTTAAATATTGATCACATTTTAACAAAAAAAAACAGTTAAATGATAAAGCTAAGAAGATTAAAGATGGTAGAGAAATGCAGTTATCTCTTTCTATACCACAAGTGAAGAAAATAAACAAACAAATGAAAACTAAGGACAATATTCACTATGGCGGTTTTATATTTACTCTTCCAACAATTTAAGCTATAATAGGTGCTCTAGGTTCTGCTGCTACCAGAGCTGCTGCTATACCCAAAACGGTAAATGATGCGAAAAAGAATAGAGAGGAATAGGAAGAACGAAAGAGACATAACTTAGCAATGGAAGAAAAACAAGGTGGTAAGCTTCCAGAAAACGTAAAGCCTCAAAGAGTAAAGACGAAGAAATTAAACCTTTATGTAACTTGGATCTAATTCATTCTTGGTAATATCATAAAAACTTATTTAATAAAATGAATATTCCAGATAACATTCCACGAGAGAATTTAATTACGTTAATTGAGGATACAATATTAACACTCCAAACTTACTAGCAAAAAATAAGAGGAAATTTAAAAGATTAAAATTTATTTATGTTACTCTTATTGCATTTTCGATACTGCTTTCTGCTTCAACAGGATTTATAAATATATTTATTCCTGTTACAGTCTATTCGATTATTACAACAGGATTTGCACCTACTTCTGCCGTTATCACTGGTCTATCAACACGATTTAATATAGCTTCGAAGAAAGAGTATTATAAAAATATGGTTACTCAAATTGCTATGTTTAAGGATGAGCTTAATGTTATTAAAATAATGAATGGAGAATTAACAGACGAACATATAAAAACATTGATGATAGAATTAACTATATATATAACGAGATAAGGTCATTACTAAAATGAACAATTTTTTAAAAGTTTGTACAATAAATAGGAAATGGCATTACAATTAAATAAGAAAAAACAATATAACCATTTTAAAATTTGTTAAATTGCAAGATCTGGAGGAAGAAAAATCATACGAAATAACCTTATGGAAATTGATACAAACAAAATACACTGGGGAAAGAGTATTAGTACATTTAAATGAAAAATACAAGACCATATTACCCCAGAGATATAATGAGGATACTGAACAAGTTTTAAAAGAGATGAAAACTAAGAAAATGTTTATGAGGTATGATGGAATGTAAGATCTTTCTAATGGTTATAAAATGCACGAACTGTTCTTCGAAAATGAATCTAAGAAGTAACAAAAATGATTAAAAAGTTTTTAAAAAAGTAATAAATTGAGTAGTTAGCATGGAACCTCAAAAAAATTTATTCTTACCAATAATTTCAATGTAATTGTAAAAAATGTACAAACTGAAACGCAACTGTTATTTGACATTAACGACTGTTTATTCAGCTTCAACTGTGACCAATGGACTGAGTTTAAGAAATCATTGTTTCCCATAGAGAGCGAAGTTAGCAGAAGATTCCATTACCAGTATCCAAACTTGTAATTAGCATATAGATATGTATAATATTTAAATATGCTCATTAATTCTTACTTTATGGTATCTCATAAAGGGCTATATTGTATAACTTAAGTAAAAGTACTGCGCTACAAGTTGTAAATGGACATTCGCCAAAGGAATATATAAATTTTGTCTTTCCGTTAGAGGAATGTTGTATTGTAACTTATTAACCCCGTACAAACGGCAGTGGTATTACAGAGTTCTAACTAAACAAACTCTTTCTCCAATAGCGTTTTAATATAACTTTTTAAAATACTATTTGGTTGTAAGAACAACGGCGGTGCTAGATATTTTGTGAGAGATTTAGCGAACTTGGGGGTGGGATCTAAAAATGTGCTTAAAATTATATGGAAGGAAATACGATAGTCAAAAAATTTGCTTAAACTAGTTATTTTTTGAAGATTTAGCCTACTCGGGGGTGGGGTGTAAAAATGTGTTCTAAATTATATATAAAAATGCGACGGTCCGTGGGTGTGCTTAAACTGGTATAAATGACACTACTGTATTCGTTTTTTGTTGTTGTTGCTTTCTTTTTTTGGCCGAGAAACCGTATTCATTTTTTTTTTTTTTGCCTACTGTTCATACACAAAGTTTCGTTGCAATTCTTCATGTCCTTTACACACATATGACATACTATCACTAGCACTTTTGATATTCCGTGATCAAAGGTTTGGAGGGGTTCGGGCCCCACCTAACCGTCTTTCCCAGGAAAATACAATATCCGTATTCCCTCATTTTGTGACTACAATATCTGTGTACAATTTCATTAAGTTCAGTTCACTCATTTTTGCCTTTCGGGCGTCAATTTTTAAATTTTTTATGGGACTTTTTGACCCCTAAAACCTTTTTTCCGCAGAAAATAAAAAAACCCGTATTTGTTTATTTTTTAATGTTGTCCATACTCAAAGTTTCGTTGTAATTCGTCTTGTCCTTTACTCACATCTGATATATAGTTTTAGCATTTTTGATGTTTCGTGATCAAGGGTTTGGAGGGGTCAGTGACCCACCTAATCGTGTTTTCCAGGAAAATACGAAACCTGTATTCCCTTATTTTGTGTCTACAATATCTGTACAAAATTTCATTCACTTCGCTTCACTTCTTCTTCCATTTCCGGCGTGAAATTTCAAAAGTTTGTTGTGCGTTGTTTTGCCCCTGAAACCGATTTTTTGCAGAAAATAAAACAAACTGTATTCCTTTATTTTTTGCGGATTGTCCATACACAAACTTATGTTGCAATTTTTCATGTCCTTTACACACATCTGAAGTACTGTTACTAACTGTTTTGATATTCCGCGATCAAAGGTTTATAGTGGTCCGTGCCCCATACAACTATTTTTCCAAGAAAATACGAAACCCGTATTCACTCATTTTATGTCTGCAATATCTGTGCACAATTTCATTCACTTCAGTACACTCCTTTCTGCTTTTGGGGTGTCAACATTTAAAATTTTGGATTGGGATTTTGGCCCCCTAAAACCTATTTTTCCGCTGAAAATAAAAAAAAACCGTATTCGTTTAATTTCTGCGTATTGTGCATACACAAAGCTTCGTGGCATTTCGTCATGTCCTTTACACACATCTGACATACTCTTACTAGCACTTTTTATATTTCGTGATCAAATGTTTGGAGGGGTCTGTGCCACACCCAACCTTTTTCCAGGAAAATACGAAACCAGTATTCCTTCATTTTATGTTTACAATATCTGTGCCAAATTTCATTCATTTCGGTTCACTTCTTCTTACCTTTCGGGCGTTAAATTTGAAAATTTTGGCGTGGGTTCTTTTGCCCCCCTAAACGGTTTCTCCTCAGAAAATAAAGAAAAACCTATTCTTTCATTTTTTGCGTATTGTCCATACACAAAATTTCGTTGCAATTCTTCATGTCCTGTACACACATCTGACATACTGTTACTAGCAGTTTTGATATTTCGTGATCAAATGTTTGGAGGGGTCTGTGCCCCACCTAACCTTTTTTCCAGGATAATACGAAACCCGTATTCCTTCATTTTACGTGTACAAATTTATTCATTTCGGTTCACTTCTTCTTGCCTTTTGGGCGTCAACTTTCAAAATTTTGGGTGGGAGTTTTGCCCCCTAAAACCGTTTCTTCACAGGAAATAAAAAACCCATATTGGTTTATTTTTGCGTGTTGTCCATGCGCAAAGGTTCGTTGCAATTCGTCATGTCCTTTACACACATCTGACATACTGTTACTAGCACTTTTTATATTTCGTGATCAAATGTTTGGAGGGGTCTGTGCCACACCCAACCTTTTTCCAGGAAAATACGAAACCAGTATTCCTTCATTTTATGTTTACAATATCTATACTAAAATTTATTCACTTTGATTCACTTCTTCTTACTTTTCGGGTGTCAACTTTATAAATTTTGGGGTGCGTTCTTTTGCCGCCCAAAACCGTTTTTACTCAGAAAACAAAACAAACCGTATTCCTTTATTTTTTGCGTATTGTCCATACACAAAGTTATGTTTCAATTCTTCGTGTCTTTTACACACATCTGACATACTGTTACTAGTACTTTTCGTATTTCGTGAATGTATTTTATTCATTTTTCTGGTTCCTTCTACTTCTTTCTTGGTACACTACGGTATTGACATAGTTTGTAGATTGAGCTGGGTTTCTTCATTAGACCTTCTCTTCTTCTTCTTCTTCTTGATTGTGATAATTTGTTTCCATTTATACAACATAGCCCCGTTTGCAAAGCTTCGTATTGTGAATTCTGTAAAAAGAACGAGAAGAAAAGATTATTAATATAGAAATAGATGATGATTAAACAACACATGTAAAAAATGCGGTCTCAATGATAAATATGATAAAATTACCTGGAAGGTATATTGCAGCAGTCTACGATCATTAACCGTGGGTACTGTTGTGAACAAATGTTGCATTTCACGCAGAGATTTTCCTTGGGCTTTACAAGACAAATAAAAATAAGTATAATAACCACATACGGATGAACCAAGGCTTTGCATTTGGCTATTATTATATTTATAATGCATACAATGAAGTTTTAAGAATGCAACATGTTGTGGTACATAAGGAAAAAGACCATAGCTGTCAAAATATTCTCCATAACCACGGTTATCAATATAAATTTCAATCCAATGGCTTCCTAATTTTGTGGATGGATCTGTATTCACAATGATTGTCAGAGAAAGAGAAATCCGTGAGGGCAACTCATCGCATGCAAACACACCGGTAAAATGATTTCTGAATAATGGACTACCATTTAAGGCACTAGCTAATTGTAATATATTCAACATCGTTGATGGAAATGATAAATAACATGCACGTACCTTGTTATTCCATCATAATGTTGCGCTGGTGGTCGAGTAAGGAAAACTCTCCATACACAATACAGTTTGCAGAGCTGCTGATTTCTGTTGGAAATGAACTTCCAATCGGATAGCTCCATGTCGTTGTAAATTCCAATAGTGACAATCTCCAGCAGATGAATCGGGAGTTAGGTCAAATACAAACAGTGTGTATTCATTCTTGTAGTCGGCTCTCCAAATTGTAATTCCAGAATTGGTAAAATGTATGCCACTGCCTGAGAACAACGTGTGGTACGATGAAATGTAGAAATTATCTTCAAAGCTCGATTGCAATAGTTGTGAAGGTACAGCTTTTCCATCCACGTACAATGTAAAGATCTTAATGTTTAGATGTTGAAATTCAAATGGATTGCTGGTAATGGGTCCAATGAATGCTTCATTCGATGTAAATCCTACAATAATACGATTTGGCAATGTTCCCATAAACAGGTTATTAATAGTTTTGGATTGCATATCTTTCGGGATGGTAAATTATTTCATTTGAACTCTTGTCAGAGGATACTTTGCCGGTGTAGATTGTAAAATTTTATTGTGCGCCAATTTGACACTAGGTCTAATGCTGACTTTATTCACTTGCAACGATGCATCTATAATATTGACTTTTGCACTGACACCACTTTCACTGGTCATGAGACAAAAGTTCGGTTTTGCAGGAATAAGTTTCACACGTAATTCCACTCCATGAATTAAAAATGTATCTTGATTAAAAATGTCACAATGAAGATGTCCAATCATATCGAATTTCCTACTTTGTTATGTCAGTTCATAGCGTTGTTGAAACCCTTTGTTCTCACTGGTGGTTGTGTTCATATGGCCAGCCGTATCCTGAAACCACATTGCTGTTTGTAAATGTATATTTTAGCTACACAACTATAATTGAGCAGTTTCTCCAGATACGAACGATATGGATGATTATGTAATGGAAATGAAATCAGTTTATTGTTCAAGTAGATTTATACTTCACTAAACATGGCATTTTTGAAAATCATTGACAGATGCAATTGATTTATCACTTTCGGTAAAGAAGGAACCATCTGATTTCACAATTTGTGCTTGGATGTACAATAAAGTTTGTGGAAAATCAATATATTCATCACTCCTACTACTCACTACAAATTCTATTGGTGAATTTTCAGCTATATTGTGCGCCAATTTGACACTAGGTCTAATGCTGACTTTATTCACTTGCAACGATGTATCTAGAATATTGACTTTTGCACTGACACCACTTTCACTGGTCATGAGACAAAAGTTCGGTTTTGCAGGAATAAGTTTCACACGTAATTCCACTCCATGAATTAAAAATGTATCTTGATTAAAAATGTCACAATGAAGATGTCCAATCATATCGAATTTCCTACTTTGTTTTGTCAGTTCATAGCGTTGTTGAAACTCTTTGTTCTCACTGGTGGTTGTGTTCATATGGCCAGCCGTATCTTGAAACCACATTGCTGTTTGTAAATGTATATTTTTAGCTACACAACTATAATTGAGCAGTTTTTCCAGGTACGAACGATATGGATGATTATGTGACGGAAATGAAATCAGTTTATTGTTCAAGTAGATTTGTACTTCACTAAACATGGCAGTTTTGAAAATCATTGACAGATGCAATTGGTTTATCAATTTCGGTAAAGAAGGAACCATCTGATTTCACAATTTGTGCTTGGGTGTACAATAAAGTTTGTGGAAAATCAATATATTCATCACTCCTACTACTCACTACAAATTTTATTGGTGAATTTTCAGCTATACTCATTGGTTTGTAGCCAATAATTCGATTGTCCAGGACACTATTTTGTGTGGGTAACGTAGAAAAAATGTCCAATTCACTTTTTACACATTCACATGATTGGTGATGCAAGAAAGCCAACGTTGAATTAATCAAAAATAGGTGGTGACGATGTCAATGGTCTCTTCTTCTTCTTATGTGATGATTTACGTCTCTTAGTAGGATTGATAGTGTTGTTGATCGTTGGAAGGTTAACCTCAAACTGAGAGCAGTCGTCCCACTTTCCTTTATGGTATCCACTTCCCAGAATAGCTTTTTGCCTCTTGCATACGTTGATGAAACGATTCTTCCATAGATTAATTCGATATCACAACATCATTAATCATACTGGCGATTAATGTTAATAATTCCTTTCCCACAGTTTTAGTTCCTTGCTTCACAAGTGGTAGCACTCAACGACATAAGCCACTAAGGAAACTTCCAATTCCATGTCCTGCTTGATAAGGAATTCCCACACACACGTTTCCGATACCGGATAATGCTTGTTTTTGGTAGTATTGCAAATACGGATCAGTCATGACGACCATGACGAAAGTGTAGTATTGTACACATCGGTCCAAAGGTGAATAGCATACGATGACCTGTGCTATCCGTTATATCGATTCGTATTTGCTCAAAATTCCTTTTTTTTTCCACCGGAACATAATGTGCAGGGTTAAAGATTTGTACTGCATGACTTCCAAAGGTATGATTCACAGGATCCACGTTGACAATTCGTTTCGAGGGTACCACTGTATCTCCAACAATGACAGATTCAATAATGTCACAGCAGTGTTGCCACAGTCCTATCTCTGGAGTGGGCTGAAAAATAGTACCAAATTGAAACAAAAAGGGCTGAATTCATTATTTTATACCAGCGTAATACATGGCTCTATAACACGAAACTAAAAGAGATGACGTTCTACAACACTCCTCCCCCTCTTCCAAGCGTGCAAACCAAGTACTCTTTTTAAAAATTACATTTTAAAAACGCTCAAATAGGATACATTTTAAAAACGCTCAATACAATTTTTTATCAGTGTATGAAAAAATATAAAACTAGAAACAAATCAATCACCGAGTTTGTGTGTAAATAGTACATTATAATAAAATATTAAAATATAAATTATTGCCTCCTTATTCTTGCTCATTTCACGACCGAAGGAGAATAATAGAATGTAAGAAAAATGTAAGTAAACTGACATTTGTAAAAAAAATGTAAAACCGGTCCAGGCGCGATGGATGGGAATAACAAGCTGGTTACCCACCGTCACTAATGGGTAAATTAAAATGAAATGAAATCTTTAAGTTTTACGTCCCACGGTTATACCGGTTAGGCTAAAAGAGACGGTGATGATGAGATATGAGTGAAATGGTGGAATGAAGGAAGTGGGAGGAAACGAGAGATCCCCGAGAAAATCCACGAGCACGGTGTTTGTCCACCACAAAGTACACACGGCGCGAGCTGGGATCGAACCAGGGACCCCAAGCACGCTCTACCACTTCACTAACGGATGTCCGCGGTCCGTCGTACAGGGTCCTAGAACCTTCCCTGAAAGACTTCAAAAGAAAGAGATGTAGGGAAAGTCTTACTGACACTTTTGAAAATGTGTCAAGTATTTGTTAAACGGTGCTGAATTGGGTAGAATAGTACCAATCTTTTCACAAAAGGGGCTGAAAATGCCAGCGTGGTACCAACGGGCCGATGAATGACAAAAAGGGCTGAATTTGGTACAATTGTACCAAGTGTGGCAACAGTGTATCACAGTAAACGTACATTTGTGATGGTAAACCTAATCGTACATCAGGTGTATATTATCTCTTTTTCATATCTTTTAAATCACTTTTCGGTTGATATCCAAGCATTAAACTAACACTTGGTGAGAATTGTACAGAAGTACGAATTTCCTTATTGGGATGTCTTATGAGGCATATATTATTAGTTGCATCATGAGATATAAATAAATTGGCTTCTTTATGATGCGTGTTAATTGCATGAATAAAATTGCCTATATTATTATAATAGCGTACAGGGATCGTTACGACCTTCCACGGTTCTTGATCACTACTACTTGATGGTTTGTAATATATTTTATTGTTTTCACTGTTAATGTTCAGCAAACAATGTCGATAACGAATCTCTACAATTGCCACATCCCACGTCGTTGTAATTTCGTAATATACGAAGTCAATGTATTTTCTGGAAAATAATGCATGGAACTATTACTGGTAAGTGTAACGTAAAAACCTTGTTCAGGTTCCATTCTTATTCTTATTCTTCAGCGAAGCTGCAGGGATCCGCGAATTGCATGAGGAGGATATCCTTTTCACTGGACGAGATACTCCTTTATGCGACCTTTTGTTCTTGTACGTAATATTTTATCGATGAGGAACGTCAAAGCGGGCGGTACTGGTTGTAATTCTCAGTAGAAAACATCATCGATAAGTTGATGATTTAAATCATCTAATCCAGTAGTTCTCAAAATGGATTCCGCTGACTCCAGGGGATCCGTGACGCCTAAATATTCAAATATGTTGTAATAAAAATGGAACTCACAGCTGTTATGCAAGATTTTTTTTCAGTTAATAAAAAGAAAGCTTTTAGAAATTATCCTACGTTTGTATATTTAAATGTTTTCCTACTTTACTAAATTTCTCTGCTGATACTGGTCAACCGTTGTATAGGACTACTTCAAGTGAGAGAAATTCCTTCCCTGTTAGGGCGCTTTTTGAAAAGCAGTTGTATACACCACTCCAAAAGTGCATTACCACCTGCAATTCTCACTTTCCTGCAGTTGCAGGCAACCCTAAAAGCTCGGCGGTTGGGTTGGTTGCAAATTCGAAAGGCGTTGGACCAAAACTCAATTTTGTTACAAATATATCACTGTGGCAACCTGCAATTAAGAGATAAAATAAATTGTTAAGACTTACAATTTTATTATCGTGAGGGCAATGGACGGCATAAAAGTTACAAAATCACCTTACTTAAGCAGTTCAAACAAGGTGAATGGTAACAAACAGACATAAAAGTAAAGCAGTTTCTTTCCTTTTTCCAAAAGAAAATCTCGTAAAAAAAAGAAAAAGGTTACATAATGTAAAGGTTTAATATAAACGCCTAACAGCCCAAAAACAAACATCCACACGACACAGAAAGAGGGACACACACAGAATAAGTAACACCAGTGTTTTAGCTCACTAGCGGGCCTCTCGTGCAAGATAAAGAGATGGGACATCGGTTGTAAATCTAATTGTTATAAGAATATTAATATTGATGATAATAGTAGTGTAGTATATACCGGTTCTAGCGTACCTCCTAACCAACGAATTAGTCCAAATCTTTAAAAAAATCTAGTTTACGCATACTTTTTGACTATCGTTTTCCCTCCAGGTGTTAGTTTAAGTATACATTCTCCCTCTCAGTACTTTTGACAAATATTATTTAACACAGAAGGATAGCACAATGTTAAAGTGAGATTGAATAGGCTTTTATCACATTTAAAATCATAAAAAAGTTACATCGAAAACTTATAACTTATAGTGCTGTCTTTGGTTGAAAAAATAGTTTTTGTTTGGTGCAAATCGGTTCACAAATAGCTGAATAATAAGAGTTTAAAGATATATATATTGTCTCTATCTGACTTGGTACATGCATATACATATACACTCTCGCTTAATCGCACACATACATTTACAATATCAGCTGCCGCGCACACATATACATGTATAGCAAAGAAGAAGGAGGAAGCAAAAACGTGACTCGCAATCCGATTCCCTTTCTTTTTTCCCTTCTCAACTCTGAACGACAGAGAGGTTTGTGCAATAGAAACAGAGAGGAAGTGATAGCGGCGAAGTAACGGCGATATATTCTTCGTCTTCCATATAGACAACATTGGATTTAACGGCTATAAATAGCTCGAGACGGCGTATTCGTCGCTCAACTTTCCTCTCGTGACGGCCACCTTTCAAGTGAATGCATCTTCGCCGTTACCATCCTTGTTGTTAGAGTTAGCATCTAGTTCCAAAATGTGCCACATACATGCGCTTGTGTCTCTCTCTCTTTCATTCTCATCAGCACTCAGTGATACCAAAGTATTAGAATTAAATGCTAAGTTGTAAGACAATTTTATAAAAACAGGTTTGGAAACTAATTATTTTTAACTTGTTTTTCCAGAATTGCTAAAATTACGAATTAAGCTTTGAAACTATTACTAATGAATTACCACCAAATAAGGTAAACATGATAAATTTTTGAACACGATAACCAACCCTGTCATCAGTGGCGTATTGGTGGATGCTATTTTTTAAAACCTTTATATCTCCGTTGTTTATTAACTGATTTTCAAAATTCAAACAACAAGCAATAGAGAATTAAAGGTACTATTTTTCTGATACCGGTACTGGCTGTCTGCCTTTAAGAATACGATTTTAATTTTTAATAACTTTACTAATTTTTATCACTTTTGAAAAATAAAAAAATACTAGCATAATCAAAATAAAATTCAAAGACTTTTTTAGAGAATAATATTTTCTTGAAAACTCAAAGATAAACCCGTAAAAAATTCCCGAAATTTTAAATTTGTTATAACTGCCAAATATTAACCGATTTTCAAAATTCAAACGATAATCAATAGAGAAATAAATTTACCATCTTTTGAATGTTTTGTAGGTTGCATATCTCTAAGGATATTATTACAATCCTCAAATAAATCTCTTATTTATGTATAGAACTTTAAAAATCGAATAACATAGCACTGTGTATGTCTAAAAATCTCAGTTTTTATAGTCCTGAAACCAAAGAAACACTTATAAACTTAGAACATATTTAAAATTACAAGTTTGAATACTGATAATGGAATCTTCTGCTAACCTCGTTCTCTATGGGAAACAATGATTTCTTAAACTCTGTCCACTGATCATAATTCAAGCTGAATAGACAACCGTTAATATCAAAAACTACTTCCGTTTCGGTTTGCACATTTTTTACAATTACATTGAAATTATTGGTAAGAATAAATTTTTTTAGGTTCCATGCTAACTACTCAATTTATTACTTTTTTAAAAACTTTTCGATCATTTTTGTTACTTCTTAAATTCGCTTTCGAAGAACAGTTGGTGCATTTTATAACCATTAAAAAGATCTTACATTCCATCATACCTCATAAACATTTTCTTAGTTTTCATCTCTTTTAAAACTTGTTCAGTATCCTCATTATATCTCTGGGGTAATATGGTCTTGTATTTCTCATTTAGAATTACTAATACCCTTTCCCCAGTGTATTTTGTTTGTATCAATTTCCATAAGGTTATTTCGTATGATTTTCCTTCCTCCAAATCTTGCAATTTAACAAGCTTTAAAATGTTAATATTGTTTTTCTTGTTTAATTGTGAGGCCATTTCTTATTTATTGTATAAAACTTTTAAAAATTTGTTCATTTTTGTAGTGATCTTATCTCGTTATATATATATATATATAGTTAATTCTATCAACAATGTCTTATATGTTCGTCTGTTAATTCTCCATTCATTATTTTAATAACATTAAGCTCATCCTTAAAAATAGCAATTTCAGTAACCATATTTTTATAATACTCTTTCTTCAAAGCTATATTAAATCGTGTTGATAAACCAGTGATAAGGGCAGAAGCAGATGCAAATCCTGTTGTAATAATCGAATACACTGTCACAGGAATAAATATATTTATAAATTTTGTAGAAGCAGAAAGTAGTATCGAAAATGCAATAAGAGTAACAGAAACATTTTAATCTCTTAAATTTCCTCTTATTTTTCGCTAGTAAGTTTTGGAGTGCTAATATAGTATCCTCAATTAATGCAATTAGATTCTCTCGTGGAATGTTATCTGGAATATTCATTTTATTAAATAAGTTTTTATGATCATTTTTTAAATTATCGGTTTCATTAAATAATCAAAGTGGAATTTTTCGTTCCTGTTAAACACAATTCATCTTATCTTAAACACAAGTGTAACTTTTCGTTCCTGTTAAACAAAATTCATCTTAGCTTAAACACAAGTGTAACTTTTCGTTCCTATTAAACACAATTCATCTTAGCTTAAACACAAGTGTAACTTTTCATTCCGTTTTGTACCTGTTTATCTTCTTAGTCTATATATGTGTTTATGATAATTACGATAAAAAACTTTACAAACTAAAAAAGCATTTAATCGAATTTAAATTTTCTCGATTATTTTTTCTTTTTGAACATCATATTCAAGGTTTTTCTTGCCAATCAGTACAGCATAACAAATCGTTTTATCTGGTACATCGCTCTCAAAATTAACAATTAATTTCAAATTAGTTCTACTTACAGTTACTGCTTTATTCTTGCTTGTGTTATTTACGAACATCGGTCTATTTTCTAAAAACTCTTTAGGATAATAAAGGATCTCTGTGTTTCCAATTGTAACTCTCTTGTATATTGTATACATTTCGTAAGCTTTGAGATATTTATGCTTTTCAAAATCTAAGTTCAAAGATTCTAAAAGAAAAGACTCATTTCTAGAATTACGAAAACGGATATTCTGTACTTTACAGTGATCAAAATAGCTTAAATCTCTTTCTTGATTATCATTCCTATCAGTTTGGAGAAATGCAATTACAAAATTAGGTATATCAAATTCACTTGAGTTAAATTGTGTGATTAGATCGAATTCTAAATGTTTGCCTGTAACTGATTTTTGTAAACATTAATATGTGTTGAAGGAAATAGGAATCTTACAATCTTTTAACATGTTAGTTCTTAGCAAGGTAGCCTAGTTAGGTTCATAATTAACAATAGGCATTCTCCACTCCATATTTGGAATCTTAACTTTACCTGGATGTGGTTGATCATTCTCATACGTTCCATCCTGCTTTTTAGTTTTCCAAATAGCAAATGCATTATCATCAGAACCACTTCTTTTAAATGTATATTTCAAACCTCCTTTCCACATAATATCTTTATAATCAGAACAAAATCCTCGTAAAAGTCTTAGTAAAAATACTAATTCTTCATCTGTTCTTCGCCATGTAATTCCTTCCCATCCACATTCATCATAATGATTTGCTTCTGGTTTCGAAGTTGTACATGTGTTACAGCTGTCGGAGTTAAACCAGGATAATCTATAATAACTAATATTTGTCCATGTTTACTGATTTGTATTTGAGAAAACAGATGTGGGAAGAAGTTATTAACAAGTCTAATATTTTGACCAGCAGTATATTCTCCATTAGCATCTCTACCTCTAATTTTAAAAGTTACATAAATATCAGCATAATAAGGATGAACAAACCCACCCCCAACATCTATATTAAACTCAATAGATCTGTTTGGTTTATTTAAATTTTCGATTGTCTTTTGATTAGGTTTAAAGGATTGTAATTCATATGATTCTATTTTATCCAAATTTATTATAAAGAAAAAATATTGTTATCGTTTTATGAGTTCAACCCATAAAACAAACTTAAATATAACTTCGCCAGATATCCTTATTTCTATTCACCTGACTAATGATTTCTGAAAAACTATATCCATCTGTAAACATTTTTAATACTACAATACATAAATGCCCACAGATTACCTCGTTAAAATGTTGTATACGATTGCTATTGTACTCTATATTATAACCAAGATATTTTACAACTGTTTTTGGTGGATTACCTCCGAATGAATCAAACACATACTTTCTATTTCCTTCTTTCCAATAAAAAATCCAATGAGTTCCTATACTTTTAGACGTATCAAAGTTAACAATACCACACTCATTTTTCTTTGGTTCTTTAGGTAATTCATCACTCATAAATACACCTCTAAATTTTCTTATATTAAGCTGTTTAACAACATGAATTAGATCCATGTTACTTAAGGCTTTGATTTATTTTTGTATACTGTTTTGGGCTTTAAGCTTTTTGGAAGCTAACCACCTTGTTTCTCTTCCATTGATAAGTTATGTCTCTTGTTCTTCTAATTCTGCTTTATTCTTTTTCACATCTTCTACCGTTTTGACTACAGTAGCAACTCCAGCAGCAGCAGATCCAAGAGCACCTATTAAAGCTAGAATTGTTGGAATAGTAAATAAAAAATTTCAATAGTGAACTTTATTATTATTTGCCTTTATTTCTTTGCTTATTTTCTTGAGATATAGAAAGAGTTAAATGCATTTTTGTACTTTCTTTCATCTTTTAAGCTTTATCATTTTTTTATCTGTTTCTTAGTTAAAATGTGATCAATATTTAATTGTTTAAGCTCCTCGTTAGGAATTGTAAATGTAAAACTACTTAACTTCATACTTATATTTATTATAAAACTTTTATGGCAAAATCCATAAAAGTTAAACATAATACTTATAAACCTAAACCAAATCTTACTTTTGTGTTCATAGCTAAAGCAGTTCCAAGAGCAGGTAGTTTCTCACTTATTAGATTAGCATCTTTAGCAAATACTCTTTTCCATGCTTCATTTTATAATTCTTTGTCTGCAATATGTCTAGAAGCTATACCTTTATTATCTCTGTAGTAAATATCATTAGAACGACAGCATGTATTATTCGGCATGCATGTATTATTCTTTACCTGCACCATTTAGATATTTTAATCAAAGGTGTTATAAACTAGCCAACTATTTAATTATTTTATATAGGTTAGAAGAAGAAGTTATATATATTTTTTAACAAGTTATTATTATATAAATGTTTTGTATCTTAGAATGTTGATTCTGTAACGATAGCAACGATATAACATATGGTAGTAAGATGGCTGTAAGCAACTTAGATTTAACTATACAATAAATGCATTCGAATAAAGCAACATTTGAAGTTTTTGTGCTAATTTAATACGTGTGCAACTCACTTATTTGAACTAGGGCTCAACGATTACGTTGTATAATGGTGCCTTCACACCGGGAGTAGCTAAAAACTGGTAAGAAGTTTAGTAAACCAAGTTTAGCAGAGAACACAAGTGAGTGCTACAAAATTGTTTTATTCATTGTGTACTGTTTGAAAGTATAGTTAAACTATATACATCATTGAGTCGATTAATAATTATACCATCTTGAGGAGTGGAAAGTTAATATATAAAAACACTAAGATGGATTTATCAGATAGCGAGGTTAAAGATATTAGGACTATTCAAAGTGAAACAGGTGCATCTGAGAATTTGGCAGATGTACTCAAACAAATATCTCGTCAAATGAACGACTTGCAGCGAAAAATTCACGTGTCTCAACAGCAGTTGGATGACAAAATGGATGCTTTGCAGCATAAAATTGAAGACCAATTTGAGGACAAAATGAACAATTTGCAACACAGAATGGACGTATCACAACAGCAATTGCAACAAAAAATTGATACTTCTCAACAGCAATTTAATGACAAGCTGAATGATTTGCAACAAAAAATTGATACTTCTCAACAGCAATTTCATGACAAAATGAATGATTTGCAACATATAATGGAAAAAGAATTTGATGACAAAATGAACCAATTCCAACGCAAACTAGAAGATAATATATATCAGCGGCTGGAACAGTTACAGCAGAGAAACGACCTTAAATGGGAACAGTTACATCAGCAGCAAAACCAAATTAATGTACAAATTAATGCCAGATTTGAGAAATGCGAACAGAAAATGGAAAAGGTAGCTGAAACTTATACCGAAGTACAAAATGCCGTCGAATTTATAGAATCGGTTGTAAACGAACATTCTAATAGGATTAAAGGACTTCAAGAGGAGTTTCATACTTTCCAGGAAAAGTATATTTTTGCTAAGGAGATGGAGCGCGATAATGGACCTAGGAATATCAATCAACCTCCTGATAATAGGACAGAACCAACACCTCATTCCCAAGTAATTTTTGAAGATAGTGGATCATCGGTTGATAGTGAAGCAAGCACCGAATCAGGAAGAAGAACGAAGCATCCTACACGGAAGAGTAAGAACTCTCACGGTAACTGTAAGTGTTCTAAATCTTATAGTACTGATACGCCTTTGCGATTCAGTGAAATAAAATCCTTAACAAAATTCAGTGCTGTACCTGAGGATATCCCGGCTAGGGTATTTATAGAAAAATTCGAGGATGAGTGCGAATTAATGGGAATTGAAGAGTCGAAATTCATGAAACTTCTTCCTCATGTTTTATTGCCCCCATGTTTGACTTGGTACAAAGCGATCCGAGATAACATTAATGGGTATTCTGATTTTAGAGAGGCGCTATTGGCCAACTATGAAAACGACTTCATGTTAGCAAATAGGGACGCATTGCTAAGAACGAAATCATTTGACCCTAAGATACATAAAAATGTTACTGAATTTGTAGTGGCCACATACAATGAATTAAAAGCACTCAACCCAAACCAACCAGAATCACGTATAATAGCTTCTGTCCGTATTTTATTACCATTTAGATTATAACAAATGTTGATGACCGCTCAATGTGTCAATTTTAATCATTTAATCACTTTAGTTCAGAGCTACGAAAGTCAATTTCTAGCACAAAGAAATAGCAGAAATCCAGAAAAAAGTCAGGTTACCTCTAGACGTAATAATATTAATTATGCGCACATTCGAAATTTAAATATTCAAAATAAAGATAGTGTTAATTCTCAAGGAAATAGTGTCCGTTTTTTCGGTACTAGAACAAATAATCAAAATAGTACCGGCAATTCAACTCAACCTAATTATAGATATGGTAACGGTAACAGAAGTTACCGGAATTATAATAGGAATCCTAGTAGAAATCGCAATACGAATCAGCGTAATTGGTCACAAAATAGACTCCTAGATGGACAAGTTTGCAGTAACAGAAACTCAAATTCAGGATCTTTATGTAATCGATCGGAACATACTCAAGAGTGCGGAATACAATGTACTTTATTGGAATCTACTAATCCTTTTAATTTAAACTAGATCGTGCTGATGTGGCTTGGGTTGAAACCACACCAGCGTTAAGTGTATCTAAGCAATTTATTGAGGATGAAACTAAATTAAAAGTTGTGCATACTAATGCAATGTACCAATACCTACCGATCGTCAATTGCTTTTGGAGATTCGATGATGATATAGAATTAGATATATATTCCACTGAAAATGATTTTGTTTTTCTAAAAACTTTTTCCACAGCGCGGATTATGTTAAAAATTAATGAAATACCTGTGCACGCATTAATTGATACAGGAGCTACAGTCTCGCTTTTATCTTACGCTTTTTGGCGTGAAATTACCAAGAATTATTCCCATCCTAGGTTGCAAAAGATGGAAAATTTAATATTAATTGATTATACGGGCAAGCATAAAAAGAGAGTAATGGGCAAGACTCAAGTTGAAATTGATATACAGGGTTACAAAATTAACATTCCTATTTTGGTCATAAATGAACTGAATGAAAAAGTATTAATTGGTTTGGATTTCCTAACACAGTTGCGTACTATTCTAGATTTTGAGAATAAAACGTTTACTGTAAAGACCCTAGATGACGTAATAGTTCAAAAATTAATTCCTGCAAAAGATGATATAGCTAGTCAATGTCAACCTTTCGTGAACAATGTATCAGAAATTGACCTTTCCAATTCTAAAAACATTCAAGATGTCGAAATGAGAGAAAAACCTATTTTCACTATAGATGAGGAATTTTCATTGTCTAAATACGTAGATCATACCATAGATTCATTGGATTTTATGGATACAGAGGTGAAATTATCATTTAAAGATATAATGTATAGACATAAGAAGGTTTTTTCATCCAAACCCGGATGTTGTAAAGACTTTGTATATACAATTGAAGTAGACACCAAAGATCCGATAGTGACTAAACCGTACATTATTCCTTATCGATTCCGAGAAAACGTACGTGAACAAATAGCTGATATGTTAACTCATGGGATTATTCGACCTTCACGAAGTATTCACTTAAACCCATTGCATGTAGTTCCCAAGAAAGACGGAAAACATCTACGTGTGGTAATGGATCTCAGAAAACTGAACTCTCATATCAAATTACAACAAGTACGTTACCCCCCTATAGATGAAATTCTTGGAACATTACAAGGTAATACGATATTTGGGAATCTAGATTTAATAGCTGCGTACAACCAAGTAATGTTGGATGAAAACTCCAAACCTTTCACCGCCTTCTTATTTGAAGGACAATTGTATGAGTACAATCGAGTAGTTTTTGGATTAATAAATGGTAGTGCTGCCTTAGCTTCATGTTTAAATCAAGTATTGGGTCAAGATTTACGTAACAATATAATTTATTACGCTGACGACATTTTGATAATGGGAAAAACTCCTGAGGATTACTTGAGAAATTTAGACATTGTTCTTGAACGTTTAGAAAATTCAGGCCTTACCGTTAATATTGAAAAATCCAAATTTTTCAAAAAATCAATTGAATTCTTAGGGTATTCTATTGACGCAAATGGTATGTGTTACAGCGACTATAAAGTTCAAGCTATTCGAAATTTACCCGCTCCCACTAATCTTAAGGAAACTAGACAAGTACTCGGTCTTTTCAACTGGTTTAGAAGATCAATACCAAAATTCGCCGAAATAGCCGAACCTTTATTTTCCATAACAAGGAAAGGAATTTTATGGCAGTGGGGAGAATCACAAGAGCAAAGTTTTCAATGTTTGAAGAGGTGTATTATGAAGAACATACGCTTGAATCATCCGAATTACGACCGTCCTTTCTTCGTGCAATGTGATGGGGAACTCTGGAATTTCAGGAATACTTTGGCAACCGGGTGTTGATTCCAACGAACCCTTGGTAATTCACTGTGTCAGTCGGACCTTGAAGAATGCTGAAAAAGGGTATACTATTACAGAAATCGAACTACTTGCCGTGCGTTTTTCATTACAAAAATTTGCACCTTATCTCAGTGGATGTCACTTTACAATCATTACAGATCATAGCTCATTGTGTCACCTAAAGAAAATACAAGGCTACAATAGTCGGTTATTAAGATGGTCGTTAGAGTTACAATCCTTCGATTTTGAAGTCAAACATATTAAAGGGATTGAAAATGTACCGGTGGATACCTTGTCTATATTATTTCCCAGTGAAAATCATCGTGTATTATCGATAAATGTTTTTCAGGTCTTACAGGAAGAAATTTCTAACATTTCTTTGGATGAGTTACAAAAATCTCAAAGGAACTATGAGCCTTATGCAAAGATTATAAAACATTTAACTTCATGTGTGAAGGGATCTGATTGTCCTCGTTCGTGGAACACTCTGTATAAAATGTCCAATAATGTATTGGTAATTAAAGACTTCAAGTATGAACAAAGGAACAAGATTTGTATACCATCTCGTTTGGTACCTCAAATGCTGCAAGCATATCATGATAATTTTGGACACTTCGGTTATTCAAAAGTATATTCTCTGATAAGTAAATCCTTTTATTGGAAATCGCTAAGATCTCAAATTAAGAACTATGTCAAGAATTGTGAAGAGTGTATGAAAATCAAACATAACTATCGATCTATATATAAACCAATGTTGTCTGTAATACCCGATCGTCCTCATTCTTTCATTTCAATTGACTTATATGGCCCTCTTCCGACAGCGTCTTCTGGTGAAACTTTTCTTCTCAGTGTTTTGGACATTTTTACGAGATATATAGTAGCTTATCCCCTACGTAAAGCTACTTCGTCAGCAATCGTTCATCGCATTCTAAATGTATACATACCTCATTGTGGACCTGTCAAGCATATCATGTGTGATAATGGAGGTCAATTCCGGAGTGATGTTTTTCTCAGTGCCATGAATAATGCCAACATTAAGGTACATTTTGTACACCTTATCATCCCAGTAGTTCGATAGTTGAGAATGTCCACCGAAATCTTGGGATGTTGTTTCGACATTATTGTCGTAATAAACACACCGATTGGATTAAATATGTTACGAAGATTACATATTTTCTGAATTATTCAGTGTCAGATACTTTGGGAGTGGCACCTGCTAATATTCATAACGGGACTGATTTTGTTTCTCCAATTGAAGAACATTTTGGAATTCAACTTGATAACAATGGTGAAATAGATTTTTCCCATCTCATAAGTATGATACATCTTCGGAGAACGCAGAAATTCAAACATCGTAATCAGAAAATTGAAGAGCAACAAGTAGGTAAAGTAAAAATTAAATCCAATGATTTAGTATTTGTAAGACTACATCCTCAAAGTGACGCCTCTTTAAAACGGATTTATAAATTCTGTGACATATACGCCGGTCCTTATTTGTGTACGAAACAAATTAACCCGAAAGTATTTGAGTTAATGGATATAAAAACGGGGAAAATCTTAGGATTACGAAATGTTGATGAACTAAAACTGTGGCAACCAACGGAAAATACTAGAAAACGTTGGATGGACTTAGTCAAAGCTATAATTCCCCCTGAGATTATAACAAAAGTTAATATAAGAAACACATAAAGGAATTTTATGCTTGGCACTCGACCTATTATGATAGAAGCTATCAATTTGATATTCTAGATTGTACTTAGGATTTTGTTAATGTTTATGTTATCCTTATATGTTAATTTAATATTTGTATGTTAACTGATATTTCATTTTAATCAGTTGTGATCCAATATCAAACCACGTTATCTTATAATTTAATTAACATCAATTTTGTTGATTTTTCCTATCATAATTTCATTTTATCTTGCTTCTTCTGAATTCTATATTATTTATGTCATATTTTACCTATGTAATGAATATATGTGACACCTAATTATCAAATGCAGGAAATATATTTTGTAACATCCTTATTTATAATGAGTTTAAATATTCAAAGAGCCTCGACCATGTTACTTTAAAAAAAAATATGCTTGGACCAAAAACAAATTTTTATTTGTTCATAATTTTTGGAATAGACCCTCCTCTACGATGTTATAAAGAATTTGAAGTATAATTAATTATAAAAGAATATTATTGATATAAAGAATAAATAAAAAGGAATATAAAGATATGTATTTATATGTATTGTGAATTTTGTATATACGAGGGCTATCCAATAATTAATGTATACTTATCTTTCTAAGTTGTCATACGGTCCAGAATTCTTTCTAGAAGTGCTAAATCACTTCAAGAAGTCCTGTCGGGAGCCATTAAAGATAGAACGACAGCATGAATTATTCGGCATGCATGTATTATTCTTTACCTGCACCATTTAGATATTTTAATCAAAGGTGTTATAAACTAGCCAACTATTTAATTATTTTATATAGGTTAGAAGAAGAAGTTATATATATTTTTAACAAGTTATTATTATATAAATGTTTTGTATCTTAGAATGTTGATTCTGTAACGATAGCAACGATATAACATATGGTAGTAAGATGGCTGTAAGCAACCTAGATTTAACTATACAATAAATGCATTCGAACAAAGCAACATTTGAAGTTTTTGTGCTAATTTAATACGTGTGCAACTCACTTATTTGAACTAGGGCTCAACGATTACGTTGTATCATGTTCACTATAAGCTTCATCTAGTGGGTTAATACCTTTATCTCCTCCTTCTAGCCTTTCTTGTAGCTTAGTTCCCGGACCACAGTACGAAAATCCAGGAATATACATCTCGAATAGAAGTTTATTAATCAAATCATTTAGTAGTCCTTTTCCATACTTCTCACTGTTCCAAAATTTTGGTGGTAACGTATTCAATATCCTTATCGAATAACCTATGCCCTTTGGACCATTAGGAATAAATTGTGTGAGTTTAGAATTAATCATATCTATTATGCCTACCTTCTCATTATAAGAGTTACAATTTCCAGCTTTTTCTTCTCCATCTATAACTATTAATCGATCAATTAATTTTCTCACATCATCCATCCATATATATTCTTTAGGTAATTCGTTGTATATTTTTATTCCTTCTTTAGACTGAGGTGTTTTCTTTCTTTGTGGTGTTGGTTTTAGTGTTGGTTTTATATATTCATCCCAAATAGGTTTGATAATTTCTTTGTATTTTTAACTTCTACTAGATCTTTGTTTCCTTGTATTTGGATCATTGTTATGAAATACTACATTAGAATCAATAACTATTTGTTTATATTTTTCAAGATCATCTTCATTATAGTTTTTTGGGATTATGTTTTGTTAGTAATTCCCATAAACCTTCTGTTCCTGTATAATGTCGATTTTTATTAGTAACTAAATCATCACCATGAATTTTAACTTCCGTATCCCCAATCATATGTACGATTTTTCCATCATGATCATATGGTTGAATTCCGAAACTTTTTTCATCTCTAGTTGCATAATATCTCGAAGCAATCTTACCAAAATGGGTAGCTGGTAAAGATTCTATTCCTTCTACTTTATATTTAATTTGCTTTTTCATGTTTTATTTCTTCTGTTATAGGCGTATCACTTTCACTTATTGAGCTCACATACATAGGAGGAGTTACTAGTAAGTTTGAATCTACTTTCGCGCTTTTATTTACAACTGGAGCTAACTCTTGAATTATTTTTTTTATTTTCTTCTGCTACTTTTGATATATTTTGTCCCAAGCCTTCAATTGCATCTATAACAGGTTGATCTTGTTCTTTATATTTTTCATATTTACTTCGATTAGCTTGTTTAACTTCCTTAAATCTTCTAACAAGTTCTTTTAACTTTATATATTTCTTAGCTTCAGCAGCATCTAACTGACTCATTTATTATATAAAGAAAAAATAAAAAAGTAACCTAACGTAATACAACATACACGTTTAGATACGTTCAGTCACGTTTCACTCCAGTCTATACTTTTAAAAAGTCTTTAATTTTATTTCTGTATTTACCATTACTCGTTTTCCTAGTCATATCTATTGTTAAAAACCATGCTCTTTTTCCCAACACTTATTGCATAAAGATTGTAATTTTTCAAACGACATATCTGATCCAACAAATTCATCATATATGTGTTTTAAGTTTGTGTTATCCTGTCTAAAGATGCAAAGGAAATTTAAGTTATCTCTTATTAGCTGTTCTGGTACTTTAGAATATGTTTGTCCAAGATAGAAACAGTTTAAACCTTTATGCCTACCTCGAGTAAAATATTCTCTAAGATGGTTATGTTGTTCTAAAATGAAATCATCAATCACTACCACAGAATCGTTCTCACGCTCATCTAATGGAATAATCTCTTCGTTGTTTCCTTTTACTATTGAAATTGTCTTATTAATATCTCGTTCTATGTCTTGAAAAGTTGTATTAGCTATTGGTATTTAGGCTGATGTAGACTTTTAGAATAGATATAAACATTTGCATATTTTAACCATTCAGGTGCTAACAAAAATTATCAATCATTAACGTTGTTTTACCACAACCACTAGGTCCTACAATTAAACATCTTATATTATCAGGTAGCAATATACCATTCTTCTTCTTTTTTACAGTTTGGTCCGATAACCTTACTCGGATATCCCATTTATTCATTTCAGCTTTTATTATGTAATAAATGAAAGTATTTAATTTAAACGGTTATTCATCTGTATTAAGCATGTACTTGCACTATCCATTTGAAAACGATTTAGAAGTAGCTGTTGCGAGATCTTATACAACATACTTAACTCCAAACATTACAGAAAGAAATAATAAGTTAACAATTTGTACCGAAGATGAATTAATTTCAAGACAACTCATAGTTCAACCTGGTCAATATAACTTTAAAAAATTAGATGAACATATTAAATCAATTCTTCCATACCCACACGATGCTTTTAATCACGCTTTAAGAAATGATATTAAATTCATCGAAGACAGAAAGAAAAATAGTTAAAATATTTAGCAGTATGTGTGATATAACCTTAGATACATTAACACTGTATTAGGTTTTAGTGAGAAGTTAGTTAGAGGCTCAAAACATGTTGGAGATAAGGTACCAAAGTTTCACCCATTCGATACTATAAATCTTTTCTGTGATTTAGCAGAAGGTATGATTTTAAAAGATAAAGACACAACACACAACGAAACAGATTTAATAGCAACGTTTACAACAAATGCAGAATTTAGAGAACCAATTATTTATGAGCCTAAAGAGAAGATATTTTTCCCAATACATCACAACAAATTTAATAATATCAAAGTTTCAATTCGAGATGAGAATGGTGATTTGATTTTGGTGGCGCTCGTATAACTATTCTTCTCGCTGTTAAATAGATATAAATTTTGTATATATTAAATATGTATATCTTTGGTAATGTTAAAAGTAGGGAAGAGCTTAAAAACCTTAGCAATCTAGATAAAGTTTTTACAACAAATAATACAACATGGGTTCATTTTAAAAACAAAAGACTTGTTAATGTAGCTGATGCTATTGACCAACAAGATGTAGTAACTTTTCATCAGCTTGAATCAATAGTCAATTAGAAAGTGATAGACACAAATTTGAGGATGTATTAAAATCATTACAAAACACATACATAAAGATAGATGATGTTAATGCTTTGAGGAAAGAATATATGGAGGAAATCCAAAAGACTAATAATAATGTAGTTCTTTTGTTTAGTGCAAAGGTTCATATATCAGAGTTCAATAAATACAAAGCAGAAATGTCATCGCAGTTAGAGAATGTTAGAAAGAATGATATAGATAAATGTGTTACAAAAGATTTCCAAAAATCAAACAAAAAAGCAAATATGTTCATTATGAAGAAAGAAACTATAAATCTTTTATGTCGATTGAGAACTAAGAATGTTAAAGACCCAATCTTTAGAATATTTAATCTATCGAATGGTTATAAGTTTCTCTATAATGGGAAAATAATGCATATGGAATTAAGTTTGGATAAATACTATCTACATATATTTTTAAACGATACTTTAATTGAAACTTTTCCTTTAAACGTTAAAAATGGTTATATAATTACGTTTCAAGCAGACAAAAATTCAGCTTTCGAAGAAGGACAATTACTATCTGTTATTATGTACGTAGAAAGAGAACTTAATTGATTTTCTATATAATAAACAGGACGTATTGTGTTAAGTGTGAGAAATCAACAGATACGAAGAAAAATACCATTAGAATAGAACAAACAAAGAATGGAAAATATATTAAGAAAGGTATTTGTTCTGTATGTGGTGTTACTAAATCTCAATTCGTTAAGAAGAAAGATTGACTAGAAGAAGGTAAAGGTATTAGAGAAGACATTATAGAAGAAATTCACAAACCTTCCAGAAAGAATTATCCTAGGTTAAGTGATACTGTTAAAGGTATAGATGATTTATGGCAAGCAGATCTTGTAGAAATGGATAGCGGAATATTAAAAGGTGTCCCCAAGTTAAATAAAGGCTATAAGTATTTGCTAACGATTATAGATGTGTTTTCGAAATATGCGTTTGCTGTTCCTGTTAAAGATAAGAGCGGTAAAAATGTTACAGAAGCATTTGAATCCATATTAAAAATTAGAAAACCTAATAACTTACAAACAGATCAAGGCAAGAGCATAACCACCAATACAAACAGATCAAGGCAAAGAGTTTTACAATAAGGAATTTAAGAAGTTGATGGAGTTGGATAAGATTAATAATTACTCAACCTATACTGAGAAGAAAGCTTCTGTTGTTGAGAAATTCAATAGAACTCTTAAACAAAACATGTGGAAGAAGTTTACAACACAAGGAAATTATAAATGGATAGAGATATTACCAACACTAGTTAGCGAATATAATAATCGTGTGCATAGAACAATTGGTTTAAAGCCTATAGAAGTTAACAAGAAAAATGAACGAACAATATTGGAGAAAGTTTATCAAAAAGAATATAAGTGTGTTAAACCCAAATACAAATTAGGCGATTATGTTCGTATAAGTAAATCGAAAGGATTATTTGAGAAAGGATATACACCTAATTGGTCAACAGAAGTATTTGTTATTAGCGAAGTTATTCCATCTAATCCACCTACGTATAGAGTTAAAGATTTAGAAGAAGATGATGTACAAGGCAGATTTTACGAACCAGAACTATTAAAGACGAAACACAAAGAATACTTGGTGGAGAATGTGTTGAGAAAGAAAGGTAGCAAAGTATACGTTAAATGGCTAGGATTTGATGATTCACATAATAGCTGGATAGATAAAAGTAATGTTGTAGTGTAAATATAAATGTTATATTTTATGTTTATTATTCCATAAAAGGCTAGTATATTATAATAACAAACTAAGTGGACCGAATTCGGACTACTTTGAAAACTCATCTTACACAGTAACGAAAAACTTTATCCTTCTAACTCTAGGAACTTTATTAAAGCAACTTACGAAATAAAACTTGCAGATAGCGAGGAAAAATAAGTTAAAAAATTATTTTCTAAATAAGAAATATGGGTACTATGGGTAGTTCTCTTAGTTTAAACGATATTTGCTACGGACAGATTAAAGACAATTATTGGTATGGAATTTTTGGTGATTTCAAATTGATTATAGATAAGAGTACAGGCTACTTTAATACTACAAAACTATGTAATGATGGTGGTAAAGAATTTAAACATTGGTTAGAAAATAAACAATCAAAAGAACTATTAAGGTATTATAAAGAGAAAACCAACCGCCGGAATTCCGGCTGCTGCTCCACATATCTAATAAAAGGAGGAGACATAGAAATAACATCAATTATCTCAGGAACATATGTATATAGAAAAATATTTCTTGCTATTGCTTTATGGATATCACAACACTTGTATGACAAATGCTATGATATTCTCGAAGACTATTTCGTTTCTAGCTTTAAACAGATTCAAGA
The DNA here is from genome assembly GCF_964235325.1 of Thermobia domestica. Classification (NCBI taxonomy): domain Eukaryota; kingdom Metazoa; phylum Arthropoda; class Insecta; order Zygentoma; family Lepismatidae; genus Thermobia; species Thermobia domestica. Next base: position 185,560,022 of record NC_137456.1, read on the forward strand.
AGATCAAGAAGAGTTGCAAACGAGAGTATAAAAAATAGAACAAACAATGGAGAAATTGAAAATTCAAAACGATGGCTTAAAAGAAATTGCAGCACCATATGCAGACGATAATTTAAAATAATTGGCTAATCATATACAAGAAGAACAAACTTACTGATCCTTTCCCTTATTATGCTATCAGATGCCAAAAGAGAAGCCTATATAAGCCTCTTAATGAAGCAGAAGAAAAATATCCGAATCATGAGATAATATACGAAAAGTTTAGAGATCCTAACAGTATTAAGTTATTTAACCTAATGCAGCAAGAACTAGATATTCGTAAAGGTAAGGGTAATGAGTTTTGGGCATCCCTATCAGAAGAAGATTTGGTTAAAGAAATTGATGGTTTATATGATCGGTTAATATCTAATCCAATGTAAACGCTTTAAATATAACTTTTATGATTATTATTCATAAAAGCTTAACATTTATCTACACTATTATAATTCCAGTTTTCTTCAGAATATCTAGAATAAACCGGATTATCTAAATCAAGTTCTTCTGCAGAATATTCAATATAGCTGTAATCATTGTTGTTGTTGTCGTTGTTATGTATAACTGCTCTACATAAAGGACAAGTGTTATTATTTCCTAACCAGGTAAGCATACACTCAACACAGAACACATATTCGCATGTTGTTTTACACAATTGAGTTTTTGTTTCTTTGCATATTGGACATTCTTGTGAGTTTTGTATTAAGTGTAAACCTGATGAAAGTAATATTAGTTTGTTTCTAAGGGGATTGCTTATTTACTCTTAAGAATTGAACTATATTGATCTTGTCTTTGATCGCCATTAGAAAGTTTTCAGAGAACCTCCTATTCCAACAAGTATATACTATCTTGCTTAAATCTAAGCCTTTTCTTTCAAACTCGAGAATGAATTTTTCGCTTTTATCATCTAAACTAACTTTTGGCCAATAAACTTTATTTTGATATTTTCTCACATGTGTTTCATCTAGTTGTGGTGTAATAGCTTGCCAATCGATAAGAGAATTAAATTGCTCAAGAAGGTTGTTAGTTCTTTTTCTTCAATGTAACACCTTTTAGAAACTATATTCCAACGGAGTTTATCTTTAAAGGTTCTTAGGAACGCAAGTTTGAGCAAACTTGAATGATGAGAGATTAAATCCCAATGTAAGTATTCTCTGAATTGTGTGCAAAACTTAATAGCTTGTTTGTTGTGTATACTTTCTCAGTTATTTTTTTCACTGAACGCAAGACAATCAATCTCTTCTTTAAACTCATTAAGAAAATCTTCACTCATTTGTTGAGCATATTCGTACGTGTAGTAATCCCAATGAATATGTTGTCTTGTATGTTCTTTATGTTTTAATACGAATTCTGGTTTTAAATGAGGATAGAACCTTGATCAATACTTTGGCTCACACAATTTGTCCGAGGAAAGTTTATCATCATACTTGTTAATGATGTTTTCGTGTTTAAGTAGGTCTTTTTGATAATCTAGCCCAATTGATGTATTCTTCATGATTTTCAATAAAAGAAAGTGATAGATTATGGTTTGATGTAACTAAATACCAATTTACCTTGTTTTTGAAAGTATGTAGAAATTCATTGTATAAGCTCTTTATTTCTGAAATTTGTTTCAATTCTTTGGCATTTCGATTATTAAGTACATCTATAACTATATTTCTACAAAGTAGATTTTGAAAGTAATTCACAATATGTTCAGGATTTAATTTTTGAACCATGTCTTTTATAAGTTCAGTTAGTTGTTGTGAATTTATTGTAGTTGTTTTAGCTTGTTCATTTGGTTGTTGTGAATTTGTGGTAGTTGTTCTCAGATACTTATTTCTGTGCTCGTTGATTAAGGTTATTAGTTCTGCTTTCCTAAGCTTTGAATAACCATGTATTCCTTTCTCTCTACAGTATTGTTTAAGTTGGGGAATAGTTTTCCTCTCCATAGTCTCGTTTTGTATATTAATTAAAAAATAATAATCATTTTTGCTAAATTTCTATATAATAAATATGAAAGCACATTGTGATTTGATACAAAATAAGCCTAGCCTTATTCACCAAGATCTTAAACTCATAAAAGCATTAGTAGAAAAACAAATATTATTAAAAGAGCAAGAAATGTTATTAAAAGAAAAAGAGAATGCAGCACTAGAAAGATTTACACCAGAATCAAATTGGGATAGTGACAAAGAACTTGAGCCTACAAACGATAGTGAGGAGGTATATTTTTAAAAAATGAACTAGTTTCCATTAGCTCAATAATAGCTTTGATGGGTTGTTACCATGAAAGCCATGTTCTAATACAATCTACTAATAAACATAGAAATTTCCTAGGTCACATGAATATTAGCTGTTGTATTAGATAACGAAAATGATTAAAATTATTTTTATAGAATAAAAAACAATAAAGTAATTATGAGTAATTTAATTAAACATACAGTAATTGAATTAAAAACTTATGTAAAGGAAAGGGGATAAAAGGTTATTCCCGATTAAGAAAAGCAGAACTTATTGACAAACTTATTGAACATGAAGATGAACAAAACAGATTAAACTTTATCCAAACATTTCCTTTTCAAGAATACATTTTTGAAAAACCAAAACCTAAGAGATTAAGTAGGAAGAGAGCTTTAAAACTGTTCCAATTTTAAAAAAGAGATTTTTAAAGAACCGAAGCCTAAAAGAATGAATATAAATGTTGAACTAAAAGAAACTTCATTTAAATATAGATTACATACTTTCAAAATAGAAAACACAGGTGGATGTAGAGATCATTTCAAATTCCTACGTTCAATTAGCAAGCCTGTTAAAAGTATGATTAAAAAAATGGATTTCAATATTTTAATGCACTTAAGGTAAATATGTCATTCACATGCAGCTTCTAAAAAGATAAGCAGATTCGAGAACATAATTTTAAAACGTCAAATGAAATTATACTTCAATTCACCGATCTAAATGAATATTATAAAAACTCCACTACAAAAATTAGGGCAGAGATGGAAGAGTTTCAAGGAAAGGGTTCAGGTTGGACTTTGCATTCTGTAGACTATCTCGAGCTAAGAATTAACAAATACGTAGCAACGAATGGATCATCATATATAGAACTTCCAGAAACAATTCAAAGAAGAAGAGCATGCATTAATATTAAAAACAAAGATCAAAAATGCTTCTTATGGTCTGGTCTAAGAGCATTACATCCTGTTAATAAAGATTCACAAAGAGCTCCTAGACAATATGAGCAAGAATTGGATAAATATCTTAAAGATATTCCCTTTCCTCTACAGATAATTTATATAGCAAAATTTGAAAACAGAGCTAATATATTTACCATGGATGATAATGAAAAGATCTATCCACTTTGAATATCCAAAGAAAGAAAGCAGAATCATTTTCGTCTTTTATATTTAAAGGAAAGAGATAAAACACATTACTGTTTGATTAAAGATTTATGGAAGCTTGTTGGAAGTCAAATAACAAAAGATGGTCATAAGAGAATTTTATGTGAGGGATGTTTAGCTAAGCATTTTAAATCAGAAGAATTATTAAAAGAACATGAAGAATACTGTGGTTTATATTCTGCTGCTAAGATCATTTTACCTAGAGAATGGAATAAGATATTAGAATTTGTAAATGATAAGCCATTCACAATACCACTCACAATAATAGCAGACTTAGAATCAATACTAAGAAGGATAAGTTCATGTCAACCTGATCCTGAAAGATCCTACTCAAATGCTTATCAACTACGTGAACCTAGTAGTTTTACTTACTATGTAAAAAGCACTTTGGATCCCTACAAAAGTGATCCAGTAGAATACATAGGAGATAATGTAGCAGATGAGCTTATAAAAAGGTTAACAGAAGAAGCAATCAAAATAGCCAAAATACACCTATGACTCCATTATCTGCGGAAGAAGAAGAGATATATGAATCAGCTAAAATATGTTATATTTGTGAAGGAAGTCTGGAAGCTCTACTACGTTTATTAGTGAAGAAAATAGAAAGCTTAAAAATTAAAATTGAGTATTTAAAAAAGAAAATAAAAGGAGCTATACACTTGGAAGAAGAGCATCATTTCAAAATAGAAGACGAGAAGGATGACAGCATAACAGAAATAAAAGAGCAGAGAAAAGAGATAAAAGAAGTCCTAGTAGAATGTAAGAAAAAATATAAAAAGCTTAAAAATAGTAGAGAGTCATGTGAAAAACAAAAGTATATGATCATGATTATTTAACAGGTAAATTTAGAGGTGCTGCTCATTCTTATTGTAATATAAAATATACAAATCCAAGATTTATTCCTGTATATTTCCACAATCTCTCTAGGTGTGATGCGCATTTATTTCTAAAAAGTTAAGAGGTGGGGATGAGAAAGAAAAAATAGATGTAATAGCTAACACTGAAGAAAACTACATTACACTCTCAAAAACCATTCGGTATAAGGATGCAAAAGGAAAAGATAGATCTATCAAGTTAAGATTCATTGATTCATTCAGATTTTTACTAAAATGTTTAGCAGAGTTAACAAAGAATTTAAAGCTAGAACAATTTCGAGAAACATCAAAGTTTTTTCCAAATAAGAATCAGCTTGAATTAGTTCGTACTAAAGGTGATTATCCATTTGATCTTGTTGATTCTAAGGAAAAGTTAGAAGAGCGTGTTCCATTATCTCCAGACGAATTTGCAAACAGAATAACAGGAGAAAAAATGAGTCCTGAGCGTCATAAGCATCATGTACGAGTTTGCGAAGAGTTTGATTTAAAAAGAATAAAAGAATATACTCATTTTTATAATAAGACAGATGTTCTTCAACTAACAGATATTATTGAAAATTTCAGAGATACAGCTCTGAAAATATATAAATTACATCCAGCATGGTATCTTACTGGTCCTGGGTTTTTCTGGGATGCAATGTTAAAGATGACGAAACAAAACTTAGAATTATTGACTAACTATGACAAACTACTATTTATAGAGAAAGGTATAAGAGGTGGAATTTCTCAATGTTCAAACCGATATGCAGTTGCTAATAATAAATACTTAGGTAACTTTGATAAGAAGAAAATAAGCTCTTGTATAACCTACAGGAATGCAAATAACGAGTATGGTTGGGCGATGAATCATCACATGGCGTATGGAGATTTTCAATGGATATATGTTAATAAGTATAATGAGAAACACTTAGCAAATCAATACTACAAACAAAAGATGATTCTGAAGATGGTTATATTTTAGAAGTCGACTTCGAATACCCAAAGAAACTCCATAATAAACATTCAGATTTTCCCATAGCTCCAGAGAAATACATTAATAACAAAAAGCTCCCAAAGTTATTGACACTTTTATATGATAGAGAACATTATATACTACACTATCAAAACCTTAAATTCTATTTGTCACAAGGAATGAAGCTTAAAAAATACATAAAGTAATAACATTTAAACAATCAGCCTGTTTAAAGAAATATATAGATCTAAATACTAATATACGATCACAAGCAAAGAATGAATTTGAAAAGGATTTTTATAAGTTGGCTAATAATGCTGTCTTTGGTAAAACTATGGAAAATATAAGAAAAAAATAAATGTAAGATTAGTACATAATAAAAATTTATTATAGGATTTAGTAGCTAAACCTAGCTTCAAAGATAGAACGATATTCTCTGAGAATTTAGCTGCTATGCATATGTATAAAACTAAAATTATATTTAACAAGCCTATCTATGTAGGAATGGCAGTACTAGATATTTCTAAAATATGTTTGTATGATTTTTACTACAATGTTTTGAAAAAGAGATATGGAGACAATATAAAATTGTTAATGACTGATACTGATTCTGTTATAGCACATATAAAAACAGAAGACTTTTACAAAGATATGAAAGATATGTATGAATATTTAGATACTTCTGATTATAAAGAAAACAATGAATATGGATTGAAATTAATTAATAAAAAGGTATTAGGAAAATTTAAAGATGAATTGAAAGGTGTTGTAATAGAGAAGTTTGTAGGTCTAAAATCAAAAATGTATGCTATCAAAAAGAAAGGGGGAGATCAGGATGAACCGATTAGAAAAGCAAAGGGTATAAAGAAAAGTGTAGTTATAAAAGATATATCATTTGAGGATTATGAGAACTGTGTTTTAGAAAAGAAAGAGATATATAAAATACAAAATCATATTCGTAGTAAAAGCATAATGTATACTCAGTAGAAGAAAACAAATTAGCTTTAAGTTCTTATGACGATAAGAGATATATATTGAATGATGGTATACATACTCTAGCTTGGGGGTCATTATAAGATAGAATTAAAGAAGGAAGATTTGATTCCCAAGGTAAAAGAGTTATATGATCAATGTACTAAGAGTAGACGAGAAAAAGAAACACAACGAATAGAAGAGCTAAATTAGATGTAAAAGTTTTATGATTTTAAATGTCATAAAACAATAGTTTATTTATCTTTACTCCCAACTTGAATAAGGCATCATCCTTACCCTCCATTTCAAAAATGCATTTATATAGTCACTCCACTTATTATTATTAATATGATTGATAAAGATATGATGGTTCTTAAAACTGAAATAGTAGTCTAATTTCTTGTAGGGCAAAGCATTATTCCACAGCTCATTTATTTTATTAAGATGATATTTTGCTCTTGCATCAAGTTGAACTTTTCCATTCTTATAATGGATGTAAAATTCTAAAAACATTAGTTTGATATAATTCAGTTCGTTTTGTAAGTCTATAAATTCTTTTTCAGATAATTGTTCCGGATTTACAACATTATAGGCAAACGCACCCATTTTTTCTGTTTCATCATTTTGTTTGCTCATTTTATTCCGGCATACTTTACACTCATCATGTCTTGTATTTCCATTTCGAGCAAATTCTTAGTATTGCTTTAATTATCCACAAATTACACAATTTTTCATTATTTATTAAATATAAAATATCTAAAATAGTTAGTTCATTTTTGTTTGACTTTTATTGTCATAAAAGCCTACTCAATCTCACTTTAACATTGTGCTATCCTTCTGTGTTAAATAATATTTGCTAAGAGTACTGGGAGGTAGAATGTATACTTAAACTAACACCTGGAGGGAAAACGATAGTCAAAAAGTATGCGTAACTAGATCTATTTAAGATTTGGGCTAATTCGTTGGTTAGGGGGTGCGCTAGAACCGGTATATACTACACTACTGGTAATAATAATAATAATAATAATAATAATTATTATTATTATTATTATTATTATTATTATTATTATTATTATTATTATTATTATTATAACATCGTTTACTTTCCAAATCTCTGACCCTATCTAAGAGCATGTCTGCATATAGCGGTCATGTGTTCACCTTTTGTCAATGAGTGGCCCTAAAGGCCAAAAGGGATGCAAATCTCTAAGAGAGAAGAACAAAAAACTTTCTTATGATAAATTCTAGGAGAAAGTTCGAAGAATTGCTTTTCATAGGTGTTTTCTTGTTTTTCGGGGACAGAAAATTTTATCGGCTAAGAAATTACAGTATATAATATTGCAAATTTGCAACTACATTTATTTACAATGCAATGCAATTTGAGGTCATAAAGAAATTAAAGACTTTGTGGAAACGACCTGTCAAGTCGAAAAAGTGAAAGTATAAAGGAGATAGCTTCACAAGGGTTTATCTTCATCTGATTTTCTTCAATCTTGGCTCACGTATACTAGACCGAAAATAAATGAACACGTGTTTTTTTTTTTTTTTGTTTCTTTCAGAGAACAGGTTGAGGGGACAAGGGGTCCCATTGATTTAAAAGGACCATATTAAAGAAACGAAACTCTGCCGATGTAAAGATGACTTCAAAGTACAAAATACGGCTTTTGTCGGTTTTGAGAGAAAAGTTTTGCAGAGGCAATGCTCCTTCGAAATGACAAAGGACCCCGCACTATCTTTACGGAAATTGGATTTCGGTGGAATTGCTTGAAACCGTGTTATGATGTAGATATGATGTTCCCGAGAAGAAGTCTCAATGGGCACATGGCCGTTTGGCCACCACGACGCAACTTTCTTGAAAAAAAAGCCGAAGAAAACTACATTCGAGATTTCGGACAAAATGACAAAATCGTGATGTTGTAGATATTGTGATTCCGAGAAAAAGTCTTAATGGGCATAACCACCAATAACTTGGACAATGGACACCGCGTCTGTTGGTGATGTCACCCTTGAGTATAAACGGAATGCCGTCACGTACTGGAAAAGTGGTAAGAAGAGGCCTCTTTCCGTGGGATCTGTCCGATCGAAATACAGAAAGGTCACCTCTAGGGAACAGCTCGTGCGATGGGAAAAACAAGTTGCTGCTGGAGGGACACGGAAGGACAAACTAGCTGAAGTGTCACAGTTTGTTCTACGTACGTTTAAAGATGTTCTAAACGCTCACTTTCCAATACACGATGTGGACCTCCGGAGGTGGGCGTTGCAGGCTAGTAACCGATTAGGTCTATCTTCATTTTCAGCATCGCATACCTGGCTGTGGCACTTTAAAAGAAGGCACAGCATTGTGTTACGTAAAGTGACAAAATTTATATCTACTGCATGTGCAATTGACGACGAGGATTCCGCGAATATTGTAAGTGACTTTGTGAACAATGTGAAACAACTAATTATTGAATACGGCCCAAATAACGTTTATAATTCGGACAAAAGCGGATTCCAACTAGAAATGCATGCCGGTCGTACCTTGGAACGGCAGGGCATGAAAAAAGTCGAAACACTTGTTCAAGCTGTGAGTGTGACAACACATAGCTATACAATCCAGCCAATAATATCTGCGGATGGGATCTTGCTATCACCATTATTTGCTGTGTTGAAGGAGCCAAAAGGTGAGTTCGGTCCAAGGGTGGAGGACACTATGTTTCGCTCACGTAACATTTACCTAGCTGCCTCGAAGTCCGGTAAACTTACAAAAGAGGATGTTCGAACATGGTTCACTGAAGTGTATTTTCCAACAACGCAACAAAATACTGTTCTCCTATTAGATGCATGGCGTGGCCATTGTGAAAACACATTACGCGAAATAGAACCGAGAGAAAAGCATACAACGTTGCGCACAATACCACAGGGCCTAACCTGGAAACTACAACCACTGGATGTATATTTTTTTCGGCTGTGGAAGACCTTTGTGTGACGCTTTTCTGACACAGTCATCTTGCAACGGTCCGACATAAACTTGCATATAAAGGACAATATAATAAAATTGCAATTATTGACACATAATCAATTCTCCTCGCCACGATGTCGAGACGTGCTTAAATACTCTTGGCATGTGATCGATTACACAACAGAATGACCAGCAAAGTTTCAGACACCTACAGAGTACTCTT